>NC_134213.1:66460000-67710000 GCF_965140235.1 Caretta caretta
CAAAGGATAATGTTTAAACCCCAGCGAGGACAACACCGAGGGAAACAAACTACTACAACGAACGCTACTCTGACACTAATGGCACTACTAACTATATACAAGGGGAAAAACAAAACCAGTTGATATGTTGTGAAGTTAAGATCACGCAGAATTGTGACTCCAGGCACAGGCAGGAAGAAGGAACTGTGAGACGGTTGGGGCGGCACTGCCTCATGTCGCCAGTGGAGTGGCTATGGCCACAAGGCGCAAATGCCAACCTTCTATGGGTGCTGCTAGGCAAATTTCTCTAGCTCTGTTGCGTTGGGCATGCACACACCTAAGTGGAATACATGTCTACATCTACTCGAAGAACCACCTAAAAAAACCAGGCAGATTAAAAATAAGCATCAGTCTTTCTAACCTCCAACATACATCAAATAAAGAAGCAAAAAAAAAAAAGCACAAACCTCTAACTTCACCGGTCTCCTTTAGTGTACAATTTTCTGGTACAACACACACAGAAGCTGAGCTACATACCTTGTAATGAAGTAGTAATAATCTGACAGACTTTATCTATGCACTGATCTAATTCCAAGTATTCAGAAGCAAGATTAGTTGCCTTCTTTAGTTCCTGGTGGGCAGATTCTTCTTTTGTTAATTGAGTTCCCATTTCTCTCTGTATTAATAAAGAGCAATTTATTTGAAAGCTATGAGACATCTGTAATGCTTAGTGGTTAGCATTCTGATAGCAAATGTGGTCATGGGTTCAAATGTCACACCAGCGTTCATAGTTTTGCACTTCACTATTGCAATGTATTATGGGGATGTTGGGTTGTTGAAGATGTTATGTTTCAAAATACAATTTTGGCAAGATTTGCAATTTCTGCAAGTCTTAAAATCACCAGCTGGAGCTGTAAGATCCTAGAACATTTTTGACATTCAAGGGATAGATAACACCAATAAATTGGTCAATATTCCATTCCTGATTCAAAGTAAATCCCGGTGCTAATAGTCAAGGCTGTAAGCTATTGCGTACACAGTGAATGTTCTACTAGTATCTAACACGACATTTTGAAATAAATAAAAATGTGTTTGATAAGTTAAATTGTATGTAAATCAATGATTTCAGATAGATCAAATAGAAAATAAAATGAATATAATCTTTAATTTATAATTGACAGTGTTTTGTTGGTCTCTGAACCACTTGTATTTCTGCTGTATAATTTCAGAGATGAGACGACCAGAAAAACAAGCAGATGTATTCACTGGGCTGTCCAGAGTGACATGGGGTCAGGGGGTGATTTTCAAAGGCTCATATAGTAGTTAGGCGCCTATCTGCCCTTCGAAAGTCTTTGCAGGTCTTTTCCTTGAGTTATTACAGTCAATTTAGAACCAAAAAAAAAAAATTCTATGAGCAATTCAAATTATTCCATCTAATGTATATTATCTTTCATTTGTCAATACTGAATTTCAATCCACAACACAATAATCAAACATCTAAAACTAAGTCCCTCTGGAGATGCTCACTCATTTCTAGCCAGAAATGGCCTCAAAAATTCTGCCAACAACAAATTCTGCCATCTCTACATCATCCATTTTATCAGATTATTAACAGGCACCCCCAGAACCTTAGGTCACCTCACTTAATTTGGCCATTTTGAAAAGTGACAATTTATTCCTAGTTTTCCTTTGTCATTGAACCAGCTTCTAAGCCATGATAATACTATATTTCTGATCACACAACCGCCTCATTTCCTTACTAGCTTCTTGTTAGGGACTTTGTCATGGCTTTTAAAAAGTCAGAATACATTATATCTTGTTCCTCACCATTTTGATGACACACACAAAGAATTCAAGTAGCATGGAGGGTTATTTTAAAAAATTGTAAAGCAGAAGAATGAACCAAATTCTGTTCTAATAAACACAAAAATTATATTTATACAATCATAAGATAGTTAAGATAATTAAGTAAAGAAATGCAAAATGTAAAGTTCTTAGAGCAAGATTAACTTGGCCACAATGCATACAGGTACTAATTTTTATCCCTCTTCCTTGCTAAACTTTTAAACAAGAAACCCTTTGAAGTTAACATTTAAACGATGTAATTTTGTGAATGGGTTCCCTTACCTTTTTGTAGTCAGATATTGTATTTTCAAGGCATCTGGCAAAAGCCACTGCATTATTCTTTATTTGATTTTGAATCTACAAAAAGGGAATTTTAATTATTATTTTGCATGCATTATTCAAAGCACTGAGAAAGAAAAATGTGTAAACCTATATCCCAGAGACAGGACAATGAGCACATGTGATTAAGGAGGAAAGTGTTCAGAAGAGAATTACAGCACAAGCAATAGTTGGAAGGTGAATTTTCTATCATAATTCTCAACCATTTCATAAAAAAGTTATCACTTTATAGTGTTCATACTGCATATGCAAAAATTTGAATAAATCTACAGTAGACTTTATTCTAGGTGCAAGTAAGAAGACACTATTCTTTCAACTTTTTCTAAAGGAAGTGACCACTTTAATTGTACCACCACCATCATAACTCTCAGTAGTAGGATTATGGCAATGCCATTTGGCTTCTCTCTGATGCTTCCTGCTATATGCACTGCCCTCCAGTGAAGCTAAGACCCTTATGGTTCCATAGGTCTCTGCTACAAGCAAACACAATAGCATTTACCAGGTTGGCTGTTCAATCCCCACCCTTGGCAAAAAACTAAAAATACAAATTTAATTTGCTGGGAATAGGGAGAATTTGAGTTCCCTGGGAACAGTGCCAGTTGTGGGAGGTCCAGTGTAACATTGGGTCGTGGAGAGGAAGAGGCAGGCAGAGTGAATCCTTATCTCTGGGAGCAGGGCTGGTTGTGAGGGAAAACACAGGCACGATAGCACCAATTAGTGTAAAAATAGATTCAATTATTGTAAGTATTTGCATATTTTGGGCAAAAGGTTTGTTTTCAAGCCCCAGTTATGCCATGGGCTAAACAATTTAACTATCCAATTCCTTATCAATATAATAGTGCTCCTTCCACAAAGGCTATCACAGAGGTTTTCAAAATGCATCCATAGCTCCGGGGGTGGTCTGCTGTATAGCACTCATTGCAGCCCTGGAGCCTGTTCCCATGGCCACTGACTCCCTATGGCATAACAGAGGCTTGGCCCCCACTTCATTCCCTCTTTTGGCTTGAGTGTGCACTCAGAAAGAGGATGCAAAGCTGGGAGAGGATTACAGATGAGTGAAATTTTGAGGAGAAGGGCAGGATAAAGAATGTAGGGCACACGAACACAAAGGGATTGGTTACAGGAACATAGTGAAAAAGAGGAAAGAATAAGGGGGAAAGAAAGGAAGAAAGAAGGGAGAGTGTTGTGGATGAGATGTTGGGAGTTGGTCCTAGGTGAGCAAGGGTGGGTTTCTTCACTTCTCAACCTTAGTCTTCATTTTTTATTTCTCCTGCACTGGGAATAGCTCCAACGGCTATTTTTACCATTCTTCTCACGTTTCTCAAGCAACAACGATGAAACTGAAAAGACACTGGTCCAGTTTCACTGCTGTCCAGAGAGTTAAGAATAGCAGCAGTGGAACTAACAAGAGCTAAGAGCTTTCTCTGGTGGCTCAAAGAGCCATTGAGCACTGCTCTGCGTCACATTTGGAAGGTTTACTGCACAAGCATAAGGAATCGTACATTTTGATTAAAACGGAAACTTAAGTTTTGCAGAATTGTATGCTCTAGATGTCCCGAATTTGCCAAAGAAGTTCTCTTACTTTCCACTAGCAAATAGATTATACAAGCTCTGTCGTACTCTGGAAAGACCCATACAAAGTAAACAAAAGACAAGAGAGCTTCAAACACAAATGAAGAGTAGGATTTGCCTTGCACACTATCTGTCCAAGATACAAGTTTTTATTCTCAGAAGAAAAGAGGTAGAAGAAGAATGCAGGTATACCCTGAGGCTGAAAAGAGATATGTACACTATGTGCAGCCTAATACTTTTTAAAATAACTTTTCATCCTTTTAAAACATTACCTGTAATGCTACCAGACTCACTGTCAACATGAATTACCCACTGTGTAAGTGGCATCTTTCCCAGGGCTACTGTAACTTGCATTCCTGAATTTTCAGACTCTTTTCTGGGTACATATTTTAGGGAAAAAATTTAGCTGCAGAGTCTAGTCTTTGTTTCTGTCTTCCTTTTTATGCAACTCTCCCTACCATGTATCTCCTTAGACTTACCTAACGAATATATATAATAGGGGAATACCAAGACCATGCACCTTATTTTAGAGAAATTTGTTAGGTGGGCTCTCTTCCAATTTGCTTTAAAAATAATCTCTGCATGCAAGAAGGGCTTGAACTATTTTAACTGAAGTGACAAAACACTGTTTCTACCATTTCCCAGACAACTGTGTCTATCTTAAATTAAAATCGTCAGCCTATGATTTTCTGCTACAAATCTTAATCAAAAAGCCTTCATTAAAAAAAAAAATAGATACAAACCCCAACTTTTTAACATTGCTCTGAAAAAAGTGTGAATACTGTTACATATGCTTTCATGCAAAACTTTTATTGCCTAATGTATAATTAAAATATCACAGCTGCCACCAGAAAAAACACTACTACCCCAATTGCTCTAAGTGAATATGAAAATTCTCTTTTATATTATAAAGATTAAACAAACTCAGAGGTCTTATGTAAAGTTAAACAGAACACTGGTGTCACTTCTTTTTACATTTCAGTGTGTCTGGGGAGGTGGCAGGGTCAACTCATTGAAATGTCAAATATATTTGCTGTATTTATTCTATAACTTAATAAAGCAGCTGCTAAAATGGAAGTACCAATGCTGCTTAGCAACCCAGAAAACTTTTGAAGGTTATTCCTGATTCCAGTTGCTACCATGAAAATGAACAACAACATTCTGGCATTCATGCTGTTAGATGCTTACTTGGAATAAGCCACTATCCTTTTACAGGCCCCAATTCAGCATAGTGCTTAAGTGCATGCCTAACTTTAAAACATGTGAGTAGTCTTGGACTATACTAAACTTACTCACGTTTATGTACAAGCTTAAAAATGCTGAATGGAGCTAAAATTATAACAGCAGAAAGTAGGAAATACAGTTATCTTAACCCTCTAAAGATGCATAGAGACAGGATTTTGTAACACTAACAGCAAGTGCAGTAATAGTAGATGTGCTTGCTATTAGTACAATGAAAGGTAGTCAGTTTCAAAAAATAAGTTAAAAATAGTTTCATGTATCATACCAGCCCTTGAGTGTCCCTGCCAATTTTTGAAGTCTTATGATATTTTCCCTTTTTCCACTAAGTTTCTCTCTCCCTCTTGGTGTGTGAAAGATCCCCACAAACAACAAGGGAAGCTGAGTGGATACTCAGGGGATACAGTGAGACTCCATACAATTAGCACTGTCAAATGCACAAAGTAAACTGAAAATACACCGAATACTTCAGTGGAATCCATTTGAGCAAAAGGGACCAACTTTGGAGAACTAATTGAAGGATTAAATCAATATTTTCTCCCCTCCATTATGTCAAGTTAACAGTAATTGAAAATTTTTTCATAATAGTAGGCAAAACATTTTCAGACAAGATTTTGTTAAGTTGATATTGTATCTTTAAAAGGGTCCAATTATAGTAACAAAGATACACCTTGCAGAGGTTTTATCTATAACAAATACAGATGCATATACAGTCTATACTACCATATCATATATTATTATTGTATGAACTCCAGGATTTCACAAAGCAAGGTATAAGTTTCCAACCCATATGTGTTACAGCATAAAAGTATTAGCAGCTATCACTAAAAACTGACCCTCAAGCCACAAACTCTCTCTCTCACCTCATTTTGTTGATACTGTTTCAAAAGTTCTTTCTGCATCTCTCTTGTTTTTTTCTGTACAGAATCCAAGAGACTCTTCAGTCCTGAACCTACTCCATCATAAATGGCAAGTATAAAATCTTCCTAAAAAATATTCAATATTTTTAATGTTCAAATAATGGTTTAAAAAACTGACATTTGCATCAAGGAATTTGTAACATTTTGTTATATTAGGCAAATTGACCAACACAGACAGACCAACCCTTACGCCCAAATTAGACCTAATGTAGTCAATAGGGCTCTGATAAAGCTTTCCCTTTGAGAAATCTGTATCTTCAGCTCTAATTCAGATTTCTGAGAATTCTTTTTTGTTACAGACTTTTACAGTGAGAATATTAGTGGCAAAAAACACACACAAAACAAATTATTTTAATTTCAAACTCTGCATACAGGCTGTCAGCACAGGATTCAACATTTTTTTTTTTTTAAACTTAGCTCTATTGACATGTTTTATCTTTCTCATGGTAAAACAATTTTTAATATTCAGGACTCAGTGTAAACACATAAAACCTGCTATATCACTGCCTTGAGGCCTGGTCTATGCACACATTTTGTATTGGTACATCTATTTGATTAGAGGTAAGATTTTTACCACAATAGCTCTAGTGATACAACCCTAGTGTGGATAATTATATCAGTATAAAGGTACCTTATACTGGGACAGTTTATTCCTCATCCCATATGGCAATAAGTTATACAAACATAAAGATGCCTTATATCAGTATAATTTCAGCCACGCTAGGGAGGTTGTTCCACTTTAACTATATCAGTATACTTATATGACTTAGGGTTATAAACAGGGTTTCAGGGTTTAAGTCAATGACTTGAGAAACACTCTGTTACATTCCCAAGGTGCTATGTAGGACCAAATTTTATGTTACAGATATTACATTGATGTGACAAAGATACACTGTGTTAGTGTATTAAATGTGCAACTATGAAAATCTGAGTGTAGACATTTTAATTATTTTAAATCTTTCCTTCACACTACTACTGTGAAGAATATACTTTTATAGTATTGAGAAGATACCTTTATTTTGATCCAGTGGAATAGTCACAGTCCATAAAAAATTCTGATATTAATCTTTAAAGGTGTTGTATTCAACTAAATTGTTTTTACCTGTGAAATAGTTGCATCTTCTTTGGTGTCTTCAGAAAGGTGTAGGTCAGATCCTGTAAGTGCTGTCAAATGTCCTACATGTTTTCCTGCTTGTTTCACTATTTGGATTATTTTGTTGTGTGCTTCTGTTACCATTGAGGATATATCTGAACAACAACCCTGAGAAATGAAAATAATAATTTAGTTAGAAAACTTCTGCAATGAAAGTGTAAATGTTTTCAACTGCACACATAAAACAGTGTTTAAACTATCCTGAAGCATTACCAATATCATATCCTTATATTACTAATAAGTGGCTCAGTCACTGTCTCAAATAAAAAGGGAGCCAACCTCGCAACCACATACAGAAAAATTATTACAATTACACTGCAGGATTAAAAACCATGACTGCAAATACATCTTAGACTAGAATAGAAGAAATAATAAATGGGTTTAAAAAACTCATAATCAATAAGTTTATATAAAATGGCACTGAACAGAAAACAACAAGTCTATCAAATTAAAAAATATCTAAAGAGACAGAACCATTTAAAAGAAAAGAATAACTACGGAGCATAGTTGCGGAAAGTGCTATATACTTATTCATCCAGCAAAGTATTCACGGAGAAGATGATTAATTAAAATTGCTGTAGGCATCTTTATCATATATCTTACCAAGTCAGCTTGTGATCATATGCATTGTGTGCCAGAGTGTTGTTACAAAGTCTACGGCCAATAATATAATAAGAGTATATACATTACACAGCTCTAGATTATTTTTTCTTTCAATTATTTATATGAAAATATAGGGGATATAATTTACCTGCAATAGTAATTGTAAATAACCTCCCAAGTTTTTTACACCCTGTCTCAATTCTTCATCAATTTTTAGGGAATCAGTGCACTTTTGGAAACTATTAAGCCAATGTTTTGTTAGAACCACAAGTTGTTCAAAGGCAGAGGTAATTCTTATGCTGCAGGACTGAGTAGCACGATCAAGAGAGAAAACTACAAAAAAAGGAATATTAATCAGAATCTCAGGTCTGCAAATGAAAGCAGGAACATTTATACTTATTATGTGTAAGACATGACAGAATAAACAGTGTAGAATATTTTGTTTATGTTAGTAACAATTAAGCTTACAATTCTCTTGACTTTCTTCATCTTGTTGTTCATAGGCATTTGAAATGGCAGTTACTCCAGTATAAATAGTAAACAAATTAGTTAGGAGACTATCTGCTATACTCTTTTCTTCATGATTCTGTCCTAGTAAATCCAAAGCTGAACCAATTAATTCTTTGCAAATTCCAGGTAGAAATGATTCAGAAGAACTTGAACATATGTTGCCGGATTTATTGACTGAACCTGTATTAATAGAAGAGCAACATGAATTAAAAGTTCCTTACAAAAGTAATGGGTCTGTTAGTTTAATTTTGGTTCCTTCTGTTTCTATGATCTAACTTGAAGGATGAAAAGAATTAGGAAAAATAAATTAGACATACTTCTGTTGAGAAAAGTTAATACACATAAAAGTTTTTATTAGTTAAATAAAAAAGCACAAAAAGAAAATAAGCATATTTTAAAGTGACATAGATAGTAATATACGCTATCACAAAACTATTCTTTCCAATTGCACTTATCAGTAGCTATGATAAAATAAAAACACAGCTGATCTAAAATGAGCAATAAATAGAAGTATAAATATTTGGGAGACTCAAGTAACTTCTTATATCTGAAAAACATGTTTTAAAATTTTAATTTATGAAATTTGTAACCAACAAACCAGAGACAATATCAGAGAAGTTGAGTAACTAGCAACATCTCAAGCAAAGAATTACTCAGTGACTGTATTGGAATTAATAGTCTCTGGTACAGCCAACACTAGGCGCCGGGTGACAGCATAATCCTAGTTAACCTTCAATGGCTAAGTGTAGCAAGTTTCAAGCCAAAACCCTCAGCATGATAGGCAGGAGCCTTGTTCAAGAGGGTTTTACCCTCAAGAAGGATGACGCCGATTTAGGCAAAGAAATGTTGTAAAGTCTACAAGCGGGCACAGGAACACCAACAACCAATATGAATATTTTACTTGTAAAATGTCATGCTTCTCATTTTCTTTACAATAAATTCTCAAATTATTACACAGGCATAAATTACTATTAATAATAATAAGCTGTAAGTTTCCAGCTTCTCAGTATGAAATAAAAAAGGTAATTGCCATACAAAAGAAAAACCACCTGATAAGTGTGACATATGTAGATCCTGGATTGGCTGCAATTTTATGTCAGACAAACATCCAGAAATTCTCCTGTTCTTCATGAGACTTCTGCTCCTAGAATATGAGGGCATGGAGGGGAAACACAAGAGAGACAGGTCTTTATTTATATTTATTCCAGAAGGTCAGTGGAAAATTGAAGACATTTGCCCTCAGAAAGATTAGTGAGAATCCCACTTATTTTTCAGTGACTGGATCAAAACAGCACAGACCATAGGTGTACCAGTCATCACTGTCCCCTTACATATGAGCCCTGAAATAAAGATCAGGGGAGATCCTCAGTTAATGTAAAGTGTCATACTTCCATTTGAGTCAATGGAATTATGACAATTTACATGAGCTGACGATCTGCCCCTACTCTTCAACTAGAACTCCTGTGTGACTCACTCTTATAACACTGGACCCTCTTCAATTTGATTATATAAGCAGGAACGATGACCAATTAATATAACAGAATTTACCCTCCTCAGGTATCTGCTTCCTCCAAGTTCAGTTCCTTCCAACATGAATGAACAATGCATTCTCCCAGTGGTTCTCAACCAGGTTTCAGGGGGTCCGTCAAGCAGGACCAGTGTTAGACTCGCAGGGGGCCAGGGCAGAAAGCCTAAGCCCTGCCATGCAGGGATGAAGCCTGGGGTCTGAGCCCCACCACCCGGGGCCGAAGCAGAAGCCTGAGCAACTTAGCTTCACAGGGCTATCTGTGGTGTGGACCCCCGGACAATTGGCCTGCTTGCTACTCCTTAATGCTGGCCCTGGCTTTTATATGCAGAAAACAAGTTGTCGTGGCACAGGTGGGCCACTGAGTTTTTAATCACATTGGGGGGGGCGGGCCTCAGAAAGAAAAAGGTTGAGACCACGTGCATTAGCCTACACACCACCCTATCTACAAGTCTCACCCTCAATCCTAGAATCCTCTGAGAGGGTGGGCTGTCTTGACTCAGCCACAGAAAATGGGAATATAAATTCTCTTTCTGTGCCTGCACAGCACAGACCTTAGGTTCAGAACAGTGGTACCTCAGCAGGCATCCAGGGAAGAGGCTAGACTAACCACTGAGATCTTTTCCTCAGTAAAAAAATCACCCCCCCAAAACCATATATTAACTAACACATGGTATCTACCATGAGGTAAAATCCTAGTGCCAACAAGGGAGTTGTAATTTTCACAACCGTTTGCTAGGCAATATAAACCACAGGCTACCTCCTAGCTAACACGCCGCAAAAAACCTTCCACCTTCTATTTCCTACAGTGGGCATACCCTGAAAAGATATAGGACCATAGGGGCATGGACACAAACGGGATGCCATGTTCTTCTACTTATCCCTCTACCAGACAGCTCCCTAAGGGAGGGCAACTTTAAGCACCATGCTCATGTGGTCCGAGTCCCTCCTGACTAGGTAAAAACTCCCACCTACGTAGACATTCTGCTAAGCAGATGCGTCAGACTTATTGATAGCAGATTTCCTTACATTCACTTAAAACAGTAGTATGCCCTCCCTTAGCTATGTGAGGTTCCCGGTGCTATCCAGACAGATCAAATATACTACCACCATAGTGTTATCAGAGTTTATGAGGAAACACCTGCATATCTTGAAGGTGGTCAGTTTAGCTGACCTTAGATTGGGGCAAATTCAATTAAGTAAACTTGAGATATAGACAGTACCTGAAAATCTCAAGCTAAGGGGATTTGCAACAGAACAAAGCCCAGTAGCCATACCTGATGAATAGTTGTCAGACTCAAAGCTCTTCCTCTGGAGGAGCCGCTGACTGAGATGGAAATTCTTGAACAGAAACTAGACGAAGTGATGCTCAATTTATCTATTTCAATAACTTGTAAGGCCCCCATTACTTTACTATCTAAGCATCTAACAGTCTTTAATGTATTTCTCTTCTCAACACTTCTGTGAGGTATGGTAGTACTATTAGCCATATATTACAGATGGGGAACTGAGGCAGAGACTGTGACCTGCCCAAGGTCACACACGAAGACTGTGGCAGAGCAGAGACTTCAACCCAGGTCTCCCCAGTACTAGGCTAGTGCCCTAATCCCTGGACTATCCTTCCTTTCTAAAACCTGGAGAAAACAAAGGACTGCTTCCTCCCTGGTTCATAGGGTTTATGAACATGAAACCTGGGCCTGCCCCTTTAGAGAAAAGGCTGATTTTTGGACCCTGTCAGAAGAAAATAACTTCATACAGTCAGCCACCCACCCTTTTTAAGGGAATAAGTGACAATAGCTTTGCTTTTCTCGGTGTCTATTTGCTGGTTGAACAATCTAACACCACGTGTCAGGGGTGGCATCCAAGGACACACAATGCTTTTTCAAAAACAGAAACTGCTAATTACCCAAATCCACACATTTTAAAATGAACTCTTACTCGCTCTCCACGCTAGGGTGACCAGATGTCCTGATTTTATAGGGACTGTCCCAATTTTTGGGTCTTTTTCTTATATAGCAGGGGCAGGCAAACCTTTTGGCTTGAGGGCCACATTGGGTTTCCAAAATTGTATGGAGGGCCGGTTAGGGGAGGCTGTGTCTCCCCAAAGAGACAGGCGTGGCCTGGCCCTGCCTCCTATCCAACCCTCCAGCTTCTCGCCCCCGACAGCTCCCCGGGGACTCCTGCCCCATCCAACTCCGTCCCCTGACGGCTCCCCGTGGACTCCTGCCCCATCCACCCAACCCGCTCCCTGCAGCCCCATCCAAGCCCCTGGTCTCATTCCTGACTTGCCCCCTGGGACCCTTGCCCCATCCAACCCCCCCTGTTCCCCGCTCTGATCACCCTGCCCCCTAGCCACACTCCCGCCCCCTGACCACCACCCCCAACTCCCCTGCCCTCTATCCAACCCCCACCCGCCCCATACTGCGCCACCAGAGCATGGGGTCAGGCCGCAGCTCTGCAACTGCGCTGCCCGGCCACCCAGAGCGTTGCACCAGTGGCATGCTGAGACTGTGGGGGAGGGGGAACAGCAAGGGAGGGGCCAGGGACTAGCCTCCTGGGCCAAGAGCTCAGGGGCCGGGCCGGAGGGTCCCACGGACCGGATGTGGCCCACGGGCTGTAGTTTGCCCACCTCTGTTATACAGGCTCCTATTGCCCCTCACCCCATCCCGATTTTTCACATTTGCTGTCTGTTCACCCTACTCCATGCCATGAGGTTCAGTATTTTCTTTTTGCCCTGCTATAATCAACATCACAAACTCCTACAAAGCATATTAAATTCAATTTCCTTCACCATTAATGATGTCACCAAGTGTTACAGAAGAAACAAAGAACCGTGAACTCAGGTGTTGACAGTTCAAAAGCTTTTTCTTTCAATTCACTTTTATACAGGACATTGTTTAAATTAGGCAGATTAAATACACAACTGAGACTCTGACAGTGCACAGAAATAGCATTCCAATTACTGCCCAGCAAGCAACAGACGAGGAAAGCTGTTGCCATTCCAACATTATTCTATTGTTAAACTAATATTTAGACTAGAAATAAAGAAACTGCCTGTCAGATTCCTTTTAAAGAACTTTTATTTAACCCCAGGGTAGAATTTACTTTGGGCTGTCAACAACGCATATAAAGATTTACAATCAGCTGAACCAAACTGCTTTACTGCAGAATAACAGTATCATATCTGTGCCCCGTAGCAAAGCCATAATTAAGGATCTGTCAGCATTTCCATTATAAGCTACTATTTGCAGGAGTTTGCAATTCAGCCGTAAACACTGTTACAAGGCTAAAACTTCATGTACAAGGTCTTGGCTCAGCTGCAATTTACTTTTTTAAATATGATGCTTTTAAATTATAGAAGTGTAAATAAAACCTTCCGAACCAGACACTATTTTGTATTGCTGATACCTACAAACATTTGAAAAAAAAATCTGTTTTAGATCTTAATACATTTTTGGTATTTTTTCCCTAACCCCCCCCCCCCCCTCCAGCTTCAAGATTTCGAATAGGGCTGTCAAGCAATTAAAAAAATTAATTGTGATTAATCGCACTGTTAAACAATAATATAATATGATTTATTTAATATTTTTGATGTTTTCTACATTTTCAAATAGATTGATTTCAATTACAACACAATACAAAGTGTAGTGTTCATTTTTTATTACAAATATTTGCACTTTAAAAAACAAAAGAAACAGTATTTTTCAATTCACCTACTCCAAGTACTGTAGTGCAATCTCTTTATCATGAAAAGAGAACTTACAAATGTAGAATTAAGTACAATAAAAATCTGCATTCAAAAATAAAACTATGTAAAACTTTAGTGCCTACAAGTCCACTCAGTCCTACTTCTTGTTCAGCCAACCGCTAAGAGAAACAAGTTTGTTTACATTTACAGGAGATAATGCTGCCCGCTTCTTAATTACAATGTTACCTGAAAGTGGGAACAGGCATTCGCATGGCACTGTTGTAGCCAGCGTTGCAAGATATTTACATGCCTGATGCGCTTAAGATTCATATGTCCCTTCATGCTTCAACCACCATCCCTTCATGCTTCAACCACATATGTCCATGCTGATGACAGGTTCTGCTCGATAACAATCCAAAGCAGCGCGGACCGACGCATGTTCATTTTCATCATCTGAGTCAGATGCCCCCAGCAGAAGGTTGATTTTCTTTTATGATGGTTTGGGTTCTGTAGTTTCCGCATAAGAGTGTTGCTCTTTTAAGACTTCTGAAAGCATGTTCCACGCCTCATCCCTCAGATTTTGGAAGACATTTCAGATTCTTAAATCTTGGGTCAAATGCTGTAACTATCTTTAGAAATTTCACATTGGTATCTTCTTTGCATTTTGTCGAATTTGCAGTGAAAGTGGTCTTAAAACAAACAAAATTTGCTGGGTCATCATTCGAGACTGCTAGAACATGAAATATATGGCAGAATACGGGTAAAACAGAGCAGGAGACCTACAATTCTCCCCCAAGGAGTTCAGTCACTAATTTAATTAACGCATTTTTTTTTTAAATGAGCGTCATCAGCATGGAAGCATGTCCTCTGGAACGATGGCCGAAGCATGAAGAGGCACATGAATCTTTAGTGCATGTGGAATGTAAATATCTTGCGACGCCAGCTACAACAGTGCCATGCGAATGCCTGTTCTCACTTTCAGGTGACATTGTAATTAAGAAGTGGGCAGCATTATCTCCCTTAAACGTAAACAAATTTGTTTCTCTTAGTGACTGGCTGAACAAGAAGCAGGACTGAACAGACTTGTAGGATCTAAAGTTTTACATTGTTATGTTTGAGAGCAGTTAGGTAACAAAAACCCCCTACTTTTGTAAATTGCACTTTCATGATAAAGAGATTGCACTACAGTATTTGTATGAGGTGAACTGAAAAATACTGTCATTTTTACAGTGCAAATATTTGTAATAAAAATAATAAAAGTGAGCAGTGTACACTTTGTATTCTGTGTTGTAAATGAAATCGATATATTTGAAAAAGAAAAACATCCAAAAT
Organism: Caretta caretta; assembly: GCF_965140235.1. Lineage (NCBI taxonomy): Eukaryota > Metazoa > Chordata > Testudines > Cheloniidae > Caretta > Caretta caretta. The sequence goes on from NC_134213.1 coordinate 66,474,706, forward strand.
ATTTAATAAATTTCAATTTAACAGTGCGATTAATTTTTTTAATAGTGATTTTTTTGAGTTAATCATGTGTGTTAGCTGCGATTAATCGACAGCCCTAATTTAGGATTATAAAGTAATTGCTATGAATGAAAGATAACTATTCTCTTTAGATAACTACTCTCTTTAGTTAAATTTACTGCTTACTTGATGATAGTCCACAATGTTGGATATTATAGCTTTACAATGCACACTGAAAAAGCCATAAAAACTATACTGTACCTATATACACTAAATCTGCCTTTAAAGTTACCCTTTTTTTTTAGTTCTCCCCATGATGTATGAATGTGGCCTGAGGTGGGGGGGGGGGGGGGATTTTTTTTTTTTTTTGAAGTTCAGGTACAAATTCATGTCCACACAACCTTAACTCTGCCCCTCAGAGCTGGCAATAGCCACGGGGAATTATCTGCATGTAACTCCAGCTTTATTCACTGTATTAGGTATAACTGTACTGAATGGTGGAGGAAGCTGTAGTAGCTTGGAAGAGCTGTGATTGTGATACAAGGTAACCTGGGAGACTGTGGCCCTCTGGGGGTGGTGTGAGCCTGGGTGTGTAATCACATGAAAGAGGTGCAAGGAAGGGAAAAAAAAAAAAAGTTGCCTTTGTCCCTTGCCAGACCCAGTATGCCTCATTTCATCACTGCGCTGTGTAGACTGTGTCACTAGCAGGGCCTGGGGGCTTGCCATGGGGATTGTCAGCAGTTAGGTGAGCAAAGAACATGGTCTGCGATTTTAAGGAAGGGTAAGTGAAAGGATAATGTTTGACGATCTAGTGTGCCTACGGTGAAGAAGTTGTGAAAGGGTTTGAAGGAGTTGTAAAATTTAGTATATGTGGAGTTCTCTCTGTGGAATAAGAAAAGCATGAAAGTGTAGGGAGCTCCTGTGCAATGCATAGCAAAGGCAAGTGAGAATATCTGTTATGGGCTTATTGGGGCTGACTTAAGACTGCACTGGCATTTACTGTAACTCTGTATTTCCTGGTTTTCACTAGTTTGAGCTTTGCTCAACTCGATGCTCTGGAAGGGTGTCAGCTATCACCAGGCAACCTTAACTCTGCATTAATGTACAGGGTTTTTTTTGGACATTTAATAGATATACTGGCAAACCACTGTTAGGTCCATGTGACTGGTTCCTCTGACCATTTGTCTAGAGGATTTTTTTTTTTTTTTAAATCTCAGGAATTAAATTGATTGCTAGTTTATAAAGGTAAGTCGAGACACTCTCCAAACTATCTTAAGTTAATTGACAACCAATTAGGTACAAACTTTACTGCAGACAAGCCTTAAAATAGACCTCCAGCAAAAGTACTGCAAAAAATTCAACATTCTTGATATCTCCAAGGGAAAACATAAGGAAAAAAAGGTATTAGAAAAACCCACACCTTTCAGGCCTCCTAGGTACATCATAAAGTAACAAGATGGGGAATATATATATATATTTTTTTTTAAAAAGGTCACTTAAGAAAAGATACAAAAAAATCACTGCTAAGTGCATCACATTCACAACAGGAAAGTCATTAATATGCATGAAGAGCATACTTCAGCCATTCCAAAAATACATTAAATTATATTTATTTTATCACTATTGGCATAATGTGTACAAAAGAGCCTCAGAGCTTTCTAAGGTATTATATCAGTACAATTCCACCCTCCTAGCCAATACGCAAGTTGAATGGCAAATAATTTTTAACGTGTCAGCACTGTAATAAGGCAAATAAAATAAATGTAATTTTATTGAGACATTTAATTATACCAATCAACAAGTTTCTGAAAATGTAATTTTTAATATAAAAAATTAGAATAATAAATTATTTACCTCCTTCTGGAAAAGGAAGAAATGGATGTAGTTGTAAGGTCAGGTTCCCACTCATCAGCAGGATCATAAAATACATCAGCTTTGTTACTACCATTACTCTGAAAGGAGAAGAAAATCCAGTTCTTTTAGCTATGTTAAAAAGAGGAATGGTGTAATAAAAGCTTACAATTTATTTGTAAAGAAAGTAGGCTGGTCTTTAACATTAGCATTTGCCTTTGAAATAAATGTTTGTTGGCTTGCTTGTTAAGGTTATGTCTACATTAGACCTCTGTGTCTCAAGTTAACTGATCGTAATTAACTTGAAGTACTTAATATATTTGTAACTGCTAATGCAGAAACATCTCCACAGACTTGTTGCAGGCTACAAACTTTTATTGAGTGTCCACACTAGCCTTTACAAACGAGATAAAAGTTTAGAGAAGACAATGTCCAGCCTCCTGGATTTGGGGAAGCCAAGGACAAAACTACTTTACAGCTCACTCCCTAAAGCAGAACAATAAAGACTCAATGCATTTAGATTTCACTAAAGTTTCTTGCATTATAACAACATTTAGAATTACATAACCATTTTAGCCATATTTTTCCATATGTAATGGCAAAACTAGAGGTTAGGTGCTAAGACCAAAGCAGTTCCTAACAGTAAATATACCTAAATGCACTTTTTTAATTTGATATACATACATAGAAACAGAATTTCCCCCAACTCCCTCCCCACACCTCCGTTTACAAAATTTGAACCAGATAATACTGAAAGAAGAATTCTGGAGCTTTCTTTTTAAATTTCTGATTTCAGATACCCACATTTGTCTGAAGAAATTACTCTTTCAGATGAAAGGGTTTCATGTTTCACCATTTGAGGGGCAATTTTCTTTTTTGATAAATATTACAGAATAACATTTTCCAAACATGAAAAGCCAGTATTTTTTCCATTGAGAAAATTTTTTTCAAATGGTATTTTTGGGGCTCCAGGGGCTCAAACTGTCTTTTCAAATTCCAAGCTTGAGTTAGGCCTGTTCTACACTACAAAAAGTTAGGTCGCTGTGTCAACCTGGTTGTACACTTAAATTTCTCTGCCACTGATGTGTGTGCCCCATTACACTGACATAGAAACACCAGCTCCCTGAGCAGCATTGCGCTATGGTCAACGTGTAGAAAGTGACACAGCTCAAGTGAAGACATGAGTTACCCATGTCGACCCGAAAAGTCCGCCAGCAGCTGCCCCACAATGCCTAACGCTGACTGCTCTGGTCACAATTGTTAACTCCAGGGGTCATGCATATCAGAAGTCCCTCCACGTTTAAAACCCCTCATGTATTTTGAAATGGCTTTTCCTAGTTGTCCAGCTGGGTGAGCACAACTCTATCTGCTCTCCCTTGCTGTATGCAACTTCCCAGCTGACTATGTCAGCTACACACTCCAGATGCACTCCTGCCTGGAGTAGACAGGAGCTATTGGATCTCCTGGGGCTGCGGGGAAAAGGACTCTGCAGGCACAGCTCTGAATCAGCTGTAGAAGTGTCCACATCTATGAACAAAAAGAACAGGAGTACTTGTGGCTACTGCCGTTTGAACTGCTTATGTGCCGGGGCTGACATGTAGAGACACAGGATTTTCAGGGTGGTACGGAAGTCCTTGAGGCCATGCAACTTGCTGTCTGTTTGCTCTGCAAATAGGACCCCCCCCCCCCCCCCGTCAAAGGGCAGGTCTTGCAATGACTGCTGGGCCTCAGTGGACAACCCAGAGAGGAGCAGCCAAGAGACTCGCCGCATGGAGATAGCAGAAGCCCTGGTGCAGGCAGCAGCATCTGATGTTGCCTGGAGGGCCGCCTCAGCCACAGTCGTGCCCTCATAGAGGATCACTCGGAACTCCTTCTTAGAAGCCATGGGGAGCGACCCTTAGAACTTGGCCATTGCTTGCCAAATACTGAAGTCATATCAGTCAAGGAGGGCTTGGTGGTTGGCTACTCTCACCTGAAGGCTGGAAGACTAAAACTTTATGTCCGAAAAGATCCAGCCTCCTCAAGTCTTTATTTTTGGGGGTGGCCCCGGGTTGTCCCTGCCTCTCCTTGTGGTTAACCACCTCGATCACAAGGGAATTGGGGGCTGGGTGGGAGTATAGGTATTCGTGCCCTTGTCTTGGCATGAAGTACTTAGGTTTGGCCCTTTTAGAGATAGAGGCCAGGGAAGAGGGGGTCTGCCACAGGGCATTACTGATTTTGGAGACCCCTTCATGAAGGGATAGGGCCACCCTGGTGGGAGCAGAGGAACAGAGGACGTCAAAACAGAGAGTCCGAGGGCTCTTCCAATTCCTCTGCCTGAAGCCCAAGGTTAGAAGCGACCCTCTTCAAAAGTTCCTGGTGCACTTTGGTGTCATCCTGAGGAACTGGGTGAGGGGGGCCCCCATGATAGCCTCATCTGGCAAGGATGCCAGTGCTGCAGGAATCTCCATGCCCATTGGTGGTCCAGCAGCTTGCTCTCCTGGACACGCAGGGTCTGAACCCCCTGAAGCCTCGAGCATCGGAGGGGGGTGGGATACTGAGGCTGCTAGCCTCTCCGAGGCTCTCAACACCAATTGGGCATCCTGGGAAGGTTGAATGAACCCCCAGGGTGCTGGCCACTGCGCTTGGTTTTGGTGCTGATAATATACTGCCGACCACTGGGGCAGGTTTTGGTGCTGATAATATAGTCAGCACTGCCACTACGGGGGCTTGTCCCGCGGTCAGGGAACCTCGCTCTGAGCCAGAGCTACCAGTGGAGCAGTCGGTACCAGGCGACCAGGATTGGGCTGAGTGGTGGCTCTTGTCCGACCGGTGCCTGTTGCTGCATCCCGAAGCCAACCTGTCCAAGCGACATTGTCTTGGTCTGGGTCTTGGGGACTGATGGTGTTCAGAGGATCTGCGTCGGATACCCAGAAATCCATGCCTCATGCTACTCGACTGGTACCGGGACACCGAACAGGACCGTGAGCTACTATGGGCCGGTTGCCAGGAGGACCATCCTCAGTAGGGCAATATCCTTCTTGGAGACGGGTCATGATGGCCCTGCAATTCAGTCTCTGGTGTCTGATCGGCCCCGGGATCATTACCGGGCACTTGGAGACCATTGGGGTTGGTCCTAGAGTTCCTGCTGGGTGGTGTGTGCCCCAGAGAGTCTGCATCAATCCACGGGCGAGGTACGTCTTGAGTCCCTTGATTAGTGCCCCCATGCAGGGACCGAAGAGGGCTCAGCTGAGCCTGCCTCTCTAGTCCTGAGGTGTGACTGCTTCGGGCAGGTGAGCAATGGTGAGATGTCCCTCTCTATGGGGAATGGTGCCGCTGAGGCAGGGACACGTGTATGGATCCCAACGCGGGTTTTCCCCGAGACTGGGATACCGCTGGAGCTGGTGAGCGTGACACTGAGGATCAGGACCTCCTGAGCTGCTTGAAGGCCTTTGGGCGTGAACAGCACCTGAAGCTAGCTGCAGCCTGCATGGCTATCTGGGGTAGGCTGCACCGCTCTACCTGAGCTGGGACCCGAGTTCCCAACGGGGGCTTTGAGCTACCTGGCACAGGTTGTGGCTCTCCCCCAGCCCTCTCCTTTCCCTTATGGGACGTAGGAGATCTTCCGCTCAAAATCTTTTTCGGTTTCTTCACTGGAGCAGTGGAGGGGGACCGGTGCTGGCTCCTGGATGGCACCAGCAGAGCACTGCGCACAGAGGCCGCAGTCCTCACCACTGCTCTGGTGCCAGAGTGAGTCCTGACTCCATCAGGAGCACTTTCAGACAGATATCGCGCACCTTCTTCGTCCTAGGTCTGAAGGACTTGCAGATACGGCACTTGTCACTTTTGTGCCCTTCACCTAAGCACCTTAAGCAGCTGGTATGTGGATCACTGATGGGCACAGGCCATTTACAGCGTTCACAGGGCTTAAAGCCTGGGGACTGGGGCAATCCCCGTCCCCTGGCCAAGTCCCATTCAGGACTATCAAAGAGTTGGGAAATACTACTAAGGATAACTAAGAACTACTAACTAAATACACAACATTACAGGTTTTCAAAGTTTGCAAGAACTAAGAACGAAACAATGCTAGCCGAAGCAGAAGTTCCAGCACCACCACTGACTGCAAGAAGGAACTGAGGGTGGAGGGAGCTGGTGGCACCCCTTATACTGCGCCGTGTGGGCACCACTCCAGAGGGCAACAGAGCCAGTCCCCTGCAGATACCGCTAAGAGAAAAACTTCTGGCACCAGTGCATGTGGCGAGCACACACACCTAATATGGAATGCACATGAGCAACCACTCAAAGAAGTAGCCTCCCTTTCTGTTGATGTACTCTGTAATAAGGTGAACTAGGGCCAAAACAGGAACATGCATGCTGTCTATTGCTCCACCGCAGTTTGGGAACCCCATAACTGAAAAGACATCCACTATACCCTGCACATAGCAGAGAGTCACAGTCCTGCACAGCATGATTAATGGCCCTGCACTTTTGCATGACAATGGCCCCCCACAGTGGATTTTCCTACTGACTGGTAGCAATCCAGCATTGTAAATTTCCACAGTGTGTTCACCACTTGTTTCTCCACTGTCAGTGCAGCTCTCAGTTTGGTGCCCCTGCATCAGACGGCTTCAGCGAGCTCAGCACACAGATCCAGGAATGTGGCCTTGGACATCCAAAAGTTCTGCAGCCACTGCTCATCATCCCAAATCTGCATTATGATGCAATCCCACCACTGAGTGCTCATTTCTTGGTCCCAGTAGTGGCACTCCACCATTTGCAGCAGTTCTGTGAATGCCACCAACAACCTTGAATTGGTTCTTGCTATGTCTCACAGCAAAGTGACTGCCAGGAAATCATCCCCACGGTTCTTCTTTGCAGCTCTGCAAATACCGGAGAATCATGCGTCCTGTGCTTGCAACACCCAGGACAACAGTGCAGAGCTGTTCAGACACCATGTTCTGTCAGAGATGACAGACAGTGACAAGTCTCACGCACATTCATGGAAATTGAAAATAGGCAATAAAAATGATAGGATACAGATATTATGGAATGGAGTACACTGCATTATGGGAAGTTGACCCCTTGCTCTTAGTCACTTCTATGCTATCCATTTCTGCCCCACCTTGCATTGCCAAAACTACCCAAAAGAGAGCACACTGAGTGTGTTGCACTTTGGGATACCTCCCTATGGTGCACTGCACATTGACACAAGCACTCCCGGTGAATACACGCAGCACCGACACAAGGAGCCAAGTATGCACATGCACAAGAGATATACTAACCGTAGTGGCTGTATGCTGACATAAGTTGTGTCAGCAAAACTTTGTAGTGTAGACACAGCCTGAATGCTCCATCAGAATTAGTGTTTTTGAAATGTTTGAAGGAATTTAGTTTAGAAACAGCAAAAATCAAAATGTTTGATTATAACCTTGACATAGCACATTGTTTTCTACTAATTTTTCAACAATGCATGAGGCTGTGCACAAAATAAATGCTGAAAGGAAAAAAGAACAAGTGTGCATATATCCACACCATCTGAATATACACACTGAAGTACATATAAACTAATTAAGACAAACTGTTTTATGGTCCCACTTGATAGCTTTGGACCCTTCCTGCACTGCAGCCAGCTCTCACCTCTGAATACCATCTACTATGTTTGTTTTAGTATGCAATTAGATTACACCCTCACATATTGCACACACTGAAGAAAAGATACTACACTCTGCAAAGCTCCTGAAATGAGAACTGGAATGCAGCAGAAAGACCACTCTTTGTGCCCTCCTAAAAATGGAAGGAATCTGAAGAGGCCCAGCAGATTGGGTGAACTTTTTACTAGGCTTCGTAAGCTACCAGTTCTAAAACTTCACACAATGTATAAATCCATGGTGCTCTTTAGGACATATTGTCCTAGAACATGGGCAATTTACACTGTGCTTATATGTTTATAAAGAATTGTACAAAGATGGGTTTATTTCCTCTGACACATTTTCCTCCTGCACAGACCAAGGCCTACCATTTTAACTTTGATACGCCATGGGAAAAGAAGTTGCATACATACAAGACTAAATAAAAAGGGCAATATAATTATGAAGGTGTTGTCTGCATTCATGAAATTTCAAATTTTAAAAGTTTTTTTTTAAATAATGTACAACTGTGGAGTCAAATACAGATACCTTTCTTCTTTTTTCCTGCCCCCCACCCCTTCCTTTGCACATGCTCTTGTTATGTACAAAGCATTAATGTTAACACCATCTACCCTAATACAAAACACTGCATGTACAAAGGGAACAAGGTATAAATTCTATAGTTTGTCTAAAGGAGATGTAATTAGAGTGATGGAAATTTTTGCTGCATTTCACTAATATAGTTTAAAGAACAGTTTATTAGGAGACAGATGCTTTACATTGAAAAAAGGTCTTTAAACCCTTCTCCAACCCTTCAACATCTAAGATTGCACTTGAAAACAAGGATCTAGCTGAATGTCAAATTATGTGTTTGACTAGCAAGATCCAAAAACTAGTGAAAATTTGAAAAAAAAAATCCATAAAACTTTTAAAATCGATATTTTCTCCAAATGTGTGAGCACGCGCACATGCACACACACACCCAGTTACAAACATGGTCCAAGTCCAGAAGGCATCACTCAGTTTTTGCTAAGTAAATGAGAGCTTTACCTGAGGAAGGATGGAGTAAATGTAAAATGCATAAAACTGAGTAAAAACTAGGATTTCCCCACCTACATAAAAAGCACAGATGTTTAGTTCATTAAAAATCTGTCAAATTCTGGACTCTAACTCCTGTTTGATTTCATCGATATAGCGTAAATTAAATGTTTACAATTAGTGAAGTTTTTCTTCAATTCTTACAGACCTCATAGAGTTCTTTCATTGCTGCTAGCTTATATTCAAACTTCTCCAGGCTCCAGAAAGTTGCAATTTCCAGCTTGAGGTTACGAACCAGCACTTTAACAGAAGGTCCAGTGCCATTTCCTTGTTCTGATATATCATGTCTAATTTAAAAAAAAATACAAAAGCTATGATCACCAAAATTAACAAAAGAGTGGACTAGTGGAACACTATGAGGCTAATAGTTTGCCAATAGTAGACAAAGATTAGTTTTGAGAAATTTGGCTTGCTTAAGTAACAAATAATATCAAGGGGATAATTAAAATAATAGAACCATAGAACTGGAAGGGACCTCTAGAGGTCATCTAGTCCAGTCCTCTGCACTAGATGGCAGGACTAAATATTATCTAGACCATTCCTGACAGGTGTTTGTCTAACCTGCTCTTAAAAATCTCTGATGATGGAGATTCCACAACCTCCCTAGGCAATTTATTCCAGTGCTTAACCACCCTAACAGTTAGGAAGTTTTTCCTAATGTCCAACCTAAACCTCCCTTACTGCAAATTAAGCCCACTGCTTTTTGTCCTATCCTCAGGAGGTTAAGAAACAAATTTTTTCTTCCTCCTCCTTGTAATAACCTTTTACATACTTGAAAACTTTTATGTCCCCTCTCAGTCCTCTTTTCCAGACTAAACAAACCCAATTTTCCCATCTTCCCTCAAAGGTCATGTTTTCTAGACCTTTAATCATTTTTGTCACTCTTCTCTGGACTCTCTCCAATTTGTCCACATCCTTCCTGAAATCTGGCGCCCAGAACTGGACACAATACTCCAGTTGAGGCCTAATCAGTGCAGAGTAGAGCAGAAGAATTACTTCTCGTGTCTTGCTTACAACACTCCTACTAATACAGGAGTAATCAGGTTGGTTCGGTAAAATTTTCTTGTAATACAGTCAGATTCAAGGGAGAAATTCCAAAATAGTATACAAGATCCTGGCTCTTGAGAAGCCTTAAATAGAAGTTTCTCTGTTGCGTATTTATTATAAGTGAGTTTACTCAAAATAGCTTGCAAACCAACAGTTTTGAGTTAAGAGTAATAAGCAAAAGTTTTCTAAGAAAAAGCTCATTCCACATCTAACATCAAGTTCAGTTATTTTTTACACGTGCCTTGTGTGTGAATTAGGAAACTCACCTGCAGAAGACTGTGTGCTTTCCTAATTTGCTACTAATGGTATTGGCCTCCTGGATCATCAGAGAGAGTTTCATAGAATTCCAGTTAGGCTTAACTAAATAAAAAACACATAAGATCATGATTGACTGGATCAAACATACTGAAATGATCCCAGACCAAAAAAGGAGACCTTTAAAGGAGTTTGGTGGACAAGGCAGTCACACGGACTTCCAATTTACTGAAAACACTAAAAGACAGATAACACTTTCAAAGGATATTTCAAAACTGGAATGCCATTTAAATCATGGCAGGTATCACATTTGAATGGTTTCAGAAACAAATACATTTTACCTTCCTGCTCTGGTCCTCCAGTCTCCACAACTGTGTTTCCTGCTCTTTCCCACAAAGCCTAGACCATCTGATAATGGGAGAACCTTTGCGTCTGCTGAGGAAGCATGCTAATCTACATGTTTGTTTGTTCACCCAGATCAACTAAATGTGAACAAAGTATCACTCTAGTGCTGCCTGATGTGCATGTCTCAAGAAGGGCAAGGATTGCATCCAAACAGTAAAGATGAAGATCTTATAACTTCAATTCCACCAAGATAACATGTTGGGGTAAGAGATTAAGCTACTAGGATCCCATCTCAGCTAGAAATGCAGCAATTTTCTCACAAGAAGAATGGTGAAAACAGAGACTAAAGAGGTGTGTCTGTCAGAAAGTAAACATCCCAGCAAGCGGGAAGAGAAGGGGAGAAAGGCTCTCCATTGCCTGATGGCAGATGAAATAATGAATTGAAAGTTATACTGTACACAACCTCCCTCCTCCCCACATACTAGTTATTGTTTTATTCCCATTTCCACGATTCTGTTGGAGAATTTCTATTTCTTTAGCAATTTTCTGCTTCTCAGCCTCCAGAGCTTCAAGAATCTTTGCATGACGAATAGTATGATCTTCTAAAGCCTAAAGAAAAGACATATAGATACATCCATGACAATGTTTTTACAAAAAGCAAAAGGATAAAACAGGGCGAGAGGTTATTTTATCTTTTGAGGGTAAAAGCTTTACAATAAACTTCTTTTTGATCTGATCCCTCTACTACATCAGTTAAGAAGACACAAATTCTACCAATTTTTATTGCTTGCTTAAATTCTCACATGTATATGTTGGAGCATTTATTATTTAGATGGGACTGCTGAATTCAAGAAAAAGGGAACAGAATTTTCTATCAATTATTTTAAAAAGAAAAAATCTCTATCGTAGAAGTTTAAAGATGAAAAAAATGTGCACTAGCAGTCATGGAAAATAATGAAGTTTTGGTGTCTACTGCAGTCAGCAAATGTAGAAACCTAATCTAGGTCAAAATGTAAGGTATTACATCTATTAATACTCTTTAGGAATAATTCCTCATTTTCAGGGGTGCTGTCAAGTCTCCTTTCATGTTTTTATCTGATGAAACAAATTTTGAAAGTATTCTGGCTCCCTCAGATATTTCCCCAAATACTTAACATTCTAGACATTGCTTGCACTTATGCCTGAGTCCATCATTTTTGGTGAGCTCAACATTCCCCTAAGTTTGGAATATCAGCAACCCAGCCCCCATTACATAAAATTATAGCTTGTTATTTCTGATTCCCCAAATAGCAGCTGATTTAATAGGAGGACAGTAAATGAGACGTGTCTATCTTAAAATCATTTTGGAGAGGACTATTTTTAAGAGAGCCAATGAAGTTAAATAATACTATAATGGTGTGTTTAAATAGATGTTTGATCAGACAAAACACGTTTTAAAATTACCTGTCTGGTGGCGAATGTCTCCATTTCCAGACGCTTCTTGCTGAAATGTACTTCCAACTCAAGATGTTGCTTTGCTTTTTCCAGTTCTTTTATTTTGTTAGTAGTCTGCTGGTTATTCATTTCCTGAATTTGTTTCTTATGAGATTCTTCTCTCTAAAAAAACAAAGGACAGAATGTATGGGAAAAACATCACATGCTTCAGCTCATCCAACCCATTCGGTGAAGATAGATATTAGAGTCGGTTCTTCTTTCACTCCATAAGAGATTTATTACCACTATAGATTACAGAGATAAATTCACTTTCGCAGCAATGGGAGGTTATATCCCAGTCAATGAACATCAACTATTATACCCTGTAGTACATTTGCAGAGAAGTAAAGTATCATAAATTTATCACTTTGCCACCATATATTATTCTCTGTTAATTATATCAAGCCAGCACACTGTGAAAATTTTATCCTGCTTGTAACAGTCCTTGCCCCAAAGAACATGCAAGCTAGCAGAACAGCAAATGCAAGAAAGAATGAAAACGCCGTGCAAAAAATGCATTATAGCTGGAATACTTCATACAATAGGTGGACTTTTATAAGTGTTTCAAAGGAGAGGAGAGATAGAGCCAGGGATTCAGCTGTTCAGGCACACGAGACAGCATGAAAGATTACACAATCCACGTTTTGGTTTAATTATACAAAGCAATTTACCAGTTCTGCTTCCAGTGATTTTATCTTGCTTTCGTATACTTTTTTTTGAGAAATAAGTTCTTGTTGAGCCATCTCTTTTGCAACCTGTATACCTTGCATCATTTCTTCCTTGGCTTTCAGTCGTGCCTCTTCAATTTCTGATTCAAGTCTGGAAGTAGTGAGTAACTTAAATTAAAATGTTAGCTTTTAACCTTTTTTAGTATGTTGTATATGAGTTAAAAAGACTAACAAATGCTATATTAATTACTTTATTGCTTCTGTCAAAAGTGAAATTTAGGTCTAAAAACCTCTCATTTTAATTGTGGTGGGTGTGCTAAGTGTTTTGTAGTTTATTGATTATTGGTTCTCACATCCCCCAATGGAAAAAAATCGAGAGAGAGAGAGAGACTTTTTAGCCACAGCTGCTACATTTTATGTCTATTTTATTACATTTGATTTCAAGAACTGTTTTGAGAATCTTTCACAAATAGTATCTGCTGTAGAAACTCACAAATCTACAGTCATGTGGATTAGAAGAGCCAAACTTTAAGTCAGTGAGGACTGCAGATTTCCAAGTGCCATGGGTGGCCCTAGTGGGCTGATAGCATGCTTTCTATGGGCCAACAGGGTGCCACATCACACACACTAGTCCCTTAGCACCTCATACTACCACTTACAGCTGGATACAAATGTTGTTCACCATCCTCTGTGTTGTTGCTGCTGCTCTATTAAAGGTAAAGTACTCTGTGCTCCTACACTGATCTAATCATAGTGGGAAGAGAAAGCCTGCAGCCAAAACTATATTGGGGGTTAGGCATAGGGAGCTTTAGAATAGCTGCATCCTTCCTGTCTAGCTGCAGATCCTGGAAGAGTCACCACTGTTCCTCATGTGTGCTTCCCATGACATAGAGCCCAGGCACAGAAAACTATTACTCCTGGGGGAATTCTGCACCACTGTGCATGCATATTTCATGTGCCGCATATATTTTTAATTAAAAATTTATTTATTTAATGTTTGCAGAAAATAGCTTCTACTGAAAAGTTGATGCAGTGCTGCCTTTTGCACACCAGAGGGTGCTGTGGTGCTAGAACACAGCAGCTGCTCCTGCCAGCCCCAGTTAGGATAGGGAAGAGAAAGTCTGCCTTCTTCACAGCGTTTGTCGGGCCATGTCAGGAGACAGGAGATATGGGGAGACAGACAGTGTGGGGCTGCTGAGGGGAGTCAGACAGGGGCTCATAAGGGCTAGTGGGTGATGACAGACTAGGGCAGGGGCTGAATGGGAGTGGAGGTGCAGGGCCACATGGGCAGAGGGGGAGGGCGTGCAGGACCACATGGGGACAAATGTGCCTGATTGAATGAGAGAGGCTAGGAGTCAGGCAGGGTCTGCATGGGGGACGCTCCCTAACACCACCTTCCACTCCCCCCACAAAAACACTTGTTCTATACTTTTCCCACCCATTCCCAACAACTGTTCAAGTTCATACCCAAGCTCCTTCCCAGCAACTACTTTCCTCTCCTTCAGCTTCTGCATTACCCCTGACTCCCCCAAGCCTTTGCACTGCTTTCGAGGGGTGTGGGAAATATGGTTTAAATCAATTATTACTCAGAGTTCTGTATTAATATGCCTAGTAAGGAATCTATTTGTCAAAAAACGTTTCCCGAATCTTTTTTGTTGTCCGTATTGTTACAGAAATACTCATTGACAGGTATTTTGAAATAAGTTACCAAAATAATTTAAACTGGTGTGATAATATTGTGTTATTCTGACAAATAAAATATGAAGAATTTTGCAATATTGTGTTGGATTTTTGTAGTGGAATAAACTTTCAATTTAATCTTTTGGCAAGCAAGAAGATTCCATGTGAGAACACAATTTTAGCAGAATTCAGGCTTATGATGGAAATATGTCATAATAAGAATTATGTGAATTCCAAACAGTTAATCAAAAGAGTGCACAGAGATTACAAAAATAAATGTTTCATGGTTATAAAAACATTCCAATACCATTGTGTGTGTATTCAACTTTATTAAAATTTTGGATTTTATGAGAAGTAAAGAGTGACTTTTTTTTTAACACACTTTCACTTATTCTTATGCAGTTTATATGCTTATACATTTCTAGAAGACAGCATGCTGCATTAGCAGATGAGCAGTTTATTTTTAACTTGGAAGGTGCCACAATACTTACTGTGACCTCTGTGCAACCAACAGTTCATTTTTTGCAAATTCGAAATCTTTTGGCCCATCACATGAAAGGGTAGTCCCACAAGATGGCTTTTTTACTTTCTGAACCTCTACTGGATGATTAAACCTGAAATAATGGTCTCCACCAAGAATCACACGATCACCCTGCAAAATACAGACACTATCAGTCTCTAATCTTACAATCAAATATATATATATAATACATCAAAATATCCAGTGTTCTGTCAGGATGAACGATTCAAGAGCCTTCTCAAAATCTGCAGTCAACAGATAATTTACCGTTCATGCCAGGTGTTTTCAAAGCCATGCATAAATATATTTATTTTTGTATCAGTGATGGATAACTTACATGATGCATAACTGTTGGCTCTGAAATGTGTTTCCCATTAACATATGTCTTTGCTTCTCTGAGTGGCGTAATACTCACTCTACCATCAACATTTTTGATAACACTGAAAGTGAGAAACATCAGATGTGACAGCAATAGCTAATCATGAACAAAAAACCAAGTTATGTAACTTAACTCCGGCTATCCATGAAATTCATGACTTAGATAATGTGACTTTGAATCTCTTTCCTCCCCCGCCCAAGCCTATCCTGACTACAGAATGAACCCCACCTGAGAGGAATCAGGCAATTTCCTCTTCAAGAAGGACATTGATAAATTGAAGAGGGTTCAGGAAAGAGCCACAAGAATGATTAAAGGATTAGAAAACCTGCCTTATAGTGATAGACTCAATCTATTTAGCTGAACAAAGAGAAGAAGGTGAGGGGGTGACTTGATTACAGTATCAGTATCCACAGGGGGAACACATTTAATAAATAGGCTCTTCAGTCTAGCAGAGAAAGATATAACATGATCCAATGGTTGGAAGTTGAGTTAGACAAATTCAGGCTGGAAATAAGGTGTAAATTAACGGTGAGAGTAATTAACCATTGGAACAATTTACCAAGGGTCATGGTGGATTCTTCATCACTGACAATAATTAAATCAAGATTGGATGTTTTTTAAAGGTAAGTTCTGTGGCCTGTGTCACACAGGAAGTCAGACTAGATTATCACAATGGTCTCTTTTGGCCTTGGAATCTATTAATCTATAAAAAGCAGAAGGTGGCTGCAGTAAAATGGCAGAGATTGAGAGAGGCTCCTGCAGGGAAGACCCTCAGGCAAGGGGGAATTGCTGCAGCTAAGAAGGGCAGGGTGTAGCCTGCTAAGGCAGTAAGGACTCTGACCAGATCAGGAGCATTTGGGCTGCACCTGGCTGAAGGGAAGGCTTTATGTTTAGTTTTGAGCTTTAAGTTAGTACATCAGACCATAAGAAGGGCTGTTGTGATTGGATTGATGAATAGAGGTAAGATAAGAACAGTCACAAGAGGTCAATGTGGTTGCACAAGGAGCTTTTTAGCTATCTAAAAAGCTAAAGGGATACATACAAGTAATGTCACAAAGAAAGTATACATGGGAATAGCGAGAGTGTGTAGGGACAAAATCAGGAACGCCAAGGCAAAGAACGAGTTACAGCAGGCAAGGAATACTAGAGAGAACAAGAAGGGGTTCTTCAAATATGTCAGACAAAAAAGAAAGATCAGAGTTGGTGTGGGTCTGCTGCTCAATGGAGAAGGCGAGCTGGTAACAGAAGATGACAGGAAGGCAGAGCTACTCAACGCCTACTTTACTTCAGTCTTCTCACAAAATATAATGTGACCGGACAACTAGCGAAGCTACCATAGACAATAAAGGGGAAGGGAGACAGATCGGGATAAGTAAAGAACACTTCTGACAAATTTGAATTCATTCAAGTCAACGGGGCCCGATGCTATTCACCCCAGGATGCTGAAGGAATTAGCCAAAGAAATCTCAGAGCCACTGGCAATAATATTTGCAAACTCATAATTGACAGGAGAGGTCCCAGAAGATTGGAGAAGGGCTAATGTAGTACCCATCTTTAAAAAGAGGAAAAAGGAGGAGCTGGGGAACTATAGACCAGTCAGCTGACTTCGATACCTGGAAAGCTACTAGAGCAATGTATAAAACATCCAATTTTCGAATACCTGGAAGATGACAGGGTAATCACTAGCAGCCAGCATGAATGTACTAAGAACAAATCATGATAAACCAGCTCGATTTCCTTCTTTGACAGGTAACTGGTTTGGTGGATAGGGGGAATTCGGTGAACTTAATACACCTGGACTTCAGCAAGGCTTTTGACACAGTCCCACATGACAGTCTGATAATTAAACTGGAAAAATGCAGGCTCGGTGGACGGGAGGGGGGAGAGAGAGAGAGAGAGAGAGAAAGGTGGTAGCCCATTCTCACATAGCCACACGAAGGATCTTTCATTTTAGGGTATCACATACCAGTGATCATCAGCAATTAGCACCCCAGAGAGCTGGATATCATGACGAGAATTTGGTTTGTACTTTCCAACTGTAGTTTGTCCTTCTTTTATCATATACAGAAGCATCTCAGAGAGCTGGGGATCTTCATTGAGATTGACAAGGTTTGGCAAACGATTGTCCATCTTGAATGTAATTCCTGCTTTCTAGGTGATGGATTCAGAAAGAAAACAGAGATTTATTTGTATGCATTTATCAAAAATACATCATTAAAGTCTGCCTACTGTACAATAGGTCAGTGTTTCTCAACCTGGGGTCCGTGGACCGCTGTGGTTCCGCAAGGATACTCCAGGGAGGTCCATAGGCCATGCTGATCAACTCCTCTCCCTCCCTCCCTCAACTCCTCCCCATCCTTCCCAGTGCCTCCTGCGCAGCGGCAGGTGGATGGTACAGGGGACAGCCCAGGGTGGCTCGCCAAAGGGAGCACCATGCATAATGTTTGCCTGATTCCTACCTGGTCTGCCAAGAGCCAGTTGGGCTGGCAGAGGCAGCAGGCAGGCCAAGCAGCAGCATTTGGGGGGGAGCGGGGAGAGGGAGGACCTGAGCTGCAGGGGGGCAGTTTGATGAAAAGCCAAGCCAGGTCTCTTCTCTGAAGCAGGGGTGCCCATCCTGCCCCCGATCCACTGCCGTATGCAGCCATCGCTGCTTCTAGCCCCCCTGGAGCCCGAGGTGGGGGGGGGGAAAGAAGGAAGACGAGAAGGAGGCTGATGTTGGGTGTCTCCCACCCATGTACCCGGTCTCCATTGAGCTGGGGTGATGGGACAGGGGGAAATCTGTGTGTGTTGCTGCTTCTCTGGGTCAGAAGCTGCTGGCAGCTGCTTGTGTCTGAACAAGCCTTCAGGCCCCTGAACCTGAGTGCTTTATTAAAAAGAGTGTGTTCAACACTCACTCAGGTGCGCGCGCGCACACACACACACACCAGTCTCCCTCACACAGTCCCCCCCAAACACACACACCAGGGCTCCCTGCATCTAGGTCAGTTTCACCACCTGGGCTGTGCTGAGAGGTGAGCACAAGGAGCTGCTGCTCTCCTGCCCTCTCCTTACACAGCCCAGGTGGGGAAAGTGGCCTGCATGCAGGGAGCCCTGATGTCACTCCTTGCTTGCCCCTCAAAGCCCCCTGGGAGTGCGAGGCTCAGATGAGCATCAGTCCAGTGGGGGAGCGAGCAGCAATGCCAGCTGCTCAGTCATTGCATCCACGTCAGTTTTCCCATGTGGGTGCAGGATGGGAATGCAGAGGTTGGGGCACAGTGCAGACCTTGGTGAGCAGAAAGCAGGTGCAGGGGTAGAAGTGAAGTGGGTGCAGGGATTAGTGGCACAGGAGGGGAGTGCAGGGGTTGGGGTAAAGAGGGCACAGTGCAGGGGTTAGGGGCACAGTGTAGGGGTTGGGATGAAGGGAGGGTGGGCAGGCTATGGGCGCCAGGGTCAATGGTGCAGGGGGGTGCACCATGCCCATGGGGCCAGGAGCACCAAAATGCAAGTTTGCCAGGGTGCCATTTTCCCTAAGGCCAGCCCTGTGGTTGCCACAGAACAGCTGTTCTCCAGCATGCAGGAGGCAATGGGAAAGAGGGAATGGGGTGCACTTTGGGGAGGGGGCAGACAGAGGCAGGGAAGAGGAGGGGTGGGGGTGGGAAGAGGTGGGATCTTCGGGGAAGATGTGGAGTGGGGGATTTGGAGGTCCACAAAAACTTTTAAACCAAAATGGGGGTCCATGGGTTGCTAAAAAGTTTGAGAACCTCTGCCATAAGTAATTTATTTGAAAGCACTGACCTGAAGAGAATGAACAATATTAACTGCTTCTTGCAAAAGAGGAACGTAGACTAGGAAAGAGGATTCTTAGGACAACCCCAATTCTGTGCATTAAGGGGTTTATTGGTGTTAAGCATTTTCTATACTACTTTAATTCTTATGAATAAAGGGCACCTGTAACTCCTTTGTTTCTTCAAATTTCCTTTGTTCTGCTTGTTCAAATTTTTCTTTCCAGGCCCTTAGCATATTAGGGGAAAAAATCAAAATAATTACTTTAAGGATACTTTATTCCAGTATTTATAAGACTACTACTTACTATTCGGAAGACATTAATGACTATCCCACCTTTGCATCTCTGCCATATCCCTCTCCTGTTGGTGGAGTTTTACCCTTAGGGATGTTATTTCTTGCAGATACTGTCTATATTTCTCAGGATCTGTATTTAGAGCACTCTTGCGAGCTGCTTTCAGTTTCTCAATTTCTGCTTTCAGTTCTACATTTGAAAAAAAAACATAACTCAGCTTTTACACTAAACATAGGATCCTACATTAAGCAGGTATTTAATAAATAAAAACATTCTTTTTGAACAGTAAAGTCTGAGGATTTTCTCCTAACTTTGGCAATATCCAGTTGAATTTATGTTAAATAGAAAGCATTCCATCTAAGTTTTAACACACCCATCTAGCTACAAAAGTCTGCATTTGTTACTTTTAAGAATAGAGAAAATAATTTTATTTCACTACTCTTGAAATGTGAGACATTAAATAATCTGCTGAACTGCACAGTGAATTGTGCTTTTATATATGGCAAACCGATTGTTTTTGGTTAAAGTCTACAGGTCACTTTTATATCATGCTATTCTCTGAAACACACAGGTCACACCAAGGAAGCATTAGCTAAATTAACTGATCAACTAGAGTGCTGACAATAGCTTATTGCACTATACATCTGATTTCATTTGATTACACAGCACAGACAGATTCCAGTTAAGTACTGCCAGATTTTCAATCTTTCAATCTGCATACAATGTTTTTCAGGAAGCTGCTAATTTAAAACACAACAACTGGTTTGCTCTCTCATATTACATGATGGTTCTTTTGTTTGCCATTCCATCTAAGCACTTTTTCATTTATATTATTTCCTCTGTGCAACACCTGCTGAATTATCACCTACTTTTGTTTTTATTTTTAAATATAAACAAAATAAACAAGTACTCTAATTTAATAAGTAAAACAAATGCTACTTTGTGAATCAATCACATTATATCTCTACATAAAACCACATCAGCATGAATACCACACACCACTGGAGGTGGTAGAAACCCAATCCCCTCAGTAAACCTAACAAGAAGGAGACAGAGTAGCAATATGAGGGTAATGCCAGTTTTTACACCCCAGTTACTACAACACTACTCCTAGTACTCATGTCTAGTACGACTGCAAGTTAATCTGCACTTGCCTATTGGCTGCAATACTAATGTTCCCCACAGGTAATACAATGATTATATATGCAGCTCTAAATTATTTCATAATTCAGACTGACTGAAGATCATAATAGTAAATCTCTCTGACTCCACTTTTCTGCAAGAAAAGACTTTCCTCTTTCATTTTCAGTTAGCACTATACGACTAAATGCCAGAGAAGCTATTTCTCTTCAAAAGGGAAACTTCAGGTTGAATGAACACTTACAGTCTACAAAATACAACAATGTCCTAAATAAAAGAGTACAATAGTATGTGTCTAAGCAGGTTGCTACTGACCCCACTCAGCTGGAACAATAAAACTATTTTGTGTGGAGAATTAAGGTCCAGAATTTTATCTCCTTGTTCACACAGCATAGCAATTTAGTAGTACCATTGATTTCAATGACTACTAGTGCAGTACGGTGCTCTTTATCATGTGTGAGTATATCACAATCTGACTATGTAAAAGCAACATTATAGCTAAGATTTTTAAGTGTACTGACCTTAGGAAATCCATCTTTAATTTGACCACCTTTCACTCATGTACTATAGTGTGTATCGCTGTAGGAATCGTACTGAATTTCCTGACTCTTATTTAAAATCACAACCATAATGTTGAATTACATGTAAAAAAACTAAGGTTAATTTCCTTGTTTCATAAACAAAAATAAACGGAAGGAAAACTTAGGTTTGCTTGAATGCACAACTGAAATGAACACATTTAACTGGATGCTGTGATATCTATACGATTGTGTACATTCAAATATATATACGGTACCTAATTACTGTAAACAGGGTATAGGTTCAAGCTCAAAAACAAAACAACCTATAAAAAACACTGATATGTAAGTTTTTGAAACTGTATCAAAGAAAAGAGTATCTCCAGTTTAAAAGTATGAGTAGGCCTGTAAATTGTTTAAAGCCAGTTATTTAGAAAACTCTTAATGTTAAAATGAATAAACCTCAAATATGCTGTCAATCATTACAAGAGGGCATTAATATCAACATCTATCATAAACAATTAAGTTAAAAATGCTTGCAAATAAAAAAATCCCACCTTACCTCTAATTAATTTAGCATTCACATCTTCATTTACTTTGGCAGTGTTGATTATCAAACGAGCTTGTTTAGCATATCTAAGAGTGCTAAGGGTTTCCTCTACATTGCTGGCAGCAGGGCTTACTGTGGCAATCATGGTCGTTTTTGAATTTCCACCAAGACTTTCCTTTAATAACCTTCATTGACAAGAAAATGAAACAATTATTTCCACCATAAAAACCAAATTAACTTCTCAGAGTTCATAAGGGATTAAATACAAAAAAATCCTGTGTGATTTACTATTTATTTCAAGATGATTTTCAACCAGATATCCAAATCCAGAACATGAGCCTGTTCCTGCTTATAGATACACAACAAGTTTTTCTTATACTTAGAGAAAATTCAATCAACTACTTATACACCTAAATAACTTCACCCTATTATACTTTAAGACTCTTACAAACCATAGACACTCTTACATACAAGCATTTCTTTGCTTTCCATTTATGCCCTCCTTTTTTTGGAAAGCATCGATCGCAAATGCCTAAATATAGCAGAAAAAACATGCCTGCCTTTGTTTATATTTTCACTGGTGTACCAACACTATGGAAGATTTTAGATGAATATGTTTTAAGAGTTATGGGAATAGGTCATAAATCAATTTTTGGTGCAATCAACATGATGCTTTCATTTTTTAGTGACAAAACTGCATTAAAATGGATTTAAATAGTCTATAATTCAGATGACATTCCCCAGCAAGTTCTAATAGCATTAACTTTCTATCTCATGATGATCTCATACCAAATTACACAATCCTTGTTGCCTTCTCATCTAAATTTGCCAACAAATTCTAGTTCTTAGAGTAATTTGCAAGACAGTACACCTAGCTACAGAGTGGACAATGAGAGGGGAATGCGGAAGGAGAAATAGTTTTTACTTTGCCCAAGTTCTTTTCCATTCCTGAATTAAAAAAAGCTTCTCTCCCTGTGCCTTTTTACATTTTTCCCACTCCACATTTAGTATTTATGACAGTTGCCAGAATGAAGAAATGGAAACTAAAGTCCTTTATTTACAGAAAGCCCTATTCTGACTAAAATAAACTCAGGTGTCAGGCATGCATAAGCCCCCAGGCCACTTGCCCCTACCAGCTGATCTATAGGAGACAGATGAATGGTATTATAAGAACTACTCAGCTGACCAGCAATTCATAGTTTTAGGGTTTGTCCTTAATCTTAAAAAAATTAGCCGATTCCCAGGTGCATGACACTGTGGAATAGTTCAGTGCCAGTGATGAGGGCTGAGAGAGAGCTGTGTCAAGGAGAGAGGACGGATTCTGGCTGCTGGGAGGCAGAGATGGGATCAAGACCACAGAGTCCCACCCATGCCTCCTCTCATGCACTCTGTGCCTAATGTGACATGTCCACCCGTCACTAGTTCGATCAGGCCAGCAACCTGCTGAAAAATCTGTCTTTAGGAGAGAAAGAACCATCATGGAGCCAAAAAGGCAAGGCCAGCAAATAACAGAATATAGGCAGGGAATAGGAGATTGTTTCCTCTCTTGTGGAATTTTAGTATTCAACAGATGCTAAAAATGTGAAAGCAGTCTCTTCAGAGTCAGAAGAAAAAGGGAACAGCAGAGAGATGAGGGCACTGTTAAGAGAAGAAAAGGCATCAGAAACACATTTCTTCATATACAGTACAGAACCACCGAGGAAGAATATACCAGTCCTCAATCGCACTCACAATTAGCAGAACATGAAAATAAAAATATTTTTCAAGTTTACATTACTTCATCCAATAGTTATTTCATACAATTTATAGAAGTGAGAGTCTACGGATGCATGAATCTACAGTCTGATAAAAGTCTCATTTTTTTGTTTTCCACAGAACCAAGATTACTTTATAGTAGCTCTTCATGAAATATACATACCACGTAAGGACAGATTCCCGATAAGGAATGAAAGCTCTCTTTCTGTTCTGCGATTGCTCAGAAAGCGCAGAAATAACTTTCCCCAGAGTCAGCAGTGATTTATTAATACTCACGCCCTCCTATATAAAAGCAGAAATAAAAATAAATGCACAGCCTCATTCTGAACATAAAATATTACAACTTAGATTTTTTTTTTAATGGGCAAATTGCTAGCAGGCTAGCAGCATTCCCCCGTGAACTGAACTGAACCTGTGATTGAGACTCAGATTGATAATAATTTACATACATATACATTTTAAACAGTGAAACTGCTAAGCAACTAAAGCAAGAAGTTAAATTTAACTATGAATAGTACAGAATATTCAGCAGACACTACAGACATTTTTTTCCAGTCTTGTGAAAAGACCAGAGCAGCAATGCAAAAGACACCGTTACATCAAGATTCATTCAACATTGAGACCAATAGGTCTTCTCTTACAAGTGTAGACCTAAAGCATTTTCATTTCATGGCCTCACAACACTGTACTCTTTGGGACAAACCATATGTCACAAAACTGTAAATGCAGTTTACCTTCAGCCTCTCTTCACTGATCTGAGTTGGAGAGCAGCGTTCACTGCCTGCTAGATCTATTAGATTTATACGACTGGTAATCCTATGATCATGCTCTTCTCCTTCCACAAATTCCGTCTAGAGAAAAAAAGAGATTACTGTACTTAGTCTGCAAAATTAAATGTTTTTCTATGACTCATCACCAAAATAAAAACCCCGTGAAGAGTCAAATCTATCACGCTATTCACTTTTAAACAATATGTTAAATATTTTCTCATTTTATTTTTTTAATGAGAGTGTCATTTAAGATATAGTATAACTTGCAACAAGAAAAGGAGTAAGGCGAGGATAGTAAATAGTATCAGAGACAAACACCTGAGGATTTCCAGTAGCACACCTGCACAAGGAAAATTCGTAAAAAGTGAAAGGCAGCCTAGAAGTACATTTTGGTACCTCAGCTCGGGAGCGTATCAGGACTACTACTCACTTGGGCTTCAATCCAGCACCCATCGAAATCACTAGAAGTTGTCTTTGACTTCCACTGGTGCAAGACTAAACCACTGGTGAATGAAAAGGACACTGACCTACATGCCCTGATGGGGAAGACAGAGCAAAGCATGGTGATGGCAGCAACTGAGGAAAACCAGGGAAAAAAAAAATCTGTGGGAGGAAAAAATTGGAGGCCCATAGACTTGGGAAGAGCTCTACTTCGCCTTCTTCTCCACCCTCGCCTCTTTGTGGAGGGTCTCTGTCTCCTATATACAAACTGAAAGGGTGGAAGAGCAGACTCATGTCTGCTAGGGATAGGTGCCACTGACCTGAGTGCACAGGTGTGTTTCAGTAGCTTCTTGTTTAACAGTCCCTGGAACACTTTGCATTATCCTATCTCTGACCCAGGTCAGGTATGTTGGAGACATCACTGGGACATAAACATTCAAAACTGTGTATTATAGAATTTTCTCCCCTTGCTATAACTGAACCATGAACATATTTCTATAGTGCAATAAGTATATATAGTGCAGAAACATTAGAAAAGCAGTGTCCTGAAAAGTTTACAGTATGACTCAGACATGTTTACAATGTGCATTTTAAAAAAAATAGTACTGTGAGTATATAAAATAAACCAGATCTGGCTACTTAGAAAGCAGGACTACTACTTCTTTATTCAGCCCAGTATATTTAACACAACCCTCCTCTACTTCATTCTTTTCTAGGCAGCACACAATAATTGAATTTTCTACCACTACATTATTGCAATGATTAAAAAGAAAAAAAAAGGTACTCTATACCTTTGTTTGTGTCATCACGAGGGAGAAGACAGAATGAGATCTAGAGCTCTTGTCATTCATGCCTGTGGCAGCAGTTGCTCTCTGTTTATTTCCTAGCTCGAGCCAACTCTGATAATAGAGATAAGAGACAGGATATTAAGCGAAAGGATTCTGTGAACAGCTAACAAAAGTTTAAAGAGCTCTGCAAAAATGAACAAATATACTGTATCTACATGCTGGTATTAGCAGTAGCGTGGGCCACTAAAAGGAAAATTTTGGTAGCCCACAAAATACTTTGGGGATGTAAATTATGTAGGATGCTAACATTAATCAATGTTTTGAGCATTATTGATACTTTTTTCCTCCTCTGAACACAGGGGTCAAAATGGGGCAAACTTTTTGAGACCTTGGTGTTACCACAAGGAAAAATGGAACCACTACTACTTTTGTCTAAACTTAAATGAGAAATTAAAATGAGAAGTTTAGGCCCCGATCCTGCAAGTAATTTCACCTGGGCACAAGGGTCTGCCCACACGTAATCAGCTGCAAGATCAGATAAGATGTCATAGGCTAACAGACTAGGCTTTGTAAGCTCATGTTTATCATCACTGAAAACAAGCATTCAGGAGTGAAGAAAGGAGCAATCATGAGGCAAGAGAAAGATTTTTACTTACAGCTATTAGAAGACTGATTTTTATTACTTAAAAACTTCATCATAATCATCTTACCTGGATATCAGAATAAGAACTGACCATGTTCCTATAAAACAAATAAATAGTTCTAGTTCAAACCAGTTCATTTTGTTTCTACAAAAGTCATTAATGGTTTAATTTTTGAAAAAATTTACTGAGTTATAGACAAATACATACACTAAAGCTGAACTTCATCGAGGCACCATACAACCCTAAGTGTCTACCCCAGCGAGATTGGGCAGGATCTTAGGCCTTGATTCGGCAAAGATTTACATGTGCTTAACTTTACTCACTGAGCAGTTTCCATGGCCTCCATGAGATTATTTACAGTTCATAGAGTTAAGCATGTGTGCAAGTCTTTGCAAAATAAAGGGTCCTGCCCAATCCTGCTAGGGTTGACCTTTACATCTGCAGAGCCTTTATTAAGTCAATGGTACTGCACAAGGGCATAAGAACAATAACTAGCATATTGCCATATGAGGCCAATGTATTTACTAGAATTACAATAGTTAAGGCTTACGCTGTCAAGTCTTCCACATATGGCCCCAATACTGGATGTTCTCTAACACGGAGCTGTTGAGAATAATTGTAAAAGAAAAAGCGATTCAAATATATGAATTTGTCATAACCATTATGCAACCATCTCTTAAAAGTAAAAAAAAACTAATGAAAATATAAGTGAAAAATGATTTTTCTACATGGCATGGCTCTGCTACTCCAAAGCAGGGGGGCAGGGGAAGGTATACATGAGAAACCCCAAAATGTAAATGTAGAAGAGGACCAAAAAAAGAGAAAACCCCCCAAAATCCTAGAATTGGAGTTAGGGAAATGATAGATAGAAAAATCAATGTATCAAATCACAATTTTGGGGAAGGGATTAACTGTCTGTTTCTTTCAGATGCTATCAGCTTCAACTAATTTGGTATGAAGTAGGGTTGCCAATTCTGATTGGACGTACTCCTGGAAGTTTCATCACATGACAATCTTTAATTAATGATTAATCTTTGTCCTAGAGTCTCCAGGTATTAATCCTAGAGGGATGGCAACCCTCCCTACAAAGAAGGCATTCAGAGAGCAATCTTCAAAAAAGTAAATTCCTCCACTTGGAGGAAGACTGATGGGCAAAATTAAATTAAAGCCCTATCTGCAGATTCCAGCTTTCTCACAATGTTACTTTAATTAGAAATAACCCTGGCTCTGTTTTTAACTTCTTCTATGCAGGGGCATCATCAATATCAGTAGCAGAAAGGTGGACAGATTAGTAAAAGCATTTGGGTGAACAAAGACTCCCAAAATCAGTGTATGTTTCTTCATTTTATCGCTGAAAACTTTTTGGTCATGCAGTAGTGGAGAAAAATAAAATTTAGTCTGCAAAATATTACTCAGTTAATATTTAACAACCTTAAATCTAAAAACTACCTTATAATTTGACAATATTTTATTGAAACTGGCATAACAATGTATTTTTAAAATTCGTACCAGTATAAATTCTAGACACTGAGTACATAGCTAAAGATGCTTCATAGCCGTCCAATGTGTGTACCATCTTCTCTGTAACTCTTATTTAGTAGGAGCATTTATAACAAAGGTAAAATATTAGGAGATGTGCTCATTTTTTTCTTCTTGCTTATCACACAACAATATTGCTACATAATCTACCTATACAACAACTTCCAAGCTTGCCTGACAGGAAGCTTACCATATCCTTCCAGTTAGAAGACAGGTGCCACTACATCTTGTATATTGACAGATATATTAAGTGTCTATATTATGAGTAGTAACTTACAGGTTGTTTCTTCTGTCCATTTTCAGCTTTAAAGATGAGCAAATCATGAATTTTCTCATTGTAGACTTCAAAATAGCTCATTTCAAAATGGTACAAAATCTAATTTTAAAAAAAAATAAATATGAGTCAGATATTCTGCCAGACTTCTTTTGTCATTTCTAGCCAACACATTTAATGGAAGCTGCAGGTATTCTACACCACCGGTGCAAGCTTTCATTTTGAAGTCCTCTTTCAACAGCAGCAAGATCCTAGACAAGAAATCTTAAGTATACAAACTTATTACAATTCTATCCACTGCTTTCCACAGCTGTGAAATTTCTGAGATTTTAAAAAAAATAATAAAAAAAATGACATGTCAAC
Organism: Caretta caretta; assembly: GCF_965140235.1. Lineage (NCBI taxonomy): Eukaryota > Metazoa > Chordata > Testudines > Cheloniidae > Caretta > Caretta caretta. Next base: position 66,502,464 of record NC_134213.1, read on the forward strand.
ATTGTGCTTCTAATACATTAAAAAAAAGTTTTATTCACTCCTGCAGGAGTCCCATATTCTTTTATGGACTAAGCTTCCACAGTATGATAAATACAATACAAGAAATAAAGATTCTGACTGGTGGAGCTGGCACACTTAGGTGATTTTTTACCTTGCCTCAGAAAAGGGACATGCATTGTCATAACTGGTATCCACAATTATCTTAATTTATTGAATGAGGATTTTTCCATGACAGTACTCACCCCTTCCCCGGCTCCTATAGTATTTATAAAATTGAAATGTATTGTTTAAGGAGCAAAGAAGACTGAAGTAAAACAATGACAATACAGAGAAAAATAGAACTTAGATGATTTATGGCAACAGAATCACTTATTCACAGCACATAAGCATAGACAGTCACTTATATCCACTCTATTGGCATTCATTAGAAACTATAATTTGATACTCTTTATTGCTAAATTCAGCCGTATACTACTTAGATTCCTCAATGCTTAACAAAACTTTTATAACTTCTGTGCCTCACAGTAAAGCAAAATGATTTATAAGCTTCGTAGCTGTGAATACCAATATATTTATGTATGCTGATGTGCTGAATACTTTGGCAATAGATAAAGAAATTTAAGCAAGTTAAAACAAAGAAACCTTCCTGTATAAACTTCACTCAAAATTACCCTCACTATTTTATAATCAGCAAAACTTAGTCACCAAACACTTGTATGCAGCCTTTTCTGTCCTATAAGAAAGCAATTACATGTTCTTGATCTCTAATTTATCTTTACATATGTGGACAATAACATCAAATAAGATGTGAAATAAGCCAGATGTCCCTCTGTTTTACATTTAATATCTCCTTCAATAAACTTTCAAAAATCAGATTTATAAATTGAAGAAAAAGATTCAAAACATTCTTTCTAGGGAGCATCCATACCATTCTTACCAAGGACAGTATCTTGTATTTGTAGCAAGGTAAGATCTAGTTGTCTCAGTCCTCTCTCAGGCTCTCTGGTCTAGGTAAAAAAGAAGTACAATACCAAAAACCAGCGCTCTCTACCAAATTATTAGGAATTCAATCTTAGCAAAGCCTGAATCCCAGTAACCATAAAAACAAGAAAAGCACATCTCTGGAGGAACTTTTTGTGATAAGAATCACTCAACAAAACCCCAAACCATCCTTCTCTCTAGAAAGCATAGGTATACACGGTGTATACATACCAAGTTGCCATCACAACCACATACAGATTAGCCATTGTCTGAATGCATCTTAACCTGCTCAACAACCCTGGTGACCCTTCTGCTAGACTTCCTTACAAAGATTCCAAAGCAAAATTATAGAAGCTGTAGTACGTGTTTCCAACTAATTGCAGATGCTTCAGTTTGGCTCATTTCTTGCTTGTTGATCTCTCCATCTGATAAATGTTCCTCTCCACATGAGCACCATAATTTTTCTCCTTGAAATGGTTTTTGGCTCACCAAACAATTCAGCTTTAGCATCATTTCCAACATGCTAACTTGGAATAATGGGACTGTCCTGCTCTTCCACAAACTCCAGCATATGCAACTGCTTTCTTCAGCCGGCATGACCTACATTACTCTAGAAAAACAACGAAGAATCTGGTGGCACCTTAAAGACTAAGATTTATTTGGGCATAAGCTTTCATGGGTAAAAAACCCACTTCTTCAGATGCATGGAGTGAAAATTACAGATGCAGGCATTATTACACATGAAGAGAAGGGAGTTACCTTACAAATGTATAATAATGCCTGCATCTGTAATTTTCAATCCATGCGTCTGAAGAAGTGGGTTTTTTACCCACAAAAGCTTATGCCCAAATAAATCTGTTAGTCTTTAAGGTGCCATCGGACTCCTTGTTGTTTTTGCGGATGCAGACTAACATGGCCACCCCGATACATTACTCTAGGTAGCACTAATGCAACAGATGTAACAATGTTGCCTTCTAGGTTTATAACATAGGCTCTGTCATAAATATAAAGGGAAGGGTAAACCCCTTTGAAATTCCTCCTGGCCAGGGGAAAGCTCCTCTCACCTGTAAAGGGTTAAGAAGCTAAAGGTAACCTCGCTGGCACCTGACCAAAATGACCAATGAGGAGACAAGATACTTTCAAAAGCTGGGAGGAGGGAGAGGAACAAAGGGTCTGTGTCTGTCTGTAGTCGTCTTGGCCAGGGACAGAACAGGAATGGAGGCTTAGAACTTTTAGTAAGTAATCTAGCTAGGTATGTGTTAGATTATGATTTCTTTAAATGGCTGAGAAAAGAATTGTGCTGAATAGAATAACTATTTCTGTCTGTGTATCTTTTTTGTAACTTAAGGTTTTGCCTAGAGGGGTTCTCTATGTTTTTGAATCTAATTACCCTGTAAGATATCTACCATCCTGATTTTACAGGGGGGATTTCTTTATTTCTATTTACTGCTATTTTTTATTAAAAGTCTTCTTGTAAAAAACTGAATGCTTTTTCATTGTTCTCAGATCCAAGGGTTTGGGTCTGTGGTCACCTATGCAAATTGGTGAGGCTTTTTATCCAACATTTCCCAGGAGAGGGGGGGGTGCAAGTGTTGGGAGGATTGTTCATTGTTCTTAAGATCCAAGGGTCTGGGTCTGTAGTCACCTAGGCAAATTGGTGAGGCTTTTTACCAAACCTTGTCCAGGAAGTGGGGTGCAAGGTTTTGGGAAGTATTTTGGGGGGAAAGACGCGTCCAAACAGCTCTTCCCCAGTAACCAGTATTAGTTTGGTGGTGGTAGCGGCCATTCCAAGGATAACGGGTGTAATATTTTGTACCTTGGGGAAGTTTTGAACTAAGCTGGTAAAGATAAGCTTAGGAGGTTTTTCATGCAGGTCCCCACATCTGTACCCTAGAGTTCAGAGTGGGGGAGGAACCTTGACAGGCTCCAATATGGAATATTGAAAAAACTTCCCGCTAAATTATAATTGATCCTTTCCTGAAAGAAGCAAACAAGGTATCATAGAGGAACAAAAACAAAACAACAAACAGCCATTTGTTGTCCTGAGAAATCGAAAAGGTTATTATACTGAAGGATATCACCCATATAAACTGTATGATAAAACACATTTGAGGTGCTGAACTTCAAACAACTGAAAGGCTGTCTCCATTTGACCATGCAAGTTACTGTACCAAACATATATGATGTACCTGAGTATTGAGAGAAACTTTGGGACAAAGCTTGCATTTTATCTTTGTCCTCCAAGTTTCTATCTGCGCTCTGGGACTCTACTTTTTGCCACTTTTTCTTTGGATAATGAATCCATGTTTGAGGGCCTAGAGACTTTATGGAATGCTCTTCCAACTGTGGATTCAGTAGATCAACTAAAAGTAAGTGCTTGCCTAAACACAAAAGTTATACAAGCATGCTTTAGTCTTTCCCATCTTAAAAAAAAAAAACCACCACCTTTAATCCTACTTGTCTTTCCAACTACCAGTCCTTTCATCTGTAAATTCATTGAACACACTGTCTACAATCACTGCCTGGAGTTCCTCTTCTCCAATTCCATCTTATACCACCTTCAATACAGCTTCTGCCCTCAAAACTCCGCTGACCTTGCTCTCGCCAAAGTCTCCAGTTACCTCTTCTTAGCCAAATCTCAGAACCAGTACACCATCCTCATTCTCCTTGACCTGTCAGCCGACTTTGAAATAGTCAACCAGGCTCTTCTTGCAGTCTTGTCCTGCCTTGGCTTCTATGAAACTTTACTCTCCCTGTTATTCTCCTACCTCTCTATTTGCGCCTTCTGTGTGTTCTTTAAAGTATGCCCCTCATCCCCCCTTCCGTGTTCCCACGGGGCTCTGTCCTTGGTCCCCTTTGCTCCCTCTACATCTTATCTTTGTATAATCTCATCTGTAAATACAAGTTCTATCAGCATCTTTGTGCTGATGACCCTCAGGTCTCTCAACCACAGGCCTGTCTCCTTCTGTCCAAACTAAAATCTTAGCCTGTCTCTGATATCTCCTCATGGATATCCAGCTGTCAGATCAAGTTCAACATGGCTAAAAGAGCTCTTAATCTCCCACCACACATGATTTTCTTTTGCAATCACTGTAGACACCACCAGCCTGCCTGTCCTATCGATCAGGCCCATGCTCCAGGCGTCATCTTCGACTTGGACCTCTCTCAGGTCTTCACAACCAGGCTGTGTCTCAATCTTGCCAATTCTTTCTGCATAACATCTAAGGTATAGCTTCTCATCCATCCACAAAGCTAAAACATTCATCCAGGCTGTCAACTTGCATCTCAATTAGTACAACATCCTTTTCTCTGGATATGACAAATGCAATCTTGCCGCACTGATATCCATTTAGAATTCTGCTGCAAAGATCACTTTCCTAGTTCAGCACTTTGAAGCTGTCACCTCTCTTTTTACATCCTTTCACTGTCTTCCCTTCTCCTCCATCACATCAGACATAAGCTACTTGTTTTCACTTTGAAGGCACTTCACAGCCAACCCACCCTCATCCACAAAGCTATCTAATTATCCTCCTTGAAATACCTCCTTTAAATGTTCTTTTGTCTTGATACCTACAAAAATCTTGACAAGAGTTAAGATGCTGGTGTACCAACACCACTGCCTATCATTCGGCGAGTATTGTCTCACTGTTTCCTTGTACTCCTCTGCTAGTATGTCTTTATCCATCGGATGTCTTATATTTAGGTTGCAAGCTCTCTGTCTTTATGTTTTGCATTTGCACAGGCCCTAGCACAATGGTCGATAACTAGGGCCCTTAGGCACTATGATAATACAAATAGCTAAAATGGTACAACCCCATTAGTGGGCATGCAATTTTATCAGTATAAAGGTGCTTATAATGGTACAGCTATTCCCATATGGGAAGGGGAATAAGCTATACTCCAGTATGAGACACCTTTACACTGATTAAAAAAAAAACTAGGACTACTTCTGACACCTTAGAGGGCAAGCCAAATAAATTTGTTAGTCTCTAAGGTGCCAGAAGTACTCCTAGTTTTTTTTGCTGTTACAGACTAACATGGCTATCACTCTGAAACCTTTACACTGATAACTACAGCCACTCTAGGGGTTGAGTCAGTATAACTATTTTTGTAAAAGAGTCACATACACCGATACAAAAAGTGTGCGTAGATCAGGCCTAAAAGATTGTTCTTAAGTAATCACGGAGCTTTATGTGAATTAAAAGATGACTTCACAATAACTTTAATATAAACAGAGACAGTTCATCTAATTGTTCAAACTTTGGTTCTTTTTCATGGTTTCCTTTTTTCATATTATGCTCACCTGTGTTTATCCCAAAAGTAATAATATTAATGAAGAAGGGCTTACATTCATTAAGTTAGGAAAGGATTGCATATTTGTCTTTTCAATGGCACATACCATAGCAAGAAAACTGAGGTCTTGACATTAAATAAGCTATGCTCTGAGTAAACAAGAAGGCCGCTATACAGTGTGGACTTGTCCAATAGTAAGACATTGCCAAGACTAGGGAGAGGGAAACCCAGAATAACCTCTGCCATTTACACTGCGGATCTCCTAAATCTCTCAAAATTTCAGAATCAGAAAAGTTGAGAGGAGGAATGTTTGTTTTTAAATAGAGTAAAAATAGTTACCATTAGGCTATATCGTTAACAGTTATTACTGAGTTTCATTTTTATACATCAACACCAGATCTGCTAGGATTTTTATTTACCCCTTTTTCTGTAATTTTTTATCTTTTACATACAAAAAGTATATATAAAAAAAATACCTAGCCTTTTGGTACGGTACCAATAGTATGTATAAATTTCTTTTTGCATTATTCCTGATATGGGACTATAGCACAATTATAATTGTCTAGAGAACGTTACTTGTCAGTTTTAGCAAAAACAAAATTTAAAGCAGCAGCAGAGTACAGAAACTAGGAGGAAGTAAAATAGCACTAAAGAGTAGAATGATAGGAATAAATATCAAAATCCTTGATAACAATATACTCTAATACAATACATCCACAATAGAAATAAGCTTTCTGACACAATACCTGTTGTGTGTCCATTTGTGCTATTTGAGTAAAAAGATCTTCACAAAATCTTGGAATTATTCCTAGTTCTTCACCAAATCCCATCATCCTGTAATTACAAAAGAATGTATACACACACACAAGTAGTTTTTTAAAAGATGATGTTTACATTTATCTGCCTGATGTAAATATTAATTATGTTGTAGTTAAGACCATATTACAGTTCAAATCCCAGATGCATTTCTAAATTATACAAATACTTAATTATAGAAACAAATCAAAGACTTTTTTTTTCTCCTGAAAAAAAGTTATCGATACCTGACCTGGTGTATACAAACCAATTTATCCTCAGATTCCAAATTGAAGTTTATGGGCCTCCCTTTAAAGTCCTGTCTACCAGTCCAACTTCTTGAACTCATTACTACTAATTTTATGAAAAAGTCATACTTAACACATTTCAAAGTATACCAACATTTATAAAAATCAATGCATAGAGGCCAATTCACTTGAAAATCACAAGTTTGTTCAAAAATAAATCTGGCATAGTTGTTCCGATACTAATCACCTCATTATCTCCAGTTCATACCCTTCTTGATTTGAGTTTTGCATCTTTAGTTCAATTTAATTTCAGTTTCAATTTGAAAAAAACAGCCATTAACTCAGCTAGTAAATGTTTACATTCATAGCTGCAGTAGTAAAAAGAAATCTGTTCTGAAACTACAATCCCAGCACAGTACTAGTTTATGTCAAACATTAAAACGCTGTAAAATGTGACCTTGTTTAACATGAAAATTAGTACTGTCCTCTTCATTCTCCTCCCCTACATAGCTACTGAAAAACTTGTTTAAAAAAAAAAATCACATAGAATAGTTATTGTTCAAGTAGGAAGTACAGCATCTTGTGTACTTCTACTGAAGAGCTATGCAATAGAGGAATCATAAATTAATCGAAGTCCCGCACAAGTGTTGTGCCAACATCTGAGAACTGTGAAGCCTAGTACAGAGAGGTACAAATCAATGTTTGCCAGAGAGAAAAATGACAGTTGGGAGAGAACAAGTCATTTTTAAGCTTTTAAGAAGGATGCTAGAAATATGACAATTTTATACTATAGAAAGTACTGAATGTGTCTGTTTTAGTCCACCTTTACTAAATACTGCAAGTCAAAATTGGGTTTTCAAAAGAATGACAAAAATTAAAAAAAAACAACACACTTCTGTCTAAATATTTTCAGTTACAACTTCTGCAAACAACAGCTCAAGACAATTATAACAGGAAAAGTTTAGCGGAAAAATAATCCCACCCCCCCCATTTGTTTACTTTGTGCATTTGGCAGTATTTCGCATGTAGTCATTTTTACTCTTCCCTTGTAGCCCATTTCTCTTGATTGATGCGTGGGTGTTTGGAGAAGATTTGGGTGTTAAAGACAGTAAAAATACTTTACAAAAAAAGAAAAAGTTAGGCAAACTTGAGGCTTGTCTACACTACAAATGCTTGGCTGATCTAGCTATACTGGCACAGCTATCTCAGCAGAACCTCTACTGTAGCTGCAGCATGTGCCAACAGTTGTAGTTTTTTTGCATCTACACTGAGTTGCATCTACGTCGGGGGTTTTGCCGGTCTAAAAGTATTGAAAAACAAAAAACAGCCCCTAGCCAATATAACTATGTTGCCAAAACTTTGCATAGACTAAGACTGCACTAAAAGTTAAGCTGACCTAACCCCCATTATAGACAGCGCTAGGTCAACAGAAGAATTCTTCTGTTCACCAAGCTATCATCTCTCTGGGAGGTCGATTAACTGAAGTGACAGGAGAACCTCTCCCGTCGCTGTAGCAAGTGTCTACACTGAAGTACTATTGTGGCGCTGTTGCAGCATTTCTAGTGAAGACAGCCTAACATTTGACTGTAAAACCACAAAAATGGGCTGAGGAAGTCAGTGGGAGATACATATGTGAAACTTTTTAAAAAAAAATTTACTAGATTTCCAGTTGAAAAGGTCTCTTTAAAATAAAATTCCCATTGACTTCCTTTAGATTAAATATTGGGGGGTGAGGGAGTGTGTGTTTTTTAAAAAGATGATCAGGATCACCTTACAACATTCCTTCCTTTCATTCCTGAGAAACTATAGACGTAACTATTTCTGCTTATAGGGCTTCTTTAGTAAGCAGCACGCTCGCTATGATGTCCATTCCACAAAAAATTGTTAAACTACAACAAACAAAAAGGGTGGGATTTTCAGAAGCACTCAGCCTTAACCTTAACCTAAAAGTTCCCATTAACTTCACTGGGAGCCAAGTTAAGCCAGTGCTGACCTCTTCTGATAATCCCACATTACTTTACTATGTAAAGAAGAATCTTTTGGGGTTTGAGGCATTTCTGGACTAAAGCCTCTGTGGGTTTGATAAAGCTGCCTGCCAAGTGCTATTAATATCCTCTAGGCACATTGATACATGTTTGATTTTATTACACATACAACACTGGAATTCAAATTGAAGATCCTTAGAAGACATACATTTAAGAACATACGAATGGCCCTACTGGGTCAGACCAAAGGTCCATCTAGCCCAGTATCCTGTCTTCCGATAGTGGCCAGTGCCAGGTGCCCCAGAGGGAATGAACACAACAGGTAATCATCAAGTGATCCATCCCCTGTCGCTCATTCACAGCTTCTGGCAAACGTTTGTTACTGCTTTTAAGATAACATTTTTTTCAGTATGGTTTTCTCAATATTGCCCAGCCAAACAATATTAATTCTGCTTTAGCTGAAGCCAGTGCCCCAGATTTGAATTCATTAGATCAAACAATGGAAGTAACATAGCCCTTGAAATAATAGCATAATAACATATTCAATTAATAGTATTTGTCCAGCTCTGATTATCTTAATTTCTATTATAAGTGTTAAATAGCAGATTTTCAAAAGCTTAACAACTCAATCATTTACAAGCCTATTTAAATTAGGCCTCTTTTAGCAAACCCAGGTGATTTATAAATTCGGCTCCAACAGAAACATTTCCAAATGATAACACTTGCAATGAAACTTACGTATATGATTTTCCAGAACCAGTCTGTCCATAAGCAAAAAGACAGGTGTTGTATCCCTCAAAGGCTCTTTCTAGGAGCGGTACTGCCAATGCCTTATATATCGTCTTCTGGCTGGCAAAGTTAGGATGACAGTGGTCAAAAGACCAGAATGAAAAGTCATAAATGAAGTCGTACACTTGTTTTGTTTCTGGATGTCGCACGACTGTCTCCTGGCCACTCATTGAGACCACTTGGGATGCTTTTTCTTTTCTCTCTCTGAATAAGACACAAAAACAAACTTTACAGATAAATGTAACATTAAAAACAAAGTATGTTATGGTGGTCAACTCAATCTATTTTGTGATCAATTATTTTCTAAAGAGCCAAGGTGTTTTACCTTTATGTAGAACATTATCATCTAATAAAGAACTGTTTAATTTTGCAGAAAAAAAATAAACAAGTCTTTTACATGGAGCAGTGACCTATAACATTTTCTACCAGTGGTTGCCCATCCTAGCCTGAACCACATTAATGTGCTTTTTAAATTTTTTTTCTTTATTTAGAAAGAAATCAGATCTTTTCACATACATTATGTGTCAAGCGAATGAACATCTTTAATAGAAGGACCATACTGCCTACCTGATATGTATAAAAAGGTTGTTTATGATACCACACATTTAATTCAGCTCAGTGTATAAAATAGACCTACGCTAAAATGAAAGATTGACTTTAAAATAAAGCTGAAGATTTTTAATATGGTTAAATAAAATACTTGCTACATCCTTTCTAACTATGCACTGTAACTGTTTGCCTAGTAGATCAACTGAAATGATTCAGGAAACTTTAGCAGTTAAACATAACTAACAAATTAAAAATTATATTACATTGCTTCTACCAAGATAATAACGATTCTTTTGAACATATACTGTAGAAACTATTTTAAACTGTCCAAATCAATCTCTGAAAACAGTTGATTACTAACCTGTCACTGAAGGGCCTAACTCGCACAGCCACAGTCACTTTACTGTTTTCTACTTTGAGATGATTTTCGTCTGTGCAAGTGTTCTGAGCTACAGTTTTTATTTTAAGTGCAGCAGGTTGCATAAATATTTGACTCTCTTCTGCCCTGGCACTTCTACTTATGGACAAAGAGTTGGATGCATTGGTGTTCTTCTTCTGTGTAACTTGAAGACAAGGAGTCCTGTTCTTAAGAGTAGACGAAGCTGGACTTTTGGCATCCTGAAGAGTGCCACGCATTGGTGTAGCCTTTATTCCTTCTGTTATACCACCGTTCCTAGGTGTTCTTTGTCTTTCCAAACTGCCATATTTAGCAACTGAATTTCCTATCCTTTCCTTTCCAGTCAGTTCATTAAAATTATCTTTTTCATTCAGCTTTACACCTGGGGTCCTGTTAACAAGTTTTGTTGCTATTAAATGTGCTGATCTAGGAACATCATTTTGAATTTTGGCATCAGCAATAGTTGTCCTATATTTCAAACATTTACTATTCTCATTTCCACTTGAACCATTAAGACTAGCAAGGGAATCTTTATTTTTCAGATCAGAGCATCTCTTTCCATTCATCTGACCTTCAACTAACTGAGTACTAGATTTAATGTAATGGGTGTTGTTAGTACTAATGCCTGGTGGAAATACATTTTTGTTGTTTGTCTGTGCAACAACAAAATCACTATTTTCTATCCCAGGTTCACTGTTCTTATTGGTTTTATGTTTCTCTATTGATCCAGTCCGCATACGTCGCTGCAGGGTAAGTCTTCCATCTGTTTGGGTATTTTCAACGTCTTGTGCTGTGTTCTTCTCCAACTGTTTATCAATAGAAGTGGATATTTTGCTTGCTCCAGTTCTTCTCTGGAGAGTTAACCTACCTTCAGGTTTAAATGTAACTGAAGTATCACCTGCATTTTTACAGGCAGAAATCACATAGGTCCTATTTATTTCTTTGGTCTTAGTCAGAGAGAGAGAGAGAGAATTATCTTTTTCATTTTCTGGTCCCTGTGATTTAAGCTGCTGTCCAAACCTGTTGCTTTTAGGAAAGGTATTTTGTGGAAGATTGTTTTGGAAAGAAGAAACACCAAGCACATCCGTGTGGTTTCTAGTAGGAACTGTGTATATGGGCATTTTGGCTTCAAGCACGTTTTAATTTTAGGATTTAAAATATACACCCAAGCATTTCCTGAGAGATTAACTTGATTTTTAATTTTATCTTCTCTACAATCAAGTGAGCCACCATCCAGCTTTTACATGGAATCTGTAAAAGTAAAGCAAACATTTATTTTTATCCTGAAGAATGCAAGTTATTTTTACTACAATGTATTCAAGTCCTTTGTTGGGTAATATATATTCAGTCTAATGTTTAAAGTAAATGATATCCCCCCTGCTACCTCACACACAAAACACACATTTGATTAAAATGCTACTGGCCACAACATTGAGAATCATTGCAATAGGGTGAGGTGCAAACTTTTATACTGGTGACCCCTTTCACATAGCAAGCCTCTGAGTGCAACCCCCCCTTATGAATTAAAACCACTTTTTTATATATTTAACACCATTATAAATGCTCAAGGCAAAGCAGGGTTTGGGGTGGAGGCTGACAGCTCGCGACCCCCTCATAATAACCTTATGACCTCCTGAGGGGTCCCAACCCCCAGTTTGAGAACTCCTGCCCTATTGGATGCAGGTTTGGCTAGAGTGAGTCACACATTTGTGACAAATTGTGATTTTTGCAATTCACGTCTAAGAGAATGTCTACACTGCAATCGGAGGTATAATTTGAAGCTCACATAGGCATACCTGTATCAGCTTTAATTTAGCTGAGTGGTTCTCAACCAGGGGTACGTGTACACTTGGGGGTACGCAGAGGTCTTCCAGGGTGTACATCAACATATCTAGATATTTGCCTAGTTTTACAACAGATGACATAAAAACCACTAGCGAAGTCAGTACAAACTAAACTTTCATACGACTTGTTTCTACTGCTCTATATACTATACACTGAAATGTAAGTAAAATATTTATAGTCCAATTGATTTTTTTATAATTATATGGTAAAAAGGAGAAAGTAAGCAATTTTTCAGTAATCATGTGCTGTGACACTTAGCATTTTTATGTCTGATTTTGTAAGCAAGGAGGTTTTAAGTGAGGTGTAACAAATCAGATGCCTGAAAGTGGTACAGTTATCTGGAAAGGTTGAGAGCTACTCATCTAGCTAGTTTGCTAAAAATAGCAGGGAAGATGCAGTGATGCAGGCTTCAGCACAGGCTAGGAACACAAGTAGGTACCCAGGGTTCTGGGCAGGTTTAGACAGCCCATTCTGAAGCCAATAGCACCACTTCTTCACAGCTGCTCTTAGCCGTGTTAGCTAGATTAAAGCTATTGTGGGTACGACTACATGAGCTACAATCACACCTCTTAGAGTACTGTAGATGTATCCTAAAAATTAAACACAGATCCTAAACAAGGTCCAGATGGTACAAAATGCAGTAGTCCAACTTAGTAACACTGGTCACCATGGGCATGTCACCCTATTGCTCTACTCTTTACACCAGTTCCCAGTTGAAGAAAATCCAATTTAAGGGCTCTTCTCCTGATCGTCAAAGTCCTCCATGGAATGACCTCTAGCAACCTAAGAAACTGCCTCTCCCGCTATCATGATGTTTTCCCACATCTAAATTCCACTGGCACTATCAATCAAAAGGAGGAAGCCTGTGAATGTAGGAAGCAGATCTTTTACAGGAACTGTACCTAGACTGAAAGAAAAGGAGTACTTGTGGCAATTCACAACCAGAAAAAATAAGAATGACTAGTAACTATACTATGTTCAGAATCAAATGCAGATCTATATAGCTTATTTCCCCCTCCCTATGTCCCACACACATACACAACAGAGAAGGGGAAAAAAACGCCTTCAATTAATCAAGCTATGTCTCCTAGGATGGCAAAGGGAGACAATTTTTGTTTTTTCTATTTTTTAAAAGACTTAGGAGGCACTCAAGCACTATAGTGTTGGGGTCCATGATGTAAGTTACCACACAGATTTGACAGATCAGACACACTCAGATGTGTGTCACTCCTGATTATGCAACATTTTAGGTGTGATCTGATTATATAGTGCCTTCTATCATCCAGATGTATCACCTGGAATTTCAGAGAGGCACAACCACCTTAGGTGTCCAACTGCTATTAAAAGTCAATATGAGCTGGATGCCTAACTCCCTTAGGTCCCTTTGAAAATTGCAGATATTTTACATAGCAACACAGGCCAAAGAGTATTTTATCAACATGTATTTTGTATTCTATCTAAATATATTGCTAATATATCTTTGAGGTGGATGGGCTGTATACAGAGAGTGAGGAAGGTTGACATGATAGCAGGGTTGGTTAAGACTAAAAGTTTAAAATCCATCCCTTTTTAACTATGGTTTTTGTTTTTGAATTTGATAGTGAGAAAAACCTTAATTTTCTTCCTATAGTTAATTGCTCTCTCCAGTTCTGCACTTTTCATTACAGGACAAAGTTTACATAGCTCAAATGCTGCAAAGAGAGTAAAATGCCAAAACAAAACCTATTAGCCAGCCATCAGCTTGATGTGAGAAACTACTTCTATAGTATTTGGAGTTTGCACAACAAAGAGATTTGAGAGTGTCCCCTTTGAGCAATGATTTATGTTATATGCTTTTGGATCATTTACTACTATGGTCTCTAAATTATCCTTATTTCATTTTGATTTGGCTTTAAAAATGCTTAAGATTGAAGATACATGATCTTTCTTGTTCCAATATAATTTGTAACTACTTAAGGAATATTACTTCTGCAGCAAGATTAATCTCTCAGTTTATTGCTGCTTTCATTTTATGAATTTTTGACAAAATAAGTAATAAAGAAAATATACATTTGTAACTGAGCTATTTGTTTAGATATAAAATTCAAGTGTTCAAAATTAGGTTAAAGCTTAAACAGATCAATGAGCTATTACTATATTCACCAAATCTATTCTCTTCAGAAAAAGCCTGTCAGATAAGGTTACAATTTTTGTATAGTCACAAACTTTCACTTTTATGCCCCAAATTCAACTGCATCCCCAGCCCTGCACAAATGCAGTGGTGCAAGCCTATGAACTATCGCCAGTACTAGTACTCATTTTGTAAAGATACGTTTGGCCATAACAAGTCAAGACTACCATATTTCCCCAAATGTAATTTTAACAAAATAAAGATCCCAATACTGGCAACAGATGCAATACTCTGTTGGCTGAGAGTGCTTGGTTTGGGAAGGCCAGGCAACCATTCCTTTCTCCCTTCACAGCTGTCTCAATGGAGTCAACAGCCTCTCGCACACGGAACAGCAACTTTCATGCATTCCTGTTTTTCCGGAGAAGGTAACCCATTAGCCAACCGCATTGCGAGGCACGGCGAGATCTGAGGTGGGTCCGTTTGGGGCCCTCTTTTAGAGGTCAGAGCTCCCTGGAAGGGCAGGCCCTAAGGCAGCAGCTCAGGGCTGACTCCAGCCACTTGTAGACGCTGCGGCTGCCGGTGGCTAACGGGGTAGTCTGTGCACTAAGCGCGGGCTCCCTGGGCTCGGCAAAACAGGGCCCCACTAGGGCCTCAAGGCAGTTGCCCTGCACCTGGCCGAGTGCGTCAGGGGGCCGTTAGTAAGGCCCCGAGGCATTCAAAGCAGGCACGAATGACCGTACTTCCCCTAATCAACAGGGGGAAGAGTCTATTCCACTAGCCCACTCGTAGCCCCCGCACCACTAGGGAAGGGCCCCGGCTTAGGGAGGGAGAGCGGACAGCTCCCGGGGTACCAAACCCCATCTCCGGGGGCTCATGCGCGGGGGGAATGAGAGGAGGGCTCCTCCACTGGGAGACTAGCCCACCCCCGGCCTCCGCCCAGCTACCTCACTTACCTGCCCCCAGGCAAGCGCACCAGCGGCCGCCGCCCTCCGGCGCCCTGTTCGAATGCGCCGCGCCGCCCGCGATTGGCTACAGCCCTGGGCGCGTCATACGCAGCACGGCCGGGGCGGGCCCTAGCAGTTGTCTGGGGAACGGTCTTCCCTGCTGCGGCCTGGGCGCTCATGCTCTGGGGAGCGGGGAGATCGCTGCCGGCCCCAGTGAGGGGGGCTCCGCAGCGCGCCAAAGTCTGCCCCCAGGGAACCCCCTGCCCGAATGTCCTGCTCTTCCCAAGGGCTTTGTGATAGAATGACCTTGCGCGCTGAAGCAATTGGCCTTCCGTGGGAAAGCAGGTGAAACCCTCCTTCGCACCGTGCAAGGTTTAGGAGCAGGAGAGGCAGGGAACCCTCAAGCAACCGCTAAGAATTTCCTTTGAATATTTGTTCTCACTTTTCTTTTTAACGAGCCGTTTGGA
This sequence comes from Caretta caretta, assembly GCF_965140235.1. NCBI lineage: Eukaryota > Metazoa > Chordata > Testudines > Cheloniidae > Caretta > Caretta caretta. Next base: position 66,517,867 of record NC_134213.1, read on the forward strand.
AGCTGGGAGAAAGCTCCCCACGTGACAGTGTCCCTGCCAGTCTTGAAAAGGAGGACTTGTGGCACCTTAGAGACTAACCAATTTATTTGAGCATGAGCTTTCGTGAGCTAGTGAGCTGTAGCTCACGAAAGCTTATGCTCAAATACATTGGTTAGTCTCTTAGGTGCCACAAGTACTCCTTTTCTTTTTGCGAATACAGACTAACAGGGCTGCTACTCTGAAACCTGCCATTCTTGGCTCTTATCCCATCTCCCCTGCTCTGCACCATTTTCAGCTACTCACACAAACGTTAGCACCTGCTTCCAGGCTGCTCCATACACAAATACCCTCTCTGAGCTGGCCCCCTAACGCCAGAGCCTTCTCTTTCAGATCTGTGCTCAGGACCTCCCTGTGCTACAAATCCTATAATAAATCAATCTATTACTAGTTGCTAGGTTGAGCTGCTGATTAAGATAGTTGATACTTCATTTATAACTAGCTACTGAAAGCCTGTGCTGTTACCCCACTGTGATTCATAAAGCTGTGTGTGTAAAAAAAAAAACCTGCAAATGGCAGAGACCTTAAAACTAGTGGTGAAGAGTATTCAGAGCATGTACAAATGGTTAGGCAATAAATCTTTTTTGAATGGTCAAAGATTACTTCTGCTACCTTGCATCTGATTTTAAGAAAAATATAAACATTACTAAGATTTTGCAGTACCTATGAGATTAAAAGTAGTTAGATTTGAGTCATACTTTTTTTTTAAAAGTGTATATATATATATATATATATACACACACACACACATTGAAATTATGGATGACAAGATATTAATCCACAAAAGGAAGGGCTTTCTGAGTTAATGTCATACCCTTAACATTTAGTATAGTATATAGTGTACCAATTTAACTGATACCTTCTCTGTTGAAAGATTCTATCCTTCCCTTCCAAATGAACTCAGTGGTTTGTTTTTGCTTTTTCCCATATCTGGGAAATAATCCTATTAATCAATAATCCTATTATTGTTTGCAAATTCCCTTTTCCTAAGTGCCATACAATTCAAACTAATATGCCTTTGCCAGGCGTGATCAACTCCATAACATTTTCTTCAGAGGGCTCCAGTGAAATCATTTTGACAATATAAAGTCATTGTCATATATCAGTTACATCCCACAAGAGATGAAGAGGCAACTTCCATCTGAAGCAAACCTAGTTCAGCTCAAACTGAATCAATTGTCCAAAGATTTCTTTTGGCTCAGATAAATAGAGCTGCTTCTTTCAGACCACAAGGATCTTTGTTTAAGACTTGGCTTTAGGATAAGCCACCAGATGCAGTACGGCGCTTGTCTAATTGTTTATGTCTGATCTGGTGTCTGGCCGACAATTGGGGGACAAAACAAATCATATAATCTATCTCAATTAAGAATAATAACCCTTCCACTACCCTACTCTTTCTCTACATTAAGAAAACATTATAATCCAGGGGTTTTTTTTAATTTAGTTATTGCTTCATATTAAGCAAAATTACCAATTATTCTCCCACAAAATTTCCACAGAAAATAATCCTAAAAACAGGACAGTAAAGCTGTGTTCTATACATACTATATGCAAATACAATATCCCACCCACGTTCTTTACTAGAAAAATACTGTTAGCTGTTTCGGTTATCAGAATATTCAGTTGCATAATCTTATATGTTCTGAGTAGTTTTCCAGTTGGTCTTAAAGCATTCAGCTCTGTTATAGGGCAGGTAAAACAAAACAGCTGGTATTCAGAAATATTGTACATCGGCCAAACTAAAATACAAGACAAGGTAAAAATATGCCAGCAGAGGGAGACAAAAGGAAGGATAAAGTTCAAAAGCAGCAGCACAGTAAAACAAGACATGACTGTTTTCCTAATCTTAATCAAACTATGTTAACAAAGCAGTATCTGGAACACGGTACAAATCAGGATGAAATATTAAATACAATATTTTAGCATAAATATTAGTATTTGGCACTGATCAAATGAAAAATAATTTAAAATGTAAACACAGCATTCAAACTTGGAAGGATTAAATTCTGGTAAGTGCAGACAGTGCTGTGTCATTTCCAGTACGTGCATATGCACATTCACACAAATCTTGTCTACATGAGAACATCCAGAAAACTTAATTTGAATTAACTAAAGATGTTAATTTGAAATGGGTTAATTAAACATTCTCTGTTATTCAGAATTAGTGCCCTTAATTTGGTGTAGTTTAATTGACTCTGGAATTGAATTAAGGTCACTTTAATTCTGAATGAGGATGTTCAGACTGGGTTAATGTGGTTTCACTAATCCACTTCAAATACACACATTTAGTTAATTTGGATTAATTTTCCTGCATGTCCTCATATAAACAACCTCATACAAGACAAAAGCAGTATTGATAATGTATTGGTATTCTGGCTGTTAACCTGAAGAGGGCACCCCTTCTGAAGTTCCTAAACTGTGGCCCATGGACCACTGGTGATCATATAACAGCTGTTTTTGTTTTGAAATGAGACAAATGGAATAGATTAGTGGGGGGAAATGAAATGAGCACAAACAGAGAATGACAACTTTCTTCAAAAAGGACAAAATATTTAATGCACTAAAGAGAGCTAAAACTACATAATTTCCTAACGATACTCTTGTTGCCACAGGGATGTTATGTTATGACTGGGAGGGTAGGTGTCTGCAAGACAACTGCTAAGAAGCGGTTCATACTATAAATTAGAGAACTACTGATATATAAGTAGGAATAAATAGCACAGTAGCAGTGCCTAGGAGCAACATCTATAGCAGGTCAAGGTGGCCAGCTGGTGAAACATGTGGACAATAACCCCTTACCTCCATTATGCCACTCCATAACTCCAGTTTTAGAGGTCCACTAAGAAAAGGTTCTTTACAGTATTTCAGGGGATGCAGGATTGGGGAAGACATGTTCCTCTGTTTTTTTGCATACCACATAAAAAGGAACCGATGTCTTTGTGAATTCCATATTGGATTATTGTCTGAGATTTCCTTGAAGACCATCCGGAAGTTTTAGATAATGCATTAGGATGGACATGGAACATGTGTCACTTTATCACCAGAGATTGCAATGGCTTCCAATTAGTCTCCAGCTGCAATTTAAAGGTGCTGTGTTCTCAATAAAGCACTATATAATGTAGCTGCTGATAATTTCTGAGATTACTCTCTCCCTCTTTATCATCTCAGTTGAGATAAGTGGGTGCACTTTCTGCTAACAGATCTTAGATTTGAATTGCAGTGGCCTGGAGGGAAGGCTGTATTTAAATTTGTTTCCAGGATAGGTCTGAAAAAGCCAATCTTTTGAGATTCAGGGTATAGTACAAAGCTCTATTTATTCCATTCGTGGGCTGCTGGGATGACATGGAGTGAGCTGTGGTTGGTGTGAAATAGGTTTTATGTTTGTTTTTTTGCTTTTATCAACATTAGTTTTAATTGTGTTTTTACATGTGTCCAGACGCTTGCAAAGGATGCATTTTTATAAACCAAAAGATATATATATATTATATATATCTAACACAAAACAACTTACTTTTGAGCTATCTTCAACCAGCGGGTTACTTTAGTACGAATGCAGACACTAAATAAAGATCTGCCTACATAGCAAATATGTGTTGTCTTTCCAGAGGAAAAAGGCATGTTTCCATAAACCTCTGTTTTCATGTACTGTATAATTCCACACCCATCCACATGCCTATACAAGTTTACATAAGACTTCAATTTTCCTGTACTTATTCAGCATTCATTCTGTAGTCTGACTCACTCAGAAAAAATGCCTGAGTAGGATAAGAGTTGTGTTTTTTTAAAATAGGATGGATAAAAATGGACTGTTCTCTCCTGAAGTTTCATTAATGATGGGAAGATGGTACTTTATTCTGTAATGAACTTGGTTTTTAAAAGACACTGCAGGGTTTGGGCAATATACACAAAATAAATTTAAAATATTAATTGATGGGTTTTTATTGAAGGGAATTAAAAGGCTTTGTTGACAGAATCTCTTGCAATAGTTTTAGCATATAGGACCACACGCCGGCAAACAGTTATGCACACGCTAAATTTAAGTTCATATGTAGTGCTCTTGAAGATTGGGCCACATCCCCAGCTGATGTAAATTGTCAAACTCCATTGCTTTAATGCAACTACAAAAATTTAAACAAATTAAGGATCTGGCCCAATGAGACTACTGTGCTTAAATGTAAGCATTTCTTTAAGAGATTGCAGGATCAGAGCCTAGAGAACCAGATTCAATCCTGTTGAGGTCAAGAGCATTTGAAAACTGCTTCCCTGCATGATCTATCTGATTCTGTTGGGGTTTTTTTAGGGCTGTCAAGCATTTAAAAAAAAACTGATTGGGATTAATCGCACTGTTAAATAATAATAAAATACCATTTATTTAAATATTTTTGGATGTCTTCTACATTTCCAAATATATTGATTTCAATTACAAAACAGAATATAAAGTGAGCAGTGTACACTTTGTATTTATTTTTGATTACAAGTATTTGCACTGTAAAAAACCAAAACATATACTATTTTTCAATTAAACTAATACAAGTACTGTAATGCAATCTCTTTATCATGAACGTTAAACTTACAAATGTAGAATTATGTACAAAAAATGCATTCAAAAATAAAACAGTGTAAAACTTAAGAGCCTACAAGTCCACTCAGTCCTACTTCTTGTTCAGCCAATCACTCAGACAAACAAGTTGGTTTACATTTGCAGGAGAAAATGCCTCCCACTTCTTGTTTACAATGTCACCTGAAAGTGAGAACAGGCATTCTCCGGGCACTATTGTAGCTGGCGTCACAAGATATTTACGTGCCAGATGCGCTAAAGATTCATATGTCCCTTCATGCTTCAACCACCATTCCAGGGGACATATGTCCATGCTGATGACTGGTTCTGCTCAATAACAATCCAAAGCAGCGTGGACCAACGCATGTTCATTTTCATCCTCTGAGTCAGATGCCACCAGCAGAAGGTTTTCTTTTATGGTGGTTGAGGTTCGGAAGTTTCTGCATCTGAGTGTTGCTCTTTTAAGACTTCTGAAAGCATGCTCCACACCCCATCCCTCTCAGATTTTGGAAGGCACTTCAGATTCTTAAACCTTGGGTCCAGTGCCGTAGCTATCTTTAGAAATCTCACATTGGTACCTTCTTTGCGTTTTGTCAGATCTGTAGCGGAAGTGTTCTTAAAATGAACAACATGTGCTGGGTCTTCATCCAAGACTGCTATAACATGAAACATATGGCAGAATGTGGGTAAAACAGAGCAGGGGACATACAATTCTCCCCCAGGGAGTTCAGTCACAAACTGAATTAACATTTTTTTTAACTAGTATCATCAGCATGGAAGCATGTCCTCTGGAATGCTCGAAGCATGAAGAGGCATATGAATGTTTACCATGTCTGGCATGTAAATACATTGCAATGCTTGCTACAAAAGTGCCATGCAAATGCCTGTTCTCACTTTCTGGTGACATTGTTAATAAGAAGAGGGCAGCATTATCTCCTGTAAATGTAAACAAACTTATTTGTCTTAGCAATTGGCTGAACAAGTAGGACTGAGTGGACTTGTAGGCTCTGAAGTTTTACGTTGCTTTGTTTTTGAGTACAGATATGTAACAAAAAAATCTACATTTGTTTAAATTGCACTTTCACAACAAAGAGTGCACTATAGTACTTGTATGAGGTGAAGTGAAAACTACTATTTCTTTTATCATTTTTACAGTGGAAATATTTGTAATAAAAAATAATATACACTTTGATTTCAATTACAACACGGAATACAGTAGATGTGAAAATGTAGAAAAACATCCAAAATATTAAATAAATTTCAATTGGTATTCTATTGTTTAACAGTGCAATTAAAACTGCGATTAATTTTTTTGAGTTAATCATGTCAGTACATTGACAGCCCTATTTTTTTTTATAGTATAACATTCCACCCTAACAGCCCAATCATGCCCCCATTAACAGAATGAGATCACAATTTCATATTTTAATTACTAGATCTAATTTTTCTCACTTCTCTAATATGAAGTTGAAGAAACCACAGTCCTTGCTAGCCCAAATGACAACCGGGAAAAAAATCTTCTTTATGTTGTAGAGTACTGGAGCAGGATTTTTTTTTTTACTGGTTTCAGACATGTGATGGCAAGAAGAAACCAATCATTTTTAATAATTCATTGTGACCCAGAAATGAAAATTGTGGGGGTGCCCAGTATTGAGGATAATTAGATATTGATTTGAGGGTTAAAGGGACATTCTTAACTTAAACATTGTTAATTTAACAAGAGTTAAAAATATTTGCAGATAGTAAACATGTCCATGCCAATTAGTTTTACAACCAAATTTTTCTGTTTTAAAAATATTCCTCTCTCCTCCACTGCTGTGCAAAAACCCCACAGAAACAACAAGGAAAGAACAGTGAAAATAACTATAATAAGAAAATAACTATATAAGAAGATGTCACCTACACAAAGTAAACAAACTGAAAAAATGCTTTTAGATGTTACTGTACTTTTAGACTGAAGTGCACTTTTTAAATTTGGAATGTCCTTTTAGATCAGGCACTATTTGGGGATGGAGATGAAAATCAAACTCAGGATTTCTCCAGAAAAAAGGTTACACGTTTTAAAAAATAACTTCGAACGATCTTATACCAATGATATAAATTCATGTTTAATTATTACTGAAATACAGTGCTTTCATTATATTTACACATTTATAAATATAATACCATTAATCACTTCTGAGAATTACTTTTGTCATGTTTTCTAATAATGTCCATAAGATTATCACCTGTTACAAGACTGTTCTGTGATTGTGTAACTTTCTGTTGTTCTTTTCTCTTTTGATCATGAAGATAAGGGGAGTTTAGCAACTGTGGAGGAAGAATCGTGCCTGTTGGTTTTACTCTCTTTACAACATCCCAAAAAAGCTTCTTGCTGTTGTTATTGATAAAAGTAATTGCAGTTCCACTGTGACCCAGCCTTCCTGCTCTTCCAACCTGCAAATGAAAACAAAGTTTATTTTAAATTGGCATTAGTAATCTATCTCCCTTCAGAATAAAAGAAGACTGCTTAAACTCCATTGTGTGATAGTTTAAAAATGTATTTTTGTTGCAGCAATACTGTACATTGGGTGTTCTTACATGAAACTGGATATATAGTAGGACTGTCAAGCGATTAAAAAATTAATTGTGATGAATGCGTGATGAAAAAAATTAATCACGATTAATTGCATCATTAATTGCGCTGTTAAAAAATAGAATATCATTTATTTAACTTTTTTGGACATTTTCTACATTTTCAAATACATTGATTTCAATAACAACACAGAATACAAAGTTTAGAGTGCTCACTTTATTTTTGATTACAAATATTTGCACTATAAAAAACAAAACAAATAGTATTTTTCAACTCACCTAATACAAGTAGTTTAGTCCAATCTCTGCCATGAAAGTTGAACTTACAAATGTAGAATTATGTACAAAAAGCCTGCATTCAAAAATAAAACTATGTAAAACTTTAGAGCCCACAAGTCCAATCAGTCCTACTTCTTGTTCAGACAATTGCTCAAACAAGTTTGTTTACATTTGCAGAAGATAATGCTGCCCGCTTCTTGTTTACAATGTCACCTGAAAGTGAGACCGACATTTGCATGGCAATGTAGCATGGTCTTGTAGGCTCTAAAGTTTTACATTGTTTTGTTTTTGAGTGCAGTTATGTAATAAAAAAACCTACATTTGTAAGTTGCACTTTCATGACAAAGAGATTGCTCTACAGTCCTTGTATGAGGTGAATTGAAAAACACAATTTATCATTTTTGCAGTGCAAATATTTGTAATAAAAAATAATATAAATTGAGCACTGTACAATTTGTATTCTGTGTTGTAATTGAAATAGATAAATTTGAAAATGTAGAAAAATCAAAAATATTGAATAAGTTGGTATGCTATTGTTTAACAGTGTGATTAATCACAATTTTTTAATCGCGATTAATTTTTTTGAGTTAATCACATGAGGTAACTGCAATTAATCCACAGCCCTAATATATAGTATTGTCATGGGCAAGTCAGTACTCTGAATGCTCTACTAGCTCTTAGTTGTTTCACAAAAGTAGCGAGGTCTAATAGGTTGGAACTAAGCAAAACATCAAATATTGCTATATGGGTAAGCAGAGTTCCCATTCATTATTTCATTGACATTTCAGTTTTTTCCAACAAAAAATGAAAGAAGTAATAATGTTTAGTATAAACATATGCTTTAAAAAGGTATAGGAACTGAGATACTCCTTCACATTGAGGTGGAGAGGGAGAGCTATATAAACACCACTGGCAAATAGAGGCATTATTTTTTAGTGTTCCTCCATTAATTCAGACTGAAGGTTTGGTGTTTCTTGCATAGGATGGAGGAGAGATTCTTCAGGATTCCCTTCTTCCTGCCCTCCTAAAGGGAACTTTTCCGGAGGTACGTCCATCCCTATGCGTGCATCTTTCAATTCAGATCATGCATGGTCTTGTTTTATTTTTCCAACAATGTTTTAGCAAGTATCTCATGTATGTTTAAGATACACATATCTCTTTACCTGATGTACGTATTCGTCCATGCTTGAGGGCATATCAAAATTTACAACCAGTTTGACATTGACAAGGTCAAGCCCTCGCCCAAGGACTCCAGTGCTTACTACGACTTCATATTTTTCCTGAAATAATCCCTGAAGGGTGGGAAACAAAATAAATTATAATTACTTTCTATGACAGGTTTCAGAGTAACAGCCGTGTTAGTCTGTATTCGCAAAAAGAAAAGGAGTACTTGTGGCACCTTAGAGACTAACCAATTTATTTGAGCATGAGCTTTCGTGAGCTACAGCTCACTTCATCAGATGCATACCGTGAAAACTGCAGCAGACTTTATATACACACAGAGATCATAAAACAATACCTCCTCCCACCCCACTGTCCTGCTGGTAATAGCTTATCTAAAGTGATCATCAGGTGGGCCATTTCCTGCACAAATCCAGGTTTTCTCACATCCCCCCCACCCCCATACACACACAAACTCACTCTCCTGCTGGTAATAGATGGGCTAGCACCAGCAGGAGAGTGAATTTGTGTGGGGGGGTGGAGGGTGAGAAAACCTGGATTTGTGCTGGAAATGGCCCACCTGATGATCACTTTAGATAAGCTATTACCAGCAGGACAGTGGGGTGGGAGGAGGTATTGTTTCATATTCTCTGTGTGTATATAAAGTCTGCTGCAGTTTCCACGGTATGCATCTGATGAAGTGAGCTGTAGCTCACGAAAGCTTATGCTCAAATAAATTGGTTAGTCTCTAAGGTGCCACAAGTACTCCTTTTCTTTTTGCAATTACTTTCTATGTATGCTTTATTTCCTTGCAATTCCCCTTTTGAGATCTGCTGTAAAAGGGCAAGATACTGTTGGTTCAAATAAAGGGCAGTGTCATAATTTGCACAACAGACTATTCTGCTGCTGAAAAAAGAAGAAAAATAGTGCCCTACTGTACTCTTGATTTATGTAGCACACACAGAAATAAAATTTTGTGATTCAATGAGTCCTGCTTAAAATGATACAAAACACCAATTCAGCAAGGCACAAAACCAGTCACAGACTAACTAATGTTCAAGTCAATTCCCATTTAAAATAAATAATAATAATAATAGAGTAATCTAGAGTATTTAAAATAGCCACTTTCTTGAAGTATTAGTAGAAATACAATCTGTGCTCTCATTTCAGTTTTCCATAAACTCTAGCATTCATTGTGAAAACTCAGTAATACAAGACAGATGTAAGTACTTTCACTATGCATTTACTTCACCCCAAAGAACAATATTCTGAAGAATAAAAATTATGCCTGGAGTTTAAAAACAAACATTAAATCCAGTGGTCTCTGGAATTGCATTAGTCAGCTTTTATGTAAGTGACAGACAACGACAAGATGCCTACTTTACTAACTCATTAAAACTAAATTATCTTTTTAAAAATAAGATGGAATGTTTCATAGTGACGTAGAGATCTCTATTTTAGGAAGTACAAACCTGCAATATATTTGTTCTTTCAGTTTGTGATTTATCAGAATGCATCGATATGCATTGTAATCCTGTGATTTTATGAACAGCATCACTCAGAAGATCTGCTCCAAGCTTGCAGTCCACAAATACCAATACTGGAGGTTTGAAGAGTTTCTTATCCTGTAAAATTAAAATAGTTGTGTAAAACCTACTGTATCAGCATAGTTTATTTCTGGTCAACCACAGCTATTTATTTTCAATTGCTCATTTTCTCTTCAGTAGATTTTATACATTAGATTGAAACAAGCATATTTATTTTTTTAAAAAATCCTCCAACGCCTAATAAAAAAAGGACAAGATTTAAGCCCTAATCCTGAAAATACTTGCACACATGTGTAATGTTACTTATGAGTCAAATTAAACACATGCATAAGGGTTTGTAAAATCAGGTCCCTAGTTTGCCTTGAAACAACTTCAGAAATAATCTTTTTGAAGATGTATTTTAAATACAAAAATGGTGAGTTTTTAAAATGTGAAATAGATCTGAGTTTCACTTAAATGCACATATTAATCTCTTACATAACTGCAGCTAAGATTACTTCAGAATGCTCATAAAATAAACCTAGAATTATTGTGAGGATTAAGGCCCTCACGTCTTTTTGTTTTATCAGGGAACCCCCACGGAGACATTCTTGAATGTGGTGGGGCAGATAACGTACTGTCCATTACTGCTCGTTTGCCTCACACACATTTGCACTAGATAGGCAAGAGCTAAATTAAACTAAATTAAACTTTATTCACTACAAGCATAGAAATAATTTGCTAAATAAAACACTATACTAACATTTAATATTTCAAATAGTTTTTTCTTTTTAGATGGTTCTTCTACCCACAAGATAATCTGGCGAACATTGGAACATGGCAGATTCTTTTCTCCAATGGTTATTCTCACAGGATTCTGCAGAAGTTGATTTGCCAGCTGCTCAATGCCAACTGGTATTGTGGCTGAAACCAATATGGTCTGACGATCACTGGAGGTGTTTTCCAAAATATCCAGCACTTGTTGCTGGAAGCCCATCTTTAACATGGTATCAGCCTAAATGAAAATATTAATTTAAGACAGTATGATGTTTTTCCTAATAATTTTAAGTATAGTATACAAAAAGACACAGGGAAGCTCTGACAATCATGCACTATTCTTTAATTGACATAATCAACACTAGTGTAGCGACATTGTCACCACATTAAAATCAGTTCTGATTTGAGTAGTCAGAAGAAAAGAGGGATAGACACACTTCTTCTGTTGACACTCGTGGGGCGCTGTGGCGGAGCTTGCGCTCCTATCAGTGATGTAAACTGACCTGGCTACAGCCACTCAAGCATCTTTTACATAATACTAAATTCACTTTTTAACCCTGAGAAGTATAAACTATATTTTAATAAACATTGTGTTTAGTTGACAATCAACCACCTCGCCTGGGACTCCAGTTAAACGACTTATTAGACACTATGGACCTAATCCAGCAAAGCATTCAACGACGTGCTTAACTTTAAAGCATATGCTAAATTCCAAGGAAGTCAGTGGGACTACACACAAACTTAAAGTTTAGGACTTGCGTAAGTGCTTTGCTTGATCAGGACCTATATTAGGCAGCCACTTTTTATTTAACAGTCAGAAATATGAGAGCTCTAACAGTGGCCATTATCACTGTATTTTGATAACACTTGTTTCTAATTACAGTATTTAACTTTATATGAACTTACTTCATCCACAACTACGATTTTAATACCATGGAGCTGAACAGAGCTTTGTTTTAAAATATCTAATAGTCTTCCGGGTGTTGCTATTATAACCTATCAGAAGAAAGCAAAACATTAGAAAAGCAAGCTAATATGAGTTAAAGCTATATGAAAATTGTATGCAGTCCTTGAAAAATAATATGTTTGACATTAGCACTTGCAAGCATTGGACTACAAAAATGCAAGTTTTCTGTTTTTGTTTTTAGTAGGGACAGAAAAAGGTGGGTGACTATCAAGGGTACGTTACAGTTACAGCACATTTGTACTAATTATCTGTATTTATGTAATTATTCAAGTTCAAATGCAAAGAGACTTGACATTCCTGTACATGATTCTCCAAAGTTGTGTGTAACTGAAAACAAATGGAATAATTAGCCCTCTGAAGATGATACCTGGAATTTATGAATGCCTGCAGTGTGTTCCGTGCCACAAAAATCTAAATCCTAAAGTCAAGGAACTAAAGTGTTTCCTGTTGTAAATTATAATTCCTTACTTAAGTGGTAAATTATACCCTTTGAAAGCAGCAAACTTATAAAGACGAGAAATCATTTTGAAATCTTATTCTTTATATGTAAAATTCAGAAGGATACATATAAATGTTTCATATCTGTAAAGAAATGTATATTACTATTAGGGCTGTCAAGCAATTAAAAAAATTAATCGTAATTACTCACACTGTTAAACAATAATAGAATACCTTTTATTTAAATATATTTGGATGTTTTCTACATTTTCAAATATATTCATTTCAATTACAACACAGAATACAAAGTGTACAGTGCTCACTTTATATTTATTTTTGATTACAAATATTTGCACTGTAAAAAAGAAATAGTATATTTCAATTCACTTAATATAAGTACTGTAGTACAATCTCTTTATAATGAAAGTTGAACTTACAAATGTAGAATTACGTACAAAAAATAACTGTATTAAAAAATAAAACAATGTAAAACTATAGAACCTACAAGTCCACTCAGTCCTACTTCTGCCAATCACTCAGGCAAACAAGTTTGGTTACAATTTGCAGGAGATAACGCTGCCCACATCTTGTTTACAATGTCACCTGAAAGTCAGAACAGGTGTTCGCATGGCACTGTTGTAGCCGGAATCACAAGATATTTACATGCCAGATGTGCTAAAGATTCATATGTCCCTTCATGCCTCAACCACCATTCCAGAAGACATGCATTCATGCTGATGATGGGTTCTGCTTGATAACGACTGAAGGACATAAATCCACATTGTGTAGAGATCAAGAACAGGAGTTTATTACGTACAGTGCTGACGGGAGTGTCACTTATTAGGCTCAGAGACACTGTCAATCAATTGATTACAATGGAATATATGGATTTTCATGGGCAGGGGAAAGTGACAGGGTACGCAGTCCCACACCCCCAGATAAGTTTAGCTGCAAGACATGATAGCACAGTAGCCAATGGTCACGGTTACATAATGTCTCCGCCCATGGTCTCAAGTTAACAAATTAACATTTAACATTTAATTAGTACTTTAATAAATATTATTAGTATAAAATATATATGTTGAAGTCTGCTTTGGGGTCCATAGGAATGAAGTAGCTCCTTTGATTGTCCAACAGATACATATCTAGGTGTAAAAGCAAAGAAACAGTGAAAGTATATGGCAATAAAGATTGTCTTTCAAGTTGTTCATTTGTGTTTTAAGACAGGCATTGGTCCCTGGGAAAGGGAGGAGGCCATATCTTATACTGACATGCTTGAACCTTTCATAAACTCAAGGTTGGATGTGTGGGAAGAACATCTCCCTACAGAAGAAACTAACACAACAGAAACAGGGCTTCTTTGTTCTATTTACAAAAAGAAAAGGAGTACTTGTGGCACCTTAGAGACTAACAGATTCTATTTGTAACTTTAAATAAGACACAATTATTGCCCCCAACATCTGGCGTTCTGCTGACCAGGCATATCTAGCAAAAGCAAGTTATCTTTGTTTATTCTGCTTTCTCTTAGCTAATCACTATTTGCTAGGCCTCTGACCTCTTGACCAAACTCTGGACTTTGGGCCTGTACATAAATCCATATACCAGGTTATTACATCAGCAATGAATTTTAACCCTTCAACAATCCAAAGCAGTGCGGACCGATGCATGTTCATTTTCATCATCTGAGTTAGATGCCACCAGCAGAAGGTTGATTTTCTTTTTTTGGTAGTTTGGGTTCTGTAGTTTTTGCATCGGAGTGTTGCTCTTTTAAGACATCTGAAAGCATTCTCCACACCTCGTCCCTCTCAGATTTTGGAAGTCACTTCAGATTCTTAAACCTTGGGTCGAGTGCTGTATCTATCCTTAGAAATCTCACATTGATACCTTCTTTGCATTTGGTCAAATCTGCTGTGAGTGTGTTCTTAAAATGAACATGTGCTGGGTCACCATCCGAGACTGCTATAACATGAAATATATGGCAGAATGTGGGTAAAACTGAACAGGAGATATACAATTCTCCCCCAAGGAGTTCAGTCACAAATTTAATTAATGCATTTTTTTAACAAGCATCATCAGCATGGACGCATGTCCTCTGGAATGGTGGCGGAAGCATGAAGGGACATATGAATGTTTAGCATATCTGGCAAGTAAATGCCTTGGAATGCCGGCTACAAAAGTGCCTGTTCTCACTTTCAGGTGACATTGTAAATAAGTCAGCAGTATCTTCTGTAAATGTAAACAAACCTGTTTGTCTTAGCAACTGGCTGAACAAGAAGTAGGACTGAGTGGACTTATAGGCGCTAAACGTTTTACATTGTTTTGTTTTTGAGTGCAGTTATGTAACAAAAAAATCTAAATTTGTAAATTACACTTTCATAATAAAGATTGGACTACAGTACTTGTATGAGCTGAATTGAAAAATACTATTTTATCACTTTTACAGTACAAAAATTTGTAATCAAAATAATAATATAAAATGAGCACTGTACACTTTGTATTCTGTGTTGTAAAAGAAATCAATATATTTGAAAATGTAGAAAAACATACAAAAATATTTAATAAATTTCAATTGGTATTCTATTGTTTAACACTGTGATTAATTGTGATTTTTTTTTAATCGCAGTTAATTCTTTTGAGATAATTGCGTGAGTTAACTGTGATTAATTGACAGCTCTAGTTACTATAAAAATTCAGGAGCTAATCTTTACTGCTAAGGGTCTAGACTCATTGTGTAGAGCAAGGGTGCCCAACCTACAGCCCACCAGAGCATTTCATAACGCCCACAGCCTGCTTCAACAGCAGATTAATTAGTGTTTTGTGTTCTTCACTGTTTTTTTCCCCCATTTTCTGTAATTCTGATACACATTTTATGCACTGATTTCTTTGTTTTTAAATAGACAATGCTATACGTAGAAACAACCCATCTAAATACATACAAAACAAGCTGAACTTAAAATATATATCAGTACAGGGGACTATAAATCTGATTAAAATATGTAAAATCTGTTTGACCCACACAAGGTTGTGGCTTAGATTTATATGACACTCCTGTGTAATGAGGTTGGGCACCACTGATGTAAAACACGCAAATTCAAGTCAAAGGTTAAGTCATCAGTTTTTATTTCCTACACATGCCATAAAAACATCTTTCTTCAAGGAACTCTTTCACACAATGGTTCTTACCTTAACAGTTTGTTTTAGACGATGAAGTTGGGGTGGCAGTGGTAAACCTCCTACAAGAAGAACTGTTCTCATGTTTGGCAGACCAATCATCAGCTCTTTAGCTTGTCTCTCTATTTGAATGGCTAACTCTCTCGTTGGTGTCACAATAAGTGCAGACGGAGTTTTAGTCTAAAAAGAAAAAAAAAAATACTTCTATCCACCATCGAATTTTCATTCTTTGGTGAAAACCTAACATAAACCTTTCTACAGAGACATAGTTATGTAGTGCAGTCATTTTGATTCATTAGCTAGTAAACAGCCTACTAAAATCATTCATGGAGCCAACTCTAATATTCAACTGAAAGATAAAGGATTCTAATTGACATTTAGGTCCCTTTCACTGCTCCGGCAGTGACTGCAATGTAATGTATACCAACTTCAAAGCTCCTTTACGCGCCAGAGCAGTGTAAAGAGCCTTTAAGGTATGCCTACACAGCAAAGAATAACCTGCGGCTGGCCTGTGCCAGCCAAGTCAGGCTTGAGGGGTTTGGGCTGCAGGGTTGTGTCACTGCTGTGTAGACTTCTGGGTTTGGGCTGGAACCCAGGCTCTAGGACCTGCAAAGTGTGGGGGTTCCAGAGCTCGGGGGTGGGGGGGGGGTGTGAGAATCTGCCAAGACTCCAATCTCCCCAACCCTTTGAACTGACATGATGGCTAGTAAAAAAGACTGTCTTCATAGATAAATGGAGCAGAGAGCTGGTTGCCATAGGTTCAGATAGAGGTCTCATAAGGTAACCGAGTACCAAACTGAGGTTCCAGGTTGGGGTGGGGTCTCTAATCTGAGGGTAGAGATTCCCCAAACCCTTAATAAACCTAGTCAATATCAAGGGAGCAAAAATGGAAAATACTTTTAACG
The DNA here is from genome assembly GCF_965140235.1 of Caretta caretta. NCBI lineage: Eukaryota > Metazoa > Chordata > Testudines > Cheloniidae > Caretta > Caretta caretta. Next base: position 66,534,259 of record NC_134213.1, read on the forward strand.
AAGGATGAAAGGCTGGTATTTGGACCTTAATCAAACTAACTGATAACCCCAATTTTTTCAGATCCAACAGGTAATGCAGGATGGCAGAAATTCTGGCAGGAAGGAGTGACACCACCACCATGGAAGAAACTCTTCCATTTCTGCAGGTAAGTAGTACAAGTTGACCTCTTTCCACTATTCAGTAACATCTGTTATACCTCTTGTACCTGTTGTATTTCTATAGAGCAGGAGGATTCTAACTCTAAACCACACCCTGAGGCAAGAACTGCTAGGTTAGGATGAAGCACATGGCCCACACTCAATGAGAGGAGATGAGGAGTGGACAGGAGCTTGAGCTGCGTTTGGACACAGATGAAGCAGGTAAGGGTACCAAGCTTGTCTCAGCCATGTCAGCACTATATGGATAACTTTGGCCCTCTCGTGTCTGATTTTGCTCATCACCCTTAGTATCAGCAGTGTTGTGGGAAGGCACAGAACAGACCTTTCTTACAAGACAGAAAAGAGGTGTCCCCCAGGATTGATGGCCCAGACCTCTTCTTGAGCAGAGAAGAGGGCACCCTTCTGGCAAAGAGATCCCCAGCAGTCCCCATTTTTTGAACATGCTGTGGAGAACTTGTGCATTTAGCTCCCATTCGTAGTCTTGAGAGCAGTACCAACATCATCAGATGTGTTGTTCTGAATACCTGGGAAACAGACTGCTGAAATTTGGATCTGATGATCTATCCACCAGTTCCATAGTTTCATGGCCTTGGCACACAGAAGGAGGATCCTGTTCCTTCTTGCTCATTGAAACAGAACATGCAAGATACATTGTCCGTCATGACCCTGATTGATGTACCCCCGATGAGGGGCAGGAAATAAAGGTAACCGTTCCTGACAGCCCAAAGCACCAACAGATTGATGTGGAGACTGGTTTCTGGAGTTGTTCATCTTCCCTGAGTTGTGAGGATATTGAGGTGCGCTCCCAATCTCAACAGAGATCCATCTGTTATTAAAGTCACTAATGGAGCTAAGCGACAGAAAGGAATCCCTGAAAAGACACGGAGTTGATCCTTCCACCAGTGTAGGGAGTTACTCTCCTGTCTGTCCAATGTGTCTGACTGGAGAATGGATCATTCTGAGCCAACCCCAGAAGCAGTGGAGGTGTAGCCCTGCATGACTGGTCAAAGGTACAAGTTGTCATGTGCCCCAGGAACTGTTCCTTATTGTAGAGGGCTACACTGAACTGCTTGTACCAGAACTGCCAAAGTTACAAATCTGTCTAAGGGAAGGTATTTCCTGGCTGCCAACAAGTCCAAATATACCCCTATAAACTATCTTCTGTACAGGGTTAAAGTAGATTTTTTTTACATTCAGTTTCAGGCGAAACTGCAGGGGTTAACATGGGACAGAACAAGGGCTGTCTGAGTGGAAGACAGCACTGCTTCATAGGAGCTGCCCTTGAGTAATCAGTCATCAAGATATGGAAAAACTACAATTGCTTCTTGTCAGGGGTAAGTCGCCACTGCTCTTTTTTCCAGAGATCCAGTGTCTTTGTCTTACAGGGTAGACTTAGAGAAGTCCTGTCTATCATGCTCATTTACTCCCCACACATCACCACCAGGGAGTTAGGTGGAGCAGGGGAGCACAAAAGGTCAGAATCCTTAAGGGGTTATCTGCCTGTTTAGATGTGGTCCGAACAGTGGAAGGTGTCTGCCATACAGTCTTAGATGGATGTAGGAGTATCTCGTTAATGGGTAACACCACCCTGGAGGTTGTTGCGGACGATAGGATATCCAACAGTTTGTGCTGTGAATCCTTGACTTCAAGAGAAATTTGCTACCCACTTTATGACTTCTTGAAATTGCTGAAAATCTCTGGCAATGGATGGTGGTGGAGGTATAACCACTTCATCCAGAGAAGAGGATGAAATAAGTGTTTGAGGGGTGGCCTCTTTATCCGCCCTGGTTTCCTGGTCTCCAAACATCTCTTTGTGTGTGGGGAGGGGGCTCATTGGGGAGGAGAGCTGTGCAACTCTAGCCTCCCTATGAGCAGTATAGGTGCTCTGGCAAATTGCTGCCAAGAAGCATCCTAGGGGTCCCAGTGTGGCCACTAAGGGAGCCCATATGGAAGTTGGAACCAACCCTACATGCCCCTCCATCACCCTTGATAATAAGAAGAATCTTCCCTGTGACTGTCGGGGGGGAGAGGAGAAAAATAATCCTCTCACTTCTTAACTAACTATAACTATACTAATTAATCAATCAACTATAGAAAAATAGAAAAGACGAAGCATGCTCGAGACAGACACACTAAGGCTCCCTCTCAGGCTGAGGCGGTTGAGAAGGAACTGAAGGGCAGTTTGTTCATACTCACCTATATGGACTTAGTGTCCAACACAAGGAGGCATAACGCACATGAAAGCACATTACTAACTGAAAATCTTTGATTGAGAGGCACATGCACCGCTGAAGTGGAGCGCCCATAAGGATACTACTCAAAGAACTATAGTGATTCTACTGCATTTTGGATCATCCTAAACTGCCACTAATTACTTGGAAAAGTAAAGCTATTTCCCTCCCACCCATAATAACCAATAATTATTATCCTAAAAATTAACAAGTTATAGAGACAAACTGAAGTTTTTCAGATGTCACCAGGATATAAATAAGCCATAGTGTATTAAAGGGGGGATGGGGTAGACCCTCCTAAATTAGAGACACACTGATTTAAACCCACCAAAAAAAATTTCAATGTTCAAATGAGAATCTGGACTGAAAAGTCACCAAACTGTATCCTGAAACTGAAGTACAGAATAGTATGCAAGATCACCCATTGCTTGAAAACTTGCACTATGAAATGTAAGCATTCATGTTAGTCTCTTTTTCCTTACTTCAAATGGTATTGAAGTATTAAAATATGCACTGATGGGCCCCTTTTGATGAGGTTGTGGGGAGCAGTCAGCACAGAAATAAGTTTTACCTACCCTTTAAAAATTATTTTACCCTCTGAATTCCTCTGGATATTTGCTGGTTGGCTGAAGACATCACAGCCTGAATTCATCTGTGAAATCACATGAATACCAGGAATGTCTTTACAGCCCTCATAGTATTTGTGATGTCACAGAATGATGCATGCTGGAACATTAGCAACTAACTCCTAAGTTACTGGGAAAACCACATAATTACTGGGAGAAAAAACACCAAAAGTGTCCTTTCAATAGGTTACTTTTTGTGAACAAAATGAAACTGCAAGTACACTAATGTCAATTAAGAGACTATATTTCCTGCCCACCCAACTAGAAAATATTCATAGTATTAAGGGGAAAAGCTCTTTAAAAAAAATAAACTAATGAGCTTCAATACAAAATCACTGCCATTCTTAATTATATTAAGAACTCTGGACTCATTAAGCTTCTTACCTCTTTCTGAATATATACGTAAACTTTAATTACCTCCCTAAACTTTAATTACCTCTTCTAAGGCTTTAATAATAACTGGAAGCAGGAAGGCTGCAGTTTTTCCTGAGCCCGTGTCTGCACTGGCCACGATATCCCTTCCCAAAAGTCCAACAGGAATCATCTGCATCTGGACAGGGGTTGGAACTTCATAGCCTGAATTCTTTAAATTATAGTTTAAAGTTTCAGGAAAACCACAGTGTTCAAACTCTATAATAGGTCTTGTAACTCCTTCGCCCTGGACAACAATACCTAACTGTAATTTAAGGTTCTTGATCTGGTCATCTTGCAGGCTTAAAATAAAGGAATGTTCTTTATAAGTATAAAGCGTGACAGGCAAAAGAGTTTCTGGTTTTGATTCTACTTTCACAAGACTGTCAGAGTTTAATCCTTCTTCCTTTTCTTTAGCTTGTAAAAGATGTTTGGCTTTACATTCTAAACTACAAACATCTTCATCTGTTTTATCACAAATATATTCACCATAACGACCACAAACAACACATATAGGTTCTCCAGGTTCTGCCCAGCGCTGGAATTTGCTGAAAGATTTAATGGGTTCGTCTACAGAGGAGCTGTCTTCATCAACATTTTGGTTGTCACTTCCCAAAGATTCATCAGCAAAGGGGAAGTCTGAATCTGGAAAAGTGTGTCGCTCTGTACATTCTTGTACTGCTTTATATAAATTACATCCTGAAGCAGAAGTGTCTTTTATAGCTGGCTTGACATCTCTGAAGTCTGTGGCCTCCACTAATGAGGGTTCTCCAGAAGACAACTTTTTTATTTTTGCTGTACAGCTTAGGTCATCATCAGCATTCCTCTTCACTTTAAGAGACCTTGGAACAAACATGCTTCAATATTCTGTGAAGAAAATAATTACAATTATTAGAAGGTATTTTAATGTGGCCTTGGGGAAAAGCTGCAGAGAGGAGCCAGCCAGAGACTCCAGCTGGTAGCCAAAGCAGGGACTATTGCACTGCAGCAAGGAAGCAAGGGGTAAAATAGGGTCCAGCCAGAGTCACCCCTCCCACAGCACACAGAAGTGTGGAGGGGAGACCACTGACCCCAACTCCAGGGGTGCCTACCCCACCATGTGACCTTGGAGAAAAAGTGCAGAGAGCAGCCAACCCAAGATTCCAGCCAGTAGAAGTAGCAGCCAAAGCATAGACTTTTAGACAATCAGTGAATTTTCTGCAGTATTGACTGGACTTTCTCTGCCCTGTGCTGATTGGCTGTTTGCTCCAACCCTCTCTGTCACCTTCCTTCCTAGTCTGTTCACCTCAGTTTCACTCAACACCTGGGCCTCTTACGCTCTTGAGCCCTGTCCTGTCTCCCACTTCCCTTTTCTTTCCATTTAGCTTATCCCATTCTAAGTAAATCCACTCAAAAGATGTGTATGTGTGTGTGTGTGTATATATATATATATATTCACATTGTTCACGCCGTTTATTATACCTCTTCCCCCACCTTTGTCTATTTCGGGTCTGTCTTGTCTATGTAGATTGTATGCTCTTCAGAGGAGACTTTGTATAGTACAGTGGGACCCCACTCTCGGTTGGCCCTTAGGCTCCACTATAATAAACATGATTAATAATAATCGTCATGGTTTATTTTTACCATGAAACATTACAATCAGTGAAATGCGTTTTCAAGGCAAGAGACTGAATCAACATTCAGAAGTACCTAGGAGTTAATTAACAGAGGTTTTGGTTCATACAGCACAGCTCAAGACTGTTGGGACCCACACACAATGACAGTATCTTCCTTTTCTCTAAACAATATTGAAAATGTTTATACAACAGGTCGGCAACCTTTTAGAAGTTGTGTGCCAAGTCTTCATTTATTCACTTTAATTTAAGGTTTCACGTGCCAATAATACATTTTAACGTTTTTTAGAAGGTCTCTCTCTATAAGTCTATATATAATATAACTAAACTGTTGTCGTATGTAAACAAGGTTTTCAAAATGTTTAAGAAGCTTCATTTAAAATTAAATTAAAATGCTGATCTTACAACGCCGGCCTTCTCAGCCCACTGCAGGCTTGGGGTTCCATTCACCTGGGCCGGCAGCGGGCTGAGTGGGGCCTGTGGCCGGGACGCCGGCTGGCAAGGGGCTGGCAGCCAGAACCCCAGGAACTTTGGGGAAGGGGGTGGAATCGGCATATCCCCTCCAGCCCCCTGCCGTAAGTCACTCAGGGCAGGGGGCTGGGAGCACCTCCACGACCCCAGCCCACCGCCCTGACCCATGCACTCCCTTTACACACCCCAGCCCTCTGCCCTGACTCCTGAACCCCCCCACAACCCCAGCCCTGACTCCGGCACCCCCCCCACATACCCAGCCCCCTGCCCTGACTCCTGAACCCCCCACACATACCCAGCCCCCCACACCCCATGCCCTGACTTTTGCACCCCCCACATCCCCACCCCCACCCTGAGCACCAAATGGAAGCTCTTGCACACACACACCCCACACACACATTCCCACCTGCACCCCTCGCACCAAATGGGAGCTGCCCAGGTAAGCGCTCCACACCAAACCACACCCAACCCTGAGCCCCCTCCCTCATTCTAGCTCCTGGCCAGACCCTGCACCCTAACCCCCAGCCTACTCCTTCACCCCCAGCCCTGTTCTCAGCGCACTCTCGCCCTCATCTCAGTGTAGAGAGAGGAAGAGAATGGCTAGAACCAGGGAGAAGGCAGGTACCCACTCTATGTGGGCAGGGCTGGGACCCCAGACCGGCAGCGGGCGTTCAGCAAAGTACTCCACTTAGGAAGGAACAATCAGTTGCACACATATAAAGTGTGAGATGAATGCCTAGGAAGGAGTACCGCGGAAAGGGATCTAGGAATCATAGTGCATCACAAGCTAAATATGAGTCAACAGTGTAATACTGTTGCCAAAAAAAAAAAAAAAAAAGCAAACATCATTCAGGGATGTATTAGGCAGGAGTGTTATGAGCAAGACAAGTAGTAATTCAGGAGTTCTCAAACTGGGGGTCGGGACCCCTCAGCGGGTCATGAGGTTATTACATGGGGGGGGTGCAAGCTGTCAGCCTCCACCCCAAACCCCACTTTGCCTCCAGCATTTATAATGGTGTTAAATATGTAAAGAAGTGTTTTTAATTTAAAAAGGGGGGTCGCACACGGAGGCTTACTACATGAAAGGGGTCACCAGTGCAACAGTTTGAGAACCACTGAAGTAATTCTTCCACTCTACTCTGCGCTGATTAGGCCTCAGCTGGAACATTGTGTCCAGTCTGGGCACCACATTTCAGGAAAGATGTGGACAAATTGGAGGAAGTCCAGAGAAGAGCAACAAAAATGATTAAAGGTCTAGAAAATATGTCCTATGAGGAAAGACTGAAAAATATAGATATGTTTAGTCTGGAGAAGAGAAAACAGAGAGGACATGAAAAGATTTTTCAAGGACATAAAAGGTCATTACAAGGAGGAGGGAGAAAAACTGTTCTCCTTAACCTCAGAGGATAGGACAAGAAGCAATGGGCTTAAATTGCAGCAAGGATGATTTAGGCTGGACTTTAGGAAAAACTTCCTATCTGTCTGGGTAGTTAAGCACTGGCATAAATTGCCTAGGGAGGTTGTAGAATCTCTGTCATTGGAGATTTCTAAGAGCAGATTAGACAAACACCTGCCAGGGATGGTCTAGGTAATACTTAGTCTTGCCTTGGGTGTAGGGGACTGGACTAGAAGACCTCTCAACCCTTCCAGTCCTACGATTCTATTCTCTCCGCACTCCTTTTATAACATAATATTTTCTTATTGTAAAAATATTTTACATATATGTAGACCCTTTTGTCCACATATTTCAAAGCACTTTCAAAACATTAAGTAAACCTTACAATACCCACATAAAGCAAAACACTATTATCTGAATTTTACATATAGGGAAATGTATGCACCGATAGTTTAAGTAGAAAGGTCAATCATTCAGTGAATCAGAACTCATGATTACTAGATATTTACTCACATTTAAACAAACCCTTCTTTCCCACTGTAAGATTCCTTTAGAACAGCATTAAGATAATATCCAAGGAGTGCACTGATATTTGCAGTAGTTTATAATGGTATATAACACTGGTCAAAATTTTTCAGTCAAAATTGTTTCTCAGTTGAAAGTTGGATTTTCAACCCAATGACATTTTTCATGAAGTGTCTGCTTTCTGTAGAAACTTTAAATTTTTTGTCAAAAAAATAAACATATAAAAAAATCCAAATATTTTGATTTGGATCTCCTGCTGTGGTGCCTCTGGGAGCTGTAGTTCAGTTTTCTCATATCTACATTCTCCTCTAAGGGCTGGACTCCCCACTCAAACTGCATCTCCCAGCTGTGCACAACAGTGAGGAGCTTAAAAACGTAAACCCTAAACATGCCCACCCAGAAGACTAGGAAAAATAATAAAATTTGCATTCTTTTTTATTAATCTCATATATTTTTGGGGCCTTACTCATTATTTTTGAGTACTTGCAGCAAGTATGTTCCACATCACAAACATTTGTTGCTAGTGATGTTTAACACCAGGCTGTCCTGTCTACATTAGAATTTACAATTGTGTTATTAATCAAGCTGTGTTAAAACACAACTAAAAATGCAAATGAAGACATAGACTTGGGCCATGTCTACACGAGGGGTGCTTTGCCCCTAAAGGTATCGTATAATTAGGGCCCTACCAAATTCATGGCAGTGAAAACACACATCATAAACTGTGAAATCTGATCTCCCCCGTGAAATCTGGCATGCAGCTGGGCGCTCCTAACCTGTGCAGGACTCCAGGGCTTGTCTACACCACCGCACAGGGTCAATCTAAGATACGCAACTTCAGCTATGCGAATAGCGTAGCTGAAGTCGATGTTCTTCGATCTACTTACTGCGGTGTCTTCACCGTGGTAAGTCTACAGTTGACACTCTCTCGTCGACTCCGCTTGTGCTTCTTGTTCTGGTGGAGTACCGGAGTTGACTGGAGAGTGCTCAGCGATCGATTTATCGCATCGACGCGATAAATTGAACCCTGCTGGATCAATCACTGCCCGCTGATCTGGGGGCTGGTGTAGACAAGCCCCTGTTCCCAGCTGGGGATGTGGAGGCATGAGACTTACTCTTCCCCTTCAGGTGCTGCTCCCAGAGTGGGTCAGACCCACCTCTGGGATCTCCCCGGGCTGGAAGAAGGTTGGGCAGCTCCAGCTGTTACTACCGCGCACAGAGATGCTGCCGCTCCAGCTGTCACACACACACCCGCGGCTCCAGCTGTCACACACACACCCCGTGGAGAGGCCGCGGTACCAGCTGTCACACACACCTTCCAGTGCACAGAGGTTGCACCTCCAGCTGTCAGCCCCCTTCTTGGGCAGCAAACTTCCAGGAAAACGCATACACACAGCCCATACCCTGTGACCCTCACTTCTGCTCTGCTGCTGGTGGAGGCACTGGCTTTAGAGCTGGGCGCCTGGCCAGCAGCCTTCCTCTCTGGCTGCCCTATACTGAAGGCAGCACACTGTCAGCAGCAGGGAAGAAGTAAGGGTGGCAATCCCATGACACCCCCCACCCCCTGCACGCACGCACACACACAATATAGCCTTGCAACCATCCCACCCTGACGGCCTTTTAGGTCAGGACCCCAAAACTTACAACACTGAAATTTCAAGTGTAAATATCTGAAAACATGAAATTGACTAATTTGAAAAATCCCTGGCAGTGATCTTCACCAAAATGGACAGTGAATTTGGAAGGATCCTAAACTATAATGACAAAGTGCTCCTCACACAGGCAACAAATTGGTAAAACCGAGCTTTTGCCAACCATCCCGTACCCCACACACTCCAAAATAAACCTACCGTGGGGCTTATGACAGCATACCTATGTCAACCAGAGATCACACCCCTGGCCTAGCTATGCCAACAGAAGTTGTTTGCTGTGGAGACACGGTTCTGGACAGGAGATGGTGGGGCAGCGCAGCTAGAAACTGGGGCTTGATCTACACTAGTAACTCGCCTGTCTAACATCGCTTATGGGGTGCGGTTGTCTTTTTGAGACATTTCTATACCGGCAAAAGCCCTAGTGCAGGTGCCGTGACAATGGCAAAGAAGGCCCCTGCCGAACCACTACTCTGGCCAGGGAGCGGAACCAGTCTGGCAGAAGCGCTCACTTGCTGCGTAGCCATGGGGCAAACCCCGGCTAGGGTGGACAAGGCCTCAGCCCAGCCCCTACGTTCTCCCCGGGGACACAGGAGGGGTCTGAGCGCGCTCAGCCATCCCGCCTCTCCAGAGCCCACCGGCGCAGGGTCTCGTTCATACCGCTCCCCACGGCAAGGTGGATGCAGCCCCCGCCCAGGGGACCCCCTACTGCAGGGCTTGGGCTGCCCGGTGCAGACACTCACCGGCCCGTCCCCCGGCGCTGCGCAGCTCCCCGCCGCCTGCCTCGCTGCAGACGGGACCCACAGCCCCGCCGGCGCCCCTGCTTTGGGGCCAGCGCGCCCCTGGGGCGAGGAGTTGCTGGGTAACGTAACTTACTGGTACCTCCCTGCCATGCGCCTCGACACCGGCCCGACCTTCCCGTAAAAAATGGCGACACCACAAGCAGCGAGAAAATCGAGCGGCCAGCGACCAAGCCAGGCGGCCTCTCAGTCCCCACCCCGGCGGTGCGCGCGGGGACGGCAACCAGAGTGCATGCGCCGGAGCAGCGAATCACAGAGGGCGGGGGCAGGGGGTGAGGAGTAGGGTGACGTGGGCGGGAAAGGAGAGAATGGGGATGGAGAGGGACGATAGCGGCTGGGGCGGCGGGAGAGGAGGGAGAACCTGACAGGGCCTGAGGACAGAGGGTGGCGGCGGAGCAGGCAGCAAAGCCAAGAGGGGCCAATGTACGGGGGGTTCTGTTGAAAAGCCCCTGGAGGGACATGCAAGAATCAAATGTCAAAAAGCAGAGCGCTTAGGGAACGGGAGACGGCGACGCCCAACGCCGAGGTCCCCGTCCCAAAAATACCCCAGCAAGGCGATTAAACAGAGACAGCGGGCTCCATTGCAGCACACGGCCCAGGAGGGGCAAGGAGAGTGGACGGACAGGTGGCGCTTGTACAGCAGAGCTGCAGTTACAGCGGAGGAGGCAGCTCCTGCAGTCTCAGCCCTTCCTCACAGGCCCTTACAACTTTCTATAGAAAAGCTTTCTTGTGCCTGAAATTTCTCCTGGGCCTCCATCTTTTCTACAACATTTCGCTGATGCTTAATTACTGTTTTGCAGGGTTTCAAAAAAAAGGGTGGGTGCTTTTTTTTTTTTCTTTTTTCCTCTGGAATAATTTAAATGGGACTGAAATTTCACACATGGCATGTGCATGCACTCCTCAGTGAGAAACGCATGCCTTTGCTGAGGGGGAAAGAATGGAATAGAAAAAAATGGAGTATGGATAACCAGGTAGCTGTATGCTCCCAAGTGAGTTTGTCACTGAATAAATACAATGGGGGTGTACCTAGATGACACGTGGTATATATGCAATATGGTATTTTCTATCAATTTTCAGCTTGGAAAAGAGATGACAAAGAGAAGATATGATAGAGATCTATAAAATTGTGAATTGTGTGGAAAAAGTGAATAAGGAAGTGTTATTTACCCTGTCACATAACACAAGAACAAGGAGCACCCAATGAAATTAATAAGCATCAGGTTTAAAACAAACAGAAGTACTTCTTCACACAATAGAGTCAACCTATGAAGGCCAAAACTATAACGGGGTTCAAAACGCAATTAGGTAAGTTCATAGGTTCATAGATAAGAGCATAGATCCATCAATGGCTATTTGCTCAAATGGTCAGAGGTACAACTCCATGCCGTGGTGTATCCCTCTTCTCTGATTGCCAGAAGCTGGGGGTGGATGATGGGATGGATCACTCAATGATTGCCCATTCTGTTCATTCCCTCTGAAGCATCTGGCATTAGCCACTACTGGAAGACAGCATACTGGGCTAGATGGACTACAGGTCTGACCCAGTATGGTTGTTCTTATGAATTATTATCAAAAGCTCTGCTACCATTTCTTGCCATCTAGTTTCAGCAATTCTGCATCTTTTTCTGCAGTGCCCTCCCTGAATGCAGTAATCCAATCCATGCATAGTTAATTATATTAGACTTTTAGAATATAAATTCTCCCAGGAAGAGCTTTTCCTCTTTCATTAATTGGATTTGGAAGATCCTTGTGGTCCTGAGCTCAGTAGAGTCATTTGAAGATGCAGTAGTCAAGTTTTGATGCCATGCTACAACAGCCTGGTGCAGTGACATTCTGTTAAAGGGGTCAGGAACTGCCTAAGCCGATTATACAGTATTTCAGCTTTCTATGTTAACAGACCACTGCAAAATTGGAGATTAACAAATTTTCTTAGTATCCATTCATAAAAATTCTCCCTCAAATTTGGGAGTTTCTTTTTAATCCAAGAGGCTATAATATTAGAAAAAGCAAATCAGAAACGGACATTGGTTAAGAAAAAACAGATTAGGATCTGCTACACCTGCATCCCCATTTTCTACAGAAATCTGCATATACAGATATATATCTTTACTGCAACAGGCAAGGCTACTACTCTACCATTGTTGCTACATTCAATATTGCAAACGTTTTGTGTTTGGCAAGAGGTTAGCTGAAACTTCCTCCAGTTAAAATTATTTTATCTGTTGGTCCCAATCTGCACCAAAACTAAACTACAGAGTCTAACAAGCTATAGCTGTGATTTGCATATCATTTGGTGGCTCTATAATCAGCTTCATTGGACAGCTGTTCCTGGTACCTATTGCTGCTGACCTCAGAAATTCACCAAAGTAATTGGAGATGCTGGCCACTTCCTATTGCTACTAATTTTCTGGTGATCCAGCAACTCTCGTCAGCTGGGAGGTCATGCTGACATGACCAGTGACCTGCATATTTAGAAGGCTATTCTGTTGATTGTTATATTTGGAGGGAAGAATGGGGGAATATGTTGCCCACAGTGTATTCAGGATGAACTCATTAATACAAGAATTGTTGAATTTGTCTGTTATATAGGCACAACAACTGTGCCTTTATGATGACTAAGTCTTGGAATAGAAAATGTAACAATGTGGGATAACCATGATGTGTATGTGTTATGTTTTTTAACTGATGCAGAAACCCTTGGCTCAGATTTCCTATATTTGGACACAACACACCTGTGTTTTTTTGTTTAAATGTATTTTCAAAGATACCAAATATTGTATAATGAACATAATAAAATGACTACAAAATTAGACTAGAAATCATGTGTACTACAATAGATAACGTTCATAGCTAAGAACCTTATCACTGTAGAAGTAGGACAATCCACTCCAACTGTGCATATGATCATGGTATGGAAGACCACAAAAATATTCTGTAATTGAATATCTTGGCAGAACTTCAGACTTGAAAATGTAATGGCCCAGTATATTTTTTTACTCAAATTATTGAGTCCAAAATTATGCTTCATGAACAAATTCAAGTTTCTTGTTTCTTCTAGGATTTACTTAGAATGTTTACTAGTTCACAGAATTTTCAAATATTTCACTTTTCAGAATTCTAGGATCTCTGCAGTTGTCCTGTAATGCTGAGGAATGCACCTTTCCAGAACACAGACAGAGTGTGGGGCACTGAAATACAAAGGCTGTGCATCTGTGAAATTCATAAGGACTGAGAATCATGCTTGTAGATCCTAATGGGAGACATAAACACAGTGGTGATCTTTGATCACTGTACCGGTGTCAAAACAGTAATAGACTTTGAAAAGGGAAAGGAAGGGCATGATAACAATTATAATGGCTCCTAGTCTAGAGTAAAATATGTATCACAGCATCTAACATGAAAATTGCCAAATATATCATAGGACTGAGTTTGATAACTCTGTTTTACAGAAAACTGAGCTTTGAACAAATCCAATATAACAGCAGCAGCATTCTTTGTTGTTGAGTCTTTGGATGTCAATGATAGTTTTTGGTTCAAACTCAGAAGCTTGAATAATACTGTCTATAGTAGTGGTCTCCACCCTTTTTATGCACACTATCACTTTTTGAATTTAAGCGCAACCTAGGATCTACCCCGCCCTACTCCCGAGGCCCCACCCCACTCACATGCACCTCTCCTCTGTCGCTCGCTCTCCCTCCCTCAGTTTCACCGGGCTGGGGCAGGGGATTAGGATGCAGGAGGGGGTGCAAGCTCTGGACTGGGGCTGAGGGGTTTGGAGTGTGGGAGGGAGCTCCTGGCTGGGCAGGGGGTGGGGTTGCAGGAGGGGGCTCTGGGCTGTGGCAGAATGTTGGCGGGCAGGAGGGGGTACATGGTGCTAGCTCCAGAAGGGAGCTCAGGGCTGGGACAGGAGGTTTGGGGGGCACGAGGGGGTTCAGGGTGCAGGCTCTAGGAGGAGGCTCAGGGCTGGGGTAGGAGGTACTGAGTGCTGGCTCCGGGAGGGGGCTCAGGGCTAGGGTGCGGGCTCCCGCTGGGTGGCACTCACCTCAGGTGGCTCCTGGTCAGCAGTGCAGTGGGGCTAAGGGAGGCTCTCTGCCCGTCCCTGCCCCACACCACTCCCAGAAGCGGCCATCATGTCCCTGTGGCCCCTGGGGGGGTGCACATGGCTCTGCGTGCTGCCCCTCTCTGCAGGCAGCAGCCCCGCAGCTCCCATTGGTTACAGTTTCCCATTCCCAGGCAATGGGAGCTGCAGAGGTGGTGCTTGCAGGCAGGAGCAGCATGCAGGGACCCCTGCCTCTCCACCCCCAGGGGCCTTGGGGCATGCTGGCTGCTTCCGGGCGCAGCGCAGGGCCAGGACAGGCAGGGAGCCTGCTTAGCCCCGCTGTGCCATCAGACTTTTAGTGGCCGGAGATCGCAATTGACTGTCAGAGGCTACAGGATCGACTTGTTGACTGCTGGTCTACAGGATAAAGAAATTATATGTTTTTGTTGTCACACAACATTATCTTGCTGTTCTGAGCTGCAAAGTACAGGAAATTTCTTTGTCTAATATGTGTCTTTCTATGGAAAGAATAATTTAATCAGTGGGTATTTCTATTCTTCTTATATTATGCAATGATTCATTTTTGGTTGCATGCCTTTCCATTTTTGACTCTGTATTGTACGCTGTTCCATGAGAACACTAATGCATTTGTAATGAGTGTCCTTTGATTAGATTTGACATTTTTGATCATCATTTGTTAGTTATAAATGCAACATAATAGCACACATTGAGATTCCCCCATCAGAAATCCTGCCTACAACTATATCTTTATCCATTTAGCAGCTTTCTTTTCTTCAGTGTTTAATGAATTAGTAGATGAGTTCATACTTTTCCCTCACAGTGATATACTACATCAAGAGATAAAAGCAGGTTACAGAAATATTTCAAATCTAAACATTTTAATAAGCTTTGTTAGAGATATCATTATTCAATCCAGTTAGAGACTAAAAGAAACTGAGTACTCAGAGACCAATCTGGGGGATTATATTACTAATCCGAAAAGGAACTGTAAAATACCCCTAGCTCTCACAGCATGCTTAATTATCTAAAAACCTGTTTTAAATTGTTCAATATTAGAATGTTAGATTTGATTATGAAGTCATAATTGTTAATCTTTCCTGAGCTGAAAACTTTTTTACTGCCTGTAGAAGGAAGATGAGAAACCATAAATCCATATACCTAATTGTTTCCTCTGTGTCTATACCAGAATTTATGAACTATATAATTTCTAACTAGAATTTGTAGGGTAACATGATGCATAGCAGAATTCACACAGAACTGGGGATATATCACATTTACACTTAGGATGAACATGAAATCATTAGGAGGGAGGGAAAAACACTTTTTTGCCCTACTACTATTTTATTATTTGTTTTCACTAGTGACCACAATAGGCTAAAAAAACAACAAGGAGCCCGGTGGCACCTTAAAGAGTAACAGATTTATTTGAGCATAAGCTTTTGTGGGTAAAAACCCCACTTCTTCAGATGCATAGAGTGAAAATTACAGATGCAGACATAAATATACTGGCACATGAAGAGAAGGGAGTTTCCTTACAAGTGGAGAACCA
This sequence comes from Caretta caretta, assembly GCF_965140235.1. Classification (NCBI taxonomy): domain Eukaryota; kingdom Metazoa; phylum Chordata; order Testudines; family Cheloniidae; genus Caretta; species Caretta caretta. Next base: position 66,549,749 of record NC_134213.1, read on the forward strand.
GTGTTGACAGGGCCAATTTGATTCGGGTGGATGTAGTCCACTCCCAATAATAGATGAGGAGATGTCAATTCCAGGAGAGGCAAAGCTGCTCTTGTAATGAGCCAGCCACTCCCAGTCCCTATTCAAGCCCAAATTAATGGTGTTAAATTTGCAAATGAATTTTAGTTCTGCTGTTTCTCTTTGAAGTCTGTTCTGAAGTTTTTTTGTTCAAGTATAGCTACTTTCAAATCTGTTATAGAATGTCCAGAAAAAAAGAAGTGTTCTCCTACTGGCTTTTGTATGTTACCATTCCTGATGTCCGATTTGTGTCCATTTATTCTTTTACGTAGGGACTGTCCGGTTTGGTCAATATACATGGCAGAGGGGCATTGCTGGCACATAATGGCATATATAACATTAGTAGATGTGCAGGTGAATGAGCCTCTGATGGTGTGACTGATGTGGTTGGGTCCTCTGATGGTGTCGCTAGAGTAGATATGGGGACAGAGTAGGCAACGAGGTTTGCTACAGAGATTGGTTTCTGGGTTAGTGTTTCTGTGGTGTGGTGTGTAGTTGCTGGTGAGTATTTGCTTCAGGTTGAGGGGCTGTCTGTAAGCGAGGACTGGCCTGCCTCCCAAGGTCTGCGAGAGTGCGGGATCGTTTTCCAGGATAGGTTGTAGATCGTTGATAATGTGCTGGAGAGGTTTTAGCCATCGTGTACAGTCCCCAGCTAAAACCAAATAGCCATTTTGATAACCCCCACAGTCTGACACCCTGTGACGTCCTGTACCTACCCCTTGACAGAAGCATTCATAGATATAAAAAAAGTGGCCATATCTTTTTTGCAAACAACAAAAAATAATACATTTTTCTGTATTATATAGAATTTGTGAGCTCCAAAAAGAGCAAACATCAGCTTTATCCTGTGGTTCTCTCTTTAAAGGCTACTAACTCCATTGACATTAGATAACTGCAGATATTATTTTGTACACAAATTATAAAGACAATATATCTAGGAATATAGAATCTAAGAATGTGGCAAATCTACTTTTTGAGAAAGAGTGGATACTGAATTATAACTGAATTATAACTGTTTTTTTCTGTCTAATAGCAACATGTTAAGATCTTACTATAACTACCAATAACTTAAGTTAAAATGGTACATCATGCAAAGCATGACGTTGTCTTCCTTGTTGAGTTGTGGAAGACATCTTAACCAACCCACAAAGATCTACTAGTCTCTTCAGCTACTTAAAACTTCCCTGAATAGGGACATGATCAAAAGCCTATCAAAGTCAACAGGGGTCTTTCCATTGTCTTCAATGAGCTTTGGCTCAGGCCCCAGATTCTCACAAAGAATCATCCACGTAAAATGCTAATCTCCATTTTGAAGGATTAAATCTATAACAAGTCACACTGAAGGCTATCTTTTCCACACTATGATAAGACCCTAGTAGCTGCTGCTCCCTCTGCTTTTCCGTGTACAGAAACAGAGGTGTTGGGAGAAAGAGTATGAGAGGCTACAGCTGCGTTCACCAGGCCAAGAACTACACAGTGCAGAACTGCTCATCTTTTGGGAACAACCAATGGCCCCCCTCCACCAAATATCCTGAATAACAGATGGAGAACAGGGACCCCTCAACTGCATTTCCATCACATTAAAAATTCTATTGAAGGGAGAAGGGAGTGGGTTCCACGTAGGCATTTTGAATTAGCTGGGTTTTCCCTTCTTGCTGGGCTAACAGCCCTGCAGTACAGAACTGCTTCTCTTCTGAGTAAAGCGCCACCCTTCATATCTCAATTAAAACATTTGGACGAGGGGAGAGTATGAAGAAGGCAGTGGGAGCATCTCACAAAAAATGGACAGCTGGATATTTTCCAATATAGTTTGGCATTCTATTTTTTTTTAGATATGGTCTGTTTGCTTTTATCTGTTTTAATCACATATGTAACTACATTTTCTGATATCTTGTTATTTTTGTTATCCAATATTCAAATTACATGTGTGTACAAAGAGAGGAAGCAGTCAAATTTGAATGAATTCATGTAGAAATTATATTAATTTGCGGAATTGTCCCCTACCTAATTGTATTACCACTTTTTATAATTGATCCTGTTTGGAATAAACTCAGACACTTTCCAGTGCACAAGTTCTAACAACATGAAAACAGTGAAATCCTATGGTAAAATTTCACTCTATTAAAAATTCTACTACAGAAGGGCAGGAGATTATATTGGATTGTTTTGTGCTTGGGTAGCTCCAAATTTGGCAAAACTCTATGGGAAGTAAGGAAGTAAAAATCTCAAATAATTCTTCAAATGTGTTGGGGACCATTTGTTCTTTCACAAGGTGGAGAAAGTAACCAGGCACAGCCATTTTAAACTTTATTCTGACCAATAAGGAGGAATTGGTGGTGAATCCATAGGTAGAAAGCAATTTGCATAAGAGTGATCATGAAATGATACATTTCATGATTCTGAAGAAAGGAAGCAGCAGAGTAAAGACAACAATTAAAAAAAAAAAAAACACTTTAACAAATCAAAGAACTGGAGGTAGGATCCCTGGTAAGAAAATCTAAGGGAAAAATTTGCTCAGGAAAGCTGGCAGTTTCTCAAAGTGACAACATTAAAGGCACAATAGCAAACTAGCCCAACATAAAGGAAAGGTAGGAAGAAAGGTAAGAGGCCAATGTGGCCTCTCTTTAGTGAAAATCAAAAAGGAATCCTAGAAAAAGTGGAAACATGGACAAACTGATAAACAAGTATGGGAAAAAATCAGAAAAGGTAAGGCACAAAATGAATTACACCTAGCATGGGACATAAATGGCTGTAAGAAGTTGTTCTGTAAATACATTTGAAGCGAGAGAAAGTTACAGGAATATGTGGAATCATTACTAAATCAGGAAGGATCGCTAATAACAGACAAAATCAAGAAGACTAAAGTGCTTAAGGCCTATTTTGCTTCAGTCTTCACTAAAAAGATTAATTGTGACCAGATGCTTAACATAATATTAACAAATATTAACATAATTTAAAAGATAAATTAGAGCAAAGAAAGAACAGGTTAAAGAGTAAGATAAGTTAGATGTATTCAAGTCATCAAGGCCTGATGAAATTCACCCTAGGATACTTAAGGAACTAGCTGCAGCACTATCAGAAGCATTAGCATCCGATGAAGTGAGCTGTAGCTCACAAAAGCTTCTGCTCAAATAAATGTGTTAGTCTCTAAGGTGCCACAAGTTCTCCTTTTCTTTTTGCGAATACAGACTAACACGGCTGCTACTCTGAAACCTGTCAATTATCTTTGGGAATTCATGGAGGATGGGTGAGATCCCAGAGGACAGAAGAGCAAACATTGGTCCCCTTTTTACACACAGGTTTCAGAGGAACAGCCGTGTTAGTCTGTATTCGCAAAAAGAAAAGGAGTACTTGTGGCACCTTAGAGACTAACCAATTTATTTGAGCATGAGCTTTCGTGAGCTGTAGCTCACGAAAGCTCATGCTCAAATAAATTGGTTAGTCTCTAAGGTGCCACAAGTACTCCTTTTCTTTTTACACACAGATACTAAGAGAACCCAGGGAATTACAGATCAGCCAGCCTAACTGCAACACCTGGAAAGATACTGGAACACATTATTAAGCAATCAATTTGTAAGCACCTAGAAGATAATAGGGTTATAAGTAATATCCAACATGAATCTGTCAAGAACAAATCATGCTAGACCACCTAATTTCCCTTTATGACAGGGTTACTGGCCTAGTGGAGTAGAGTGAAAGAAGCAGATATATCTTGATTTTAGTAAGTCTTTTGACACAGTCCCTTATGACATCCTCACAAGCAAACTACAGAAATGTGGTCTAGGTGAAATTACTGTAAGATGAGTGCACAAATCCCGGGTTGAAAAACCATATTAAAAAAGTAATTAACATTGGTTTGCTGTCAAACTGGGAGGATGAATCTGGTGGAGACCCACAAGGTCTGTCCTGGGTCTGGTACTATTCAATATTTCCATTAATGCGTTGGATAATGGAGTGCACAGTATGCTTATAAAATTTGCAGATGACACCAAGATGGAAAGGGTTGCAAACACTTTGAAGGGCAGGATTAGTATTCAAAATGGTAAATTGATAAATTGGAAAGGTCTGAAATCAGCAAGATGAAATTCAATAAAGACAAGCACGAAGTGCTATAGTTAGTAAGGAAAAAAATAAAGGCAAAAAAATACAAAATGGGAAATAATTGGCTAGGTGGTAGTACTACAGAAGAGGATTTGGGAGTTAGAGTGGATCACAAATTGAACATGAGGCAACAACGTGATGCAGTTGCAAACAAGGCTAATATCATTTTGGGGTGGAGTGTCATATATATCACACAGGAGGTAACGGGCCTGCTGTACTCAGCACTGGTAAAGCCTTAACTGGGCTACTATGTCCAGTTTTGGGTGTCACACTTTAAGAAAGATGCAGACAAACGGGAGAAAGTCCAGAGGAGAGCAACAAAAATGATAAAAGGTTTAGAAAACCTGACCTATGAGGAAAGCTTAAAAATCCTGTGTATGTTTAGTTTTGAGAAAAGACGACTGAGGGGAGCACCTGATAACAGTCTTCAATTACATTAAGGGATGTTATAAAGTGGAAGGTGATCGATTGATCTCCATGTCTACTGAAAGTAGGACAAAAAGTATCTGGCTCAGTCAGCAGCAATAGAGATTTAGGTTAGATGTTAGGAAAACCTTTCTACTACAAGGCTTGTTAAGCTCTGGAACAGGTTTCCAAGTGAGGTTGTGGAATTTCCATCACTGAAGGTTTTGAAGAACAGGTTAGACAAACATCTGTCAGGGATGGTCTAAGTGCAGGGGCTGGACTAGATGGCCTCTCATGTTCCCTTCAGTCCTACATGTCTACAATTCTTTAATTATGAAGCTCCGTCCAGCTTCCTGAGACCAGGCCACTCCACTTCTGTACACTCACAACACACAATTTCCTTCCTGTTCCAACCATCTTCAAATGGTAACAAACCATTCTTGTCTGTTTGCAATGCCCCATGTCCTCTTGTCACACCTACTCCCCTTACATAGCTCAGGAAGCCACGATGTAGTGCTAAAGTGCAATTGTCCAAGTGAGGGAGGGAAGTTAAGAGATTGATTCTGTTATGGCTTGCTGGCACCAGGGTCAGATGGTACTGCAGCTGGAAAGTTAGGGATGGTGCTGTCTCTTGAGAGCAGATCGAGCAGTGTCCCTGGAAGCATAAAGCTCTGTGCAGCTGCATAAATAACTTATGCCTAAGGCAGCTAATATTTATACCTCAAGTAGCTTCAAAAAATATCACAGACACAAACTGCATATTACTGGCTTACACAAGTCATCCGGTTCACTGGAAAACTGAAAGTCTGTGGTATTTGCACAAATTACACAGAACATGAGATAATCCTGCAAACTTACTTACAAGCACTTATTACATTTTGGAGGATAGCACTTTGCATACATTTCACTATGTGTAAATTATGAGGCATCATCTGTATTTATAATGAAATACACACTCTATATACAGAAGAACAGGGCCCAAATTTAACTTCTGGCCAAAACCTGGGGTCCTTCTTCAGACCAAAACCAATGGGTGCAGCTAAAGAAAGGAAAAATGGGGAAAGTCAATCAGGATTTTACCCTTTAAGAGAGTTTCAATGCCTACGTTATTTTTGTTTAAGTACAACAAATCCAAAATCTAGTGTTGAGAATACTGCCACTATATCAGATACTAATTTAAAATGTAAAGACCAAATTTATTATTGGCATAAGAGAGCACAACTGTTATGGATTTTCATCCACTTAATGAAGCAGTGAACTTGGTAACAAATCTCTTAACAGTGTTTCCCTGTAATCTATATCTAGCAAAGCTTTTCTATCTCCATCAAATATGCAGTCTCAGAACATTTCACAACACCTGCTAGTTACTGTTCCTGCTTATGAAACAGCATAAACCATTGAATTAAAGAAGTGTTCAAAATGACCTTTAGTTCTTAGAGCTAAGAAATTCTCAAAGCCTCAAAAGAGGATCAATCAACTCAGCCCTGCTCTATATTATGGTATTCTTGAAAATTTTGTAGGTTTTACTTTGCCAGTATAATAATAAACAAAATGTGTATACAGTGGTTCCATCTTTTTGTTCCCTTCAATTCTTTTGAGTCATTAATACATCTCTTTCAGAAGTTACAGTAAGAAAATTTAGGGTTTGAATTCCCCTCATACCGATGTAAATCAGGAGTTACTCTATTAAAATCAACAGAGTTATCCCAGGGCAAAACCATCAGAAGTGAAAAGAGTATCAGACTCATTAAGTTTAAGTACACACAAACTGCACTTTTAATCATCAATACTGCTTCTTAATTTTCTCTACTTGCACTTTATTATTACTCCTGGGGGAATTATGCACCAAAAAAAAAAAACGTTGTGCTAAAGAATTAAAAATTCTGCGCACAATATTTTAAAATTCTGCAAAACTCTGCATATTTTATTTGTCAAAATAACACAATATAATCCCATCATTTTCAATTATTTTGGTAATTTATTTCAAATACCTGTCAGCAAGTGTGTCTGTAACAATAGAGACAACAAAAAAGATTCAAGAAATGTTTTTTGACAAATAAATTCCTTATTAGCCATATTTAAACTACAATACAGATATGTATTTCCCACATTCCTCAGAAGTAGTGCAAAGACTCGGGGAGCCAGAGGTAACAGGGGACAGGGAAGTAATTGCTGGGAAGGAGCATGGGAGGGGACCTGGAGGGTTGTTGGTTGTGGGTGGGAGAAGTATGGAACAGGTTTGTTTGTGTTGTTTTGTTTTTTGCAGGGAGGGGCTGTTAGAGAATTGGGAAGCCTCCCCCATGCAGACCCTGGCTGACCCCCAGCCTCTCCCATTCAGGCAGGCACATCTGCCCCCTCACCGTGTGTCCCTGCACTCCCCCACCTGTGTCCCTGCTCTCCCCTCCCCCTGTGTCCCTGCACCTCCACTCAGACACATTCTCCTCGACATCCCCATGTGGACCTGCAACTCCTTCCATTCAGCCCCTGGATCAATGCTGTCACCCCACTGGTTCCTGTGCCCCCATCCCAGTCTGTCCCTTCCACTAGCCCTTCTGAACCCCAGTCTGTGTTACCCCCCCAGCAGCCCCATGTGCCCCGCTCTGTCCATCCCCCCCATATCCTGTGCCTCCTCACCTGGCCTCTGCCCCCTCCCTCTCTGGCCTGTGAGCTGGCTGTCCTCTCTTCTGGTGCCACAGTAACCCCTGACGGGCAAAAGGTATAATTTCAGTGCCTCTCCAGCAGAATGTATTTTCTGCAGAGGAAAAAAAATATCTGGAAGGGTGTGATGGGGCATCTGCCTCACACTGGCCAGTAAGGGGTTAACAGAGCCCTAGGGAGACCACCTGAAAAGCAGTCAATAGGAGAGGGGCTGTGAGAAGTGGCCAATCAGGCACCAGCAGGCCCATATAAGAAGAGTTGCATGACAGAGCATGGTCAGTAGCTGTTTGGAGCTTGAGGAGGGAGTACTATGTCTGAAGTAGGCTGCAATCATGGAGCACCTTAGACAGAGTAGTGCAGGCAGGAAGCCAGGGAGGGGAGAAGGAGCTCTGGACAGGTTCCTGAGACTAAGAAAGGTGCTTTGGCCATGCAGAAGTGGTCCAGGAAATGCAGTGACAGTAGAGAAAAAGGAAAGCATGTGACTGTGGTTCAGAAGGTCCTTGGGCTGGGACCTGGAGTAGTGGGTGGGTGTGGGTTTTCTCCCATTTGCCACTGGGGAAGGACAACTGACTGCAGTTGCCACTGGGGAAATGGAAGGACTACTGAAGAGCTAAACCTCAAATGGAACAGGGGAAGACAGAGAGTGATGTGGCTGGAGGGTGGAGCCATGAAGAGGATGCTGTGGATCCTCAGGCGGCAAGCAGGGCTGCAGGCAGATGGTGGAGATCAAGTGATGTTGTGCAGATTTGGATGGGGATGTTGACCTTGAGCTAATCTCAAGAGTGACTTAGAGGTGCCAATTGAGTGATGCACACTGTGACAATTTGGTGGAGAATGCTGGCATATGGTCACCCCACTATAAGGGGAGGCTAGAGGACTGTGGGGATGATAGACTATTTGAAAGACTGTGAAGGTGGAGAGACAATGGAACCTCAATATGCGGAAGCATATTTTGCTGAGGGATCATACACCCTCCCAGGATGAATTCCAGAATCGCTGACCTTGCAGAAAGGGGCTGACAGTCAGCAAGGGTGACTCCAGGCCCTGCTGCAGCAGGTACTCGAAACCCAACAGATAGTGGGAGACACAGGAGTACTTGCAGCCCTCTATGGCCCAGCTAGCTGAGCAGCAGCTATATATATTCAGGCTCCTGTGGTAACAGGTCACTAGAGGCCACAGAGTGAGTGGGAAGCAAGGCATCAGGGCAGGAGGCTGGTGCTGGGACAGGGCCATGTTATGCCTGTGGGCGACAATGACCCTGGAAGGGAGACAGCCCCTACCAGGAAGGGGGACAGAAGCCTTACCCAGAGGATGGGAGGAAGAAAGAGCCCAGGAGAGTCCCACATGTGAGGAAACAGGGAGGAGATGGGCATGTTGGGCCTGTGAGCAACCGGGGCACCTGCAGCGGAGTGCCCGCACATGAGTTGTAGAGTCAAGGCTAGCCCAGGTAAAGAGCTGAGCAAAGGGAGGACAATGGGAGGCCTATGGCCAAAGGGAGGCAAAGAGGTTGCTTTCAATGCCATGAGGTGGGCCATATAAAAAGACATTGCCCCCTTTGGAAAAAGCAGGATAGAAAAGGCATGTCTGAGAACCAGGCTAGGGTAGAGACTGTCAAGAGGGATGTGGCAGTGAGGACCATGGACCTGGCAGGGAGCCATCTCCGACACCCAGCAGTGGGTGGTAAGGAAGTGGTGGATAAGATGAGTGAGATGGAGAGGACTTTTTCACCTTGTTATGAATGAAGGACTTTCAACTTTGCAGTGTACTATATAACCTTTCCTCCACTCTGTTTCAGAGGTTGTCATAGGAAACTGTTAACAAATAATTAACTTAACATAGGATCTCATAGCTGGATTGCGTGGAAGTGCAATTTGTCCTGAACTATGGTGAGAACTTTCCAATTAGAATGTACCTCACATGCTTGGGGTACTCTTAGCCAATGAACTTCGAAAAGGGTTTAATTTAATCAGTTCTTCGCATTGCAGAAACAGAAAAACTAGGCAATGTTTTCACAACCCCAAAGAATTTATTTTTATATTTCACTGTTTTGTAACTTTTCTTGTAATATTTTGGAGAATACAGGTGATGTGCAGTTGTTTCATCACATGCTGGCTGCCCCTTTCAAAAGTGTGAAATTTTCTTCAAAATTAATAGATGAAGAACATTCACTATAACTGAGATTATGTTTAATCATATGACACCAGTACTGTAATCTTATCTTTAATTATACTTATCTACCTTTATAGGTGTACCTTTAGATTAACTAATCTGATTCAGATCCCCATATATGATAGAAAAATCCCTTCCACAGAAAGAATAGCAAGCTTTTAAAATGTTTGTAGAAATTTGATCAACACATAAATAATTTCCATGCAATATGATAGACCCAGTAACATCTTTTTCCCCCCAGAACACCTCTTTGATTTGTCATTATTCCTTATTTTTGAATTTTAATTCTTCTTTATAATAGCACGCACCTAGCATTTCAACCTCTGAGGTGCTAAATCTTTACAAACATTAAATTAGCCTCATAATTCCCCTGCAAGATACTGTAGATATTACAATACTCTCTGCAAATCCTAATTGCTCTAAGCAGTAGCAATCTTTGCCCAGTTGAGGTCAATGTCACATTCATTGGAAAGAGGTCGCAATGTGCAGGAGCTTAGTCAAACTAATTCTCTTGGTTATAATTTCACCAGGCAGCTAATAAACTGCCCTCGTTTCAGCTCAAAAGACTTATTCAGCAGAAACGGGTAACCCGTGGAGATAACAGTAATACTGTGTACTTCTATCATGCCTCCATATCACAGAATATCAAGGTACTTTAGAAACATTAATTAAGTTTCAAAACACCCAAGTGATGTACACAAATATCTTCCCCCACAAGGAAAAGTCCATAAAATATAATTATGGTTGAAAGGGTGTTGACATGCAGTATAGCTAACACCCAACCAAATATTTTTTACCCTCCCTGTCAGATACATATAACAACCTTACCACATGGAACACCAGAAAAATCTGCAAATGCATCATTAAGGATTCAGCCACCCAGTTCCCCCACAAACAGCTTACATATTCAGATGCATCCAACACATGATTCAATTCAATACCCAAACAAAAGAGCCTAATCCTGACTTGAGAGAGTGTAGGCTGACTCCGTGCCCACATGCAGCCTAGTCAAGCATCTGCTCATGTAATGCTGAGAGACCCCGATCATCAGGATAGAACTGGAGACCTCCGGAGCTTAGTGCATGAGCCTCTACCGCATGAGCTAACAGCCAACAGGCTGTTAGCTAAGGCTGTAGAGCAGACTCATTAATTGCTCTCTAAGTAGTCTCGGTGCCACTAAATGGGACAGGACAGAGCTGTAGCTCACGAAAGCTTATGCTCAAATACATTTGTTAGTCTCTTAGGTGCCACGAGTACTCCTTTTCTTTTTGCGGATACAGACTAACATGACTACTACTCTGAAACCACTCATACTTCATAGATTGCAAGATCGGGGCCAAAGGATTGTGGGACTGGGGCAAATGTAAGATTGACTGGGTGGTAGAAATTGGTTTGGGTGATAATGAATGGGTAATTGTTACATGGCAGCAGATAATTAACTGGATTCCTCTAGATTTTCTAACATTTAAGGGCTTGTTGGGCCCCTTATCATTGGTGCCTTCAGCATTTACACAGTTACACTATGGAACTAATGAAAATTTGAAAAATGTCTTGTTTTTTGTGTTTTAAATACAGATACATACATAGGATATAAATTCATTTGCTTACATATAATTTAAAATAAATTAAATCATTGGCTATTGTATTTGCATTTTTGTACACAAATGGACATGATGAAGTGGTCATTTAAAAAAATACATGTAATTCATCTGTCAAATATGGAAAATTCCAGATTTTTCTGATTCCCAGGCCAGAGCTATATAGAATGTAATTATGATATTGTAGACTCTTAGGACTCTTCCACAATCATTTTAATAATTCATCCTTTCAAGAATATGGATGTAAAATTCTTAAAGCCTAATAAAAAAAAAAGAACCCAAAGGGCGAAGACTGCCAAAATGAGATGACGTTAAATGCCACTGATTATTTAATAAGAATAGTAGTCAAGTAGTTGGAGAGACAATTTGATTACTTTTTTTAGGTTTATGCTTTTGTACATATAAATCATAAAACTCAGCAGTATACATCGATATAAACTGATGGATTATTCCTGCACTTGCTTCTTAATGAAGCTGTTTCAATTTTGTGATTGCAGTACACCAGAACTTGTCCTGTAAATCAAGTTTTTCTAAGGACACTGGACACTCATTCATGGACAGAGGGTATGTCTACACTACGAAATTAGGTCGAATTTATAGAAGTCGTTTTTTTAGAAATCGGTTTTATATATTCGAGTGTGTGTGTCCCCACAGAAAATGCTCTAAGTGCATTAAGTGCATTAACTCGGCGGAGCGCTTCCACAGTACCGAGGCTAGAGTCGACTTCCGGAGCGTTGCACTGTGGGTAGCTATCCCACAGTTCCCGCAGTCTCCGCTGCCCATTGGAATTCTGGGTTGAGATCCCAATGCCTGATGGGGCTAAAACATTGTCGCGGGTGGTTCTGGGTACATATCGTCAGCCCCCCGCTCCCTCCCTCCCCCCGTGAAAGCAAGGGCAGACAATCATTTCGCGCCTTTTTTCCTGAGTTACCTGTGCAGACGCCATACCACGGCAAGCATGGAGCCCGCTCAGGTAACCGTCACCCTATGTCTCCTGGGTGCTGGCAGACGCGGTACGGCATTGCTACACAGTAGCAGCAACCCCTTGCCTTGTGGCAGCAGACGGTACAGTACGACTGGTAGCCGTCATCGTCATGTCTGAGGTGCTCCTGGTTGCCTCTGTGAGCAACCCAGAGCTCGATCAGGAGCGCCTGGGCAGACATGGGTGCAGGGACTAAATTTGGAGTGACTTGAGCAGGTCATTCTCTTTAGTCCTGCAGTCAGTCCTATTGAACCGTCTTATGGTGAGCGGGCAGGCGATACGGACTGCTAGCAGTCGTACTGTACCATCTTCTGCCGAGCAGCCATGAGATGTGGATGGCATGCAGTCCTTCTGCACCGTCTGCTGCCAGCCAAAGATGTAAAAGATAGATGGAGTGGATCAAAACAAGAAATAGACCAGATTTGTTTTGTACTCATTTGCTTCCCCCCCTCCCCTGTCTAGGGGACTCATTCTTCTAGATCACACTGCAGTCACTCACAGAGAAGGTGCAGCGAGGTAAATCTAGCCATGTATCAATCAGAGGCCAGGCTAACCTTCTTGTTCCAATAAGGACAATAACTTAGGTGCACCATTTCTTATTGGAACCCTCCGTGAAATCCTGCCTGAAATACTCCTTGATGTAAAGCCACCCCCTTTGTTGATTTTAGCTCCCTGAAGCCAACCCTGTAAGCGCCCCTCCCAGCGTCAGAGCAATGGCAAACAATCGGGCATCTGAGAGTGCTGTCCAGAGCAGTCACAATGGAGCACTCTGATGGGGCTAAAACATTGTCGCGAGTGCTTCTGGGTACGTGTTGTCAGGCACGTGCTGGCAGACGCGGTACGGCTTTGCTGCACAGTAGCAGCAACCCATTGCCTTCTGGCAGCAGACGGTACAGTACGACTGGTAGCCGTCATCGTCATGTCTGAGGTGCTCCTGGTTGCCTCTGTGAGCAACCCAGAGCTCGATCAGGAGCGCCTGGGCAGACATGGGTGCAGGGACTAAATTTGGAGTGACTTGAGCAGGTCATTCTCTTTAGTCCTGCAGTCAGTCCTATTGAACCGTCTTATGGTGAGCGGGCAGGCGATACGGACTGCTAGCAGTCGTACTGTACCATCTTCTGCCGAGCAGCCATGAGATGTGGATGGCATGCAGTCCTTCTGCACCGTCTGCTGCCAGCCAAAGATGTAAAAGATAGATGGAGTGGATCAAAACAAGAAATAGACCAGATTTGTTTTGTACTCATTTGCTTCCCCCCCTCCCCTGTCTAGGGGACTCATTCTTCTAGATCACACTGCAGTCACTCACAGAGAAGGTGCAGCGAGGTAAATCTAGCCATGTATCAATCAGAGGCCAGGCTAACCTTCTTGTTCCAATAAGGACAATAACTTAGGTGCACCATTTCTTATTGGAACCCTCCGTGAAGTCCTGCCTGAAATACTCCTTGATGTAAAGCCACCCCCTTTGTTGATTTTAGCTCCCTGAAGCCAACCCTGTAAGCGCCCCTCCCAGCGTCAGAGCAATGGCAAACAATCGGGCATCTGAGAGTGCTGTCCAGAGCAGTCACAATGGAGCACTCTGATGGGGCTAAAACATTGTCGCGAGTGCTTCTGGGTACGTGTCGTCAGGCACGTGCTGGCAGACGCGGTACGGCTTTGCTGCACAGTAGCAGCAACCCATTGCCTTCTGGCAGCAGACGGTGCAATACGATTGGTAGTCGTCCTCGTCGTGTCCGAGGTGCTCCTGGCCACGTCGGCTGGGAGCGCCTGGGCAGACATGGGCGCAGGGACTACATTTGGAGTGACTTGACCAGGTCATTCTCTTTAGTCCTGCAGTCAGTCCTATTGAACCGTCTTATGGTGAGCAGGCAGGCGATACGGACTGCTAGCAGTCGTACTGTACCATCTTATGCCAGGCAGGCAAGAGATGAAGATGGCTAGCAGTCGTATTGTACCATCTTCTGCCGAGCAGCCATGAGATGTGGATGGCATGCAGTCCTGCACCGTCTGCTGCCAGCCAAAGATGTAAAAGATAGATGGAGTGGGTCAGAACAAGAAATAGACCAGATTTGTTTTGTACTCATTTGCCTCCTCCCCTGTCTAGATCACACTGCAGTCACTCACAGAGAAGGTGCAGCGAGGTAAATCTAGCCATGTATCAATCAGAGGCCAGGCTAACCTTCTTGTTCCAATAACAACGATAACTTAGGTGCACCATTTCTTATTGGAACCCTCCGTGCAGTCCTGCCTGAAATACTCCTTGATGTAAAGCCACCCCCTTTGTTGATTTTAGCTCCCTGAAGCCAACCCTGTAAGCCGTGTCGTCAGTCGCCCCTCCCTCCATCAGAGCAACGGCAGACAATCGTTCCGCGCCTTTTTTCTGTGCGGACGCCATACCAAGGCAAGCATGGAGGCCGCTCAGCTCACTTTGGCAATTAGGAGCACATTAACCACCACACGCATTATCCAGCAGTATATGCAGCACCAGAACATGGCAACGCGATACCGGGCGAGGAGGCGACGTCAGCGCGGTCCCGTGAGTGATCAGGACATGGACACAGATTTCTCTGAAAGCATGGGCCCTGCCAATGCATGCATCATGGTGCTAATGGGGCAGGTTCATGCTGTGGAACGCCGATTCTGGGCTCGGGAAACAAGCACAGACTGGTGGGACCGCATAGTGTTGCAGGTCTGGGATGATTCCCAGTGGCTGCGAAACTTTCGCATGCGTAGGGGCACTTTCATGGAACTTTGTGACTTGCTTTCCCCTGCCCTGAAGCGCATGAATACCAAGATGAGAGCAGCCCTCACAGTTGAGAAGCGAGTGGCGATAGCCCTGTGGAAGCTTGCAACGCCAGACAGCTACCGGTCAGTTGGGAATCAATTTGGAGTGGGCAAATCTACTGTGGGGGCTGCTGTGATGCAAGTAGCCCACGCAATCAAAGATCTGCTGATATCAAGGGTAGTGACCCTGGGAAATGTGCAGGTCATAGTGGATGGCTTTGCTGCAATGGGATTCCCTAACTGTGGTGGGGCTATAGACGGAACCCATATCCCTATCTTGGCACCGGAGCACCAAGCCGCCGAGTACATAAACCGCAAGGGGTACTTTTCGATAGTGCTGCAAGCTCTGGTGGATCACAAGGGACGTTTCACCAACATCAACGTGGGATGGCCGGGAAAGGTGCATGATGCTCGCATCTTCAGGAACTCTGGTCTGTTTCAAAAGCTGCAGGAAGGGACTTTATTCCCAGACCAGAAAATAACTGTTGGGGATGTTGAAATGCCTATATGTATCCTTGGGGACCCAGCCTACCCCTTAATGCCATGGCTCATGAAGCCGTACACAGGCAGCCTGGACAGTAGTCAGGAGCTGTTCAACTACAGGCTGAGCAAGTGCAGAATGGTGGTAGAATGTGCATTTGGACGTTTAAAGGCGCGCTGGCGCAGTTTACTGACTCGCTTAGACCTCAGCGAAACCAATATTCCCACTGTTATTACTGCTTGCTGTGTGCTCCACAATATCTGTGAGAGTAAGGGGGAGACGTTTATGGCGGGGTGGGAGGTTGAGGCAAATCGCCTGGCTGCTGGTTACGCGCAGCCAGACACCAGGGCGGTTAGAAGAGCACAGGAGGGCGCGGTACGCATCAGAGAAGCTTTGAAAACCAGTTTCATGACTGGCCAGGCTACGGTGTGAAAGTTCTGTTTGTTTCTCCTTGATGAAACCCCCCGCCCCTTGGTTCACTCTACTTCCCTGTAAGCTAACCACCCTCCCCTCCTCCCTTTAATCATTGCTTGCAGAGGCAATAAAGTCATTGCTGCTTCACAGTCATGCATTCGTTATTCATTCATCACACAAATAGGGGGATGACTACCAAGGTAGCCCAGGAGGGGTGGTGGAGGAGAGAAGGAAAATGCCACACAGCACTTTAAGCACAGCACTTTAAAAGTTTACAACTTTAAAATTTATTGAATGACAGCCTTCTTTTTTTTGGGCAATCCTCTGTGGTGGAGTGGCTGGTTGGCCGGAGGCCCCCCCACGGCGTTCTTGGGCGTCTGGGTGTGGAGGCTATGGAACTTGGGGAGGAGGGCGGTTGGTTACAGAGGGGCAGCAGTGGCAGTCTGTGCTCCAGCTGCCTTTGCTGCAGCTCAACCATACACTGGAGCATACTGGTTTGGTCCTGCAGCAGCCTCAGCATTGAATCCTGCCTCCTCTCATCACGCTGCCGCCACCTTTGAGCTTCAGCCCTGTCTTCAGCCCGCCACTTACTCTCTTCAGCCCTCCACCTCTCCTCCCGGTCATTTTGTGCTTTCCTGCACTCTGACATTATTTGCCTCCACGCATTCATCTGTGCTCTGTCAGTGTGGGAGGACAGCATGAGCTCGGAGAACATTTCATCGCGAGTGCGTTTTTTTTTCTTTCTAAGCTTCACTAGCCTCTGGGAAGGAGAAGATCCTGTGATCATTGAAACACATGCAGCTGGTGGAGAAAAAAAAAGGGACAGCGGTATTTAAAAAGACACATTTTATAAAACAGTCGCTACAGTCTTTCAGGGTAAACCTTGCTGTTAACATTACATACATAGCACATGTGCTTTCGTTACAAGGTCGCATTATGCCTCCTCCCACCGCGTGACTACCCCCTCAACCTTCTCCCCTCCCTGTGGCTAACAGCGGGGAACATTTCTGTTTAGCCACAGGCAAACAGCCCAGCAGGAATGGGCTCCTCTGAGTGTCCCCTGAAGAAAAGCACTCATGCTTATACCAGGTGACCATGAATTATATCTCACTCTCCTGAGGATAACACAGAGAGATAAAGAACGGATTTTGGTTGAATGCCAGCAAACATACACTGCAATGCTTTGTTCTACAGTGATTCCCGAGTACGTGTTACTGGCCTGGAGTGGTAAAGTGTCCTACCATGAAGGACGAAATAAGGCTGCCCTCCCCAGAAACCTTTTGCAAAGGCTTTAGGACTACATCTAGGAGAACCGCAAATGCCAGGGCAAAGTAATCCTTTCACATGCTTGCTTTTAAACCATGTATAGCATTTTAAAAGGTACACTCACCAGAGGTCCCTTCTCCGCCTGCTGGGTCCAGGAGGCAGCCTTGGGTGGGTTCGGGGGGTACTGGCTCCAGGTCTAGGGTGAGAAACAGTTCCTGGCTGTCGGGAAAACCGGTTTCTCCACTTGCTTGCTGTGAGCTATCTACAACCTCCTCCTCATCATCATCTTCTTCGTCCCCAAAACCTACTTCCGTATTCCCTCCATCTCCATTGAAGGAGTCAAACAACACGGCTGGGGTAGTGGTGGCTGAACCCCCTAAAATGGCATGCAGCTCATCATAGAAGCGGCATGTTTGGGGCTCTGACCCAGAGCGGCTGTTCGCCTCTCTGGTTTTCTGGTAGGCTTGCCTCAGCTCCTTCAGTTTCACGCGGCACTGCTTCGGGTCCCTGTTATGGCCTCTGTCCTTCATGCCCTGGGAGATTTTCAGAAAGGTTTTGGCATTTCGAAAACTGGAACGGAGTTCTGATAGCACGGATTCCTCTCCCCAAACAGCGATCAGATCCCGTACCTCCCGTTCGGTCCATGCTGGAGCTCTTTTGCGATTCTGGGACTCCATCATGGTCACCTGTGCTGATGAGCTCTGCATGGTCACCTGCAGCTTGCCACGCTGGCCAAACAGGAAATGAGATTCAAAAGTTCGCGGTTCTTTTCCTGTCTACCTGGCCAGTGCATCTGAGTTGAGAGCGCTGTCCAGAGCGGTCAGAATGGAGCACTCTGGGATAGCTCCCGGAGGCCAATACCATCGAATTGTGTCCACAGTACCCCAAATTCGAGCCGGCAACGTCGATTTAAGCGCTAATCCACTTGTCAGGGGTGGAGTAAGGAAATCGATTTTAAGAGCCCTTTAAGTCGAAATAAAGGGCTTCATTGTGTGGACGGGTGCAGGTTTAAATCAATTTAACGCTGCTAAATTCGACCTAAAGTCCTAGTGTAGACCAGGGCTTAGAATAAGATCTCAGAGCTGGATATGCTTGCAACAGTCATTCAGTCACTGACACAGCACAATACAGACATTGCTAATAAAATCTGCTGTTGGCCAATAACTGGTAGGTAAATATACATATTATATCACTGATCTCAATTCGCCAATTAATTTCATTTCTGGCATGCTTAAATATGCCAGGGAGCAGGGAACAGAAACCTTGACCACATGGTCAGTGCAGAGGATTTTTGTGTCAGAACTTTTATGTTTTTATTATCAGCGATATTTTCCTGTACCATAACTGCTCTCTAGGCGCATGAATAGGCGAACTGTGAGTTTGTGGCACAACATGGTCCGTACTCAGTTTCAGATAAACTGAATGCAATTTTGTCCCATTTCTATTTTGGAACACAAGACAATCGTCCCCACTCCATACAAGACAGTCCACAAATAGGATAAAGAATATACAAACAATGTTGCTTGCTAAGAGAGACTACACAACTGCACTAGAAGAAGAGGCTCTTACATCCTTTTCACTTCCCTCTAGCACACCCCTACAGCAAGGGAAATAGTTGGCCTTAGTTGTGTAAATTTCAGTTTAACCTGGCCTTATCTGATATCTTTCCTCTTCCTGGATTTGATAAATATAATTCATATAGACAGGTTTTCACTCCTGGAAAGTGAATTTAATATTTGTTTACTGTGAGTATTCAACCTTGCAAGTTTAGAATGTACCTTTCATGCTAATTCATACTAGGCAAACTCAATTGCTGTGATGTTGGCAGAAAGCAAACACAAAAAGGGCCAAATAAATGTTCCAGATTTTTTTATTATTTGTCCAGCTTTACTAATTCATCTTCACAACACCACTGTCAGATAGGTAAGTTATTATTACCCCTATTTTACATAGGGAATACTGAGGCAACCTGACTGGGCAACTGCCCAGTGGCAAAGTTAGACCTCGGGAGGGGGCGGGGGGGTTAATTCTCACCCCTGTATTCATTCCTCTAGACTCATGTTACTTTTAATAATGTTTATAATTAGCTAGCAACAAACAATAAAAAATATTGGTAGAGCTTAATAATCATTAAACTAATAAACAAAGCAAACTACTCCCTTCCCCCAAGTTACTAAACTATAAAATAAAACAACTACTCACTGGTCCTTACTATCATTCCAAAATCTGGAGCAGCTGATCATTGCAATAAGCTCCACATGCAGAGGAATCATCTCTCTCCTGACTGCTAGTTCCTCCAGCAATGTTCACAAACCACTCCCACAGACATTCATGGATTTGCATATCGGCCAATTTTAAGTACAGAATGGCTTTAAGTACAGAATGGCACATAGGTCAGAACTTACACTGTGAGTAGGATTTTTCTTACACGCATTAGGAAATCGTATGGTGCTATTTTTCAAAATATAAGTTGAGGCCTTAGAAGGTAAATTCCATCACACATTTCTGTTCTCCTCTATGTAAATGTCTATAGTTCCCTCTACCAAAAAACCCCAACACTCCATGATGGCCCATGCCTTATCACTTTTAAGTAGGCAACTATGGAGGATGCCATTGAGGGAAAGCTATGGTAAAGAGTCCTAGTAGAGCCACATCTGTGTGGAATCAATGGCCCCAAATCCTTTGTCTCAACTATTTTTTTTAAGGGTTTTTACATCAAAATGGCTAACTTGAGTAAGCTATTCTTAGACATTTCATTTATAGGTTTAGGTCTTAGATTGTATTTTTGTGTGCATATGTTAAAAACAAGCACTTAAACGATGCAGTTACTGTAATGTTAGACTAAGTATCTTGTAATCATGGGCACCCTGATAGTAGAAGACAGTAGCCATGGGCAGTCATGCATTTGGAGGCATCCTCCAAAGATATAAATCCAGTTTTAAAAAATCATAGGATGCAAATGTCTATATACCAGAATTATATGTAGCTTAAAGCACACAGGCATCTTATGCATTCCTCATATTTGGTACAAAAAAGTGTCCCCTTGACCGAGGGTTGCCAGGCATCCGGTTTTCAACCAGAACACCTGGTCGAAAAGGGACCCTGCCGGCTCCGGACAGTACCATTAAAAGTCTGGTTGGCAGCACAGTGGGGCTAAGGCAGGCTCTCTACCTGCCCTTGCTCCGCCTGGCTCCTGGAAGCAGCCAGCATGTCCACTTCTAGGCGCAGGGAGGCTCTGCACACTGGCCCCACCCCAAGCACCGGCTCTGCAGCTCCCATTGGCCGGGAACCATGGGCAATGGGAGCTGCAGAGGCAGTGCCTGTGGGCAGCGCACAGAGCCAATGACCTGCACAGTAAATGAACTGGCCGACACCTACTCATGCTATTTTTACCAAGTTGTAGGCTTTTTCTTTTACTGCATCTAGTGTTAAATGCTCATGTAATGGCAAACACCATGCTTCAAGATCTATCAGCCCCATAATCATGGCTATAAGTCTTCTGTGACAAACTATTACTTTTTTCCATCAGTGCTACAGATATCAATAATACATCATCATATGGTTCAACAAGAGATTACTCTAGATGTTACATAAACAGATCTTTCCTTTGTTTTTCGTGTTATCATTAGCACAATCATGCAAGTCTGTAGGTTCATATTTAACAGCAAGTAGTGGATATTTTGGAAATGAATGGACTCCAAAATCTCCATGTTGCCTTATTCTTTTCACTGGAATTGTATAAAGTTCATTACATTCAAATGTTTCACAATAGCTTGCCATTTAGATTCAAACTCAATAGCCTGTGTAATTGATTTGGAGGCATAAACAAGAATGACACATTCCAAAATGACACTTACTGAAATTATTTTTTCTTACAAAAATTAGATTTCTTATATATTTCTTACTTGTTAAATCTTTCCACTTAAGACTAGGACAGCAGAAGGAAAAAATGAGAGAGTAGCAATCACTAGTGCTATTGTGGCAGATTACCTCTTTGCTTGATTTGTGATCCCCCACCGCCCCCCAATAACCTTCTCTCTCTTTCCAATCATATTGGTGTTTTGGAGAGCAAAATATTTCTAATTAGTCAGTGAACATATTTAATTTAGCAGTTAATGATCTACTCCATCTCAGCTGCATTAGATGGAGACTGGTAGAAGCAGCCCAGAGTTATGATTTATTGGTGTGACAGACAAATGAAAGGTTTACATTGCACACCTTTGAAGGGGATGGGTAAATTTTTTTCTTTAACAGCAATGGCAGAAAACCACAGTACTTAGGTCAGACTAGATGATCTAGTAGTCCCTTCTGGCTTGAAACTCAATGAGTGGTTTGATCTGGGAGAAATGTGTGGGAGGTGTCCTACACTTGACTCTCTAAGAATCATGGTGCCAAATTCTTCCCTGATATCAATCTTCAGACTAGATTCTGCCCTGAGTTAAGGCTAATTTGCACTACTCGGGGCAGATTTAGAACTATTATGTGTGGCCAATCTATCCCCTGCATAAAATAGTCCTGGGGTGGCATACAGAAGTCATAGCAGCTGCTATGTAATTCTCCTTTTTGTGTTGGGGGCAAGACCAAGGTGTTCCTACAGCTATCTCCAGCTGCCAAAATTTCCCCCTGGAGGGTATCAGCAGCTGTCATAAAATAGAGCAACCTTCAGGCTCCCCTTTCTACCAGGGACTGCCCTGATGGCCAGACAGCCCTAGGACTGAGGTCACAAAGGTGTCCTTTGTGCTGTCTCTCTGTGATGAGTGCTACTTGAACACAGGTGATTATCTAGCCCATTGACTTCAAATAATACACCAATTTCACCCTTGGTATGTAGAGTGTTCAGTGTAAAACCTTGTAATAGAGCTTTCCAAAATAATCTCCTTCAGCACAAAATTCTTTCCACTGAGTTACAATATGGATCTCTGATCTTCACTTTGGATATCTATTGCATATTCTGCATTAATTTAATGTGAAGAACTCCCACATTAATGAGAGTTCTGTACGTGATTTACATGAATATGGAATAAAGATATAAGAGAGAATGTTTGCCCTTAACAGCATACCCATATAACTACTTTTGCCCTTAACAACGTACCCATATAACTTAATTTCAACCAAAGTTCTTTCCAAAGGATTATGTAAGAAGCTGGCTCAATGTATTTATATTGTCATATAATTACAAAATCATCCTATGGGGCCATATGCTCACATAACTTGCGTGCTGAAGAGTGTAGCTACTTTTTCAAACCCTGACACCAGAATCTACACACAAGATAAAATCTCTTATTTGGCATCGTGCCATATCAGGCTCCAACACAAAAATGATCTTATGCTGAAGGGGCCAAATTATCTCTAGTGCAATTTCACTGATGTGAATTGAGTTTCAGCAGGAATTGCTTTCGTCCAAGATCTGAAAAAGACATGCAGACTACAAAAAAAGGGGTACTGATATAAAAAATGTGGGATGAATCAGGGCAAATATATATCCAGTGCTATATATCCTACACAGGAAAAATAAAGAAACATTTAATCCCTTCCACTTCTATGTATGGAGGGGACATAAACCTGAACAGAGATAATTCCCTACTAAATTTTACACAGTATTAAGAAGCCTTTTCTATAGAAACCTGCTGGTTTCATTTCTATTAAAAATCTATTAAATGTTTTCATAAGAGAACCTTTAAAGACCTAAGAGTAGCTGTGCCTGGTGTATAGAACAGATTCACACAATGTATCTGAGAAATCAAAATAGGCTACATAATATCAATTTGTCTGATACGGATACTTCAATCCATTGTTGTTCCAGTTCTGTTCAGTCTCCATTAATATAGAATACCTACATAAAGTTAGGACAAGGTTTTATCAGATACCAGGAGTACTATAAATTTCAGTTCAAATGCTTATTGCCTTCTGTTTTCAAAATAGATTTATCTGTTTTATTGTTACTTCCATTACCTCTGTGACAAATTATTGCTTTCCCCACCACCACCATCAGTGCTACAGATATCAGTAATCATCATCATGTGGTTCCTCAAGAGATTACTCTAGTTGATGTTACATAAACAGATCTTACTCTTGTTTTTCATGGTAACATTGGAACAATCATGCAAGCTTGTGGGCTTTTACCTTAACAAGAAGTTACTATGTTTAAGGTAAAAAGGTTGTCTGTCTTCCCTACACCAAAAAATTAATTATGGGATAATTAAGGCTGAAAAGATGTTAACACTTACTGCACTTCACACCCGACCAATTATTTTTAACTTCCCTTTTATACCCTCGAAGAAACTCTAAACACTAGAAACCCTGGAATTGCACAGCTAAGGTTTCCCTGACAATTCCTCATCACCATATAAGGCTTGACCATTCACTATCACCCACTCAGCCTTAATTCTGCTCCTTTAAATCTTCAAAAATAACTCCCATACAGAGATAACAAACCTAGTTTCTAAACATAAAAACCATATATTCAATGTAATGAATAAATGTTAAATACAGCAAATCAATAATACAGTACCCAGCATTATTCACTACAAAATAACATTGATCCATAGATTGAAAGTAGGCCCTGAGAAAATAGCAGATTTTTTTTAATTCACAGCAGTGTCACAGATAAAGTGGCGATTTTCATGGGATAGTGACAGAATGCAGTCATTGAAAGGTCACCGCTGCATTCCTTTGCAGAAAACCAGCCACTGACTCCCTCTGGTCCACCCTGCACCGCAACTGCTGCAATGTTTCCAAAGATAGGCCACTGGAGCAAGATGCCTACTTCCACCTCCCTGCTTTTGGAAAAATCACAGCAGTTCAGGGAGACCTGATGGCCAGTTTTATGTGTGTCATAAATATAAAGGGAAGGGTAAACCCCTTTGAAATCCCTCCTGGCCAGGGGAAAGCTCCTCTCACATGTAAAGGGTTAAAAAGCTAAAGGTAACCTCACTGGCACCTGACCAAAATGACCAATGAGGAGACAAGATATTTTCAAAAGCTGGGAGGAGGGAGAGAAACAAAGGGTCTGTGGGTCTGTCCATATTCTGTCTTTGCCGGGCATAGACCACGAATGGAGTCTTAGAACTTTTAGTAAGTAATCTAGCTAGGTATGTGTTAGATTATGATTTCTTTAAATGGCTGAGAAAAGAACTGTGCTGAATAGAATAACTATTTCTGTCTGTGTATCTTTTTTGTAACTTAAGGTTTTGCCTAGAGGGGTTCTCTATGTTTTTGAATCTAGTTACCCTGTAAGGTATCTACCATCCTGATTTTACAGGGGAGATTTCTTTATTTCTATTTACTTCTATTTTTATTAAAAGTCTTCTTGTAAGAAAACTGAATGCTTTTTCATTGTTCTCAGATCCAAGGGTTTGGGTCTGTGGTCACCTATGCAAATTGGTGAGGCTTTTTATCCAACATTTCCCAGGAAAGGGGGGGTGCAAGTGTTGGGAGGATTGTTCATTGTTCTTAAGATCCAAGGGTCTGGGTCTGTAGTCACCTAGGCAAAGTGGTGAGGCTTTTTACCAAACCTTGTCCAAGAAGTGGGGTGCAAGGTTTTGGGAAGTATTTTGGGGGGAAAGACGCGTCCAAACAGCTCTTCCCCAGTAACTAGTATTAGTTTGGTGGTGGTAGCGGCCAATCCAAGGACAAAGGGTGGAATATTTTGTACCTTGGGGAAGTTTTGACCTAAGCTGGTAAAGATAAGCTTAGGAGGTTTTTCATGCAGGTCCCCACATCTGTACCCTAGAGTTCAGCGTGGGGGAGGAACCTTGACAATGTGAGAGACAGTAGCCAGCTCAGCATGGGTCAGAGTGGAATGGATCAGCCAGGCATAAGCAGCCGCTTTAAATTCTCCCTGCAATGCACCCACTCTGGGCTCATTAATATTGTAGCAACGGACAAAGCCCAGGGAGGCAGATGTGCAGCCAACAGGGGGCTGCCCCTAAGGGACACCACATGCTTATTGGCTACTCTGCATGCAGATGCCCACTTCACTGTCTTGCTGTTGGAAAAATCAGGGCAATGGAAAAATCCATGAATACAAAAATCCATGAAGTCCCAATGTTCTTAGGGCCCTAGTTATGAGGTCAGAAGGAATCACTATGATCATCTAGTATGACCTCCTGCATAACACATACCATACAGAACTTCCCTGAATTAATTCCTATTTGAAATAGAGCATGTATTTCATTAAAACATCCTATCTTGATTTAAAAACTGCCAGTGATGGAAAATCCACCACAACCCTGTGTAAGCTGTCCCAGTGACTAATTACTCTCACTGTTAAATATTAGTGCCTTCCCATCTGAATTTGTCTAGCTTCAATTTCCAGCCGTTGGATCATGTTATACCTTTGTCTGCTAGACCGAAGTGCTCATTATCAAACTTGTGTTCCCTGTGTAGGTACTTACAGGCTGTAATCAAGTCTCCCCGTAACCTTCTGTGCTAAACTGAATAGATTGAGCTCTTTGTCTCTATCACTGTAAGGAATGTTTTCCTCTGAAACCACTCCAATAGATCAACATCCTTCTTGAACTGGGGACACCAGAACTGGACTCAGTATTCCAGTAGCAGTGGAATAGTATCAATAAAGAGTGTATTTATATTACCTACTCCTATTCAAGATTCCCATTTATAATCCAACAACTGTGTTAGCCCTTTTGGCTATACCGCCATAAAGGGTGCTCATGTTCACTTAATTATCCACCATGACTCCTCAAATCTTTTTCAGAGTCACTGCTTTCCCCTGTAGAGTCACCTATCCTGGAAGTATGGCCTACATTCTTTGTTCCTAGACATAACTTTACAGTTGGTCATATTAAAATGGACATTGTTTGCTTATTCCCATCTTACCAAATGACCCAGAACACTCTCTCTCTCTGACCTGTCCTCTCCATTATTTACTAATCCCCCAATCTCTTCGTCATCTGCAAAGTTTATCAGTGATTTTGTTTTCTTCCTTGAAAAAAAAAAAGTTAAATACTGTAGGGCCAAGAACTGATCCCTGCAGGGCTCTGGTTAAGGGGCTGTTTAACTGTGGTGTAGATGCCTGGGCTTGGGCTGAAGCCTGGACCCTGCAAGGTGAGAGGGTCCCAAAGCTTGGGCTGTAGCCTTAGCACAAACATCTACACCACAGTGAAACAGCCCTGCAGCCTGAGCCCCGCAAGCCCAAGTCACTGGTAAGGGCAAGCCGTGAGGTTTTAATTGCAGTGTAGACATACCCTTATGCTGTCTTTTAAGGTTTAAGTGGTACACAGGCTTGTCTGGGTCATCTGTACAGGGATGAATCTCACCCAGAGCCGTCCCTAGGGTACTGCTAATCAGGGCAACCACCCCAGTCCCCATGCTTTGTGAGGTGGCAGGCAGGGAGGTGAGACAGGTGGGTGTGTGGGGCAAGGAGGAGCCCCCTTACCAATCTCCTCCTCCCTCCCAGCGCCTACTGACAATCAGCTGTTTCGCGGCATCTGGGAGTGCTGGGGGGGAGGGGAGAGGAGCGAGGGGCAGAGCACGCTCTGGGAAGGGGACAGAACTGGGCAGGGAAGAGGCAGGGCAGAGAGTGAAGAAGCGGGGCGGAGCAGGGGTGGGAAGAGGTGGGGCACAGGGGGAAGGGGTGGAGTGGGGGCAGGGCCTGGGCGGAGCTGGCAGGAGCACCCTCCAGCAGATAGAAACTCAGTGCCTATGTCCTAGGCCCCACACCTCCCTAGGGATGGCCCTGATCTCACCTAAAGAGAATGAGTATTTTTGAGTTTGCAGAGAATGGCATAAATACAGCTAACCAAACTAAGTTGGAACATATGTAAATTTCTGATTTCCCGAAAGCTCATGAAAAATTCTGTCATACACTATGTGGTTTGTTTTTGTTTCTATCAAGTTGGAGAGTGGAAAGATTAAAATCTGCTTTACAATTGGAGGTTTGCCTCAACCAAAACTACGAAGGGATATCTCACTCTCTCCATAACCTTAAGCATTTTAATAATGCTCATCACTGCAGTATTTTTACAACACTCATCATTGGTGCTTTTTCATTATATTCTCAAAGTATAAGGGTAACCATACCCATGCAGAGTTCTGGCCAGCAATGAAAATTGGCCTTATTTACAAATGTTGCAGCATGTGTAGTAGAACTATGCTCTTCCTTTTCCTAACACAGTATCCACAGCTTCTTGACAGCCAGTTAGTATAGCTCATCATACCAAATAATGATTGCTATAAATGTTTTTTCTCATGATTGGATGGCATGGGTATTTTTGCAGCTCAATATGAGAGTATATTTAGGAGGACCATGGCCTTTAACTCCTTTTTTACTATACAGTATGTACTATGTAAAGCAAAGCAATTCTCTGCTAATTTTCTGCTTTGTATGCTCTTTATTATTTAACACCAATAATCTAAATATGAAATAATCAATAACTGCAATCTTCCTATGTGGGACAAAACTGCAGCCCTTAAAATACCCGAAGACTGCACTATTCAATATAACTAAGCAACAGATATAAACAGATCACTGAAAACATTCCAAAAATGTAGGTACTTTACTTTCTGTTGAGGCTTTTCCTTCTCAGATTCCTATATGGTATTTTTTCAATTAGTTGTTACAAATGCTGAGAAGACAAACCCCAGTTTCTCATGACATGGTGGCTCTAAATTGTCAGTCTGTGTTTTAGTTACATGCTTCCAGACTCCGAAGCTCTGAAGTTGGAACAACACATTTGTCCTTATGAACTTCAGCCTGTTCCCTAAACTCTCTTGGTTTGTTGTGGGTGTGTGTAGGCATGTCATTCATTCAGTTTAGTGAAGCACAGTAGTTATCAAATCATTTAATGACAAGAGACCTGAGTCTACAAAAAATGTGACCGGAGTGTGTTATGGAGTGTGCGGGAGTCAGGGCCCTGAACCCCCCATTTCCTGTGATTGACCTTGACTCTCAGCCAGCCAGTAAAACAGAAGGTTTATTAGATGACAGGAACACAGTCTGAAACAGAGCTTGTAGGTACAGAAAACAGGATCCCTCAGTCAGGTCCATCTTGGGGGGTAGTGAGCCCAGAACCCGGTTCTGGGCCTCTTCCGTTTCCCCAGTCAGCTCCAAACTTAAGCCCCCTCCAGCCCCTCCTCTAGCCTTTGTCTCTTTCCCGGGCCAGGAAGCTACCTAATCTCTTTGTTCTCCAACACCTTCAGTTGGCACCTTGCAGGGGAGGGACCCAGGCCATCAGTTGCCAGGAGAAGCATCACACTGGCCCTCTAGGGCTCTGCAACAATCACAAACCCTTATCCCACCACCTAGATACTTAAGAAAGGCATAGGGGAAACTGAGGCAGCTACACAGTATTCAGAGAAAACATTAAGAACATTCCCACTTCATCACAGAGTGCGCCATGTGTATTTTTCCCCCCTGATTACCCCTAATGCCTTTGAATATTTTCAATAAGATGCAACACCAGCAGCCTTATAGTTAGGTGGTGACTCTGTAATAAAAGAGAGTGCAGCCAAAATCATGAATGCCTCCTTGTTTACTCCAGGGGGAATTTAGCACCACTGCGCATGCACAGAATTTACGTTCCCCACAGATTTCTTTGCTTCCCCACAGAAAAATGACTTTTTGACAGGGAAGCAAATGGAAGTCACAAGAACGGTCATGCAACCTTCGCCAGCTGTATGTTTCGTATGCCCAGGGAAGACGGCAGAGAGGTAAATCACTGTGTGGCAGGGGGCTGGACTGGGGAAGACCCCACTGGTGGCTCCTACTCTGCGCTAGGCTCAGCTGCTAGTCCCAGCTGGACGGGGGAAGATGGGACTTCCTCTTCCCCTGCACGGCATCCAGGACCATGTCAGACTCATCCCCAGATTCCTCCCCCAGCTGTACGAAGCTCTGCAAATGCCCCCCGCCCCCATGCTTCCTGCAACCATTGCTCCTCAGCTGCAAGAGGAGGAATCATTGTACAGGGAGCTACTCTCCCATCTGTCCAACCCCTGTGCATCTAGACCCCCTTATGACCAGACCCTCCCGTCAAGTCTCACCCCTCCTGCACTCAGAACTCCACACATGAACCCCACTCCGCCTGCATCTGGACCACCACAACAAGCCACCCCCACCCGGACCCCCACCCTACTGAGCCCCAACCAGCTGCACCTGGATCCCCACCACACTGAGCCCCGCTCCCCCAGAATCTGGATCCCCCCACTGAGAGTCCCATTACCATTGCACCAAGAACTCAACAAGCCCCTGTGCATCCAGGTCCCCCCGCACCTAGATCCCCCACTGAGCTACTCTCACCCAGATTGCCCCACATAGAATTCTTTCAACCCACACCTGGATTCCCCCACACTAAGCCCCTCCACTCTTGGATCCAGCCTGCCCACACTTGGTGCATCTGGAATGGAGGGGGAGGGCCCTTGGGTGTTGCTGGGGCAGGCCCGGTCCTTGCACTGTGTCGGGGGGAGGGAAGAGGAGGAGGGAGCTGCACAGTGATCTCCCAACTCTGTGCAGCCAATGGCCTGTGCTCCCCAGTGCCATGCTTTATCTGACAAATAAAATGTGGATAATTTTGCATAATCTTAAAATAATGTACGCAGAATTTTTAATTTTTTGGTGCAGAATCCCCTCAGGAGTACTTGTTACAGCAGTTTTGTTTGTGTTGCTAAAGAACAGGATCCTAACAAGCACTGGGAGGTTTACAGGGATTTATAACTCAGCTGCAACAATTTGCTTCATGATCAAACTTGACTCTAAGAAAGCCAAACCAAAAGTATTTTTCTTTGCAAAATTTAAAACAGATTATGTATGTTTGGGTTAAATAAGTGTAAAATGTTTGCCAGTTTTAGATGGTCTTTTGTGGTTTTGTCACTTTAAGACAACTTTGATAAAAAATAATTTTGTATTCCATTATCCCATTATATGGCATCTAATCCCTTTGGGATTAAAAAAGCCTAAAGTATTAAAGATTGAAAGGAGAGTGTTGTGTATACACAGCACAGGATCCCCCCCCCCCCACCCCTGCACATTTTCATGAGAATTTTTTTTTATAAAGTATGAACAGCTCAGAAGACACCAACATTAAAACAATTCAGTGGACTAAATCTATTCCTGCTATAACTCCGCTGATTTGAGTAAAGCTACAGCAAAGATAAATATAGCCAATTGTTTTTACAAACTTGGGCACTGTTTCTTGAAAACACATGCTTAAATTTACATGTGAGTAGTCCTAGTGAGGTCAGTGTGAGTACTCACATGCATAAAGTTAACATAAGGGTACATCTACACTGCTGCTGGGTAGAGCCTCCCTGCTCAAGTAAACAGACTCACATTAGCTCTGCTCAAGCTAGCATGCTAAAATTAGAAGTGTGAATGTTACAGCAAGGTTAGCCACCTGAGTACAAGACTGCCCAGCTCCCTGGGTCCATACTCAGGTGGCTAGCATGTGCTGACCCCCATGCCACAATGTCTATGCTACTATTTTTAGCATGCTAACTCAAGCACATCTACAGCAAGTCTGTCTACACCGGCTGTGAGCATGTTTCCAGCTGCAGTTTAGAAATACCCTAAACTTCTAGAGCAGTGGTTCCCAAACTTGTTCTGCTGCTTGTGCAGGAAGAGCCCCTGGTGGGCTGGGCTGGGCCAGTTTGTTTACCTGCCGCATCTGCAGGTTCGGCCGATCGCAGCTCCCAGCAGCCGCGGTTCACTGCTCCAGGCCAATGGGAGCTGCTGGAAGCAGCGTGGGCCAAGAGACGTACTGGCCGCCGCTTCCAGCAGCTCCCATTGGCCTGGAGCAGTGAACCGCGGCCACTGGGAGCCGCGATCGGCCGAACCTGCAGACGCGGCAAGTAAACGAACTGGCCCAGCCCGCCAGGGGCTTTCCCTGCGCAAGCAGCGGAACAAGTTTGGGAACCACTGGTCTAGAGCATCAGGGCCTAACTCTAATTCAAAACTGTTTCAGCTTATCATATAGTTCATTTTCTATGCACATTCATTGTCTAAACAAAGTTGATTGAGGCTGTGAACAGCACTAACAGTTGATTGGATCTCACCGAAAACATAGATGGGAAAGACCTGTTAGGTCAGGAGGCACCTTGTAAAGCTCTTTCCCGTGGCAATATTGTTCCCTGCAGTGTATTCTAGAGTGCTTTCTCCAGCACAGCTTTAAATTGACTGTGCGCTACAGTACACATATTGCATCTGTCTTAGGCTAATCGTCAGTTGAAACTATGCTATTCCATTAGCTCATAAAAAAGGGAAAGGTGAAATAATATTTATTTTAAATTGAATGTAATAGGTAGAGCCCTGCAAATCTGTGGATACCTATGGATATTTGTATCCATGCAGGGCTCTAGTAATAGGGTGATCACAATTTGTACAATATATGCCTTACTATATAACTGTCCTACCACTATCCCTCCCATTCCCCTCCCTTTTTTTAAAATGACACTCTCTTGTTGAGTCACTTCTGAATTTAGGACCCTGATCCTTAAAACATTTAACTATACGCATAGTTTTACTTATATGAATAGTCCCATAGAAGTCATTTGTGGATTCAGAATGAATCTGGAGAAACATGCTTGAGCAATTCAACACTGAAACAGTCTTGCAACTCCCATATAATTGTCAGGAGCCTTTTAACATCCTCATCATCACCACCACCATCACACAGCCTGGATCCAGCTATTCCCCATGATCTGTGAACAAGAGGCTCTCCTCTCATGTCTCTCTACTTCCAGAAAAGAGGTTTTAACTACCTCTGCAGCAGTATTTCCCCACTTCCTCTAGATCAGTATGGAGGGAGAAGGCAGGCAGTGAGTGGGCTGGAGAAAGAGTGGGCTGGTTAGTAGTGGGACTAAGAGGAACACACTTCAGCCCCCTACCAACCAATAGAGCTCAGGGCAGAAATGTAATGCAGTGAAAAGCTGAACTACATTTCTGCTGCTCCCTGCTCTGCCACTGAGCCCTCTTCCTCTAAGTGGGGTGTGTGTTGGAAGCTGTTACAGGATGGGTCCACTGGAGCAAGGAGGGTTACCAAAGATGCAACAGCAGCATAGAGGCTTGGGTCTCCCTGTAGACAACCCTGACCTTCCGCTGATGCCTCAGGATCTGCAAGGTATGAAGGCCTGTTCCAAGATGGTGACTGGGCCCTCCTTTTTAAGAAATGAAATGAGAGCAAGTAATGGAATCAGAATCTTGCTTATAACTACTTACCTAGCCATACAATGTCATAACACTGTCATTGTTACTCTGTATGTGTCTGCACAGTGCTTAGCACAGTGGGGCCCTGATATGTGACTGGGACCTCTCGGTGCTACCACAACAAACAAATGAATAAATACTCTAAATCCTTACTGCTTATCTGTTTTCTGTCAAGCGTCCCCTCCCCTCGTTTATCTTCTGGTTCCAGGCAGTCAGATTCTCCTCTCAGTCACACCCATGCAACCAAACTGAAGTCCCTGGTGCAAAGGAGTGGGGAACTTGGTATAAGTTCTCTGCCTTGGTTACAGAGCTCTTTCTCTAATTGAGTCAGCATGACCCCAGTTGCCTTCTTAGCTTGTTTTCACCTTCTCTGATCCAGGGTCTACTTGCACTCCTGATTCTGGCAGATAATGCTGTCTGGCAGTAATGTGGCCATGCATTACACACTACAGAATTCCATCAATGTCCTGTGCCTAGAGGAGTAATCTCCCAATGGTTATTTTATCAAACAAAACTATCTATCCTGTACCATTTGAGCACCTCTCTTCTTGCTTCTTAGAATGCTTTTTTCCTCCTTACTCTATTGGTCTTCTGTTTTAAAAAGGCTGAAAGCCATCATGTCATTCAGGCTGTCTTCTTGCTATTTTACTACTAATAGTAGTTCAGTTACATTTACCATGAATTCATTTCATATTTTATCTACAAGTCTCTTTGCCTTCCAGTTCAAAAGCCTGTGGAGAGGGTCACTTCATAGTGATTTGGTGAACACATACTATATTCTGGAGGCTGCCATCTTGTGCTCCAGAATTTAAGCTATCATTTAAAACAAACATGGTTGAGAATGAAATGTGAACAGACTATAATGCAGTGATGTTAGCCTCAAAACAACTCCGAAAGAGTTGTGAGCTGCTGATTGCCCTATTAATATCAAGAGGTTGTTAGTTCTGAAGTCTAATGATAAATTAAATGTCATTATCTGTTTCACTACTCATCAAAACACACAAGAAAAGAGTTTTATGTTATGAAAATTTACTGAGAGTGGAATCTCATGTTGCCTTCTGAAGAGGGTGGAACTTGATGCTTGGGAAAGTATCACTACTTTTTTTCCCCCTTCTTCAATCCCTACTCATGGACCCCTAGCAAAAGAGGGATCCATTGCTGCTGCTATTCCACTATCCCAACCCTTCTCTGAGTCAGTCATCTAAATGAAACATACAATCGGATACACCTAACATAGCAAGATGCAGTATAGCTAGAAACAGAGCAGGAGGCACTTTGTTAGGAATAAAATATGAAACAGGTCTTCTGAAATAAATATTTCAGAGGTTTCTCTCTCAGTAAAGCAAAAGAATAGTATCCCATGTGTACCCCATTACACAGTGTGGTGTCATGATTAGAGTAGGACATTAATAGACAGACGACCCTGTTTCTATTCCCACTTTGAAACTGATTTACTATGTGACCTTGAGCAAGTCATTTAGATCCAAATTTTCAGATGTGCCCACTAATTTTGTATGCCTGAGCTCATGAGTGCTCAACTCAAGATTTTTAAAAGGTGCTTTACACTCACAATTCTAGTTGAAGTCACTGAAAAAACCAGCCTTATGCTCTCTCTGCCTAAATTTCCTCATATTTTAAATGGAGATACTAATATTTAACCACCTTTGTAAAGTGCTTTGAAGTCATAGGAAAAAAAAAGTGATATATAATATTATGTGGGTAAGTGAAAGCCTATGCCGTTTTACAGGTGTAATTTGTAAAGCGTAAAAAAAAAAAAAAAAAAAGCCAACCATGTCTGGGAACCCCTTTCTAATGTTTTCTGGATGTTAAGGACTGGGATTATGGCTAGCCCCTGCACAGGAACACAATTGGGGGTAGGAGAGGAGGTTTCTCCTCACATACCCTGGCACACATTGACAAACCAAGCCACAATTTGGTCATAAAGCAGTAATCCGTTAAATGAGTTAAATGTTTTCTGAACTAATAATGCAGCTTATTAAGTCTGTCTTTACCAAAAGTTGCCAACAGATGGGCTCTTTTTATAACTTTAATAAATTAACGCAAGTACAGCTGCAGTAAGAATAGCTGATTTCAAGCAGACTTATTCACTCCTAATTTACTGGAATGATAAAGAATGTCAGGTAGATAAGCATAATTACTGACAGTAATATACTGGACAAAGAGCTAAATTCTGCCATCCTTAATTAAGCAAACCTCTCATTGAAGTCACCATCAACTTAAGTAGGAGTTTTGCTTGATTAATAACTGCGGTACGTAGCACAAGAAAATTATGTGCCATAGTATATACTCAGCTGATGCACATTTTGTTGCTCTGCTGATTTCAGATGGGGTGTGCAGGTGTGAGGCTAGGGGTTGGATGAAATCTCATTGAAGCTGTGGGTGTAACAACTGCCCTTCCTTCAGGATAAATGTTGACAATTTGTATAGTCAATTGCTTGACCACACTTTGGATGATTATAAAATATACTCAAGAGAGCAAATAATCAATGTCAGTCAGGTTGATTAATATAGTACAGGAACAAGATTCTATATACCAGTCTCCGAGAAGCCGTCTCGTGCAGTGATATTACGTTCACCTTATGCAGGTCTGCTCCCAAAGTTACACATTTCAGCTGCTGGTTTCAGAGTGGGAGCCGTGTTAGTCTGTATCAACAAGAAGAACGAGAAGTACTTGTGGCACCTTAGAGACTAACAAATTTATTTGGGCATAACGTTTTGTGGGCTAAAACTCACTTCATCAGATGCACGGAGTGGAAAATATAGTAGGAAGACACACACACACACACACAGAACATGAAAAGATGGGGTTGCCATACCAACTCTAATGAGACAAATCAATTAAGGTGGGCTATTATCAGCAGGAGAAAAAAAACTTTTGTAGTGATAATCAGAATGGCCCATTTCAAACAGTTGACAAGAAGGTGCGAGTAATAGTACGGGCAAAAATTAGCATGGGGAAATAGTTTTTAGTTTGTGTAATGACCCATCCACTCCCAGTCTTTATTCAAGTCTAATTTGATGGTATCCAGTTTGCAAATTAATTCCAGTTCTGCAGTTTCTTGTTGGAGTCTGTTTTTGAAGATTTTTTTATTGAAGAATTGCCACTTTTAGGTCAAAAAGAACAAGTACTTGTGGCACCTTAGAGAGACTAACAAATTTATTTGAGCATAAGCTTTTGTGGGCTAAAGCCTACTTCATTGGATGCATACAGTGGAAAATAGGAAGAGTAGGAAGAGTGTCCAGGGAGGCTGAAGTGTTCTCCGACTGGTTTTTGAATGTTATAATTCTTGACATCTGATTTGTGTCCATTTATTCTTTTGTGTAGAGACTGTCAGGTTTGGCCAATGTACATGGCAGAGGGGCATTGCTGGCACATGATGGCATATATCACATTGATAGATGTGCAGGTGAACGAGCCCCTGATGTGATTAGGTCCTATGATGGTGTTCCTTGAATAGATATGTGGACACAGTTGGCAACGGGGTTTGTTGTAAGGATAGGGTTAGGGTTAGTGTTTTTGTTGTGTGGTTGCTGGTGAGTATTTGCTTCAGGTTGAGGGGCTGTCTTTAAGTGAGGCCTGGCCTGTCTCCCAAGGTCTGTGAGAATGAGGGATCATCCTTCAGGATAGGTTGTAAATCCTTGATGATGTGCTGGAGAGGTTTTAGTTGCGGGATGAAGGTGACGGCTAGTGCCATTCTATTACTTTCTTTGTTGGGCCTGTCCTGTAGGAGGTGACTTCTGGGTACTCTTCTGGCTCTGTCAATCTGTTTCTTCACTTCAGCAGGTGGGTACTGTAGTTTTCAGAACGCTTGATAGAGATCTTGAAGGTGTTTGTCTCTGTCTGAGGGGTTGGAGCAAATGCGATTGTATCTTAGAGCTTGGCTGTAGACAGTGGATTGTGTGATGTGGTCTGTATGAAAGCTGGAGGCATGTAGGTAAGTA
Source organism: Caretta caretta (assembly GCF_965140235.1). Classification (NCBI taxonomy): domain Eukaryota; kingdom Metazoa; phylum Chordata; order Testudines; family Cheloniidae; genus Caretta; species Caretta caretta. The sequence goes on from NC_134213.1 coordinate 66,585,781, forward strand.
TAGTGGTCAGTAGGTTTCGGGTATAGGGTGGTGTTTATGTGACCATCACTTATTAGCACCATAGTGTCCAGGAAGTGGATCTCCTGTGTGGACAGGTCCGGACTGAGGTTGACGGTGGGATGGAAATTGTTGAAATCCTGGTGGAATTCCTCAAGGGCTTCTTTTCCATGGGTCCAGATGATGAAGATGTCACTAATGTAGTGCAAGTAGACTAGGAGTGTTAGGGTGAGAGCTGAGGAAGCGCTGTTCTAAGGCAGCCATAAAAATGTTGGCGTACTGTGGGGCCATGCCACACCCTTACCTTTGTTAGGATACGAGCATTCTAGGTACTGGTCTTTGAAGGTACTTCCCTAGCTTGTATTATTACATAGAATACTTGTCAGAATCAAGATACATTTGTTCTATCTGCTTATGACAAATGCTTACTTCAGCAAATGCAAGGAATTATGGGATACTTAGCATAAGTGAAAAGGATTATGGTATAGCCAGTTTGGGCTATATCATGGCTACAATATTTGTGCTTCTGAGAAAAAGCTAAGAGAGTGAGTTTTTGGGTAGAGTCCTGGATGGAAAGTGGCTTTAGAATCATGAGCAAAGAAACGGTCTTCTGCTGTTTGAGCCCTGCTGTGTTCAGGGAAATAGGACTTTATGTACATTATTTGTTAATAAGTAGGACTGCATCAAAGAAATACATGGCCCCATCACCAACTTCCCTCCCTATCAGACCCTGAATATTAGCTAACTGCTTATGTCGAAAGGGCTCCTAGGCACTACAATAATACAAATAATAATGAAAACATAAAAATAATAATCTCTGTTCAGTAAATCTTAAAGTTAAGCTTGTGCTTAATAACCCTTCCTGAATAGGGATTGCTCTCCTGAGTCAAGGTCTCTGTGTTGGTTTGGCATTATTACTAATAATTATAATTCATATAGCAGAAATCAGGATCCGGGACCCACTATGTTAGGAACTGTATGTACACAAGGAAGTGATGATCTCTTGATATTTGTTTTGGAATTGCTATATAACTCACTCAGGGCTTCTCCACTCAATTACTAATAATCCCAAACTCATGTCAATACAAATTTAAACTTCACCATGCCATCATATATACATAATATGGATATGTAGGCAATTGTATCAGAAGCATACAAGATGCCTCACAGGGCAAATAATGAAACAGTAATCTGTTCCAGTCCAAAACAGTATTAGAATCTAACTCTCGCATAAAAAGAAACGCAGGACAGTAGTTCACGTAGAGAGTGTGGACGCAACATTAAGTGAGGAAGAATTTAAAAAATAAGTTGATTTTAAAGAGGAATTAAGATAAAATGGTTGGTGGACAGAGATGGGAAGCTATTCCAAGCCTAGGGGGCAGTACGTCAATACAGGAACATTATCAAGTACATGTCACAAATGTTGAATTACATCAAAACTGTTGTATATAAAATTGGAATGACAGATTTAATTATTTAAAAGTAAGTACTTTTTGTGTTTACTTTCTCATCAATAATCCCCATCCCAGCTAGTGTGCAACCTTAATATAGCATTTTTGGACTTCTAGATGTTAAACAATGGAGCTGTAGCATGTTTTTGTATGGAATTCTATTTTATGGAATATATATTTATATATAACTAGTTCTTGCCTTCTTCAGTTTGGCATTTAAATGTTAAAAGGTCTGATAGAGAACAATAAAAATATTTTGACAGAACGCAGCACAGAAAATATTAAAAATTGTATGCCTACACACACACGTTGGTCAGAGAGTCCTCACTTGTTTCTTTAAATATATACAAATGTAAAATTTTTCTTATTGCATAATACAGTTCTCAAATTGTGTATGTTGTGTTGATCTGCAGATCTTTTGCTATTATTGTACCTAAAGCTGGCTAATAATGCTTGCTCCTTGTTTCCATCTGATAATTCATACTAAAAGACATGCAACAGTGTATTTTATTTTAATAATACAATAACATTACTGGTACTACTGTTCCATGTAAGCAAATTGTCCCAAAGATTTCATGCAGTCATGAGGGAAGGTGGTCCATGCATTTATGAGTTGGACAGGAGATGGTCCATGAGAATCTCTTAATTAAAATGTAATCTACACAATAAAAAAAGTTATAGACTCCTTGGCATAAGATTTTCTCCATCATAATCCCTTTTCACCCCAAAACATTTTACAAGTTACAGACAGCTGACCCTACCCAAATGCAGCCTCCTTGAGAACAACCACCCACTAGCAAAAGGAGTTGTAAACTTACATGAATTGTAAACTCTTTGAGGCAGGGACTATCTTTTTGATGGGTTTGTACAGCACTTAGCACGCTGAGGTACCGGTCCATGGAGGGGGTTCTCAGGCACCACTTGAATGCTACTAATATAATAGGGAGGAATGATTTAAGCCAAGGACATTGGGACAAACCCACAACGACAGGAAGTGCCCTAGAAACGTTAACAACCAGGGTCGACAAGCGTGTGGATTTCCTAGTGTCTTTTTTCTTTTTGCGAATACAGACTAACACGGCTGTTCCTCTGAAACCTAGTGTCCCCTGTGGAAGGTCCCACCTGGCGACTGGCCTATGCAGAGGGAGGGTTCGTGCGGCCGCTGCTCCAGTCCCTCTCGGTACGTCCATGGAGCACTGCACGCGCTCCTTGCCTCCCCGCGGCGGGAAGCGCCCTCGCTCCCCTGGCACTGGGCCCCCGAGGCCTGGCTGCGCCTGGGAGCTGCCCGGCCTTGGCCTGGCGTCAAGAATGCCCCATTGTCCGGCCGGCCACGTGACGCCATTCCCCGCCAGGGCTGGGGAGGCCCCGCCCCTAGCCAGTCGCTGCGCCCAGCCCAGGCCAGGGCCGTTTCACGCTGAGGAGGGGGCGCGGGGCGCATGCGCCGTGCGCGGATTTGCTCTGCCATCCAGTGCGGCAGCGGCTGGGGAAAGCCGCAGCGGCTGGGCGAGACACGACAGGAGCCGAGAGGCGTTAATTTGCGGCAGCCCCAAAGGGAGCCGGGGCGCTAGCAAGGGCAGCCGCCGCCGCCCCCACCCACCGGGGGTCTCCGCTGCGGGGAGGCGAAGGCGCGGGGGCCGCGCCGCGCCCGGAGCCTGCGCTGGGAATTTTGACATCTCTTGTGTCTCAGCGGCGGCCGGGAAGGGCCAGGTCCCCGCTTCCTGCCGCTGCGGGGAAATCACGGCCAGCTCCCGCGGGGGCTCCGTCCCTGCCGGCGGAGGGATCCCCGCGGGATCAGCCCTCGCTGGGGGGGGGGGTATTTCCCTAGCAAAGGGAGCGGGGGTTATAAACTTGTCATTTTGGGGGGCGGGGGCCTTGCCTGGATGAATTGAGACAAAGAGCGAGGGAAGGAGAAAGCAGAGGCTCTGCTACGTTCCTGGGCAGAGGAGGCATCACCCCATATGGACAGCTGAGTTCATCATCACCGGAGGCGGCGGCGGCGGCTGCTGCGTCTATTTTGTATACGTTTTTTTTTTATTATTATTATTTTGTGGGGGAGGACTTGGGAAGAATAATCATGTAAATAAAAGAGAAGGTGCTGTAAAAAGATGGGGGATGCTGCAGACATCAAGGAAATGAGAAAGACGTTCATTGTTCCTGCCGTCAAACCTTTTGACCATTATGATTTCACCAGAGCTAAAATCGCCTGTAATCTAGCGTGGCTGGTGGCCAAAGCCTTTGGGACAGGTAGGTGGCGTCTTCTTCCCTTTCTTTGATGCTGGTTCCTGCCTGGTCGCTTCACTACTGCGGACGTGAGCCATTCCCAAGGGAATTGCACAGGAGAAAATCATCTTGATCTGTTGCTTGATCATGTGGTTTTTATTTTCGAATACCTGTTGTCTTTTTTTCTTACGTGTATCAACGCTATTTCCGTCACTGAGTGTCATGTTTTTGTGTCTAATTGCGTTTATTTGGGGGTATTCAGCCTTACAAAACTCTGTGTATTGTTTTTCCATTCACATTTTTTGTTGTAATACAAAAATAGTTGTTTTCCGTTGGAGAGCTGGGAGGTAGAGGGGGATATGGATGTGCACTGTTAGTTTTGATATGTGTGATGGTAAGCCTATAGTCACTCAGATGGGTAAAGATTAAGCAATAACCTGGATTCCAGGAGAAAGAGCATTTAATGTCAATTGTCACCCAACCCTCTATAGAATTCTCTCTGTCTGACTGTATAACATTAGTTTATTTTAATGCTTCTGAAAAGTATTAGTTCCATGTTTCAAAAAACCAGGGCCTTCAGGAATATCAGACTTATATCAGAAATATTACTAAGAATATCTTTTGAGGGCAAACATTTAAAAAATACAAAAAATGTGTGATTTAACTATATCATTATTTAATTTTCAATTTATAAAACAGTTTTGTTGATATTTTTGAAAGAAAGAGTGTGCAGGAACAATCAATCATTTCCTGCCTGTCCTCTGTAGAATAACAGGAAAAGGTTTCTCCTTTTGGAATTCTGCAACAGTTGCATATGTAGCCAGAGTACTGTTGCATATTGTAACAGGGCTAAAAGATGTATCTTTTTGATGTCATTAGGAGCTGGTAATACCCGACCACAGCCTTTCTCTTTATATTTAAAAAAAAAAAAATTCCATGACTACTGGCTGTGCTATATATTAGCAGTTTCTGTATGAAATAACCATTTCTGGTTATTGCAAAGCAATTTATTTTGTACAATACTTTTATATTTTGTAGAGCTCAGATTCATGATCTCTTTTTAATCAATGCAAATTTGAGCACTAAAATGCAAAGGCAGTGAAAATTCTTGGAATAATTTGCTTTGGGGTCTTCAGAGGTGATTCGGTTCTGTAGGCTTGCATGTATATGAACTAAACAGGTCTTTCTCCCCCCCCCCAATGATCATATGAGGTATAGAATATGCACTGTGGCTGCAGATTCAGATATGGTAGAGTTTTATTCTGGTGTGGCTTTGCAAATTCTTTAGGCGATTCAGCTATTTTGGTTTTTATTAGCTGAGTTTGGACTGAATGTGGAAAGCAACCTGTAGAGTTCTTTCTACTTAGCTTTCTGTAAAAGTCCGATCCAAACCAAATTCCTTTACTTTCCTTGTCCCTCCCTATGGTTTTCATTCTAAGAGATACACAAGCAAATGCAACAAGTAATCAGTTAAGAGCAGATATTCTCTGCTTTTGCCTTTTAAATTCTCTGTTAGTATTTGACCCACTTAATGCAACTAATGGAAATAATGTCAAATAGAATTGTATACAGCATTAAAGTATTCCAGATCATAATTTTGTGACTAATTTCAAGTCAGTGTTCAACTCCAGAAACTACTACCACGTGGTATATTAGAATTTGAGGGTGAGAGCGTGGAAGTATACATAAAACTTGTCTGTTTGAAATGCATACATTACCTTTAGATGTGAAACAGAAGCAGAATTGGAGGATTGACCATCTCCTTTTCATATTTTTAAAGCTCTCCCTGGAATAGTTTACAACTTTTTCTTCAAAGAAAGCCATATTTCTACTACCTGCTGTCATATGTTTACCCAAAGGAACTACAAAGGATGCTTAGAGTGTGTGTGAATATCTCATTCCCTATATATATATAAAAAAAACCTTGAAGTGACAGATTTTGAAGTGATCACTAATGAAATAAGGGGTTTCAAAACTTTGTCCTAAATTCACAGAAAATACTGATCAATAACTATCTTGCATTTCTCCCTTCATTCTGCTTTCCCAAGTTAAAATACTGTTTTCTCCATCAGATAATTCCTTATCTTGGAGAAAGGTCCTATCCCTCCACCATCTGTCCATTTTGGGCGAGTTCACATGGTTTCTTTTGTGGTATAAAAAGCATCTTCAGTTTCTTCTTTAGACATATTGTACACACATGCAATATGTAAAAATGTACATTTGGGGTCTGATAGATGTGCCTTGTTTTAAATGCATGGTGCAACACAAACAAAAATGTGGGTGACTCTTAACTTGGTTGTGCTATAGAAGAGAAACCTGTCCTCTCCAAGAGGACTTCTGAAGTATTCTGTGGGGGGCAGTTATGCTTTACCAAAATCAAGGAGTCAGTGCTATCCTTGTTGGAGTGGTGTCTATGGGACTGATAATAAACAAACATACAGTTCCAGATTCAGCTCTGTTACATCTGTGCAATGTCATGGACTTTAATGAGGTTGTGAAGGGATAAGAGTAGACTTTGTTTAACCCTGTATTTGCATATGATATGAGCCAAACATACAGCAGAAGAACAGAAGATGTATGGGGGAAAATAGTAATTTAAAAACATCATATATGAAGCATGAATGAGATTGAAATGACTTTGAATATAAAAATAATGCTAGGAATTTATGCTTCCTTTCAGTCTTATTCCATCTCCTGTAGCATCCATTTTCAGTTCTTTCAGAGTTAGGAAGAAACACAATCTTCTCCTATGAACCATAGCTGAAATTTAACTGGGTACATCAATGCATAGTCTTAATTCAACATAATATAACTGCAAGCAGATAAGTCCTAAGCCTATGTTGCCCTGATGGGACTTGAGAGATTTAAGGTTTCAGAGTGGTAGCAGTGTGAATCTGTATCAGCAAAAACAAGGAGTACTTGTGGCACCTTAGAGACTAACAAATTTATTTGGGCATAAGCTTTCGTGGGCTAAAACCCACTTCATCCGATGCATGGAGTGAAAAATACAGTAGGAAGAGATATATATCTATATCTATATATATAGATATACACATACACACAGAGTACATGAAAAGATGGAGTTGCCTTACCAAGTGGGGGGGAGGGAGAGGAGTCAGTTCTAACGAGGCAATTCAATTAAAGTGGGCTATTATCAACAGGAGGAAAAATCACTTTTGTAGTGGTAATCAAGGTGGCCCATTTCAAACAGTTGACAAGAAGGTGTGAGTAGCAATAGGGGGAAATTAACATGGGGAAATTTAGTTTTTGTAGTGACCCATCCACTCCCAGTCTTTATTCAGACCTAATTTGGTATGCAGTTTGCAAATTAGTTCCAGTTCTGCAGTTTCTCATTGGAGTCTGTTTTTGAAGGTTTTTTTGTTGAAGAATTGCCACTTTTAAGTCTGTTATTGAGTGTCCAGGGAGGTTGAAGTGTTCTCCAACTGGTTTTTGAATGTTACTCAGACCTTCTTGTCAGCTGTTTGAAATGGGCCACCCTGATTACCGCTACGAAAGTGATTTTTTCCTCCTGTTGATAATAGCCCACTTTAATTGAATTGTCTCATTAGACCTGACCCCCCACTTGGTAAGGCAACTCCCATCTTTTCATGTACTGTGTATAAATATCTTCCTACTGTATTTTCCACTCCAGGCATCAGATGAAGTGGGTTTTAGCCCATGAAAGCTTATGCCCAAATAAATTTGTTAGTCTAAGGTGCCACAAGTACTCGTTGTTTGAGAGATTTAAGTTCAAGATTCAAAATTAAATGAATGCAAATAAACAAACGATTCTTTTAGCTTCTGGCTACTGTTTAACTGCAAGTACTAGTACTATGTAACAAGACTCAGACAAATGGAAAAGATATTTCTCTAATAACTGTATATGATATATTTTGGTTCTTAAAATTTTGGGACACTGTTGTGGAATTCAGGTAATATCACAGTTGAGTCATAAATACAGAAACTTTATGTCCCAGACAATGGTCTTTGAGATTATATATATTTCTTATTTTTATGAGCCATATTTACAGTGATTATTCAGGATTTAATATGGTTCTAATCTAGCGGTCAGTATGTGTTGGTCAAATGAACTTAATACATTTTGTTTAATGTATTTAGCTCAATTTCTTTCCTAACATAAACATAATGCAGTGAGAGCTTGATTTCTTCTTGTGTTTGTTTTAGAGACTTGGAAATATTAATATTGATTTGTTGCATTATGTTTGTACTTAAAACTACTTTTCCCTAGAAAGACCTTTATGAAATGACTTTCTTTTGGAGAGAATCTGCACTAGAGATGCATTTTCATCTAACATAATGAAAGGAAGCTTCTTAAAAAGTTCAAGGTACTGGGAAGCAGAGGTGTTTTAACTGTCAAACAATTTAAGAGATTTAGAAGTAGCTTTATTCTTCTAATATTTCAAAGGGGAGATGATCACAAAAAGTAAGACTTCCAAAATCTTGGGAGTGGGAGTGAAGTTTGATTGAGATTTTGGAAGAGCAATCTTTGGGTTTAAATCTACAAAGAATTACCATGTATGCTAAAGTCTATTTAATTCAACAGGCTACTCATGAGATTAGTGGTTTGGAAGAAAACAAGAACTTGCCTTTAGTTTAGAAAATCTGCTTTCCATACCAAATGGCTGAAATCTGCTGATATTATGTACCTTAAAGGAGGGTAGGCCTGACTAGTGAAAAGAATTGAAATACATTGTAACACGGTGTAGGTCAAGGTTCCTCCCCCACTCTGAACTCTAGGGTACAGATGTGGGGACCTGCATGAAAATCTCCTAAGCTTACTTTTACCAGCTTAGGTTAAAACTTCCCCAAGGTACAAATTAATTTTACCCTTTGCCCTTGGAATTTCCACTGCCACCACCAAACTTTAACTGGGTTTACTGGGAAACGTAGTTTGAACACATCTTTCCCCCCAAAATCCTCCCAACCCTTGCACCCCACTTCCTGGGGATTTTGGTAAAAATCCTCACCAATTTGCATAGGTGACTATAAACCCAAACCCTTGGATCTTAGAACAATGAAAAAGCATTCAGTTTTCTTACAAGATGACTTTTAATAGAAGTAAAGGAATCACCTTTATAAAATCAGAATGGTAGATACCTTACAGGGTAATTAGATTCAAAACATAGAGAATCCCTCTAGGCAAAACCTTAAGTTACAAAAAAGACACACAGACAGGAATAGTCATTCTATTCAGCACAGTTCTTTTCTCAGCCATTTAAAGAAATCATAATCTAACACATACCTAGCTAGATTACTTACTAAAAGTTCTAAGACTCCATTCCTGTTCTGTCCCCGGCAAAAGCAGCATACAGACAGACATAGACCCTTTGTTTTTTTCCCTCCTCCCAGCTTTTGAAAGTATCTTGTCTCCTCATTGGTCAGGTGCTAGCGAGGTTACCTTTTGCTTCTTAACCCTTTACAGGTGAGAGGATTTTTCCTCTGGCCAGGAGGAATTTTAAAGGGGTTTACCCTTCCCTTTATATTTATGACAGTGTACAAGAGACTTACGCCCTTAAGATCTTTGCCAATCTTTTGAAGACATTTCAAGAGTTTGTGTTCTTTCTCTCTTAGAACCATAGTCACATTAGAAAGTGAACTATTCTGAGAGAATTTTAAAAGGCAACTCTGTAGTGAAAACAGGTCTACACAGTACAGATTCGGGGCGGGGAATCCTTTTCACAATTAAGGGGAATCAGACTGATTTTTTTTGAGCTCTAAGTTGCAAAAACAAATTAGATACAGTATAAAATTTTGGGCCAAATTCATTCATGCTGTTATAATATTGAAGTAATAGACTACAAAGCACTTTATTCTTGAGCTTGCATTAAGCAGGAGTTCTGAAAAGTTTTTACCTGATAATTCACTTTCTCAGAATTATGCTGCAGATGCTCTACTAATATGTGGTGGGAGTCAATATAAACAGTCTGGGTCTTTGTTGGAGATTCTAGAATCTACTATTCCCATGGGAGACATTTTAAAAGGGTTAAAGTTAATACAGTAAAATAACTGAAAGCTTTGGTTTAGATGAAGAAACCACACAAGAATGACACTATGTATAAGAGTACAGATTTTGGTTGGGTGGAGTTGCACATATGTACCAGATGTCTAGTGGACACACTTCTGTGTTAAGAGTAGGTATGGTATGAGGCTTTGTTGTCACTTCACATCTTCTGCACTATCTTGGTGTAAAGTTTTCTGATACATCTGAGCAGAAGTTATGTGGCGTTATGGTTATAGAATTGAAATTGTTTGAGCTAAAATATCCCAATTGCAGGTATGGAAATAATCCTGTAAATTATTTAAGTGTAATGTTAACTTAGGTTCTCCTAGTTTTCTAGTTTCTGTGGTGGTGTGTTTATTTTTGGTTAAGTTTCTGTAAGACGGTTTAGAAGAACTAATGTGAAACACATTGATGCTTGAACTGGAACTCTTGATGTAATGGAGTTTGTAAGGTGCACCAAGATTTGCATCTACTAGGCTCTGAGTTCAAGTGTGTGTAAATTTTGAACATCTACCAGCTTCAGTGCAGCTTACAGGTTCCTCAACCCAAAAACCATTGAGTGTGGTGCAGTTTAGGAGTGCATTAAACCAAATACAAGTGACTTCCATACAAAGTTGGGAAAGCAGGTAGAGCCTGCTCAGTTTGCAAGTTAAATGTATATACTGTGCACTGAATAAATTCCAGAGAGATCCTCACTGCAAATTCTTTAAGAACATATAAATGGCCCTACTGGGTCAGACCAAAGGTCCATCTAGCCCAGTATCCTGTCTTTGGACAGTGGCCAGTGCCAGGTGCTCCAGAGGGAATGAACAGAACAGTTAATCATCAAGTGATCCATTCCCTGTCACTCATTGCTAGCTTCTGGCAAACAGAGGCTAGGGACACCATTCCTGCCCATCCTAGCTAATAGCCTTTGATGGACCTATCCTCCATGAATTTATCTCGTTCTTTTTTGAACGCTGTTATGGTCTTGGCCTTCACAACATCCTCTGGCAAGGAGTTCCACAGGTTGACTGCCTTGTGCGAAGAAATATTTCCTTTTATTTGTTTTAAACCTGCTGCCTATTAATTTCGTTTCGTGGCCCCTAGTTCTTTTGTTATGAGAAATAGTAAACACTTTATCTACTTTCTCTATACCAATCATGATTTTATAGACCTCAATCATATCTCCCCTTAGTTGCCTCTTTTCCAAGATGAAAAGTCCCAGTCTTCTCTCTCCTCCATATGGAAGCCATTCCATACCCCAAATAATTTTGGTTGCCCTTTTCTGAACCTTTTCCAATTCCTATAGATATATATATATATGTATATAAAAATAAAATTTTGAGATGGGCCACATCTGCACACAGTATTCAAGATGTGGGCATACCATGGATTTATATAGAGTCAACATAATATTTTCTGTCCTATTATCTATCCCTTTCTTAATTATTCCCAGCATTGTTTGCTTTTTTGACTGCCAATGCACATTGAGTGGATGTTTTCAGAGAACTATCCACAATGACTCCAAGATCTTTCTTGAGAGGTAACAGTTAATTTAGACCCCATCATCTTATATGTATAGTTGGGATTATGCTTTCCAATGTTCATTACTTTGCATTTATCAGCATTAAATTTCTTCTGCCATTTTGTTGCCCAGTTACCCTGTTTTGAGAGATCCTTTTGTAGCTCTTCACAGTCTGCCTGGGTCTTAACTATCTTTAGTAATTTTGTATCATCTGCAAATTTTGCCACCTCACTGTTTACCCCTTTTTCCAGATCATTTATGAATATGTCGAATAGGACTGGTCCCAGAACAGACCCTTGGGGGACACCACTCTTTACCTCTCTCGATTCTGAAAACTGACCAGAGATACCTACCCTTTGTTTCCTATCTTTTAACCAGTTACCAATCCATGAGAGCACCTTCCCTCTTATCCTGTGACAGCTTACTTTGTGTAAGAGCCTTTGGTGAGGGATCTTGTCAAAGGCTTTCTGAAAATCTAAGTACACTATATCCACTTTGCCCCCAGCCTTAAAGTTTAACCTAAAGAGTGAAGGGTGAGATTGATCCTAGTGGACAAGGACAAGTAACTTCTGCATCAAGACACAGGAGTTGATCTCTTAGATAACTGGCTCCCAGGCCATTCAGCGCTTCATAGATTCTAATCAATATATTAAATTGCCCTCATAGTTGAATAAGAAGCCATGCAGAGTACAGAATATTGATATTGTGGGCATATAGTAGCTTGCATCAGTCAGGTTTGCACTAGTTGCAGCTTCAGGGTACTCTTTCAAGGATAACCTCTTTTGATTGTACAGTATTGTAACCTGAAGGCTGAATTGATTGAAAGCCATGGCTCACTATTTAGAGGTTCTTGTCAGAGACTGTGATCTTAGTCTCTTGACCAACCATAAATAAAAGGCAGTGGATCCAGTATGACCTTGAAACTACAAATGTTTTGGGAAAGTAAACTTGCCGGTCCGGCCCACTCCTCCAGATGCTTCCCTCTATTGTTTCACTTCTGTCTTATCAGAACTGAGTCTGAGCTAGTTTCCCTCCATCTGCTTTCTCACCTCTGTTAGTTCTTAGAAGGTGCAGAAACTGCCATATAAGTTTGACAAAAGGGAGATAAAAATCTGAGTGTCATTTATATATTGGTGATGATGAAGGTCACAACATTTCATAGTCTTTCCTAGCAGCTGTAATTATATACCTGAACAGCAACAGGGACAGCACAGAGGCCAGTAGAAACCAATTCATGCTTTTCTACTTCACGGTCATGTAAAGGTTTAGGATTTCTCTTAGAAAGGATTGATTTACTAAAGGGCCACTATCACAAAAGTCCACAAGCAAGATGGTCATTTCTACTGAAGACTGATTGTCTAGTAATCAACAAGGATATGGTCATTAAAAAGAGTTCATAGAATCATCTTTTTTCTGTATGATGCCCTCGCTTGAAAACGGATTGATGTGAGGTGACGTGAGTACAGCTGTTTTTAACTTCACTCTTTCAGTAACCTTCCTTAGGTTTCAGAGTAACAGCCGTGTTAGTCTGTATTCGCAAAAAGAAAAGGAGTACTTGTGGCACCTTAGAGACTAACCTATTTATTTGAGCATGAGCTTTCGTGAGCTACAGCTCACTTCCACGGATGCATACCGTGGAAACTGCAGCAGACATTATATACACCCAGAGATCATGAAACAATACCTCCTCCCACCCCACTGTCCTGCTGGTAATAGCTTATCTAAAGTGATCATCAAGTTGGGCCATTTCCAGCACAAATCCAGGTTTTCTCACCCTCTACCCCCCCCCCCCCCACACACACAAACTCACTCTCCTGCTGGTAATAGCCCATCCAAAGTGACAACTCTCTTCACAATGTGCATGATAATCAAGGTGGGCCATTTCCTGCACAAATCCAGGTTCTCTCACCCCCTCCAAAAACCACACACACAACTCACTATCCTGCTGGTAATAGCTCATCCAAAGTGACCACTCTTCCTACAATGTGCATGATAATCAAGGTGGGCCATTTCCAGCACAAATCCAGGTTTTCTCAACCCCCCACCCCCCATATGGGGTATGGGGGGGGGTTGAGAAAACCTGGATTTGTGCTGGAAATGGCCCAACTTGATGATCACTTTAGATAAGCTATTACCAGCAGGACAGTGGGGTGGGAGGAGGTATTGTTTCATGATCTCTGTGTGTATATAATGTCTGCTGCAGTTTCCACAGTATGCATCCGTGGAAGTGAGCTGTAGCTCACGAAAGCTCATGCTCAAATAAATAGGTTAGTCTCTAAGGTGCCACAAGTACTCCTTTTCTTCTTCCTTAGGTTGGTAGCAATAAGTTGTGAGGGTAACAGTAAGTGGCCATGTTACTATGTGGCTAGCATCCTGACTTGGAAAGAAGTACTCATAAGTACTGTCAATAATGAGTTTCTCATGCCATGAATAGTAAGGGTTCAATTCACAGATCTCTAAGTGCAATTCCCCAAAGACCTAAGATGCTGAAGAGCTCAGTGGATGAAATTCCACCAGAGAGCTCGATGGATTCCTACCTCTTTATCGGATAGTGAACTCATGGCTCTGAACAAAAGTCTGATCCAGTCAACCTTGTCAGTAAAGTAGATGGAAAAGCTCTTCAACATTTTGTTATAGAAAGCAAATGAGCGAGCACTAAACCAACCAAAATTTTGAACAGGTCTTTGTGTCAAGACACTGTTGTTATGCCAGGGGAAAACGTGGTTGGGGTGTGTGTGTGGTTTGTTTTCTTTTTCTTTTTTATTGCAACTAGTTCTGTTGTAGACAGAAACAAATGAGGAAAATCTAGATTAGACAGAGTTCCTGTGGAATAATTTAGCCGTAAGCCTCAAAATTGTGTTGCATTAATTTAAATGGAGCATGTGGGGTCAAAGATGTTAACGTGACCACGTTACTGTCCAACATTAAACAGCTTTAAACAAGGTTCGAGGTTTGGTATACAGAGATCTCTGCCTGCTTAATACCATGGCAAACACACCTTTTATTAAAAGATTATAAGAATATTTAAGGTACAGAAAAAAAGAGAAAACCTTTGAAATGTAAAATATTAAGTAAGATCTTTATTTTAACAACATTCCTTGTTCCCTTTCCATGGTGAAAGTTTTTAGACGAAGGCAGGGAAAAAAATCCTGACAGTCTTTTAAATAACTGTCCTTTTTTGTGGGGGGGAAGAAGTTAGCCGAGATGGGCTGGAGCTGTTGTTGTTGTTAAAGTCCTATTCCATTTCCTAAAAGGAAAAACAAGGCAAACACATGAAGGGAAAGAGAAGACCAGCAAAGGTAGAAAATACAGTTTCTGTCTCTGGTGTTGACTCACCTTACAACCTCACTGCTGGGGAAAATACAGGCACAGCACATAGTTTTATCAGCCACTCCAAGATCTGGAATGCATCCGATGAAGTGAGCTATAGCTCACAAAAGCTTATGCTCAAATAAATTTGTGAGTCTCTAAGGTGCCACAAGTACTCCTTTTCTTTTTGCGAATACAGACTAACACAGCTGCTACTCTGAAACCTGTCCAAGATCTGGCTAACTTTTACCAGCAGTGAGCTTTGTAGGGCATTGGTTTTAGCTGCTCTTCGGTGACAGGTTTATAGCAGTGTTGCAAATTATTCTGGGTTGACTGGCTAAACCAGACTTTTATTAGACAGAAAGGGGTAAAAAAAAAAAAAAAAAAAAGTGAGAGGAAGGAGACAAAATAAGGGGGGTAGGAAAAGGACCACATAGGAGTGAGGGAGAAGGGGAGACAGTCTTACATCCCAGATAGTGGCTGAGATTTAGCTGGAGTTGCTGGAGGTGTCATTTAGGTCCTTCCTCTTATGCCTGGTGTGGCCAGGATATTTTTCAGGATCAGGATGTGTTACATTGGATTTCAGGGTCCTAGGAGTTGGCAGCCATGATGGTGAAGCTTGGTCCTCCACCTTGTCTTGTCGAGTTTGCCCAGTGTTTGCATCTGTCCCTACATGTTTTCTCCCCAAGGTTTTTTGTTTGTTTGTGTTTTGGAACCTCAAAAGGGAATGATGGGTGGAATAGCCCATCCCCTCCTTATTTTGTCCACCAATTAAGTCTGACTTCTGATGCACCAGCTGTGGTTCACTGATTTCTGGTCTGCACACTTCTCTTGTTTTACCAGACATGATCTCCATACAGTCCTTGAGTTATATCAGTAGGTCTTTTCATGTAGACTAATTCAGTCTGTCTCCCTTTTTCACCTTTTCCTATCATTTATTGTTCTAGGTAAGGGTGCAAGTTTGTCACAGAAGTCACGGATTCAGTGACTTTTCTTGATTTCTGCAGCGGCTGGTGCGCCTTGCTCAGGGGCAGCTCAGGTAGCCCCTGGAGCAGTCTTGGGCCACCGCAGCAGACTTTGGGAGTGGAATGGGGCAAGGGTATGGGGTGGGGGTGGGGCAGGCTCTGAGCAGTGCTTACCTGCGGGGCTCCCCGGAAGCGGTAACATCCCCATCTCTCAGATCCTAGGCAGAGGCATAGCCAGGCACCTCTGCACACTGCCTCCGCCTGCAGGCACTGCCCCTGCAGCTCCAATTGGCTGTGGTTCCTGGCCAATGGAGCTGCGGAGGCAGCACACAGAGTCCAGGTTTCAACATCTGGAGTGAAATCCTGGCCCATTGAAGTCAATAAGAGTTTTGCTGTTGACTTCAGTGAGGTCAGAATTTCATCCATAGTGTCCCCACCCCATCCCTGCTCTCCCAGAGGAGCTCAATGCCCAGTGTACCCACTGACTTCAACTGGCAGGGATTTTCTTCTCAAAATCAGACTGTAGTTGCTAAAGTTTCTTCCCTAAAATTAGACTACTTTGGAAATGTGGCTCTCTTTTTATATATATCTCAATAAAATGGATACAATAGATAAATTTCATTGGTCTTGGGTATTTGTAAAACACTTCAAGATTTTCAGTATTACAAAAGTACAAAGGTTGGTATAGTAACATAATAATCTTCTGTATCCCGTATTTCAAGTTCTGTCATCCTTGCATATTCTGGCTTCTCCTGCTAGTTAATCTTCAGTAGTGACTCCAGACTGGTGCCTGGATAGAAGCATAAAACTTACGACAGTCTTGTTCCTTTTGCCATGTGTAATGGTCTCTTGCATGCACCAGTCTAGAGGATATCTTGAATTATGTTCTTGCTTATTACTGTGTTACTATTTTATTGCCTTATTTGTACAGTGCCCAAAATGTTAGGTGTTCTGCTGACACAGAATGGGACAGGTTTCTCTCTCAGAAGAGCTTAAAGTTTAAATGGGCTATATACAGACACGGAGAGAAGGATTATGACGAGAGAGCTGGAGGCAGGAGGCATGTGGAAGGAATAAATGGAACTGGTTATTCGGTTGCTTAGTTGTAGAGTAAATGCTTTTTTAATAGCAAATTGGAAGGTCCTGTGTAGGACTGTGAGGAAACAAGTGTTTGATATATCTGTAGGTGGTGAGGGAGGCTTCATGGTGTACAGTAGTGGCTCTCAACATGTTCCATACTGGGACTGTCTATCCAGTTAGCAATACAAGAAGGGCATGGTATTTGTGACAACCACCTCTGCCTCCCTCACAAGTTATCTAAGCTGAGAACCCATGTGTAGAGGGTCCAAGGGAAGGATTTCCTGGTGTATGTGGCAGTATAGGAGTAGAACACATGCTTGTGGAGGTAAGAGATAGGAAATGTTAATGCAGTTATTTTACAAAATGGCTACTGAAGTGTTTGTCACATATCAACATACATAGTTTGTCAGTGTGTGTTGAACTATGAATATTCCTAAAATTTCAGATTGGTATCAGAGTAACTGTAAAAGTTTACAGTTCACTTGGTATTTTGTAAAGGTGATAAGTTCCTTGACAGCTTAAATATATTAAGATTCATTTTAGGGCACGTGATCAGAGAATAATCAGTAGAAATGTATGACATAGCAACTAAACTTCCTTCATTTGATAAAAAGAGTAGCAAACCAGCTAGAAATGCATATGGCATCCTCTCATTTTCCTGTAGAGGGTTTTAGTTGAAGATGTGATGAACTTCAGTTTTGGTTTTTGATTATCTTACAGTATTTGTTCACTAACACGTCAAACTAGTCACAGCACGAGTAGTAAGGACCCTTTTTATATTGTTTCATGTTTGAAACTTATGGCTCAAAATCCACTAAACTAATGTATACAGTTAAACTGAGGCTTCAGTCAAATAGGATTCATTGTGCTATGTATGAAATGTTCAGACATCAGTATTGTACAAAATCATTTCTGTAAGTGTAGGTCTGAGACTTATCTTTTAAGGCATAAAAAACACTTATTTTTTTTTGCAAGATAATAGTTAGATTAAAATTGGGAAAGCCAGCAGATAAATTGTTTAATTGTGAAGAGGTAACTTTTGTTTGCCAGTGGATTTAAAGGGCATCAATTAGTTTTGCAGACAAAACATTATGATCTGCATTTTAAGCCTAAGATGTCAGACTCCTAGCCAGACTTTAGCTAATGGTAACTTTTTTCTATTTATTAAATTAGAAAAGTCTCTCTTCCCTCTTGATATATTGAATCTGCAAATCAGAAGCAACATCTCATCCAACATTGCCTTTATCTTGGTGGGGGACTGAGGGAGGCATTTAGGTACACATTTTGTTTAAAAACCTAGAAAAAACATCAGGCTTCTATTCCCCTTATCTCCTCCCACAACCAATTGATAAAAGAAAGGTAGTTCTTTAAAAGCTAAATTAAGGAAGCACTTTGACTTGACGTTATCAATGAAAAGATGATCCCATAATATTCTGTTGTTCCCACCTCCCTCCCATCCTCTGTGTGGATTAAGAATAGAAGTATGGCCATATTGGGTCAGACCAGTGGTCCATTCACCACCCTGGACTTTAAGTGGAATTGGCTGGAATTGGAGTGTCCCGGTAGAGGATCTGCTGAAGGGACATGAACGGAAAGGTGGGGTGGGGCTGAAAAAAGCACTCACGCCCCCCTTCCCTGGTGAATTGTGGGGGTTTTCACTTGCACTGCACATTTTATCCACCAGGTTAGTCCCAGACATCTAATAGTTAAGGTGCGGCCTGATTAAACGCGTATCTAATGTCTCGTGTCATTCTTTCGGCATAGCCGGACAGCCAGACCAGTATCCTGTCTTCCAACAGTGGATAATGCCAGGTGCTTCAGACTCCTAGTCAGGTCTTTCCTATCCTGTCACATAAGCTAGAAAGAGCCTGCAGTTTTCCTTGCTGTTTCTTCTTGGCCCTTGGCTCTTGTTTCTCCCTTCCCTGTCACAAGTGAATGGGCACTGAAACTCCAGCCCAAAGACTGGACATATGGTGTCTTGTCCCACAAATGATACCAGTCTAGCGTGCTTTGGGGTGACTGAGATTGCACTTCTAAGAATAGACGATCACCAAATGCCATTGTAATGCTTTTTTACGTATGGGAGTGGAAATCCTGAGGCAAGATCTAAGTCCTATCTGACATTAGTGCCAATATTATTTTATTTGATGTAATGTCGTTTTGAATTTTTATAGCCGTTCAGGTATACTTCTAAATGGGCTATTTTTTGATTCGTACATTTTATGTCTTTCATGAATGATGCATCTGTAATAACTGGTGTATGGTACTTGGGAAAGTTGTCATGGCTTTTCCTGTAAAGCTTGTGATAGACAGCATTGTGCCAATTTTGTGTGAAAATCTCAGCATAGTTTGACAAATTCTTGTGTAGCTTTTTGTTGGCTCTGCAGCCATTCATTGGAAAGAGAAATGCACTCTCTTAAAAGGAAGTCAGTTACACACACTTCCTGAGACAGCGTTTACATATTTCAGCAAAAGGGTATGGCTCTTTTTTCTCCAGAAGTTTTATGTACACTAGAATGTATTATTATTCTATTTCCATAAAATTCTGGAATGAGACAGATTGTGTTGAATCACAGCTGACTGACATCATTTTGACTTTGTGGCTTGAGCTATGAAATATGACACGAAAAGAAAGAAGGTTTGGCCATAAACTTGGAAAAGCCAAGACATTTTGAATTAATGCTGCTTTAAAACCACATCTTGGCCATGTTGTGCTTTGCAATGTAAAACCACTGGGTTTTCTCCCCATGCTAATACCTGTGGCCAAATTTTGTTTAACAATATTACATTTATAAGTAACTTTCACTTCTCACTGTATTGTTCAGTTCTTATTCTGTAATGAGGTTCCCCATAGTTGTGTTAAAATAATGTAGAAATAATTATATAAAAAGGGATACTTCCTAGCTAACAACTTTTATGTAAAAGTACTTTTATGTACTAGGTACCTTTCCTAGTACTGTGAAGTGTTGTTTATCTGATTATATCTTTTAATTCTTGCAGAAAATGTTCCAGAGGAATTGCGAGAACCATTTTACACAGACCAGTATGACCAGGAACACATTAAACCACCTGTTGTTAACTTACTGCTATCTGCTGAACTCTACTGTCGTGCTGGAAGTCTTATTCTCAAGAGTGACGCTGCAAAACCACTTTTGGGTCATGATGCTGTTATACAGGCCTTGGCACAGAAAGGTCTTTATGTCACTGATCAAGAGAAGTTGGTAACAGAAAGAGATCTGCACAAGAAACCCATTCAGATGGTGAGTGTGGCTTCTGTATTTTTTTCCTTGGTGCTCCTAATAGCAGTATAATTATTTATGTTTGACTTAAGTCTCATCATTACTTTTATCTCAAGAACTATATTCAGTTAACTTGTGGGAGGGTTAAAGACTCCCCCTTGCCCCCTCCCTTGCCTCTCCCTTTCAAAATGGGGAGTAAGGGAGGATTCCAAAATTTTGAGATCACATCTTTGAAATTCTTTCAGATACCAAAACAAAACACATTTTCCTCCTACAATTCAAGTGTCATTTCATCTGTGTTTCTGTTCTAAGAGCACTTTTCTGTGTCTGTGCATTCCCTTTCCTCTTCACCAGTTCTCTATACCTCTAAAGAATAGCTCATAACTTATTGACTGTGGAATACTTAATAGTTCTATAAATTTGTAGGTTTTATATAAATTTTAACTTTATTAACATGGTCAGCTGTAACTTTTCACTTTGTAAAAATATATTGAAATACAGCTTGATATAGCTTAAAATGGGAAGTTGACTTTAAAGGCAGAAGGTGAAATCTTTCCTTTATTGAAGTCCATGGCAGTTTTGCCATTGACTTCACTGGGTGAGGATTCCACCCAGAGTGGCTTATTCTCTGAATACTACAAAAAGTTTTTGTCAAGAATAACTTCTGGTCTTGGGCTTTTATCTCTTAGTCATTTCTGAAATAGAGGAAATAAGATGAAAATGTAAATGTTACCATTAGTCTGTCAAATTCCTCTGAGTTGGGTGTACCCTAGACCTTCCTATTACAGGGGTGTTCCAAAAAATACTGCAGTAGAAAGTACAAGCAATACTGGAAGTGCTTCAGCAGCTAGCATAAGGGATTTCTCAGGAACATCTGTGACTGGATGACTCTGGGAAAATATTCCTATAGACTAACTTGTAACATGAAGATGATTTTTTTAGGGATGTTGAGTGACACCTAATCAGGTTTAAGAGCTACAATTTAAATAGTTATCTTTGGAAGGGGAGAAGAAGCTGGTGTGCTTTGTACCTTGTCACAGCTGCCTTTGTAGGTATGTTACTGTGATTTTGTGTATGAAAGGAAATACTGCCTTTTTCCAACTCTTCAACCTCTAGTGTCTTGAAGGGCAAAGTTCAGAGTTTGGATTAAATCCAGTAGGTTCACCCTGATATCAATTTTACTAATCTGCCCTGAACAAGTGGAATTTTCCTCTGTTTTTCTTTAGTGGTTTTTAAAACAGTATTGAGATCCTTTTAAAAAGCAAATTCTCAATGACATAACAGAATGTCATAGTCCAATACAACAATACATAGTATTCCTATCAGTTACTTAATCTGTATAAAACATTCCAGTGAACAAACCAATGGTACAACTGTTAACAGATATTGTCAATATTTAGTTCTGTACCTAATACAAACTACAATACTAATTAAAGCCAGGCTCACCAAAGGCTTTTGGTTCCAACAGTTACTATAGTCTGAAGACAGCCTTTTTTAAAAAATTTGATTTGTGAGAACTGTGTGTGTATATACACTCACCTGTGGAGAATGGATACATTTAGATAATTATATTAAAACCTTATTCTGTCACTGGATTTGTTTACATATGACTGAGAGAAAGGGGTTGCTGTTGGTTGGTTATGCAACATATTAAAAATACAGTAATGAGAGATGAAGCATGGCTGTCCACTACAAAAGATAATTTAGAAGCAACTCTATTAAAGAAATAATCACAATGTGACTTCAATACATAAAGTTGAGCTGCTGGAGACATTTTGCTTTATTTGTATTCCACTAGTGACCATGCCCCAATCAGTGTGCTAGAAGCTATATAAATGAGTAAACACAGCCCATGCCTTGTAGGATTTGTGGACTCCCTAAATGAAATCCTGGCCCCTGTGAAGTCCATTGCAAAACTCCCCTTAACTTCACTGGGACTAGGATTTTACCTCCAGCCCATAGATCTAGCGAAGATAATCTACAGGTTGGTTCTGTTTCTCTCCCTCTACTTATAGAGCAGATTTGCTACAAGGAACCTTCTCTTTTGTTTTTCATAATTCCTATTTCTAGATGCATAGTAAAGAAAATGACTTAAGTCATCAGCCCAATAGCTGAACCTACAGCTTCAATTTTTCCTGGATCTCTTTCACTTGGAATCTACTTTCTGAAATCTGCTCAGCACTACATTTGGTAGTTGTTGTGGTCTGAGCAGTTCTGCAGCACTGGTCTGGGAATAGAAATAAATCTACACAATAAATTTGTTAGAAACCCAAGTTGCTAAAAAAAATTTTTATTCTAAAGTGTGAGATTATGAGCAAGCAGTTAACATGACTTAATCTGCATCATGTTTATATTGCCAGGAAATATTTAGGCCTATTACCTATTTTAAAAAATGCACAGAACTAAATTCCTTAAAGCGGCTTCAGGGTTTGTTTTTTTTTAAAAAAAATGGATAACTCCCTTCAACCTTGTAGAGCGCTCTGTTTTGAAGACACCAGTGTTCCACAGGTTGTAGTAAAATAAGGATTTAGCCAGGTTTTTTCCTGAACAAAATGAACATTGAATGCAGTTGATTTGTTTTCTTCACTCCATGTTGACATTGTTGATTTCTCTTAATAAAATAAAAAACAAAGGCTAATCAAAGAACAAGGGGGCATCTCAATGAAATGAAAGGCAACACATTTAAAACTACTTTTTTTAACGCAATGTATACATAGCAAGACATTGCTGAGGCCAAGAGGAGTTTAGGGTGACAGATTGTAGACCTGTATATGGATAATGAGAACATTCAAAATTTCATGACAGAACATACAAGGGATGTAAACCCTCATACCTTAGAGCAGTGATTCTCAACCAGGGCTTTGGGGCCCCCTGGAGGGCTGTGAGCAGGTTTCAGGAGGTCTTCCAAGGAGGGCCAGCATTAGACTTGCTTGGGCCTAGGGCAGAAAGCTGAAGCTCCAACACCTGGGGCTGAAGCTGAAGCCTGACCAACTTAGTTTCCTAGTGCCTCCTGTAGCAGGGGGCCTAGGTA
The DNA here is from genome assembly GCF_965140235.1 of Caretta caretta. NCBI lineage: Eukaryota > Metazoa > Chordata > Testudines > Cheloniidae > Caretta > Caretta caretta. The sequence continues at coordinate 66,608,602 of NC_134213.1, forward strand.
ATTTCCCTGCATCCTACCCCGTAATGCCAGCCCTGGCTTTTATATGGAGAAAAACAGTTGGTGAGCCGTGGAGTTTTTATAGCATGGGACGGGGGTGCCTCAGAAAGAAAAAGGTTGAGAACCCCTTCCCTAGAGCATACATGAGCAACTATCTGACTGGGATAAGCAACAAACTTCTCCTTTTGTGCAGTTCACTCATTATGGAGTGTTTTGTCCATTCAGAAAAATCTGGTGCTGGTCACCTTTGGACAGGATACTGGACTAGATGGTCCAGGAGTTCTATATTGAAAGCAACCTAGAGACTTTATTGTAGAAGCCTACTGCCTGCTTTCTCAGTGACCTGGATCACAACAAGCACACAATACCTGTGCTCAAAATTCCGCACTGCTGGGAGGCAGGGACACAGGCTGGGGCTGCTCAGGCCCCATGCCCAGGGCAGGTGGAGGGACCCAAGCTCGCCCATAGCTGCCAGTGTGACGCTCCAGTGGGGAGGGGGCTTGGAGCCACAGCCCAGCCACAGTAAGAGCTGGGCAGGCAGCTGTGGGGAGCTGTGTAGCAGACCCTCCACCTGTCCTGATCAGGGGACCCGAGCAGCCCCCAGCCCATGTCCCTGCCCACTAGGCTTCCCACCCAGGGCAGGTGGAGGGTCTGCACTGTGATTCCTCACAGCTGCATGCCTGGCTCTTACCCAAGTTAGAGCCCTGCACAGATACAAAATTGTTATCTACATCTGCCCTGCTATCCTCAGAAATGGTCCACGGATATAAAACTGCTCCCTGCAGATTTGCAGGGCTCTATGGATTGGGTTTGTCATATTTTGTACTTCTAAAATTACATAAAAGTGTGGCAGATGTATTTGTAAAAATCAGTACATAAATAAAATAGCCATAGATACAGACAAGGTACTTGAAACCTCCTTCTCTCAGAAACCAAAAAGGTAATTTTTATGTTGGCTAGTTTTCTATCTAACGGAGACCTGAAAACAAATAAACTCATCTGTCCTTTTTGCAAACATTGAATTAAAGGAATCATCCTCAATCCTTTAATACTATGGCGGAAAATAGTTCTGACATTCTCTTCCTGCTCAGGGTAACTTCCTCTGAAGTAAGGAGTGAGTTATGTGGTGCAAGACAACAGGCTGTTTTGAACAGTGCACTGATAGTAGCAAGGGAAGATCATGTCATGGAATTCTGGAACTCCCACAAAGTCCAAAGATGGTTATTTCAGACACCTCCAGTATTCTGGACAAAAGGAATGAACACCACCTCCATATAGTAAACGAACTAATAAAGAATGAACCCTGCCATGCAACTGACATGATTCAAGACATTTGTAATGTCCACAGCTTGATAGAGCCTCTGAGAACCACTCTAGTAGCCAAAGATAGCGGTCTTAACAGTCTTGAGGGAGCTTACATAAATATTAGTGTTTAAACTAATTGTCAGTGGCCTTTGTTCATTCTACATGAATGGTGCTTCCTATCCTCTCCCTCCCATTCAATGTAATCTCAGCACCATAAATGTTCAGTTTACAGACATAGTGACTGGAGCCTGGAGGACAGAAAAAAATCTATCTGGTCACCTACCTGGATTCTTCAAATCTTAGGAAAAAAAAATCTTGTCAGTACTTTAAGGTTTTAATGGTTTTGTTTTGAAGTCCCAAATAGGTATAAGGCCTTCATGTTAATGAGAAGCAGGGAAGGGCTTGTGTCTAGGAAATGTATAAAGTGGTAGATGTTCAGCTATGTGTGCTTAGAGCAGTAGATTAATTCAACTGTGGGAGGCTTGAGAGCATGGGAATCTTTTTTCCTTGTTACAACACTCTTTGTGTCACCTCTCACCATAAACTTGGACTTTAATTCAGAACACCTCTCTCTTAACAGTTTTCTGTGATGCAACTCCACCAGGATAGAGGGGCTCTAGTGCAAAAAGTGTTTGAAATAGTCATGTGGTGGTTGCTCTTCTCTGTTTGAGTCAGAAGAGGTTAGAATAGGCTAGACCTGGTTCAGTTTTCAACTGTAGAAAGAATTAATTGGGGGAACAGCTGCAGAAAGGGAAGAAGTTAAAACCCAACTGAGCCTTCTGTTGTATGTAGTGGAGTTTTTTTGTTCATTTGTTTAATTTATATGATCGTCTTTGACCAGTTGAACTAAAAGCAGGAAGCAGAGCCACTGGTTGAACCAAATCACAGGAAAATTGACATTTTGTTTTTAATGCCTTCTGCAAAAAAGTCTTAAGCATGACTTTTCTCTAGTTTTGATCCCTTTAATGGTTGGTTTATTTACATGTATAGTATTTGCCTTTATTTTTTTCCTAGGAAAAACATAGTATTCTTCAGGTCTATATTAATACAATACTTGTAAGGGGATTTTTTTTATTCCACAGAGAGATCATGTCAGGGGTATATTTTGTTTTGTTTGAGGAAACGTGTCATATTAAACTTCAGTGAATTTTTTCCTTTCTTCTGGTTTCAGAAAGCATGCCACATTTCATAATTGTAGACTATGGGAACTTTGTTATACATAATTTTTTTTCTAGATGTTTTTGCTTTACAATAGCTACATATTTTCTTGTACTGTAGTAGGCTACAACTTTATTGAGCTGCATTTTTGCCTCACCAATGCTGCCATTGTTTTAAAAAAGGGCTCTCTCAGTTGTTTCCCTTTAATCTGGAGGGTAGGGGCTGGGAGCTCCAGGGTCCCCCTCCGCTGGCGGCTCCAAGCTGCTGGGGTCCCCTCCCTGCCACCCACCACAGCTGGGAGCTGCTGGGGTCCCCCTGCTGACCACAGTGGCCTGGGAGCATAGGGGGTCCCTCTTGCCACCTGCGGTGGCCCAGGAGCAGATTACTTGGATTTAGGAATAGAGAGCATGCTGATGAAATCTACTTTGGAGGATAAAGCTAAAATTCAGAGGGTTTTTGATAAATTGGAAAACTGGGCTATAGACAACAAAATGAAATTCAACAAAGACAAATGTAAGGTGCTACACTTCGGGAAGAAAAACCAAATGCATAAATATAGAATGGAGGAATAACTGGCTTGGCAGCAGCACAGTTGAGAAGTATCTGGGAGTGGTGGTGTATCACAGGAGTCAGCAATGCAATGCTGTTGCAAAAAAAAGCAAAGGCAATTTTAGGTTGCATTTACTTAGGCATAGCATGCAGGTCACAGGAAGTGATAGTACTGCTCTGTTTGCCCCTGGTTAGGCCTCAGCTGGGCTATAGTGTCACCAATGTATGGAAAGGATGTAGAGAAACTGGAAAGGATCCAGAAGTGAGCAACAAAGAGGGATGGAATGCAAGTCATATGAGCAAAGGCTGAAGGAACTGGGTATATTTAGTTTGGAAAAGAGGAGATTAAGGAGGGACAGGATAGTGGTCTTCAAAAATTTGAAAGGCTTCCATAAAAAAAATGGAAAAGTTGTCATCTCTTGCACAGAGGGCAGGACAAAGGGCAATGGGTTCAAATTAAATTATAGCAGATGTAGATTAAATCTCAGGAAAAACTTCCTAACTTTAAGAGCAGTAGGACAATGGAACAGACTGCCTAGGGAGGTTATGGAAGCTCCTTCACTAGAGGCTCTCAAAAGGAGGTTGGGTAGCCATCTGTCTTGGCTTGCTTACCCACAACAAGTTCTGCATTTTGGAAGGGGATTGGACTAGATGACCCCTGCAGTCCCTTCTAACAGTATGATTCTAAGTAGTAAGGAACCAGGTGAAGCCACCCACTGCAAGTAACTGGGTTGTGGTCAGGTTCTCCCATCATCTGGGAGAAAAAACCTCAGGGCAGTCCTTTACAGGTTCACATATTTGACTGGTCCTCCGCTTGCTGTGTCTGATCCTAGACATGAACAATCTCTAAATTATCCAGTTTACATGTTTGGAGCAAAATGAGCAATGTGAGAAAGCAGAATTGTAGCATGGGAACCATTTGGATTCATTTGACTAACCTCTTTCCTTTAAGTGAGAAGGGATTGAACACCATTGGGTGGGACTATAGTAAGGATCCCTTCCTTTGCTCTCTGCATCCAGGAAGGAGTTCTAGGGATGTGAAAAAGATATTCTAGCATGATGTGGCATCATTATATGATGCCATTTTTGTGACAACATAATTATGTGATAATGCAATATTACAGTATTACAAATCATCTCGATGTGACTTAGTAACTTCTACAGTTCTGTCAAATGATAGTGTATCTCCTCAGGTAAATAGAGAGGGAGTTTTCAAATACTTTTAAAATGCAAAATTTTCATATGAATCTGCCCATGTATCTGATTTAGAGAAAAATTCTTAAACCATTGTCCATCCAGGTGCAGGGCAGATGCACTGGAGAGAGGGGAGACAAGACTGCATGTGTTTTGTTGAAGGTTAAAGAGCCCAAAGTGCCACTACTGCAGGCCTGGCATTTTGCAGGGGAGGGAGTAAAGGATCCACACAGAGTGGATCATCTCGAAACACCTCCCACCTGTCTTCCTCCTGCATAGGGAAATGTGGACAATTTTGGCTTCAAAATAAATTCTGGAGTCTAGAAAATTGTGACCAGAGTATACTCTGCATCTAACTTCACCTATCTTCAGAAAAAATGAGCCATGTCTCCAAATGTTTCCATGTATAGTCATTCAAACACAGGAAGATGGGAGCGAAGAATGTGAAGAACATATTAAGTATCTTCTAATAAGTCTATTTACAAGGTGGCTACATTTTGACCTTATCTGGGAAGATACTGTTCAGTTACTCAGCTCTTTATTTACTGCAACAGTAATCTCAAATTCACACATATGCACAGTGATTTATAAAATATTTTAACTTAAAACTGTAAACACTTCTGCAAACATTAATCCTCACAACATCCTTATAAGGGTAGTCCCACTTTTGCAGTTGTAAAACTAAGTAGAGGTTAAATGAATCAAACAAGGTACCAACAGCAAGTGAGCTGAAGCCTTGGGATAAGAACTCCGGACTCCCTGATTTCCAGTGTTCTATACTACCTTTCATGATAAGATTTAATTCATAGTTTTTTATATTTTGTAAGTGGTTGTATACTATTAAAACAATTCAAACCCCTGTTAACCTACTGTTCATTTTTTAAATTGGTTGTTTGTCTAGAGTAGACAGAACCATCATTTTTACATGTTTAATGTGTTTTAATAGCTAGGAAAAGGTGGTAAGGTTCTCTCTGAATTAGCATACTTTTGAGCTCCAAGCAAGATATTAACACACACAATTTGTATACTATACTGCTGGTTTTACCAAGGCTGGATTTTAAAATAAATAGGCTTTGTAACAACCATTCTAATATTTGTTATCCTCCATTTAGTTGCTGTGTACCTTCTTTTAATATCCTTTTTAAAAAGTGCATTCTGTGAAGAAAACTGCTTAAAACCATTCTCCCAACACAGTCCAACTAGATTTATTTAAGACTATCTCTTGGTATGCTAAAATGTTGACCACTGGAGACTTCAATGTAGAAATTACTACATTTGTTTACCAACTGGAATGGAACTTTGAATGTGCCAGTATTGGTATCTGTAGCTAGGGTCTATAACTCTCTAATCCAATAAGAAAATTTATGCCCAATGCAGATTTTGGTCTCTTCACAGAATGTTTCCATTTGAAATGACATCCCTTTTCTCCACCTTGTCAGAGGAATCTGTTTCTCATTCCCTGGGAAAGGACACTAAGGGTTATATACCCCTCACCCAGTAAGTTTGCAATTACATGCTGCAGATCCTGGAGTTTCATATAACAGTGTAAATTGCTGTTGAATTCGTTTCATTTTTACAGCATCAAAAAGCATAACAGATATTTGACGGAGTGAAAAATAAGGCATGGTTCCTGCTTGAAGACTTTACAATCTAGTTTTAAGTGTGATGTGACAAGTAAAGGTCTCTGACTAGAGGGATCGAATGGGGTGAGAAAGAATGAAGGCTCACACAAGAATGTGAAGTTACTCAGTTGAAGATGTGTACATGCTTCATGGCTTAGTTAATCTAGCTGGTTGTTTCTTATTGACTCACCATGTATGGCAATCTTGGGAGAAATGCATTTAGGGAAGGATTAGAATAAGGGGTAGATGGTGGATCGATGAACTAGGATTAGTGTGTGAAAATAGACTTGAGTTCTGTCGATCTAGTCTGTGTCTGAAGCTAATGTACCACACGTTCGAATAGCTAAAGATAGTGGATTATATTTTGAGGCTGAAAAAATGCATTTGTTACACATTTTGCTTAATTTCTATTTTAGACACCTGATGGGCCAGATCCGGGCCTCGGCCCGTAGTTTGCCCACCCCGTGCTAGATTCTCCAGAGTTGAATCCACCACCTTAGCCACTGATAATTCAGTCTGCTGTTACCTCTCTCTGTGTAGTTTCTTTGTTTAGTTCAGATGTTTCATGTCAGATCCTTATTTGATTGAAAAGGATAGTAAGCAAGCATGTATAATTCTGCTGACTTTGCAGTGTCACTTAAATGTCATCTCACCTAATTTAGGAATGCAGTCAGTCTCCTTTTTGTAAGGTGAATGAACATCCTAAAGGGCAGTGTGTCAGGCTGCTCCCTTAGCCTGCTTTCACTTTGATCCCGTGGTTCCCTGTTCCTGGCCAATGGGAGCTGCAAGGTGTGGTGCCCTCTGCCTCAAGGGAGCAGTGCCCTCTGTGCCCCTCCCTCCCCCGGGCGTTTTACCGTGTGACATTGCTGCATGGTTCTGAATGTGTCTGTGTCTTGTATAGAAAATGTGTTGCAGTTTTCTGTCATGTGTAAATGTGAGTAGTTGATTTAGGATGAATGTTGCAGTAATATCTAATTAGAATTCAACATCTATAATATATATTCAAATGAACAGTCAAACAGATCAGTTTGGATATTGAAGTCTCTATATTATGCTGAAGAAGGACTTGAAGAGCAGAATATTCTTGGTCTGTTTCTTGCTGAAGTTATGCATTGTATACTCACTGAACAAAATGATTAAACTAAATATTTTTTTCTGCACTGTAAATACTGCCATGTACAAGTTCAATACAGAAGATTGTGTGTTTGACAGTCTACTTTGAAGGGAAAAACTCAAATAAAATTATAGCATTACAATGGAACTGTTCCAAAATAATTTCATTTATATGAAATACATTGCATCTCCAGAAAGTCTGAATTTGAAATTTATATAAATTGTGAATGAGCCTTTCTTGGAGAAATTGGCTTAGAAATACAGTTGTGTAGATGTTTAGACACTTTGCAGTACTGTAATACTTTCCTCTTTACTTGGATGCTGCTGAACAGATTGAGCCATGTGTCTAAATTGATTTGTCTTAAGATTTTATAAGAAATTAAAATTTCAATGAAAATAGTTATTTTTCTAACCTTCTTGTAAATGGGCAAGCAAAGCAGTATTGAACCAGAAAGTGAAAACTAACTTATGACAGGCATAACTCAACCAGGTCAGCATATATTAGTCTACCCTGCCTTGTCTCTAAACTAGGATATTAGTAAATACATTCCAACATCTAACACACCCTAAGGCTTTGTCTAGAGGAGGACAAAAAAAGTGAGTTGTGCTGGAGGGATTTAAATTTGTTGGATACAAGTTTTTAACGATTATAAAAACCCTAATGTCGCATGGGCAAATTGTATTGCTACTTGATTTAGCTCGTAGAGGTGAATCCTAGGCTCCTGTTAAGGTTCCTTCCCCACTCTGAACTTTAGGGTACAGATGTTGGGACCTGCATGAAAGATCCCCTAAGCTTATTCTTACAAGCTTAGGTTAAAAACTTCCCCAAGGTACAAACTTTGCCTTGTTCTTGAACAGTATGCTGCCACCACCAAGCGATTTAAACAAAGAACCAGGAAAGAGACCACTTGGAGATGTCGTCCCCCAAAATATCCACCCCCTCCCCCAAGCCCTACACCCCCTTTCCTGGGGAAGGCTTGATAATAATATCCTTACCAATTGGTACAGGTGAACACAGACCCAAACCCTTGGATCTTAACAATGAAAAATCAATCAGGTTCTTAAAAGAATTTTATTTAAAGAAAAAGGTAAAAGAATCACCTCTGTAAAATCAGGATGGTAAATATTTTACAGGGTAGTTAGATTTAAAACAGAGAATCCCTTTAGGCAAACCCTTAAGTTACAAAAAGACACAAAAACAGGAATACATATTCCCTCCAGGACAGCTAATTTTACAAGCCAAAAAACAAAATAAAATGTAACGCATTTTTTAGCTAGATTACTTACTACCTTTACAGGAGTTGGAAGGCTTGCAGCATTGATTTGTTTCCAGCAAAGGTATCACAGACAGACAGACAAGCTTCCCCCCCTCCTCCAGATTTGAAAGTATCTTGTCCCTTCATTGGTCATTTTGGGTCAGGTGCCAGCAAGGTTACCTTAGCTTCTTAACCCTTTACAGGTGAAAGGATTTTGCCTCTGGCCAGGAGGGATTTTATAGCACTGTAACAAAGGTGGTTACCCTTTCCTTTATTTTTATGACAGCTTCCACCTAGGAGTTGATGCTCCTGCAGTAGTAAAGTGCCATATTTGTTTTTCATGGTACAAACCTATTTAAATCCTCCATTTAGATTGCCTTTGTGATGGGAGTGGGAACAGTTTCCTGTATTTAAATTCTTTTCAAAGAATATGCAACATGAGTATTGCAAAACCACTGTAAAGTAGCTTATTTTGCAAACGTTCTAGAGCAATGAACACACTGTCCACACTAATCAAATCTGAGGGATGTCTAGGACTTTTGTTGGAGAAGCAGAGAGAAATGAGTACTAGTACCTTATAGCAATAGGATTTAAATCTTGACTATTTTAACATTGAAATGTATCCATTTGTTCACTCCAGTTAAATGACTGACCCAGATCTATACTGAAATATGTTGCTAGTCCAATTTGCTAAACACTTGCTAAGTACAAGAAAAGCTATTAGACTAAGGCAGTGGTTCTCAAACTTGTTCCGCCGCTTGTGCGGGGAAAGCCCCTGGTGGGCTGGGCCGGTTTGTTTACCTGCCGCGTCCAGAGGTTCAGCTGATCGCAGCTCCCAGTGGCCGCGGTTCGCTGCTCCAGGCCAATGGGAGCCGCTGGGAGTGGCGCGGGCCGAGGGACGTACTGGCCACGGCTTCCATTGGCCTGAAGCAGCAAACCACAGTCACTGGGAGCCGCGATCGGCCAAACCTGTGGACGCGGCAGGCAAACAAACCGGCGCAGCCCCCCAGGGGTTTCTCTGCACAAGCGGCAGAACAAGTTTGGGAACGACTGGACTAAGGTATTGCAGATTTTAAAAAGTGACACTCAGAGACTACATTTAGGACTCTTAATAGGAACATAGGAAATCATTTTAGAAAAATCCTACTAAAGAGTGTTAGTTGTAAAATACTGTATCTTGGAAAGAAATACTGAGGTCCTCTCCATACAATATAAGATGAAACAACTGTTCCAATCCCCCATTCCACTTGAAGAATTGTATAAATTATTTGGGATATATTGGCCGACAGTGTAGTAATTAGCATCAATGTTTAGCAAAAGTAAAAACTTGGAAACTTTAAAAACATCCAAACAAGGTTAACGGAGTAAGGTACAATATAAGTAACAGATAGTAGGTTGAGTACTTTAAGACTAACATGAGCAGAAGATGGTAGAACTGAAAGTGAATGAAGACTAAGAAACATCATACAAATAAAAAGTTTAAGAACTGCCTTAGCAGCATATAGAGAATTTTCCATATTGTCTTCAAACTTGTTACCCTTATAGTAGCGTTTTGAGGATTACTAGGGCTAGCTGGCGGGTGTAAAAGCAAATGAAGGCTAAACAAAATTCACAACTTGAAGTGCGCAACATAGGCAGCTGTACATCACCAGTCTGTACGAGCTAAAGTGTTACCAACTGTAGCAAGGCGATGACTCACCAGTGCGGTGCCTCCTGCTGGTGGTCTGGGAATTAGCTCTTTCCAGCTTACAGAGCACCCTCTGCAGGCCAATGTCTCGCCTACAGCTGGCCCCATGTCCCTTCCAGTGCCCTTTACCCTGGGGTTCTGCCCCAGCAGTACCCCCACACTCAGGGTCTTCCCTCCCAGGGGAACCCCCAACCCTCTAAACCCACCTTGCCTCAGTGGCTACTGCCAGTCATCAGCTAGCCCCTGCTCACTGGGGCAGACTGCAGTGTAATGGCCACTCATCATTGACAAGGGGTTAGGACCTGCTGCCTTTGCCTATTCCCAGGCTGCCCCTCTGCAGCCCCAATACCTTTCTGGGCCTTTACCAAGGCCTGCAGCCTGGGAGTTTACCAGGCTGGAGCTCCCTTTGCCCTTGCACTGCTCCACTTAAGGTACCTCGCTCTCAGGCAGCTAGCCTTTCCCACTCCAGGGCTAGAGCTTAGGGCCAGCTGTGGCCTGATTGGGGCATGGCCCCAGCTGTGGCTACTTCCTCCAAATCGGCCTAGCTTTGCTGTTTTAACTGCTTTTCCCCCGGCCGCAGCCCTCTCCAGGGCTGCTTTAACTATTGGCTTCCCTAAGCAGCCCTCTCCCAGGGCTGTTTTAACCCCTTCAGGGCCAGAGCGGGGTGACCACCCCACTACACCAACCTTATCAGACCAGGCACAGAATCTGCTCTGTTGCCGTTTACTATGATGATGATGGGGAGGGGAGTGAAGGGGAGATGATTACTTTTATTCATGTGCTGGAAAAAAAATTAATTTATCTTCGATAAATCTGTTAGAATTTTTCAAGGGTGAGCTAAATGATTCCACTCGGTCTGCTGTGCCTTTCAGTAATTTGGTCATGATTCTTCACTATGCCCAAATTGTAGCATGCAGGAGGGGGTGCAGGAAACTGGTTGCAGCTCTCTAATTCACGACAACCTGGGTATGATACAATTATTATTCCATTGTGTTATGTTTCTTTCCTTTAGTAAGGGCACTAAGATATATTTACTGGAATGCTAATGTAAAATATTTGTAACCCTTCTGTCCATCAGAGTCGGAAGCAACAAGGGCCGTGTTCGGTATTTAGGGGTTCCTTTTCAATAACGCAATGCAAAACCAGCTTGAGTCCCCAACCAGTGACCTGGGGCAGTTACATACCACTCCCCTGAGCACCTCTAAGAGGCAATACTTCCCCTCTCACAAGCACAGAGTCTGGGTGTAGCAAAAGCCTTTTAATAAAGGAGGGAAACTATGTGGCATTATGTTGGGGAAACACCACAAACAGGATTCATAACACAAACCATGTGCAAAAGACCCACCCCCAAGTAAGTTTGGCAGTGTCTTTTTCCCCGCAGGGCCTAAAGTCCAGCAACCCAACAGTCACCCCATCCACGGTTTCTGTCCTTGGTCAGTGCAGCCCCAGAGTTCAGAAGTTCATCTGCAGAGTTTACCTTCCATCCTGGGTGGAAGGGGGTGGAGGTATGGGGGCGTAACAGTCCAGAAACTAATCCATGCAGCTCTTCTCTCAAGGCACTTAGGCATATGTCTGCCATGCATTTGGTGGTCTGCCATAGCATAAAGACACTAGTGGTTCTTATGTTGCATTTTACCATGCTTCTGTATATGGCCTCCATCACTGTAGCATCTGATCAGTTGTCTAGTCTTCACCCAAACACACCCTGGGCAACATCTGCAGCAGTGTTCCAGCACAGAATTTCTTTACACCGTAAGCCAGTGGAAAAAGGACAAGAAATAAGATCTTTCATTCCTTATCAAAGCCCCTCTGCAGCTGTGTGTGTGATGCAGGAGTAACCAGACTAGTCTAGCCAGGGAAAGTCAGTTTACGTCTGCATCAAACATAGCAGTGTTTTGCATATGGAAGAGTTGCAGATGAATCCTAATCTAGTCACTTTCTCTTTGCATGCTTCCACATGCTGCATGCTGCAAAACTTTGCAAAGAACCAAAAGTAAGATGGAGAACAAGAGCATAAATGACAGAGCGGATGAGGGAGGAGACAAAATTGACTGTCAAAATGGTGGAATAAAAGGAGAAAGACTGGGTAGAGCAGAGAGACAAATGGTGGGGAGAAAAAAGAATAATAAGTAAGGCCCTCCTTGAATCGTGGGATGATTGTCAAATAATTGTGACTGAGTTGCGGACAAGACATGGAAAATCATGGAAATGTAATAATGGATCTTAATTATCTGTGGCAATTTTGAAGGGACTGACAGCAGGAGCCCCTGCCTTGGCCGCTCAGGGCTCCAGCTATCTGCCACCCATTGCAGTGGAAGCCTAATACTGCAGGATCTGCAATGTCATGAATTAAGTAGGGCCTTAATAAGTAATGTAGTGTCCTGGAGATTGTGTCAAGAAGCTCATATATAGAGAGCAGGGTCCCTGGGTTTACCAGCAAGGCCCATTAGTGTGGTAAATCTTCCAGTGTCAGTTGGCTATTAAAAATCTCCTTTCAGTAATGCAGCCAAGAAAGCCACTATTCACCACTACATTCTAACCTAACCTGCCACCACAGGTCTTCTCTAATGTCCTTTCTTCCCCAGGAGAATATAGGAGCAGCCAGTAGGTAGACTGATCCACTGAAATGGGGGTAAGGTACAAGAGTCCTGAGAGCTGCAGCAAAAGAGCTGTTAAAACTAATCAGTTGGGAAGGCTTACGAAAGGATATGCTTGCCTGCTGAGCGCCTAAGCAGCAAAGGATTTCTACAGGGTAAGCACATCTTCAGCATGGAGTAATGAAGAAGTGCAGAAGAGAGACCTGATAGCCCATTTTGCCTTGTCTCTGGTAGAGTTCTTATGGTTCATGGACCATAAGGAGAGCAGGGGGTTCTCAACCTTTTTCTTTCTGAGGCACCCCCAACATGCTATAAAAACTCCTTGGCCTACCTGTGCCACAATAACTGGTGTTTCTGCATATAAAAGCCAGGTCTGCCATTAAGGGGCAGCAAGCAGGACAATTGCTTGGGGCCCCATGCCACAGGAGGCCCTGTGAAGCTAAGTTGCTCAGGCTTTGGCTTCAGCCCCAGGTGGTGGGGACCCAGGCTTCAGCCCTGCCTGGCGGAGCTTCAGCTTTCTGCCCTGGGCCCCAGCGAGTCTAACACCGGCCTTGCTTGGCAGCCATCCAGGGGGCCCTGGACCCCTAGTTGAGAGCCACTGTTGTATCACATAGGAGCTCCACAAGTAGAGAAATCTATTTGTCCTGTCAGGTTCCTAAACCCTGCTGCAGCAAGGGCTGTACTTCAGTAGAGCTCCTGAGGGTAAGAGCATCCTCCAAAAACCTCCCTCAGATTGCTTATTTACTTCTGCCTCCTCAGATGCCGCCTAACTTCCTCTTCTCTCAAACCCTGTGGACACTCATTTAAAAAGCACACACAGGGAAGCTGCAGCATTGGAAAATATACACAGTAATGTATCTAAGTCTTTTACTTCCCTCGTCTTTGGCTGCATAAATGCATAGTATGTGCAACCTTGATAATACTTATTACTGACAGTATATTCAGCTTTACATTTTCAATATGGTATACAAACATCAATCCTCTCAATACCTCGTGAAATCTAAAATATTTTTGGATATAGGGATGCCGAGACTCATCAAGCCCTCAGATCGCTACCCCTTCCTGCTTCTCCACGTGGGCACCAATGATACTGCCAAGAATGACCTTGAGCGGATCACTGCAGACTACGTGGCTCTGGGAAGAAGAATAAAAGAGTTTGAGGTGCAAGTGGTGTTCTCGTCCATCCTCCCCATGGAAGGAAAAGGCCTGGGTAGAGACCATTGAATCGTGGAAGTCAACGAATGGCTACGCAGGTGGTGTCGAAGAGAAGGCTTTGGATTCTTTGACCACGGGATGGTGTTCCAAGAAGGAAGAGTGCTAGGCAGAGACGGGCTCCACCTAATGAAGAGAGGGAAGAGCATCTTCGCAAGCAGACTGGCTAACCTATTGAGGAGGGCTTTAAACTAGGGGAGGGCTCCTGCCTCATACTGAGAAAGAGGGACGATCAGCAAGTTATCTCAAGTGCCTATACACAAATGCAAGAAGCCTGGGAAACAAGCAGGGAGAACTGGAAGTTCTGGCACAGTCAAGGAATTATATTGTGATTGGAATAACAGAGACTTGGTGGGATAACTCACATGACTGGAGTACTGTCATGAATGGATATAAACTGTTCAGGAAGGACAGGCAGGGCAGAAAAGGTGGGGGAGTTGCATTATATGTAAGAGAGCAGTATGACTGCTCAGAGCTCAAGTATGAAACTGCAGAAAAACCTGAGAGTCTCTGGGTTAAGTTTAGAAGTGTGAGCAACAAGCGTGATGTCGTGGTGGGAGTCTGCTATAGACCACCGGATCAGGGGGATGAGATGGACGAGGCTTTCTTCCGGCAATTCACAGAAGTTACTAGATTGCAGGCCCTGGTTCTCATGGGAGACTTCAATCACCCTAATATCTGCTGGGAGAGCAATACAGCGGTGCACAGACAATCCAGGAAGTTTTTCGAAAGTGTAGGGGACAGTTTCCTGGTGCAAGTACTGGAGGAACCAACTGGGGCAGAACTTTTCTTGACCTGCTGCTCACAAACCGGGAAGAATTAGTAGAGGAAGCAAAAGTGGATGAGAACCTGGGAAGCAGTGACCATGAGATAGTCGAGTTCAGGATCCTGACACAGGGAAGAAAGGAGAGCAGCAGAATCCAGACTCTGGACTTCAGAAAAGTAGACATTGACTCCCTCAGGGAACTGATGGGCAGGATCCCCTGGGAGAATAACATGAGGGGGAAAGGAGTCCAGGAGAGCTGGCTGTATTTTAAAGCATCCTTATTGAGGTTACAGGGACAAACCATCCCGATGTGTAGAAAGAATAGTAAATATGGCAGGCGACCAGCTTGGCTTAACAGTGAAATCCTTGCTGATCTTAAACACAAAAAAGAAGCTTACAAGAAGTGGAAGATTGGACAAATGACCAGGGAGGAGTATAAAAATATTGCTCGGGCATGCAGGAGTGAAATCAGGAAGGCCAAATCACACCTGGAGTTGCAGCTAGGAAGAGATGTTAAGAGTAACAGGAAGGGTTTCTTCAGGTATGTTAGCAACAAGAAGAAAGTCAAGGAAAGTGTGGGCCCCTTACTGAATGAGGGAGGCAACTTCGTGACAGAGGATGTGGAAAAAGCTAATGTACTCAATGCTTTTTTTGCCTCTGTCTTCATGAACAAGGTCAGCTCCCAGACTACTGCACTGGGCAGCACAGCATGGGGAGGAAGTGACCAGCCCTCTGTGGAGAAAGAAGTGGTTCGGGACTATTTAGAAAAGCTGGACGACCACAAGTCCATGGAGCCGGCCGGATGCACTGCATCCGAGAGTGCAAAAGGAGTTCGCGGATGTGATTGCAGAGCCATTGGCCATTATCTTTGAAAACTCATAGCGATCGGGGGAAGTCCCAGACGACTGGAAAAAGGCTAATGTAGTGCCCATCTTTAAAAAAGGGAAGAAGGAGGATCCTGGGAACTACAGGCCAGTCAGCTTCACCTCAGTCCTTGGAAAAATCATGGAGCAGGTCCTCAAGGAATCAATTCTGAAGCACTTAGACGAGAGGAAAGTGATCAGGAACAGTCAGCATGGATTCCTCAAGGGCAAGTCATGCCTGACTAATCTAATTGCCTTCTATGATGAGATAACTGGCTCTGTGAATGAGGGGAAAGGAGTGGACGTGGTGTTCCTTGACTTTAGCAAAACTTTTGACATGGTCTCCCACAGTATTCTTGCCAGCAAGTTAAAGAAGTATGGCCTGGATGAATGGACTATAAGCTGGATAGAGAGTTGGCTAGATTGTCAGGCTCAACGGGTAGTGATCAATGGCTCCATGTCTAGTTGGCAGCCAGTATCAAGTGGAGTGCCCCAAGGGTCGGTCCTGGGGCTGGTTTTGTTCAATATCTTCATTAATGACCTGGAGGATGGTGTGGATTGCACCCTCAGCAAGTTTGCGGATGACACTAAACTGGGAGGAGTGGTAGATACACTGGAGAGTAGGGATAGGATACCGAGGGCCCTAGACAAATTAGAGGATTGGGCCAAAAGAAATCTGATGAGGTTCAACAAGGACAAGTGCAGAGTCCTGCACTTAGGACAGAAGAATCCCATGCACCGCTACAGACTAGGGACCGAATGGCTCAGCAGCAGTTCTGCAGAAAAGGACCCAGGGGTTACAGTGGACGAGAAGCTGGATATGAGTCAACAGTGTGCCATTATTGCCAAGAAGGCCAATGGCATTTTGGGCTGTATGAGTAGGGGCATTGCCAGCAGATCGAGGGAAGTGATCGTTCCCCTCTATTCGACATTGGTGAGGCCTCATCTGGAGTACTGTGTCCAGTTTTGGGCCCCACACTACAAGAAGGATGTGGAAAAATTGGAAAGAGTCCAGCGGAGGGCAACAAAAGTGATTAGGGGACTTACGAGGAGAGGCTGAGGGAACTGGGATTGTTTAATCTGCGGAAGAGAAGAATGAGGGGGGATTTGATAGCTGCTTTCAACTACCTGAAAGGGGGTTCCAAAGAGGATGGATGTAGACTGTTCTCAGTGGTAGCTGATGACAGAACAAGGAGTAATGGTCTCGAGTTGCAGTGGGGGAGGTTTAGGTTGGATATTAGGAAAAACTTTTTCACTAGGGGGGTGGTGAAACACTGGAATGCGTTACCTAGGGAGGTGGTGGAATCTCCTTCCTTAGAGGTTTTTAAGGTCAGGCTTGACAAAGCCCTGCCTGGGATGATTTAGTTGGGGATTGGTCCTGCTTTGAGCAGGAGGTTGGACTAGATGACCTCCTGAGGTCCCTTCCAACCCTGATATTCTGTGATTCTGTGATAACTGTTCTAAAAGAAAAATTCCTGGGTTGTCCTGTACCATATCTAAAAAGACCTTTTCAGTGTTACTTTGTGCCTTCAGTATTCACGCTGGCATGCTACTCTTTCCTAAAATTCTGGTGGAAACCCTGCTTTATGCAATTTTGATGAATATCAATAAGCTAAAAATCCTGAACGTTTGTAACTGGCAGTGACTTTGTTAAAAGAGCAGTGGTTTCTTCCTATTATGGGAAATCATGAACTGTATTTAGTAAGAGGTATGGAACTATAATATAAACGTTCAGAGCTTCACTTCCAGCTTTGTGTAATGTGTACACATAGCAGTAAAGGGTCAAAACCATATTGAATGCCTAAGGAATACAACACATAGCATCTAGGCAGGAGCAGCTGCTTCATTAGTTGCACAATGGAATACTGCTAATCTGCACTTTGCTAATCTGCGAACACAAACCTGGCAGTTTGTCCTCACCTGTCAGCAAAGGTTTACTGTGGTAGCCCAGAGCGTTCTAATGAGATCTCATAGAATTAACTCATTTTTTACAAACTCTGTTGCAGATAGTTCAATAAGTAATTAAAACAGCTTTTTTTTAGAGTAAATTTTGTGAGATGTGTTTTGTTTGCTCCATTGTTTGGTAATTAACAAAATGCAATAAATTGTAATGGGTTTCCAAGTCATTGATGTGAGCTAGTGAAGTTTTAAACAGTATTTTATTTGAATTTTTACTACTGTTCAATAAAAGGGCATACAATAAAAGGGCATACTCAATAAAAAGGCCCAATACTTTGGGCATCCTTGACAATCTTTTAAAAATGTAGTTGTAAACAGATTTGTAAATTACCCCAAAATCAAACACAGTAGTGGCGTGTTTGTCTTTTCTACACATACAAAAGTCATCAATGTATCATTTTATTTCCCATGGTTGTTAAATGATTCTTTTAAATCATTTAAGTCGTGATTTGAGTGTAGCAATCTTTCCTCTGACAGAGAAGGATTGTCTTCTGAGTTACATACAGATCATTTATGAAAGTGTGCATAAGTTTATATCGGAAGACTTTTTAAAATAGAGTTGCTTTCTCATATATCTGATTCCTCCATTTTGACCATATTGCTTTCTCTCTCCCTCTGTTTGTATTAACTTAATGGTTACAGATCTAAAGAGAAGTACTTTAATGTCTCTTGCAATGCTTGATGGTCAGTTGGTGTTTACATTTGTATTAATTCCAGATGAACATTGGTTAGGAAATTGGAAGTTTTGAAAGGTGTTTAAAACTGAGATAAGGTACTCTGTCACCATTTGTTTAATGCTTGTCAGCATCGTTTTGGACCTTATAGCACTGAAAGTAAGCATACAGTCTAAACAGAGCTGCTATACAAATAAGTGGTAGCAGGTAGGAGTATAGGTCTCTTGAAATTTGTTTCCTGAAAATTATTAGCAACTTTTTCTGTCACTGTTCTGTGAAAACTGTTGGCTTTGTTCTCCAAATATAAAAATACCATAATTTTTTTTTTTATGAAGGGGCAGCTCTCTCTCTTTGCATTCCAACAGTAAAACAACTATCTTAAGTTTCTTACGTGAATAAACTAAATCTTAATCAACTTGTCTTAGTTTAAAAAACCGATATAATTTATATAAAAAAAAAGTGTGTATGTGTGTGTTTCATTTGGATAGGTGGAAAAAGCTAGGGCTCTCTGCACCTTTGTTGTGTATTTACAGTGCACTTGTATTTGGACAAAAATAATTAAGACCACCAGCCTTCCCAAAATCAAGATGAGAATCATTCCAGCTGCAATTCACAGCCCTGGCACACACATTTCAGTCCTCAGTACACTCCTGTCTTCCTCAAAAGTCTGACAAAGATATGGTAGCAAGGTCTATATCTGAAAGAAATGATTGCAACCTACTGGACTGATGAAGACAGAAAAAAACCTTCCTGGTCACTTAACATATCTGAGTACTGTTGGACCAAACAGTGCAGCACGTTCCGGAGTCAAATTCCTCTTGTGGAAAATATCCTGCCAGTAACTCCATCTCTTTTTTAAAATGAGTGTGCTGAATCTTGAACCCTCCATCAAGCAATATGGCATGGGGAGAGATTCAGTCCATTGGGTGAGCAGGTTCCAAACCATTTAGAACTTTAAAGGTTAAAAGGAGCTTCTTCAATGCCACCTATAAACTTACAAGGAGGCAGTATGTTGAATACGTTCATATTGTGTCACTTAGACTGATGTCACTAACAACTGACATGCAGTAGAAGTATTTGCATGCATACATGCATCAGCTTTCATTTGTTTTGTATATCAAAAAACTTGAGTTCTGTCATCCTTTTAGATACTTTGATTTATTCCTTTCTGAAAGAATTAAAACTTCAGTTTACAGTATTTTAATTAGTTTGTGCTTTTCCATTCTTGTTTCATCTAGTGACTTGCTTTTCTCTCAGACCTCTAAAGACAATTTACCTCAAAATTACCCTAATCTGGTCGTTTTAGATCCCAAAATGCAGTTCTTAGACATAATTATATCCATGTTAGAAAAATCTTAGATTGGGCATATTTTATGGGTCCTAAAATATAATTAATACTTTTAGAGTTCCCCTACTCTGTCACAGAGAAATTATATTTCTGTAAACAATAGCAATTCTTATAGCACACTTCTGTAGTGTTGTTATTGTTCGAGAAAGTAACCTGCTTACAGAAGCAGCTCAGTTTAATTAACCAACACAATTTTCTAGGACTGTGACATACTGGATGGTGTGGGCAAATAGAGATTAACAAATGGAGTGCAGGACCATATAGAGTTTTATTCTAATAGACACAGAAAGAAAAATATCCAATTCCTACGTATAAAGGACACAACTGTTTGGGAAAGAAATGCTATTTTACAATTTCTAGCACATTTTGTAACAAAACATAACTTAAATCCTTTTTTTCAAAGGTGGGGCCAGTGTCCCTTTACATATGTATGTGTGTGATAAAGAAGTAGAAAGAGAGCCTGTATAAACAGAGTGAAAAAAATAGAGGTTGAAGTGAGTCCCCCATAATTAAGTTGAGATTAACAAAATCTGCTCAGCTTGTGCATGAGTTTAAATGGAAGGGCTATGGGCAAAAGATGTGCAACAGGTGACTGACTTTGAGATGCTGCTGATGTGAGTAATTATACAAAATTAGTCCACTGCCATTTACTTCATGTGTAAAGAAACATGATGAGATTCCAGACCCAACAAGTTTTATGATTAGTCTATAAGTACCTACACTGAGAACAAATATTAGATAAGGGGCTTTTCAGCCGAGGAAGGTATAACAGAGTCCAATGGCTGGAAGCTGATGCTAGACAAATTCAGACTGAAGATAAGGCATATATTTTTAACAGTGAAAGTAATTAACCATTGAAACAATTTACCAAGGGTCAGGGAGGAATTTTGATCCCAGGTAATTTTTAAATCAAGATTAGATGTTTTTCTAAAAGATATGCTCCAGTAAGTATTGTGGGGAAGTTTTGTGGCCTGTGTTTATACAGGAGATCGGACTATAAGATCGCAATAGTCCCTTCTGGCCTTGGAATTGATGACTCTATAAGCTATAAAAGTAGGCTAATGGAGAGGAAACAAATTAAAAAGTATGGAAAAGGACATAATAATGAAAGGAAAAGAAAAATTGAGGGAAAAGGGGGGGAAAAGGAGAGAGATGGGGAGAGACCAACAAAAAAAATGTTAGAAAGAAATTCCAGTGTTCACATGACACACTTTGCCTGCTAAATCCAGTTACTGAAAACTGTATTAAAACTAGCAAGTATTGCTTAAGCAGTCTCTAGTTAGTAACTGCATCAGACAGTGGAAGGCCTCAGACTAAATGAGCTGTCAAACCATTCAGCTTGTCTCAGGTTGTCCCCAGTGTTTTCTTATTGTTGGTCAGAGCTGTGAAGCCTGAATCCTCTAAGTCAGGAAATTTATACATTTGGCAAATGTTCACTATGTGGGGTGGAGGAGGTGGGAAGAGGAGCCATTGTTGCTGGTGGTACTCTGTGCATATCCTCTAGTCGCTCTATACCTGCTGAGGCACTATGGGATAGCTGCCCAGATTTTCCAAGAATTTACTGATAGGTGGCATGGGAGGTATGGCTATACATAATTGACTCATGTCTATTGTATGGGGAAAAAATCTTGTGTGGACACAACTCAACCAAGTCTGTTGTAACCGCTTCAGATGACTTAAATAAACTCAATTATGCTTATATTGTACACAAGATCTTAGTGTGGAAAATAATGTATATTTTAGATAATTTCCTTCAAACAACTCCTAACCTTTCCCAAAACATCAACTGAATCTATAAAAATAATGAATTATAGAGGATTAGTTAGTAGTCCCAATATTTAAAAAAGAAAAGATAAATGAAAATCTCACACTTCTTTTAAGACTGTTTCTGTTTTCCAATGTACAGTACTTGCTGTAATTGTTTTGTATTAAATTTTTCTGTTTTTTAAGTTGTTTCATAGTTAAGACCTATTTTGAAAAAGGATGAAATCTTTAAAGTAAGTGTAATCAAAAAACATAGCTAGCAATGTATGTTAAATGCAAGGCCTAAAACTTATTACTTCTTTCTGAAAGTGAAATATATAATTTCAGTTTGTATACCAAGAAACTATAACCTTAGGAAAACAAGGGGAAATAGGTTACCTTGCATAATGACTTAGCCACTCCCAGTCTCTTCAAGCCTAAAGAAAAGGAGTACTTGTGGCACCTTAGAGACTAACCAATTTATTTGAGCATAAGCTTTCGTGAGCTACAGCTCACTTTATCGGATGCATACTGTGGAAAATACAGAAGATGTTCTTATACATACAAACCATGAAAAAATGGGTGTTTACCACTACAAAAGGTTTTCTCTCCCCCCACCCCACTCCCAGTTACCTTCGAGACACCACTGACTTCCTGAGGAAGCTACAATCCATCGGTGATCTTCCTGATAACACCATCCTGGCCACTATGCGTGTAGAAGCCCTCTACACCAACATTGGACACAAAGATGGACTACAAGCCGTCAAGAACACTATCCCCGATATTGTCATGGCTAACCTGGTGGCTGAACTTTGTGACTTTGTCCTTACCCATAACTATTTTACATTTGGGGACAATGTACACCTTCAAATCAGTGGCACTGCTATGGGTACCCGCATGGCCCCACAGTATGCCTACATTTTTATGGCTGACTTAGAACAATGCTTCCTCAGCTCTCGTCCCCTAACGCCCCTACTCTACTTGCGCTATATTGATGACATCTTCATCATCTGGACCCATGGAAAAGAAGCCTTTGAGGAATTCCACCATGATTTCAACAATTTCCATCCCACCATCAGCCTCAGCCTGGTCCAGTCCACACAAGAGATCCACTTCCTGGACACTACAGTGCTAATAAACAATGGTCACATAAACACCACCCTATACCGGAAACCTACTGACCGCTACTCCTACCTACATGCCTCCAGCTTTCACACTGACCACACCACACGATCCATTGTCTACAGCCAAGCTCTGCGATACAACCGCATTTGCTCCAACCCCTCAGACAGAGGCAAACACCTACAAGATCTCTCTCAAGCATTCTTACAACTACAATACCCACCTGCGGAAGTGAAGAAACAGATTGATAGAGCCAGAAGAGTTCCCAGAAGTCACCTACTACAGGAGAGGCCTAACAAAGAAAATAACAGAACGCCACTAGCCGTCACCTTCAGCCCCCAACTAAAACCCCTCCAACGCATTATTAAGGATCTACAACCTATCCTGAAGGATGACCCAACACTCTCACAAATCTTGGGAGACAGGCCAGTCCTTGCCTACAGACAGTCCCCCAACCTGAAGCCAATACTCACCAGCAACCACATACCACACAACAGAACCACTAACCCAGGAACCTATCCTTGCAACAAAGCCCTTTGCCAACTGTGCCCACATATCTATTCAGGGGACACCATCACAGGGCCTAATAACATCAGCCACACTATCAGAGGCTCGTTCACCTCCACATCCACCAATGTGATATATGCCATCATGTGCCAGCAATGCCCCTCTGCCATGTACATTGGTCAAACTGGACAGTCTCTACGTAAAAGAGTAAATGGACACAAATCAGATGTCAAGAATTATAACATTCATAAACCAGTCGGAGAACACTTCAATCTCTCTGGTCATGCGATTACAGACATGAAAGTTGCGATATTACAACAGAAAAACTTCAAATCCAGACTCCAGCGAGAGACTGCTGAATTGGAATTCATTTGCAAATTGGATACAATTAACTTAGGCTTGAATAGAGACAGGGAGTGGCTAAGTCATTATGCAAGGTAACCTATTTCCCCTTGTTTCCCCCCCTCCCCCGCCTTTCCTCAGACGTTCCTGTTAAACCCTGGATTTGTGCTGGAAATGGCCCACCTTGATTATCATACACATTGTAAGGAGAGTGATCACTTTAGATAAGCTATTACCAGCAGGCGAGTGGGGTGGGGTGAGAGAAAACCTTTTGTAGTGATAAACACCCATTTTTTCATGATTTGTGTGTATAAAAACAAACATCTTCTGTATTTTCCACAGTATGCATCCGATGAAGTGAGCTGTAGCCCACGAACGCTTATGCTCAAATAAATTGGTTAGTCTCTAAGGTGCCACAAGTACTCCTTTTCTTTTGGCTTCATTATAGTTCAGGTGAAAATTCTTTGTTGATGGGTAAGAGAGATAAAGGGGTATCAATACACAAGTTGCTCTGTATGCTTCCTCACTTTCTTAATGAAGTGCTCCTATGCAGAAGTTAACATTTCTGTTTTCTGACTGTGATGTCATCAGTTGGCACTTCTGTGCTGAGGCAGACTGTTAGTTCTGATAGCTGGCACCACCGCAGATATGCAAACATTTAAAGATCTTAGCTGGCCATTTAACTCCTCAGAGGGCTCAAATGTGGAAGCTTATTTTTGCAATACTTCATTGTGTCTGTGTCTGTCTCTGTTTTCACCTCGTAGCAGGCAACTATCAGAGCTCATTTGTTCTCCACCACATTTTTCATCATTGTATGTAGAGTTCCATCTTATGGCTATGTGTTGAAGTAGCTGTTTAACGGCAAGGTCCATTTCTAGTTCCTGTTTGGTCTGCAAGCAAGACCAAAATACATTTTAATGGTTGCTTCTGGATGACCATAAGCATGCCTCACTAAAACTTCTTTTAATAATGCATCATTAGTAGAAAGTTGCAGGATGAGAGAGAGCCATCTCAAATGTTGCTATTTAATTGATAGTTTTTCACGATTACTGTGCCATTCACTTGGAAATCTGTCACTTATTAATCATGCCCAGATACCCAATCAGTATGATGGGAACTATGTGCCTTTGGTCTCATATCTTATAATACAGATCCACTCATTTTTCTGTTAAAATCTTCTGTGACTGAGCGGTTTCTGAGACTAAGGAAAGACATTGTGGTCATGTTCTGAATCCACATGTCTGTTGTGAATGTGCAACAGCTCAATATCTTGCATTCTAGTACAGTTTGCAGGTGAATGTGTGTGTGTGTGTGTGTGTGTGCGCGCACGTGCATGTGTGCACGAAATCATAATAGATTTCTGACTCTATCTGAGGGGAAAACTTACAGTTCCTAAGTCCCTTTAATGTACTAAAGCCCAAGTACTTCACAGTAGAAATGGACTACTTATCAACTATTGTCATTTTCCCCAGGATAGTATGGACCTTGCTGGCCTCTAGAAATGTATTTTCCATAGTCTACTCTGTACTCCGTGTGTCTGCTCTGGTATTTGCCATGGCTCTTGATGTTAGCAGCTATAGCAATATCCTGAATGTACTGTGCTTTGAGTTTCAAGGGTTTGGTTTGAATATGTGTTCTTATTGCTGATAAAGCAGTAGTGTCAAACCCCTGTTCCTCCTTGTCGGATGCGTATTGGACAGAATGGAAACTTTCATTTAGTTCCCACTTTCATGTTTGGAAGTAAACCTTCCAAACATGAAATGAATACACTACTGCCGACCCCAATAAGTACAAAATCATTAATCAGATCTCAACAAATCATGACGTTATCTTTCAAATCATGGGAGATATGTATCTGGTATCTAGCTATGGTACCTATATGACCCCCATTACCATGGTATGTGAGTGATTCAGAGACTGTAATGGACTTATCCTCACAACACCCTGAGGAACTAAAGTACAGAGTGTAAAGCCATGTCTACACTACCACTTATTTCTGCAAAACTTACGTCTCTCAGGGGTGTGAAAAAACAAACCCCCTGGACGACATAAGTTTTGTCAACATAAGTGGTAATATGCAGAGCGCTATGTTTCTGGGAGAGCTTCTCCTGCCAATATAGCGATCACCGCTCATTGAAATGGTTTTATTATGTTGACGGGAGAACGCTCCCCCATCGGCATAGAGTGGCTGTACGAGCAATCTTAAAACGGCACAGCTGCATCAGTACAGCTATAAGCTCGCTAGTGTAGACAGGAAGCCAGTGGCAGAAAAAGGTATTGTATCCCAGGTTAGCACTCTCACCACTAGTGTCTACGTCCTTGTTCTGTTACTTTCTGTTTTCTGAGTCTTTAGAGTTCATGATTTCAAGGTGTTCTCTGCAACCATGAGGGCTAGAAACTTGTCCTCCCCTGTCCCAGATGACAGCTGAGAGTCTCATATAACAAATGACTCCAGGAAATGGAATTTTAAGGGGGGGAAAATCACAGTACTTAGGATAAAATCACTATGTAGTTTTGTTTTAGATAGCTTGACATAGAGACGTGAATTGCCCCGTTCATCTCAATGAAGCATTTATTCTTAGCCAAAATGAAGACACCTTTCAATAGGCAGATATAAAATTTTAGATTTGCCATTATGCACATATTTTAAACATGCTACTACTATAAGTATGGCAAGTTGCAAGCACAAATGGCCAGACCAAGGGAAAAAACATCTTTGGTCTAAAAGCTCCCTCCTCTTCCCATTGTCTGCATTGGCTTTGCCATATTTCTTGAGAGAGGAATGGTGGCTTTTGTGCTGTAAACACAGGATTCAGATCTGGGTTCAGTTCCTGGTTCTGTCACATGCTTCTCTGAGACCATCACTAAATCTCCTTGTGCCTGAGTGGAAAATGGAATAATAATACTTCCCTGGCTTGCAAGCATGTTTTGAGGAAAAATTGATGAAGGTTTCACTGTCGTGAAAGGGACCATAAAAGTACCTAAAAAAACAAATGTCTTACCAACTCCTTCCCCCTACAGCCCCTGTGAGTGGTGCTTGATTCAACAGTAAATTTAGTTATCTAGTTGCCTTAATCTAGCCTCAAACTTTGTGCAAACCTCCCATCATAGTTGGTGGGTGTGATGTTCTATACCTCATGGGAACACCTTACACCCCTATATTCTTCCTTATAAAATGATTGTGTGGTATCCAATGCAAAGTTTGTCATGTCGGGTGTCTTCAGAAGGCTCATGATGCATTGAGTCATGACGCATATAGTGATGTTATAGTAACTGTTGTTACAGTAATGTTATAGTTTATAATTTCATGTATATGGTTATGAGGCTGAAAATGTGTCTTCATGGCTTAAAATAAGCCCAGGCAAAAACTCTCCAAGAGCTGAGAGGCAGTTCACACCTCATCAGGGCATGTATGGGACAAACCTAGTCCAGCGTCACAGGAACAAAGAATGCTGGCCTAGGTGGCGACAAAAGGCTCTGTTGGACTCTCGAGTGAGTCACCCCCCTTCTTTTGGTCAGTTTGGGACTGACTGAAGTCGGGGGGAGGGAGGGGGTGAAGCCAAGAGGGAAGAAAGAACATGATAAAAGGGAGAGACATTTGCCATGCTCTTCCACCTACATCTACAGACACCACACCAAACAGCTGAAGGGCTGACAAAGGGGAGAGCCTGGCTGAAGAGCAACCGGCCACCCTGTGGTGAGAAGTTTGTAAGGGCATTGGAAGTGTTAGGATCAGCTTAGAATGCATTTTGCTTTTATTTCATTTGACCAAATCTGACTTGTTATGCTTAGATTTGAAGTGATTATAAATCAAACTTTATAGTTAATAAATCTGTTCATTTGTTATATCTGAAGCAGTGAGTTTGGTTTGAAGTATGTCAGAGACTCCCCTTGGGATAACAAGCCTGGTACATATCAATTTCTTTGTTAAATTGATGAACTCACATAAGCTTGCAGCATGCAGCAGGCATAACTGGACGCTACAAGACAGAGGTTTCCTAGGGTTGTGTCTGGGACCCGAGATATTGGCTAGTGTCATTCGGTTGCACAATCCAAGGAGCTGCCTACATGCCAAAGGCTGTGCATGAACAGACAAGGAGTGGGGGTTCTCACAGCAGAGCAGGGTAAGGCTGGCTCCCAGAGTCAAGGATTGGAGTGACCTAGCAGATCACCGGTCCAGATAACACCAGAGGGGAACTTCACAGTGGGAAAGCCATTGTGGATTGATGCAATTAAAAATATAATTCATTCGTCTCTACACAAGAGTTACAAAACTCTGTGATACATAGAATGGTCTGACACACCATCCTCTTGAAATTCCACCTTACAGAGCTTAGTCAGTTTTGGCATGTGTGGGCAAGACTCACCAGCCAGACACTCAGGAAAGAATTCTCTGTAGTAACTCAGATCCCTGTGTTCAAGTTGACAAAATGTCCAAACAATACAGCAGTGGTTTCATACTGTTTCTAAAAGACTGATGCTCCCTATTTTTTTTTAATTTTTTTTTTAAATGTTTTTACTCCTTTTGTCTCTTTCTCCAAACTGCACCTTTGTGTTTTTGGTTCCCTGTCCTCCTTGCTGCCAATACCACCTGGAATAACCTCGTGTCCCAGTACAGGGACACAAGGCAGGGACACAAGGAAAGTTAAGGATTGGAGTGACCTAGCAGATCACAAGGAGAGTATCCTTGTATCCCTGCCACACTCTCCTCCAAACCCTCATGAGAACTCTGACTTGAGTTTAGCTTTCCACTGCTGGTCTTTGTTCCAGTGCTTCTGCTCCTCCTATCTTTCTCTACCCTTATCTCAATTTAAGAAAAACTTGTGATGAAATATTTTTTGTAATATTTTTGATTCTTATGCGTGTCTGTTTCTCTCTGTACCTTTCATTGCTACCCAGTGGGTGCAAAGAGGATGAAACTGCTTAGGGGCAGAACAGGAGACACCAGAACAGAACAAGTGTATGTCACCTCATTGTCTGGGGCAGACTGAATGGGTCGTTAAAGAACTGGTTGAAAGGGATCCAAATCAACAGAACATCTGACAATGGAAACCTCAACCACTGAACAATCCACACTTAGCCACCTGCTGGCGCTTCTTGCTGTTATGTGAACTCTGCATGGCTCTGATAAAGATAAAGGACATAGAGGTGATAGAAGGGGTTAAGAGTAGGCTTTTGGGAGGGACTCAACAGCTCTCACCTGGGACTGAGAAAGGGGAAGAGAGCTGGAAATTGAATTCATAGCAGCTGGGCTAGCTAATGGCACTGACTCGGCCAGATGGACTAAGTCGGGGTTCTCAAACTTCCTTCCCTGTGACCCCCTTCTGACAGCAAAAATTACTGCACAATCCCAGGAGAGGGGGCCAAAGCCTGAGCCCACCCAAGCCCCGCTACCCCAGCTGCAGGGGCCAAAGCCTGAATCCCACTGCCCTGGGTGGGGTGGCCAAAGCCAAAGCCCAAGGGCTTCAGCCTCATGCAGAGGGGGCCTGTAACCTGAGCCCTGCTGCCTGGGGTTGAAGCCTTCGGACTTTGGTTCTGGGCACCAGCAAGTCTAAGCCAGTCCTGGTGACCCCATTAAAATGGGGTTGTGACCAACTTTTGGGTCCCGACCCACAATTTGAGAACCGCTGGATTAAGTCTTAGCCTTAATTCTCTCTGCTAACCTAAGGTCTTCTGATGCTTTGTTTCAGTTGACTAATAAACCCGTGTCTATTTTGAAAAGGCTGCCAGCTGGCACTACATATACTTGAATGAGTTGCATGAGTCTCTGAAAAGAGTACAAGTCTCTGACCAGGAGTCTATCCCAGTTGGACCTGCTGGAGAGAGCTCAATGTGCAGCAGGAGTGCTAATGCCCAAAGGCTCAGTTTCAGAGGCAGCGTGGCCTACCCTGAAGGAAGAGTAATACCTGTGGGGGGCGAGGATCTGCCATACAGAAGGGGTTCCTCCAACAGACTGTTGAAAAGTTGCGGCATAGCACAGATCCTGTGGATCCGCGATAGATCTGAAATTACAAGCTTTATACAACATAGCAATACTAGTCATGTCATCTTTTATTTATCAAAATCCTGGTCCAACCTGTGTCTCACCCACTTTTTGTTGGCTATTTCTTCTGTTCAGATACATTTTTTAAACTAAAAGAGGACATTTTGTCATTGTCCACAGGAGTAGGTATAGTTTTAAGCAGTGCTTAATTTGTAATGAAAGAGGTGCCGGGGCTCAGCCTTGGCAAGCCCCAGCACAAATTAAGCTCTGATGCACCAGCTATCGCACACAGTGTATTCACCCAACTGTGTCTATCCCCCATGCACCCCCCATTCCGAACACCCTGCATGCAACCCCCCATTCCCTGCGCACCCCCAGCCCCACCTATCTTCCATGCAACCTGCACCCCATCACAAACACCCATGCCGAACGTACCCCCACACCCTGCGCTATTGTCCGGGGTGGGGGGGTGCTTTGGTTTCCAAATGGGGCAGAGGATGTGGGAGAGCAGCGCTACCCCACCAACCACCCCCATCCCCATTGCTCTCTCAATGCCTGGAGGAGGGTGTTAATTTTCCATCACTCCTGTATAAAAGGGCTACGGGACCACCACCTGAACCCCTATCACTGTGCTCTCATCCTGGATCGGGGCATGTGCTCGGCTGGAATCGCCTGGGAGGGAAGAGCACCCCACCCCTCATGTAAGGGGGTCCAGAATCAGGACCAGCTTTCACCTTCTCCCAGTGGGGGGGGGGTGGAGGGGATGGGCAGCCTTCGCCCCCTCCTGCCCTGGTGCCTAGCTTCTCCTGCCCCACACTGCGCCCCAGCTACACAGTCACCTCTCCAGTCCCTGATGCTGTACCTCTCTCCTGATTGCCAGCACTGGGGAGTCTCTGTCTCTCCAGGGCCTCCCGGGGGCAGCAGTCTCCTTGCAGGAGTCCCCCAGGAAGGCAAAAGGGCACTGGTGGAAGCGTTGCTGGGAGGTGTCATCCCTGCCCTTGAAGGACTTGTTGCCCAGGGCGCAGAGCTCAGCTTGCACCGATTTAGCCACAGGTACACCCACTGGGCATCGGGCAGACTCAGCGTGCTGCTGGCCTTGTGCAGGGGTGTCAGTGAAGCAGCAGTGCTCTAACCTATGGGTGAAGCAGCTGGAGCCCCAGTGGAGGAAGGGCACTTTGTGGACAGCATGAGCCTCCTGCTGCCTGCGCCTGGACCAGTAACTGACATGGCAAGCCCAGAAATGCTAGGGCTCAGCCCCGGCAAGCCCTGGAACAAATCAGGCACTGCCCAGAGGTGCCAGGGCTATGATCTGCCAAGCCTAGAGATACCAGGGCTTAGCCCTGGCACAAATTAAGCACAGAGTGTAAGATGTTTTGCGGCAGGGACTATGTCCTGCATACACATGGCACTGTACAAATATTAAATATATCCTCACACAGGAGAAATAGATCTGTTTTTATGTAATCTTTTGGGCAACAAAATGGGTCAGGTTCAATATATTTAAGGTCCTTCTTGACAAATAACTAAACAAGCTGGAGCTCCCACCCAGAAACCTAGGAAAAGGAAGCATTCTCTGAGTGTCCTTAATAGGCAGAACTTCCTCCCCTGGAAGTGCTCTCAGACTGTGTACAAAATATTACCTCACCTTGTCTCTCTAATATCCTGCGACCAACACTGCAAAATAGAAGCAAGGAAATTTTTATTAGGGGAATGGCAGCACAGTCATAAACGTAGGAAAACACAACAACAGAATGTATACGCAAACAAAAAAATAAATACCTCTCCCCTCCCAGTCACTTTGGCAGTAGTCCATCTAATTCCCTTCCTACCTGCCAGGACAGTGGTAATGGTCCTTTGATCACGCCACCTCACTCATCCACCAAACTCACTCAGGGTTAGGATAATCAAGTGGCAGTAGTCCAAGTGTCCCTATACTGATCTGTCTCCAGTTCCAAGGGAGCTGCTTGCATTGCCCTGCCTAGAAAGGCATACATCCAAGTATTTAAAGGGACAACAGAGCTCAAATAGGTATCTTTTCATATACAAAACAAATGAAAGCTGATGTATATATGCATGCAAATACTTATTCTACTTCTTCCACTGCCTGTCACTTGTTAATGACATTAGTCTAGATTATATAGTATGCACTTACATAGCACTTTATATGTTCAACATTAACTAATTAATTGTCACAACACCCCAGGGTAAGAGGGTCAATATTGTGATCTCCATTGAACAGATGGGAAAACTAAGACAAAAGTGACTAGTTCAGGGTCATGTAGTGAATGAGGAACAGAGGCAGGATTAGAACTCAAGACCTTTCAACTCCCAAGCAAGTGCTCATTCATCTATACACAGTACCACATACTATTGTTAATCTGATTACTTCTGTGTGGGTTTTTTCCCTGAACAACCTACTTTTAGTGAAAAGCTGACACACAAAACCTGTCCACCCAGACAGGCTGAGAAACATATTGAAATGCTTTGGCTATCATCTTAACTTGGATATATGGCTTCTGTAACTTGCATCTACTAACTTGGAGGACTCTCCCTGCTTTATAATGTGTATCTTTTCCTAGGGAGGAGTTTGTGTTTAGAGAGAGGGTGTCCTTGAAGAGAGTGTACCATTTTCATAACTTTTTGAAAAAACTAGGAAAGTGAAGCGTGAGTTGTTTTTGTAATGTTAGTTACTCATTGACAATTGCTTGAAGATTGGTCCAGAAGTAGAATTAACACCATCTCAGAACCTATTTTTGCAAATAAAAAATATTACCATTTTTTCGCTGTAATAATTAGCTTGAAATTTTCAAACTCTTTTAAAGATAATATAACAAGGCAATTTATATTCCAGGTATCTGCTCCATTTAATTTGCAACAACCAAGGTTAAACTTCTCAAATTAGGACATATAATGGAAAGTTAACTCGACCATAGCAATAGAGTGACTACAAAACCTGTATTACTTTAATATAACCTCACAATATTTGTAATCAGTTAAAATAGTTATTCCACGATTAATATAATTCTATGCTGTGCAGAGAAAATATATGCAACATGTAGAAAATATGCAACATGTATATGACACGGCAGTCAAAAGAGCAAACGGGATGTTAGGAATCATTAAAAAAGGGATAGAGAATAAAATGGACAATATCTTATTGCCCTTATATAAATCCATGGTACGCCCACATCTTGAATACTGTGTACAGATGTGGTCCCCTCATCTCAAAAAGGATATACTGGCATTAGAAAAGGTTCAGAAAAGGGCAACTAAAATGAGTAGGGGTTTGGAACGGGTCCCATATGAGGAGAGATTAAAGAGGCTAGGACTTTTCAGTTTGGAAAAGAGGAGACTAAGGGGGGATATGATAGAGGTATATAAAAATCATGAGTGGTGTGGAGAAAGTGAATAAGGAAAAGTTACTTACTTGTTCCCATAATATAAGAACTAGGGGCCACCAAATGAAATTAATGGGTAGCAGGTTTAAAACAAATAAAAGGAAGTTCTTCACTCAGCGCACAGTCAGACTGTGGAACTCCTTGCCTGAGGAGGTTGTGAAGGCTAGAATTATAACAGGGTTTAAAAGAGAACTGGATAAATTCATGGAAGTTAAGTCCATTAATGGCTATTAGCCAGGATGGGTAAGGAATGGTTTCCCTAGCCTCTGTTTGTCAGAGGGTGGAGATGGATGGCAGGAGAGAGATCACTAGATCATTCCCTGTTAGGTTCACTCCCTCTGGGGCACCTCGCATTGGTCACTGTCGGTAGACAGGATACTGGGCTGGATGGACCTTTGGTCTGACCCAGTATGGCCATTCTTATGGAGATGTTTGAGTTCATTGGTATAAGATTTTTCCATTTGCCTATTTCATTCAATTGAAGTGTAGTGTATATTTTTAAATCAATGATTCTTCTAAAAATATGCCAAATACTCTGCTTGTGTAAACTGATGTAGCTCCATTGACTTCAGTTGAGCTGTGCCAGCAGAGAATTTGCAGTTTATAAGGATTATGTTCACATTGAAGGCACTTGCTGTATACTTAAATATTTTCCTAGCTTGTGATCAGCAAAGATTCTACAGCACTTCTTGCAGGATGGGTGGTGATGTTGAACCCTATTTTCTAACCAGATTATAATGGATAGTATTCTGCCTTACAAAATTCACTCTACAGTTTCATGTAAATAAACTGTTCATTGCTTTATGTCCTAATCTTTGACATTGAGTTGTTGTGAATTGAAAAACTTGTTTTCACTGCAGGGCTGGCTGCAGTTCAGTGGTGAGTTGAGGTGATCCCTTTATGTAGTTGATATATCAGTTTAAGCTCAGTCTTGCAACACTTATTCAAAGAGGATTGAATATCTAATACTTCACACACACACACATACACACTAAAAGGAAAATCATCTCCTTTGCTGTGTGGATAACACTTAAGAGAGATTTCTGTTCACACTGTGGATTATCTGTGGTTGCCCTTTGTTTTCAAATGTTTGCTCAAGAGTTAAAAATACATTTTCATCTGAAGTTTTTAACATCTGAAAATGCCTTCCTTTCCAGTTGAGTAAATGTGAATAAAAAAAGTGGTTACTTTCTTAATAACATACTGTCATAAATATAAAGGGAAGGGTAAACACCTTTAAAATCCTTCCTGGCCAGAGGAAAAACCCTTTCACCTGTAAAGGGTTAAGAAGCTAGGATAACCTCGCTGGCACCTGACCAAAATGACCAATGAGGAGACAAGATACTTTCAAAAGCTGGGGGGAGGGAGAAACAAAGCCTCTCTCTCTGTCTGTGTGATGCTTTTTTGGGGGGGGGGAGGAAGGAGATGGGGAGACACGACAGAACAGGAATGGAGTCTTATGTGATTGTGATTTCTTTAAATGGCTGAGAAAATAAGCTGTACTGAATGGGATGTAGATTCCTGTTTTTGTGTCTTTTTGTAACTTAAGGTTTTGCCTAGAGGGATTCTCTATGTTTTGAATCTGATTACCCTGTAAGGTATTTACCATCCTGTTCAGTACAGCTTACTGTACTGTACTTACTTGTCTCCTGATTAGTCATTTTGGTCAGGTGCCAGCGAGGTTACCTTAGCTTCTTAACCCTTTACAGGTGAAAGGGTTTTTCCTCTAGCCAGGTGGGATTTTAAAAGTGTTTACCCTTCCCTTTATAATTATGTTTATGACACATACTAATGAGTCATTGAATATTAAAAGGTTGTGAATGCAGATTTACATATATACTTTCTCAAGATAAGATGTTTGAGCCCTGGTTTTCAAAGCATTGCTCTATCTCACTTTCCATATGTAAATATCTACATTTATAAATCATACAACTGTTGCAAAATTGGAATTAATAAAAAAAATCAGGAATTTATACTCAGATCTTTCTGGTTACATATCAAGGAAGGATACTCTTATGATTAAAGCACAAAGTTGGGTGTCTAACCATCTAAATTGTTTTCCTATGTTCTTATGTGACTTTGCATTTAAAGGGACACTGTCAGTTTAAAAATCACATGATACAAACACATTTCTTTGTTACTAATACAACTTTAGATTATTAGAAGTACACTTGTTTAGAGAATGGACTATGTGAATTTGAAATTGTATGATAAGAGATGATGCTATAAGATAAATATTGTTAAGCGGAATAGTATGATGGATATGTTATTGGGTGAAAACTAAAAGAACATATGTCACTAGGTGCACAGAGACACAGAAACTTGCGCTCCACCCAGACTGTTTGCTTGGACTTTGAGGGTTTTGAATTTGAGTGTTATCGGTTGGCTCCTGAGGAGAGAGGGGGCAGATCCACAGAACGGGTTGGAGAGCTAGACTGTGATCAAAAAGGGAAGCTATGTTAGCAGTGGTGTGCTGTGGCATTTTTCGTAAGGCATGCAATGACGTTTTAGATGACGGAAAAAAATCTTTTTTTCTTATGTAGGCATAGTGATTGATAAACCAAATAATTTTTTTTTGGCAAATGCTAGTAGTCAAATATAATGAAAGCTAAGAATATACAAATAAGTGTGAGATACTAAGCACCTCTCTAGTCACTCCCTACACACCATTGTAATAATCTTCGTACAAAATATGCTTCGTGAGGTATCATTTGAAAACTAATAACTCACTGATCATTAATATTCTGTTTCAGTCCAGACCACTGAGGGGTAGCCTTTGGTGCCTCACATTGCTTTGCTGTTGTAGCTTGCAACCTGGACCACTCTCAACCAGCCTACCAGCATGCAGGTCACACTCAGAGTGTCTGTATGCTAGACAGCCCTGGTTCTGCAGCTCCGACCCCAGCAGCCTGTCTGCAGCCCTGCAGCTTGTACTACTTGCAGGGTGATACCAGCACACTCCCCGTCCCATATTTTCCCAAAACCCTGTGCTCTGCAATGTCCAGCCCTCTCCTGGACTGTTCATAGAGATAGTAAGGTTTTTGTTCCTCTAAAGACACAAAACACATCACAGGTTGTTAACTGGGGGTAAATACACCCTTCCCTTTAAATGCCACACTGAAAATTTGTTTATGGTAAAAATGAAATAAATTTATTAACAAACTATACATAGGATTAAATGCTTTCAGGTATAAAGAATGAAGATAGAAAGGGGTACAAGTAAAACAGAACTAAATACACTTTTAAGATCTAAAACGTAATCTGCCAAGATACAGGCTTTGTTCAAGATGGTTTCCCTCTCCAGTGCCCAGGCATGGCTGACTTTTTCCTAGTTCTGGACCTTCCACAGAAGTACAAGGTGCTGGCTTTCTTTGTCGTCTTAGGTGAAAGATCTTTGCCTATGCAAGTTCCTCACTTATATTCAGTTTCAGAGACTTCAACCCCTCCATCCTGGGTTGAAGGACCCATCTTTCTCAGTTTGCAAGAGCTCTGGCTTCATGTGTCTGTCTAGTGATGGATGCCAAAGATGGCGTCTGTTCTTGCCTGTATCTTGCAAAGTTCAATTACCTTGTTTCAAGAGGCTGGATGTCCTTATGTTGTTCTGTTCCTGTGTGCTTCCCATCCCCCTATGTGATTTCTATGTAAATGGGGCTTCCATTCAAAGCATATTTTGTACAAAGATTATTACCGTAGTGTGTAGGGTGTGAGTATAGGGATGTTTATTGTCACAATTTGATTACCTAATCTTTCTACTGAAATAACAAATCCATTCTTCTATTTTTTTTTTTTTAAATCTGCTTGGTGACTAGGTCATAGAAATCTGGTAACCTGCGCAGATACTGCAGCAGTTCCTTTTGAGATGGTTAGTAAAGCCAAGTTGGATAGTCAGTTGTTGCCCTGTGTCCGCGATTGTCTTCATGTGCTCTAAGGCTGAAAAAGATCTTTCCTCCATGGCCATAGAGTAGGGGATAATCAGAATTAAGGCAGCCAACTTGTTGATCTCAGAAAGGCATATATGTTAATACAGCATATGAATAGTTCTGTGCAAGTGAAATGCACCTTCTCTTTGCAGATGTTCTCAGTTGTACACAGCACACCAGTTCAGAAAGCAACTAATATCAAAATTATTCAGCTAAGATGCTTCCAGATATTCAAGAGCATCAACCAAAAATGTGTCTGGAACTTGTTGAATCTTTTTGGATTCAGCATCTGGACAAATTCAAGTTCATACCTTCAAAGCATACTAATAGCTGTTTGCTGATATTGTCGATAACCTCAAAGAAGAGTCACTTATGTTTGGCCTTCTCTTGATTTTTTTTTTCTCCCCAAGGTTCATGTAACCTAGCTCAGAACACCTCTTTCCAAAACTCATCAAAAATATGTTGTTTTCAGCAAATTTGCTCTATTGTCTCTCAGATCTGCTGAATTCAAAACCTAGTATCATACATCTTTGAAGAATGTCAAACAACACTCTGTCACTTCAGAAATGTTGCTGTAGAGGCAAAGGAGAAATAGAAACTGACAATCATCAAGTATGATCAGAAAACCCTGGACTGAGGAAAAAGCCTGAATGTCCCAGTCTGCTGGATTTTTTACCACACTGGATTTTGCACACTTTGAGGAGTTCAATCAGAATTTCTCTACTCTGCTTCACAGCTTGTACAAGCCTTGAATGAAAATTCCCCCTTGTGGCACAAAGAGAAGGCAGTCTTTGTTTAACTATGTTTTGAAGAAGTTCAGCCTACTTTGGAGATTGAGAGAAAAATGCAGATATTCCTTCTAAATTTTTGAAGAAAATCTCTGATACAGTTTGCTGCGGAACCAAAGACAAGATTTAAAATGTAAGCATAGCAATGAACAAAAAGTGCACAGGGAACTTTTAATGAACACGTTTCTGAAGCCCACTTACATCATCTGTCATTACCACTGTACCATCATATGTCTCAGCTGCCAACTTGTCACTTAATTTAAACTTCTGGTACAACATGCTGGCAAAGGATGATGTTGTTAGATTGTTACTAACCTCAGTAAAACCAGCTGTGTTCTGCAACATTACCATTCTTGATCATATAATGCAGTACAATTGAAAGCTGAGACTTTGGGCAATATCTGAGGTCTTGTCAAATAAAATAGCAACAAAGGGTGTTTCCTCAACTTCTTTGGCAATGACATTAAGTTGGGCATTATACTGCTTCAGTGAGGTCATTCTGAATTCTGCTAGATGTTCCAGAAAAAAAGAGTAGAGGTTTCCAAATGCTGATTGAGTAAAGGATCGAACTTTCTGACTAATTCTAAGGTTTCTATATAATTGCCCTAGAATTATAGACTTTAAGGTCAGAAGGGACGATTATGATCCTCTAGTCTGACCTCCTGCACAATGCAGGCCACAGAATCTCACCCACCCACTCCTGTAACAAACCACTGACCTATGTCTGAGCTATTGAAGTTCTCA
This sequence comes from Caretta caretta, assembly GCF_965140235.1. Taxonomy (NCBI): domain Eukaryota; kingdom Metazoa; phylum Chordata; order Testudines; family Cheloniidae; genus Caretta; species Caretta caretta. Next base: position 66,646,449 of record NC_134213.1, read on the forward strand.
AATCCTGGTTTAAAGACTTAAAGGTGCAGAGAATCCTTCAGCAAGTGACCCATGCCCCATGCTGCAGAGGAAGGCAAAAACCCCCCAGACCCTCTGTCAATCTGCCCTGGAGGAAAATTCCTTCCCAACCCCAAATATGGCGATCAGCTAAACCCTGAGCATGTGGACGAGACTCACCAATCAGACACCCAGGAAAGAATTCTCTGTAGTAACTCAGATCCCACCATTCCATCACAGGCCATTTGGCATATTTACCGCTAATAGTCAAAGATCAATTAATTGCCAAAATTAGGCTATCCCATCATACCATCCCTGCCATAAACTTATCAAACTTAGTCTTGAAGCCAGATATGTCTTTTGCCTCCACTGCTCCCCATAGGCGCCAACTTTCCCCGGCGCCAGTGGGTGCTCTCACCCCTCCGGCCCACCCCCTGCCCTGCCCCCATTACAACCCCTTTCCCAAAGTCCCCACCCAACTCTGCCCCCTCCCTGCCCCTATTGGACTCCTTCCTCAAATCCCAGCCCCGCCTCTTCCCCGAGCGTGCCATGTTCCCCCTCCTCCCTCCCTCCCTCCCTCCCTCCCAGCCAAACAGCTGTTTTGCAGTGCAAATACTGGGAGCTGGGCGGAGAAGCGGAGCCCAGCGCGCTCAGGGGAGGAGGCGGAGCGGAGCTGGGGTGGGGGGAAGAGGGGCGGGGAGCTGCCGGTGGGTGCAGAGCACTCACCAATTTTTCCCTGTGGGTGCTCCAGCCCCAGAGCACCCACGGAGTCGGCACCTATACTGCTCCCTCCCCTTGGAAGGCTATTCCAGAACTTCTGATGGTTAGAAACCTTTGTCTAATTTCAAGTCTAAACTTCCAATGGCCAGTTTATATCCATTTGTTCTTTTGTCCACATTGGCACTGAGCTTAAATAAATCCTCTCCCTCCCTGGTATTTATCCCTCTGATATATTTATAGAGAGCAATCATATTTCCCCTCAGCCTTCTTTTGGTTAGGCTAAACAAGCCAAGCTCTTTGAGTCTCTTTCATAAGACAGTTTTCCATTCCTCGGATCATCCTAGTAGCCCTTCTCTGTACCTGTTCCAGTTTGAATTCATCCTTCTTAAACATGTGAGACCAGAACTGCACACAATATTCCAGATGAGGTCTCACCAGTGTATAACAGAGCATCATCTGATTTGTTATGCCTATGAAATACCAACTCTTGTTCTCAGAGATGAGAAAGAACACAAATTAGTTTTTGCAAAATATCCAGATTTTGGCAAACTTTTTCATTGTGTTTTCACAGCAGTTCTCTATTGCTCACCTAACTGAAGATAAATAGGATCTTGCCCAAAACTTTGTAACTTCATACAGGCTGTTAGATGATGTTGGCCAGTTTCCTGACATCTGCAGAAATTGTGCAGGTTATTTAGGTCATTGTATCCTGCTTTATTCCACAAATTCTTTTCACTGATGAAAAGTAGACAGGGCCAGCAATATAGCTTGCTCGTTTCCATACACCTATAGATCCGTTCACATTTGTATACCTCATTTCAGCTCTTCTCCTACTTTTCTGTAAGTACTCACTAATTACGTTTTTAGTTTTGGCCTTCAGTTCCTTATTTCTGTTTTTTATTGCCTAGTCTCTTGTACTAAATGAATTAGTGAACAAATTTTGCACTAAACTTTCCGTCCTCATGAAGAAGTTGTGCTGCTAGCTCTCGTGGGCAATTCAGATCTACACTTGCATGTCTTAGTTTCTTTTTCCAACACACAGCCAGTCAGGAAGTCAACTGCCTGCAGAGCCTTGTTGCCTAGGCAATGTGATGCAACTTGGAGCGTTGCACACTTTTCTAGCAAAACAAGAAGATAGCCAACATGAACAAATTGATTACATGTAGGACTTCTGTATTTTTGTAGAATACACTTTTTTTTGTGAATTCTTGGCATGCAATACATGTGTTGCATACATAGCTGACACAACACTACTGGGCTTTATAAGGTTACTCCCTGAGGAAAAGCCTAATAAGTAGAAGGGTCGCTGAAAGTTTTAATTTTCACACTGGTTACCAAATATTTAGTGGTTTTTTCCACCCCTGAAGTTGGATATGTACTAAAATGAAGAGATCTGAAGAACCTCCAAAATAGAGTTAGGAAAAGCAGCCAAGATCATCAGATGTTCACAGGCAGATGTCCTGAGAGGAAGCTTAGAGGCGTAAAGGACCATAGTAGTGACCCAGAGATAAGGTGTTGAACAAGGTGTGTGCCCAGGAAGAGGGAGGTTGAGACAACTTGTTGCTTTATGCTCAGTGAAGTTGATTTCATTTTTCTTTCTTTTTTTTCTTTCAGGTTCATAGTTGTACAGTGTCTCAAATCCAAACACTGCAGTGGAATAATTTTGTTATAAAATGACTATTTTCTTTGGACTACTTTTCTTCTTTACAGCTTAAATCAAATCTCTCCTATGAGTAGAAAGAATGGGGTTTAGATTTTCTATATTGCTGCATTGTTTCTTTGGTGGTTTGGAGTAGCTTTAACTTGAGCCCTCAGCCTCATTCCTCATTACTGACCTCAGGATTGATTTCTCAAACCAAATGAAAACACCATACACCTGCAGAAATGCCTTTTAAAAAAAAAAGTTTTGAACTTGGCACAATTCAAATACTGCTATAATTGTTTGCTAATAGAGTGGTCTAGTTTTATTTTAGTATTGTAACATGAAAAAGGAGATCCTACTTTCTTTGTGTTTTAACTTGTTTGTTTAAAGGTGAAACATTTACTATTCTGCCTCATTTTAGTTGCAGCATAATGTTCCTGGCTCCCAATAAATTTATCTCAGTATGTAGCTTGTTTCTAGTTTAGGGAGTAAATTAGGATGAAGAGGGCTAGGCAGTACTAGGCTAGGCAGTAAGAACAAAGATTTGCTGTTCATCTTCTACTATATTTATTTGTTGTATTTGATTGTGGTTTAGTATTTTTTAATTGAACTCATTATGCAAAATGTGTTTGTTTTTGAGATTATAGCACCATTAATATTATATTTCAAACATATTTTTTCTAGAGTAGAAAGACATTCATTACTCAGTCACCAGGAGTTTTGTCTTATACTTGCTGCAGTGAAAAATGATATCACAGTAGACTCTACCCAGGCCTAGACTAATATGGTATCTGTCTGCGGAAGCATTTTTGCAACCTTTTGCATATGTCGTAACTCATACTTTTCAACGGCTGCTGTCGGCTGAATTTGCATAAGCAATTTAAACATGGAAATTCTTGTGCATAGAAAATTAAAGGATAGGTTGAGATACCATTTGAAATATTGGCCTTTTAAATAGTTTTACTGATAATTACTATGCTGTAAATTTAATTGTATGCCATAGCTGGCATTTAAAGTAGTGCTACCTTACACAGTCCAGATGAACGTATTTAGCTGCAGTTTTAAGTATCGATGTAAAATTTAAAGACCAAATTGGGATAAGAGGATAATGTTTGGTTTGATTTATTTTCCAGTTTGTGAGCTAATTACATTTGTTTTATACCAGGAAATAGAGAGAAGTGTGGTGTCATTTCTTGCAATAATTTCATAGTTGAAGAACATAGTGGTTAAACGGAATACCATTACACTGATTCTCTTCAGGCTTGGTATGTTGTATGTGTGTCACTCATTTAACTTGTAGAGTAAAAGATTAGACACATTTTTTTCCTTTTAAGTTTTTTGTTTGGTTTTTTTTTTTAGTTTGTAAGAGCTCATAAATGGCACATTGGAACTGTGTATCAAATTGCACACTACATTCAGAATTAAAGTAGTCCTTTTCCAGGCATAATGAATCATGTCACCATAATGATCAATACAAAAAGTGCAGGGAGGTACTCTCATCTGGTATCTCAGGGTAGCAATAGAAAAGGAAGGGTTCTTGCTTGAAAGATGCAGAGATGAGCAAGTGAAATCTGTTCATAGATGTGCATGGTTCTGTGGCTGGTCCATAGCTGTGCTTGCATGGCCTCTTCTTCTCTCCACTGGCTTAGGAGATCCAATACCTCCTGTCTACTCCATGCAGGAGCCCATCTAGTGCATAGAGCTGGCATTGTCAGTGGGGCAGTTGCACGCAACAAGGGTGAGCTGGTAGGTGTACTCCCTAAGGTGGGCAATCAGGAAAAGGCATTTCAGAAACATGGGAGGTTTTGGGAAGTCCAGTTTCTGTATCCGTAGGGCAGTTGAGTTTACAATTGTGACCAGGGAAGTCCCTGTTGTAAGGAATGGGGCATTGCCAGTCAGCTGCTTAGAGGACTGTTAGGGTCAACATAGTTCATTCACTGTGTATACTTGCATTATGTTAACCTCAGCAGGATGACCATGGTTCCATGCCATTAGGGGAGGTCGATTTACTACATCAGTGTAACAGAAAAAAAATAATTGTGGAAAAATAGTATGTGATCATAAAATTAAAGACTGTATCATAAAGCATATGCAGAAGGGGGCTGTAGTAAGCATTGTCTAATTTTTTAGCGCTTGACTTTACAACCTCACCTAAGACCTTAGTTCGTCCTGTGCCATTGACACATCGGGCAGTCCAGTTCCTCCGCTGATCAAGATCACTTGTTAGTTGTGGTGCTTCTTCCCAGGTGTTTCCAGCACATTCAGTATCCTCTGTTATTGTCTTCTGCCAGTTTTTTGTTAGCCTTTCTTGCTTTCATTTTCCTCCTTGGGGTACCCAATTCAATGCTTGCTTAGCATGCCTTCCATCTTCTATACAGTGTACATGCCCCAACCTCTTAGCCTTCTTGCTTCAATGATATTTTCTAACATGTCCTGCTCTGTCAGCTCCCTTACTCTCACGTTTGTTATTTTGTCTTTCCATGAAATGTGTAATATCTTCTTCAGCCATATGTAATGAGCAGCTTCCAGTCTCTTTTTGTTAGCCCCTGTTCTTGGCCAAGTCTCTGCTCTGTACAGTAGCACGCTCAGCACAATTGGATGGTATAATCTGACCTTTAATTTGGTGTGGAGACAAAGGTGTTGGAGCCTTCCCAAAAGTGGGGGAGCCATGGTCCCCTGAGGCCCTGCCCCCACAACACCCTTTCTCTTCCCCCAGGGGCCCGTCCTTGTCCGTCCTCTTCCCCCAAGGCCTAACCCCCAGCCAAGTCAGAAGCTGGAGTGAGGGAAGGGAGCCCAAAAGCAGCTGCTGCCCGTGTCCCCACCGCCCAAGTCCCCAGCCCAGGGTCGGTGGAGGGACCCAGATTCACCACAGCTGTGTGTAGCTCTCCCTGACCTGGCTTTGCTGTGTAAGAACCACACGAACAGCTGTGGGGAACCGCAGCAGACCTTCCACCTGCCTGTGATGCAGGCGGCTGCCAAGAGCAACCCCCGGCCCATGTCATCGCCCCCCAGGCTCCCTGCCAAGGGCAGGTGGAGGATCCGCGGCTCCCCACAGCTGTCCTCGCAGCGCTTACTATGGCTGGGTTGCAGCTCCAAGACCCCTCCCCACGCCGGCCAGAGCCAGGTTGGGGAGAGATGCACAGGGAGCTGTGGTAAGCCAGCAAGTGGTTGCGGACCCTCCACCTGCCAGCTGGGCAGGAAGCCTGGGAGGTGGGGACATGGGCCAGGGGCTACGGGCCTGAGGCTGCTCTCAACACCCCCTGGACCCCCGCACCACAGGCAGGTGGAGGGTCCGTGAGGCTCCCACAACTTCCCGGTCTCCATGCTTGCCTGGCCAGGGCCTCGGGGGAAGGGAGCTGCCAGGCACATCCACTTTCAAAAAGTGGGAGGGCTATGGCCCCCCTTGTTCTGGTGCCACTATGTGGAGGTCTCTGTTTGACCAGATGTTGTTCATTCTTCCAAAAGTGGTATTTCCTTTTCCCAGTTGTTTATGAGTATCTTAATAGCAGCCATTTTCAAAGTAATATCCCTTCCAAGATAGCAGAAGTCTTCTTCCCATTCAATTTCTTTCCCATCCACATACACCTTTGCATCTGTTGTCCATTTTTCTATTTTCATAATCTTGGTTTTCTCTGCATTTACTTTCAGTCCAGTTTTTGTTGCTTCCTATTCTACCTCTGATGTAAAGGTAATCGTTCTATTCCATGTCATATGTAGTAAAGCATTGATGAGGTCATGTAACTCACCTCCACTAACTCATTTTACACCATCCATACTGTCTCTTGTTACCCAGTTCATCACCTAGTCTATTGCTAATGCTTTGAGGATTGGTGATAACACACACCCTTGTGTAACTCCAGTCACAATATTGAATCACTCACCTAGACCTATATCTGATCTTACTGTATCTCATCTACTTCAACATAATAAAGAGTTCATATGATGGATCAGCTTGTCTGATATCCCATAGCTTCCAGCCACATTCCACAGAGTCTGTTTGTGGACACTCTCGAATATGTTCCTGAAGTTGATAATGTTAGAATGAGTTTTTGCCAACCAGTAGCTTTTTGGATGATCTGTCAAAAAGTGAATGTCTGTTGATAATATGATCCACCTGGAAAGAACCCAGCCTGTTCTTCTCATAATATTCCATACCCTTACCTTTTTCATTCCATTCAGCATAATGGTAACCAATACTTTGCCCAGGAGTGATAGTAGTACAGTACCTCTCCAGTTCATGCATAGAGTAAGATCACCATTTTTTGACAAGGCCACAGTGATACAATCTTTTCAGCCTTGTGGCACTTGTTCTTTCACCCATATTTCATTACAGAGTTTTGTTAGCTGCTTAATCAGAATTTCACTTTCCACCTTTAGTACCTTTTATGAATTCTGTCAACCCCAGGAGCTTTCTCTTGTTTGCGGCCTTCGATGGCTGTTTTAATTTCACTGAGTGTTATCAGTCCCTCTTCTCTTTCTTACTTAGCATTGGCATTTCTCTTGAACCAGTTCTTGATCATCAGTTCTGGTCAGTTTGATATGGAATGGAAATGTTTTTTCCATCATTTGGCATGTTGTTAATGAGTTTTCAACATTTGTCCATCAGAGTCCCTGATCAGCATCACCTGTGATGGTCTAGTTCTTCCTGAGAGGTCTTTCACTGTTCTGTAGAGCTGCTTGAAGTCTTTCTTCTGCAGCTGCAGCTGCCTCTGCAGCCTTCTCCTGAACTCAGACATTTCTGTCTTGCCTGTATCTCATCTTTACTTCTTTCTTTTTCTCTGTTTTTCCTGTATCTTGCACTGTTCCTTGTTGGCCTCCAGAGTGTTTGATTATCAGTTGACGCCTGTGTTCCAGATAGAATCTGTGCATCCTTCTTCAACCCTCTTCAGAAGCCCACTGCTTCCTCCTCTGTCTTGACTACTGTCTTCCTCCAGTTTAACCATCTGTCTTCCTGACTTTCATCAGTCTGGTCCTGTAACACAGTGATTCTCAATGAGGGGTCATTCAGAAGAAGGGAATGAGTTATATTCTGTGTTTAAAATGAGATTCAGCAGGTGGTATACCTGAACCTAGTTAAATTCTGTGCCTCCGTATGTTCAACTATATGACGTATTTTAAAAAAAAGATATGAATTTAGTGCATATGAAATTTCTGGAAGTGGAAGTCATCTGTTTAGTCACAAAACCAGTACAGCATAGTCAGTAACTATTTCCTCACACTGCCCTGCCCATGTATCTCAACCTTGACTTAGCTACTAAAGTAATCTGCTTTCTGTGCCCATTCAGTCATTGGCCATTTGGCTTCGATTTTCAAGAAGGGAATTGAAGTGGCAGTTTTTATGAGGTGGATATCCATTCACTAGGAAATATACTGAGATGACCAATTTATTTTGCATGGGCCACTAAACAGCTGTTGGACTATGACTTTTGCCCGGGGTCCTGAGCTGTTTGAACCAGTGACCAAAATATTAGTAGAAAATGGGTATGAGTATTTTTCTGCTGTAGTAATTTGTGTTTCCCTGCATGCCCTACATCACTGTTCCTGTGCACTAGAAAAGAAGGGCGTCTGTTTAAAAGGATCAGGAGTTGCTCCTCTAGGATAAGAGCTTAACTCTATCAATTAATTGCTGTGGTTTTGTAGACTGGTTTGATTAGAAACTGACCTGAAAAAGCTATTAATCTCTTCCTCTTTTCTAGGGAGTTGCACATTCTCACTCTTGAACTACTTCCTCTTGAGTCTACAGTATAATTATGAAATATTGCTGTAGAGGAATAATTCAGTTCTAGCAAATCGAGATATATTCCAAATTACCTATTTTCCAGTAAGAAATATGTAGAATGGGAGCTCCTCTATTCTGAAAGAGGAAACAAAAAATACTTTTCACACTTTCTCTGGTAAACTTGGCTCTTGTTTAGTCTGCTTAGTTGTTTATTAAGTCCTCTTTGCCTACTCTTGGAGCCAACGATGTATATATTCATTCAAAATGTAATTTTAGAGAAAGCTATATATCAGAATTTTCAAGCAGTATTTTTCTCAAAATAGTGCCTTGTCTACACTTAACAGCATGAATGAAATGAAATGAATGTCCACATAAGTAGTAACAATTTGAGAAGCGAGCACTAAGAGAGAAATTCAATCATGATGCAGTTACATTGATTTCAGTAGTTACACCAATGATGAATATTCCTAAACTCTGTAAAAAGTATAATGCCTTTTCTATATAATAGCCCATTTAAATGTGACTCAAAGATAAGAATGTCATTGATTACACCTGTGTTAAAAATGTGAAAATCTGATAATGTAGTCCTTCTATAGGTGCAAGATGAAAGATAGAGTTGTAACAAAATGAGAGAATCAGTGTAATCCCCCTGGTCTTGTCCCTTCCAAATAATGTAGACTTAGTTACTGAATAATGTGTAACTACTGAGAAAAGACAGTTGGACAGATCTCAGGACTTCATGCACTGAGATAATTTGCCAGGTTCTGAACAGGTTCTTTGTATGATGAGGAAAAGAGTTAAACTACTGCAAGAAAGATGTGTTTCAACCAGGGAGATGGTCTTCACTTAATGGTATTAAGCAGTGATAGTAATTTTATGTTAGTTTTTGTAGCTAGCCACTTAGAGGATATTGTTGTCTGTTGCCAAACAAGCATAGCGAATGCTAAGTATTAAGGTTGAAAATATCTTATTGGAACTCATGCAGAAAAATAGGATTGTCTTAGCAGTATAAATATCTGCCAGGTATAGATTGTCATCCCAAACTGTGACCACAGGGATGGGGAATTGAGAAATTCTGGTGAGAACTAACTTTTTCTATGATGCTGCATTACTTCCAATCAACCTTTTTGCAGAAGCAGAGGATGTAGTATCTTTGAAGCAATGGAAGATATCAGTAGTTTTCCCTGTGACTCATGGCATGGCAAGATATTTCTAGAAATTACTGGAGACAACTGGGTAAGGAAGCAATTGCTATGAGTAGCTATTTATAATTTGATGCAGCCAAGAGATAAGCCTAAAAATGAATTGAAAGCTGTTAAAGTACAGTATCTTACTCTGTTCGGAATAAATATTCAGCAGCTGATATAGAAAGTAAGAATTTGAACATTTGCAAAAGCCTGTGTTTCAAAAGACTCCTGTAATCCTAGGAGCATTGAGATAATACAGCATAACACATATAAACACCATATAATTACTTGCATTAGAAACAGTGTGACTTGGGACACAGGAGAACACTGAAATTTTAGGGACCATAAAGGACCATTGTGATTATTACATTGTCTAGAGTGGCTCACTAGCATGAGTACCAACCTCAGGGCAGACTGTGAAGAAGCAGGGCACAAATCCCAAACTGGTTGTGAGTTCTATACTTAAATTTCACCAACCAAGTAACAAGTGTAAACTCCTCAGGCTCTATACAGCCTTAAAGTAGAGTCACAGACATTCCCTTTGAGTATTCCAATCGAATACATGCAGCATCCTATAAGCAGACCCACCACTGTGGTGCCTCCTGCTGGTCGTGCTGGGAATTAGCTGTCTTGGACTGCCAGGGTGCCTTTTACTAGCAGTGTCTCACTCGCTGTTACTTCCACTTCCTCCACCGTCTCCACCATCCCCAGCCCGCTGTCTCCACACTTTCAGGAGACAGGTGGTCCTCAGTCCTTCCACTTGCCTCAGTGGCCAACTGCAGTCTCTAGTCTAGCCCCTGGCTTTAGGGGTAAACTGCAGTCTGGATTTAGGCCACGCTCCTCATTGGCAAGTAGGGGTAAAGGGGTGGCAGGGGACGACCCAGGCTTGCCCTCTACTCTGGGTCCTGGCCCAGGGATGCTATAGCTGGCAGCCACTTATTGCCCCTCCTATTCCCGCTGTCTACTTTCCCTGGACCACTTCCCCTGTAGCCCTAGCACCTTCCTTGCCCTTGCTTCAAGGCTTCAGTCTGGCTATGGTCAGCCAAGAGATCCCCTATTGCTCCACTACCCTACCCAGCACTGCAGTATCTCCAGTGCTCTTCAGCAGATAGTCCTTCACCTTTGCCCTCCAAAAAAACCCCTGCCCCTTGCTCTGCTGAGCAGCCCTTTATATATTGGCTGCTCCAGCAAGCCTTCTCCTGATGGCTCTCCCAATAAACCCTTTCCTGATTGGCTGGGTTCTGCACAGCCTCTCCAAGGCTGCCTTAATCCTTCTCCTGCCCGTGTGGGGCAGCCACCCCACCACACATTCTTATAACACTAATACTTATTTTAACTATTCTAACCCCCAGATAAACTCGACTCGTTTCCAACTGTGCATTTGTCAGTGTGCAGTGAGGCAGAGGCCTTGGTGTGACCTGACACCTGGTCTGCTAGCATCACAGTGATAATCTAATCTGACTTCCTATATAACACAGGCCATAGAACTTTCCCAAAATTATTCCTAAAGCATATCTTTTAGAAAAAAATCCATTCGTGATTTAAAAATTGCCAGTGTTGGAGAATCTACCACAATGCTTGGTAAATTGTTCCAATGGTTAATTACTTTCACTGTTAAAAATGTATGACTTATTTTTGGTATGAATTTGTCTAGCTTCAACTTCCAGTGGTTGGACTGTGTTATACTTTTCTCTGCTAGATTGAAGAATCCATTATCAAATATTTATTCCTCCACATGTAGTTACTTACAGATTGTAATAAAGTCACCCCTTAACCTTCAGTTTATTAAGGTAAATAGATTGAGCTCCCTGAGTCTATCACTATAAGGCATGTTTTCTAATCATTTAGTCATTGTGTGGCTCTTCTCTGAACCCTTTCCAATTTATCAAAATCTTTCTTGAATTGTGGACATTGGAATTGGACACACTATTCCAGCAGCAGTTACATGACTGCCAAATACTGAGATAAAATCACCTTCCTACACCTAGTTGAGATTCCCCTGTTTATGCATCCAGGTATCGTGTTAGTCTTTTTGACCACAGTGTAAAATTGGGACCTCCTGTTCAGCTGACTACCCACTGTGACCCCCAAATCTTTTTTTAGTCATGGCTTCCCAGGATACAGTCCTTCATCCTGTAAGTGTGGCCTACATTCTTTGTTCCTAGATGCATACATTTACATTTAGTCATATTAAAACACCTATTGTTTGCTTGCACCCAGCTTACCAAAACATCCAGATTACTCTGGATTATTGACCTGTCCTCTTCATTTTTACTACTTCCATACTTTTTGTGTCCTTTACCATCTTTATCAGTGATTATTTTGTTTTTTTCATGGGGTAGACTTTATCAATGGTAATTTTATGTTTTTTTTCCATACAATACCTCTCATAGGAATAACCTGCATCTTAAGGGGCTGGAAGACTTCATTTTTATTTTTTAATGTTTTCATCTTGAAAATACATGTCCTAGATAGGTAGATTGGCAATTATATCACCTGCTGAAGAGAGAAGAAAAATTAGATTCTTCAGATTCATTCTGATGCCAAAAAAGTATTTATTTAGAAACAGACTTTACATATTCTTCCCATTGGCAAAGTGTGATCTCTGGCATCTGCTTCACCTTGTTGGCCAATTAATTAAGGAGCCTTCTCCACTTCTTAAGATCTCCTTCAATTCTATTTTGCTTACGTAGACAATAGAAAGGCCTTCTAGTTGTTTTAGGCCTTCTTTTAAATGATCTTTTAAACAACATGTGGACCCAAACTAACTGAAAATCCCCTTCATTTTCAACAAAGAAAGGCTTCAGGGAAAATATGTGCTTACTGAAGATGGTATTAAATGAACTAATCACTTCAGAATTTAATGCCTTTATTAAAATAATTTTAAAAAATTAATTTAAAAAAATAGAATTTTGTGTTAAACTTTTTTGGAAAAAATTATTTATCAGAATAAGCTTCCATCAATGACAGAAGGATAAATTATATAAATTTCAGCATAATTAAAAGGGAGGGAAGAGACTCTTGTGAACATAAATCTGCATAGGTTTCAGAGTAACAGCCATGTTAGTCTGTATTCGCAAAAAGAAAAGGTGTACTTGTGGCACCTTAGAGACTAACCAATTTATTTGAGCATAAGCTTTCGTGAGCTACAGCAATGCCATGTGCCAGCAATGCCCCTCTGCCATGTACATTGGTCAAACTGGACAGTCTCTACGTAAAAGAATAAATGGACACAAATCAGATGTCAAGAATTATAACATTCATAAACCAGTCGGAGAACACTTCAATCTCTCTGGTCATGCGATTACAGACATGAAAGTTGCAATATTACAACAAAAAAACTTCAAATCCAGACTCCAGCGAGAAACTGTTGAATTGGAATTCATTTGCAAATTGGATACAATTAACTTAGGCTTGAATAGAGACAGGGAGTGGCTAAGTCATTATGCAAGGTAACCTATTTCCCCTTGTTTTCCTCACCCCCCCCAACCCCCCTTCCTCAGACGTTCTTGTTAAACCCTGGATTTGTGCTGGAAATGGCCCACCTTGATTATCATACACATTGTAAGGAGAGTGGTCACTTTAGATAAGCTATTACCAACAGGAGAGTGGGTTTGTGTGGGGGGAGAGGTGGGGAGTGAGAAAAGCTGGATTTGTGCTGCAAATGGCCCAACTTGATTATCATACACATTGTAAGGAGAGTGATCACTTTAGATAAGCTATTACCAGCAGGAGAGTGGGGTGGGGGGAGGTATTTTTTCATGCTTTGTGTGTATAAAAAGATCTTCTACACTTTCCACAGTATGCAACCGATGAAGTGAGCTGTAGCTCACGAAAGCTTATGCTCAAATAAATTGGTTAGTCTCTAAGGTGCCACAAGTACTCCTTTTCTTTTTATAAATCTGCATAATAATTTTGTTTAAAAATAAACAAGCAAAAATCCCTCGATTATTTTTGATTGTTTAAGTAGTTTGCCCTTATCCACTGCATAAACTGAACTCTACATCATAGGAAAGCAGAGTATTGAGACCAGCTAAATTTTGTTTTCTCGGAAACTGTATATCAAGTCTGTAATCATGGAAAAGATCTTAATATATTTTTCTAGTATGTCCATTGGCACTTAAATCTGCTGCAGTCTGACACTGGAATTTGTGAATACTGTTAAGCTACTCTTTTACATAGCATTCCAGATTTTAATAAATGTTGTTGACAGGTTTGAGCAATCTCTAGTACAGTAAATGTTCCTGTGATGAGGTGAACAGACTTCAAATAGGAGCTTGCAGGGATGGAGTTAACACTTTGTCCCATATAAGCAGAGGCGCTGCATGTTTGCAAATGAAATTGAGCCCCCAGGGTGCCTGTACTCTATTAAAAAGCGTTAGTGGTACAGCAGGATCTCCATGGAGGAATCTAAGTCCCTCTTCCTTCAACTACGCTAGAGCATCCAGGGAGTTTATTTTTTGAGGGGGAGTGGGAGGAATGGGGAAGGTGCACATGAAGTTGAAAGGCTCACAAACTGTTATGTCTTGCTCTTTGAGGATTATTATAGCTGAGGAAAGCCTATTTTATTTATGTTTGACATTTGGTCTCTGGCTGAGAAAAGCTTTTTACTTAGGAGGCTTGGACTAATGGGCCAGAAAGGGGAAAGATATTTTAATATATTTATAAAACAGACCAACTCTACCCCCCACTACTTGAACTGTATCCCAGTCTTAGAGTGTTTCCTTTTGTCTAACATCCTCTGTTCTGGCTGGCCTGTCACAGCCCTTTATTTCCGAGATGGAAATGAATAGGTCAGCTGTCTGATTTAGTAATTCTCTTAGTCAGCAGCTTATCGCTGCCAAGGTTTTTATTACAGTAATGACAAAAGGGAAACAAGCTTATTGTGATTGGTATAATTTTGAGTGTCCATTTTCATTTCTCTCATGCTACTGATACATTTCCTTTAAGTAGGAGGCTGGGAAATGTTTCCTGACCAGCACATTATAAGAGGAAACTCTTCTTTGAGGAGGTTGTCTCCTTGTCGTCCCTTCCTAGTGCTATATGATTCTGTGTGGTCCTGTGCCTCCGAAAATATAGAAAACCAAATAATCATCATGGCTTACATGATTGCCATTGCATCAATGAATGGGATAGCTTTTTTCATATTTTTTTTTCATTTTTCTGTGCATGCTGTTAAAAAGAGCAAATAAGAAAATCCTAAGAAGTCGATTCATTTGAAAATTTGGAGTAAAAATACTTCAAGGTAGTTTTCCCCTTTTTTAAAGACAGTACCTTGGCATAATCAGAAAAGATATACTCTGAATTCCTTTAGCTAATATTTTCCTAGAGCAACAAAGAAAGCTAAACCTAAAAAGGGATTCTGGTCTTCCTGTCCTAACAGTAGTAGTTCCTGAATCAACAGTTAAAGAAAAATGAATATAACTCTTCATATATCCTTGAACAGCAGCTTTTTAAAATTTTTACCTAGTCACAGTTAGTATATAAAGGAATGATGTTCTTCATAGTTCTGAGATGCTCAAATTTTTGAGACCAGTAACTCTAAAACTAAAGCTCTCTATCAACTAAAAGGCATAAATGCTCACCCGAATGAATAACTCTAATCTGAAGTTATTCCAGGGCTTTTGGACATGATGCTCCAAAAAATTAAGATGACTTTTGCAAAAGTAAAATCCACTTATGTTTAAAATTCTTATTTTTAAACTGCCTTGCCTGATTAACCTGAATCTTCTCTCCAATATTCTCCTTTGGCAAGAGGAGAAAAATTTCAACTGGAGGCATGTTTCCTGAGGAAGTTGGGTGGAATTCAGTTGTTAAAATCTTTCCATGGAAAGCTAGTCACAGAGCTATGGACACACTGCCACCTCACCATAATGTTAGTAAATTAAACATGTTTAAAATGACGTGTATATATAATAGAAAAAGTAAAGAAAGCAATTTTTTTCCCCCAAGTGTATCAGCTTTTCATTCCAATCTTGTGACTAATTATTGCTCTGGAACTGTTTATATGTGTTTTGTTCTGCACATTCATTGTGCCCTATGGAGCATTGGTTATAATGTTTCAAATCTGCAAAAGCAAGTTTACAATAAAAATTTTGAGTTCTACAAAATATTTACAAAAAGAAAAGGAGTACTTGTGGCACCTTAGAGACTAACCAATTTATTTGAGCATGAGCTTTCGTGAGCTACAGCTCACTTCATCAGATGTTATACCGTGGAAACTGCAGCAGACTTTATATACACACAGAGAATATGAAACAATACCTCCTCCCACCCCACTGTCCTGCTGGTAATAGCTTATCTAAAGTGATCAACAGGTGGGCCATTTCCAGCACAAATCCAGGTTTTCTCACCCTCCACTCCCCTCCCCCCCCCCCCCCCCACAAATTCACTCTCCTGCTGGTGCTAGCCCATCCAAAGTGACAACTCTTTACATAATCAAGTCGGGCTATTTCCTGCATAGATCCAGGTTTTCTCACATCCCCCCCACCCCCATACACATACAAACTCACTCTCCTGCTGGTAATAGCTCATCTAAACTGACCACTCTCCAAGTTTAAATCCAAGTTAAACCAGAACATCTGGGGGGGGGGGTAGGAAAAAACAAGAGGAAACAGGCTACCTTGCATAATGACTTAGCCACTCCCAGTCTCTATTTAAGCCTAAATTAATAGAATCCAATTTGCAAATGAATTCCAATTCAGCAGTTTCTCGCTGGAGTCTGGATTTGAAGTTTTTTTGTTTTAAGATAGCGACCTTCATGTCTGTGATTGCGTGACCAGAGAGATTGAAGTGTTCTCCGACTGGTTTATGAATGTTATAATTCTTGACATCTGATTTGTGTCCATTTATTCTTTTACGTAGAGACTGTCCAGTTTGACCAATGTACATGGCAGAGGGGCATTGCTGGCACATGATGGCATATATCACATTGGTGGATGTGCAGGTGAACGAGCCTCTGATAGTGTGGCTGATGTTATTAGGCCCTGTGATGGTGTCCCCTGAATAGATATGTGGGCACAATTGGCAACGGGCTTTGTTGCAAGGATAAGTTCCTGGGTTAGTGGTTCTGTTGTGTGGTATGTGGTTGTTGGTGAGTATTTGCTTCAGGTTGCGGGGCTGTCTGTAGGCAAGGACTGGCCTGTCTCCCAAGACTTGTGAGAGTGTTGGGTCATCCTTTAGTATAGGTTGTAGATCCTTAATAATGCGTTGGAGGGGTTTTAGTTGGGGGCTGAAGGTGACGGCTAGTGGCGTTCTGTTATTTTCTTTGTTAGGCCTGTCCTGTAGTAGGTAACTTCTGGGAACTCTTCTGGCTCTATCAATCTGTTTCTTTACTTCTGCAGGTGGGTATTGTAGTTGTAAGAAAGCTTGACAGAGATCTTGTAGGTGTTTGCCTCTGTCTGAGGGGTTGGAGCAAATGCGGTTGTATCGCAGAGCTTGGCTGTAGACGATGGATCGTGTGGTGTGGTCAGGGTGAAAGCTGGAGGCATGCAGGTAGGAATAGCGGTCAGTAGGTTTCCGGTATAGGGTGGTGTTTATGTGGCCATTGTTTATTAGCACTGTAGTGTCCAGGAAGTGGATCTCTTGTGTGGACTGGACCAGGCTGAGGTTGGTGGTGGGATGGAAATTGTTGAAATCATGGTGGAATTCCTCAAGGGCTTCTTTTCCATGGGTCCAGATGATGAAGATGTCATCAATATAGCGCAAGTAGAGTAGGGGCTTTAGGGGACGAGAGCTGAGGAAGCGTTGTTCTAAATCAGCCATAAAAATGTTGGCATACTGTGGGGCCATGCGGGTACCCATAGCAGTGCCGCTGATCTGAAGGTATACATTGTCCCCAAATGTGAAATAGTTATGGGTAAGGACAAAGTCACAAAGTTCAGCCACCAGGTTAGCCGTGACATTATCGGGGATAGTGTTCTTGACGGCTTGTAATCCATCTTTGTGTGGAATGTTTCATATTCTCTGTGTGTATATAAAGTCTGCTGCAGTTTCCACGGTATAACATCTGATGAAGTGAGCTGTAGCTCACGAAAGCTCATGCTCAAATAAATTGGTTAGTCTCTAAGGTGCCACAAGTACTCCTTTTCTTTTTGCGAATACAGACTAACACGGCTGTTCCTCTGAAACAAAATATTTATAAATTCCTTTTGATCCCAAAATGTGTGTCTGTGAAAAATATGTGGAACACAGCAGCTGCGTAACAGTGCACGGCAACAGAACACAATTACTTAAGAGAGGGAGCGGAAAAGTACTATATCCAATTAAAATTGCAGGGTGAATTTAGTCTAACAGAAGGTAATTACCCAAATTGGGATTTAGGGCCTGATCCTATTACCACTAAAGTTAATGGCAAAACTCCAGGGGCCTTGAGACAGGTCATCAGATTTTGACATCCCCACTTTTCGATAGTACTCAATGATCTTTGGCCACCCGTTGGTAGGATCTCAATTTTATATGACAACTGAATTATAGTTGGACAAATTCTGTTGTATTTGCTCCTATCTTCATTGGATGCACTGTCTGGAATTACAGTGTAGCAGAGAGCAGGACTTTGTAGCTGCAAGCAGCACTGTGCACCTTTACACCAGGCTGGGGTACGGACACTATCAGAGGAATCATAGAATCATAGAATCATAGAATATAAGGGTTGGAAGGGACCCCAGAAGGTCATCTAGTCCAACCCCCTGCTCAAAGCAGGACCAATTCCCAGTTAAATCCCAGGAGTATTAGCTTCATCCTAGATTTTTCTTGTAAGTTTCATATTTAAGCACTGACCTTAACTTGATATATTTTAGTTAGAGAGCTGATGAGATCACAGCCTAAAGTGTTGGAGCTGCAGGAAAACAGATTTCCTGTTTTTCAAAAGTAGATTTCTCTTTTAGGGAATGTACTATTTTACCTTTTAACAGTACACTTTTTCTGTGAGTTTAGAATTAAATAAATTCTGAAATGATCAAAAACTTGGTTAGTATTGAGCAGCATTTAAAAAACTGGAACGGTGTGGAAACAATTCAATCACGTATTTGTGGAAAGGTGAATCTTCCTCTTAAGTACCTTCTGTTATTAGCTATTTTAAGCTTAATATCACTGAGATAAAATCATATGATGTGAATGGTAATAAAAGTGAAGGCTCAATACATGTAGTCCTTTATCGTAGGGAATGACAGCTATGCTGTCTGATGTTATAAACACATCATAGAATCATTTAGTTTCCATGGCGATGGGCTTTGGAGGTGAGAAGAAAACCTGCCAGCATTGAAATAATGGCTTTAAGAGCTCGCAGCAATATTTGCTGAAAATGTTAGTGACTGATCTTTGATATGCTGTTGGAATATTAAAGGTCAGTGTTAGGAGTTTAAATATAAGCAATCCAACCATATTAATGAAACAAAGGGGTTTTTTGTCATATTCTACTGTTGTATCCAGTTGTCCAACACAGCAAGTGGTTTAATTTATTTTGACAATGGTACTCCTTTGAGGTGATTTCTTTTCCCATCCTCCACCCCATGTACCCATTATTTCTAGTCTTGATTACAGAGCCAACAAACTATACATCAATGTCTAGAGAGAGAAATTAGCTTGTAACTGTTGTCTGTAGTCACTGCTAAACAACATTCATTCCAGTTTAGTTTGGGACATAGAAAGAGTTGTTCCAAGAATCAGAACTGTGCCAGATCAGTATTTCTCCTCTCCTTGTGGAAACTCCTACCACTAAAATGTATCCCTATAGAAAACAGTATGAAATTCAAAAAGTTACTGCATTCACATAGCCATTCTGAGACTCCTACTGGTTTGTTGAAACAAAAAGATCTACCCACCCAGCCCGAATTTTAGTATCTTACGCATTGGGCCATTTTAGTGAGCATATGTGACTCAAAAACCCCTCACTGCCAAGATTATCCTGATCTTGGTATGTACATTGTGGGTTCATCAAATAATGTCATGTGAGGTCTTAAATGAAAGCCAGGGTCACACTGGTGAAATGAATGTACAGATGCTATGTAAGGAGTTATGTATGTATACTGAAAATGTGTTTTAAAACTTTTCAAGGCAGAGTTGACAAACAGGATTTCTGTCAGACAAAAGGTGTTTATTCACCTTGCTTTCTGTCAGCATGTAAATTAAGCATTGTACGCTAACACAGTGGATGTGAATTCAACAGGGCAGCCATACACAGGAAAATAAACAACGGATGTTATCTTGACTCAGTATAGCCAATGAACCTTGGGGATATAAGAGGAAGGCAAAAACACCCCTTTATCCTGCACTTAGAAAGTAAATGGACAACGCATTTACATTCTTGAAAACAGGATCTCTGTCTACCTTGCAAAATATTATGGGTGATATAAGACCCCTTTAGACAGGAGGTTAACCTGTTAAGTTTAGTCTCTGGAAAGCATGTTAGGATTTTGTTTTATATGTAACCTTTTTGTTTCCATTATTCTTACTCACTATCTGTTGAATCTTTGATAATAAATGTATTGTTGTTTTCACTATAAATGTATCTCAGTGCTGTGGTGTTAAGTGAGGTGCAGATCCTGAGTTGAATCATACAAGCTGGTGTGTACACTCTTTCCTTGGGGACAGCAGACATTTCTGTGAGTGGTCAGTGGATGGGGCTGGATGCTGCAGGGGAACTCTTCAAAGGGACTTGGGGACTGGGGGACACACATTATTAATGTGAAAGGCAAAGTAAGAGCTGGCATAGCCCAGAGAAGCATTTTTGAGAGGCTAACAGGTTGGTTGTGTCAGGGAGCTGACTCCCAGTTAAACACAGGCTGGAGGCAGTGGGGTAACAAAGGTGACTCTCAGTTCTGGTCACCCCACGAACAGCACAGCATATTAGCACACTTTTTTAGAATAAGGATAATATTGCTTGTTATATTTAAACAGCCCTATTTATGCTTACTGTTCAAACGTGACTTGCAAAGCTTTTTAGCTTTTACAAAAAATGTAAACAGCATTCATAGTCACATGTTTTTAAACTATCCTAATTTTAGAAAGAAATGATCCTTCTTGCGGTTTGTCTCTTGGACACGTTGTTTTGCCACCAGCAACTCATGTAACCCTGTTTTCTGTGAAATGACATCACAAATCCCATGGATGTGTTCATCCCTGACTAATCCAGTTCTGAGTCTTTTCCCTTTCCGCGCTACTGGAAAGCAGCAATGTAACAAATTTTACTAAAACAATGTAGCAAGAGAAAGAGAAGGAAAGAAAGGGGAAAAGCTATTGGTATCTGCTTGGCATGCTGATAGCCATGATGTTAGGAGAGGAAAAGCTGAAGTCCCTCTCCCTCAAGTTTTTAAATGAGCAGGGTGGGGTCAAAGCTACTTTTTTTTTAATTTAAAAAAATCATAATTAAGAGCTTTTGACAAAAATAAGTAAAGTAGAAGGGAATCTTGGACTGTAAGTTTCATAAAATGAAAAAAACTTGAAAAACCTTTGCAGGTCATCTTTGTTGTGTCAGTATAAATAACAAATATTAGCCATAAAATGTTATCTTATTTTAATTCACATGTGTAAGTTAACCTGAGTTTTTAAGATGAAACAAAAATCACTTTGAATTTTCAGAAGTTATTGTAAAGCACTGTAATAATTGCCAGCAACAATTATGAACCTTTGAAAATAATATGCCAAATTGCCACAGAATTCTCCTAAATTCTGGTTGTTTTCCAGATTAAGCTATTTGAAAACAAGTTTAATGGACAGGATTTTTAAATGACCTGTATCTTTTTCAGCTAAACAGAAGATGAAGTAGTGTCTTCAAATGGAGCCTGAACAAGCTATAGTTTATGGGACTTCTCTTTTGATGTTAATGTGTACATTAACATTTCAATGCATCATTTCACAGATCACAGGAACAGTGAGTAGCAGTGAGTAGTCTCTCCCACTACTCATTGCTCATGGGTTTTGAAATTCAACTTTTAACAGTTATAATTTAGCTTTTAATGATAAGGTAAGATTCAGTATTCAATTAATCTGAAATTGGTACTATAAGGAGAAAATCACTGGCCTTTGTGTGAAATATTTAACTTATGTCCTAGATAGAGGAGAATCTGATAAAAAATTGCATCCAGTAGTCAATCTCCAAGGCTATCTTGTATCAGACCTAGTAACTGGGCAATCCTCCACCATATGTTGCATTCAGCATTGCAATTAAAGCATCTATTCTCTCACCACCCCCATTATACCATGTGTAGCAACAAGACTCATTATTGGAAGAGAAACACTTAAGCAGGACCCAAGACCGGTGTGAGATAGAAAGGGCTGTTTTTAAATTGATCACTAATTACAAACACCTTGGGAATGGAGGTCATTCATAACTGAACAAAAAAATATGGTTGTTCTTTCAAAAGTTTACAATTGAACATTGACTTAATACAGCTTTGAAACTTTATTGTTCAGAAGAAAAATACTGCTTTTAACCATCTTAATTTAAATGAAACAAGCACAGAAACAGTTTCCTTGCTTTGTCAAATCTTTTTTAAACTTTCCCTTTACTTTTTTAGTAGTTTACGTTTAACACTGTACTGTATTTTTAGTCACGTGTTTGGGAAAGAACCCCATGTAACTAAAATAGTTGGAGTCACATCCTGAACTGGTATTGAGAAAGACCGTTATTAAGATTTGGCCTCCCATTTCTTGTTTTTCTAGGCTATAGATTTTTAGTAACTTTTCAGATAAAATTACAGTATAACCTCAGCGTTACAAACACCAAAGTTATGAACTGACCGTTCAACCCCATACCTCATTTGGAACTGGAAGTATGCAATCAGGCACCAGCAGAGAGAGAGAGAGACACACACACACAGGCAAATGCAATCAGGTACCAGCAGAGAGAGAGACACACACACACAGAGGCAAATGCAGTACCAGGGAGCCACATGGAGCTGGATAGGGAGCCTTCCAGCCCCACCAACCCACTTCCCTCCGAGCACCAGCAGGGGTCCCAGGCTGCTCCCCATGGAGCACCCGCGGCATGTAGTCCCTCCCCCCCCCAAGCACCGAAGATTTAGGGGTATATAGTACAAGTCATGGACAGGTCACGGGCCGTGAATTTTTGTTTACTGCCTGTGACCTGTCCATGACTTAATAAAAATACCTGTGACTAAAACGTAGCCTTAGTTATAGTAATGGTGTGTTTGGAATGACTCAGTAACATCCATTCTTGCTGAACAAGTAAGTTGTCAGAGTTGCTGGTTCTTCATTAAAATGAAATAAGCCCAAATTCTGCTTTGTCATACTGGTGTAAATTAAGAATAACTAAATCAGGTGACAGAGTAACAGCCATGTTAGTCTGTATTCGCAAAAAGAAAAGGAGTACTTGTGGCACCTTAGAGACTAACCAATTTATTTGAGCATAAGCTTTCGTGCTCACGAAAGCTTATGCTCAGATAAATTGGTTAGTCTCTAAGGTGCCACAAGTACTCCTTTTCTTTTTGTAAATCAGGTGAGTTATTACAGAATTACAATGGAGAACAAAAGCAAGATTTGATTCTAAGGCTGCATCTCTCTTCTCTCTCTTTTGGGGGGTGCGTGGGGAGGAAAACTGTTTCTTGTCAGAAGAAAATGAAAACAAATGGCTTCATGTGGCTTTCACCTTTCCAATGAAAAATGGGGAAAACCCCTTCCTCGCTGCACAAAATAAGAAGTGTCATTGCTTAACAGTATGGTCTTGATAGAAACAGGCAATGGGTTTGAAGTTGAGCCTGATTGATAACTTTTTCTTCCCATTGCTAAATTTTTTGTGTTGGAAGAAGTTCTGTGGTGAGACATTGGTAATGGAGCGTCATACTGTGACACTTGATAATACTACAGGAGAGAGTTGCCTAGAGGTCTGACGGATTGATGTTAGACCACTATGGTTTTGCCTTAACTGAAGTAGGAAAAGTAGTCTAGTGATCAAAGCTCTAACCTAGAACTTTGGAGACCTGGTTTCAAGTCTCTGCTCTGCCACAGACCTCCTGTGTGACCATGAGCAAGTCACTTAATCTGTCTGCGCCTCAGTTTCCCATCTGTAAAATGGGGATGATAGTACTTCCCTACCTCACAGGGGTGCTGAGGATAAATCCATTAAAAGATTGTGAGGTGCTCAGATACGATGGTGATGAAGGCCATACAAATAACTTAGCTTAAAGTATATAGAAAATTAACATTAAAATTAACAATTAAATTTCCCTACTTTTGCCTGATACTTCTGTACTTCTGTGAATATTGTCAACTAATTTATAGTTTTTACGTTCCATATTTCCTAGTACCATCTTAGAAGCCTGAAGTTAACTTACTTTTCTACCAGTTTTTGCATTAGAGTCAGTGTTTTAGCAATGCCCCACTACAATAGTGAAGACCTATTTGATGACCTCTGTCCAGCAGAAATGTGGTATGTAATCCCATGGAACTCTTGCAGAATTTGGGGTTATTTCCAGTTTCCTGGCTAAGTTTCAGATAAGGTAATTGTTTTACCCATCTAGACTCTTCAGTAACTTCAGCTGGTACCCAGGGAAAATAAAACCAAAACCTATTCTGACACATTTGACAGTGCCAAAAAATCCACATATATAACAGGTTTCAGAGTAGCAGCCGTGTTAGTCTGTATCCACAAAAAGAAAAGGAGTATTTGTGGCACCTTAGAGACTAACAAATTTATTTGAGCATAAGCTTTTGTGAGCTACAGCTCTGATGAAGTGAGCTGTAGCTCACCAAAGCTTATGCTCAAATAAATTTGTTAATCTCTAAGGTGCCACAAGTACTCCTTTTCTTTTTGCACATATATAACAACTCACTTCTCAGTCAGCAGCTGATTTAGCACTTTTTAGTCCCTCAACTAGAACAGTTGTTTTTTCTGTTGTGGGACTGCTTTGGGGTCTAGTACAGTGATTTTCAAACTTTTGTACTGGTGACCCCTTTCACATAGCAAGCCTCTGAGTGTGACCCCCCCCCCCTTATAAATTAAAAACACTTTTAAATATATTTAACACCATTATAAATGCTAGAGGCAAAGCGAGGTTTCGGGTGGAGGCTGACAGCTCATGACCCCCCATGTAATAACCTCTGGACCCCCTACTTGAGAACCCCTGATCTAGCAGGTGTAGTTCCAACCAACTCAAAAGGAATAGAATTTATACTACGGATGTCTTCCTTGGTGTCTGCTTCCTTGATGATCAGAACAAATCCTACAGAATTGTCTGGTTTTATCAATACCATTTTCAACCTTCTTTTCAAACCAATGTTCAGTTGAACCTGGATACCTTTTGGGCATGTTTATTCTACCAGTGGTAGGTATTGGAATCTGTTTAGCAATTCAGTCCTGGCTGTAATCCTCCTGCTTCTGATCTGTTCAGCATAGCTAGTTCATTCAGATACTATAGCATTTGTTGTATGTTGACAGGAAATATTTCTCTTGATCCAAATTATGTTAACTGCATCCAGGTACTACATTGCTGGATGCTTTATAAATGTGTGTACTACTAAAAAGTTAGATATCAGTGTTTGAAAATCCCTGCTGGAGAAACCTGGCGTGTACTTTCAGCTGTGGTTAAAAGGGACCATTTGTTGTCAGGATCCAGCCAGGAATACAGTTACTGATCAGCCAAATTCTGTTTTATAAGGGCTTTTAAAACAGGGAATGCTGTCTTGGCCTTAAATATTCAGCTGTTTCTTAAGGGGAAAAGTTTAAAATATTAATAAAAAGAACTGGTTTGTTTGTTTTGTACTTCTAACAACTGAAAAAACTTGATATTTAGAAACATTTACATTATTCAAATAATTAGTCCATGATATATTCTTGTCACATTTGTTTTAAGAATGACAACAGCACATGTGAATAATCTGTTTTCTAAAGAAATATTTTAATGTTATTTACTCTTGATAGCATGTGTACTATAGTATGTGTGACATAGGTGAGTAAAGTGGGACTTGAAAGAGAGATTAAAATAATAAATGGTATAGTAAAGGTCAGTCTGGGCTCCTGTTTACCCTTTCTGATAACATAAATGATGAGCGAACAGCCAATAACAAGGAAACACAAAATATGTAAAATGATAAAAGGAAATACATTTTTATGTAATGCATAATTTAATGTGAGGAACTCCTTGCCATAAGATATGACTGAGGCAAAGTGCTCAATTAAAATTAAAAGGATTGTGCATTTCTCTGATTAGGAGAAAATTTGCAGCTATATAAATGATCATAAAGAGGCATTTTAAAACCTTATGCTTCCAGGTATAAGCCAACCAATGGATGTCTGGGGTTAGGAAGAAATTTTCCTTTTCCATTTTTCCATTGGAAAATTTTCCATTTCCATAATCTATAATGGGGGTTTCTTGCATCTTCCTGTGAAGCATCTGTTATTTGCCACTGTCAGAAAAAGAATATTGGACTAGACAAAGCACTAATCTCAGTCAGTATGACACTCATCTGTTATGTTTTGCTAGCACTTAGCTACTACAATGATAAGCACTTCATAAATTTTTATGCGTAGTTAGATTTTACATTATAAACAGTAGATGTTAAGATGTTCAGTTCATAAACGTACATTTATAATAAAGTACCTAAACTTAAATCTACACAACTCCCGTGTTTTACAATATGAGTAACTACTGTAGTGGACTAGAAACGTTCAGAGAAGGGCAAAAATGATGATCAAGGGTATGAAAAAGCTTCCATACCTAGAGACACTAAAAAGAGTAGGGCTATTAAGCTTAGAAAAAAGAGAACTAAGGGGGGGAATATGAGAGAGGTCTATAAAATCTGAATGAGTGGAGTGGGAAAATCGAATAGAAAATACACACTACAAAACCAGGGGTCACCCAATGAAATTAGTAGGCAGCAGGTTTAATACAAACAAAAGGAAAATACTTTTTCACACAATGCACAGTTAACCTGTGGAACTCATTGCCACAAGATGTTGTGGGGGCCAAAAGTATAATGGGGTTCAAAAAAGAACTAGATAAGTTCACGGGGGATAGGTTCATCAATGACTGTTAGCCACGACGGTCAGGGATGCAACCCATGATTGAGGTGACTCTAAACCTCTGACTGCCAGGAGGGAAAGATGGAGTGGATCACTCCAGCTGTCCCATTCTGTACGCTTCTCCTGAAGCTCTGGTACTGGCCAGTCTTGGAGACAGGATATTGGGCTCAATGGGCCATTGGTGTGACCTGGCATGGCCCTTCTTATGGTCTTAACTGTATGTGGTTGGTCTCTGGCTGCCTGGCCAGAAGAAAAGGGATTATTTCCCCTTTAATGGCTCCCTGTGTAACTGGTAGCAGAGAGAAAGTTTACCCTGACAGCCAGGGACGAGCAGGAAGCAGCTGGATGAGGTCAGAGGAGAGTACACTGCCTTTCCAACTGACTGGAGGAGTGGGAGGGTATTATACCCTGTGTAGTGCCAGAGAAGCCCTCTTTTATATGGGTTGTGCTGGTAGCATCCACCCACAAGATCCAAGTTCAGCAAGAATGGATGTTACTGAGTCATTCCAAACACACCACTACCATTTCCTGCTGACTCTTCAGAGAAAGAACAACTCAGTTGCTAAAAATTACTAGGTAAAAATGGTACCTTTTGACTTATCAGAGATGCTTCTCTGTGCGTTTTCAGTCATAGCTGGTGATTTACATGACAAAACTGATTTTTTTCCCCATATTTTCCTCCTCTTAGCTCTGCAGAGCTGACACACCTGGGAGAGGTGGACATTTATTCTGCTCAGTTCTGTACATCAACAGAACTGTTTAATAAGTTGCAATTTGTTATGCTTGTAAACCCAGTGGAGGCAATAGATTGGCACAGATATAACTGAAGGCCTAATTTAACCTAAAGAGCTTTTATTACTGCTGCTGATGCATAAAAAGAAAAGAATATAGCTTGACTCTATAATCCCAGGATTAATTTTAAGGACACAACAAAAATGTTGATTTTTAAATTTTTTGTTTATAAGCAGCAAATTTTGGATTTAGCGAATCCTCTAGGATTACATAAGATCTAAGTTACACATCTGGTTTCGGTTACTTGCAGCTTTTTAAAAATTATCCTTATGGGTGAAAATTGCTATGCTTTTTATCAACCCAAAAATGACTCCTTATGGGAAAGTTGGTTTCACTGTGTCTACAATACAAAGTTTGGTCGATTTAACTTATGTTGGCGTACAGCCATGGACTTTTGTATGTCACTCAGGTGCATGCACTCTTTGGTGCTTGAATTGGTGCTGTACGTCTTCACCACAAGTTGTTGCATTTATAAGAAAATGCGGTGAAGCATGGATAGGTATCACAGCATGCCCCACACTGCTGTCCAGTGCAAAGCCCTTGTGGGACATTTTTTGAGTGCTTTGTAGGATACCAGCAATTTGTCCAGGGATTTCTGGGAACTAAGTGTCGAGTTCCATAGTGCTTATTCCACCCCATAATTTTAATGTAATTAAAAAAATTCCCCACAGTCCTGCATACCACTTTTCAGTTGCCAGCATCTCTCTGGCAGAAGCATGGACCCTGCACGGCTTAGTGCAATTCTCATTACTAATGCAGAATGCACAATTTTAATTGTATTCCCAGTGCTGGCTTTAAAAGTAAACTGAGGAATCAGAAGTCCATTTCTTTGTTCTCTAAGCATGGGTGCCATTTTTAAATAGAGAAGAAAGGTTGGGGGAGAAGGGGAGGATTCAGACACCGAAAAGGGAAACAATCATACAAATAGGGAATAAATTAATCTATAAATTAACCTGAGCTCCTTTCCCCTTCATCTGTGCTTGCCTGGGACATAGAGCAGCTACAAAAGAGATCTTACAGCAGCCCAGCTGTGCTGCTGTAAGCTCGCTAGTGTAGATATGTCCTAATTAACACTTACAGAGTTAGGTTGATGTGAGCTTCCTTACGTTGACCTAACCCTGTACTGTAGACCAGGGCTAAGTCAAAACAAGTTGATTTAGGTCAACAAAACTTAGTAGTGTAGACCAACCTCATTCTTGTAGGAAACTGAGAAGTTGGTAGACTTGGTTTCTCAGGATCTTAAGGAGATGATGGTGGTTATTTTTTGTTAAGCAATTAACCTTTTTGGGAATCCAGTTTTGGGTTAAAAGAAAAGAATATTTGCTGTTTGCTTTCAAGAAATTGAATACATTTGTATTTGATAGCTAATGTAACAGAAAAATGTTGCAATGTGGATTATTGTCAGTGTAAGTAAAGGATGTTATTAATCTTGGACTTGGTATTGCATGGTATTCTCTGTAGATCAACCCTTCTATTTCTGTTTCCCTTAATTTGTTTATTAATGAGCTGTCAATTGCTTACTATATTAGAAACACTGAAAATATGAGACAGATAAATAATTTTAATTGAGGGAACTGTAAATTTCTGTTGAGAACTCAACCAAATTACAGGTCAGAAAACAACCTGAATTAAATCTGTGTGCATGTGTTTCTTAAAACTGTACATAAAATGTAACTGAATTATTTGAAGCCTAAATTTATTACTGATGGTAATTTTGTGCAGTTAAAAACAAATAAATGATCAACATAGTCAGGGCATTTTATTTAATTTTGCTGTACTTTGCTAAACTGCATGGAGCAGAACAGGCAGGGAGGGTGCTTATGAGCAGCTTGAAACTGAAGGTAGGAAAGGGCTGGGAAACATTAGCACTTCCCTCCTTTAGCTGATGGACCTGCTTTGACTTGTCAGGACAGAGTCCTAGTGTTGAATACAGAGTATGCTGAAGCTGGCATTCCTCCTGCAGAGTCTGGTGAGTCTCCATCTCTTCACACAACAGCCAGCCCAAAGACTGGATCATCCAGTACGTGTGGGCTGGAGATTGAGATAGTTCATCAGCTGGTATCTGAGGAAGTTGGGAACAACTAGGTTTTACAGGAAAAATGCCCAGCTGCAGCAGCAAGATGGTTTGATAGCCATAACAGGTCTATTAAAAGAACAATAGTTAAGGCTAAGATTATGTCACGGAGGTCGTGGAAGTCACTGTCAGCAATGCAGGACCCCGCAGCAGCCCAGCCTCTGCGGGGAGGTGTGGGTAGGGGACCCCCCCTCCCCACAACTGACCGGTCGCCACCAGCAGCGGTGACCCCTGAGCTGCCCAGCCACCACCGCTGCTCAGCTGCCACGAGCAGGCAGAGCCCCCCTGCAACTCCCAGCTGCTGGCATGAGAGGGATCCCAGAGCTGCTCAGTGGCTGCAGGCGAGGATACTCCCCCACCCCTCCTGCCCCAGTTCCCAGCTGCCAGGGCAGCAGAGGGACTCCGGAGCTGCTCAGTGGCTGCAGGCGGGGGTCCCCCTGGAGCTCCCCAGCCTCTGCTGTGGGCAGGGGTCCCCCCGCAGATTCCCTGCCACTGCAGGTGGCGGGGGTCCCCCTTGCAGCTTCCAGCCCCACAGGGCAGCAGGGGGACCCCTCGCACCCACTGGGCAATGGGGTGCCTGCAGCTCTCAGCGGCTGCAGGGGCGGACAGGGTGCTGGACCCGCCTCCCTCCCCATTTTGTCAGAGATGTTTTTAGTAAAAGTCAGGGACAGGTCTCAGCTTCCATGATTTTTTGTTTATTGCCTGTGACCTGTCCCTGACTTTTTCTGAAAATATCCATGACAAAATCATAGCCTTAACAATAGTAAAACAGCTTTTGCTCCCTGCAGAGCTCAACTGCTTCTTGGATCTTTGCTTGGATTCCTTTCCTCCCTGTAGTGCATGCTGACCCTCAGCTCTGGCTCTCAGCTGACCCCTGCCCCTCCATCCCCTAGGCAAACACTCTAGAAACCTTTGCATCAGGGACTGTCACCTTATATGTTTATGCATCTTGTCAGCTGGTCATGCGTGAACCCGATTAGACCCCCGGGTTTCTTGTGACTGGCTGATGTGATGTTAAATATGAATAATCCCTGTCTATACTGAAGGCAAAGTTGTATTTTAATATCTTGTTTAACATTACTCCTTAAGATTGTGTTCTAACTCAATGTAATTTTTAAGTCTTTGGGGTTGGTGGGGCTGATGGACGTTCCTCCTGCCTCCAGTCTTGGAGGAGACACCAAGGAGGAGCCACTGTGTGCCATTCCCCTAAATCCCAGAGCTGGCACAAAATCTTCAGAAGTAGAGCTGCTGTCCTTACCCCAGCTGGTGAAACCGAAGCGAGGCTGGCATACTGACCCAGCAGGGCACAAGTTCAGCCTTTTATAGGCACAGCCCAGTGAAGCCCCACTCACCAGTGATTAGTAATAACAGACTTTTCCAGCACAGGACTCTCAGTAATATAAATTCATCTTGCTGAGGTTGGGGTTATGGCTGTGTGTTTGGGTATGATTTTGAGCGGCTGGGCATGTACATCGGTGGTGGTTGTATACTGGAAGTGAAGTGCATTTTGGACGTGAGAAATGAATATTTCTCTCTCCCAGCCATGACTATGGCTCTACCAAATTCACGGCCATGAAGAATGTGTCACAGACCGTGAAATCTGGTCTTTTGTGTGCTTCTACCCTATACTACACAGATGTCACCGGGGAGACCAGCATTTCTCAAACTGGGGGTCTTGACCCAAAAGGGAGTTGTGGGGGTGGGGGTTGCAAGGTTATTTTCAGGGGGTCATGGTATTGCCCTCCTTACTTCTGTGCTGCCTTCAGAGCTGGGCAGCTGGAGAGTGGTGGCTGCTGACTGAGAGCCCAGCTCTGCAGGCAGCAGCACAGAAGTAAGGGTGGCAATACCATACCAGGCCATCCTTACTTCTGTGCTGCTGCATGCAGCAGCCCTGCCTTCACAGCTGGACTCCCAGCCAGCAGCTGCTGCTCTCTGGCCACCCAGCTCTGAAGGTAGCGCTGCTAGCAGCAGCAGCACAGAAGTAAGGGTAGCGATACTGCGATTCCCCCACAACTCCTTTTTGGGTCAGGACCCCTACAACTACAACACTCCGAAATTTTACATTTAAATATCTGAAATAATGAAATTTAGAACTTTTAAAATCCTGTGACCATGAAATTTACTAAAATGGATTGTGAATTTGGTAGGGCCCTAGCCATGACATTTGAGGGATAAAGCATGTGACTGTAGTTGGTCTGGATATTAATATTTTAATAACATGAATTTCTAGATTTGTAGTGTTTGCATTGAAAAGAAATATTCTTCTGCCACTATTACTGTAAACGCATAATGCTTTTGGTGTGAAAATAATATACATGTTCATCTGAGGAAGTAGGCAGTAAGTACATGAGGAGAGAACAGCACAATGCAAACTTATTCATCATTCTCATACTACAGATGGTAATAAGATGTGGAATGATTTACATATGCTACTCTAACTATAGCTCTTAAATATTACATAGTATCTTTCTCTGTGGCTTGTTATTCATCAGTGTTGCCAAGATATTAACTGCTGTGCTTCATGAAATGTTTGTATGAATGCTGCACTGTAGAACTGAGTTACAGTGGTAACAGTACCGAGTGCTCGGAATCTTCATTTTCATCCTGAGATATTACTTTAAAATACGGTTGTAAACTGGTGGATCAGCTCCCCAGCCTGGGACAAACAGACACATTTGTAGCCCTTTCCCCAGGGCTCAGTTTATTCTCCAGCACAAAACAAAAGCATCAGCTCTGCTCTTGACTGAGGCTATGGGGCCACTTCTGGCCTCTGGTAACTGAAGACTCTGGACCTCCCTAGCCTAGCGGGGGGGAAGGGTGATCTGGAGGGCCTGCTTGCCCTCTTGCAGCCTTCTGCTGCAGCCACAAGAGAGTTTGCTTTCAGCACACTCCTGGTTCCCGGCCCCCTTACGGAGTTGGGATCTTGATTTATATCCTCCAGCTGAGAATCTGACCCAATAACTAGGTGCTGCTCAGTTAGGCCTGGGTGCATAATTCCCAGCACCTTCCTGCTGGTGTTCCACCACAGAAAAAGGCTCTTTGTTGTCTGCCACCCCTGCCCATCTAGGAAAGGTCTCGTTAGCAACCCTAATCTACAGACTTGGGCTATCAGAGCTCATGCTAGCACTCTAAAAATAGCTGTGTAGACAGCATTTTGTAGTTATGGCATGGGCTAAAGCTCTGACTTGGAAGCCGCAGGAGGGGTGTGGGCTTCAGATCCCCATGGTATTTTTAATAAAATTTACCATACATCATACAAAATCTAACATACCGTAATGTGCCTGCAAAAAGATTATCATTTGGAACTTATTCCAGTTTGTGAGAAATGTCAGTTCTAATTCTAGAAAACGATTACTGTCTTTTTACAACAAAAGGCATAAATTAATCTGTTTTATTATGAGCGCTGCTGCCACCAACTCCCAGAACTCCCACATTAATCAAAAGAGTCAGATGAAAATCTCTGCAGTTTTCTTGTTTGTTTGCATGTTTGTTTGTTTTTTCGTTTTTTTGTTGTTTTTTTAATAGTTACTGATAATGAAACTGCCACTCTCTCAACTTGTAGCCCATAAAGTGAGGAGAAATTGATCCCTTCCATATTAACACAGAAGGCTATCTTTTAGTTTATGTCCACATATGTTCAAGTTTAAGCCTAATTGTAACCTATGTAATGATATTTCTACTATAATTTTATTCTGACATCTTGAATCTTTTCTCTCACAATGCACTAGGTTATAGTGAAAGGTTTATTTTAATTGTGTATTTTTGATATTTTAAACACATTTTAACATATACAAAAATAGAATTTCCATTTCTAAATTATATCTTGGAGGTAATCAAAGTGAGTTTATTGTCCAGCTCTACCCTTTTCCAGTACAGATAAAATTGGTTAACAGATTTTTTACTTATGGGTATTTATTTTATTAAGGATATAACGAACTTTAAAATGATTGCATGTATAATTGTGGTGACATTAAAACTTAGTGAGGATTCCTATATTTTTTTCATTGCTTTTACATCTTACCTCACATTCATATTTTTTGTTGTTGTTGTTGCTATGTTCATTATCTGGTTGTACAGATCATTTATTTTTTAAAAAGCATATTTTTTCAAGCATATGTCCTTGTGCTTTGTGTTGTCCTTGTTAAAACTGTTATGCATGTTTCCAGCATTATCCTTTGGCCTAAAGCTGGCAGTCAGTTATCAGGCTTCTTGTGGAGGTTAGTTTTTTTGGTGGTTTTGTAGGTGCATATACATCTAGTAGAAATATAATGAAAAATAGAGAAAGAATAGAGTGTTTAATTTTGTAAAATAAACAAATGGTCTCTTATAAAATAACTTTAACTTTTTTCTTGTAGAGTGCTCATTTGGCCATGATTGATACCCTGATGATGGCATATACTGTAGAGATGGTCAGTGTTGAAAAAGTGATTGCATGTGCTCAGCAGTATTCTGCCTTCTTCCAAGCCACAGACCTGCCCTATGAGATTGAGGATGCTGTCATGTACTGGATAAATAAGGTAAGAACAAAGCAAATGTATGCTTAGATTGAAAAGACAATCAACATGATTCAGCAGCCATGAATGGAAATTATATGTATTCCAGACTTCATCTAAGATAACATGTTCATTGTCCTTTAAGCAAGGATAAGAAAAAAGTAAGTTTTCATAATCAATTAAAACATGTTATTGAAATCAAAATTTTGACTGCAGTGTATAGTATTAAGAAAATAAAAGAATGTAAGAGAGAGATGAAACCTGACCAGTTACTGATGAATTTTGATGATGTGATAAAGTTGTTGATAAATCATTTTGCAGAACCTATAGATGTCCTTGTCTTTCTCTAGTGTAACGAAACTCAGTTTGAAACTGGGGTCTCTGCTGTACCTAAGCATATCTTGAGTATGAGATTTTCAACCTGTTTACTTATTACATAATAAACAAAATGTACAGATATAATAGTAGCCTACTGTAATAAAATGTACCTATCAGCATCCAGCATATTCAGAAACAGATCACACACCATTGCCAGATCTGCTGGTACAGGTGGACCCAGATTTCTGTTTCAGTTTTGTCTGATGTGAAGTAAACATTTCTCATGTTTTCGGTGAGTCCTATGATGATGATAATTTAGAGGCCCCTGAAAAATTATTTTTCCCTTCCATATTGATCATAGCTGGGGCATATCACAGGTTCCTCCTCAGCATGTTTAACTGGAAACCTCAACCCAGCATTCCCTAAATCAGGGATTCCCAAACTTTTTACTAAGGAGCCCCACCAACTGCATTTTGTCTTTTTCTGCAACCCACCCAGGGTCCAAAATTGTGGGAAAGGTCAAAATCATAGGCCAGCATCCTTCTCCTTGCCTCACTGAGGGGGCACAGACCAACCACAGCAGCGTCCTCCACCCTGGCATTGCGACCCTAATGCCAGCCCGCTGCAGCAGAGAGACCCGGGGGGAGGGGGTGTGGAGGGGAAGAGGGAATGGGACAGGGAGGAATGGAAAGTGAGCCTGCCTTACACTCGTGCTGCTGCAGCAGCTCCTGTCCTGTGGGTTTGGGCCCAGCTCCCCTCCCTGGGTGTCGCAATGTGGTGCATGGGATCATAGCACCACTTAGGGTTGGCCTGGTTGCTCCTCTGCCAGGTTGTAATATTCGGAGCACAGAAAGCCAGGCTCAGTCCAGTGGAACAGGAGCCACTACTGCAGAGTGAGTGTGGGTGGGGCAGGCTCACTCTCCAGCACACGCACACGTGCACAAACGCCCTTTGGGGCCTCCCCTCTACACTGGGTCCACAACCCACTGAGAATCTTCCCTTGACTCAGTGGTGGGTTGGGACTCACCAATTGGGGAATAGAGCCCTAACTCTCTCCATAAACATACACTGATTCTAGGACAGAGCACCACCATCTTAGGAGTTTGGGGCAGATGAGGCTGGGGGGAAATGGGGTTGGATAAAGTTACACCCTGAATCTCGAGCCTTGCAGCCAGGTGGTCCAATTTAGTGTCTTTGATTTGGGCCGTAGGTTGGCTTCAACAGACCCTGATCGTACTGACTATCACGTTTCAGTTGTAAACCCAGTCAGAGGACTGCTTCTTTTAAAAACAGAATAGGTCATTTGAAAAATTTGTCTCTTTAGGTAAATGAACATTTGAAAGACATTATGGAACAGGAACAAAAACTAAAGGAGCATCCTAGTGTAGAAACTCCAGGAGGTCAAAAGGTAGGTATACAAGTTTAAATATTTAACTGTGAGGATACTCATACATATGTGAACAAGACTTACTTCTGTATAACATGTAAAGTTACATTGTAAATTCTTTATTAAATCTAGCAGACACTACAGTTGAATTGAGCACTCTAATGGTGCTCAGTACCGAACACCAAATGTTTCTGGGGATTCCTGGTGATCTTAGGAGCATTTTATTTTTTAACAAGACCGCCAAGCACATATGAACACTGCTGTAGTCTTGATATGTCTGCTGAGACCAGGGTGTACAGTATGTTAAAGTAAGAGAGAAGGCTTTTAGTTCAAAATTGCAACAAGCTATGAAAGTTTCACTTCTTCAGTTAAATCATTTTAAAAATTAGTTTTATACTTTGCATTCCCTGTTGTCCTTTTTGCCAAAGCAAAGTTTGACAATGTGGAAAGATCTTTGTGGCAATATAGATATATGACACATTAGTCCTAAGAACAGTATATAATAAATACTACGTAAAAAAAAAAAAGGCTACAAACAGATCTAACTCTTAAAAAGTAACATACGTTTTTAGAAGTTCTTTTTGGCTTAGCTTTTAGATATCACCCTTTTATTACATAGGTTTTTTTGAAAGATTCAAATAGTGTGGAATAGCAAGAAGCATCACTTTGGTTACATTCAATAATAATAGTTGGTTACTAGCCTAAACATGAATACAGTCAAATACATGGTATTCTATACTTTTTTCTGTCAGGAGTTTTCCCTGATGTTCCTGGCACTGACTCAGTTAAAAAGCATCTTAGTCAAACTCATGATACAAAGGAAGGATTATGTGGGATTCCCGAGTCTGGAAGCTGGTTTGGGAGCTTGCTTCTGAATGACACAATTCACCCTGTGGAGAAATGCTTATTATTGAGGGAAGGATTCTTCTTATTCCTAGACTTGCTTTGATATTGACGTACAAGAGGCTAGTATAGATACCATACAACTCCAATCCTACTTTCCTCCCCATTCTCTTTTAATGTAAGGGGTAATTTTCCTTCCCACCCTGTTTTGAAGGAGTCATAAGGATGCCTAGCTGTGTGAATTATTTGGTTTTAAAAAAATTGAAAATGTGCTTTTAAAAATAGTAAAATTAAATTAGTGTTTAGCACAGAAAATTTTCTGGCATATGAGAGAAGGGCTCTTGTTTATTTTTTCATTCAAATAATTTAAGATATGTCAGGTAGAGAAATTCTTTGACATTTTCATGCTTTAAAAGGGTGGTGTTGTTGATGAGGTCAAAAATAATTCTAACTGCCCCTCACTTTTATCAATATCTGCAAATAAGGCCCTATCCCAGGAACAGCTTAAATTTATAGCAATAGCAATAAAACAGTGAAATAATAAAGGATTAATTTCTAACATCTACAAAATACTGATTGAAATTGACATACAGGAATGTATAAGTTTTATGAGCAAATGGATTAAAGATATTAATAGGAAATAGCATAGGAAAAATGGCTGAAAATGTAGTAGAAAGGTCAGTCATCTCGTATTTGTATTACCAATATGGAAAACTGCTTAAGATTCTTAGCAGTGGTATGCACTTAGCTAACTGAAATGCAGTATTTTCAAAGTAGGAACAGCATGCTGGAGGGAATATGGAGTAAAAGGAACTTTTTATCAACATATAATCATTGTGCCCATATTCATAGCTTCTGGTCCAAAATTAGAGAACAATTATGGCTAATTACTAAAAATAATATAACTTAATGATATTAGGCCTCCCTGAAAGAAGACCTCTTACAACTGAGAGATCTCTTACAACAGTAAAAGTAGCTTGGTAGCATATCTGATCTTGACTTAAATTATTCCCCTGCTTTCTTTGCATAGTGTGCTAAAGCAGGGGTCGGCAACCTTTCAGAAGTGCTGTGCTGCGTCTTCATTTATTCACTCTAATTTAAGGTTTCGCATGCCAGTAATAGATTTTAACGTTTTTAGAAGGTCTCTTTCTATAAGTCTATGATATATAACTAAACTATTGTTGTATGTAAAGTAAATAAGGTTTTCAAAACATTTAAGAAGTTTCATTTAAAATTAAATTAAAATGCAGAGCCCCCCGGACCGGTGGCCAGGACCCGGGCAGTATGAGTTCCACTGAAAGTCAGCTCGCGTGCCACCTTTGGCACGCGTGCCATAGGTTGCCTACCCCTGCTCTAGAGTATGGGATGTCCTTGCCATAGAAAAGCTCACTCATCAGATTGAGTTAAAACAAGCTGAATATTTGTATATATTGTTGTCTTCCATTATAGTCACAAAAAGGAAATTAAATAGCAGGAAGGACTGCATGACTTAAGCTTTCTTGAAATACTGAGGGGGGCCAATGTGGTTGAGATTTTTTAAATAATGAATAGACTAAAAGATGTATAGAAACAGAAATTTGTCTTACCAGGAGAAATATTTGATGTTATTGTTAACTATTTAAAGATTACTGTTGTCTGCAGATTTGATCATATAAATGTGCATGGTGGAAATAATATTTTGTATAAAATATTTTATATTTATTTATAAATTTATATTTATTTTATATTTTATTTATTTATATTTATTTATTTTATTTATTATTATTATTTACATTGTGATAGCATTCAGGGACCCAATGATGGATCTGGACCCCATTGTGGTAGGCACTGTACAAAAAAATAACAAACAGTCACATGCATCAAAACTCTTTACCAATTGTCATATACTTCATTGGGGAAGGGGAAGGTTTTGTAACTAAGGCCTTGTCTACGCTGGAATTTTAGACACCATTGAACCAGCGCAGGCGTAACATGATTTATTTTGGTGTAAATGTAAGTGTAAAAGTGTAAATGCCTTTATGTTAGGTGTTTACATCAGTGCAGGCAAGCTCTATGGCTCCAGCATACTCCTGGATATTTTTTTAACCTTTTAGAGATTGCTGGGGGACACTGCAACACTTGTTGTACTAAAGTGCTATCCTTCACACTTAAAGGCATGAAGAGAAATGACAGTAAAATTATATGGAAAATGAGTTTAAAATATTAATTACATGTTAAAGCCTCAATTTGTTATGAAAAATTAAATCAGCTTCTGGAAAAATAAACCTTGCACCTAAATATGAGAGTTTTAGCACAGATTACACAGATAAATCTACCCACAATACATTGCTTGAACGCTAACATAGATTCACAGAACAAACCTCACAAATTAGATTTTCATAAATGTTTAAATACATGATCTTCCAAATGTGTTGCATGAGACCCATAAATCCATTTATGGAAGAACTAAAGCTTTTTCACACTTTATAGAAGTGCTTTGGCAATTTTAATCATGAGGTTCAAAGCTTTATAATATTGCTTGTACCTAAAAAGTTTCACATAAAAGCATTTTACAGTGTATTTATATTCACCTGAAGTATTTCCTGAGTTTTATAATGTATAAGAGCCTGCTAGCTTCATTTATGTGTAAATCTGGGCAAAGAATTAAAAAAATTGAACAATTTATTTGAAAAAAAAATGGCATTCAACCAGCTCTATTTATGAGCAGTATCTAAAGGTTATTTTTTTACGTAAAA
This sequence comes from Caretta caretta, assembly GCF_965140235.1. Lineage (NCBI taxonomy): Eukaryota > Metazoa > Chordata > Testudines > Cheloniidae > Caretta > Caretta caretta. Next base: position 66,685,334 of record NC_134213.1, read on the forward strand.
TGCAGAAAGATAAAGTATAGTATATTTTGTACTCATTTGTATCACATTTTACCCAAGTTATCGAAACCCATTGCTTGTTACTTAAATATCGCCACCTCTTGAGCTCTCACTGATCTCCTAGACCAGTGGCCAACCTGCCACACTTGAGTCTCTGCCATTCATTAGTCCTGTTATATCCCATTTCTACTAGAAACATACTCCTTAAATACAGTGTGTCTCACATACTGTACTGTGACTATCACTTATTACTAAAGTTAATAGCTCTCACATGTAGACACTGCTGCTGAGATTTTGAAACTCATCACAATCTCAGGTAGAAATTATATTTTCGTCACATGGAACATATTGAACAACTCTACAGAATACTAATGTGGTTTTTTTTTAGTTAATTTTTTTAAAATTGTAACTCAAGCCACCCTTTTAATCAAGTTGACTGGAATTTCCATCAGCTTTCTATTAAGGTGCTATGATCAGCTTACCTGTTCAGTATAATGCTGCTACTATCAAATGTCTTTCAGTATTCACACACACACTTCGGTGCAGCATACTGTTTATCTTTTTCCAGGTTCTGACTTGTCATCCCTGTACTCCATTTCTTTTTTCACAGCTCAGTGCCAGTGAGATGTCATTTACAGTATATATCTTTGTTGACCCCCAACATCTAATACTGACAGCTGCGCAACAGACTCAATTATTCTCCTGGGCCACTATCCTACAGCTGCTGACATACAATTGCAGCTGTTACTAGTGACTACTCTGTGTGATGTTACTTTTTTCTGTCATTTTCATTCCCTGCCTGGGAACTAAGTTACTGGTGTCAGTAGACATTGTAATTAGGTCAAACACCCAAGATTGAATTCTGCTGTTGTAATACCCTTTCTAAATAAGCAATGTTCCAAATACTTAAACAAACAAAATAAAAAATAGAAAGAACTCCACATTTACACTGAAGTTAGGCACCTAAATGTAAGTGGCATGATTTTCAGAAATGCTGACCACCCAGACTCTATTGGACTGAGAGCTCAGGATGATCACCATTTTAAAATGAGGCCACTTATTCAGTGACCTTAATTTAAGCACCTAAATTTTGAAAATGTTGGCCTTAGTGTTCATATGCAGTTCTAGCTCTATGCTTACATCTGGAGCCCATCACTACCCTCCTTTCTTGATGCTTCTTATATCCTTCAGCATGTTGCTTCCATTAGGACTTGGAAACCTAACAAAACAGGGAGTTAATATTTCCATTGTACCTCTTCTGCTTCTTTCCATCACTCTTTCCAGACTGAGGCCCTGTGCTGTAATGTGGGTTCTCCATGTGACTGGCATAGTTTGAAGTTCAAAAGTACCTTGTTCTATAGCTTTAAGCATCATTGAAGGTTCTTCCTGTTTGTGTGGGCTGCTACTCCAGCCACATACTGCTGAGACTTCAAATTTCCTGAGGTTTTTTAAGCTGTAGCTCTCAGGGATGGGCATGATCTTGGAAACCTGTTTTTCTCTGGAGTTTGAACTGGAAAAGGAGCAGGGAGCGAGAATGTTTCTATCTCCCCAATAAGCACAAATAGCTAAGCAGGCCTGGGAAGAAAAGAACTTTATAAAGATTTCAAGGACCTGAAGACCTATTTTTCATTTTAGTTTCTGGCCAAACAGAAGCAAGATTGATTATGCTAGAAACAGGCAAAGTTATTCAGTAAACTTTATAATTCTCTTCTATTTCCTACTCCAATAAATTTCATTCCAGCCAGAAACAGAAGAAAACTGAGCATATAACCCTCAAACCCTGCCTGACAGTTTTACTTTAGTTCATTTAGAAATGCTACAATAAATCTTTAGAGAGCAAACAACTAAATTAGTGTTTTGTTGAAAAAAACATTAAAATGATTATTTATTATGAATTACGGTAATAATTTGATTAAGTCTGGATTAGCTAACAGCCCAGACCTAACTTCTGCCTCATTCCCTAATCTAGACAAACCCAACAGTAAGCATAAATTACATATAACTGGGAGTTCTTTGAATGTAATGCCTTTGCAAATCCATGTGCATTTCCCTCATCTTTGGGTTTTATTAGATTTCAGTGAGGCGGGGAGGAACTGCACCCAGTTGGAAGGGGATGTTTTAATAAGAATGGTTGGAATGTTCAGATCCAGGGGTGGTTATGCATGTACCACCTAAAACTTAACCACTTCTAAATGGTTGTGGGATTCTCCAAATACAGAAGCCCAATCTCACACGGTGGCTTTGCAGAGGAAATACATTGAGTACTCCCACTCCTGGTACACAACCTTTCCTCCAGTAAAAAATTATTTCATATTCAGACTAAATGAAATCTGTTTCCTTGCTACAGTTACTTTCCACAGTTTAAAAAGTATGTAGAAAAGACAATGTACTGTACAGCAAAAACTATGTAAAATAACAATGAACTTTCACATATTTAGACTTTTTTACAATCTTTCAGTGAGTAAACCTTTTATAATAATGCAGCATGTCTAGATCTTTTTAAAAAGTACATAAGCATACAAAATATATACTTCCTTTGGAGTATATTTTCTGCTTCAGGATAAAACATATGAAAATTAGCTTCATCTGCACTTATAAATAACCATTCCTTAAATTTTTTAATTTGCGTAATCAAGTTAATTTACCCTTTGGTAGAACTTGCTCTGTGTATTTGCTATACTACAATAACAATGGTGGTTCTTCGAGTGTTTGCAGACATGTATTCCACTCAGGTGTGTGTGCCCAGTGTGCCAAAGCTGGAGAACTTTTTCTATGTCAGCACAGGCTGTGTCCACACTGGTGGCATATCATGGAGGATTGGCTTTCCTTTGCCTGTCTGTTCCTGACTCTCCTCTGATTCAAGAATGCTCAGCTGTAGTGCTTTCTTTGTCAGTATCCTTGGCACCAACGGGACCGGTTTTAGACCCCCTCATTGTTGTCGGCACTGTCTTCTGTGCCTTTTCCAGTGCAGGGTTGAGGTCACCCACCCTTTTGGTACTGAGAAGCGAGTAAGCGCAAGTACTACCTTCCATACCAGTGACAATTGCAGAGCACACTGCTTCTGCAGGAATGGGAATGGCTTCAACTTCAGTGCAGACATCTGCTCTGGTACTGAGTGTAAGGTCCATATCAATGCTTAAAGTACTGAGTGCTTTACCTTTCTCAGTACTGATGAGCTAAACTTCAGATGAGTCGGGATGTTTGCTGACCCCACTGGGGATGGCTATTCTGTTGCCTCTGTTGACTATTTGGAAGATTCCTCAGGGTTGGAGACATCTTCCTCCTCTCTGTTGCCTTCTAGATATCGCTTTTGAAAGACACTGAGACTTCCTGGGGATCACCATTGGTACTGATATTGTGAATGCTTTCATAGTTGAGAGAGGACTTCTTGGCCCAGTTACTACTGGCCATTTATGCCGTACCCTTACCCACAATGGCCTTGTTGGAATCCCTGGGATGTTCCACAGTCAGTTAGGTTCTCATCCATGGTGCAGTCCAGAGCAAGGTCTCCTATTCTGCTGGGAGCCTCTCCTCCTGAGCCTCTATCACTGCAGCCTCAAATGGCAGTTGCTGCAGTGGACCTGGTTCAGTATGAATTGTTGTTACGGGCATCACAGGAGATTCCACTGGCTTTGCTTCCTTCCTCTTCTTCATTGCTAGATGACTTTGTAATGCCAGAATATTCCTCCCCTATATCTGATGATTTTAAATAATGTCAGGACCTCCTGAGGCTCATGGTTTCAGCCTTTGGTATTCAGGAGAACATTCATAAGTTACTGTATATTCTCCTGTCCTCAGCTCCAGGGAAACTGACTCTCCCCATAAATTAAGTGATCTTGGAACCGGCAAAGACTCTGTGGAACGCTCCAGCTTCCTTACCACCCACAACAAAACATACAGATAAAAGATGCTACGTGCCTATGCATGGTTTTGAGTGCACCTATTTGCATCCGGTACTTAAACTTCTTGTTGTAATGGCTGCTAATGAGACGTTAAGACAGGGAGGTATAAATTTACACAAAAGAACAAGGATTTTAAAAGACTGTATGTGTTTGGGAGGAAAATGTATTCTACTTCTTCCTTACAAATGCATGTTGCCAATCAGCAGGCACTTTTATCAAAGTACGACTTTTGTAAATTGGGAAGCAATGACAAAATTAACAGATAAGTTGCCCAGAATCCTGTAGTGAAGAGTTTAAGGCTTTCATTGCAGAGGGCTGTCGAGTGGCAAAAATTACAGTTAGTTTGAGACATGGCTGATGCTTCCTCTAGAGTTATGGCCTCTGCTGTAACAATGAGAAGGACTTCATGGTTGCAGAACGCTGGTATCACTCCTGAGGTCCAACTGACAATTGAGGACCTATCCTTTGACGGTCAATCTTTATTTTCAGAGAAAACTGATGAAACATTACATTCCCTTAAAGACTCAAGGTATGTTGTGTTTGTTGGGGGGTTTTACCCCAGTGGTAAAGATCATCACTTCCCAGAGCAACAACAATAGCAGCAATAACACCCTCAGCAGTTCTTTAGTTCCAATTGTCCTGCTAGACAGCAGGACTTCTCCAGAAAAGGGCATGTGTCTCATAGAAGTAGGTCTTCTGGTCCCAATTTTAACCCATCAGCCTGTCCTTTATCTATTTTGGGCAAGCAGCCTACTCGACACTCTCCCTGAGGTTGGCATTCCAGTTCTCAAGCTTCATACCATTTCCCTTTCGTTTGGAAACTGGCTATCCCTCTTCTACAGGGTTTGGGAGTCAATAACTATGGACAAGTGGGCACTAAGCATTGTGAGACTGGGTTATGCCATTCAGTTCCAGTTTGTTCACCCTTCCCACTCAACTACTCTTTCCCTTTTCAGGGACCCTTCTCACTCGTCTCTGCTCCTTCAGCATGTGCAGACTCTTCAGGCTTTGGGGGCAATAGAGGAGTTTTCACTTCAAAATCAGGGAAAGCGTTTCTACTAAGGGTACTTCCTGATCCCCAAGTCCAAGGGAGGGATGAGACCTAGCCTCAATCTCTGTGGTCTCAACAAGTACATCAAATACATGAGACTGTGCATGGGTATCCTAGGGACTATTCTCCCACTTTGAATCACAACAGCCAGTTTGCAGCCCTCAATCTTCAGGATGCTTACTTCCATGTGGCGATCTTCCCAAGGCACAGGAGGTTTCTGAGATGTGTAGTGGAGGTCAGCATTATCAGTACACTGTGCTTCCCTTTGGCTTTTCCTCCGCTCCATGGGTATTTACCAAATGCATGTAGTAGCAGCATATCTCAGAAAAAGAGGAATTCTTGTCTGCCCAAACCTGGACAATTGGTTAGTGAGAGGCAAGTCCAAAGAACAAGTCCTCTGTAACACCAATTCACACAATGTCTCTTTGATCATCTGGGTCTGATTTTGAACAAAGGAAAGTTGACATTAATGCCAACTGAACAAACTGATAAATTAGGGCCCTACTAGACTCATAAATTTGAGAGTGTTTCTGCCAAACAAACAGTTTCAAGCAATTTGTCACCTGTATCTGGCACTTCAGTCCTAACCTTCAACTACAGTCTACGTGTGCTTGAAGTTCTACACCATATGGCTGCGTGCACTTATGTAGTCCAGCCTATGAGATTGTGCCTTCATCCTCTTCAAACATGGTTGAAGTTGGTTTATTGCCCGAGTTGTCAGTTGTTGGACAAGCTTGTCCAAGTGCTTTCAGTGATCCTGGATTTCTTACAGTGGTGGACAGTTCTGAGCAATGTATGTTAGGGTATTCCCTTCAGTTGTTTTCCAACAACAGGATTTTAGTCACCAGTGCCTCCTCAATAGGTTGGGGAGTTCATCTAGAAACATTGAAAATTCAGGGCTTTTGGTTGAAAAGGAGACTTCCTTTCATATCAACATCCTGGAGCTTCAATCCATTTACAATGCCTGCCCAGCCTTTCAGAATCACATTGGGATGCAGCAGTTCATATACTCACCAACAACGACACCGCAATGTATTATGAGCTTAGGATGCAATAAATTTTGGCAGTTCTGCATCAAGAAAAGCCGCTCATTTACTTGGGGTCCAGAATCACTACTCCAATCATCTCAGCAGGAATTTCTCCCAGAATCACAAGTGGTGTTAAGCAAGTGCTACTCAATAATAGAAAACTGTCCACAAGAGCTACCTATTCAACCAAGTGGAAGTGGCTTTTGATGTGATTGCTAGCCCGGGGATTCGACCAAGCCTAACCTGCATTTGGAACATTTTGAAGTATCTGCTACACCTTCAGTCCTCTGATCTGTCTCTCAGCTCCTTTGCAGTCCAGTAACAGGTGATCTTGGCATTTCATCCTTTGATCCAAATGAAGTCAATTTTCTCTAATATCATGGTAGCAAGATTTCTAGGAGGAGTCATTAGTCTCCACCCACCAGTGAAAGAGCCGGTTCCCTTGTGAGACCTTAATACTGTGTACTGTGTTAACTGCTCTTATCGGGCCTTCACTTGAGTCCCTAGCAACCTGTTCTCTGTCCCCCTGTGCCAGAAGACAGCCTTACTCTCCTTGCAGATGTTACAGCAAGAAGAAAGTGAACTGCAGGCCATAATGACATATGCAGTTTTTCAAAGACAAAGTGGCCCTATGGACACATTCAAAATTTTTGTTGGAAGTGGTTTCCCAATTTCACCTTAACCAAGTAATATTTTTGCTATTCTTTCCTAAACCACACTCAAATACATATGAACAGCAACTTCATTCATTGGATGTGAGACAATGCTTGGCGTTTTACCTAGAGAGGACTACACTTTTTCATTCATCACCTCATTTTTTGTCTCCTATGCAGATCAAAGGAAGGGTCAGGCAGACTCTAGGCAGATTTCCAGGTGGATAACTTCCTGCATTACAATAGCATATAAAGTAGCTGTTCCTCAGACCATGCTTCCTCAGAGATTATGGACTTATTTGATGAGGGCACAACCAAGATCGATAGCATTCTTAATTGCTGTTTTAGATTCATAGATTGATAGATATTAAGGTCAGAAGGGACCATTATGATCATCTAGTCCGACCTCCTGCACAACGCAGGTCACAGAATCTCACCCACCCACTCCTGCGAAAAACTTCTCACCTATGTCTGAGCTATTGAAGTCCTCAAATCATGGTTTAAAGACTTCAAGGAGCAGAGAATCCTCCAGCAAGTGACCCCGTGCCCCATGCTACAGAGGAAGGCGAAAAACTTCCAGGGCCTCTTCCAATCTGCCCTGGAGGAAAATTCCTTTCTGACCCCCAATATGGCGATCAGCTAAACTCTGAGCATATGGGCAAGATTCGCCAGCCAGATACCCAGGAAAGAATTCTTTGTAGTAACTCAGATCCCACCCCATCTAACTCCCATCACAGGCCACTGGGCCTATTTACCATGAATATTTAAAGATCAATTAATTGCCAAAATCATGTTATCCCATCATACCATCTCCACCATAAATGTATCGAGTCTAATCTTAAAGACAGATAGGTCTTTTACCCCCACTGCTTCCGTTGGAAGGCTATTCCAAAACTTCACTCCTCTGATGGTTAGAAACCTTCGTCTAATTTCAAGTCTAAACTTCCCAATGACCAGTTTATATCCATTTGTTCTTGTGTCCACATTGGTATTGAGCTTCAATAATTCCTCTCCCTCTCTGGTATTTATCTCTCTGATATATTTATAGAGAGCAATCATATCTCCTTCTTTTGGTTTGGCTAAACAAGCCAAGCTTCTTGAGTCTCCTTTCATAAGACAGGTTTTCCATTCCTCGGATCATCCTAGTAGCCCTTCTCTGTATCTGTTCCAGTTTGAATTCATCCTTCTTAAACATGGGAGACCAGAACTGCACACAGTATTCCAGGTGAGGTCTCACCAGTGCCTTGTATAATGGTACTAAAACCTTCTTATCTCTACTGGAAATACCTCTCCTAATGCATCCCAAGACCGCATTAGCTTTTTTCACGGCCATATCACATTGGCGGCTCATAGTCATCCTATGATCAACCAATACTCCAAGGTCCTTTTCCTCCTCCGTTACTTCTAATTGATGCGTCCCTAGCTTATAACTAAAATTCTTGTTATTAATCCCTAAATGCATAACCTTACACTTCTCACTATTAAATTTCATCCTATTACTATTACTCCAGTTTACAGGGTCATCCAAATCTTCCTGTATGATATCCCGGTCTCTCTCTAAATTGGCAATACCTCCCAGCTTTGTATCATCCGCAAACTTTATTAGCACACTCCCACTTTTTGTGCCGAGGTCAGTAATAAAAAGATTAAATAAGATTGGTCCCAAAATTGGTCCCTGAGGAACTCCACTGATAACCTCCCTCCAGCCTGACAGTTCACCTTTCAATAGGACCCACTGTAGTCTCCCTGTTAACCAATTCCTTATCAACCTTTTAATTTTCATATTGATCCCCAACTTTTCCAATTTAACTAATAATTCCCCATGTGGCACTGTACCAAATGCCTTACTGAAATCTAGGTAAATTAGATCCATTGTGTTTCCTTTGTCTAAAAAATCTGTTACTTTCTCAAAGAAGGAGATCAGGTTGGTTTGGCACGATCTACCTTTTGTAAAACCATGTTGTATTTTGTCCCATTTACCATTGACTTCAATGTCCTTAACTACTTTCTCCTTCAAAAATTTTTCCCAAGACCTTGCATACTACAGATGTCAAACTAACAGGCTTGTAGTTACCTGGATCACTTTTTTTCCTTCTTAAAAATAGGAACTATGTTAGCAATTCTCCAATCATATGGTAGAACCCCTGAGTTTACAGATTCATTAAAAATTCTTGCTAATGGGCTTGCAATTTCATGTGCCAATTCCTTTAATGTTCTTGGATGAAGATTATCTGGGCCCCCCGATTTAGTCCCATTAAGCTGTTTGAGTTTTGCTTCTACCTCAGATATGGTAATATCTTCCTCCATATCCTCATTCCCATTTGTCATGCTACCATTATCCCTAAGATCCTCTTTAGCCTTATTAAAGACTGAAGCAAAGTGTTTGTTTAGATATTGGGCCATGCCTAGATTATCCTTGACCTCCACTCCATCCTCAGTGTTTAGCGGTCCCACTTCTTCTTTTTTTTGTTTTCTTCTTATTTATGTGGCTATAGAACCTTTTACTATTGGTTTTAATTCCCTTTGCAAGGTCCAACTCTACTTGACTTTTAGCCTGTCTTACTTTATCCCTACATGTTCTGACCTCAATAAAGTAGCTTTCCTTGCTGATCCCTCACATCTTCCACTCCCTGTATGCTTTCTGCTTTTTCTTAATCACCTCTCTGAGATGCTTGCTCATCCAGCTTGGTCTACAACTCCTGCCTATGAATTTTTTCCCCTTTCTTGGGATGCAGGCTTCCGATAGCTTCTGCAGCTTTGATTTAAAGTAATCCCAGGCCTCCTCTGCCTTTAGATCCATAAATTCTTCAGTCCAATCCACTTCCCTAACTGATTTCCTTAATTTTTGAAAGTCAGCCCTTTTGAAATCAAAAACCCTTGTTGCAGATTTATTTTTGTTAATCCTTCCGTTCAGTTTGAACTGAATTAGCTCATGATCACTTGAACCAAGATTGTCCCCTACAACCATTTCTTCTATGAGGTCCTCACTACTCACCAAAACCAAATCTAAAATGGCATCCCCTCTAGTCAGTTCAGCAACTACTTGATGAAGGAATCCATCAGCTATCGCATCTAGGAAAATCTGAGCCTTATTATTATTACTAGCACTCGTCCTCCAGTCTATATCTGGGAAATTAAAGTCTCCTATGATCATGCAATTTCCATTAGTATTTACTTCATTGAAAACATTAAAGAGGGCTCTATCCATATCCAAATTAGATCCCGGTGGTCTATAGCACACCCTAAGCACTATCCCAGGGGAGGCTCTAGTAGTTTTCTTCCCCAGTGTAATTTTTGCCCGGATGGACTCTGTCTTATCTATTCCATTGCTTCTTATTTCTTTACATTCTACCGCATCATTGATATACAATGCTACTCCACCACCTTTACCTTTATTTCTGTCTTTCCTAAACAGCACATACCCTCAATAGCTGTAGTCCAGTCATGACTACTATTCCACCATCTTTCTGTTATCCCTATAATATCTGGTTTCACTTCCTGCACCAGTAGCTCTAGTTCCTCCATTTTGTTAGCTAGGCTCCTCGCATTGGTGTACAAACATCTTAATTTTTGCTGTTTGGCCTCGCTCACATTCTGTACCCTATTTGGCACGGTCATTCTACAGCCAGTATAACCTATTAGACTGGTATCCATACTGCCCTTCGTCCTTATATACATTCTCCTACCCACGGCTGTATCCTTTCTTACTGTGTTTTCTTCCCTCTCAATGCTAAAATCCGGCGTGGAGATTACCTGGACATCTCCCAACCATCTTCCCCAAATCCCTAGTTTAAAGCTCTCTTAATCCGTTGTGCTAGCTTCCATCCTAGAAGTCTATTTCCTTTCCTACTCAGATGAAGTCCATCCCAAGAGAACTGTCCTCTTTCCATGAATGCCTCCCAGTGGCCATACATCCCAAAGCCCTCCTTATAGCACCACTGCCTAAGCCATCTGTTGATAGTCATAATCTTGTCACACCTTTGTTGCCCTTCTCTAGGAACAGGCATAATCCCACTAAAGATCACCTGAGTCTCGATTTCCTTAAGCATCTTCCCCAGCCTAGCATAGTCTTCCTTCATACGTTCCAGTGAGAATCTAGCCGTATCTATCGTGTTGATATTGGATATTGGCAGGGCTGCTGCCCAATCTTCTTTATATATTTTTATCAAGCACTATGCTATTAGCACTGTGTCTAGGTCACATGCAAACTTTGGAAAGGCAGTTTTGCAGTTGTTGAAGTAGACTCCATGTCCCACCACCTTAAAGTACTGCTTGTGAATTAACTGAATGGAATACCCATCTATAACCACTCAATGGAAAAATTATTACTTGTACTGATAGATAAGATAATAGATAAGCTATTACCAGCAGGAGAGTGGGGTGGGGGGAGGTATTTTTTCATGCTTTGTGTGTATAAAAAGATCTTCTACACTTTCCACATTATGCATCCGATGAAGTGAGCTGTAGCTCACGAAAGCTTATGCTCAAATAAATTGGTTAGTCTCTAAGGTGCCACAAGTACTCCTTTTCTTTTTACTTGTACTGTAACTGTTGTCCTTCTAGATGCGGGTGGAGACATGTATTCCACAACCCAACCTCCAGCGCCTCTGCATCGGAGTGTCTTGTCTTGACATTTGGAGAAAAGGAACTGAGAGAGTTTGGGGCAGCACTGCCCTTAAATAGCCAGGGAAGGGGTTAAGGGCCAGAGGGCATAAGCGCCCTCCCTGCCGGTACTATTAGGAAAAGTTTCCAGTGTTGATACACTGGGTGCTCACGCATCTGAGTGGAATACACATCTGCACCCACATCTCAAAAATATAGTTACAGTACAGGTAGGTAACTGGTTTTTTGAAATAAATATTTTTCTGAAACCTATAAGCACAATTAAAGACTAATCTAAAACCCTTTGAACTTAATGAAATAATTTCAATTGGTTTTTTTCAATGAGTTTGGGATTAAGCATTTAGAATGAGTTTACTCTGATTCTTTGCAAATCTAATCATTTGGTCTCTCTTTTTTATCATATATATTTTATAGACTATTTGATTATGATTAAATCCACCAATTCTGATTTTTTCACCCCTTCCCTAGAAGTAACTGAAAGAAAACTACACACATGAAAACTAGGTTGTACATTCAGGTCATTGCCCATCATGTAGCTGATGCTAATGTGACTTGTATTTGTAAATACATGATTGCCCGCACCCTTCATTTTTCTGAAGATTGTCATAGGACTGTATTTACAAAATATTTTTAAACTTGTATGAAACATTACTGGCTGGCATTGGAATTAACTTTTATAAACCTCATTGGAATTTGTAATATTACAAGCATGTTTAGACCTGTTATTATACATTGCGTTACCTTTTTTGCTTGCTTGCATATTCTATGTTCTGAGTCACTTCATTTTGATCATAGTCTCAGATGAATTCCTCAGTTGGCAAAATTGATTGCATATCCTGGGTGCAATTAGATGTGTGAGGACATCAAATAAAATAATAGTGATTTAAAAACCTGTGTCTTTTTAGTATGGGAAAATTATTCTGTTGATCGACAGAGACTGAAAACTATCATTTCCATTATTATTTTTACTATTAAAGAATTTCATTTTATTCTGTACGAAGGTTACAGTGCCAATAGCATTTATTATGAAATTATAATACGCTATTGTACAAAACTGAGAGAAGTTTAAAGCAAAATTGCTATGTAAGGATAAACTATAAAATCTGATTTAAAATTTTTTTTTGCTTTTGTTTTTTCTTTTTTCTACTGCTTCCTCTGAAGTCTCCTACCAAATGGTTTTGGAAACTGGTTCCTGTAAGTTTGCCTGACTGCTTCACCTTTGATCTAATAGCTTAAAATGAGAATCGTTTTGTCCAGGTCATGCTGGTGTACTCAATTCATTTAATTTATCTCGGCTAGATTAGATTATAGTATAGTAGATCGCTGTCCATAGGGTTCACATAGTTTAGAATCCAGTCGTTCAAGGTAATCTGGAGAAAATTAAAATTTAAGGTATGATATTGGATCAAAAGTTGCTTTAAGAACAGTTGACATGCATCTGTAGTGGTTATGATATTTTACTTTTTATAGTGAAGTGTGTTGTCTTCTCTTACCTCATCTCAGTATATAAAATACCCTCTCTGTACTCTCTCTGGTAAGGTTCTTTGCTTGGTTCATATGCAAACTCCTATTCAGTGTGAATCAGAGCTGCTTGTGTACTTTCTTAAGAAAGTTGATCCACAGAAGCCAACCTTTGTGGCACTTGAAGTTTTTAGACACTTATTGAAAAGTGTGTATCACACATACACCATTTATCCTAGTTTCTCTCTTTTCAATTAGTGATGAGTATTGAGGGGAGCAAAACATTGGCTGTCCCCCTATTGTTAAAATTATAAAAGCATAATAATGTAACTCTGTGCTTAATTAATAACATATTGTAATTTGCACTAAAATTGTATGTAGTTTAATTAACATATCCCCTGCTACACTTCAACAATAAAGATAATATGCTCTTTTCTCTGTCATCAGTAAATCCATACTATAGATATAGAGCTGCTTTGAGATTTACTGTAGTCTGTAGATGTTCAAGTAAAGGCTGTATTGCATTTTGTTCTGTTTTCCAAAAATGTACTTTTGATTTTTCAATCAAATCACACATGTAGCACTTGTGCAGGCCCTCAGCTAGTTTTGTTTTAACTAATAAGAGATGGTTCATATATATTGCAAAGAGAGAAAAATAAGCTTAGGCAACTGCTTACTGTAAATAAAGTTTGGCCATTGCCTAAAGAACAGCATTAAAAAACAATTTGTAATAGCGATTACAGCTGTTCTATTCCTAGCTGATTGAACCCAATTTCATAAGAGTCTGAGTATAAAAGTAATTCCTCTGCAGTGTTGTCTTTTTTCCCCTCTGCATTGCTATCTATGTATATTTAAAGAGAATATTCAGTTCTGGACTATGTAGTACCATTTAAATGTTCTTATTTCAGGAATGAAAGGACAACAATCTAGCTAACATAGGGGAGAGGAGTAAAGCCACAAGTGGGCTGTGTATGGTCATTACAGACCTACGAAAATAAAGTACATTTCTCATCATAATCTGACATACAGTATTTCCATTAAACCAGAAAGTTTGTGAAGAGCTGTTTCAGAATAAAACAGCTTTTGTTATTGCTGTTTTTGTATGAGGTATTTGTTTACCGATAGTTCCCCACCAGTATATTAGAAATATCATATATATTTGCAGTGCAGTTATTAAAAGCAGTGCTGTACCAATCTTTCGATAAATATGGTACTAGCATGTTGAGGTGTTATATTTTGTTATGACCATGTTTATCATCACACTTTCTAAATGATTAAAAGAGATTTTCTTCCAAATTAAAAGTAAAAAATAGTCACTGGTGGCTATACAGTAACTTGAAGTAGCATAACATATGTTGCCTTCTTTATCAAATGCTGAGTAAATTCCTATTAAAACATGATACAAAATATACCTTGAGCAACCTAGTAGATTTGACTATATTTTAACTTTATTTTTTCCTCAAGTTGGATATTTCTACTCTCTCAAACAACCATCTTCTTCCAGGTCTACCTTAAAGGTTTGACATACTGTAGTTCCCAAGAGAAGTCTGTAGACAATGTTCCTAAGGCAGCCTGAATCATCATTTAAATGACAGGAAGCTTTCTCCCAGAAAGTCATTGTGTGGTGGCATATTGTGAGATGCTGCTAAGCCAGCCATCGTACTCTATATTTAAAACAACTTTAAAATGTTCTTTAAACAAAATTGAGAGACTGTTCTTAAAACAATATATTAAATTTTTGAGAGAAATTTTTAATTATGATTTTTGAGCCAATCTGTATATTATGTGTTACCATATCTTCTCTGCTATTGTTGTCGAATAATAAAATAAAATGTAAGTAAAACATTTCTCCTCACACTTCATTTCTAAACCATTTCCATGGAGGAAAAGCATAATTCTATATTTGTGACAGTATTGTGATTTCCATGACAATAGATTAGATTGTCACGAGTAAAGAATTGCAATTTGGCTGGGGAGGAAAAAGCTCTGACAGTATGAAAAATGTCTTGCTTAAATATAGGTAATTTAAAGTGTTACTAACATATGCAAATCAAATATTAATAATACATGAAAGATTAACACATTTTGTTAAGCATTTTCAGATGTCTATCATAGCAAGGGGACACTGTCTTCTGCCATTTGTATCTTCATACAACATACTTCATGCAATAGTGTCACCACATTTCAAGCTTGAAGTAAAGCTTTAAATCTTACTCTTTAAATATTAAAATATTAACTGGTTAAAAGTTATCTGGGCCATTCTGGTGTGCTATAATAAAGACTTGTCTTCAGTTCACAGTACTGGTGTCTCTCCACAAGGTAATATAGTCTGGGAGTTCTACATTTCTCAATCCACCATTTTGGCCAATTTAAGAGAGACACTGAGATGCACTGAATGGAATCCCATCCAGTTCTCACCAAAAGTATAATTTTCAGGGTTACAGTGAGTGAATTCTCAGAACCTCAAAAGAGAGCCCTCTGAATCCATCTAAATATATACATAACTTAAACATAAAATTAGTTAGCTCAGGGATATTCTTGACATCATAATTAGCATCATAATTAGCACTGAGGTATTAAGACAGATTGTAAACTTTCTGTAGTATTTGAAAATTAAAAGGTCAGTTACACAATAAGTCATATCAACAAGTTAGGAAATACGTCATCGTATATGTCCTTTTTTTTTTTCCCTCCCAATATGGCACTCCAGGGGATGTGAGAAGAGACATTAAGAATGACCAATATGAAATTAGAGCAAAAAAAAAGTTTCTTTTCAAAATGTTTTCCTTTTGTAAAATTCTTTTACCCTGGTAATCTTGACCATGAATCCTTTTCTAAATGCCCTGTTGTCTGTATGACACAGAGTAATAATGAAAATGGAGCTGATCAAATCCAGATTTCTCTACTTTTGAATTTGGCGTCAGGTCTGTTATAACTGAAGCACGTATTGGCCCAGATCCTCATGTGGCGCATATTGACTTAGCTCAGCTCACTTTCAAAGAGCAATGCAGAGTTACACGAGCTGAGGATTTGGCCCATTATGTTAGACAAATAAGTAATTTTTAAATGCTCATGAAACTGAATGCCACTATTCGTAAGTTATTCTCCTAATAGTGATAAATGAATTGTCTGATTTCAGAGTGAATTAGAATATTGTATAAAGAAAAGGAGTACTTGTGGCACCTTAGAGACTAACAAATTTATTTGCATGCTCAAATAAATTTGTTAGTCTCTAAGGTGCCACAAGTACTCCCTTTCTTTTTGCGGATACAGACTAACACGGCTTTCTGCTCTGAAACCAGAATATTGTATGTATTTGATCAAACTTTGACAGCACAGTAGTTTTGAATGAAAGTTGCAATATTATCATATGGACTTATTTCCTTTTAAATCGATTTACATTTTGCCTATTTGTTTAGCATAAATATTAATCTACAGAAAGTAACCTCTGACAAAATGGTGACTGACTTGATATTACTTAATGCCTTTTCACTAATGGAACACAGAATCTACAGTACAAATCTGTTTTCACATATGTTTCTGAGCATATGTCTATTTTAATCTCCTCTTTCTACATGGTAGGCTCGTTACAGGAAGGAGCAAACACTGCTTAAGCAGCTGCCTTGCATTCCACTGGTCGAAAATCTGCTGAAGGATGGTACAGATGGTTGTGCTTTAGCTGCTCTGATCCACTTCTACTGTCCTGATATTGTCAAACTGGAGGGTGAGTGTGTATGTTAGAGGACTCTCTGCCATTCAAAAGATGGTGATGCAAGTTAAATGGCTTTTTCTTCAGTGTACATTAAAATGGTGGCATTGAATAGCATAAATACATAAGAGGTAAAATTTGAGTTTCTTAAAAGCTCTCACTTGCATAAAATTTCATTTTTTAAAGAGAGAGCACCACTTACCAGGGTATCTCCCAATATTATGTTTACCATTACTATCTATAAATCACCAAGCAAATATAAGTTTGTAAAGATAATTCAATAAGGAACTGTCTTGGCAGATTCCTCACTCTTGAGAGCACATCCTTCAGTGACTAAAGTGTCTTGGCATCCAGCCTTCCTTGGTCATTCTCTGGCCTTCCGTTCTCCCCATGAAAGCTTCAGCCTTGTTGGGATCATGCACATGGATCTCAGGGTTGCTCAGATATGAAGTGTGAAATCCCTATGCAAAACGGTTCCACAGAATGCCTCCAGTAGCACAGGCCCCCAGATTTAAAAAAGCAAAATTCCAGTTGCTCTTGGGGTTATGAGATGAAAAAAGTTGGCTTTCAAGTTATGTAAGTGTCAAATCCAGGCATGTGCTGTTACTGTCTAGTGTGTCTGATCAGAGAAGGGTTGAAACCAGGGCTGCCATGGATGTTGACTCCTTGGATCTTTGCTTCCAGTGCTAACACCTTGCCCTCTTACTGTTTGAGAACAGACAGAGATTCAGAATTTCAGAATTCAGAATAGGCCTGGAGTTGGAATCTCATGTATGCTTTCCCACAGATTCCTCCACTCTCTGTTTTTCAGAACAGTGAAGCAAGACAGGGCTCATGTTATCCTTGAATCCCTAGCTTAATATCACCAGTTTTATTGTTTGGATCTCCTCACCGTAATATCCCATTTACCTTTTTAAAATATGCATGTAAAGTCTCCCCTTTTGTCTCTAAAATAAAGTCAGAGGTGATCAGGTACTACTGTGAGAACCATAGAAAACATTAAAAATATAACGTTTTTATTGAGGCTTACTCTATCTAACAGTATTATTCTTGACACTTATTAGATTTGAATGTTCATATGTGAAGCACAAGATCAATTCCATTTCACTTACTACTAGTATCTGAGCATTTAAAACCTAGTTGCAAGAGGGATACTGTAATCAGTGAAATATATTTAAGTTATACAGTAATGTTTGTGATGGTCTCAAAATAATAAATGGGTCAAGAGTTAGATTATAATTTATTTTCATCAAGGGTCATTAAAAATCATAATTTATAATTACCATTTACAAAAAAAACCCGAATCATAGTGTGTTTTAGAAAGTATTCAAGATGTTAATCTACTTTGATAGAATAAAAACAAATCTATAAAAATGCAATGGAATAAAATGTAAGATGACATAACTCAAGATTCTGAAATTAAAATCTAATTCAAAACTGGATTTTTAAAAAATTCCTTTTGACAAAATATTTTCATTTTTTAATCAGCCTCCAAAATGCTTGGCACTTATTATATGTAAGGCTTTTATTTTCAGATCTGTAGCTATGCCTAACCTTTTCCGTTTCCGCTTTCATTTTAGATATTTGTTTGAAAGAGACCATGTCATTAGCTGATAGCCTATATAATCTACAGCTCATCCAAGAATTTTGTCAGGAATATTTGAACCAGTGTTGCCATTTCGCTCTTGAAGATATGCTCTATGCTGCTGCTTCAGTAAAGGTAAAAAAAAAAAAAAAGTTTTTTTTGAACATGTGATTTCTTCTGATCTGCTTTAGTAATGCTATTTTAACTGCTTTTAGGTCTATTGCTATATGGTTCAGCGAAAAAGGATACTGCATTTGTTGGAACACGGTGACTAAATTATAATGTGAATATAAAATGCATGCTTGAGCTGCACTTATCACCTCATTTTTGATGGTTATTATTAAACTTGAAATGTAAATATATTTTTAAAAGGAGAACATGTAAAACTTTAATTTTTGGGCAGACTGTCATAACTTTGTTCTCTCTTAATTAAAAACACACAATCTGCAATATTTCTTTAAAAATGTAATTGAGAGTTATGATGGCTGTGACTTCCTAAGTTTTTCAAACCATAGTGTAATTTAAAGTTATAGTTTCTAGAATAACTAACTCATCTACCCTTGTCCATCTGTACAGAAATATAAAATATATACAGTGTTAAATTCTGTGTTTTACATGTGTATGTGCTATATTTATTTGATACGCTATGGTTGCTCTGCAAACCATAACTTTGAATTTCCTGAATTAATTAAAGTTAAATATAACACTTATGCATATAATATGTAGTTGTGTGCATTTCATTTCCTTACCTTAAAACCGAAAACTGTACTGAATTTCACAGTATGTATGTTCATTATAACATATGCTATGAGATTCAAATAAGTGTTTGAGTCTTCTCACAGGTATACAGAATTCTATGTATTAGTGCAATTACTGTGTGTGTTGTCATCTGAATCATAGAATATCAGGGTTGGAAGGGACCTCAGGAGGTCATCCAGTCCAACCCCCTGCTCAAAGCAGGACCAATCTCCAACTAAATCATCCCAGCCAGGGCTTTGTCAAGCCTGACCTTAAAACTTCTAAGGAAGGAGATTCCACCACCTCCCTAGGTAACGCATTCCAGTGTTTCACCACCCTCCTAGTGAAAAAGTTTTTCCTAATATCCAACCTAAACCTCCCCCACTGCAACTTGAGACCATTACTCCTCGTTTTGTCATCTGCTATCACTGAGAACAGTCTAGATCCATCCTCTTTGGAACCCCCTTTCAGGTAGTTGAAAGCAGCTATCAAATCTCCCCTCATTCTTCTCTTCCGCAGACTAAACAATCCCAGTTCCCTTAGCCTCTCCTCATAAGTCATGTGTTCCAGTCCCCTAATCATTTTTGTTGCCCTCCGCTGGACGTTTTCCAATTTTTCCACATCCTTCTTGTAGTGTGTGGCCCAAAACTGGACACAGTACTCCAGATGAGGCCTCACCAATGTCAAATAGAGGGGAACGATCACGTCCCTCGATCTGCTGGCAATGCCCCTATTTATACATCACAAAATGCCATTGGCCTTCTTGGCAACAACGGCACACTGTTGACCCATATCCATATTGTCATCCACTGTAACCCCAGGTCCTTTTCTGCAGAACTGCTGCCTAGTCATTTGGTCCCTAGTCTGTAGCGGTGCATGGGATTCTTCCGTCCTAAGTGCAGGACTCTGCACTTGTCCTTGTTGAACCTCATCAGATTTCTTTTGGCCCAATCCTCTAATTTGTCTAGGTCCCTCTGTATCCTATCCCTACCCTCCAGCGTATCTACCTCTCCTCCCAGTTTAGTGTCATCTGCAAACTTTCTGAGGGTGCAATCCACACCATCCTCCAGATCATTAATGAAGATATTGAACAAAACCGGCCCAATAACTGCATTTAGGGCTCATTTCTGCTAATTGTTGAGAACCTTCAACGCCCACTGACTTCACCCAGATGAAGATGTTTAACAGTTCACAGGAGCACTTAGCATCTTCCAGATTTGAGCTGTTGCTGTCTACTTCAGGCCTCATCTGCACACACACATTGTAGTTAACGTGAGGCAGTGCCTTCCCCATGGCCCCAGTTGTGGATGCACTGATATTGGCATAAATATGCTTTTAATAGGTTTGGCTTGTTCCATTAGAGGAAGGGGAATAAACTATACAGCTATAAAGCACCTTTGTACCAATATACCTGTGTTCACACTAGGAGTCGTACTGACATAACTGTAATGCTAAAATATCACATCCCTAGTCAACATAGTTATACTAGCACAAAATCTGTGACTGGACCAGGCCTTAGTCCAGAAGTGGGCAAACTACGGCCCGTGGGCCACATCTGACCCGCAGGACTGTCCTGCCTGGCCCCTGAGCTCCCGGCTGAGGAGGCTAGCCCCCAGCCCCTCCCCCGCTGTCCCCACGCCCCCAGCACTCTGGCCCACCGCTTCTGCCTGGCAGTGCGGGCGGCGTAGCTGGGTCTGGCGGGGCTGCGAGCTCCTGCTGCTCTGTGCAGCATGGTAAGGGGGCTGGGAACGAAGTGGCAGGGGTTGGATAAGGGGCAAGGGGTCCCGGGGGGGAAGTCAGGACAGGGAGCAGGGGGCGGTTGGATAGGCATAGGAATCCCGGGGGGGCTGTCAGGGGGTGGGGGTGTGGACAGGGGTCGGGACAGGGAGCAGTGGGTGTTGGATAGGGGGTGGGGTCCCAGGGGGCAGTTGGGGCGGGGGGTCCCAGGAGGGGGTGGTCAGGGGACATGGAGCAGGGGGGTTGGATGGATTGAGGATTTTGGGGGTGGTGGTCAGGGGACAGGGAGTAGCGGCAGTTGGATTGGCGTGGGAGTCCGGGGGGGGCTGTCAGGGGGCAGGGGTGTGGACAGGGGGCAGGGCAGTCAGGGGGCAGGGAGGGTAGGATAGGGGGTAGGATCCTAGGGGGTGGTTAGGGGCAGGGGTCCTAGGAGGGGGCGGTCAGGGGACACGGAGCAGGGGGGGTTGGATGGGTCGGTGGTTTTGATGGGGGCAGTCAGGGGGTGGGAAGTGGGAGGGAGCGGATAGGGCGGGGGCCAGGCTGTTTTGGAGAGGCACAGCCTTCCCTACCCGGCCCTCCATACAGTTTCGCAACCCCGATGTGGCCCTTGGGCCAAAAAGTTTGCCCTCCCCTGCCTTAGTCACTAAGGGCTTGTTTACATACAGCATTACACCAGTTTAACTTAAGGTGTGATTTTAAACCTTTTCAGTTAAGCCAGTGCAAAAGGCTGTGTGGACACTCTTATTTTGGTTTAAACCCAGGCTTATTTCAGTTTAACTAAGGGTATGTCTACACTACGAAATTAGGTCAAATTTATAGAAGTTGATTTTTTAGAAAACGATTTTATACAGGCAATTGTGTGTGTCCCCACTAAGCGCATTAAGTCGGCAGAGTGCGTCCACAGTACCGAGGCTAGTGTCGACTTTTGGAGCGTTGCACTTTAGGTAGCTATCCCACAGTTCCTGCAGTCTCCACTGCTCATTGGAATCCTGGGTTGAGCTCCAAATGCCTGATGGGGCAAAAACATTGTCGTGGGTGGTTTTGGGTACATGTCGTCAGTCGCCCCTCCCTCCGTGAAAGCAACATCAGACAATCATTTTGTGCCTTTTTTCTTGCGGGTGCCATACTGCTTTCAGCAGACGGTGCAGTAGGACTGCAAACCATCCTCATCGAACGACTGCTTCCACTGCCACTCTGCTCTCCTGGTTGTCTCATAGGTCCTCTATATGACCGTCATCATCTGCCGCTTCTGCTGCAACTGTGCTTGGCTGCTCTTGTCTCATCATACCACGGCAAGCGTGCAACCCGCTCAGCTGTTGTGTCCTGGCAGCAGACGGTGCAGTAGGTCTGCAAAATTGGTCATCCAACCACCACTTCCCCTGCAACTCTGCTCTCCTGCAGATGCCATACCACGGCAAGCATGGAGCCCACTCAGATCACCGCGGCAGTTATGAGCTTTGTAAACACCTCACGCATTATCATGCAGTATATGCAGAACCAGAACCTGCAAAAGCAGGCGAAGAGGCAACGGCAGCGTGGTAACTAGAGTGATGAGGACATGAACACGGACACAGACTTCTTTCAAAGCACGGGCTTTGGCAATTTGGCCATCCTGGTAGCAATGGGGCAGGCTAATGCCATGGAACACCAATTCTGGGCCCAGAAAACCAGCACAGACTGGTGGGACCGCATAGTGTTGCAGGTCTGGGATGATTCTCAGTGGCTGCGAAACTTTCGCATGCGTAAGGGCACTTTCATGGAACTTTGTCACTTGCTTTCCCCTGCCCTGAAGCGCAAGAATACCAAGATGAGAGCAGCCCTCACAGTACACAAGTAAGTGGCAATACCCCTCTGGAAGCTTGCAACACCACACAGCTATCAGTCAGTCGGGAATCAATTTGGAGTGGGCAAATCTACTGTGATCCAAGTCACCAATGCAATCACTGATGTTCTGCTATCAAGGGTAGTGACTCTGGGAAATGTGCAGGTTATAGTGGTTGGCTTTGCTGCAATGGGATTCCCTAACTGTGGTGGGGCGATAGGGATATGCGTTCCATCTATCTTGGGACCGGAGCACCAAGGCAGCCAGTACATAAACTGCAAGGGGTACTTTTCAATGGTGCTGCAAGCACTGGTGGATCACAAGAGATGTTTCACCAACATCAACGTGGGATGGCCGGGAAAGGTACATGATGCTCACATTTTCAGGAACTCTGGTCTGTATGAACAGCTGCAGCAAGGGACTTACTTTCCAGACCAGAAAATAACCGTTGAGGATGTTGAAATGCCTATAGTTATCCTTGGGGACCCAGCCTACTCCTTAACGCCATGGCTCATGAAGCCATACACAGTCACCCTGGACAGTAGTGAGGAGCTGTTCAACTATAGGCTGAGCAAGTGCAGAATGGTGGTAGAATGTGCATTTGGACGTTTAAAAGCACGCTGGTGCAGTTTACTGACTCGGTTAGACCTCAGTGAAACCAATATTCCCATTGTTATTACTGCTTGCTGTGTGCTACACAATATTTGTGAGAGTAAGGGGGAGAAGTTTATGGCAGGATGGGAAGTTGAGGCAAATCGCCTGGCCTCTGATCACACGCAGCCAGACACCAGGGCGATTAGAAGAGCACAGCAGGGCGCGCTGCGCATCAGAGAAACTTTGAAAACCAGTTTCATGGCTGATCAGGCTACGGTGTGACAGTTCTGTTTGTTTCTCCTTGATGAAAACCCGCCCCCTTGGTTCACTCTACTTCCCTGTAAGCCAACCGCCCTCCCCTCCCCCCTTCGATCACCGCTTGCAGAGGCAATAAAGTCGTTGTTTCAAATTCATGCATTCTTTATTAATTCATCACACAAATAGGGAGATAACTGCCAAGGTAGCTTGGGGAGGGGTGGAGTAGGAGGGAAGCAATGGATTGGGTGGGGGAGGAGGGAAGGACAAGGCCACACTGCCCTTCAAAACTTACTGAATGCCAGCCTTCTGTTGCTTGGGCAGTCCTCTGGGGTGGAGTGGTTGGGTGCCCGGAGCCCCCAACCCCCTTCCCCCACACGTTCTTGGGTGTCTGGGTGAGGAGGCTATGAAACTTGGGGAGGAGGGCAGTTGGTTACACAGGGGCTGCAGTGGCAGTCTGTGCCTTTTCTGCACCTCAGCCATACACCGGAGCATATCAGTTTGATCTTCCAGTAGCCTCAGCATTGCATCCTGCCTCGTCCTCATCACGCTGCTGCCACCTCTCCTATTGCTCCAGCCTTCTGTCCTCTCGCGCATCCCTCCTGTCCTCGTGTTCATTTTGTGCTTTCCTGGACTCTGACATTGTCTGCCTCCATGCATTCTGCTGGGCTCTTTCAGTGCGGGAGGACTGCATGAGCTCAGAGAACATTTAATCACGAGTGCGTTTTTTTCGCCTTCTTATCTGTGCTAGCCTCTGGGATGGAGATGCTAGTGGCAGCGTTGAAACATTTGCAGCTGCGGGAGGGAAAAAAGGGGAGAGTAAAATTGAAAAAGACACATTGGCCATTTAAAAGGAGGGGCTGATGTTTTCGGGTTAACGTGCAGCACAAACCCAACTAAGCCCCCCCACCACCCAGTTCTCTGGAATGATCGCATCACCCCCCCACCACCACCACATGGCTAACAGCGGGGATGATTTGTTTTCAGCCACAGGCGAACAGCTCAGTAGGAATGGCCACCTCTGAATGTCCCCTTAATAAAATTGCCCTATTTTAACTAGGTGACCATGAACAATATCACTCTCCTGAGGATAACACAGAGAGATAAAGAATGGATGTTGCTTGAATGCCAGCAAACACTGGGACCACACGCTGCCATGCTTTCTTATGCAATGATTCTAGACTACGTGCTACTGGCCTGGCGTAGTAAAGTGTCCTACCTTGGAGGATTCAGTAAGACTGCCCTCCCCAGAAACCTTTTGCAAAGGCTTTGGGAGTACTTCCAGAAGAGCTTCACTGAGATGTCCCTGGAGGATTTCCGCTCCATCCCCAGACACGTTAACAGACTTTTCCAGTGGCTGTACTGGCCGCGAATGCATCCCCAGTCTTCAGGGCAAATTAATCATTAAACACGCTTGCTTTTAAACTGTGTATTATATTTAAAAAGGTATGCTCACCAGAGGTGCCTTCTCTGCCTTCCAGGTCCGGAGCCCGGGTTGGGAGAGTATTGGATCATGGTGATAAACAATTCCTGGCTGTCAGGGAGAACAGTTTCTCTGCTTGCCTGGTGTGCGCTATCATCTTCCTCGTCCCTAAAATCCTCATCCCTGTTGCGTGAGACTCCCTTGCAGGAGTCCACGTACAGGTGTGAGGTAGTTGTAGGGCACCCCCTAGAATTGCATGCAGCTCCTCATAGAAGTGGCATGTCTGGGGCTCTGACCCGAGAGGGCGTTTGCCTCTTGGGTTTTTTGATAGGCTTGCCTGAGCTACTTACGTTTCACGCGGCACTGTTGTGGGTCCCTGTTATAGCCTCTGTCCTTTATGCCCTTGGAGATTTTTTTCAAAGCACGGATTCAATAACAATCAGATCCAGTACCTCCCGTTCGGTCCATGCTGGAGCTCTTTTGCGATTCTGGGACTCTATGGTCACCTCTGCTGATGAGATCTCCACGGTCACCTGTGCTGATCAGCGTGCCCTGCTGGCCAAACAGGAAATGAAATTCCAAAGTTTGCGGGGCTTTTTCTGTCTACCTGGCCAGTGCATCCAAGTTGAGAGTGCTGTCCAGAGCGGTCACAATGGAGCACTCTGGGATAGCTCCTGGAGGCCAATACCGTCAAATTGCATGCACACTACCCCAAATTCGACACGGCGATGTCAATTTCAGCACTAATTCCCTCGTCAGGGAGGAGTACAGAAATCGATTTTAAGAGCCCATGAAGTCGACAAAAATGGCTTTGTTGTGTGGACGGGTGCAGGGTGAAATCTATCTAACGCTGCTAAATTCGACCTAAACTCGTAGTGTAGGCCAGGGCTAAGAAAATTAAAAACAGATTTAAGCTAAATCGAAATAAGCTACTCTTAAATCAAAATAAGACTTGGTCTACACTTAAAAGTTAGGTTGACATAGCTGTGTCAGTCTGAGATGTGAAAAAAACAACACCCTGACCTAAATAGCTATCCTGACCTTTTCCCTGGTGTACCCAGTTGTGTCAACGGAAATGTGCTTCTGTCGACATAGCTAACTTTGCTTAGGAGGATGGTGTTCATACGCCAACAGAAAAACACCTTTTGTCAGGTAGGCTGCATCTACTCTACAGCTTTATGCCGGCATAGCTACGCTGACATAGTAGCCTTAGGCCAGGTCACCACTACACACTTAGTTTGGTATAACTATGTGGCTCAGGGGTGTGAAAAATCCACACCCCTGAGCAACATCGTTATACCAACCTTAGCCCCCCCACGTAGACAGCACAATGTTGACGGGAGAGCTACATAGCTACCACCTCTCTCTGCCCTTAGAATATCAATACAGGGGATTGCACTGGACTAACTACACTGATTTAGCTAAACCATTGCACTAAGGAAAATAGATATGTGCATACAGAGTACTGTTTTTATTCATTTTATAGATTTATTTCTTAACAGCTTCTTCTTAACTTGGCAAAACACTAATTCTTGCAGGACTACATAGATCCCAAGTTCGAACTTTTAATATGAAACTGTTCTTTAGTTTACAAGTGCCAAAAAGTATCTCAGCAATATTTTCTGTGACTGTAAAACATTTTCCCTGTGCTTGGGTGATTAAAATAGCTGAACAGATTTTCTTCAAGTTATAAAATGAAAACGCATATCAGGGCAAAACCTGTCTTTTTCCAGAAAGTTATATGCTTAAAACAGAGACTTATGTTCTATTGTGATTGTAATGATAGTGTGACCAGTGTGATTCTATAATAGATATTTTCAGGCTTATCCTTTGAACATAGTGAGGTATCTCACAGACTGAGCAGAGCTTTTGGTACTCCTTTGGTACCTCTGCTTTCTTACAATGAACTCTCCTCTTCTCAAGAGACAAGAGTAAGAGAAAAAAATGTGCCTCATTTTCCTAGTCAGGTGTCTTCTTTAAGGTCAATGTAGAGAATTGGAGACAACTGCTGAAATGATTTCTTCCCTAAATGTAACTCTCCTTTTTGTGTTTTGTTCTTTTTTTAAAGACTCTATTTAAAATATTTCCCTTTTTTGCTTAAGATTCTTCTTTGAATGTCTTCAAAGAATTAAATGTTCTTTTTGTGGCATCAGCATAGCCATTGCAGAGGGGTTGTAATCAGTTTTCTGAATAACTGGGTCATCTTCACTGCTGTTCTTATGATCTCTAGCAGTTTCTCAAGCTGAGTCAAAAAGGCTGGAAGCCTGCATTTTGTTCTGCTGGAACCTTACTTATATGGGTAGTCACACTGACTTTAATGGGACTGCCTGTGTCAGTAAGAGCTGCAGAATCAGTCCCCTAATGTATAAGTATGGTCATCTCTTGCTGATTATTCTGTTACTTCACATACTGAAACTTCATCAGTTGCTGCTCGAGGCAGCCAGTTTCATCTGCTTGAGTCAGCTTTTGGCATTTTCAAATTTCCACATCACAGACTACTCCCTATCGACATGCTTGTTATACTGTTATCTCTTATTGCTTAGCTATTTGCTTGTGTTGTGGGAGCAGACAAAAGGATGTGGACAACAGGCTTGCCCACCACGTCAAATTTCTGCTCATCCCATCTTGAGTTGAACTTCTTCCATATTTTGATCTCTTTCCCCCAGCCCTGGCTATCTGGAATATATGGAATCCATGACTCCTTATTGCTGTGCTAAGCTAATCCATGACAATGAGTAATGCTATTTTTGTACAGTAGGTGCATAGTGTATAATGATTCAAATAAGTATCCAATATAAAGCTTTGAGAACAAGTATTTGAATATAAATATTTTCTTTATAAATTAATTTCTTATATTGTACACTTTAAAAATGCTACAGACTAAGTAATTTTCCTGCTTCTGAATAATTTGTTTAGAGTGGATTTAGGTCTTTCATAGGTTTAGGACATTTGTAAATTGAAAAAGCTCATTGTGGCCATGCTTTCACGAGCTTCTTGTGGCACAAATACCTATTTAGATGTAAATGCTACACAGAAAAGCTGCCAAGTTTTCCTCCTAAGCCTTGGCAGGGAAACACTAGCTGGTGCTGTAGGCTCTGTTCTGCATGTGTGGAAAAGACATCTGATTTAAAAATAAATCCACAGTTAAGATGAGGGCTTTCCAAGTTTCCCAAGACATCCATTGGGAGTAACTTCTAATAAGAATATATGCTCCCTTGACGAACCCCTTTGAAAAAGCTCATGTTGTGAGCAGAAACCTTAAATATTGCACAACATATTAAAATGCTATATAGTACAGAAAATTGTTTTCTCATTCTAGAAACTGACTAGGAATGATATCAGTGTGTGATGCAAACCTATACAATTATTTTCTATTTGCTGACTCTTCCAAAGAGAATTTTCATGGAAAAAAGTAGTTTTTAAATTTAACTGCCACATGATAGTATATATTAATGTATAAGTTTAAAATAATAGCCTACTTTTGCAGCTTTTTGCTCTGATTTTATCAATGTATCCTAGCCCCTGTCCTGCTCATACAGCTTGTTTTCCTTATTGTATCTCTTTGACTAGAAGGGTATAATGGAATATGCTGTTTCCTTTCTGCTAGAGCTTTGAGTAATGCACTGCCACTTGCCAGCAGGCGGATGGTTTGCATCATTTCTGTAGTATACAGAGCCTGCAGATCACCAGGCTGATGTATTTCTGCCTCTAGCTTATAAAATGCAGTGTGGTTTCTTTGTACTTCAGGGAAACTATCGTAAATTGATTATCTTTTAGCTTGTAGTTTTGATCCCTTTTCTGTATAAGAAGCAAAGTGATTTAAAAACAAATTATATATGTTAAGGGCAGGATTAAATGCTTCAATATAATACATTTTAGAATAGTTATTTTAAAATTTGCTAACAGGTGAAGTATACCATTAATATATGTAATGTACTGTGACAAAGCTCTGTCCTCGCCTCCGTCGGTCCCACGTTTCCTGGCAGATTTCGCTAGCCTCAAAGGCTCACTGTGACCCTCCACGTAACCCTTCTTTCTCTAGAGACAGGAGTCACAGTCTACTGAGCCATTTTCATCATAAGCCAGCAAGGGAGGTGAGGAGAAGTTATCCTTCCTTGCATAGTCTCTGTTGTCTCCCAGTCTCAGTGATTAATCAGGGGGCAAAGGTGAGGGGGAGCCCGGGCCCACCCTCTACTCTGGGCTCCAGCCCAGGGACCCTAATAGTATCAGCTATGGTAGCTGACCTTTTAGAAACATGACATGTACAATTCCCTGGGCTACTTCCCCCACAGCAGTCCTCACTTCCTCAAGCTCCACTTCACCCTTACCTCAGGGCCTCTTTCCTTGTGCCTGATATGGTGTGTACTACTCGGCCTCTCCAACAGCACAACTTCCTCTCACAGCTCCTGACATGCACACCCATCTGACTGACTGGGAGGCTTTTAACTAGTTTCAGCCATCCCCTGATTGGCTTCAGGTGTCCCAATCAACCTAGCATTCTCCCTGCCTTCTGGAAAGTTCTTAATTGGCCCCAGGTGTCTTAATTGACCTGAAGCAGCTTCCATTTCACTTAACCTGGTACCAGGGATTTGTTTAGCCTGGAGCTAATATATCTATCTCCCACTACTTTTCTGTAGCCATCTGGCCTTGCCCTGTCACAGTACATATCTTCAGAGGACTTAATGCAATCCAGCAGTCTGCTTCCTCCCGATTTCATCATCCATCAGTTGCAGAAGCAGCAAATAATTTCCTTGTACTTGTTGAACTTCACTCCTTGGGCTTAGTAGCGATCATTAATGCAGTAAATTAGGATTTCTAACATGCTTACACCTTTCTTTGTGAAAGGGCAGAAGGTTGGGCAGAAGGTTCACTATATTTCCTGGCCTCGATGTGTACAGCAGGTAGTGATATTATCTTATCAGAAATCAGTTAATCTCTGATATTTCTGCCATAAGTAACAAAAAGAACCAAGCTGCCAACAGAAAGTGCATTTTAGGGGAAAGCAGTGGCACAAATCACAGTTGAGCCTCCAGGATGGACATGGAGTTTCTAGTGCAGCCCTTGAAAGGAAGCAAAGTACTCTACTCTGACTTCCTGTGCTCTGTTGTGATTAAATATATCCACCTTTCCAACCCATCCTGTTACAGTCTGAGGCTTCACAGTTTAACAGGAGATTCAGGGCAGGTCTGATCAACAAGATTCCAGTGAGTAAGGCTTTATGTACACTTAAAACGCAACAGCAGAACCGCTGCTGTGCTGAAGCTGCGTCACTGTAGCACTTCCATGTAGACACTCACTACAGCGACAGGAGGGTTTATTCTGTTGCTGTAGTTAATCCACTTCCCCAAGAGGCATAAGCAAGGTTGATGCAAGAATTCTTGCATGATTTCACACTGTCTACACCAGAGGTTAGTTCATCTTCACTATGTTGCTCAGGTGTGTGGATTTTGCTTGTGATACCCCATGAAGCCTGAGGACTCAGAATTGTGTCATGTTCAGTTACTGAAGGTATGTCTACACTGCAGTGTGAGCCTGTGCTTGAGCCTGGGCTCAAGCCTAACTCCCCTTGTATCTACACTGCAGTTGCGCTAATCCAGGGTCCCAGGGCCCTGCAGGACTGGAGGGTCTGAGCTTGAGTTAATCCAAGAATCAGGATCCAAGCCCTATTGCTTTGCAGTAGAGATGCAGCTCCGCTTGCCTGAGGTCCCGGGAGTCACCTGGAAGTATTCCACAATTCCCTGGGACAACTTCCTTTATTCTCTCTCTCTCAAAAGTCTTCAATCCACTGTAATGAAAACGGAAGCCGTTCCCCTCCCCTTGGCAAATGGCAGCAGCTCAGGTCAGCATTAACCCAGTCTCTTCTGATCAACAATCTGCAAGCACATTATCAGACAGCCTCCTGGATTTGCAACGGAGAGCAAATTGATCAAACCTTTTGCAAAGCAAACTGCCTTCCTAGCAAGGTACAGGGCAGGCAGTAAAGTTTTCCCACAGTGCACCACGGTCTTAGGCTAGAGTGGCCACATTTCAGGGTTGGCGGAGGAGCACTAGGGTCTCTGGGATAAGATTACTTTGGCTTGGGTTTGCTCATTGCAGTGTGGACACTAGAGCCCTAAGTTCAAGCAAGGATTAGAAAAGTCTTAACGTAGGGTTAAAATGCAATGTGGATGCTCAAGTCCAGGGTTCTCTAACACAGGTCAGCTGACTTGAGTCGTACTAAGCCTGGACTTATATTGCAGTGAAGACATATCCTGAGAGTTAACTGATTTCGAAGATTCCCACCACCCACTTCTAACACATGCCAGACTTATACTGTCTGCCCAAACAGTTCTCAGATAACTTCACTGCTTACCTAAGGGGCATCAGAGTCACCGTCATCAAGTTCCTGTCCGATAAGACTGCAGTTCCTCTAGCTGGTTGGCTGAGAACAATGGAAAATGATCTCTAATTTAAAATAAATAAAGGAGCACAGGGAGTAGCTTATACCCTATTTCTCTTGAAGCTTGTCAGGTCGAAACTGTGTACTTTGGGTTACATTAGTGTGCACATTGCATCCTTCAGTTACACAAAGACAAGGTGGATCATGAATATGTGTGAAATAAGAATTCAGAGTCTGACTTAACCAAGAAGGTAGTGACCACTTCTGTCTCTGATATCAACAATCATAGAAACCAAGTCAAACAAATAGTAGGCATCAGTGACTAAACAACCAAAGTGTTTTATGGTGTGTACACATTGTACTGCATTTCAAGTGATTCAGCAGATAGTTATTTGTTTAGCTTACAGTATAAAAGGCACGTTGGCTTCTAAAGACACCATTTCAAGATGGATTAATTATGAAGTAGTTGGAGCATATGAAGCCAAGAAAAAAGACATCCTTTTCCCTCCCCCATTCCAAAAGATCATCACAGCACACTCACAAAGGTAATGGCTAGTGATGTTGCAGAAGATATCTGAGTATGTTCCATGGATGTTTAAGGCACTACACAGTGGACCAGCAGGTACTGGGTGATTTACTTTGAGACACAAAGATAGTAGGTAAAATCTGGTGAAGTGGTGAGGAATAAAAAATAATCAGATAGTGGAATAAGTATTTTTTCCTAAAAATTCCTATCCTAGTCAGGATCAACCCTTCCATCAAACAAGAAACAAGCAAGAATAGCAGTGTTTGGGTCTCTTTTCTTCTTAGCAAAGTTTGATTATGTCAGGTTGCCCTTTTTGTCTCTCCCCTCCCCCCCCCCCCACCTCCTACAAGCTGTTTTCTCCTGTGATGGTTTTCTCATATTTTTCTTTACTCTTATCTGGGAAATCACTTTGATCTGGAAAAGAGGCAAAAAGGGGAAGCTCTCATTATGTCTTCTCACAGACACATGTTCCACCTGGTAGAAGAATGATTCCATGCAGGTGTGAAAATTTACAGAAAACCTTTACAGGTAACGCTTAAACTGTCACAGAAAAATCTCTACTTACCATGTAGTGTTGTCAACTTGGTTGAGTTTAAGGCATCCTACAATTTGCGCTTCCTAGCCTAATTAATACTAAGAATATATCAGCGGAGACATGTTTGATCTCTTACGAAAGATCACATGTCCCATCTGGCAGGTGAGACATGTTAAAGGTATTACTAAAAGAATCATATTTGTACATAGTATGAGTGGAAAAGACATTTTGGGTCAACTAGTCTAGTTTTTGGCATTATATGAAGCCTATTTCCTTTACTACTGTTGTTCCTTCTAGTAGAGTCTTAGGGCTTATCTACACGTAAGCTGCACCACTTAGTGCACCACTGTAGTGCTTCAGTGAAGACACTACCACGCCAATGGGAGGGCTTCTCCTGTCAGCGCCAGTAATCCACCTCCCTGAGAGGCAGCAGCTAGGTTGATGGGAGAATTCACTTGTCTACGTATCACTGCTACTCTAGGGATTAGGTTGGTTTAACTGGGTTGTTCAGGAGTGTGGATTTTTCACACCCTTGAGTAATGTAGTTATACCAACCTAATTTCCTAGTGTAGACCAGGCCTTAGAGAATATATTCTTAAATCGGGAATCTTAAATGTTTCTGACCTACTTGACTTGTTCAGATCCAACAGAGTGGAAGCTTTATGTTGTGAAGTCAACCTTCTGAATGTGAAATGATTTAACATTGTCTTAGCCTGGAACAGTTATGAAAGGTCTGAACTCCCCTCAGTCATCTAAACAGGATGTTAGGTCTGAAATCTAATATGGAGCAGATCTTCAAATAATTTAGATGTGAAGTCGCACACATGAAATGGATGCCTTATTTCTGCATGTAATTACTAAATTAAGCATGCAAAGTGAGTAATTGCATGCACAAAAGGCCAGATAAGCAAAGGGCAGAAATAGCAGTCGTGGAATCAGTTTTTCCCACTAAGCAATGTTAAATGCAGCAGTAACCGTATCTAAGGGCTCATTTGTATTTGAATACAGTTTTGAATAATTGAGTTTCCTGACATAATGCTGACTGACTTGCTAACCAGTAAAAAAAACATGTTCAGCATCATGTCATCTAACTCAGGGCTTGTCCATACAGAGACATAGTGGGTGGCACATGAATGTAAGTCTATCGCACACTAGCTTGCTACATGCTAATTCTACATGCTAACCCACGTGAGCTGTGAGGACCCTGCTGTGACATACTGTGCAGCAAGCTAGAGCCTTGTACAGTCATGCCCTGGTTTGCCATGCGCTAAGTCTCCATATGGACATGCCCTCAGTGGCTCAAAATCATGTTCATACTTTAAAAGTTTGCAGTGTAGATGAATCCTAATAGTTGTGTTGCTACATAAGGGCCATGTTCTATCCTCTTAGTACAACTCTCCTTCTGATGTCAGTGGGAGAACTACTGTTGATCTACGTCAGAGGTGGGCAAACTACAGCGGCCCGCGGGACCGTCCTGCTTGGCCCTTGAGCTCCTGGCTGGGGAGGCTAGCCCCCAGCTTCCCCCCTGCTGTCCCTCCTCCCCTACAGCCATGCTGCCACGCGCTCTTGCAGGGCTGCGTGGCAGCGTATCTGGCTCTGCCTGGGCGGCGCAGCTCCAAACATGCTGCTCTGAGTGGCATGGTAAGGGGGCCGAGGGGACCAGGCTGGCAGGTCCCGGGGGATAGTCAGGGGGCAGGGAGCAGGGCGTGGTTGGATAGATGTGGGAGTCCCGGGGGGCCTGTCAGGGGGCAGTTGGATGGGGCGGAGGTTCTGGGGGAGTGGTCAGGGGACGGGGAATGGGGGGTGGGGGTTGGAAAGGCGTGGGAGTCCCGGGGGGCCTGTCAGGGGATGGGGGTATGGATAGGGGTTGGAGCAGTCAGGGAGCAGGGGGGTTGGATAGGGGGTGGGAGTCCCGGGGGGGCCTGTCATGGGGCGGGGGGTCCCAGGATGGGGCGGTCAGGAGACAAGGAGCAGGGGGATTGGATGGGTGGAGGGTTCTGAGGTAGGCAGTCAGGGGTGGGAAGTGGTAGGGGTGTATAGAGGACGGGGGCCAGGCTGTTTGGGGAGGTACAGCCTTCCCTACCTGGCCCTTTATACAGTTTTGTAACCCCAATGTGGCCCTCGGGCCAAAAAGTTTGCCCACCCCTGATCTAAGTGGTATATTGGGCCTAACATTGTAGTCCAAGCCCACAGTCCATAATTAAAAATGTAATTTGGCCTTCTCCACAGAATGTTTGAAACACCTCAACTCTCACCCCTTTCACTCTGTTTTCGAATCTCTCTGTTGTATGATCATATTAACTATCTACTTGAATTTGAGGCTGCTCGTTAATATGTATTTTTACATGAATAGCTTTTGAAAGACTGATTATGTTTGCATCTGGCTACTTTCCCTCCGGAACACAAGTTGATTGAAGCTTGGTTATAAAAGAAATGTGCATTTTAAAATTATGTTATGCTATTAATTAAACTTTAATTTTTAAATATGTAATTCCAAAATTAATAAATATTAAGACATCCAAGATTCTCTATAAACATTAAGATTAGTCAAACTATTTCTGGGCAATATGTGAAATTTACTGACATGTAATGCCTTAAGTATATGGATTCTTTAAAATTAATCTTAATCCTAAAACTGTGTGTGGGAAATAAAGAGATTCTAAAGGAAACATAAAGGATTGTTTATGTAAATTTTGCAGAACCATAAAAACCACCGTTACATTATTTGCCTTTTATACAGAAGCAGGAAATGCAATTAGTAGATTTTTGTATAGAAACTTGTATTCATTTACGCTGACTACTATATCTGAACAGTAGGATTATTTCATTGTACTCTATCAAAAGTTAAAAATAAACTAATTTTTATATCATCAAGTTAATTAATAGCCTTTAGGTAGGCATGAAATGTCAAGAAGGGAAAAGAAGTAACTAAGGTCAGAATCGTTTAGAAAATGAGAGAGTAGAGCTATCAACCCAAATGTTTACAGCTGCAAGTCTACCATCTAGTGTTAAGTAATTTTTGAACCAGTCTGAAATGTGTTCAGAGCACAGTTATGAATCATCATTAAGATGATGTCATGCTTCTGCACTAACTGTAGATTAGCATGCAGATGATAAATCAAAAAGCAGCCAAAAGCTTGCTTGTGGGAGTAATGCTCTCAGCAGTGAGGCAAGAGCATGAGTGACAACCTCAGGGCAGGTTTAAGAGTAGCAAACGTGTTAGTCTGTATCCGCAAAAAGAAAAGGAGTACTTGTGGCACCTTAGAGACTAACCAATTTATTTGAGCATAAGCTTTCGTGAGCTACAGCTCACTTCATCGGATGCATTCAGTGGAAAATACAGTGGCGAGATTTGTATAACAAATTTATTTGAGCATGAGCTTTCGTGGGCTACAGCTCACCTCAGGGCAGACTGATAGAAACAAGGGTACAAATCCCTGATTGGTTGTGAGTTCTAAACTTAGATTTCGTCAACCAACTGCATCAAGTGCAAATTCCTCAGGCACTATAACAGCCTTCACACAGAGTCAAAGACAGCCCCCTTGGGTACTCGGGTGTGTCTGGCCACCCACGTGAGCTTATCTCTGTGATAGATGGTCCCTTACATCAAGAATCACACCAATATTCAGATTACTTCTGATCCCAAAGGGCCAATCACCCCAGGTCAATTGCACTTTAGGTCTCACTCCAAAGCCACTGCTTGTAGCCAATCCTATAGTAAACTATATGAAGACTTATTACATAGGAAAAGAAATAGAGAGTTAATTACAAGATTAAAGCAAGCAGACAGAGCAAACAAATGACTTAGGCCATGTCTACTCTACTAAATTATGTCGACCTAACTTACATTGGCGTACAGCCACCACAGTTATTAAAGTGTTTGTGTGTGTGCACACTTGGCTCCTTGTGTCGGTGGTGCGTGTTCTCACCAGGAGCGCTTGTATCGATTTGTATTGTCAGTGTGGAGGATTGGGGGATTGCTCCTGGAGGCCAGTAACAGTTGATGTAAGCAATGCAGTGTCCACTAGGGTTGCCAACTGTCTAATCGCAGAAACCCAAACATCCTTGCCCTGCCCTTCCCTGCCCCTTCCCCTGTCCCCTCCATCCCCCCTCCCTCTGTCGCTCGCTCTCCCCCACCCTCACTCACTTGCTCATTTTCACAGGGCCAGGGCAGGGGGTGGGAGTGCGGCCTTTGGGCTGAGGAGTTTGGGGTGAGGGAGGGGACTCTGGGCTGAGCCTGGGTCTGGGGGTTGGGATGTAGGAGGGGGTGTGGGCTCTGGGAGAGAGTTTGGGTGTGGGCAGCAGCTCAGGACTGGGGCCGGGGATTGGGGTGCGGGAGGGGGCTGAGGGTGCGGGCTCTGAGAGGGAGTTCGGGTGAGGGAGGAGAATGGGGTAGGGGGTTGGGATGTGGGAGGGGGTAAGGGGTGCAAGCTCTGGCAGGGCCACTCTTACCTCGGGTGATTCTCAGAAGCGATCGGCATGTCCGGCTCCTAGGCTCAGGGACGGCCAGATGGCTCTGTGCACTGCCCCTGCCTTCAGGCACCACCTATGCAGCTTTAATTGGCCGCGGTTCCTGGCCAATGGGAGCTGCAAAGTCGGTACACAGGGCAGGGGCAGTGCGTGGAGACCCCAGGCTGCCCCTGCGCCTAGGAGCTGGATATGCCAGTCGCTTCCAGGAGCTGCGCAGAGCCAGGACAGGTAGGGAGCCTGCTGTAGCCCCACTGTGCCACCAACCAGACTTTTAGCGGCCTATTAAAATTTCCCAGATTGGTTTCAGCAGCTACCAGGAGATCGATTCCAATTCCGGGAGAGTCATGGCCAATCTGGGAGGGCTGGCAACCTTAGTGTGCACACAGACACTCTGTCGACTTAATTATGTCAACTGTGACTCTACGCTGCTCAGGGAGATGGTGTTACTAAATCAGCATCGAGAGGCACTTATGTTGGTGGGAGCCAAATTTAAGTGAAGACGCTTCCACAGTTCGGACATCTAACCAAATTGTGTAGATGAGGCTTTAGTCTTGGGTTTCAAAAGGTAATATAGGTTTCTATAAATCAGCAAGCTCTATTTGGCCTTTAGGGTTAACACAGGCTTAGCAGCTGAGGATATCTTGCTTCTGCCTAGCAAAACCTTGGCCCTGTCCTCCACCTCTCTTCCCCACCGAGAGTCCAAGCAGCATAGAGATACCTAGTTGCTTTGGTTCAGGTTTTTTCCCCCTCCTGCCATGTGTTCTGAGCTACAAACTCAGCTTATGGGAGGAATCCATTTGCATCACTCATTTTCCTGGAGAAGAGAGCAGAACATGAAGAGTCTTGAGTCCTTTTGTTGACGATTCCTCAGTGCAGATGGCTGGAGTTCCCAGTTGTAAGATTCACCCATAGCTAAGGCCCTACCAAATTCTTGGCCAATAAAAATACATCACGGACCTGTGAAATCTGGTCTTTTGTGTTCTCTTACCCTATACTATACAGATTTCACAGTGGAGACCAGCATTTCTCAAATTGGGGACCCTGACCCAAAAGGGAGTTGCGGGGGAGTAGAGGTGGGGGGTCACAAGGTTATTTTAGGGGGGCCGCGGTATTGCCACCCTTACTTCTGCACTGCCTTCAGATCTGGGCAGCTGGAGACCAGCGGCTGGTGGCTGGGCACCTGGCTTTGAATGTGGTGCCCCACCAGCAGTAGCACAGAAGTAAGGGTGGCAATTCCATACCATGCCATCCTTGCTTCTGCTGGCAGCAGCTCTGCCCTCAGAACTGGGCTCCTGGCCAGCAGCCGCCACTCTCCAGCTGCTCAACTCTAAAGGCAGTGCCGCTGCCAGCAGCCATGCAGAAGTAAGGGTAGCAGTACTGCAACCCCCCCATACAACAGAAAATATTTACAGACATATAACATTTGAGTTCTTCACAATATGTTCATACAATATTTCAGTATATAAAAATGTAAGTACTTAACTTATAAGGCTCTTCCAAATGAGGGCAAAACTATCACTAGGAAAATAACTGACATTTTAATTTACCGTAAAAATGTGTATCTGCAAGGTAGGAGTTGGGGTTTTATCCCTGGTGCAGAAATTATCCAAGTAAGAAAATCATATTTATTTTGAAACTTTAGGTCTGATTTTTCCTCTAGTGTGTGTTAGAGTCCAAAAGATACCCTATACTAACCCAGAATTGCTGAATAGAACACTTTTCTTCAATGGAAAAGATTTCAGTATAATTTTTCCTTCATTTAATTATCATGCTGAATGGAAAGACAGGGCTTTTTTCTAATAATATTTGTAGTTTGTATTACATAACTATGACAACATCTGGCTCAGCTGTTGGCCACTGAACCTTTTTATTCTGTGATGAGGTGTGTGAACAGCTTTCAGTTTAAGCACTTGTGATCAGCTCCCAAATCTGAGCATTGGGTTTTCCTAACCCGGGTTGTGAGCAGCCACTAGTTACTCTGTTCTTACTATTAATAGTTGCACTTGTGTGTGTTGCTAGGACTTCTGGATAGATCCAGTGGTTTTTAGTGCTTCAATAAGGTGAGCCATTATATAATTTATTCCCAGTAAACAATGGAATAATTTGTCTGCCCTTCTGCACTCATTGGGGGAATTGTGGGATACATCAGAGGACTGTCAACATTCAAGTGATTTAGCCTGCATCCCCACCGCAAAGTGTGCAAGTTACTAGTTTGAATGAAACCAGCACTTGGGCGTTAGCCTATAGCCCCAGATAAAATGGCTAGCCTGGATTAAAATCACCCCAAACTCAGGACAGAGGTTTTTATGTGTGGGTGGGAGCCAAATTAGAGACAACACCCAAATAAGAGCCCAAGTTAATTCTGCAGTGAAGATATATCCTGAAACAACTTTAAAGAGTTTGAATGTACCATTAAGTTAACATGTCTTTCTCCATATGGTTTGAATGATGTGTCAACTTTCAACTGTAGTTATTAAACTGTATCTGGGAGAGTATGAGGATGCTGCTTATTTTTATGTTAATAAGCACCGGAAGTCATATTTTGTCCCAGGTGCTGGAAGATAAGGCAGCAGCTATAATTCCATATTTTCCTGATGTAGTTCTATACTAACAGACTGCCTTCACTTTTGTTAATATGCTGTACAAAAAACTGACTGTTTATTAAGCATGATTTGTCATCAGACTGTCTTAATACCGGGAACTCTCAGAGAAGAATCTCAAATATCAATATGTGCATTCTTCTACATGCCGCACCAGATCACTTGTGATGTTCTCCTTCTCATTCACTTTACCACAACCCAATATAAAGAAGCCATGGGGTCACCGCATGAGATTTTCACATTGATCCCCAAAACCATGAAGCCAAGGGTATTCAAAATTGAAAAATCAAGCTACCAGTCTTTTTAAAGTCAACTGCCAGGTGGAGAAATAGGCTGTCCCATATGCTGTTAGATGATTTTGTATTTGAATTGTTTTCTTTAAGATATTCTCATGTTATTTGAACGTTTGCAGTCATTGTGTAGTGTGAGCACATTTCTTTGTGAATTAAAATGATATTCTATTTAGACTTCTGTCCTAATTGACTGTTTTTTTTTCTGATTACCCCTCCCTCCCCACAATTTAACTAATAAATTTTTCAATGAGACAAGAATCATGGCTTCCTCAGAATATGATATTTTAAAGGCTATATAAAATTAGCAACTTGCTAGTGAAATGGTGATACAAGGATGTGAGTCATACTATGGGGCATCATTTTTAATTTGGGTCCCTAATTTGCATGCATAAATCCAAATATTGTGTGCTCAAGTGAGCTGTTAAACATCAGAGTTTGAATGCAGTGTAGTGGTAGCCATGTCGGTCCCAGGATATTAGAAAGACAAGGTGGGCAAGGTAATATCTTTTATTGGACCAACTTCTGTTGGTGAGAGAGACAAGCTTTCGAGCCACACAGAGCTCTTCTTCAAGGCTGAAGAAGACTGAAGTCTTAAAGAGCTATCAGGGGCTCGAAAGCTTGTCTCTTTCACCGACAGAAGTTGGTCCAACCAAAAATATAACCTCGCCCACCTTGTCTCTCCATAGTTAAATACACAGTCAAATAACAAGGACACTCTATGTCTAAATTTGAATTCAACATTCCTCCTGAGGTTGTCCATTCCTTGACAAAAAGCCCTGCATTTTGGATGTCTTTATTAATGAATACAGGGTAGACTACAAATTCTTCCTTTTAAGCTGAGTATTTGCTTAAAGATCAAAATATACTCACTCAGATGTTTATGAATACTTTCATATCAGACTATGATCAATACACAAATCCTTTGTTTCATTAGCATTGCTTTAAATTTTTGTTGTATTAATTTCAAGACAAATAACCAAACTGTTCTTGTTTGAATAATGAAAATATCCTCAATCTTTTGAACAGTGTTTGCAATTACTTCAATGGCTTTAAGGGGTAAACATTTTCAGAGGTGCCTAAGCCCCATTTTCAAATATAATTGAAGCACTTAGGAGCCTGAGTCCCATTGGCTTTCAATGCAATTTAGGCTCCTAAGTGTCTTAAATTTCTTTAGAAAATAGGACCTAGGCACTTTTGAAAATTTTATCCAGGATTTATAGGCTATACATTACCTGTAAAGAACAACGTGCTTTTGAACCTATCTTAACCTTTGTTACATACAAACAGCCAGCCATGGTAAAAGTACTGTCCGTGGAATGTGTAGTTCTACAAAAGACACAGTAGAAATAGTTACTCATAGTGTCTGATACTACAGTTATATTCCGAAAAGTACAATTTATTGTAGTCGAACTCGCACTGTGGTCTGTAAAATGTTTCTGTCAAGGGCTTGGGAATCAGCAGAGTAGGCTTATGTGCCTGACTCGGAAAGTTGGAGTGGTAGCAAAAATGCAAAGATAAAACTCAAATGAAAAGTTTTCTAGAGAATTGAGGATTTGAGGCCAAAGAAGGGGCACTTGGTGCTATTAATAATAATAAATTAAAATACCCCTGGCACTGAACTCCCATTGACTCCAGTGGTGCTGGATTGAGCATTTGGGCACACAACTCCTTTTAGCTATAATAGTTAAAAATAATAATCCAGTGTCATGTCTGAAAGTTATCAACCAAGAATATAGTGCTCCTCTTTATCTTCACTCTGCAGTAGGTATTAACCAAAAAAACGCAAAAAAAGTCCCAAAGAAGAAATTAGGTACACTATCATGTGATGTGCTAGCAGGGTTGCAACCAGTGTGCTGTGATGCTTCTCAGAAATTAATAACC
This sequence comes from Caretta caretta, assembly GCF_965140235.1. NCBI lineage: Eukaryota > Metazoa > Chordata > Testudines > Cheloniidae > Caretta > Caretta caretta. The sequence continues at coordinate 66,726,596 of NC_134213.1, forward strand.
AGAAGAACATAAGAATAATCATCCCAAATTACAGATTCACAGAGCACCCAAATACTAAGATGATGGCTTCGCTTTTCCCTACACTGACATCTTGTGGTCAGTTTATATGATGACAGATATATATGTATATATGAGGCATGGATTAATTGCTTGTGAAAAAAGAAAAGCAATGCATGAATTGACATTTGCCAAGTCTTTTTGCAAAGCATGCTCTATAAATCTATTTGTACAAATTATCTGAAAGTTGCCTGTAGATAAAACAATGTAAATGTTTACAAAACAAAACTTTCAAAAAAATAATTTTGCTGATTTACACCCAAAGCATCCTTTTAAGCTCTGAAAACTCATTACATGTATGTGGTTTGTGTGTGAAGTGGCCTTATGTCTATGGTAAAATGTTGATCTCATTAATAGATCTACCACTTTTATTATTTCTATAATACAGTGAGTGGTCCTGCTGCTTTTTAGTTTCATTTGTAAAATTATAATAAACAATCCTACCAATGCAATTAAAAGGAAAACATGGAATTTTTAACTATTTTTAAATTATTTTCTCTATAATCTTAGTTCTGGCATTTCCTAACTTTTGAGTGTTTGACTTCACAACCTTAATTTCTTTTAACATAGAGGTGTGTCTGTGTGATTTCCTAGCTTTTCAACAAAGCAAACTGAAAACATATTCCATCAGGTGTCAGGTGGGTCATCAGGTTGGAACCTTTAGATTCACTGCACAGACATCTGCCACGAATGGAATAGCTTACAGCAATAGTGGGTTGTCATAATCTGTGTAGAGCAGCATTGCGGAGTGGGGAAGATAAGATACTTTGCCAGTGTGTTTCACGATTTGCTGGTAGCAAAGGAATGGTCAGACTCAGAAATCATGGATTCCATTCCAGACGCTGGAGGAGACACTTCTGCGTGTTCCCTCTCCCCTTGCCAAGCTTGACTGCCCTCCACCCCCAATTCCATGAGCTTTTTGTCTAGCTATTCCCAGTTTCATTTCTCCTCTCCCCAGCTCTTTGTCCCCAGTCTCCTTGTCTGTCAGTCCTAGTTTGCCCCCATCCCAGCTCCTTGTCCAGTCTGTTTCTCTTTGCCTGCCTGCCTGCCCAAGTAAATTCCCTGTCCAAACTGGCTCCCAGTCTCCCGCCCTGGGCTCCTCATCCAGTCGTCTTTCCCCCAGCTCTTTGTCCCAATCTCTTTCTCCAGTCAGTCCCAGTTGTCCCCCTCCCTGTCCACTTCCTCTTCCTTTTGCCCCACTGGTTCCCAGCCTTTCCCACCAGCTACTCATCCAATCTCAATCTGAAGTGAGCTGTAGCTCATGAAAGTTTATGCTCTAATAAATTTGTTAGTCTCTAAGGTGCCACAAGTACTCCTTTTCTCTTTATGGATACAGACTAACACGGCTGCTACTCTGAAACCACTCATCTCTGGCTCCCAGAACCTCCACCCCCATTTCCCTCCTGGGTTCCCAGTCTCCCCTGAGATCAGACTACATTATGTAATGGTGATTTCTAGACTTGAAATCTATGAATCTGCTGCCCCTCCATTTCCCAGTCCCAGTTTCAATCCAACTGTCTTGCAATCCCAGTCTCCTTCCCTAGCCAGTCCCAGTCTCTCCACCACACCAGCCATGTGTCCTTCCTTGTCCCTCCACTGCTCTCTCCAGTGTGGCTCTTGTCCCTTCCATATTCAATTCAGGCAGTTTCCTCTTCCATGCTCCAGCAAGGGGCGGGGGAGGGGGGGGACACTGAGAGCACAAAATCGACAAGCTCTTTGCTCAATGTTCCAGTGCCCAGTTGAAGCACATACTTGCAGCAGGCCCAATTTGCAGTTGCAGGGAATATTCTGCTCATCCCTGAACTGCAGCATTCCCCAGTGTAGATGGAATCTTCAGAGCTTTTAGCTGCAACACTCTAGCAAGTCTCTAATGAGCATATGCTAACTGATTTTTCAAGAAGCCTGTAACTTCGCCACAGTTGAGTGGAATTCCAAGGAGAAACCAAAAGGCACATCCCTGACACAAAGACCACCACCTGCAAATTTTCAAGTCCTTGCTTCAAGAACGAAAGCGCTAGAGAGGTCTAAAAAAAAGGTCACCAGAATTTTTTAACATGGGCAAAACAAAATATTTTTCAATAGTCTCATTCTCAGAAATGTCTGAGAACTGTTTTGGATAAAACTTTCCAGGAAAATTCAGCCTGAGGAAAATTCAGCATGGAAAAATTCAATCCAGACAGAGTTTGGTAAAGTTATAAGCAGGGTCTTATAATGGGAACTGTCAGGCAACCTTAATAATAGGTTGTGCTGCCAGCCTATTATACATATATACACTGCTGATCTGACCATCTAAGTAGTTTAACAGATTTGCTAATGAAGACTGGACAAAATACAGAGACCTTTTCTGAATGTTATATGATTATTATATTTAGGATTAAGATGTGTATGGTTTTATCTTTACCTAAATTTCCTTGATTTCTTGTAGAGTAATTATTTGGTGTTCATGGCAGAACTTTTCTGGTGGTTTGAAGTGGTGAAGCCATCATTTGTACAGCCTCGTGTTGTCATTAATCCCCAAGGTAACAAAGTATTTGTTTTTGATTTCCTGTTAACCAGTGCTGTACAAGCCCTATAGAGTTCAGGTTTCTATAGTGTAAACAGATTTAATCTACAATTCAGTTCACAGAGCTTGGCTACAGACCAGCCCCTTAAAGAGCTGAAAAGTGACTATGTAAACAGGAAACCTTCCTTGTATGAAATTTGAATGTATTTCTCAACAAAGCTGAGAGGCAGATTCCTCTTCCTTCTCATACATCATCAACAGACATGATGATTAAAGTCTTCCCTAGACCAGGAAAATTTGCTTAGCTGTAAATACATTGGTGTAATCTAGATAAGCCTTAAATTCCACTCATTTATAATCTGTGAAAACCCTGTAAACGCAGTGGGATTTTGTAGACATACCTGAGTGCAGAATTTGACCCATATAATATTTTATTGGTGAGAATGAGACACAAAAGTGAAAGTACTCAGAGCAGAGTGGTGAACAGATCAAACAACTACAGGGAGGAATGACAAAACTCTGCACCTGCATAGCAAAAATCATTTCAGGCACAATCTTTCTTCAGCAATTTTTCAGATTGATAAATCTGCCTCTCAGGCAGACCTTTTAGAGACTGTGGAGGCAAGGCAAGAATTATGTGCTATAGTACCATGGTCTCAGCACTGGCACCTGGGATCACAGTTCTGTTGTGTAGGCTTTTACTGCCTTAATATTTTTATGCATATATTGTATAATAAACAAAACATCTGGAAAAATAATTTTAAATGGTGCTAACTAAGTTATGATGTAGCCCAAATATTTCAAAATGAAAAACTTGCAAAAATCATTTTTTTCCTCTTGAAATTTTCCTCAGAAAACAAAATACTTGGTGGCTTTTTCAGTTTTTTGATTTATCAGCATTTCTTTGTGCCTCCTATTCTTCCTCTCTCCCTTTTCAGTGGCAAAATGGGGAAAAGGGGAGAGAAGAGGGGCTAAGAAAAAAAAAAGAACACTTTTCATTTAAAAAATTGAAAAAATTAAAACTTACTTGTGTAAGCTTATGGAATAAAAATTACTTCAGAATATTTCAGCCAGCTTTGTTGATAAGGTTTTGAACTGCATGATAAACTAAAATAATGTGGAGGTTTTGTCTTCTATTTTGCAGCTGAACCTGTGAAAGATGCATCTTCTGTTCCTATTTTGAATGCTAATAGAAGAAACTATATGGATAGTTCACGTGGTTCTGACTTTATAACCAGGTAATATCAGTTTCTTTTGTACCGTTTTATATTTCTCTCCCTTCCACTCAAATCAAGCACAAATATTTGATTATTTTCTGATGCCCTTTCTTGAAATGTCCAGAGGGTCTATTACCAAATAATAGGTGAAGCCAAATTTCTTATACATGATTCTGTAAACATAAAGCAAAAGACTGCTAGCAACTATTACAGAATTTTCTGAACCTGGTCCCACTGATTCCTTTTCATTCTGTGTAAGAATACATATGAAAAGATTGAGCAACCTTGTTAAATTCTGAAAATTAATTTAGTTATGAAAGTGCAGACCAATAGTTCTGACTAGAACCAGAATTGCTTGTAATATGGAAGCCTGCCCCACATAGCTCTGAGCGGGTGCCTCATCAATGAGATTCATTATCTGCATTTCCGGTTCTGGGCTTCACTTTTTCATAATCTCTCAGTCCTGCAAGTCATGAAAGTACTCAACTCTCATTTAAGTCAGCGGGAACTGAATCTACTTAGCACCTCATAGGATTGGGCCCATTCAGAGAGTTTGCAATTCATCATCTTCTGTACAGTGGAGACCAGAATGGAAATAATAAACTCTGATTTGCTTGTGATCTACAATATAGAGGATTTGAACTCTGTCACCAGTGCGCTAACATACTGTACCGCAAGGAACCCTTGAATCTGGAGATTCAACATGCAAACCAGTCAGTGTGTTCAACTCCAGCAGCCCCAAAACTTGAATGTATGTTATCAGGCTTCACAGCTTGTCCCAGTAAGATGCTATGTAAAATAACCAATTGTTTTTGTTGCTTTTTAGTGTTCTTGCAATATTTGCACTTAAAATAGTTACTTAGGCTATGTCTACACTACCGCTGTAAGTCGACCTATGCTACACAACTTCAGCTACGTGAATACCACAGCTGGAGTCGACGTACTTCAGGTCGAGTTACCTACCACTGGGTCTACATCGTGGTGAGTCAACAGGAGTAAATCTCCCGTCGACTTACCTTACTCTTCTCATCAGGGGTAGAGTACAGGGGTCGACTGGAGAGCAATCTGCAGTCGATTTGGTGGGTCTTTACTAGACCCACTAAGTCGACCGCTGTTGGATCAGTCTCAGAGCATCGATCCCCGCTGTAGTGTAGACTTGCCCTTAGAACTAGCCATTCAAAGAAGAGGAATGAATGCTTCAATGGAAGAGCCTCTTGAAGTACTAGAGATCACATTCTTGGAGATGGAAAAAGGATAAAGCCTTTTCCTTGTCATACTGGTAGTGCACCTATATATTGGTGTGATGGGTGCCTTTAGAAAACCATTTATAATGCTACTTCTGGTGGTAACAGGTAGATTAATTATAGCAGAAGGGAATTTAGACAGACTAACACACAGAAATTATGATGACTGAAGAAATAGGGAGAAAATCTCAGGCATGACTTTTTCTGCCTGGCAGCCATCGTTGAACTATGTTAAACTTTGTTCAGCATATATGAGGCCAAGAAAAGAGCTTGTTTTCCTGAAATCCAAAGTGGTTATTTCTAAACATTATAAAGAAAGTGAAGTGAAAGGAAAAATACAGAAAAGACCAAATGCTGGTCTCACAGTGGCACATCTTTATACTAGCTGTTAGAGTCATGAATTCTTAACTGAGGCAAAATCAAAATGTGGCATAGTTTATTATGAGGAAATCCTAACATTGTGAAAGAGTGGGAGTCCAGAGTAGTGTGTTCACTAAATATGTTTTGCTTTTGTTGATATTAAAAATAGGGCTGTCAATTAATTGCAGTTAACTCACGCGATTAACTCAAAAAAATTAATCGTGATTTTAAAAATTAATCACGATTAATCACACTTATAACAATAGAATACCTATTTAAATTTATTAAATATTTTGATGTTTTTCTACATTTTCAATATTGATTTCAATTACAACACAGAATACAAAGTGCACAGTGCTCACTTTATATTATTATTTTTTATTACAAATATATGCACTGTAAAAATGATAAACAAAAGAAATAGTTCTTTTCAGTTCACCCCATAGAAGTACTGAAGTGCAATCTCTTTATCGTGAAAGTGTAACTTACAAACGCAGATTTTTTTTTGGTTACATAACTGCACTCAAAAACATAACAGTGTAAAACTTTAGAGCCTACACGCCCGCTCAATCCTAAGTCTTATTCTGCCAATTGCTAAAACAAACAAGTTTGTTTACATTGACGGGAGAATGCTTCTTATTTACAATGTCACCTGAAAGTGAGAACAGGTGTTTGCATGGCACTTTTGTAGCCGGCATTGCAAGGTATTTACATGCCAGATATGCTAAACATTCATATGCCCCTTCCAGCTTCGGCCACCATTCCAGAGGACATGCTTCCATGTTGATGATGCTCATTAAAAAAAAATGCATCAATTAAATTTGTAACTGTACTCCTTCAGGGGAGAATTGTATGTCTCCTGCTCTGTTTTACCCGCATTCTGCATATTTTCATGTTATTGCAGTCTTGGATGATGACCCAGCACATGTTCGTTTTAAGAACATTTTCACAGCAGATTTGACAAAACGCAAAGAAGGTACTGATGTGAGATTTCTAAAAATAGCTACAGTACTCGACCCAAGGTTTAAGAATCTGAAGTGCCTTCCAAAATCTGAGAGGGACGATGTGTGGAGCATGCTTTTAGAAGTCTTAAAAGAGCAGCATTCTAATGTGGAAACTACACAACTCAAACCACCAAAAAAGAAAATCAACCTTCTGCTGGTGGCATCTGACTCAGATGATGAAAATGAACATCTATCAGTTCGCACTGCTTTGCATCATTATCAAGCAGAACCCATCACCAGCATGGAAGCATGTGCTCTGTAATGGTGGTTGAAGCATGAAGGGACATATGAATCTTTAGCACATCTGACATGTAAATATCTTGCAATGCCAACCATGTGAATGCCTGTTCTCACTTTCAGGTGATATCGTAAACAAGAAGCAGACAGCATTATCTCCTGCAAATTGTAACCAACCCTGTTTGTCTGAATGATTGGTTGACCAGAAAGTAGGACTGAGTGGACTTGTAGGCTCTAAAATTTTACATTGTTTTATTTTTTAATGCAGTTGGGCTTTTTGTACATAATTCTACATTTGTAAGTTCAACTTTCATGATAAAGAGATTGCAGTACAATACTTGTACGAGGTGAATTGAAAAATAATTTTTTTTTGTTTTTTACAGTGCAAATATTTGTAATCAAAAATATATATAAAGTGAGCACTGTACACTTTGTATTCTGTGTTGTAATTGAAATTAATATATTTGAAAATGTAGTAAAATCCAAAAATATATAAAATAAATGGTATTCTATTGTTTAACAGCGTGATTAATCATGATTAATTTTTTTAATCGCTTGACAGCCCTAATTAAAAACTTTAAATTCATTTTGACTTTAGTCTCCCGGTTAAGTTGCCTTACAGTTGTGGAGTCAGTGTATGTCTTCTTTTCATTTTGTTCTCTTGCTCACAGTACAGTAGAGATTGTGGAGAAGTTTACCTTATCTCTGCTTAATCTTTTGTTTGATGGAGCCAGAGAAGGCCTTCAGTTGATCAGAAGTGGAACATGTGTTGTATGACTGTCACATTTCAATATGGGCAATAGGTTTATTGATTATGACTTCGGGGCACAGAAGGAAGATAAAATTAGCATTGTAATTGGCTATTTGTCATATTATTTTTATTTAGCTAATCTGGTTAATCATGCTCAGTCTCTTCTGAGTGATAGAATAGAGAAACCTGTTGTTGTAGCAACCAGGCAAGGTACCAACAAACTTCAACAGGACTTTATTTTTAAAGTGGAAACCTCTTTACCAAGCTGCTGCTGGACCCTCGGTAGCTCTCACTCAGCCTCCTCTACTCCTCTCCCCTCTTTTCTGTTTCCTGTCCTTTCAGACACCCAACAGCCAGTGCTCCCAGTTCTAACAATTACAAGCAGCATCTAAATACCACATTCCCTCCTCTCTTAAGAAACTCTCCCAATTAAAATAAACATTGTTGTTCTAACCACACGAACCAATATGAAACAAGACACTATACTGTTGGAAGAAATATTACACTGAAAACACTACATAACATAGTCTCTAGTCCAGACAGGTGGTCATCTGGGTCTGACAGGCCATCTCTCAAGCCCAGGTTGCACTACAACTGTCTTGGTGTGTTGATACTACAGTGAAGTCATCTAATGCAGACCGGGTGTTGGCATAATCTCCTCTTGGTGCATAGGCAGATGCAAGATAAGAAGCATTCCATACCTGCCCATCAGAAAGTCGATAGGTGTAAGGTCCCTTCTTCTCTATCATTTTAAGAGGAGCTGTGAATTTATGGTCCCCTTTGCATAAAATTCCAGGTTTTCGTATTCTAACAAAGGAACCACACTCAAACTTTGGTTCCTTAGCACCCCGCCGCTTGTCTGTGAAAGCCTTATACTTTGCTTGGTTCTGTTCAACTGTTTTTTTCACATCCTCCTCGGTTGGGGCATCAGGTCGTGCCTTTAACAATCCAGCAATGTTCAGTTTAGTATTCATCTGTTTCCCATGCAGTAACTCTGTGGGTGATCTTTGCGTTGTGGCATGTCGTGTAACCTGGTATGCTTGCAAGAAATCAGTAGTGAAGGGTATCCACAATTGCCCTTCCAGTTCAGCCGTTTGCAAACTCTCTTTCAAACTTCCGTTAAACCGTTCGATTTCCCCATTGGCTTGAGGGTAATGTAGGGATGATCTTCTGTGTAAAATGTTTCTCTCTGCTAGAAAAGTTTCAAAATCCAGGGAAGTAAATTGTCTGAAACCAGTTCTTTGGGGTTACCTTCCCTGCTAAAAACTGAAGAGAGGAACTTAATTACTGTAGCAGAAGAGATTTGCGATGTAAACACTACCTCAGGCCATTTACTGAAATAGTCTATTAAAGTGATGGCATAACGGCAGTCACTTGGAGCAGTATCAAAGGGTCCTACAATGTCAATCACCACTTTTTCCCATGAAGATTCAGGAAGAGGAACAGGCTGTAATGGAGGGGTACATGTCACTGCTGTTTTATCATGCATTTGGCAAGTGACACAGGACTTTATGAGTGCTTCAGTTTCAGAGTCCATCCCTGGCCACCAATACAGATCCCGTAGTCGTTGTTTGGTTCTGACAATTCCTTGATGAGTATCGTGTGCCAGGTGTATGAGTTTTGACTGTAATTCTTCTGGCACAAGTAGCCAGTGTGTACCTCATAGCACACAGCCATCAAGCAAAGAAAGTTCATCCCGAACTCTAAAATAAGGCAGCAAAACTGGGTCAAGGTTTTTAGGGTTACTGGGCCGTCTCTTTGTTAGAAATTCCCGTAGTTTTTGTTGATTTGGATGCACTGAACAAGCAGCTTGAAATTATTCTTTTGTAACTGTAGTAAGAGTGCTTATAATAAGCGCAACTACTGCATCCTCATCCTCCAGTGGACCATCTGGTGACGGCAAAGGAAGGCGAGAAAGGCAATCAGCTACCACATTTTGGTTTCCTGGCTTATATTCCAGTTCATAATTGACAGAGAGTAGTCTTGCAGACCATCTAGCAATATGATATCGTGCTCTTCCCAGTCCTTTCATGGTGAGCAACGTCGTCAAAGGACTGTGGTCTGTGTGCAACTTGAACATGCAGCCCCACAGGTAAGTTCTCCATTTTTCAGTCGCCCAGACACAAGCAAGTGCTTCTTTTTCAACTGTAGAATATTTTCTCTCAGCATTACTTAGTATCCTTGAAGCAAATGCAACAGTCCTCTCTGTGTTGCCCTCATGAAGTTGTGTGAGGAAAGCCCCAAGTCCATAATCAGAAGCATCAGTAGTTACAATTGTGGGCAATGCAGGACTCAATAGTGCAAGTACTGGACTATGTACAATCAAGTCTTTCACCGTTTCGAAACTAGCTTGTGCATCCATTGTCCACATTAAGGGTGAACTTCTCCATAGTAATTCTCGTAACGGTTCAATGACAGAAGCATAATTGGGAATGAATTTTGCATACGAGGAGGTAAGACCCAAGAAAGAACGTAAGGTTTGCAAATCTGTTGGAGGAGGAGCATTTGAAATTGCCAGGATATGATCTGGATCAGGTTTTAGTCTAGCCTGTGAAATTGTATGCCCCAGAAAGGAAAATTCAATTTGTCTAAATTTGCATTTGGACCTATTGAGCTTGAGTCCTGCTTTGTTGATGCAGTTTAGTACAGACTGCAGGTTATTGTCATGCTCCTCAGAATTATTTCCAAACACAATAATATCATCCAGATAGCACTGAACTCCATGTTGATTCTTCAGAATCAATTACATCATTTTTTGGAAGGCACTTGGGGCAGATGTGAGACGGTATGGAACACGTTTAAAATGAAATAGTCCCTCATGTGTAATAAATGCTGTGAGGTCTCTGCTATCTTCATGCAACATAACCTGGTAGTATGCAGTCTGCAAATCAAGAGTAGAAAGCATCTTTTCTCCATAGAGGTCTGCAAATACTTCTATGTGAGGAAGAGGATGGCTGTCAATCACAATAGCTTTATTTGGCTCCCTTAAGTCCACACAAAGGCGAATGCCTCCACCCTTCTTCTGCATCACTACTATAGGTGAAACCTATTCCGAGGAGTCAATCTCTTCAATAATGTCCTTTTGAACAAGTTTTCTAAGTTCCTCTGAAGCAACTTCCCTGACTGAAAATGGTAAGCATCGTAACTTCTGTCGTACAGGCATCACATTATTCTGCATTTTAACTTTATGCAGAAGCCCATAAGCACAGCCAAGTTTCTCCTCAACCTGGTGCTGGGTCCCAGCTGAAACTGGTGTGTGTACCACAAGAGTGCTTTGCTGTGGAAGATCAATTCATCCATTAACTCCCCTGAGATTTAAAGCAGCCAATAAATCTCTGCCAAGGATAGGAGTGCCTTTGTGGACAATGTAGAACTCTGCAGTTACACAGCAATCACCAAAAGTAACCATCGTTGGCAGGCAGCCATGTACTTGACTATGGTTTTTCAAATAGCACACCAAGAGAAGTTTGGGTTCAGTAAGAGGCACATCTTTAAAGTAATGCAAATAGATGGAATCAGGTAGTATAGATAATGCTGAGCCAGTGTCCAACATTAGCTGAATAGAGTGTGATTTGCCAGAGGGTATGGCGGAATCATTTATTGTGCACTTTATTTGTTCTGGAATATGTACAGTAGTGATTTTGTCCACGCTCAGCACAGTAACGTCTGGTATTGTAACTGCATGCACTTGTTGATTGAACTGGCTGCTGCAACATACTTTAGCAAAATGCCCAATCTTTTTGCAATAATTGCACTGAGCTACTTTTGCCATTCATCCTGTGTAGCTTACAAGCTGTTGTGGGGATCCACAGCAAAAGCATGCTTTTACTGTATTTTTAATTTTCTGATTCAGTAGTTTTTCATTAGGTTTCCTCTTGTAATCAATCATTTGTCAGCAGTGTGCCCTTGTTGCCAAGAAGGCCAATGGCATTTTGGGATGTATAAGTAGGGGCATAGCGAGCAGATCGAGGGACGTGATCGTCCCCCTCTATTCGACATTGGTGAGGCCTCATCTGGAGTACTGTGTCCAGTTTTGGGCCCCACACTAAAAGAAGGATGTGGATAAATTGGAAAGAGTCCAGCGAAGGGCAACAAAAATGATTAGGGGACTGGAACACATGACTTATGAGGAGAGGCTGAGGGAACTGGGATTGTTTAGTCTGCAGAAGAGAAGAATGAGGGGGGATTTGATAGCTGCTTTCAACTACCTGAGAGGTGGTTCCAGAGAGGATGGTTCTAGACTATTCTCAGTGGTAGAAGAGGACAGGACAAGGAGTAATGGTCTCAAGTTGCAGTGGGGGAGGTTTAGGTTGGATATTAGGAAAAACTTTTTCACTAGGAGGGTGGTGAAACACTGGAATGCGTTACCTAGGGAGGTGGTAGAATCTCCTTCCTTAGAAGTTTTTAAGGTCAGGCTTGACAAAGCCCTGGCTGGGATGATTTAATTGGGGATTGGTCCTGCTTTTGAGCAGGGGGTTGGACTTGATGACCTCTGAGGTCCCTTCCAACCCTGATATTCTATGATTCTATGATTTGTCTGCAGTGATGGTGAACTTTTCTGCAAAGGAGTCACAGCCTGGACTATGCCTCCTGTATCCATGCTCATTATTTTGGCTTCAGCTGTAGCTGACTCAATCTGAATAGCAATGGTTATTGCTTTTTCTAGTGTAAGTTGTGGTTCTAGAAGTAAGCGTTCTCTGACACGAAGCATGGTTGTTTTCTCAATGAGCTGGTCTCTAATCATCTCATCTGCCATATTCCCAAAGTCACAAGTTACAATCAGACTCCTCAGGGAAGCGGTATACTGCATTATTGTCTCCCCTGTTTTCTGCTCACACTGGTGAAATCTGTAGCGATTAGCTACTACATTCATTTTTGGCACAAAAATGTTCTTTAACGCAGTGAGTGCAGTCTCATATTTATCATCTGCAAGGGGAAAAGTGTAAAATATACGCTGCCCTTCTGCTCCAAACAGTGGATTAGCAGAGCATGCTTTCTTACTTCAGAAATCTCTGTAGCAGTGATTGCAAGCAGATAAGTCTCAGACATATGGATCCAGGCAGTAAAAACAATTGGAGGCTCACCTGGGCTTTGCAGAAAGGGTACAGGTGGATTCAGAGGCAGAAGATCCACCCTCATCACCAAAATGTTGTAGCAACCAGGCAAGGTACTAACAAACTTCAACAGGACTTTATTTTTAAAGTGGTAACCTCTTTACCAAGCTGCTGCTGGACCCTCGGTAGCTCTCACTCGGCCTCCTCAACTCCTCCCCCCTCCTTCCTGTTTCCTGTCCTTTCAGACTCCTTACAGCCAGTGCTCCCAGTTCTAATAATTACAAGCAGCATCTAAACACTACACCTGTCAAGCAGGGAATGATATTTCTTACTACCATTAGGTAGGGCCTGATTCTCCTTTCACACTGATGTAAGTCAGGAGCTATTCCCCTAAAGACAATGGGGCTACACCAGTGTATATCCATTATAAGTGAGATAAGAATTGGAGCCCTGGTCAGGGATGTCCTTTATAAGTTTCATAAAAGACAGCAAATGGCTTCACTTATACTTAAAGTATTGAACTTTTATGGAGGCAACTGTATTTACCTTATATTTTAAAGAAAATGTTAGCTTAAAACTGAATCAGTAGTACAAGAGAAGGAAGTATGTAGCTTGCAGTTATAAAAAAACAGAGTTGAAGCCCTTCATAAGGGATTTATCTCCGGTCTGACAGAGTCCTTCAATGACATAAGCACCTTTGTTACACCAAACAGAATTCCCCATATTGAATAAAAAGAGACTCTGTCTGTGTAGATGATTTTGGCTTCCAGAGTGAAGAGGATAGATAGGAAGCTCTAAGACAGACATTTGAATTCCATTTGTAGAAGGCCCCTAGAGATCTCAGATCTTAAAGGGTTCTACTTTTATTACAATCATTAGGACTTCAGAGTTAAGTATTGTCTGTAAGCTGCCCCAATTATATGCTTTGACACATATGCTGAACTTGTAGTAGGATCTGTTTCTTGAGACCTGTTCAGAACTGTAGTACAAACCATCATCAATATTGTATATGGGGTAGCATATTGTACTGGTTCATCATTGCAATAATAGTTTTATTGTCTCTATAAGGATTAAGTATAGTTTCTGTGTTGGAATATTATGAGCCCACTAACTGATTATCTAATTGTAGGGTCTCTTGTTTTTATCATCAAATGCAGTTCTTTGTACAGTCTGGTAATAGTGCACAGCACTTCATGGCAAATAAATAGATGGCATCTACCCAAGGAGTTGGGTTTATAATGCTAGAAAATTAATAGCTCATGCCACTGTCAGGCTTTTCCTGAGTGGATGATGTGATTGGGATTTAAGCAGGTGGATTTTCTTTCTGATGGACAGAATATTTTACAGATCTTTTCCCAATGACATTTTCTTTTAAAATAATATATAGACATTGGAGTATGGAATAGGCATTTTTTAACTGAAATCTAAAATAAGGGTATAAACCTCTATGCCAGTTATCCACTGCTTAGAGAAATCTGCAGAAATAATCAAACAGGAATTTTTATTCAATTTTTGTATGTACCCATGGAAAATGCTTTATTCATTCATCCATATTTTCCATTAGCTCACAGTAATGTCCTTCTCATGAAGGTTCTTTAGATGCCGGTATACACTACACATTAGGCAAAAATCACATGAGAGCAGCAGATTGTGCCTGCGGTACAGGGTTCTCTTTGTCTTATTGCTAGTCATGTGTTTTTTAATTAAATAATGAAAAAGTAGTTGTAACCTTTGTTGTATCGCATTACATTAAAAAGCAAGTTGCAAAAATCTACAGAGGTATTTGTAAAGAGCCTATCACTATAGTGCCTAGGAAATAAGACATTATCAGGGCCGGCTCCAGGCACCGGCTTTGCAAGCAGGTACTTGGGGCGGCATTTAAAATGGGGCGGCAATCCGTGTCCCGCAGCGGCAATTCGGCGGCAGCTCCACCGCTCTTCCCACTGCCGTGGCTTTTGGGCTGCAGCTCTGTTGCTGTTCTGGGCCGGGCGGCAATTTGGCGGCAACTCCGCCGCTATTGCGGGGGCGGCAATTCAGCAGTGACTGCTTGGGGCGGCAAAATTGGTAGATTTCAGAGTAACAGCCATGTTAGTCTGTATTCGCAAAAAGAAAAGGAGTACTTGTGGCACCTTAGAGACTAACCAATTTATTTGAGCATGAGCTTTCGTGAGCTACAGCTCACTTCATCGGATGCATACCGTGGAAACTGCAGCAGACATTATATACACACAGAGATCATGAAACAATACCTCCTCCCACCCCACTGTCCTGCTGGTAATAGCTTATCTAAAGTGATCATCAAGTTGGGCCATTTCCAGTACAAATCCAGGTTTTCTAACCCTCTACCCCCCCACACACAGACTCACTCTCCTGCTGGTAATAGCCCATCCAAAGTGACAGCTCTCTTCACAATGTGCATGATAATCAAGGTGGGCCATTTCCTGCACAAATCCAGGTTCTCTCACCCCCTCACCCTCCTCCAAAAACCACACACACAAACTCACTATCCTGCTGGTAATAGTTCATCCAAAGTGACCACTCTCCCTACAATGTGCATGATAATCAAGGTGGGCCATTTCCAGCACAAATCCAGGCTTTCTCACCGCCCCCCCCCCTTTTTTTCCCGGGGACACACACACATACACACACAAACTCACTCTCCTGCTGGCAATAGCTCATCCAAACTGACCACTCTCCAAGTTTAAATCCAAGTTTAACCAGAACGTCTGGGGGGGGGTAGGAAAAAACAAGGGGAAATAGGCTACCTTGCATAATGACTTAGCCACTCCCAGTCTCTATTTAAGCCTAAATTAATAGTATCCAATTTGCAAATGAATTCCAATTCAGCAGTTTCTCACTGGAGTCTGGATTTGAAGTTTTTTTGTTTTAAGATAGCGACCTTCATGTCTGTGATTGCGTGACCAGAGAGATTGAAGTGTTCTCCGACTGGTTTATGAATGTTATAATTCTTGACATCTGATTTGTGTCCATTTATTCTTTTACGTAGAGACTGTCCAGTTTGACCAATGTATATGGCTGAGGGGCATTGCTGGCACATGATGGCATATATCACATTGGTAGAGCCGCCCCTGGACATTATATAAATAAATTAGATTACATGTCAGCTCTATTGAACTGACACAACACAATGAAAAATGTTTTTTGAAGTATGCTTTTTTGTTCAGATTAAACATAAAAAATAGTAGTATGTAACTCCTACAGTTTGATTGGGAATGTGTATTCACCAGAGGTGCCTTCCCCGGCATCCCGCTCCGCCGCCAACTGGTCCTGTGAGGGGATGGGCTCCAGAGTTAAAAACAGTTCTTGGCTGTCCACTTGCCTGCTTAACATTCTTTTGCTTCTCCTCCTCCTCAACAATGTCCTCCTCATTGTTGCTCCACAGACATGCCACCCGGGGCTCCCAGGAAGTATCCACAGAGCGTTTTGGGGTAGTGGCGGGTCACCACTGAGAATTATATGCAGCTCCTCATAAAAGCAGCATGTGTGTGGGGCCTCCCTTGTCTTCTGGTACGCTTCCCAAAGCTCCTTTATTTTCATGCGGCACTGCTGCGTGTCCCTAGTATAGCCCTTCTCCCCTATGCCCTGCACAATCTTGGCATAGATATCAGCATTTCTTCTGCTGGATCGGAGCTCTGCCTGCACAGACTTTTCTCCCCACACAGCAATAAGATCCACCACCTTCTGTGTACTCCATACTGGAGCGCATTTGCTGCCTTGAGTCTCCATGATCAGCTGTGCTGGCAAGCTCTCCATGCTGATCAAATGGGAAATGAACATTCAAAAGTTGCTGGGGCTTTAACAGGGGAGTGGTTCTTTCCTGTGTACCTGGCTGATGTTCAATGATGTTGAAAGTGCTCTCCAGAGTGGTCACAGCGAAGCACTGTGGGACACCTGGAGGCCAATTCATTCAAATTCCACAGTGCAGTGTCTACACTATCCCCATGTCAACCTGTGGATGTGGAATCAAGTGCTACACCTCTTGCAGAGGTGGAATACAGAAGTCAACTTTACAGGCCACTTAGGTCGGCGGAAGGGTCTCAGTAGTGTAGATACATACATTATTAGATCAGCTTAACATGGCTTATGTTTGCCTAAGTTTGTAGTGTAGACCAGGCCACTGTCTGCTGTGGACAGCAGGAAACCTCTGCCTTTGTTTCTTTACATTATGTGCTGTGGTGTGTGTTGCCAAGATCAAACCTAAAGTGACTTTCATGAGAAGAACATTAGCATGGAATAACTGAAAAGACAGATGTTTTACCAATAAACAAACATTTTCAGTAGACATTTTTTGAAAACTACAGAGAAGCTTTCTATTTTAATTTCTGTGCAGGTTTCTTTTTGCTTTAGTGGTGGTAATTAAGATGCTTGTACTTTTTTATTTAATAAATTCATAATGTTTCAAGAGCAAAATTACATTTGGCTGTGTTCCCTCACACAGAAATAAACTACTTCTTGTACTGTACCAATATACAAAGTTTGGCTGCATTCTTCTAATGTGGCCTCTATCTATTACTTTGTTTTGCTTTACAGTGTGGAGGGTCCAACTTTTACACCATCCCATCAACTTCTGCCTGTTAGGAATACTCACCATCAACCTTACTCAGCTGCTCCAGGTAACAGCATTGTACTGGGTTTTTTGGATAAAATATTATCTATCTTGTTTTGTTGATACTCTTGCACGATATCTTGATGCAGAACTCCCATTGACTTCCGTGGGAGATCCACACGTGGATAGCTTACAAGGTTGGACCTATAACTTCTTGTGATAAGCACACACTCAAGACAGTGGTTTTTGTGAGGAATTACTGGCTGTACACATTTTATGAAGTTTGGTTTCCACTCTAAGTGGAATATGGCTTTCAACAGTTATTTATAAAATAATTAATATTGTATTCAGTAATAAATTTACCTTTATCTCTTTACTGAGTGATGGGTACTGTGTGCACATGATATAATTCATGTATATGATTGCCATACTTTTGTTTACATTAAAATAAAGATCATTTTACATAAAAACCAAAAAACCTCCAAAAATTTGATAATTTACCATTGAAATATTTGAAACAATGAAAGCAACCGATTTGCTGTACTAACTTGTTTATTTTTAAATGATTTTCCAAGTATTTCCATACATTGTAACTTAGTTACATTGTATTCTATTTTAATTCCAATTAGGAGCCATTAGAAGGTCCTCATCTATGTCTTATGTGGATGGATATGTAGGGACTTGGCCCAAAGAGAAAAGGTAAGTTATCATTACATAGAAGCTGGTTTAAGAAGTAACTGTGGATCAGCCACTAAACAATACTGAACTATATTTAACATAATTTGGACTTTCAAAAAGCCTTTAACAGGAGGCTTTTAAGTAAACCCAAGTCGTCACAGAGTAAGAGGTAAAGAAATATTATTGAGTAGAAACTAGCTCATAGAAAAGAAAACATAGGAATAATTGATCAGTTTTTCAACCTGGTGAAAGGTTAACATTGGGTACTCCAATATTTCATATTATGACTGGTGGTGTTAAATATATTTGTCTGCACGCAATATACTTGAAGTGCCAATAGAAGTCATCAAGATCAGGAGTAGGATTAAAAAAAAAAAAAGGTACTTTTCTATGGATAATGAGAATAGGCTGATGAGAGAGGATTTTAGAACAAAATAGAAAGGCTATAAACTCTTATGTTGTAGGTATAAACCATCACTGTTTGGCTTCTTTTACTTTCCTTTGACGTATCTGGTACTGGCTACTGTCAGAAAGGAAGGATGCTGGATTAGATGGACTGCTAATGTGATTCAGTATGACCAGTTCCTATATTCCTAAAATTGCTTAAGTGTATTACAGATTGGCAGGAATATTTTTTTTTCTCTCTGAAGTTACCCAAAATGAATAAGCATATTTTTCATATGAAAATACAAGCATACGTGTGGTTATAATTTAATACAAGTAATTAGAACAAACAACAAAAGCATGAGACTGAATAAGATGTTATATTCTATTTAATTTTGTATTTTCGTAATGCTAGCAAATGAAGCTAACCATATCTCATTAGTACACATAGTGTACTACAATTTTAGATTGTTTTTTCACAGTAATGTAAGTTTGTTTATTGTATTAAATATGAATTGTTTAACAGCTTTGTTTATTTTAATCCCATTTAGATCTTCGATGCATGGAGTTTCATTTGACATTTCTTTTGATAATGAAAACAGTATTCAGATATCTACTCCAAACAGAGGAATTACTAGATCTGTTAGTAATGAAGGCCTTATGCTAAATATCAACCGCATGCCCAAACACATTAGGAAAAACCTGTCCTTCAAGCCAGTAAATGGAGAAGAGGAAACTCAAGATATTGAAGAAGAAAAGGACATAGTATCTCATATCGACCCAAAGGCCAGTGCATCTCTTAACACAAATGAAAGGAATGCCAATGAAAACAGCCAATACAAGCTTCCAAATGGAGCTCTGCAAAACAGGGTAGTTATGGATGATTTTGGCAATCAGATTGAGACTCCAAGCATTGAAGAGGCTTTGCAGATAATTCATGATACTGAAAAATCTCCAAGTGTTATCCAGCCAGACCAAATTACAAATGGGTTCTTTCTTCATAATCAGGAAATTAGCATCTTGAATTCAAATATTAAACTAAATCAACCTAATCCTGATGTCATTACAGACACAAAAATTGCCCTAAGTCCTGTGACTGACAATACTGAAGTGGACACTGGAATACATGTTCCTTCAGAAGATATTCCAGAAACTATGGATGAGGATTCTTCTTTGAGAGATTATACTGTAAGCATGGACTCTGACATGGAAGACCCACCTAAATGTCTTCAGGATTATGATATACGAGCTAGCAACCACAGAGAGCTATTAAGTCCCTGTCCAAGCTCAATAAGTACCAAATCGCAAGCTGGCAGCAGTGCTTCTTCAAGCTCGGGAGTCAAAATGACCAGCTTTGCAGAGCAGAAATTCAGGAAACTGAATCACACAGATAGCAGAAGTAGTGGAAGCAGTTCTCAGAAAACTACCCCAGAAGGCTCTGAGTTGAATATTCCTCATGTTGTTGCTTGGACTCATATACCTGAGGAAACACCTCTCCCTCAAGGAAGAGACACTACACAGTTGCTTGCTTCAGAAATGGTCCATCTTAGGATGAAGCTGGAGGAAAAGAGGCGAGCCATTGAAGCACAGAAGAAGAAAGTGGAAGCTGCTTTTACTAAGCAGAGACAGAAAATGGGAAGGACAGCATTTCTTAATGTAGTGAAAAAGAAAGGTGATGGAATATCACCTCTTCGAGAAGAAGCAGCTGGAGCTGAAGATGAAAAAGTATTCACTGATAGTAACAGATTGAAAGAAAAAGACATACAAAAACCAGTTGAAGAAATTAATAAGACTGCAGAGGTAATAAAGGAAAGTGCTGAAAATTCTCAGGCCAAGTGGTTAAAGTCCCCTAATACACCTATGGATGCTGAAAAGCAATGGAACTTAGTAAGCCCCGCAGAAGAAACCTTAAATGAAGGGGATATTTTAGAATATACAAAATCTATTGAAAAGCTAAATGCTTCTCTACATTTCCTACAGCAGGAAATGCAACGCCTATCCCTTCAGCAAGAGATGTTGATGCAAATGAGGGAGCAGCAGGCCTGGGTTATTTCACCTCCTCAGCCTTCACCTCAGAAACAAATCCGAGAGCTTAAATCTTCAATGAGGCAAACAGGACTGTCATCTCCCATTGCAGCATTTGCTTTGGAACCTCCTCGCCCTACTCATCAATCACCACAGTCTTCTAATAGGAAGAATGCCTCTTTCCCTGTTAAAATACAAAGGACTCCCAGGCCAAATGAACTGAAAATAATACCTTTTAATCGCACCTTAACTGCTCCACGGTCTGTGGATAGTCTTCCTCGTTTGAGAAGATTTTCTCCAAGTCAGGTTCCCATTCAGACTAGATCATTTGTATGTTTTGGAGATGATGGAGAACGTATATCTGAACCTCAATTAAAAAGAAATCTTTTGAAAGAAGTCAAACCTACAGAGGATGTAGCAAAAGAACAACAACAACAAAAAGGTACTTTGGAAGAATGTGAACAAAAAGTGAAGGAAAAGGAGATCAAGCCTTTCGAATCTAAGGTTTCTGAAGTATTATCTCAGCCCATCACAGAAACTGTCTGCCTCACCCCAAATGAAGATCAGCTAAGCCAACCTGTTTTGCCAACACTGATTCCTAAAACAGCTAACCTAATTGAAGTTTCCCTCTCAGATTTGAAACCACCAGAAAAGGCTGAAGTGTCTGTTGAGAAATATGAAGGTGAGAGTGATAGAGAACAATTCGAGGATGACCAAAAAGTGTGTTGTGGATTCTTTTTTAAGGTAGGTGAACTAGAACAATGCATGAGTCTATTGGAAACATTTTACTTTTTCAAAGGGAGGCTTTTATTTCATAGATGACTTTTCAATAACCACTTTCCACTGAGGCCAACTGCATATAGTGATTAAAAGTGTGTCTCAAATAAATTTGTTAGTCTCTAAGGTGCCACAAGTCCTCCTTTTCTTTTTGCAAATACAGACTAACATGGCTGCTACTCTGAAACCTCTCCGCCATTGTGACTCTTAATTGATTTGGGATCATAGGGATTGTCAATATCTGCCAGCAGTTTTCACCACCTCTTTCAATTCATAAAGTTTAAAAGATGTTTGGGGATTTGGGGAGGGGGGAGTAAAGAAGAAGCATATTGAATATAGGTACATTTTTTTTTCTTTTAACACAAGCTTTAGTGCCCACACAAACCAATTTCTTTCATGTTCTTTACTTCCTGACAAAGTTATATAAGATTTCGGAAATTTCATCTCCTTAGAGTACTCTGCGTATTTTAAAAGTGTCACATTTTATATGTGTAGTTAAAAAATTAATATATTGTATACTAAAATGCCTATGTGTAGGCAGAATCTTTTAATCAAAATGTGCATTTTAAAAAGGCAGTTTGGATGCTGAAAGCCACTACTGTTTTGAATGTAGTCTTCAAAATTTTTCTTGGAGTGCACAAAATCTTGCACTGCACTGTTTGAATACCATATATTTAAAGTGATACCGAATTGAGACTGCCTTCTCATGGCCCAGGAACACAGTTTTAGCATATTTTATTCCCTTTTTCGTTCATCACTGAAACTGCTGCATCCACAATATGCATACCCTATCTCCCTCTGGAAACCAATCCATGGTGCTAACAAAATATACTGAACTGGCCAGCAGAGGTTGCTTTATATATTGCATAGTCACATGCTCCTCCTGGAAAACTGTCATCCTCTCCACGTGCACAGCCTACAGTTAACTGTGTTCATTCCTGAACCCCTTGAATTTCATATGATAGTGCCTTGTTACTGCTATAGTACAACTATACAAGCTAACTTAGAGTAATAATGGCAAACCTTTGTATCTTCTGTTTTAATCTGCTCTGAATCCGCCATTTGGAAAGAAAATAGAATTATTTGCATCCATCTGACGAGCAGCAATTTGTGCACATGCATCAAGATCTTTCCCATTACAAATCCTGTTCTGTTTTTGTTTGTTTTTTTTAAGAGTCTGTGAGTGTGTAGAGTGCAATGTAAGACACCAGTCCTGCACTATGGTCCACTAATATGGACACCTCCACTCAGAGTCTCATTGAAGCTAATGGGACTCTGCAAGTGTGCAAGGGTTTATGCTGTTGGATCTGAATAGGATTATGGTCTACAACTGTAACATCTTAACTGTATGCATTGTCTAACTTCAGTATCATCTTTGATGTTTTAACTGAGAAACAGAAACTCTATTACGGCAAATTGTTAAATTAAAACAAAAATTAAAGAAAACTAACTTCTGTAATTGCAGGGGATAATGTGAGATGGACTTTAATTTAACAAATATAAACCCCCTGTAGAATGTCAGAAAAAGTAATAGTGAGTTATTTCTTATTTCCTTTTTGTGGTATTCTTTTGCAAATGTTTAGATTTTTGTTATGATAGAAATAAATCAGTTGGGCCTCAATCCTGCAAACAGGCACTAAGGACCTGATTCACAACCCACTGAATTAATGAAAATATTCCCATTGACTTCAAAGGGCTTTGGATCCAGACTCCTGAGTTCAGTGTGACTACTCAGTGCATAAACTTAAGATAAGCACGTTTTCAGGATTGGTGCCTTATTTTATGCCTTAGTCTTCCTCACCTGCATTCTAAGCCTGTTGACCATCTTTGCTTCCATGCAAAACCCCAGAGCAGCTTTCAGTGAATTTTGAGTAGACAGCCACTTTCACATTGATGAACTGAAAATCTGGCACATCTGAAATATGATGAAAGAAGTTCCTAAGGCACCAATACATCATAAAAATAACCAAGACTGTCACTTTAGCTGTGCAGCACTTGACAATGCATTGTAGGAACATTAATAAAATTTCTTAACTGGCTTTCTTGTAAGGATATGTGATATAAATGGTGGTAACAAGTTTTTTGAATTAATGTTGGGATAAACTTTGTAATGCCCCCTCTCCCCCCATCAACCCCTGGTTGCTCTTTTCCCCTTTGTTTTGGAATGGAATGAGATCTTTGAAGCTTTTTTGTCTTCAAGGGGAGAGATATGTGCTGCTGATCTAGCTGGGGGGTGCCCTCATAAACAGGTCCCAGTGGCTTAAGTTGGAGGCAGCTGTTTGTGTCTCCATGTGGTACTCCTCAAGTGGACGTTTCCTCCTGCTATGGTTTGATAGTTAGATCTGTATAGGTTTTACCACTTTAGTCGTTACCACCATTGTTGATATAAGTGAAGTATAAATTCTTCTTTGACATACCTAAATAATCTCCAAGTGTGTACTGGTAAGGTTTTGGGGGTTGGTTTTGGAGGTTTGGTTTGTTTTGTTTTCCATAGGGTAGGGGAAAGATATTGGAAGGTTTTCAATAAGGATATTTAATAGATTATACCAACACAATCTGAAAAATGTAGACTTTTAGTGACCTGAAGTACACCATATGCAGAATCAAATTATCTTAAAATCTCCTGATCTATTTCTTCCTAAATATTGTTGCTGCTAGGATGATCAAAAGGCGGAAAATGATATGGCAGTGAAACGGGCAGCATTACTGGAGAAACGGTTGAGAAGGGAAAGAGAGACTCTACTTCGAAAGCAGCAACTGGAAGCAGAGCTAGAACATAAGAAGGAAGAGACAAGGTAAAGCTAATTGCATATGCTAATTGCAACATAAGCAAAAATAATATACATGAGCCTTTGCTATGGCTAAAATTATAAAAATTGTAATCATAATGCAATTAGGTCATCCTTCTTTGTTTTCCGCAACAAATCCTTTTCCCACTGTGAGCCCAATACTTTATTTAAACCTTTTACCTAAATTGATTTCAGGGAGTTCTGGTACTGGCAAACTGAGTTAAAGACTAAGAGTATATTCTGTCATATCAATTCACAATTCCACTTGAATGAAAGAATAATTTTTCATATGTATTTGAGGGTAGGGTTTGAACTATACTATAAAAGTAGATAACCTTTTTATTCCCGTTATTTACATTTACAATGGGGGTGAGGAGTTTAGCTTCTCTTTTGATGTAAACTGGCAAATTTATATCAGCTGAAGATCTGGACCCATATCTTCTGATTTCCCTGATACAATTAAAAACACGTCCAAAATCTAGGGTGAAAAGAAAGACAAGCTCTCAGTAGATAAATGGAAAACTTTTTAAAAAAACATTAAATCCAAAAATTCCACAATCTGAAGTATGGTTCTAATTTTTCCAGTAACAACATTCAAGTGTGTTAAGTTTTCAGCTGTTTGAAAACTGAGAATAGATCAGTTTATCTTACTTGTATATGAGAACTGGAAAATTCTGGAATAGCCATTTTTTCCCCTGTTACCAGCATTATGGTGGTTACAACTGCTAGTCTTTCCGAGGGAAAGTTTTCTACTAAAACTTTATTTCATGATTTCTTAGGCGCAAGACAGAGGAAGAACGTCAAAAGAAAGAAGATGAGAGAGCACGTAGAGAATTTATTAAGCAAGAATATATGAGACGGAAACAGCTGAAGCTCATGGAAGAAATGGATACTGTAATAAAGCCACGCCCACACTCATCCAAACAAAAAAAGCCACGTCCAAAATCTATTCATAGAGATCATATTGAATCACCCAAAACTCCAGTTAAAGGTCCACCAGGTAACAAATATCAATGTAGAAAGAGTCTGTTCATGATAAAACACCAGCTTGAATTGTGGTACTAACCAAAATGTTCATAGATTAGCCTCACGCTAAACTGATGTACAATTTTTGAAGCTGCATGTCACTGAATTGGAAAAAGTAGAATTTACAAATGGAAGTTAATGATGACAAATGTTGCTGATATATTATGCATGCATGCATATAAGAAGAAACGCAAAGGTTTGCTCGATGAACACCAGCAAAAGCACTAATGTCTGGCATGATTTTGTGTACGCTCATGTATTCTTTCCACTCACTAACCTCTTCCTTGCACCTGTAGAGCTAACAATGAGTAGAACATTTGGGAGATGTGCGATTAATAAATAAAATGGTGACTATAAGGTAAGAGTCCTTAAGCTGCTGCTTCATCATAGACTAAAACTAAAGTACATCTGAAAAGTTACCTTTATGTTCTGGTGTTCTTTTATTATGAATACTTCACCCACTCGCCTGACTTAGTGCAAGTGTACTTGTGATCCCTGTGAGAATTGTCCTATGGAAAAGTGTAGCATGTCATTAATTATTTAAGAATGTAGAATAATGATTTCAAAGAAACTATTAACAATTTACAGTTAGAGGAAAGTGCAGTGTCCTTATTTGTGTTTTTAGCAGTAAGTTTTCCACATCCTTCGCTGTCGTGCCATGTGTGCTTTGTCATGGCTGGTTGTTACCCTCCACCTTATTTCAGTGCAATTTAAAATGCTCTATAACAATCCATTCAAAATTCTAGTGGGAAATTAATTCCACTGTAGCTAGATCTGGTTTGCTGATTTTGCAACTTTAATCTAGTGCCCAGATTTCAGCTCTACATTTCACATTAATGCTTAGCCTCAGAAAACTCCAGATTCAAGTAAGTTCCATTGTTATTGTGTCTATAAATACATGGATTAACCTTGCAACATATGCATGCAGGCATACTGTATATAGAAATAAGAACACTTATCAATTTCCTTCTGCTGGTGTTGTGTCTAATGAACAGACTCTTTGCTATTTGCCTGCTTTTTCATAAATTTTAACTTTGTTTTTATCCAGGTTCACAACTTTATCGTGTTTTTTCAGTATCTAGTCTTTCATTGGCATCACTGAACACAGGAGACAATGACAGCGTGCAATCAGGCAAGAGAACGCCAAGGTAAAGCTGCAATAACACCTTTATTTAATATAAATTGGTGTTTATCTTCAGAAAACTGGCATACGTACTAAAATGCTTAAAGAACCCAAGTTGTATATTTTGTATTCTGACAACTGATACTCTTTCCTGATCTGCAACACTGATCCTTCACACTGTCGGCTGATGAAGAACTGAATTATGTGCGTTAATTTTCACAAATGCTGCTGATTGTGCAGCTGTGAATGAGTGCAAAAGAGCACATCCACTGGATTTTTATCAGTGCTATCTCTTTAATTCACTCCTTGAGCTTTGGGCTCAACCTGTAGATTCTTTGTTCACATGCTGTCAGTTTATATGCCAAAGTACTTTTTTGCTGATTTGATAGAATTGTTGTGTTTTTTGTTTTTCTTAGTGGCTGCACAAAAGTAGTCAGGAGCTAACCAGAACTTAACTGGCATTTTTTTCACCAGCCTTGGCTGAATACCAGAATTTATTGTGAGTTAAAAGCCAGTGTGGTGTTTTCACTTGAAAATGATATTATGAAAGGTTGAATTAAATAAATAGAAGTTCATACAATTACATTCAAGAAGAGAGGAGTGAAGGAAAAGGAAAGGTAGTTATTCTGAGGCTCAGATCAGACTTAACCCAACTCCATCCTGTATTTACTGCCACCATGCTTTACTTCTCAACTGTGAGCAGCCCTGTAGCTTTAATGAGCTACTGCCTCACTGTTCTTCATGCTGTGACAAAGTTCCTCCTCTGCCTTGGTGGGTCCTGTGCTTATTGGAGGATTTGCTCACCTCAGAGATTCACGGCAGCCCTCAGTGTGGCCACTTTTGCTAGTGGCTCAAACCTGCCATTCACTCAGCTAACCTCATCACTGGCCAGCAGGGGGAAAAGGAAGGAGAACAATCCCCGCAGTCTCTGCCAGTCCACTTAGTGGGTCGGGGGACAGACCAGCGACTGCCCCTGTTACCTTATCCAGGGAAAAAGGACCTGCTTAATCTGGAGCAAATATATCTGCCTTCTATCACTCTCCTGTAGCCATCTGGCCTGACCCTGTCACAATGGTTTGAGCATTGGCTAATTGCTTGTCACAGTAGTGCATAAATTCTTTTAATTAAATGTATTGTGTATTTGGCATCTCTTTAAACTATCGGTTTTATTTGAGAGGAGGTGTACTGTAACTATATTTAGCTATTCTACAGAAAAAAATAAAGCCTTGTCTACAATGGTTTTATTTACACCAGGTTAGCCACATGGATATATCTGTACTTGTGCAAAACCTTAGTGCAGATGTGCTGCACTGAAGTAACAATGACTGGAACGCATGCATCTTATTGTGGCTTCAGATGTGATTCAGAGCTTGAGTTTTCAGAATGTTGTAGAATCCAGTAAAAATTGATGAGGCATGGAATTTTCAGGATCATTGATTTTATTTTATTTTTGGTAGGAAAGGGGTGAATTGCCATAATTTTCTCCTTTTTCCTCATGTCAGAGAGTTGAAGGGGTTTTCTTTCGAGGATTTTATTGTTTGAATTTCATAAAGATATTTTGAAATCTCCCTCATGCACAGGCTGAGTAGAGTAAACGTACAGTGATATTACAAGTGAAATGAAGCTTAATTAGCTGCTGAGATTTTACCAGATGTTAATTGAATGTGCTTAGAAAGTGTTTTTAAAATCACTTTTTTTCTTAATTTCTTCAAACAAGCAAGGCTTGTTCAGGACCATATCCATGCCAAGTTTCAAACTTGACCAATTTTTGTAGTAGTCCCATTCAAAGAAATTTAGAATTTAACTGAAAAAATATAGCTGAAGGGATTTTGCTCACACTTTCCACACATAAAAATATTCACATTTGGAGCAGAGTGTCATTTCATAAAAATTCAAGGGGGACTGAGGGAGAGGATAAGGTGGTATCAGCATATAGAACATTATATGTGATTACATTATATCCTGCAAAGTCTGGGGAGGGCAAAAAGCAGAAGACCTATAGGCCTAGGAAAAGTCAGGGGAAGCAAATAAAGGTCAAGGGGGAGAACTCCCTTCCTTGCCCCATAGCAAATGACTCCCATGATTCTAAGGACAAAGCATTATTATTTCAGCCCCAATGGTTAATGTTTGTGAAAACAAAAGGTTATAATGGAAACTGTTTTGCAACCTTAACTATAGCAGTCCTTACTGGCAGCTGCTATAATAATGCCATCATCAGTAGAAATGGGAAAACAAACCTTGTACTTCTTGTTAATCATCCTGTCAAGAGCAGGCTTTCTCCCTATGGAAAATTCTCAAATGTTTGTTCAGTGTAGTTTTAAATGATTCAAGCAAAATTCAGTAAGACTGTTCTACAGCCTAATAGATTTTGTTAGAACTGTTTCCTTGATATAGTCTACAATTTCATACTATTATTACTCTTTGTAATAGCTTTTGGAACACCTTAAATAATACATGCGACAGAAGGTAAATGTACAGAGTTGCTCCTCTAATTCTTCTGGTAGCATTACAGCTTTGGGCTTTTAGTCTACATTTCATATCCTGCTATCTTCTATCACAGTAATATATTCTAAGCACAGTTGCCAACTTTCACATGGTAAATAAGTACCCCAACTTTCACAGTAAGCCATAAATCAAGCTAATCCCATTTCAAAACAAGGCCAAACCAAGCCAATCCCTAAGAACCCCAATACTCTCTGTGACTAGATCCCCGCAGCATTTAGTCCGGGACTGGGGTGGGCCTACTGTGCACTCTGACTCTCTCCCCATGCTTGCCCCCCCTTGCCGGGAGCCAATCAAAAAAGAAGAAGCAACAAGCTGCAAGCCAAACAAGCTGCAAGCCAAAAACAAGCCCAATTTCTGCATTTTTTTCGTGGGTTTGGTACATCTGATTCTAAGTTTTCTTTTGATGTTAAAAGGCCATTCTGCTGAAAATAAGGGGACTTTTTCATAGATATGTTCTACTCAGTTCTGAAAGGAAAACATATTTTTGCACATTTTTAGGTCTGAGTCTGTGGAAGGATTCTTATCTCCCAGTCGTTGTGGTAGTCGCAATGGGGAAAAAGATTGGGAAAATGCATCTACAACTTCTTCAGTGGCCTCTGCTACAGAATACACAGGTCAGTGTTGGTAATGTTCTCAGGGAAATGTTTGGGTATAAGAAGGGTCTGTGTATGCAGAGTTTTGGTTCTCCTTTATTTGCAATTCCTACAACGTGACTAAGGACTCTTCCTTAAAGACTTGAAATTAATCTTCTATAATAAAGAAGCAAATGTCTAGACTGTCTAAAAATGGCGTAATTTAATATATAAAATAAAAAATATTGGTAAAATAGGAAATGTGGTATATTAAATAAACATACTAAACTACAAATTTAGGCCAAATCCCACAAACACATAAGTAATTTTATGCAGGTCCTATTAAAATTGTTTCTATAGCAAGAGAAGGAAAGAGTGTAGAAAATACAGGATCAGTCTGTAACCAAAAGCTTCAAAGAGAAAAATATAAGTGCCATAGGAGAAAAAAATCTATTCAGTAATATAAGTTTAAATATAAAAGAATTGAAGAATTGTTTGAAAGCCAACAATACACCATAGTTTACATCTTGTTTCAAAACAGACCACTCTTTAAAAACTAAAGACTTATTAAAAACTCTCAACTGCCTTACTTCTAATATTTCAGTGGCCTACGAGTCTAACAATAGAGACATCATCTTCATCCTCTTTTTCCGTGTGTGTAGCGTGTGATATTACAAAATGTCTTGCATCATTATAATAATAAAATCTGTGTTTTTGTCCATGTAATATCGCTCAGTCTGGCAAAGAATAGCTCTGAAGTATCAACAGGTATTGTAGATAAACAAGCTTTTAAGGAGGTTAATTTTGATCTATGAGGCTGTGCAGCTCTAGCTATGCTGGGAAATTTGTATGTTCTGAAAATAAACTATTTTCCTCTTCAACACTACTGCAATAACTACAGAAGAGGCCAAATTTACAATCTGGATACTGCACAGTATTTATCTACCAATCTTTGAGAGCACTTTCAACCAACTTAATCGCTTCCTCGCATCTCCTCAGGATTAAGTCTAATACAGGTACTAACACTGGACTTAGGTTGTCTCCTTTAGTTCTCTCAATAAGACCCATTGCCTAAAGGGGGGGAAGGGGTTTGTTTGGTGGGGGGTTTTTTGTTTGTTTGTTTTTTAACTTTTCAGACTTTGTTTTTAAAGCAATGTGATTTTTTTTAAGGAACTCAGGGTCTTTTGCCACATAATTTTGAATACTCTGTGGTTTATAAATCAGATTTCTTACATCTTTTCCCATTGATTCTGTTCTTCCATCCAGTCAATTAGTTAGTCTGAGACAGTGAAAGTTAATCTTGACTTTAAATCATTGGTGGCCTTTAAGATTATGTTCCCTTTTATTAGTCATCATAACTATGCCTCCTTTCGAAGTGTCTTGACTCAAACAGGAAGATAAATTGCTGAATCTATTTTCCATTGACCAATCCCTCAAAATTGTGAGGGTGAAGAGCCAAACATCTTCTAGAGGGCCTCTGATTCTTAAGCTTCACGTGGTGCTTTGATGCCATTAGGTTATATCCCCACCACAAAGAACAGTTTATTCAAAAATATACTTGATACATTTTTCATCTGGGGGAAGAGGTTTTTGGTTAAACTTTTTGCAGTAAAATTTTCTTCTAGTGAATGGCTTTTCCACAGGACTGGGTCACCAATTAGAGTCAGCAAGAGGGGGGATACCATCAACCTCTCTACAGCTCACAACCCTACACTGCACACTTGTCAGAAACCAAAGCAGAGACAGTTTCTAATCATTCCTGATGGAACAAGCCCTTCAGGCAGCCTTGAATGACTTGTCAGAATCAGCACCAAGCCTTTCTGCCTTCATTGTGGGCAAGTCGCAGTTGGGATTCCACAAGACCTCCAATCCCAGAAGGCAGGCAGGAGACCAGTAATTCTAAACACTGCAGCAACTCACTGTTATCTGTTTCACCCTTTAAAACTAGGGGCAGAGGAAGAAATGAAAATCATCCTCCTCTTAGTTGGTCAAAGGATTTTTTTTTTAAATACAAAGTATTTGAGTAGATTATCATGTGAACAGTTTTTATCAGGCATATTCAAGGTAGTTCCCTAAACTGCCCTCTGATGCTCTAATGCTGAAGGACATATCATTGAGTGATCTAGTAATATTTAAAAAAAATCTTTTTTCAGTTTTGACAGTTGTACCACATTATATTCATATATAATCCTGTGATACAGTAACAGAAGAATAGCAGTCAATCAATGTATGTGTGTAACAGGTCTGATTTCTACTTAATTCCTTTGTGGGTGCTAGGATTGTATTGTTACATACACAAACGAAACATGGAAAAAGTGTTTCATGGTGTTCGAGACTGCTTTCTGTATAGCTTATTGAATCACTTAGCTGATTTGTCGATTCTGTTTCATAGGTCCAAAGCTCTACAAAGAACCCAGTGCAAAATCCAATAAGCATATTATTCAGAATGCTCTGGCTCATTGTTGCTTGGCTGGAAAAGTAAACGAAGGTCAGAAGAAAAAAATATTGGAGGTAAGGATATTTTCCCTCTGATGATTAAAAAAAAAAAACATTAAATCCAGCCTCCTTTGAACATTAGGGAGACGTGCCAGGGTGGAGGGAACAGTGTAAAGGAATCTTCCTCCCAAGGCTGTGTAAATGCTTTGTGGATGGCTAGAGTAGTCTCAGTGATCCTGAGCCTGTCCCCTCTATGAGTAAAGGACCAAAAGAGCAAGGGGTATTATGAAAACAGTTGTATAGGCTCATGTAATTAAAGAGTATCATAATACATATGCTGAAGGTGACTGAATTAATTATATGCACAGGCAATCTTAATTCTGGCATGTGCTAACTTTTAAATGCTTGATTTAGCAACCTACCATTCTTTTCTTTTAACAGGTTTTGAAAACATTATTTTCCAAGTTTTTTTTAAAAAAGCAAACTGAAAAAAAGCAATTCCATTTTGTGGAACCTATATGGATCATCAGCAGAGTTGGGATCTTTAGATCCATAGCACAGATCTCTACTGTTTAACCTAATGGAGTAATTGGTAGTAATAGTAAACTGTTATCCTCAATGTACAATAGCCACCAGAGTGGTATGAGACACACGCTTTGCCAGTGGGTTTACAGCTGTTTGCTGAGAGCAGAGCAATGTCAAGATTTAAGAGTGCTGGATTCAATTCCAGATTCTGGAGGTGTGTGTGCTCTAGTAGGTAAGGCCTTCTGCCCCAACCTCTCCCTCTGCTCTTCACCGCTCTTTATTCATGTCAGAATGCTTTCTTCTCCTCCATACTATCTGGGTGAAAGCAGAAGGGGCTCCAAGAGCACAGGAAAAACAGTCTCTCTGCTGGCAGTGTTGGTGCCTGGCACCATAACAGCTCCCAGCAGTACGAAGGAGCAATTGCAGAGAAGGTCATGCTCCGCTCCTGCAGCCCTAGAATGCAGCAGGCTCAGTCACTTGTCGGGGACTGCGCATGCTCAGTCTAGTCAGCATGTAGGAGCTGATTCAGATGGATCATGATCTGTGCAACTGGAATCTTTAGACCATAATGCTTACAGTCTCTAAGAAGCCTCTACTGAACGTGTGCTAACTGTAATTTTTCAGAAACTTATAGATTGGCCAAATTTGGGTGGATTTTTAGGGAATGGCAACAAGCACACCTTCAGTACTAAGGCAACCTCCCTTGCAAATTGCAAACCCCTGCTCCCAAGTATGGAGGTGCTAGAGAAATAATAATAATAATTAATTAATTATTATTATTACTCTAGCTGTAATAATTTTTAACCTGGGCAAAAAAAAAAAAAAATTCCCCTTACCTCCTTCTTAGGAACAACTGCACTGTTTTTGCTTATTTATTTTTATAAAAAAATGAAAATTCTTCCTGAGGCAGACATCCAGCATGCAAAAATTTAGCTCTAATAGTTGAAGTTTGGGAAAATTGTAATTAACTGAAAACAGGGTCCTATGGAAAGTGTTATACAACTTGAACTATAGATCAGCCTATAATGTGTTTAAAATAAAACCCCCTACAACTTAGAGTTGAGGGTTTCCTACACGTAATATAAATTTCACATTGTAAACACTTTTTTTCTTTTTCTTTTAAAGGAAATGGAGAAATCTGATGCTAATAACTTCTTAATCCTATTCCGGGATTCTGGCTGCCAGTTCAGATCTTTGTATACATACTGCCCTGACACTGAAGAAATCAATAAGCTGACTGGGATAGGCCCCAAATCAATCACAAAGAAAATGATAGAGGGGCTATATAAATACAACTCTGACAGGAAACAATTTAGCCACATACCTGCTAAAACTATGTCTGCCAGTGTTGATGCAATTACCATTCACAGCCATTTGTGGCAAACCAAGAGACCAGTAACTCCTAAAAAACTCTTACCTACCAAGGCATAGTGGGGAAAATATTTGTTTCAGACAATGTGATAAACTTGCACTTCATCTTTACTGCCTATAGAAAATAGGTTTCTAGTTGCCAACAGGACTTATAGAACTTGAAATTGGACAAGCTCTTTTATCATATACAACTGGAATGTAAACACAGTATTTAGGAGTACAGAAGATTGTCACTTAGGTGATACAACTACAAGTGATATTGGAAATATCTGATTCATGTGTGGAGATTTGTATGTGCTAATACAGACTATAGGGTACATTTGCTCTGTATTTTGATTAGATACATAAGCACTGAATGTTGTTCATCTGCAGTGACTGCAATTACATTTTTTACATTTCTTGCCTTATGCTTTTGTGTTTGTGCTTGTCTTGAAATTTAAATTTCTTGCTGTTTTTTCCTTCACTTTTCTTATTATTTTCAGTGTCATTGAATTTTACTTAATGAATCCCATCATGAAATACAAACAAAAAAAGTTGTCTATTATGAGGTACAGAACACTCTATGGTTATTCTAAGACATACTGGTCTTGTTCTGAAAGACCCTCATTGTATGTTCTAATCATTACTGAAAGACCCATCCCACTGAGTATTTCCAGTTCCATTTCAACTCTGTAATACTGGTTTATTTTTTTTTAAATATTAAAGGAATTCTTTGAGCTGCTTAAAGGGAGGTTTCCTTCAGATTAAATTATTATTTAGCAACTAAAATATTCAGGAGAGTCACAGTATTCACTAACTAAATCTGTTTTTTTCACCTCAGTTCTACGCAATTCAGCCTTAAACAAGTTTTGTTGTGGATAGACATCTGATATGGGTTTCAGTCTGTCCAGCTTTTTAAAAAGTAAATCACTTTTTTTACATACCCTGACAAATGACATTTTGAGAATCTCTTATCCATTTAAAATAAGTATGGCAAAGAACCTGGTTGACATTTCAATCTTTATAACAAATATAAACATTTTTGAAAATAGCCATTGGAACATATTTCAGTATTATTTACAAAGGGCTGCATTTTGATTTCATAACAGTGTTTCTATCACTATTGTTCTTAGTGTTTTTCTTTTGTATAATTATTTTCAGTGTGGCACTGTTCTGAAAAAACTACAAACTTGAAACCTCCCCCAAATCTGTGGTTTTTTTGGCAACGTGTACAAGAGGATTAGTTGGTGGGAGGGGGGGCAAACTCATTCTCAGGAAAAGATTTGAAAGATTTATGATCCTGTTCTGTTTGTGTTGTGACAACTGTGTAAACATAAGGACAGTATTATGCTATAACTATGTAGTTCATTCTGTTTCATGGGGAGTAGAGACTAAAATTATGTACATTTCTCTCATTGAACTGCTTCGAGAGAAATAATGCCTCACTACTATGATGTACTCATTTACTTATATAAAAGATTCACAGGAATGAGATGTCCTTAAACAGTTTAGAACAGTACTTTTTTAATTATTATAAGGCCTTAGGCATAAATGCATTGGGTTGTTTATCAACATTTTCTCAAATGCTGTCAATATTTTACTATAATTTATGTTCTTATATTTATGTATATTTGTTAAAACTGTAAAAAAAAAAGAAAAAACACTTTAAAATATATGTTTAAAATGTATGTGGCTCAAAACTACTTGTCGCTAGCTGATTCCTACTGTTTGCATGTATATGATCAGGATATGTAACTCTTATATTTCAAGTGTATATATATTATATAAAAAATATAGAGGAGAAAGAGGGTTTGCACATTCTGCCTGTTAGATAGCTCCTACAACTACTGTTATATGAACTTGTGTATAGTAAAAATGAGTTCAAGAAAAGTCAGTGCTGGAGTAGGGAGCGGGTGGATGGAATTAACAGACGTGGATATGGTGAATAAGTTTATAAAGGTTAATCATGGGAAGCCTTTTTCTTCCTAAAACTGACCTAGGATTTGACTGAACACTTGCAATACTCACTAGTACATGCACATCCATCTCAACAAAGTGAGTTAAAATACATGCCATAGGGATTCTTTGAATCATTTAAAATATGACTGAATATATTATGTTCATATTTGTCTACAGGTTAAAAAAATGTGTAGTGTCTAAAGGAAGAATATGAATAATGCAGTTGAAAAGTCCATTGCTCACAGTCTAAAATTTTTCTTAATACAGGAA
Source organism: Caretta caretta (assembly GCF_965140235.1). Taxonomy (NCBI): domain Eukaryota; kingdom Metazoa; phylum Chordata; order Testudines; family Cheloniidae; genus Caretta; species Caretta caretta. The sequence continues at coordinate 66,762,009 of NC_134213.1, forward strand.
AAGTGAAGACAGACGCTTTTTCTTTTTTAAGCCTGCAAATTTTCTAATTACAGTGTATCTTTGGTTGGGGTCATGTTTAAAAAAATAAAAAAGGAAAAAAGCTTTTCATAAAGGCCAACATTTATCACTGATCTTTTCAGAACACACTGGTGCTTTCATCAGGGGTATTATTATTATTGTTGCTATGACTGAATTTGCCAAACACTCATCTTAATTTCCAGAGCAAAACTTCAAATTCTAACAGTCATAATTGCTACTGAAACCATTTTTAAAATTTTAGTATGACTGTTTGTTTTTATTGTTTGGCTGTTTAAAGCCAAATACAGCTATTTAATTATGATTTAATGGGCACTGTTGAGAAATGTACAGTGTATTGTGTGCTTACTTGTCCACTTCTGTGGATCATTGCTTCCATATTTTTTCAAATAGTGTGCTGTAAAATATTGTCATATTGCTACTTATGTGGTACAGTGTAGTTTTTCCTTTCAGTTAAATAAAAGCATGGCACCAAAAACCATACATTTTCTCGCGCTCTCTCGTATTATGTTTAAATATAAACTGAAAGTGTGATTAATCAATTTATCTGTTCAAAGCATGCTCATCATGGTAGCTGAACACCTTACAAATTTTAGAAAAAATACATAGAGATTTCTATTTTCTCTTCATCCCCCATTTATGTTTATTTTATTTAACATGTAACTCAGTGTTCTATTATCAGAAGAAGGCTGTTAAAGAACTGGATTTAACAACTCTTTGCCTTCAAGAATGAAATGTAATCCTAATCTCTTCCAAAAGTAAATTCACAGTTGCAGGCCAGTTGCCAAGATAATTGCATCTCCCATGCACACTAGTCCCAGTCTTATGGTTAACTTTCACTGTTCCAAAGGATTGGTCTAATTTTGGGAGGTTATCATTCAGCATAATGTGTTCATGTCAATAGCTTTGGTTCAGCCTGTGGAGGGTTTTTCAATATAAAATGAAGCCTTGTACTTGATTGCTGTTTAAAGGGGAAATGGTACAATGGGCAGAACATGAGGTGAAGTGTTCCCGGTTATCTGTGTTGCAACACAGAAAGCCTGCTGCCTTTTGAATGAACTAAGGCTTCTTAAAAGTTGTCCGCTTTTTGTGAAATCCCTTGTACTTCCCCACTGTGGTGTATATCTTGGTCAGAAGAAGTTTCAAAAAATTAAGTTAACTTTTTCCAGATATGTAAATTAGCAATTTAAATATTTTGAGCTAACCTATGCCCATTTGATGGAATCTTGCATTTGTTTTTTAGCTTTATGGTCTTTGTTCTGCATACTTTTCTGGAATCCCAGTGATCTTGGTTTTGGGGCTAGGCTACCAAATTTACAAAATTTAAAACTCTCTGATGGATTTTTCTAGCCACGTTTAGAGACTCAACTGAGGTTTCAACTCCCTCCTGTTGACCAAGATATATCATACCTCAGGTCACCTGTTCATAAAAAGCAAGATGAAACTGCTTATGGAGCTGCTAAAAATATGAGAAGTCAGGAAATCTAATGGCTGTTACATCACTAGATAAGACATTGGAAAATAAGGCACTGGTTCAGAAAAGCACTTAAAAATGTTCTGGTCCATCACTGAATCAGGGCTGAAGTTCCTGCATGAATGTTGTAAGAAGGTACCTAAACCACCTTGATCAAGCAGTGCTTCAAGATGACAAAGCTATAAGCAGAAGAAAAGTATGATAAAACTGTAAATGCAGTAAATAAATTGTTTAACTTTGATTACAACAACTTGAAAACCAGTTGCAGGATCACATTCAAATTCTTGCATTGCAAACGAAAACAAAGATGATCTAATCTTATTCTTGGGGAAATAGACACCAGAGATATTCCAACAAAATATGCAGATAATCTGGTCATGGCAGAAAGAGCCTGCTGGTTCACCACCATAGGACAGCATCTTTTTACCAATCTAATGGACTAAAAAGTGAATTCTGCAAGAAGATAAGGAACTGGAATAAAGGGACACACACACATCCCCTTTTTCCAGATCTGAGGCCTACCACACAAAGTTAAAAGGTGATGCTTGGCCTCATTCAAACAAGACTTTAAAATAAGCAGAAGTGGTGATTATATTCCAGAAAATTCAATTCCATGGGAAGTGAAGTCACTGCTATTGAATCAAGACAACTGTTAAACCTACTGCCAGTGGATTCCTTGTCCAGGCTTATTAAACCCTAACATGATAATAGTGATGGCCAAATCATCTCTAGAATACTTGGATGCATTTCTGTTAGCATGTGATTTGTGGATTTTTTTATTTACAGTGCTTGTATCCTTTTTATTCATTTATAATTTTCTTCTCTCACTACAGCAGATGAAAGTAAGGTAAATCCCCGTGATCTTGATTATGGGGCCAGGCTGCCACGTCAGGTGAAATAATGTATCTATGTTGACATACTGCATACAATAATTGTCAGCATGACTGACCATATAACCAAAGAGTCAGAAACTTCCTATCCAACACAATTACATTTTAATCACACAGCCCATGATAGACCTTTTACATTCTAAATTGAAATTGAAATTTAATCTTTGGTCTGTCGGAAATTATTTCTATAAATATGCACTATAAAAACCTTTCTTCAGGGACCATTATCTTTACAAAAAAGAGCAAAATCACCTCTGCATGATGATCCTGGAAAATCATAAGAGATATTTTGGTTCCTTGACCTGAGGCGTCTACTCATTCTGCAAGATAGCACACTCCACTCTCTAAACACAACAGTGAGGTAAAAAACCCTACTGAGTACAAACCCAGGAAATTCATTTTATACAAAGGAATAATCTGTGGAGGAGATAAATGGGCCCTGGGATATTTTTGTTCTCCGCCATATCTGCAAATCTGGGGGACAAATTGTTAGCTAACTACCAGCAGACAGTCTGTCAATGACTTTCAAAGAATTGAAAAACAATTTTTATTTCTCATGACTGAAATTTTTTTAATTTTGTAATTTAGAATTCAGAGAACATTCCCGCATAAAAACATGAATTCTAAAATAGGCAAATTTTTATTTGATCTATTTAATGGACTTAAATCAGGTCAAATGGATGCTCATTCATATATTTCAACATGTTTCATAGGAATTCTAATTCCACCATGAAACTCTACTAATACAATTTGGATAGTTCCTGAAGCCTGAGAACATAAAAAATGAAGACAATTAAACACTATAAAGTTATTTTAATAAGAACATCACTGTTCCCAAAAGTTTGAAGTCAATTTTTTTCTTTTAAATTGGCAGAACTACTGTAAATACCTGAATTTCATAGATGTTGAACACCCTGAAAATCTCATTGGCTATAAAGGGCAAATGGGATGTTTGGTAGCTCTCAGAGTGTACTTACACTGTTAAAATTTCTTACTCTCCTCACAATTTGATTAAATACAGAGAGATTCTATGAGCCTCATTCTTAGCTCCACTCAAGTACCCAGGAAGCCATCTTAACTGGCTTCCTAAATAGTCCCTTTAGGTGGGGGATGTTGCTTTTTGTGGCCTGAACAGTTAGCCAGCAGTTACCCAATATTCAGAATCCTATGGGTTGTTTCTGTTAGGAGGAGAAATTGATGAATACAAAAGATATTTCTTTGATGCAGTCCTACTCCTAGAAACACTTCCATCAAACAATGCCCAGCAAAACCCTTCTTCCCCCATAGTTCAGTTTCTCACCAGCCTTGCATGAGGCATGTGTGTTGGGGGATGGCTCTTATTTTTTCAGCTATCCTACTCCAAAAAGGCGCTTAACTGCTTCTTGCATTTATCCTGTGTGAAGGGCAGCTGTCATGCGCACCAGCATCACAGAGATTTCACAGATGGCATAGCAGCTTTATGCCACCCACTAACCCCACTGCTTGCAGCAGAGGGAATTCCTGCAAGAAAGGGGCAGAATATTACGTAAATTAAGTTGTCCTGGGATAAGAGGGAAGATCCTTTTATGGATTGAGAACTGGTTAAAAGACAGGGAATAAAGGGTAGGAATAAACGGTAAATTTTCAGAATGGAGAGGGGTAACTAGTGATGTTCCCCCTAGGGTCAGTCCTAGGACCAATCCTATTCAACTTATTCATAAATGATCTGGAGAAAGGGGTAAACAGTGAGGTGGCAAAGTTTGTAGACGATACTAAACAGCTCAAGATAGTTAAGACCAAAGCAGACTGTGAAGAACTTCAAAAAGATCTCACAAAATTAAGTGATTAGGCAACAAAATAGCAAATGAAATTTAATGTGGATAAATGTAAAGTAATGCACATTGGAAAGAATAATGCAATTATACATACAATATGATGGGGGCTAATTTAGCTTCAACTAATCAGGAAAGAGATCTTGGAGTAGTCATGGATAGTTCTCTGAAGACGTCCACGCAGTGTGCTGCGGCAGTCAAAAAAGAGGATAGGATGTTAGGAATCATTCAAAAAGGGATAGAGAATAAGACGGTGAATATCTTAGTGCCCTTATATAAATCCATGGTACGCCCACATCTTGAATACTGCGTACAGATGTGGTCCCCACATCTCAAAAAAGATATACTGGCATTAGAAAAGGTCCATAAAAGGGCAACTAAAATGATTAGGGGTTTGGAATGGGTCCCATATGAAGAGGCTAGGACTTTTCAGCTTGGAAAAGAGGAGACTAAGGGGGGATATGATAGAGGTATATAAAATCATAAGTGGTGTGGAGAAAGTTAATAAGGAAAAGTTATTTACTTGTTCCCATAATATAAGAACTGGGGGCCACTAAATTAAATTAATAGACAGCAGGTTTTCTTCTTCACACAGCACACAGTCAACCTGTGGAACTCCTTGCCTGAGGAGGTTGTGAAGGCTAGGACTATAACAAGCTTTAAATGAGAACTAGATAAATTAATGGAGGTTAAGTCCATTAAGGGCTATTAGCCAGGATTGGTAAGGAATGGTGTCCCTAGCCTTTGTTTGTCAGAGGGTGGAGATGGATGGCAAGAGAGAGATCACTTGATCATTACATGTTAGGTTCACTCCCTCCGGGGCACTTGGCATTGGCCACTGTCGGCAGACAGGATACTGGGCTGGATGGACCTTTGGTCTGACCCAGTATGGCCATTCTTACATCTCTACACCTCACTGATCCTCAGCAGACAGAATGACCCTTTTGGTTGATAGGCAGCTAAGTGTAACTTAGCGCACCACTGTGGCTCAGCTCTAAGTTATACCAGGGAGAGGACCAGCCCTGGGATCAAGGGAAACACATGGTGATTTAGAACTACCTTTATTTCCCGACCCACAGCTATGCAGAGCATATCTTGCCTGTAGATGAGGATCTAGCTCTAGCTATCTGCAGATACCTTTTTCCAATTGCTGTATTATTTTTATTTAATAAAGATGTTAAAACCTTGGCCCTTGCAGAGCTATCTAGTTGTATCATCTCTGATACTAAAACAGCATTTCTTTGCCACTTTCTAGTGTTTTTGAGAGCTGAGCAAGCAGTCCTTAAAGAAGTGTGGTCATAAAGTGTGATCTTGAGATCCATAACCCCTTCCGAGTGTACTGTCAGCTTATGGTTAGTTAGCTAAGCTTTTCAAACTGTGACATTCCAAGTATCCTAAATTTTAAACAAGACTTCAAATTATCTTATTCTAAATTTGGACTTTATAGAAGTCCAACAATTTAAAGGAAACCATTCTATACCTCCACAGCTTCTCTCTCTTTTCTTATAAAGAAATCACAATTTAGTTTTCCTATAGCTAAACACAGCAATTCTAGGAAAAGATCAAAACATTACCATTGTGGAATCAAAGCTGATGGGTAAAGTGAGGTACATGCAGACTCTTAGACCTGCTCACCTACACTTACTGATGTAAAAGGTAGTTTAAAGAGGGCTTCTCACATGTAGAGGAGCCAGAAGAAGAGGTAAGTTACAATTAGTGATGGGGCTACTTTAAACTTACACCTTCCTGCTAGAAAGAAAAGCAACTACATTCCTATCTTCTTGTGAATTACACCAGCTAAGATTCCCTCACAGTCATTGTCATTGGGCTGTGTAAGTTACATGTTGACAATAAGCGTGAATCTAAGCCCTGGTCTACACTACAGGGTTAGGTCGAATTTAGCCACGTAAAGTCGATTTTATAATGAATGCGTCTACACAAGCAACCCCATTCCATTGACCTAAAGGGCTCTTAAAATTGACTTCTGTACTCCTCCCCGGCGAGGGGAGTAGTGTTAAAATCGACTTTGCTAGGTCGAATTTGGGGTAGTGTGGATGCAAATCGATGTTACTGACCTCTGGGAGCTATCCCAGAGTGCTCCAATGTGACCGCTCTGGCCAGTGCTTTCAACTCCGATGCACTAGCCAGGTACACAGGAAAAGCCCCAGGAACTTTTGAATTTCATTTCCTGTTTGGTCAGCGTGGTGAGCACAGCAGCACAGGTGACCATACAGTTCCCCCAGAATCACAAATGAGCTCCAGCATGGAGCGAACAGGAGACTCTGGATCTGATTGCTGTATGGGGAGAAGAATCTGTGCAGACAGAACTCTGATCAAAAAGAAGAAATGCTAATATATATGCCAAAATCACACAGGGCATGATGGACAGAGGCTACAACAGGGACACACAGCAGTGCCGTGTGAAAGTCAAGGAGCTCAGGCAAGCCTACCAAAAGACAAAGGAGGCAAACGATTGCTCTGGATCAGAGCCCCATAAATGCTGCTTCCATGATCAGCTGCATGGCATTTGGGGGGGGGGGGACCCACCACTACCCCACCACTGTCCATGGGCACCTGCAAGGGGGGAGTCTCACGCAATAGGGAGAAGAATTTTGTGGATGAGGAAGAGGAGGAGGAGAACGCGCAGCAGGCAAGCGGTGAATCTGTTCTCCCCGGCAGCCAGGACCTTTTCATCACCCTGGAGCCAATACCCTCCCAAGACAGGATCCCCAACCCTGAAGATGGAGAAGGCACCTCTGGTGAGTGCACATTTGTAACTACAGTACAGGGTTTAAAAGCAATAGTGTTTAATGTTTGATTTGCCTTAAAGACTTGGGATGCATTCGCGGCCAGTACAGCTACTGAAAAAGTCTGTTAACGTGTCTGGAGATGGAGCAGGAATCCTCCAGGGACATCTCCATGAAGCTTTCCTGGAGGTACTCTGAAAGCCTTTGCAGAAGGTTTCTGGGGAGGGCTGCCTTATTTTGTCCTCCATGGTAGGACACTTTACCACACCAAGCCAGTAGCAAGTAGTCTGGAATCATTGCAGCACAAAGCATGGCAGCAAATGGTCCTGGGTTTTGGTTGCATTCAAGCAACATTCAGTCTTTATCTTTCTGTGTTAGCCTCAGGAGAGTGATATCATTTGTGGTCACCTGGTTGAAATAGGGGAATTTTTGTAAGGGAACAGTAAAAGGACCCCGTTCATGCTGGGCTGTTTGCACTTGGCTAAAAGGGATCATCCCATAGCCACGCGGCAGGGGAAGGGGTCATCCCATAGCCACGTGGCAACAATAAGCAATGTTCCCTTGTCCTTCCTTCCTCCCCCACCCGACCTAGGCTACCTTATCAGTTATCTCCCTTTTTAAAAAATGAATAAAGAAAGAATGCATGGTTTCAAAACAATAGCGACTTTATTTCCTTTGCCAGCTGTGATGGAAGGGGAGAGGGTGGTTGGCTTACAGGGAATTAAAATCAACAAAGGGGGCGGGTTTGCATCACGGAGAAACACACACAACTGTCACACCGTAGCCTGGCCAGTCATGAAACTGGTTTTCAAAGCCTCTCTGATGCCATAAACGTCTCCCCCTTACTCGCTCAGATATTGTGGAGCACGCAGCAAGCAGCAATAACAATGGGAATATTGGTTGTGCCAAGGTCTAACCTAGTCAGCAAACTGTGCCAGCGAGCTTTTAAACATCCAAAGGCACATTCTACCACCATTCTGCACTTGCTCAGCCTATAGTTGAACAGCTCCCGACTACTGTCCAGGCTGCCTGTGTATGGCTTCATGAGCCATGGAAGCAAGGGGTAGGTTGGGTCTCCAAGGATAACTATAGGCATTTCAACAACATCCCCAACAGTAATTTTCTGGTCTGGGAAGTAAGTCCCTTCTTGCAGCTGCTCAAACAGCCCGGAGTTCCTAAAGATGCAAGCGTCATGCACCTTTCCCAGCCATCCCACGTTGATGTTGGTGAAACGTCTCTTGTGATCCACCAGTGCTTGCAGCACCATTGAGAAGTACCCCTTGTGGTTTATATACTGGTTGGCAAGGTGGTCCGGTGCCAAGATAGGGATATGCGTTCCGTCTATCAGCCCACCACAGTTAGGGAAACTCTTTGCAGCAAAGCCATCCACTATGACCTGCACATTTCCCAGAGTCACTACCCTTGATAGCAGAATATCAGTGATTGGATTGGCTACTTGAATCACAGCAGTCCCCACAGTAGATTTGCCCACTCCAAATTGATTCCCGACTGACTGGTAGCAGTCAGGCATTGCAAGCTTCCACAGGGCTATTGCCACTCGCTTCTCAACTGTCAGGGCAGCTCTCATCTTGGTATTCCTGTGCTTCAGGGCAGGGGAAAGCAACTCATAGAGTTCCAGGAAAGTGGCCTTATGCATGAGAAAGTTTTGCAGCCACTGGGAATCATCCCATACCTGCAAGACTATGCGGACTCTCAGGTCTGTGCTTGTTTGCCGGGCCCAGAATCGGCATTCCACTGTATCAACCAGCCCCACTGCCGCCAAGATGTCCCAATTACCACATCCCGTGCTTTCAGGAACATCTGTGTCCATGTTCTTCTCACAATCGTCCTCGTGCTGCCGTCTCTTAGCTATGTTCTGTACATACTGCAGTACAATGCGCAAGGTGTTTACAATGCTCGCAACAGCAGCAGTGAGCTGAGCGGGCTCCATGCTTGCCATGCTATGGCGTCTGCATGGGTAGCCTAAGAAAAAAGGTGCAAAATGATTGTCTGCAGTTGCTTTCACGGGGAGGAAGGAGAGACTGACGGCATGTACCCAAAACCACCCGTGACAATGTTTTTGCCCCATCAGGCATTGAGAGCTTAACCCAGAATTCCAATGGGCAGCGGAGACTGTGGGAAGAACTGTGGGATAGCTTCCGACAGTGCATCGCTCCATGAGTCGATGCTAGCCACGGTAGTGAGGATGCACTCCGCCGACTTAATGCGCTTAGTGGGGACATACACAATTGACTGTGTAAAATCGATTTCTAAAAATCGACTTCTATAAAATCGACCTAATTTCGTAGTGTAGACATACCCTGAGAGAGCTAAGTAAGCCAAGGGAGCCACGCAAAAACAATGAAAGGGCCAGAAGAAGACTCACCTTCAATTTGGCCTTGAGAGTCTAGGAGAGTCCTCATTGACCAGCAAGATTTGGGAACACTGGATCCAAAGCATTCAATTGTTTTTTTTTAAGAGAGGGAGTTCTTCAGACCTTACTCTTTAGTGACTCCCCTGGCTAACTGAAGAGCAATATTCAGGGATCCTAGTTTTCCGTGATATAAAAAACAAAATTCTCTGATAAAAAAAAAAAAAAACCATAAAAATCTGTGTTTTGCATGATTAAAATTAAACACTGAACTTTAGTTGCCCTAGCCACTATATATATATAGGGATCAGTTGAACACAATGTCTTATTGATATATTTACAATTTTCAAGCAAGTTCAAAGTCTACCAGTGCCATCAATCATTTTAATAAAATTAATAGAATTGCAATGTGTATATCTTACATATACCAAATACTTCTATGTCTGTTCTCTATTGTCAGAAAATTGTTTTTTTTTTTTAAATGCACAAAAATGCTGGAGTGATCTAGTCACAGTATTTTGTTTCTTTACCGTTGTCAATGGCCCTACCGTTTCAGCCTCTTGTTTTCATTTCTTTTCATTCAGTTTGTTTAGCGCTTTCATATGTTCCACAACTGTTTGCTTTCGGATGTAATTTACAGCACTGCTGCATATGCTACAGAACAGCACATTAACATCAACATGAAATTTGCCCTTGCCAAACTCAATGACACTGTCTTCAGGGATGAGTTTTAAAGTTTCTGGCATCTTTTCATAACTTTTAATTAACTTACATTTGGCGGCTGAAGTGAAATTTGAGATGCATTAAAACACTAAGCTGTATATATCAGAAGCAGTTTATTATATGTTTAGCTATGTAAATTTAAAGCACATTCGAAAATCAACCACAAGAGGGGGAGGTTGCATGCATTAAATAAGGGACATTGGTACTTTTAGTAAAATTTAGTTAATACATGTTTTTATTTTTTCACAAAATGTAAAAACTAAAGATTCTCTGTAAAGACGCAAATTGTGCGTTCTTCTGTGGCAAATGGATTTCTAAGATCCCGGGACATAATGATAGGCCAGAAAGACTGATCAAGCTATGGGACCTTGAGATAGAGGGCAGGAAAGTGGAATTAACAGTTCTACTAAAAGAAAAGGAGTATTTGTGGCATCTTAGAGACTAACAATATTTAAATCCCTTTCTTTCTGAGGATACAGACTAACACAGTTGCTACTCTGAAACAGTTCTACTAAGAAATTTTACAAAAAGAAATCCCTCCAAGCTCTTCCCAAAACTCACTAAACATGTGGATGTGATATATATTTAAGAATAAGACCTCGTCTACAAATGAAAGTTAATATGGAATAAGGTAGGGTGTGAATTTAAAATACATCAGCTATTCCTGATTAACTCCAACTGCAGATGTTCTTATTCTGGAATAAGAGCGCTTTATCTATTTTGTGGATTAAGCTAATTCAGAATAAAGCACTTTATTCTAGAATATGAGCATCCACAGATACAGTTGATTAGGAATAGCTACTCTGGAATGACTTCCCATGTAGACAAGCCTTAAATTGTCATTACTTGGATCTGCAAGAAGGCAGCAAATATCCTGAAAGGAATTTCTGTGACCCGCATAAGATGCATCACAAAGTACTATGTCTATGGTACATGAGCTTTATGTATACATAGTCTGACAAAAATAAGAAGTAATAGCTACATATGTTTTTATGTCACTGCTAATCTGATAATGGAGTCTTTCAAAGCTCAATATGTACTTTATTAGCTCTTAATCTTTATGCATCAAACAGCGTTTGCCTCATCCTTTCCACAACATCACAGACCTAACTGCTGGTATGACAAGACCTGACAAGAGCACACAAGTCAACAGTTATTAAAATGATCTGGATGCAGATTATCTTTTGTTGGCTCAATATTTTTTGTTGTTTGATCTACCTCGAAACTGGAATTGTTAATACAAAGATGAACTAAAGGTTGTCTAGTTTCATTGAAGGCTCTCTAAGCAATTCTACCTCCTTTGCGGAAGAGAAGGTAAGTGAGAAAGTCTTTTATTGGACCAATATCTGTGGGTCCAATCACCCCACCCACCTTGTCTTTCTACTATCTTGGGACCAACACAGCTACAACAGCACTGCAAATCCAGGCTCTGTTGTTCTTCCAGGCTGACCTCTCAAAGAAGCTAACTGCACCTTCTCTAAGGACAGAAGTCTGCAGGGATTTGGTCTATCCCGACTAAGGACCCTGTATTCTCCACACAGGGGTAATTCCCACACATAGAAGTGTAACCACTTTGAACTCAGAATTTCTTCATCATCCTCTGTGTGCGTGGTGGGGAGGCTTACTCCCAATGCAAAAGACTGAGTCTCAGGGGTTCCACTGGAGACAAATCATCTGCACTAAGGACCTGTGCCTCCACATACTCCACTGAAATATTAATGGATTAGCCACAAACAAAATCAAGATAGACTTTTCCTTTAATTCATATGTGTTTTTGCTAATGCTTTGACTGATTAAAACTGAAATAACATTTAAAATTAATGTATTTTTAAAAATTTATGCTGACAGATACCTTTTTGCATTTTTCTCAGCTTGGCCAGTGAAACTAAACAGATCCAGTTCCCATTTGTTTATAGTCACTTTCATTTTCTTATGCACCATCAGGTTGACGATGTATTGCAGAATATGTACATTTCTTTTAAATGGTGCATTTAATTCTTTTAAAAATCATTATATTTTCTGATAATAAACACCTGCAATGCCCATTCACTCCAATGAGAGATGAGGGAGCTCTGAATCTGAGTGATATTTTTACATGTAAATGGACACATTCATTATCTTACCTGAGAGTCAAGTTACATGCGATGTGATATCAGAACTGTAATCATACAGAAGGGCTTCCTTCCAGGACCTGAAAGTCGTGTATTCATAGCCCTTCAATTGCAAAGTCACTGCTGAGTAGCTGGCACTTTGTCCGCATCACTCTTCACAGGACAAAGAGTTTGGCATCCTTTTATGTATTCCTTTCTAGAAAATAAAGAGAATAGGATAAGAGGGTTGAAAGACTTATTATTTTTTCTTGTACATTTTGGCTGTTTCTAAATAAAACAGAAACAAATTGTTTCTTTCAGGGTATGACTCGGTGCGCTATTGAGCGCCTCACAGAATCAGCGACCCAGGGAGGCCTCAATCCTACTATACTGAAATCAGTGGTAATCCTTCCAGTACTCCAATGAAACTCTTAGATGGTCATATTTTCCCATTCTTCTACCCTCTTCACCACAGAGTTGTTATACATGCCCGTTTTGTAAGGCTTAGATGTAAGAAATATCTATTACTATTCATGTGGTGTCGGTACATTTTGTGGTTTGTGTTTTTTAAATGCTGCACTAAATACTCTAAAGCACTCCCTTCTGCACCCCATCTCATGTGACTGATTAATTCAATACTAAGAAATTGAAATATACATAAGAGGCACTGAAAAATGAAAATCTCTAATAAATGGAAACACTTATTTATTTCATCCAATTAAAAGTCTCAAGAATGGTCTGCCTCAGTTCAAGATTTTAAAGATCGTTACCATAATTAAATAAAGCAAAACAGATTTGCTGTAGCACACAAGAAAATGTGAGAAGACAGTAGAACAACATTCCAAGACTAACCCGAAAACCGCGGGGCTCACATCTAGTAATTAAATGTATTGCCAATAAGCCATAAGTCTCCAAGGCATGAGCAAGGGAAATATGATTGTAAGCACACCCTGTCACTGTTTGGTGTTCATAATGTGTTATCCCAAGGGAAACAAGTGCATCTGTTCTATATTAATGGTAGGTGATTTTTCAGTAGTATGAAAGATATCTAAGCAAGTATTATACATACAAAACAGTGTTACAGTAATATAGCCAAACCACAAAAAGATTAAGGAGCTATATAGTAATAAAACAAAGGTTTCAAGGCACATTTTTATGGAGCCATTATCGAGGGGGGGTGTCATAAATATAAAGGGAAGGGTAAACCCCTTTGAAATCCTTCCTGGCCAGGGGAAAGCTCCTCTCACCTGTAAAGGGTTAAGAAGCTAAAGGTAACCTCGCTGGCACCTGACCAAAATGACCAATGAGGAGACAAGATACTTTCAAAAGCTGGGAGGAGGGAGAGAAACAAAGGGTCTGTGTGTCTGTCTATATGCTGGTCTTTGTCGGGGATAGACCAGGAATGGAGTCTTAGAACTTTTAGTAAGTAATCTAGCTAGGTATGTGTTAGATTATGATTTCTTTAAATGGCTGAGAAAAGAATTGTGCTGAATAGAATAACTATTTCTGTCTGTGTATCTTTTTTGAAACTTAAGGTTTTGCCTAGAGGGGTTCTCTATGTTTTTGAAGCTAATTACCCTGTAAGATATCTACCATCCTGATTTTACAGGGGAGATTTCTTCATTTCTATTTACTTCTATTTTTATTAAAAGTCTTCTTTTAATAAGAAACTTTTAAGAAACTGAATGCTTTTTCATTGTTCTTAGATCCCAGGGTTTGGGTCTGTGGTCACCTATGCAAATTGGTGAGGCTTTTTATCCAACATTTCCCAGGAAAGGAGGGGTGCAAGTGTTGGGAGGATTGTTCATTGTTCTTAAGATCCAAGGGTCTGGGTCTGTAGTCACCTAGGCAAATTGGTGAGGCTTTTTACCAAACCTTGTCCAGGAAGTGGGGTGCAAGGTTTTGGGAAGTATTTTGGGGGGAAGGACGCGTCCAAACAGCTCTTTCCCAGTAACCAGTATTAGTTTGGTGGTGGTAGCGGCCAGTCCAAGGACAACGGGTGGAATATTTTGTACCTTGGGGAAGTTTTGACCTAAGCTGGTAAAGATAAGCTTAGGAGGTTTTTCATGCAGGTCCCCACATCTGTACCCTAGAGTTCAGAGTGGGGGAGGAACCTTGACAGGGGGGTGAAAAAAGAGGACACATAGAGTGCATCTTAATTCCCACATCCCCTGCACATGCATGCAGCCATTCTTCTTCTTATACAACAGCAAGCACAAAGGAGGTGGGATGGATAACCTGGCAGACCACATGCCTTTAAAGCTGTGGAGCACTGGTGGACATCTAGGGTTCCCAACCCTACATATGCATATTGTAGTAGGGAGCATTGTTCTTTTCTGGAAAAGCCAAGTGATTCCCCACCTCTTACTGCGATGGCAGAGAGGTCCAGGAACTCACCATGCAGCTGGCAATACTTTACTCATCCCCAACGCAAATACATTCAAAACTAGTAAAGACTAGATTTTCATGATGTGTATTTGGAGGCATACATATGCTATCAGTGTATACATATTTACTCTATATATGTGGACAGTGAAAAAGAATACTATGGTGATATGCAGCACAGAAATAAATAAATAAAATAGTCTAATAACGTTGAGCTTTCCTGGCAGTCACTGGACCTGAAATCTATCTTCCTTGTCAATCCCTTATTGCAATTTGCTTATGCCATGGGCCCTGCCCTAATTTTTGCCGATGTTCACTGCCTCCAGGCCAACACATTAAAAAAACCACAGTATTCTACGTAGAAACTGCTCTGCTTTGCTAACAATTTACACCCACAGACTGGCTGGTGTTCAACTCATTGAATATTTAAGGACAGTTAGCTAAGAGGCCTTGTGCTTTGATCATACCCTCCCCTTTTGACACTTTCCGGTCTTTGTCTTATAACAAGATACTTTACAAGGAAGATCAAAACAAATCCAAGTGCCAGCAACTTTTAATTATGAGCAAGATAGCTCATTATTTGTGGTCCACCTGCCCTTTGCTGATTGCAGTGGGTCTGACATGGGAGGAATCTTTTGTTCCTGGCTGCTAGGTTATTTATATATTTTTCCATGTGATTCACCACATACCTGAGCACCTCATAAACATGAATGAAGTTATTCATACAACACCCCTCTAAAGCAGGAAACTCTTTTTTATCACCATTTTACAGATGGGAAAGTGAGGCACAGACACACTGACTTGCCCAAAGCTACCCCTTACTAGCTATCGCAGAGTTGAAAACAGAATCCAGAGTTCCTAAGCCCCAGTCCAGTACCTTAGCCACAAAACCTCTGCAGACCTGCCTCTCCTCCAGATACACTAGTCTCCAACTCCTACCTACAAGTCTGGGCTCAGCTAAACCTGCTCGGTCGGTGCACACCCAGACTAATGCAAGGGATGGGAAATGTTCAAGGTGACAACCAGTGCTACAGAGACGCTCTGCGGTGTGCCAGGAGCAGGTGAACTGTGCAGCAGCGCAGAATCCAGGCAGAGCCATGGCAAACCATTTAGGAAAATGAACCATCTTTTACAAGGTGGTGAAGCCTAGGCAGACACATTAAGTAATTTACCCGGCAGAGTTTCCTTCATTAACATGCATACGTCCCTGCTAGCCAGGGTTAGTTTCTGGGGCTGCACAGCTCTCTCCCAGCTCCAGGCCGGGTGACCACTTCAGAAGAACTTTTCCTTCTGCGTTGCCCTAAAACGTGAACCGTTTTCGCAGCTGCCTTCAAGGCGAGCTCGTGTTTCCAGCCGCAACGTCCGTACTCCGGGGGGCCCGCGGGTGCAGGTAACGCTCCTTCCCCACCGCAGCCGCCTGCAGCGGGGCCCGCTTCTTTCCGCCTTCCCCATCGGTTCTGTCCGGACCAGCAGCGGGTGTCAGAGGGTCCCGGCCGGGGCCCGCCCAACGCTCCTGTCACGGCCCCAGGCGGGCGCCCAGCAGCCTCAGCCCCTCCTCAGAACTTCCTAGGAGAGCAGGCAACCGATGCACCCGGCTCCCCCCGCCCCCTCCATCCCTGTCCCCTCCCCACGCAGCAGCCGCCCCTCCCCGTTTCCATTCCAGCGGCTGCGCGGTCACCCCGCACCGGCGCGGGGCGGGGCCTGAGGAGCAGCGCTGCCGGGCCCCGATTGGCGGAGCCGCTTGACAACCGCAGTCAGGGAGCCGGAGCAGCCAGAAGCGGAGCCGTAGGGTCGGGGCAGACGCTGAACTGGACCCCCTTATTCCTGGGCCAGGGACCCGCCGCCATTTTGCGTCCTTCCCATCCGTTCCGTGCGTATCTGTGCGTCCGGGCCCCCCGGACCCCCCTCAGGTGGGTCCCCGGTGGCGTCGTGGGGAG
Source organism: Caretta caretta (assembly GCF_965140235.1). Taxonomy (NCBI): domain Eukaryota; kingdom Metazoa; phylum Chordata; order Testudines; family Cheloniidae; genus Caretta; species Caretta caretta. The sequence continues at coordinate 66,778,473 of NC_134213.1, forward strand.
CAGCCTCGGGCTGCCTAGGGAGAGTCCCGGCCTGCTGGGGACCCCTTCCTGCGGGGGCCAGGCTGGCACCTCCCGAGATGGGGTGATGGAAGGCAACGGGGGAGGGGAGTGTCTGGGAGGGAGAAAACCGTGGAGGGGCGGGAGGAGGGGAGTGGGAGCAGGAGCTGGGGTGGGGTGGGGTGGCGGCGGGCCTGTCAGAGAAAGGGTGGGGGGTAGAAGAGAGTCTGGGTGTGTGTGTGACAGCGGGAGCTCTGGAGCGGAGAAGCCCCAGAGGATGACAGGACCCCCTATCATGGGGAGGAGGGGAGGAGGTCTCCTGCTAGACAGTGGAGGGGAGGGTGGTGCTGAAGGGACCAGGCGAGACAACAGCCTGGCTGCTTTGATGCTGGTTTGGCGAAAGCCCATTCATCTTGGCATTCTCTCCTACCCCGCCCCACACCCCGGTATCCTCCAGTCTAAATGTGGTGCGTGTTCCTGTTCTGTGGCCTGCAGCCCCGGTTCATTTCCCCCGTGAATAGCAAAGGGACAGTGTGGTTCTAGCCTGATTCCTCTGTTGTGATCCTGGCATCTAAGTACGGATTTCCCTTTGTTGTAGCGTCACAGGGCAAGTCTCCTATAATTAGGTGCCTTGGACATAAAAATGTGTCGACTCTTAGCATACTTGTGTTTACATAAACGAGATGCTGTTTCTTTTGTGCCTTTACTGCTGACAAATGGGATGTATAAATATGGTGCATTAAGACTTAATATTTAAGTACAGTAATTTCACTATGAAGTCCTACGTGTTCTTAGTTCTTCTGAGTAAACATTCTGGAAATATTTTCTGTATCTTGATGCTGTATCATTAAGTACCTGTACTTTATTGTTTCAGGGTTTTGAGTAGCAAAAAGGAGAAAATACTCTTAAATACACATGAGAAAAAACGAATGAAGTATGCTGATGTGTAAAAGTGGCGTGCCAGCGACTACTTAGTCAAAACACATTAGCTAGTTGCTAGATTGTCAATTATTTTTCTTAGTAAAAATTGTTTCCTTTTTCCTCTTTATACCAACATACAAGTATTGTGTGGTTTAATTTCACTTCTTTTTTTTTTTTGGCATCCATCATACACTTTTCTGTGTGACGTGCATGTATAATCTAGACAAAGAGCATTCAGGTTGTAAAAGAAACTGATTAAAAGCAAGGAAATCTGCCAGTCAGTTTTCAAATACAGTAGTTTAAATGTTAATGAAGTATGTAATATTGTGTCTCTCTAAACTGGGCCTTGGAGCACCTCCTTGTGGTCTGCCATATGAAACACTTGGATGCTGAGCAATGGGGGTGTGGAGAAAGAGAGAGAGGATGGTGCATGATAGAATCTTTATTTTAACAACTGATCAGTGGAATGGAAAAAAGTTGAGCCATTGAGTTAACGCTGTTCATTTGGGGGCCAGGTATGGGAAAATGCGTTGTATAATTCCTCCTTATACACAAGTTTGTTTTTTTTTAATTAAAATCGTAGTACCTGTGTTGTAATGTAGTTTGTATGAATTTTTATATTACACTGTTGCTAAGGGCTAAGTGATTTCCAGTGATTTTCACCCTATATATCCCTATTTCATGGGGATTAATTCAGATAAAATCTTGGCTCAGAGAATGTAGAATGAATTTTTAAATATTTCCTCTTTTGTTTAGGGCATCTTAGAATAATTGAGGACAGAGTGAAAATGGATCCACAAGTTAATGACTTGGGCCCAGATCCTGCAATGAACTCTCTGCATGGACAGACTCCTATGCTCACATGGAGATTATCAGTGCAGAATCAGGGGCTAGGTTACTCTAGAATGAATGAATAAAAATGTGTCTAATATTTCACACCAAGAAATAAACACTTTTTTATTATTTTTTTTATTTTCTTTTTTTCCCTTAATACTACTTACAGAGCTCTTTTCTGTGAAGTTGTTTATGCTGCAACGGTTATTATTGTGAGAGAGTCTCTTCAGAAGTGTCTGCATTTTAAAAGGCTTATAGTTTTACAGCTTGTTATTTACACCTGTTAGGAAAACTAGACTTCTGAATGCATTTTGCTCTTCTGTGTACAGAGATATATGAAGAGACTCTGGGAATATTTGTAATATGATGAAAAAATATAAAAGGAGTATGGCAGAGATATTTTTAGGCCAGAAGTTAAAACATCTTACACAAATTAAGGGGTGAATATTGTCTTTAAAAAAACAAAACAAAATTAAGAATATGTTCTCTTTAGTTGTCTATTTATCCCTTAATAACTGTTGCTTAGAACTAGTACAAACATCCATTATTTTAGACTTTCAAAAGTCTAAATAAATTCCCAGTATGATTGCCCCTCAGTCATTGATCATTATCTGAGGGCACTAACATTTTATTTTAGAAATGCATTGCTATCTAAAATGTGAACAAATCTGGTGTTTTTAAAACTCCCTTACAAAGTTCTTTATGTAACCTCTACTAAAAGGCCATAGATGCAAGTTTGCACAATTGGAGTTATCATTCCATTTATCGGCAAACACCTTGTGTAGAATGTTAAGTTTAAATTATGCCCCCAAGAATAGATATTTCCTGATTCTGTTGCCCTACCAATACTTATAATACTCTTTTTGTTTTTTTGTTTTACATTTTTTAAAGGAAAACCAGCACAGAAATCTGAAAGCTTGGGATATAAATGCAAAGAAAGGAATTTTAAACCTAACACTGCCCCTCAGTCATTCTTGAGTATTAGTGCTTGATCAGATCATTGGTGACGTTATGTGCCATATGTGCTGGCAATACAGTGTCACAGGGGGATGGTTTGAAGATGCAGCTTGAGCTCTAACTATGAGTTTTCCTGCTACTCTGTGTTTAATACCTATAATGTTTTCAAAAACTAATATATAAACACACATTTCACAAGATCCTGTGTGCAAACTTCTGGATTTTTCATATTGCATACTTTACAGCTCATTGTTCCAGTGCATAACTTGACTGTATAATGCATATGAGTGTAGTAAATCTGAGGGGTTTTTTTTTCTTGATATCCTTAAAAACCTTCAATTAAATGAAATTTTTTTCTGTAGTAGACCTCCCATTTATTCTGGCTCATTGCCATTGGACTAGCAATTGTGCAGTATCCCTATCATCTGCATTTTCAGTCAGTCTCTTCAGAGTCATGTTAATGAATTCCCAGCATGGTGCATCTTTTCGTCAGAAATTCAATGTCCCACAACAGTGGGTTTTTTTTAAAATGGGGCCCAAAAAATGTTGCCATAACTGATAATGAATCAATAAACAGTCTTTAGGACCTGTCCTGCAAGCTGTTCAGGATGTCCTGGATTGTATTGAGTGGCCTTTATTTCAATTGCAGGCAGAATGTAAGTAGTCAAAATGTAATTATCCATGTTGGAATTTGGCAAGAACGCTAAATGAGCACACACCTACTCTTGAAGAAAGTACCGTGAAATCTGGAAACAGATGATACTTGTCCTCTTGCAGGACTGGACTGTTTTGGACCTAATCCTGCTTCCACTGAAGTCACTGGCAAAATTCGTTTTGGTTCCAGTGGAAGCTGGCTCAAAAGGAAGACACTCTGAGCTCCTCATTTTAGTTCCAGATACGATTGATTTATTTTAATTATAAATTTATTTTAGTTATTTTGGTGTCAAACGCTTACCAAACCATTGACACTCTAAAGTACTGACTAGGATTATATGAAACCTCAGATTTTCTCTTTGCATACTGTAATAAGATGTAAATTTCTCATGTAGTAGCTTAGTTTATTACTGTATGGTGGCGTTTTTGTTGTCAGTGACAATTTTGTTTGCAAAATGGGGCTCAGCTATTGTTGGTCCACTGAAATTGTTAGTTCTCTTACCTCTGAAGGTATACAGAATGAATATTCCTCTGTAGTCCCTATCTAAAAAAATTGTATAGCTGTAGAACTTTACACCTGCATTTACAGCTCAAAGATCGAAGTTACTTGTGTGGAAGATGAGTGCTGCTTTTACATGTTGCAGTGCCATAGAATTCTCCTAGAATAAGTTTGCAGAAGCAGGACTGTTCCTGGTTTAAAGACGTGGTGGTTGTCTTTTGTGCTGATAACTTCTTTTACTGTCACAGCTGTTAGATCTTTCACTTAATGTAATTGTACTTCCAAGAATGGTATTGTATATCACATTGGTTTCTGCATCAGTAAGGTGTGTAAATATTTAACTTTAATGCAATTGTGGAAGGCATGTAGAGCCTGTACTCCTATTTAGCTTTGATCTGTGGTGCCATCCAATCCAAACAAAAGTCCAAGCTAAATGTTCCATTGCTCAGTTGGAGGTCTTATTCTGCATGAACTGTACTAGTAATATCCTACTAAAGAGATTCATTTTAAGGTTGGGTACTAGTTTTACCTGTCTGCTAGGAAATTACTTGAAGTTCAATAAAAGCCCTAATATCATAAAACATAGTAAAAGGCAAATCTGAAGTCTAGAGACCTACCTCGGAAGATGAGGTTGGGGATTAAGGTGTTGACACTTCAGTATTACAGTATATGTTCTGATACGGTTGTTAGTTTCCTCCTTCCCTCTTAAAGATATGACTGGATTATCTTCTAGGACCAAAAAAACCCCTTTCCCAGTTGTAGAAAGAGAATTAGGATAAGGATGAAAGAAGAGCATCTGTCAGCATTAGGGAGGGAATGACATCTCACCATTCAACAGCTTTTTGAAGTAAACACAAAACTGTGCAACTCTGTTTCCTTTCATTATTTTATTCCAGGGGGAATTCTGCACACAATATTTTAAAATTCTGCATATTTTATTTGTCAAAATATCACAATATAATCATGCTGGTTTCAATTATGTAGGTAATTTATTTAAATTAAAATACAATGGATAGAGAATGGGAGTGGGGAGCATTGAAGGAAATCCCCAAACCCCCTTGCCTAATAATAATGTAACTAGGTTTGACCTTTTATTTCTAGTTATTAGTCCACAGATATATCCAGCCATATGCTCAGTGTTACATCATAGGCTACTGAAGAGCAAGTGAGGGCTGGGGAACCAAACTCACAATTTATATTGGCTACTGACCATCACCGGAAAGGTCAGTAATAAACAGTTCATGGAGCAAATTTTGATAAGAAATTTTTTCAGTCCAAAAATTTAGACCAGTTCTAATCACTAAAGCACTTTACACCACTCTGGCCATGTAAAGGAGCCTTAAAACTTTTACATCTGTTTTATACTACTGGGGGAATTCACAAAGAGAATAGGAACAATTCACTAAGCGGGCAGGCTGCTACGTTCTGCTCTGCCTGAGGGAACAGCCTGTGCCACACCTACCTCCTCAGACACACCCAGAAGCCCTTCTCCTCCATGCCGAGCGTGCCGCAATAGTGAGTGAGAGGGACAGAGTCTCTCTCTCTCTTTCACGCATGACTGACCACCCCTTCACACACCCCTGGTGGTTATTTATGTCCCTATTTGCTTCTTCAGGTGCCCAAACTGACCTGCCTGTGCTGCCAGAGAGGGGAGTGTGACTGCTCTTGTGGCTTTCCTTTGCTCCCCTGTCAGAAGTCATATTTCTGCGGGGAAGCAAAGAAATCTGCAGGGGACATGAATTCTGTGCACATGTAGTGATGCAGAATTTTCCCAGGAGTAATTATTTACATAAAATGTTCTGTGAGCCAGCTGACTCTTAAATAGAAAAAAAAACTTGCCAGCTGAGAGCATAGGCCCAAATAATGGTTGTGCCTGCCATTGGAGCCACTAGAATATTTAATGATGACTAGAGCCTTCTGTGACTAAAACATGAATTAAAACTAGTCATATTAACAGAAGGCAGGCTATTCTAGGTGGCACAGCCAAATGTACACTGCTCCAAAATAAAAAAGGCTGATCTAACTGAATAATTTTTCCAGTCAAGTGTTCTGGGGGGAGGACGAGGACAATTAAAGAAAACTGGCATACAGCTAAAGGAAGAATATGGAAAATACTATGATTTAACTGGTATAATATAAAAAAAAGTCTGAGTTGTCATATCTGTTAGAATTCAGCAGCATAAGTTTACTGTGAACAACGAGAACTTTCAGATTCAAGTATTTATTCTTTCATTTTTCCTGTTGACTGTGCCTGGTAAATAGTTCATCTGTTTACTAATCCCTCATAACACATTTTACCTGGAAAATCAAGCTAAACTGATTATTTAAACTTGATATGGCAAACTTCTTTTTATTTCTGTCTCTTGCTTTTTGATTACTATTTTCAATACTTTCCAAATTGGAAGTAGATTAGTAATTACCTGCCCCTAAGTGGAGGACCGCTAGAGTATGCACCACATCTTGAAGTTGACTTGGGAACCGCATCCTTTCCCGTTAGCAGTCATTTAACATCCCAGTTGCAATTACTTACTTATGTAGAAAAGTAATATTAGAAAAGTGTATATTTTAGATATGCCTAATATATTTTTTGTCATTCTTGAAATGATGAGAAAAAAGTACAACTCTCCCTACTTCAGACAACATTTTTCATTTTACTCTCTGAGGTTGTTTTTCTTCCCTTACTCATATTTCTTTTTCTCTTCATCATCCCCTTGTCCTCTGCAGACTAGCCACCTGGCTCTCTTGTCCCCTGTTTTCCTGGACATTCTTTCCTACTGATGGCTCCAGTCCTTGAGAATAGCTTCACTTTCCTCTCTTGTTGCCAGCTGCTTTTAGGGTATGTCTATACCAGTGGTTCTCAAACTTCATTGCACAGTGACCCCCTTCTGGCAACAAAAATTTCTGTGCAACCCCAGGAGGGGGGACTAAAGACTGAGCCCGCCTGAGCTCCGCCGTCCCAGGTGAGGGGGCCAAAGCTGAAGCCCAAACGCTTCCGCCCTGACTGGGGGGCATGTAACCTTAGCCCCGGGCGGTGGGGCTCAGGCTTCAGCTTCAGCCCCGGGTGGGTGGGGCTTGGGCTTCAGCCCTGGGCCCAAGCAAGTCTAACACCAGCCTCAGCAACCCATTTTGGGGTCATGACCCACAGTTTGAGAACCCCTGGTCTATACTACACCAGGGAGTGAGCCTCCGAGCCTAATTAGATAGACTTGTGCTAATGGCACACTGAAAATAGTAGTCTGGATGTTGAGGCTTTTGCAGAGACTTGGCAGAGATCCAGCGGGTCACGTGGGCTTGAGCACCTGAGGTGCAATGTCCATGTCGCTATTTTTAGTACTCTAGCTCGATCCCCTCAGGCTGGAAGGTTCATTGCCACTGCAATGTAGAAATACCCTTACAGCTCACCCTGGGCTCCTCTTTGCAATGAAGAGCTCCTGAAAAGATGGTACTGTGTGATCTGCAAGCTTTTTACAGACCACCAGCAAGTTCCCAGTGGAACATGGTATGGGAGCCATTGCTCTAGAGTAGAGTTTCCAAGATGTTGTGCACCCTCACCCCTAACTGATATCAGAGAGTTGAGGCATTAACATCTTGCAGGAATGAGCCAGTGAACTAGGAAGCTATCCCAGATTTCCAAATAGAGATGTATGCCTTTGCTTGCCCATGCTTCTGTGGAGGGGTCTTGACATATTGGAGGAAACCCCAGTAAAATATGTTGAGTCAAGTTTGACATTTAGATTCCCCATAAAACATTGCAATGGAAATAGGCCTCCTTACAAAGTAAGGATGGAAAGTCCTGGCTTACTTACCATGTACTGTTTCAGAATGGCAAAACAAATCAAGATAGTGCTTCTTATCTCTCATAAAATTGTTCTTCATGTATCTTTTGTATAATTATAAAATCTTACAAGTATCTCATGCATACCTTAAATACTCAATACTATTCTGTTATCTTGTATTTCCTTTTCTGAGAGAAAGAGACTGCAGTCTTGCAAATGGAAATTTTATTCCAGGGTAAAAATATAGTTGAAAACTTCTTGATCAGCTCATTTCAGTGGTCCACTTCATGAACTCAGGGTACAAATGGGTAGTCACAGTTTCAGGATCAAGTCGGAGTTATGGCTGCATGCTCAAATGCATGAGATTGATTTTCTAAATTCCACTAACCAATTTTGGAATACTACAATATTCAGTATTGTCAAAACAAACATTTATTTGCAATCTCTGGTCAACAGCATTTGATGACAAGGCATAAGACAAGATATTGACCATATTACTTACTTTGTTTTTTCTCTCTAGGCTACCATCATGACTGCTGAAGAAACAGTGAATGTAAAAGAAGTTGAAATAATTAAACTAATCTTAGATTTCCTGAACTCGAAGAAACTTCATATCAGTATGCTGGCTCTTGAGAAAGAAAGTGGAGTCATTAATGGCCTGTTCTCAGATGACATGCTTTTTCTGAGGTAGAAATTATTATATAATTAGTACAATAGAAACTAACTTAATATCTGCTGGCCGTGTGTTCACTAGCCAAACCAATTGATTGCTGACTGCCATGAAAAGCATTGAGTCATTTTTGCCATAACCATTTTCTCTCTTCAGGTATTGCTTCTCCATTGTGAATTGTCCTATGTGTAGCATTTAAGCACTTAGGATGTCGGTCGGCTTTCAAAACATCCTGAGACACTCATGAAAAATGTCAAAAAATATTTTGATAAAATATTCTGGTAACTGTCTGAGCATCTGTCGTGGATGGTTTAGACACAACAAATCCTGAATCTTGGCAGGGCGGTAGACTGGATGACCTTTGCAGTCCCTTCTAACCCTGTGATTGACTTGGTCTCTAAATCAAATGTTTTCCAGAAGATGTCATCTGCCTTTCAAAAAGATGCTCAGATTTTCTCTAACATCAAACTGTGGAAATGGACTCTACAGGGTTGATGGCATATGTTGTACAGCAAAATGTTTACTGAAAGGACCTGGGTGACTACAAGTATGAAGATAGGTTACTAAACCCTACAACAGATGTAGGGAAGAAGTTCATACAGGGAGGAGTTTTTGTTTGTTTTGGTTGGTGAGGGGGAAGGGAGAGGGTGAGGTTGGGGATGTTGGTAGTTTGGACTTGGACCAATGGGGCTCTTTTTTTCATCTGTAGCTGAACAGATATTCCAGCCTTGCTCTTGAGCAGCTTCCCTCAGGCTAAAACTTAATATAGGGCTGACTACCAGTTTTAGTATAGACCTAACATTTGTGATGATTAAGTTGGGAGTTTTGCCATGCTGACAAAAAGGCAAGTTTTTCTAGTAAAACTTCCTAGTGTAGACCAGCCCTCACCAGTATTGTAGTTATACTTCTAGCACTCCTTTTGAGGCTGTCACCATTCCCATAGTATTACCCTCCAGTTGGAAAAGTGGCTACTGTTGAGGCACAATAAATAGACTTCTAATATCTCACATTTACTAAATAGGTATTTGCATGATGAAACCATTAAGCACAAATGAGATTTATAATATACGTACTAAGGGATTTTACAGCTTACCGGAAGCATAGGAAACTATTTATACAACTATATTTAAATAACATTAAATGTGATCTTTAAAATCTGCTTAACAACATTTCCTGCCCACCCCCAATTACGATGTTCTTGTGGGTTTTTGGCACATACTGCTAAAGCTGAGTAAGCATAATGAAAAATAGGTACGTAAATTGACAAATTCTGGATTGAGGTTCTTCATCCTTAATTTGGGTGTGTTCTTAGTGATAGCAGAAGTATTCATTAAGGTGAAATTTTCCTCTCCCTACCAAAGTTAATAGGCTTTCTGAGGAAAACACTGTGAGGGCATGAAGAAATGGTATTTACCCACCCAACAGGGGATGAGGCTGAAATGCAGCCCTGCCTGCTATTCCAGCTTATTGGATGGAGTAGTGGCTCTTCTGCTTGCCTGGGAGTTTTGAGCCACCGGATCCAACTGAGCTTTCTCACAAATGCTTCCCTTATACGTTGCTCCCTAGCATTGGGACTGTGTCCACTTTGTATTTGTACAGGGCCTAGCACAATAGAAAAGTTGATTGTGCTATACTATAAATACTGGTTTCAGAGGAACAGCCGTGTTAGTCTGTATTCGCAAAAAGAAAAGGAGTACTTGTGGCACCTTAGAGACTAACCAATTTATTTGAGCATGAGCTTTCGTGAGCCACAGCTCACTTCATCTGATGAAGTGAGCTGTGGCTCACGAAAGCTCATGCTCAAATAAATTGGTTAGTCTCTAAGGTGCCACAAGTACTCCTTTTCTTTTTACTATAAATACTGTAAGCAGATGCGGAGCCCTGCTGCACAACTGCTCTGTTTACACACAACCCCTGTAGGCAGTTAATTCTTTTAGGCTTATTTCCAGTGTTTTTCAGGATGTCTTCAATCATGTTTTGTATGGTGACTTTTAAAATCTCACTTGTGGAGAAAGAATGAAGCATCTTGGAAGAAATCCCTAAAAACATAAAAAGCAGCAGATACCTGAAGAGAGAGTCTTGTACTTCTTAACAAATACATACATATCTACCATTTGTCCTCTTGGTGTTAGAGTATGTAGCTACAAAGATAGTATTGAGAAAGGATTTAGGTTTTACGTTTATCTCTGTTTAAATCCGATCTTGTCTGCTTTGCAAAGCATTAACTTTACAAAGCTCGCTGATCAGCTGTACGTCAAGCTATATGTAAATTACATTTGTAAAAATGTTAAGTAAAAAATGTCCAGCTAAATTTAATGAGTGGCTTTCTTTTTGTATAGACAGTTGATCCTTGATGGACAGTGGGATGAGGTTCTTCAGTTCATTCAGCCTCTTGAGTGTATGGAAAAATTTGACAAGAAAAGGTAAAATTATGAACTTTGAGGTAGTAGCATCGTAAGTCATGTGGCAAGGTGGAAAATCTCTGGAATAAGACTTTTTCAAGTCTTTAGAAAAATAAACTGTAACTACTGAATCTGAGAACAATAGTTTACAATTTCAGTTGTATGGCTTAATAGATTTTTTTCAATCTATACATCCAGTATAAAATTATTTGAAAGTATTTTAGAACTTACTACAGACTTTAAAGTATTCTGTAACGTGTCTTGGCCTGGTTAAAATGCTTTATATTATAAGAATTGTGCTCGATTTTAAAAAATTAAAATTTATTTTCTTTAAGATCACATCAGAGTAACCCAGGTATTCAAGAAAGGAGGATACTGGCTGTGTATCTTTCTCTTATGAACCAGCAATTATTTTAACATGTAATATTTCTGGAAGTAAATCATTGGAAAAAGACATCTTTTCTGAAAAGAACCAATTATTTTATTGCCTGGCTTGTTACATTTTGAGAGCAAAAACTTTGCACTGTAGTTATCTGTGGAATGTACTACTTAGCTACTGCTTTAAGATCTTTAGTGTCTTATTCTTCACTTCTTTTGTGCAGGTTTCGCTATATTATACTGAAGCAGAAATTTTTAGAAGCCTTATGTGTGAACAATGCAATGTCAGCAGAAGATGAGCCTCAGCACGTAAGATTTTATACTTGGCTACATTAATTAAATGCTTTAAAATCCTCTTATTGATTAGACACTATGGAAGTCCATAGTACAGTATTGTTGTTCCGGGAGGCTTATGGTAGTCATTTGTTTAGCTAAAAGTTCTCACGTATTACATAAGAACTACCAACCTTTTCTGAAAGTGAAGGACTACAGTTGGGAATAGTATTGGATAGATTCTGGGCAGTTTTTGCCCATGTAATTCTAACTGTGCACTTCAAATTGGCCGTAAAATGCCCTTGCCATTACTTGATCCAGTGGTGCCAAACAGTGCAGTGTTTACATGATGTGAGCAAATATCAAAACTAAACCGAAACCTCTAAATTAGTGTATGCTTATGACCTAACAGAGGACTTCAGAGGTGAAAGGTTAGTTTTTACCTCTGCCCAGTGGACCATCTAGCATTCTGTTTTAGAATGACAACTTGGAATATGTAAATATATTTAATAATCTTATTAGGCTCCCTAAATATATTTATTTGTTTTCATTATCTCCTAAAAGAGGAAACTTTGATTAATATTTTTGAAGTGTTATAGAACCTGAACCTGTGAATTAAACTTCCAATTTCAAGCTTAAATTGATCGTTCAGATGTTAGTGTGCAATTTAAATTCTTCAGTGCATTTTGCCTATGGCAGCTTTTATAGACAAAGATGCAATGCTGTTCAATGTTCCTTTGCTAGTAGAGAATAAATGATGTCACAGAGGATTGGGTTCATTGAATGTGTGAAAAGCAGGGAGGAGGAGTTATGAATAAGGTTTTTAGTGTGCAAAAGGTTTTAAATGGTAACCAGAGCTGTAGCATGATAAGGCTTATAGGCTGTAGGCTTATTCATTGTAAAGTATTTTACTTTATATTGCTCATATATGAACATTAAATTACAACTACAAAAGCATTATAAAACTTTTACATAAAAATACATTTCAAACAAAAATATTAATTACTCAAATAAAAAATTAACATTGCTGTGGTGACTTTAATTCTCTGTCCCATTGCCATATATTCTACGGCAGGGTCTTTACCTGACCGCATGCAGAGAGAAGTAAAAAGTTCAACATTTAAGGTTAGAAGAAGGACGTAGTTAAAACATATAGCACTCTAGTCATAGTATTTACATAATCTTACTGGAGAACACTATAGAAAAAGGTGCAATTTCTTGATATTTTACATGCTGAATATTGTTGTATGATAGGTTAATGAAAGGTCATCATAATGCACATGTAAGGAGGGACAGTTAGCTGCAGAAAATGGAAAAACTTTGAAATTTCCACCAACATCTCAATTTTAGTATTGCATTTAAGCTTACCTTCTTTTTTTAATTTTTAACAAATTCTATCAAACACATCTGTGTGTATTTGAATATGTGATCTGCAAAGAGCTGTGGAGATTTTCATCGCTTGTTTTTACACACACACACATCACGTATAGTCTGAGAATAAGCATGAAAAACTTCAACACAAAAAGTAACTTTTCAGTTTCCAGTGACTGAAAATTACAGAAACTTAGGACTTGATTCTCTTACACCAGTTTGATACTTTTAACTTAAATGGAGTTTCTCCTCTTTATGGCTCTGAAAAGAGAATCCGACTCCTAAAGTGGAAATGCCTTCTCAGCCTACAGTTGTAGCAAATATGTTTAACTATAGATATTAAACTTCTGAGACCTTAAAACATGTAGTGGCTTCTGTGAAAACAGCCACATCAGCATGACCTTCATTGTATTGATTTGAAATTGGAGTCCCTTAAGAAGAATTTGGTCTTAGAACTGCTGACATGAAAGCTGTTGCAGACTCCGTGTACGCTAATTTAATTAAAATGAAAACAATAGTAACAACAAAGGAAAAATGAGGGAAATCCTATTGCATGTTCTAATGCAGCTAACTCTGCTTGTGAAGAATAAATTGGTAACTTTAAAGTCAACTGTGTCCTGTTTGTATTTAATATTTCTTCTATAGCTGGAGTTTACAATGCAAGAGGCTGTACAGTGCCTACATGCTCTGGAAGAATACTGTCCTTCTAAAGAAGACTATAGTAAACTGTGTTTGTTACTCACATTGCCCCGTCTGACCAACCATGCAGAATTCAAAGACTGGAACCCTAGCACTGCTCGAGTTCACTGTTTCGAAGAAGCTTGCATAATGGTTGCGGAGTTTATTCCTGCCGACAGGAAACTGAGTGAGGCTGGTTTCAAAGCAAGTAATAATCGTTTATTTCAGCTCATAATGAAGGGATTGCTTTATGAATGTTGTGTGGAATTCTGTCAGAGTAAAGCAACAGGAGAAGAAATTACAGAGAGTGAAGTATTGCTTGGCATTGATCTTTTATGTGGTAATGGATGTGATGACTTGGACCTGAGTTTATTGTCATGGCTTCAGAATCTGCCAGCTTCTGTTTTCTCTTGTGCTTTTGAACAAAAGATGCTTAATATTCATGTTGATAAACTCTTGAAGCCCACAAAAGCTGCATATGCTGATCTTTTGACACCTCTTATCAGCAAACTTTCTCCTTATCCATCATCCCCAATGAGACGGCCTCAGTCAGCTGATGCTTACATGACTCGTTCCTTAAACCCTGCCTTAGATGGGCTGTCATGTGGATTAACGAATCATGATAAGCGAATCACAGACCTTGGTAATAAAACCTCTCCAATGTCACACTCCTTTGCCAATTTCCATTACCCAGGAGTGCAGAATCTTAGCAGAAGTCTCATGCTTGAAAATACAGATTGCCATAGCATTTATGAAGAGTCACCTGAGCGGTAAGTTTCATTTAACTCCACATTTTTTTTGAGAGAGAGTTGTTAATACTGAAGGGTAACTGACCATGTTAAACATATGTTCTTCCAGGTGCACTTGTGACTTACATGAATGGTAATTAAAGTTGGATGTGTAAACCCTATTGCAGTTCAAACTGTTTCTTTTTTCTCTCCTCAAGCCCCTAAGAAAATTTGACTTTTAAACTAAAAATGGGTATGAGACCCAAAAGAGTTTAATTCAGTCTTCCCCAAAGTTCAGGGTTGTTCAAATCTGACACTTTTATTCAAGCCCATCTATAGTTTACCCAAAATGTAGCAGAAAGATGAAGTTCTGGCTTAAATCTAATACCTTAAATCTAAATCTAATACACTAGATTCTAGTTACTGAAGTTCTTATTGGAACTTACTAAGTATGTAGGTATATAGTGGCATGCATTGGCAGTGTAAAATATTTCAGTGGTTGATTTAAAATATTCTGAATTCCTTTTATCAAACTGTAAATAACAGCATTCCAACTCTTTGTATTCTTGAAGAAGCAGAAATTCTGAGGTTTCTGTGAATTTTTTTTAAATGATTACGTCAGCAATGTAGCAAATAAAACTAGATTCAGTGTCTGTCTTGGAGAATTCCTAAACTCTGTTTCTTTTCTCTGACCTGTGTAATAACCCTGTCTCCACACTTCCTTGTAGATAAATGGAATGCCCACAGAATGGCACTATACCACACCAACTATTATTTCAAATTTAGATCCTGATCCTGCAAAGAATTAAGTAAACGTTAAACTTCGTATTCATGAGTAATCTCACTGAAGTCACTGGAACTGTGCCCATGTGTAAATCTGCAGGAGCAGAGCCTGAAAAAAATTTCACCAATATTAGAGACTTGTGCAACTATAACCACAGTTGCACTTAGATATAGTGTACCTAATTGATCTTCGGACAAAATCTCAGCAAGACTTTCAGATTTGCTTCCCTATATTTCTATTTAAATTCTAGCTAATCAGGTTTTGATGGCTATAGGAGTTAATTAATACCTTGTGTTAGTACACAGTAGTATGCAAAACTGATTTTTCTCATATTAAGAATTAAAACTCTTATGGAAACTTGCTTCTCCCCTCCCCCCCCCCGTACCTTCATGATATTAAACTTTTTCCTTTCTAATCCTTATTAAAATCAGGGTTTATGGCTTATGAACTCTAAATTTTATATACTTAGTGCTCTTATAACTTGCACAGTAAACCTGTTTAAGACATTTAGAGTATGTCTATAGTGCACACTTCTTTCAGCTGCATGCAGAGTACATACTCTGATCGCCCCTCTAGCATGGGGATAAAAAGCAGTGTAGATGGTGAGGTATGACTTAGGCGAGTAGAACAGGGAAAGGCTGCGTTCCCTTCGCACTGCTGGAGCCTTCCCCTGCCATAGGAAAAGGCTCCGGCAGTGGGGAAAGGCTGAGCCTTTCCCCACTGCCGATCCCTGCCAGAGCTTTTCCTGGACTCAGTGAAATGCTTGCCATCAGGGAGCTGCTGAAACTTCTCCCCACTGCCTCTCCCCTGCCATAGCCTTTCAGTGACGTGTAGCTACACACCACTGTGTGGATGCAACCTGCTTTTTACTGCTGCATGTAGCTACATATAGCCTACCTGCCACCACCAGCAGTGTGTAGTGTAGAAGTAACCTTAGAAAAATTTGAATACTTTTCCAAGTATGGTCACCTGTATATCTAAAGGTTGGCATTTGGGCATCTGCCATATCCCTATGTTTTAAAACTGGTCCTAGAATGTGAAATACTTTATTAAGGATTTCATACTTGAATAACTTGATTTATTTTTCTGTTTTAATATGCTACTGTCATTGATTCTATACTTAATGAATTTATTATGTGAATTATACTTCTAGGCTATAAATCACAATAATTAGCGTGAGTTATCTTTGTACTATTTTGCAAACACTTTGTACAGGGATTTGAAGGATCAGGCTTTTGATTTGATGTAAAAAGTAACGGACAAGTAATATGAAAATCTTTTATTTTTTTATTTAATATAGTTATCGTACCTCATGAAAGCTGGAAGTAGGCTGAGGACCAGACTTTAAAAAATGCTCCGAACCCCCAGTTGAGGTTAGATTTTTTCAAGAGTTCAGCTTCCATTTAGGTACCTAAACTAACTGACCAGATTTTTGAGAATGGGAGCTTTTGGCGTTTTTCACAAGAGCTCAGCACCCCTTATCTTACCGTTCTCTCCTAACCTGCAAAGAAGATATTTCCTCTTGTGTTCAGTAGACAAAAGAAAGATCCTTAAATGTCTGTTAATCAGATTAAATTGTTTTTGCTAATGCACAAATGCACCAGTAACTCAAAAATCATTTCAACAAATCACTGCTCCAAACCATTAAGTATTTGTAATTTTGTGAGGTCAGAGTACTCTTTAAAGAGTCAAACATTTTCTAATGTATTTTGCATATTTACTGGCTACTGAAATGTTTTCCAAAATAATTCCAGATGGAAATACTTCTCTTACCCTAATTTTGTAAGTCCCTATAAAGCACAACATTAAGTGGGAACAGATTTTAGTTGCACTCTTTTTCCTATATAGCTAAAACAGGAATTTTCTAGCTTCCCAATGTTGAATGTCATTTAAATGTAGCTTAAAGAAATATTGTCATATACAGAATGGGAGGCAGTTGCGGAGGTGCCTTGTGATGAATGGAGGCTTCCTCCCCTCCCAGGATTTTAGGGAACAGTGGGAGAAGCCAACAGATCTAATTAGTGTTCCTCAAAAGTGGGAGAGATATGAAAATTTAACAAAGAGCTTGAGTAATTTGTTGATGGTATTTTGGATTGTTGGAGGAATGGACAGCCTTTCATGGAAGGCATAAAAATAGAAAATAAAAGCATAATGGGACTTCCAAAATATAAGGCTTTTTGGAAAAACCTGAGAACAAAGTACATTAGCTCTATTTTAGGGCTAGCAGCTGTTAGTGTAATAGGTTAAAATGGGATATTTTTGTCTGCTCTGCCAGTAATATCTCTAGGCTTCATATAATGGAGTGCCTTGTACATAATCATTTCAGGATTTATTCTATAAATATATATTTCTTTACTTATTAGAGGATTTTCTATTAGATTTCTCAAATAACCTCTTCGGTTTTCCATATCACTGAAAGAAGTGATACTCCTGTGGAGCCGCAGCATTCCATTGGCAGTGAGACCGTGTGCCAGAGTTCAGTTCCAGAAAATGAGCCAATAAATGGAGCACAGAATCAAGGACCAGCCAAACCAGAAAAAAATGAGGTAACGTTTTATTATTTCCATATAAAAAGGCCTTTTGAGCTGCCTGTTCTGATAAATTGCAAAACAATTTGCCTGCTATGATGGGAAATTCATCATGTATATGACACAGATGCTTTTGAATCTTGTTTTGCCCACACCAAGGGGGCTTAGAAGCACGTGGGATTCAGCAGTTGAATCAAAATCACAGTTGACTGGGATCTGTCCAGAAAGGGTGACTGGGTCAGGTGGTGATAGACAACATTGTTTCCATTTGTACTTAACTCATGCATCACAGTTAACCTCTGGATGAGGTGAGTGGGGATAGTTCACATCTTTCAAAGCTATTATTTTAAGCTGTCTGTAGGTTTGTGATGACACCCTTGTATTATTGCATACAACGTTTTACTCACACCTGTTAGAAACTTTTTTTTAAAAAAGAAAACAAGGTTTAGACTTTACAGTATGATTGTGTTCCATGACACTAATTGTACAAGGTACAGATTCTTGTTCCTACTGTATCAATAGAAGATCCACCAGCTTGTCTAGTTGTGCTGAGACATCTCCTTCTAACCTACAATTTCAAGGGTTATGAGGGTGTTTTGCCTTGGGTTTCATATAAGTGTACATATTAGTTGACAAAAGAAGTCCTACTTGTAATGCTTCTGAAAAAAAGAGAATGAAATCTTTTTTCTGCTGCTGAGTAATTATTTTTACCTTAAATTGTGGTATTCCGGTGTTTAAACTTTGTCCCGTAGGATTGGTATAGCTTTTTGCTTGTATTACTAAAGTAAAAATCTCCTCTAAAAACTGATGGCAGAAATGGCATCTTTTAGCAGCAGATCAATTTCTTATGTATATTCAGTTTTACTTGCTTACTGTAGTGACAAAACAACTTTCATTCTTCAGTCCTGCAAAGCCAGATTCAAAAAGTTAAAGCTTTATAACCATTAAAGCACAAACTGTCAACATCACATGTCAAAATATACAAAGCAAACATCCTTAAATCAAACTGTTCTCAAGGAGCATTTTCTTTGCCTATCTGTACATTTTGATTATTATTGATAAAAAAAAATTGATTTTTGTGTGTACATGAAATTTACCATTAAAATTCAAATCCTTTTAATCCTTATTTCTTTAAGCTTCGTGATTCAACGGAGCAGTTTCAAGAATATTATAGACAAAGATTACGTTACCAGCAGCATTTAGAACAGAAAGAACAACAACGACAACTGTACCAGCAAATGTTGCTTGAAGGAGGAGTAAATCAGGAAGATGGGACAGACCAGCAACAGAATCTTACTGAACAGTTTCTTAACAGGTTGGCTTTAGTTGACTGTTCCACTGGTGTCGTCTTATGCGCTTCAGTACTAAATTGCCTCCTATATCCTAATCTGCTTAGATAGTCAGAATGCCAAATATGGAATTACTTCTTTTCCCAGAAATAATTTTCTGGACTAAAATTATGTTTGCCAATAAATTTTTCTGAAGAATAAACTCCTCTGTCATGAACAGAAATGAAAAATAACTCACTAAACAATTTAGTGAAATAGCAGTGAACTTATATACAGATATTTGAAGTTGTTTGTGGTCTTTCTTTAAATCTTTTATACTAAGATAACTCTGTAATTGGGAGAGCTTTTCTCCATATTGGCTTATATTTAGACAATTCATTACTAAGATTTGGGTACTGATATGAAAATCATGAGGAAAGCCAACTAACTTCTAACAAGAACAAATTTGCTTTAATAGTCATATTCTTTGGAAGGTCAAATAGGCAACTGGCTCACTTTTCATTTTTCCTAGGTTTTATAATGAACTTAATTCAAACCAAGCAGCAACTAAAAAACTGGGTTTGGGTATTTTGGTCTAAAAATAATTACCGTTCTCATTGTGTTGGTATTCTAAAGCTACAAATCCCTCTTCAAATACAGTATCCTCTAACTGGTCTAAATTTGAGTAAATAAACATACGTTTTGCAAAGAAAATCTTGGTACTTTGTAAGTCGTACATCCATCCTCCTCCTCCTCCTCCCCTCCTCCTGCACCTCCACTCAAAAAGGATTTTACTAACTTCTTGATGTCTGCTGACTACAGTTTATAATCTGACTTTTTTCCAGAAAAGCACTTGAGCACACCTAAATTCAAGTATGTCAACTTTAAGCATGGGTCTAGGTGCTGTACTTTGGACCAGGGCCTCTGTTCTTCTGGAACCTGAAGAACTGGATATATTTGAGGAAAGTTTTAAGAAAACTTATTGTACAGCCATTTTTATAATTAATTCTTTGGGGGGGGGGGGGGGGAATTTAACTCCTTGTGGTATATTTTGACCAAGTCTGCTGTGTACCCAGTTCTGATGCATAAACCCACCTTGCTTTGCTCTAAATGATTTGACCTGGCTCAAGGATTATTCAGTTTAAGGAATAAAATTATAGACCCAAATAATTTTAAAAATAGTAACTTAGACTACTGATAACTAGCATTTGGGAATTTTAAACTAGACTTGAATATGGCCATCAGGCAAATAAAATATTCTACATACATCCTTGAAATATTTATATTAATTGGCTGTGCTTTTCATATGGAAAGTATTGTTCAATCAGGCTCTTCATGTTAAACTGTCTCATGTCTGTTTAAATTTTAGCCCTCCTGGAGAAAAGTGAAATTCTTATAGATTCGTTTTCTGACCATGTAAAATAGACTTTGTCTTTTTTTAAACTCATGGCATAATAGGGAATATCACACTTGTGTAACTGGATTTTTTTTTTTATTTTCGTTAGTTCATAAGACCAAGACTTATTTGAATGAATGTGTGAATACTATTTGAACTCTGGTAGCAAAGAGAGGAAATTCAGTTCAGAGGCAAAATTCATCAACTAAGTCTATTAAGTATTATTACCCAGTTCTAGTATTTTGTGTCCTTTAGGACCAAGTGTTTCTTTGTCTTTTTATGGAGGATTCCTGTTGATGTTAATGGAAATCCTATGCACGTGTCTAGTGTATAGCCCAATAATCAGAAACCCGTGAAAATCCAAATGGACAGAATTTAGCCCTTTAAAACGAAAACTCTTAATGTTTGTTAGGTCTATGCTAAATAACCTGCACCATGTATGAACTGTTATCAGACACACAATTCTGTCATAAAACAACTGTGGCAAGGTACCTCCTTCACCTTGCTGGACACAGTGTTCCCCCCTCTGGCAATGGAGACATGGAGTAAAACAGTCCCAATGTGGACCTCAGGGTAGGCCTGAGTGAGTACCTTTTAGCCAAACAAAAAAGAAAAGGTAATAACATAAAAGAGGGAATACTTTTTTTTCTCTTCCCCATCTCTGGGGTGTTGCCTCATTATGCTCGCCTCTGGGTGCCAGTACTTCCCCAAATAGTCCATTTGCATAGTTGCTTTTCCTATAGGGAGGAGTGCAGCCCTCCACTTAGGAGAATCCTTTTTCCTTGTGGTCACTAGCCCTGCCGCAGTTTATCTCCTTTTCTGGTGAGATAGAGGGAGGGTTTTTTAAAGATCACAGGCAGCCCTTAATTGGACTCAAGTGTCCCTCATTGACCTGAGGTAACCTCTTTTCAGCTCATAGGGGAGGACCTTTACCATTCTAGGGCTGAGCAAAGCTCTTCATCAGCCGCCTCCTAGCAATGGCCAAAGTGGCCATCCATAACACCAGGGAGAGGAAGTTGGCTGAGGGGAAGCTCTGCGACTGTGCAGCCTATTTCCGTTCCTCTCTCGGTTCACGTATCCAAGCAGAGTCCCTTTGGGCTGTGTCCGCTGGCTCCCTTGACAGCTTTGAGGAGCAATGGGCGCTGTCCAGGGTTCTCTGCTTGTCCCCTTCAGGTTCCCTGCTTTTGACCCTTTGCCCTCACACTTGTCCTTGTTTTTTCTTCTGTTGTCCCCTGTATTTATTTGAGTCGCGTGCTCAGCGGGTCTTCCCCTTAGGCTGGGGGTGGGGCCTTTTGCCATGGGTGGGCTTCTGCCCGCCCACTTCCTGGACCCCAAGAAGACCACTCTCTTGCAGTTGTCTGGTCTGACTTTGTCACATAATAGATTCACTCTAGAAACCTCATAAGCTTGAAATCCCCAAAATGTAATTATTTCAGTTATGTAGTAAATACATAACCTAAAATAAGGTGCTCAATGTTTGATTCTAGTTATCTTTGTTACTTTCTACAGTTCTCTTATGGGTGTGATATTAGGTTGTCACTCTGGTAACAAAGTGTAAAGGAGTATTTTTTGTGATTATTTTATGGTGAGAGAAATAGATATTAAATTAAAGGAAAACTTATTGTTTTATTTTGACATCTTGTCAGTTTGTTCATATGAAAATACTCTTCCTTTCATGTTGACAGGGTGGGGTTAAAGCATGTCAAAAATATCACTCTTTAAGTAAATGGGCTGCTAAAAATCTTTGGGTCAAACATCATTGTAATTAAATATAATCAAACTTTTCATAGATTAGTTATTATACCTATCATGCTACAGGGCAACGTGGGTACAACTTCACTTTTTTTTTTAACCTTTTCAAGTTCCCATGTTATAAACTGTTTCTTTAACTTTTATTGTCTGTTTTCATCAACCCTGTGCAGGTCTATTCAAAAGTTGGGAGAGTTAAACATAGGTATAGACACTCTTGGAAATGATGTGCAGACGCTCAGCCAGCAATGTAATGGGAGCCAAGGGCATGCATCAAACACACCAGCAACTAGCTTCGTATCACCACCTCCAGATGTTAGTCAGAGAATAGGTACTGATAGCCAAAGCGTTAATACGAGCACTCCTCAAAAGTGTGGATCAACAAATCAGATACCCTTTCTTGAAGAGTCGCCTGTCCGTGGGAGTAAAACGTAAGCACTAGAGATTGTTCAGAGCTGGAAATGTTGCTGATCTTCAGTTAATACTATGGGGATGGGTATTGTATTTTGAAAACTAGAAAATTCATGTATTTGTGATGATGTATAGAGTCCTATGACCCGACCTGAATCTGACAGGACCCGACTAAAAGTGTTAGGTCCAGATCGGGTGGGAAAACAGGTGGGTTAGCTTGACTCTCCTCCTCCTGCTGTGGAGTTATTGAAGTGGAGGCAGCGTGCCCCGTTCCTGTTGTCTGCTGCCACCTTGCTGCACTGTGCATGCTGCGAAGTGAATGTGCCAAGGAGTTGTAGCCCTCTCAGGCCACGTCTACGCTTCCCTGGGGATCAATGCTGCTGCAATCAATGCAGCAGCTGGGGTTGATTTAGCGGACTCGCTAAATCGACCGCAGAACGCTCTCTGGTTGACTCCGGTACTCCAACTGAACAGAAGGAGTAAGGTAAGTCAACAGGAGAGCGTGTCCCGTCAACGCAGCGTAGTATAGACACCGCAGTAAGTTGACCGAAGCTAAGTTGACTCTAGCTATGTTATTCACGTTTAGTTTGGACAAGGCCTCACGCTATAGCACATACAGTGAAGCTGGGGGCGGTGAATGACAGGAGCAGCGCACACAGCCACCACCACGTGGAGCTGCCACCATGCTGCCACCATGAGCAGGAGGAAGAGAGCCCACTCCAGCAGCAGCAGGCTGTATCGGGTTTGAGGAGAAGGGGCCGGGCTGGGCCGTAAAATGACTGAACTCTCTCAAGGTCAGGTCTGATGGGCTTGGGTTGAAAAATTAGGTTCTAGCAGACCTTCAGTGATATACAGTTCCTGCTAAATGGTCAATGTAAACTCTATTGTTTTTTTCAGTTCACTTAGATTTCTGCTTTTCATAGACCACCCTGTAAACAATATATCCTGATATTTTTTTGCTCCCAGTTTGTATAAGTCTTACCAGTTATTTTCTGTTTTACTGAGTGACTGCCTACACAGGGAAACAGTAAAACTGACTATACACCTTCTGTATAATGCAGAAAGTAATGGGGCAGGGAGAGGGAGACGTACTCTTTCCTTTTTTTTAGATGTTGCTTGTAGCAGTAGTAAAACAACACTTCCAGACAAGTTAATTTTCAAGATGACGATGTTAGTTATATATTTAACATTTTATTTTACTTTGCAAAAATATTTTTAAAAATTCTGTAAAACGATGGCTTATTGTTAATGTGTCAGTCATAAGTGCTAGTGTTGCTCCTATAAATTAATGAGTTAATTCTGAGTACCAGGTTGGATATTGTTGTTCCAGTCAGAATACATTCATCAAACAGACAAATGAGAAATGAGAAAGATCTGCTTATTTTGTGTATTGCACTGAATTTTTTTTTTTTTTTAATTTTTTAAAAACCAAACAGTATGTCAGAACACACTATCATTCAGCCACAACTTGAAGATTCTTCAGGGAATCTAACTAGGACAAGAGGTGATGAGGTGAGACTTTTTTAAAGGGTATTTACATTATCCTTACAGGACACAACCTTTGAATCTGACTATATAATATCTTAATAATATTAGATGTTAAGAGCAACAGTATTTGTAATGAGTTTCTAATACATGCCAAGTTTCAAAATTAAGAAAATACAGATGAGGGTTAAGACTAAATGGGGGTGCAAGGGGGCTGGATTTAGCGAAATTTCAGGCTCCCCTCATATCCACCCCAAAACCATTCCTACTCCATGGAAATCTACTCAGACTGCAACTTGCTTTTAAGTCCTTGCCATCGGTGCTCTCCTATGCTGGCCCCCAAAATACTGCTCATGGGACTTTGTCCATTACCTTCATAAAGTAATATTTGGAGTATTCTGAATGGAGTCAGGCAGCACATAGCTATCTTCCTTACAAGGTAGAAGGTTTGGTATACTGTGGGGGACACATACCATGATGATAAACAAATCAAATGACCAGATATTAATTCTTTGCATTCTTTGATTCTAAGAAGGGAACTTAGACCATTTTCTTTCTTTCTCTGTTATAAGAGGGCTTTGTGGAGTAGCCCATTTCTCACCTCACTCCCATACACCCACTTACCTACCAAAAACCACTTCTTGCATAGTGATAGGGATCTTCAAGGCTTCTGCCTCTTTTCTGGCTTGTAGGAGAAAGGGAAGGGGGAATGCTAGGTGGCTCCAAAATGCTTGTTGGCCCAAGAACAATCAGAGGGAGTAGAGCACTGACCACATCATACAATACTGAGGCAAACACACCCATGAAAGGAGCTGCTGTTGCCACACTGAGTGGCATATTTTTGCAGGTTGTTGTTCTGTTTTCCCCCAGTTTGGAGTTCTGATCTATGATCCTGCCTTAATCTACCACAGGAGGCATAATTGAGAAGCTCTTTGAGTGCTTGTTTGTGTCCATTCCAATCGGGGTGTGTGTGTGGGGAGGGGGGGGTGCACGCATGGCAGCAGGAAGATTTTTCCCCTAGCAATATCTGTCGGGTCAGTCCAGGCACCCCCCTGGCCTCTCATGGCACTCAATATATGGCCCTACAGACCCGCCAACCCCTCAGTTCCTTCTTACTGCCAGTGATGGTTAGCTGGAACTTCCCCTTGCTCTTGTCGTGACAAGTGCATTTGGCAGTCTGTATATAATTACTCATTAGTTTTTGTAGTTAGTGTTAAGTAGTTAGTAGGTACTTAGGGTTAGTTCTTAAGTTTCCTTTGGGGGAGTTTTCCCTCCACTGCTATTCAAGCGCTGGGGCATGCTGTGGTCTCCAGGCTTCAAAGCCTGTGAAGTCTATGGCAAGTGTATGCCCAGAAGCGATCCTCAAACTTTGTATTTGAAGTGTTTGTGGGAGAGCCTTCGAAAGGATCGCTGTAGGATCTGCAGGGGGGTTTGCCCCAGGACATTAAAAGATAGGGATCAGCACTTGAAGATCCTACTAATGGAAGCGGAACTCCATCCCCAGTCCGACCCCGGATCCTGCACCGAATACCTCCTCCTCGGTACCTTGGCTACCAAGGTCGCTCCCCAAAGAATCAGGTGGTGAAACGATTCGACCTTTTCAGGAGAAAAGTCTAGTCCATTAGCGGCTTGCAGCTTCGCATTTCTAATCAGCAGGCCATTGTCAGCAGATGCTGCTATAATATATGCAGGGCAATGGCGAAATTTGCGGAGCTGCTGCCGCAGAACTCCCACACTGAGTTTTCAGCCCTGGTGGAGGAGGGCAAGCTCAGTTTCCGAGCTCTACTGCAAGCCACACTGGACAGAGCTGATGCAGTGACTTGGGTTATGGCTGTGGGGATAGCCATGAAAAGGGGTTCCTGGCTACAGGTCTTGGGCCTGCTGTACGAAGTCCAGCAGACTATTCAGGACCTCCCCTTTGAGGGTTTGGCTCTCTTCTCTAAAAAGACAGATAAAAGGCTACATAGCCTAAAGGACTCGAGAGCCACCCTCAAGTCACTGGGCCTCCACACTCACGCCATGCAGCGGAAGCACTTCAGGCTGCAACCTCCTCTGCGGTTTTATCAACAGAACTGTCAAGATGGTTCCCTGAGAAGGAATACGCAGAAAGAGACCGCATCCATCCTCAAGCCAGGGCTCTGGCCAATCCAAGCCACCTTCAGGCCAGAAACAGGCCTTTTGAAGGTGTGCATGAGGATGGCGCACCAGTGAACGAACTGGATCGAACCCGCCTTACCTTCTTGTCCCGACTATCCCCTTTCTACCCTGCTTGGTCCCATATCACATCGGGCTGTTGGGTGCTCCACATGGTAGAAAGAGGATACTCCCTCCAATTCTCGGCCCTCCCACCCTTCTAACCCCCTTCCCCGTCCCTCTTCAGGGCCCTTCTCACAAGCAACACCAGTCGCTGGGAGCAGTGGAAGAGGCTCCTCAGGAGCTGAAGGGCAAGGGCTTCTATTCCTGGTATTTCCTAATACGGAAAGCCAAAGGCAGGCTCAGGCCCATCCTAGACCTGTAAGAGCTCAACAAGTTCATGAAGAAACTCAAGTTCTGCATGGTCTCCTTGGCATCTATCATCCCTTCCTTGGATCCAGGGGACTGATATGCTGCCCTTGACTTAAAGGACTTGTACTTTCGTATAGCAATTGCACTGTCCCACAGAAGGTACCTCAGGTTTGTGGTGAGCAATAACCACTACCAGTTCACAGTTCTTCTGTTTGACCTGTCAGCAGTGTCTCATGTATTTGTAAAGTGCATGGCAGTCGTGGCCACATTCCTACGCAGGCAGCAGGTACGGGTGTTTCCGTACCTCGACGATTGGCTGATCAAGGGTCACTCCAGGGCTCAAGTGGAGGCACAAGCTGACTTCATAAGAATGACGTTTGACAAACTGGGCCTTCTCCTGAACATGGAAAAATCAACTCTGTCCCCTGTTCAGCTAATAGAGATCATAGGGGCGGTACTAGACTCGACACAAGCCAGGGGATACCTCCCAGAAGTGAGGTTTTGGGCCATGGGTGACATCATTCGAAGTCTCAGGCAGTTCCCCACTACCACAGCAGGAAATTGCCCGAAACTTCTAGGATACATGGCCGCTTGTACCTATTTGGTACAAAATGCCAGATTCAGACTCTGGCCTCTCCAATCATGGCTAATCTCGGTGTATTGGCTGGCTTGGAACAATTTGGACAGGGTCGTGACTCAGCCTCACTCGGTCCTCAACTCCCTCCAGTGGTGGCTCGACCCGCAGGTAGTGTGTGCAGGGGCCCCCTTCACCGGTCCTCAGCCATCCCTCTCACTAGTGACAGATGCGTTAGCCCTGGGCTGGGGAACTCATCTGGGAGACCTCAGGATGCAAGGCCTCTAGTCTCAGGCAGAACTCGCTCTCCACATCAATGTCCGAGAGCTGAGAGTGGTACGCCTGACATGCAAAACTTTCCGAGCCCACTTGACAGGGAGATGTGTATCAGTTACGACAGACAACACCATGGCAATGTTTTATATCAACAAATGGGGGAGCATGCTCCTCTCCCCTGTTTCAGAATGCCCTCAGGCTGTGGGACTTTTTTGTGTAGAACAGTCAATACACCTACAAGCATCGTACCTCCCTGGAGTGCAGAACGAGTTGGTGGACTATCTCAGCATGTTGTTCCATGGCTATGAGTGGTCCCTATGCCCAGATGTCACAAACGACATCTTCCAATGGTGGGGCTTTCCCCAAATAGATCTCTTTGCTATGTGACACAACAGGAAGTTCCAGCGGTTTTGCTCCTTCCTGAATCACAGCCTGGGCTCCATCGCAGATACGTTCCTCCTCCGATGGGGAGGCCATCTCCTGTACTTGCTTCTGCCTATCCCTCTCGTTCACAAGGTGCTCCTCAAGATTTGGAGGGAACAAGCTTCAGTGATCTTTGTAGCTCCAGCCTGGCCCCACCAATATTGGTACACATCACTCCTGGAAATGTCCGTGGAAGCCCCAGTCACCTTGCCGCTCTTCCCAGACTTAATAACTCAGGATCACGGCCATTTCCAGCACCTGAACATCGAGTCGTTGCACCTCACTGCGTGGAAACTCCCTGGCTGAACCCAGTGGAGCTCTCCTATTTGGACCTGGTCAAACAAGTCCTCCTTGGCAGTAGGAAACCCTCCACCAGGCCTATATACCTAGCCAAATGGAAGAGGTTTTCAATCTGGTTAGTGCAACATTGTCAGTCTCGTTGGCTTGTGTCCATAGCCCTTATACGGACTATCTTCTCCATCTTAAGCAGCAGGGACTGTCCATGTCATCAGTAAGGGTTCACTTGGCTGCCATCTCTGCCTTCCATACAGGTGCAGAGGACCAGTCGGTCTTTGCCAACCCTATGGTCAGCCATTTCCTGAAAGGTCTCGACAGGCTATATCCGCATGTCTGACAACTGGTCCTGACCTGGGACCTCAATCTGATCCTTTCCAAATTGATGGGTCCTCCCTTCGAACCGCTGGTGACTTGTTCCCTGCTCTACCTCTCGTACAAGTTGGTGTTTCTGGTAGCGATAACCTCAGCCAAAAGGGTGTCTGAGCTCAAGGCCCTAACATCAGAGCCCCCTTACACAGTGTTCTGTAAGGACAAGGTTCAGCTCAGGCTACATCTAGCTTTCCTCCCGAAGGTTGTCTCCCAATTTCACATCAACCAGGACATCTTCCTCCCAATGTTCTATCCTAAGCTCCAAGCAAGAGGCAGAGAGCAGAGGCTTCACTCGTTGGACATCCTCAGAGCACAAGCCTTTTACATTGAAAGAATGAAACCATTCCGGAAGTCCATTCAACTGTGGCTGTGGCAGACAGGATGAAAGGTCTTCCAATCTCCTCTCAACGAATTTCGTCATGAATCACATCCTGCATCCGTGAGTGCTAGAACCTGGCGAAGGTGTCTGCTTTCCACCCCACCCCATCCCTGCTCACAGTGCACTCCACCAGGGCTCAGGCTTCTTCAACAGCCTTCCAGGAGCATGTTCCCACCCAGGAAATATGTAGAGCAGCGACGTGGTCCTCAATACATACCTTCACATCACATCATGCTATCACCCAACAGGCCAGAGACGACGCGGCCTTTGGTAGAGCAGAGCTCCAGTCAGTGGACATCTGAACTCCGACCCCACCTCTGGAACTTAGGCTTGGGAGTCACCTGATTGGAATTGACATGAACAAGCACTTGAAGAAGAAAAAAAGGTTACTCGCTCTCTCGTAACTGTTGTTCTTAGAGATGTGTTGTTCATGCCCATTCCAATACCCACCCACCTACCCCTCAGTCGGAGTAGCTGGCAAGAAGAAACTGAGCCCTATAGTGAGCGCCATGAAGGCGCCACTCCAGGGGGTGCCCGGACCGACCTGACGGATATTGCTAGGGGAAAAGTCTTCTGGCTGCCATGCACGCGCATGCGCACATACCTGATTGGAATGGACATGAACAACACATCTCGGAGAACAACAGTTATGAGAAGGTGAGTAACTGTTTTAATTTTCCCATCAATCTTAAAAGTGGTCACGTTTATCAGTGACTTAAGATGTACTGCCCCATATTATGGATTACAGGAGTGGCTTGAACTGGTTCCATTATAAGCACAACTTTGAATGCCTTCTAACTTTCACCATAAACTACCTTTTGTCTGAAAATGTTTGAACTTAATGTCATTTCAAAGAGGGTTTTTGGTTGGAAGGTTATCTTGGTGGAGATGTTTGGGGATTTTGTCTTTAAAGTAAGTTGTGAAAGCAGGTGGAGTTACAGGACTCTTCAAAATGTAACTTGTAATTTTTTGTGATTATGAAAATTAAAAATTAAAGAAATAAAAAGACAAAAAGTAAACTATTTATTAACAGCTTGTATATGCTAGCAAATACTGCATAATATATAACTTTTAAAAGTTTTGTCCATCCGTTACTCAAGAGTCTTGAAGTCTTTCTGTTTAGTTCTCATATTTTCCTATATATTTAAATTGGAAAATAAATTGGTACAAGTATTCTGCAGAGAATATTATATGCTTGTAACATGCAACATCACACTGTAATATCTTTTACTGTGTATTTTAGTTTCTCCTTAGTCTAATACAAATAGCACCAGAGGTTGTGAAATGTCACTTCATCTGTTCAGTATTAGGTGGCTTTCCCTTAACCCACGAGTCTTCCCTCTTGACTATTTTACAGCTGTATGTAAAATATTAAGATGAATTTTAAAAAACTACAATAGTTGAATGTCTTTGAGGAAGGAAAGAGAAGCATTTTACTGGTGCCTAATTTGGAAGTAGAAGAAATAGGAACAAGCTCTTGCAAAGAAGAACACTTCATATTTTATCAACTAAAATATTGAAAGGTTTTCAAGTTCTTTGCTCAGAAAAATGTGACGTCATGCCACCTTTGTTTTAATTTGATTTTGTGTAAGCATTCTTGTAGGTCTTTTAGAAGAATCTTTGAAAAACTGTTCCTTACATGATTTTGTTAAGATCAAGATGCTGTGATATCTTTACTCTCCGTATCACAAACAGTCAAGGAGTGTTCCTCCCAGTCTTTTCCCCTATAAGCTTTACATTTGAATACATTATTTTTTTAATGGGGATGGATTTTAACTTCTCTCAGCCTTGGAAATGTGTGTAAGCTATTAAAAATGTAGTTATGTTTGTGAACCTATTGTGACTGTCAAACTTTTACACAACAGGATGATAAATCAAAAAAACAGTTCATTTGTATTAATACTCTAGAAGATACACAAGCTGTCAGAGCTGTGGCTTTTCATCCAAGTGGGAGTTTGTATGCTGTTGGCTCAAATTCCAAAACTTTGAGGGTGTGTGCCTATCCAGAAGTAATTGACCCAAGGTAAGAAGAAAAATAAATGAACATACAGTCCTACCATAATCATTTCTGTTCCACTACCGATCACTGGATATCCAAAGCTGTCTGTAGATATTTCAAGTCTGTTCTTGTCTTTTACCCTTTCATTTTGTTTGTTGATTAAACCTGTCAACAATGAACTGTTACAATGTTGCTTTGAGAACATAGTAACTACCAAGACAGAATTAAAAGACCAGCTGCGGTATTTTTGTGTTTGTGACTAGTTTGACTAGTTCTTTCCCCTACTGCCAAGCTGTTTTGACGTCAGTACTACAACTTTTCCTTTTGGTAGTATTCTTCCCCTAGAGTCTTGGACACACTGGCATTGTAAAAGAATCTTTTGTGTCTGAGAATATACATTCAGGAACAGAAAAAGATGTTATGGCAGAATGCTTCTGGCCTCTTCTTCTTTTGTCTTAATTCCACCTACTTGAATTTTCATATCCATTATTTCCTTCTTTCTTAAGAAATAAATCTTGGTGTCAAACTCACTTTCTAGTTATTGCTTCAATTCCATTACTTTTTTAAAAGTTGGAGAGTTTTCAGAAAAATTACTCTAAAATGGCATTCTTTTTGTGTGTATCTGCTCCTGATGAGTCCAGGACATCTTCCCAGTTTGGCCAAAAAGCATGCTTTAGCCTCTAATGTCCTTGCCTAATAGGCATTCTGTTTTCCCTCAAAGATAATAAACAAAGGAGCCAGTGAAGGTGTTGTTCCAAAATGTTTGATGTTGATGTATGAAGCAGAAAGGACATGGGTTGGGGAGATGTGGAGTGTGTTGTGTGTCCTCCTCTCCCACTCCCACTCCCCCTCGCCCACCTGATTGGTTTGGCTTGTTATGCTGGAAGTTAGAAAAATCTGTTTTTGTTTTTTTTTAATTTATAAACAGATTATCCCTGTAGCCTTTAACACCCTAGTTAGTGTGTGTAATTTGATTTGGTGAATTTGATGTGACTGTTGACTTGATAAGATAGTTTCTTGCTGTGCTGTAATTTTCTAAAGGGAATGTTCTGAGCTTTCCACACCTCTTCCTGAGGTCGGTCTGTCCATCTCCTTACCCATTGTCTTGTCAGGCTGTAAACATAGTGAAAGATTGTTCATATTCTTAATCTTGAGAAATATCTCCTGAATCTAATGAAATTCTAAAATGGCCCATTAAAAGTTAAGATTTGCTTTCTCATTTTTAAAACGCCATAGTACACCTAGTACTCTGTCTAGTTTAAGTGCATTTAGCCTTTTTATAATTGTGTGTTTATATGTTACGCAGTTCCTCGTCTGTCGTCCCTCGAAAACTGATACCTGACCTAGGCAGATCTTCACTTTCTTCCTCTGTAAAGATGGCAACAGAGTAACTAGTAACTTTATTTCCTTTTATGACCTGTCTTCTGTAACTTTAAAGTGGCCACATTATTTGCTTTCCCTGTTGCATATCTATTTAAAATCCTTTGAGATCTTATCATTTTTTGTGCTTTTTTCCCTCTTATCATTCTTGTCATCCTCATTTTCCAGTTTCTGTGGCAAGTTTTTAAAATGCATTAGGAGTCAGATACTTAGTTTCTGCCCTATTAGCTTCTTGCCTTTATTAGAATGAGCTTTATTCTCGATGCTGAATTGTATCTTAAATACTTTGTAACTTCCCATTAATTTCCTACAAGCATTTTATTTACTCATGTCTAAATAACCCATAGAAATAATTGGAGAAAGGGAATTAGGAATTTCTCCTCAGTCAGATGTAAGTAAAGGCTGATTTAGGATTTTCAGGAATAATGCTTGGAAGGTTATGACTATAATATATAACTGAATAAGTTTTGAGAAAGTGCACTAGCTGTGCTTTTTCCACAGACTGCCTCATTCAATCTCGTTTCTTGTTAATGGGTGAGATGTTCTTAGTGTCATATTGCTCCTCTTCCTTACTTTTTAATGTCCAATACATGGAGGTTGAGTGGTATGTTGATATGAATAGGTCTTTAAGGTGACCTAAGAAAACCAAGGCTCACTTCCTTCCTAGGCCTCTGCAAACACTTACATAAATGCTTAACTTTAAGTACACAAGTAGTCCCACTGAAGTCAAGCACATGTATAAAGTGTTGGATACAAAAAGGAATACTTCTTCCTGGTTTTCACTTGTTTTGGACTCTGAAAATAAGGTATTTTGGTGGGCCTTTTTGTTTAGTTGTTGGGTTTTGAGTTTTGTTTTTTTAAGACAATGCCTTTTTAATAGTAGCTAAGTGTTGTCTTTGTCAGACCAGGTACCTCTGGCAGACATTTCTGAATTTTGTTTCAAGGTTGTTGGGGTTTTTTCCCCCATCAAGAATACTTAATTAGTGTGTGTCGTTTCAGGTCACACTTCAAATGTTTCTGTAGTGAAATATTGGAGAACAAGGAGGAGCTTTCTTTGTGGTTTCTCTGTTATCCTAATATTCTACCTTAGTTGCCTTCCAGCATTAAAACCAAACACTTTTTTAAAAGCAAAAGTTTAAATTGCCACCCACACTTGTCCATTTTCATTGCCCTTTAGAGCACTTGCTTATGCTTGCAAGGAATCAGACCACAATAAGTCTGGTATGGAAGATGTTTGCATAATGCATGGAAGCTAAAATGTGTTTGGGAAACATAGTTCCTGTGTGGCAACAAAACACTATATTTTCACACTTTAGTTTAACTTTAATTGCCTACCGTTAGAAAACTGAAAAATAAGTAGAAATTAACTTTCTTGCCTACTTTGGATTTCTTATTACATTAAATAATACAGTTGACTTGCATTTTAGATTACATATTCTATATTTACATATAAAAGAAATACTTATCTCTCTTTTTTTTTTTCCAGTGCTTATAACACTCCTAAACAACCTGATATTCGTTTCAAAAGGAACAAACATCACAAAGGGTCAATCTACTGTGTGGCATGGAGTCCCTGTGGACAGTTGTTGGCTACTGGTTCTAATGATAAATATGTTAAAGTACTACCTTTTAATGCAGAAACTTGTAATGCAACAGGTAGGGTGTATGTATATATACTGGTATATCATGTTATCATTTATTTGGGATGGTCATATTAGTGACAAATGGCAAAGTAACTTGAGTTATGCCTGTCATTATGGTAACGAGATGTATTAGGCTGTGTCTACACTGCCTCTTTCAGCGCTAAAACTTTAGTCGCTCAGGGGTGTGAAAAAACACCCCCCTGAGTGACAAAAGTTTTAGCACTGAAAAGCGCCAGTATAGACAGTGCTCCCGGCGATAAACCTACTGCCCGTTGTTCGGGGTGCTTTTTGTTTTTGTTTTTTTATCACCAAGAGAGCTCTCCCCCAGCAATAAAGCGTGTCTACACTGCCCACATCACAGCACTTCCGCGCTGTAACATAGGCAGTGTATACATACCCTTAGAGTATCACACCTAGTCCTGAACCAATTGTAGGTTAGAATACTGCCAAACCTGGGCTCCAGATCAGTAACTTTAAGTACCTGATTTGTACTTACTCATATTTTGGGGGAAAGCGAAATGCTGCTTGGAAGTTTGAAGTACTAGAAGATATTCAGCAGCGACAGATTAATGACTAGTATGCAGGTGAGATCAAAGAAAGTTTATTTTGAGGTACCTGGCATACTTTTTTGGTTTCTTTAAGAAAAATATTAATAAATAATCAGAATCTGACCGAAGGTTTTGGTAAGGAATTTCAAGATCATTAGCCTATTTTTAACTTTGGTAAATGTATTCCAGGATAATCCAGTCACTGAAGTACAGATAACCTTACTGGACTTGGTCTTTCAGCACAAGCATAAATATGCTTCTTATTTTGATGTCACTGGTTTAATATTACAGTATTATTTCAGTTAGATAACTGTGTGGGATTTTTTTGTTAACTGAAATAAAATACCATGAACAAACATATTGAAGTCTAGCTCCAGAACTGAGAATCAACTATTGGTTGAACATCAAGGGTATGTCTGCACACCAAAGAAAAAACCGATGGTTGGCCTGTGCCAGCTGACTCAGATTCAAGAGGCTTGGGCTGCAGGGCTGTTACATTGCTCTGTAGACTTCCAGGCTCCAGCCCTAGGACCCTGTGAGGTGGGAGGGTCCCAGAGCTCAGACTACAGCCCAAGCCCAGAAGTCTACACAGCAATGGAAACAGCCCCATGGCCGACCTGTGAGCCCAAGTCAGCTGGCATAGGCCATGCATGGGTTTGTCTTTGCTGTGTAGACATACCTAATAAGATGTGAATCTCTCACAGAGGGATTAACTAATATTGAAGAAACAGAAAGTTAATATATTCTGATACACAGAAACCTGTCAGTTTGCCCGTTCAGTGTAAAATTTTATCCTATTTTATGAAGTTATATTCTCCCCCTTGAAATTATTACATGTATCAAACTCAAGCTTTTTAATTAATACTAATGCACTATCACAATAACGGCTTAAACGATTACATAATTAATTTATACTAAACAATGTATATCTCACTCTGTTCTTGGTTTATTTTAAATTTTTTCAGGACCAGACTTGGAGTTCAGTATGCATGATGGGACAATTAGAGATCTTGCTTTTATGGAAGGCCCAGAAAGTGGTGGCGCTATTTTAATTAGCGCTGGAGCAGGAGACTGTAATATTTACACAACAGACTGCCAGCGAGGTCAAGGCCTGCATGCTCTGAGTGGCCATACTGGTATGTTTATAAAAATGCAACAGTAACAATCTGTTCTATGCACTGGTAACAAGCGACCAAATCATGCTCTTCTTATGGACAGCACCTCTGTCCTATCAAAAGTGAGCTCAGGAGAGATTTTATTTCATTAATCTAGACCATTAGGTATTTTAAGCCCTTTGTTTCCCTGTGAATGCTAGGGAAGATGTAGAGCAGGGTCTTGCCATTGTACTGGTGGCACTTCTTCAGTCCCTGCCACATTGAAACCTTTCCCAAGAGATGCATATATTTGGAGTAACAGATAATGAAGTGAGACCTACAGAAATCTGCTAACAAAGGCTCTCTGAAGAGACCTAGTTGATTATCTCCAACTCTCTGATCCATCCAAGACTACTACTTTCTTCAAACCAAAATATAACATTTAATCTACTAATTGTATGCTGCTGATGACCCTACTTAATGTGTAAGTGCATATTCAGAACAATAATATGTAGAGAATTCAGTAGTGATCTTTAAACAATGAGTAATACTAGTAAAGTAAAACATGTTCTTATCTACAGGTCATATTTTAGCACTTTATACCTGGAGTGGGTGGATGATTGCATCTGGTTCCCAAGACAAGACTGTAAGATTCTGGGATCTTAGAGTACCGAGTTGTGTTCGTGTAGTTGGAACAACATTTCATGGAACTGGTAAGACTATTGCTCTTTTCGCACCGACTAAAAAACTTCTTGCACAATTACATATTTTAAAGATTGTTCTTGTCATTGGTTTGCTGAAAACAGGGATCTTGCATTGTAAAATGAGGACTTATGGCTTGTTCAAAACAATCCCCAGTTGCTCGTTTTAAAAAAACAACAAAAACTTGGTATATTCATTCAAAAACTGGTTAGTTCTTTGCTTTGTGACCTTTTGATATTATTAGCTATTTATACAGCACCATAAGCTTACATGATGCTCTAAAACAGAGAAAACGTACAACCTTACCCCCAAAAAATCAACACTTTAGACTGACAAAGAATGACACGCTTTGTAACAGTGATATTATTTTATTGATAACAAATGTAAACATGGTGGCTGCAAGGAATATTAGGCTGTTAAAAAAGTCAACCTTGGAGTTAAATGTGGCTTCTGGAATTTGGCAAATCTACTGTCGTGTAAAGGACATAGGACTCTACCTAGCAAATGTCCATATATAGTTAATGCAACACTTCCAAACTGATACAGCTCAAGTCAAGAAATAATAACATGTTTTCTCAAACTCCAAAATGCAAATGTACAAAGGATGGTGTTTGTCTAAACTACAGATGTACAGTAATCTACACAAGAAGTGTTTTGAAAAAAAGTGAGTCAGGTACAGAACTTGTTTTCAAAACAATCTCTTTATTGCCAATATATTTCTAAATGAATTATTCTGCTATGGATTCTAACTATGCAGAAAATTAAAAGCCTGCCAACACTCTTGGATATTCCCTTTTTCTGTGATGAAACATTGAGCAAATATTCCTAATCTTTTTCCACTGTTAAACACAATTCTCTGATGCAGCTTCAACTGTGACTTTGCTACCACTCCACAATTAGAAATCAACATATGCTACAAGGCAAACTATACAATGGGGGCAATACAACATAAGACTTGTCTTTTAATATAGACAAAATTGGCTGAAAGTACATTTAACTTGGCTAGATATGTTCTTTACCTTTTTTAATATTAACAGTTCTACAAACATCTCTCAAACCTTTCTATGTTCAAAAGAATGCAGAACATATCCATAAGTCTATATTAGTTTATGGTCGGCATTTTCTTCTTATAGGTAGTGCTGTGGCATCTGTAGCTGTTGATCCTAGTGGTCGCCTCCTAGCTACAGGGCAAGAAGACTCCAGTTGCATGTTGTATGATATTCGAGGAGGACGAATGGTACAGAGCTATCATCCTCATTCCAGTGATGTTCGTTCTGTTCGCTTCTCTCCTGGGGCTCACTACTTGCTCACAGGATCTTATGATATGAAAATAAAGGTGACAGACTTGCAAGGTAATTCATCAGATGTGAAGTGTTTTAAGCAAAATTGAGCAGTGAAGTGTGTTTTGTTAATAGCGGTTTTAAGAAAGTTTGGATCAAAAGAGATTCATTTCTGAAAATGTAGAAATCTGAAATCTATTAAGGCTATAAAGTGAAATTTAAAAGGTTTAGAATACACGACTATTGGTTCTTGTCAGCTCACAACAGATTGCTCTTATTGCAGTCAAGACTATAGTCTGACATATAAATATGATTAAGGAATATAATTGCAGTATGGGAAACAACTTGCAGCTGTTTAATCACTGGACCTCTGCTTTGAGGTGGAGTGCAGAAAACTCAAACCCACAAAGAAAAAAATCATGCTTGGCTTACCTTTTTGGGGGGGGGGGGGGGAGTGGGAGGGATTAGTCAAAAGTCCTTCAATTAACCTGATTTTTATGGACCATTAATTTGTATTTAAACTGTAGTTTATGGAAATACCAGTGTTGCAAACAGTTGTATTGTACCTAACACAATAGAGTCCCAGCCTGGTTGGCCTCTAGACACTGCTACAGTATAAATGTTAAAAAATTATTTATAGCAGTCAGTTTTATTGATTATAGAATTTGAAAGGAGACTGTCATGGGCCTTCCAAACCAAAATAGACTTTTCCCCCTTTAATGTGAATGAAAGGGTTTGTGTGCATTCTTCCTGTAAGCATATTCTTGAGGTATCTTTAAATTATCACCTAATGAAGTAATTTGTTGTTCAGCAAGTGAAATAGATATGTAGAGTTTATTCAAGAAAATTATTTTAAGTGTTCACGAAACAAGTAATTATTTCTATTCCTCTCTCCTAGGGGACCTTACTAAGCAACTTCCTATTATGGTGGTAGGGGAACATAAGGACAAAGTGATTCAGTGTAGATGGCATACGCAAGATCTATCCTTCTTGTCATCTTCTGCAGACAGAACTGTAACACTTTGGACCTACAATGGGTAGAGTGCAACTAAAGGCAATGTATGTAGATAAAGCACAGAGAAATAAGACTACTGGACTGTAAAAATAATAATTTAGGGATTCAAAGAGCAGCATCTGACCAGGAGAGTGTCTTAGCAAGAAGAGGCACTTGTCACAGATTTTCTGATTGGTAGGAGGTCTTGGTGTGTTAGTATTATTTTGCAGTGCTTTCAGTCTTCCATGTGAACTCTTGCTGCTGTGACCTATTGTAGTCTTGTTGCCAAAGTCTGTTGGAAGAGCTCTTATGTTGTCAATGTGCACTCAAAGTAAGATTAATGATGTGTTTACAGTTTAGTATTAATTGCATTCCTTGGTCTTTGCCTCAATGACAATTTTATATAGAAACTTAAACCGAATTACACTTTTAATCAACTCAGTAACTAGTTCCACATAAATGTAGAAGATAAAAATTTACTTCTGCTGTTTCACACTTCTATTGTATGCATCACTTGTCAACCAGAGGTCAGATTTTTTTTTTTCCTTTCCACGCTTTCAGCATTGTTTGTGTGTGTTTTTTTTTTTTTTTTTAGTACATATAATTGTAAAATTTAAAGGTGACTAGGCAGTAAGTGCTTCTTGATTATAGTCCACTATATAGTGTGTTTTGCTTTTCACCTAAACTGGGGGAAGTGTTGCAGTTTTTACTAGGTGATATTGTTTTCAACATGCTGACGTTGAAAACAAAAAGTAAAATGTTGGGTTTGCTCCAGAAACCATGTAATGTTTCATTTTGAATGCAACAGAATACCTCTGTGTATAATGTACTGTAGAAAAGGGCATGGATTGGCATCAGTTATCACAGTGAGCTAAATGGTTAGCTGTACTCTTAAAGAAAAATGGTACCATTAACACTTAGACAACAGCATGGCTTAAAATGCTGTTTGCATGATAATTTAAATTAAAACATTTAACTTCCCAGTCTAGAAGCATATTTGGATTTTTCTTTCTTGCACTGTTTATGTAATGCAGAATTGCAGTTTTATTTCTATGAAAATTTAGATTCTAATGTTTAAGTATTGTTATATTTTCATATTGTACAGTTCCTTTTAAATTAAAACCTTACATTTTAGGTTATTTATTTATTTGAAATGCAGTTATTTGGTTTTAATAACGATTAAATTATCGGTTCACTCTAGCAAGCATTTTTTAACTAATTGTATAAAAGTGAAAAGATTATTATGGAAGTGTATCTCTGCTATAATCTCAATAAAGACCTCTGACACCTGAAAGCACAACTCCTACTTATTTCACTCATAGTCTGGTCTCTCTTATACTACTTCTATAAATCTCCAAGTTTCAACTCTAGGTTTACATGTTATTAAAAGATGAAGACTTTATACCTTCCATATCCTCTTTAGTAGCTGATTTAGCAGAGCTAATGTATTATAGTAAATTACTTGGTTATAGAAGCCTGTTCTTGTTCTACATATAGACCCCCCCCCCCCCCATGCAATTTTGAAGTTAAGTCTGAATTTTAGTTCTTCTGTCCTGTCTTGTTTCCATACCTATAGCTGGTTGGTGATCTATGGTCTCAGTCACACAATATTGTAACACACTGATTGCACGTTAAATTCTAGCAATTTCCCTGCAATAGATCTTATTCAAAATTTGAGCATCTTATTTCAACTGAATTCCTGACTACCACAAAACTTCAGTTTCTCTTCCATTCTTTATTTCTGTGTCCTAATCACTGCTTCCCTGTTGTGATTCGTATTAGCACTGCAGCTGTACAGATTCTGATTTTTAACACTTGAGAGATTCCAAGCTTATCTTCGGTGTGCTTTTCAGACCACCTAACCATGCATCTGAGAATACCCACACAACATATTTCCTCCCAAAATGGTGTCTTGTCCGCAGCTGCACACAAATTATTCGAAAAGGTAAAACATTCTAATCCGTTATTCTGGTACAAGATAAACCATACAGAAACCTGCAGCATGACATGTCACAGTAGGCGGGAAGGTGTAGGGGAGAGAATTAGATCACTCAAGGACTAGCTACACAACCTTTCACCTTTTCTGATTTTTAAATCCATCTGATATTGGTAGAAATATTCAGCTGCTTGTTCAGCGGTCTTTGTGAAATTAGTCTGCTCTCAGTCCATTACAGCAGTTATGCTGCAAGCCCCTGTAATGGCACCCTTGCTGTTCGCTTCAGCAAGGAGGCAAATGGTATTTTCAGGTCAGGCTTGAGACGTGTCCTACATTGCCCGCCCGCCGCGCGCCGTTTTGAAGGGTCTGTTTAGCTTGGTTTCCGTTGCCGCCCGCATCGTTTCTGTCCCGGATGGAGAGGAGCGCCGAGCGCATGGATTGGGATCCCGTCTTCTCCGTGCGGCTAGGCTGACCCGCTCGGTTCACTCTTCGCTGGCAGGGGGGCTGGGGAGGGCTCGGAGCGGGAGCTGGGCCTGGCTCGAGGCTGCCGGAGCGGGGCCGGGGGCCGAGCGAGGGAGAGGGCAGGTGGGCTGGGGCGCTCGCTGGGCGGGCTGGCGGGGCCGTCGCCGCGGGGATT
Organism: Caretta caretta; assembly: GCF_965140235.1. NCBI lineage: Eukaryota > Metazoa > Chordata > Testudines > Cheloniidae > Caretta > Caretta caretta. The sequence continues at coordinate 66,819,268 of NC_134213.1, forward strand.
TGGGGAGGATTTGTAGGGGGTTGGGGCGTATGTGGGGGCTCCCTCGCGGGGGGTTGTGGGATTCGGGGAGCGGGAGTCGGGGGGAGGGGCTGGCTCCTTGGTTGGGGGCGGGGGGTGGGTTGTGGAGGGCGGTTGCGCCTCGAGGGCGGGGGGCTCCCTCGCGGGGGTTGTGGGATCTGGGGGGGGAGGCTCCCATGTTGGGGGTTGCTGGGGGCGGGTCTCTGGCTAGTGGGACTCGGAGTCAGGGGGATGGTTCCCTGGCCGGGGGTTGTGGGATTTGGAGGCTCCCGTGGGTGGTGGGGGGGCTCCCTGCGTGGGGAGATTGGGGGGGGGGGGGAGATTCCCTGAAGGCCGTGGCACTGCAGGAAACTAACCCACTAGGTGGTGCTACAACACGGTTACAATTTGTAGCATGCACAAGAGGGTAGCTGGATGTCGCACAACTCAAGTCCTAGGCTTAACCTTGTTTGCAGAATGTGGCTGGATTCATCAAAAGACTAACAGGGGGAGGCTTTATTTCCTTCCAGATTTTAACAGTTATAAGTGACGTTCCTGTTTTGTTCTTTGTCTGTTGTTCAGTAATAGGTTTTCTTAATTAGTAGTAGCAAATGTAGATAGAAATTGGCACACAAAGACACTATATGGATAATAGTACAACCAATATTTATCCATAACCAGTTATTTTACACATGTATATTTATAAAATAAAAATCCCACTCTCACTACTTGACTTCTCACTTTGATGTGCTTATCATGGTTAGAATTTGGAAAAGGGAAAATATTATATGGATACTGTTCAAAATGTGTAGTTATGAGACTTTCTAGTATTTTTCTGTTCAATAGGATTTGTAACATTTTAATCCTTTTGATAATTTACTTTAACAAATTGTTGTTGCAATCGTGCAATTTTATCCAAGCATATGGATCCTCTTGCAGGTCTCTGGGATCTATATTGTGCCATTGTTCAGTAAATAAAGGTCTGATCATAAATCAGCATTTATTGGCTTAATTTAATCTTCAGAGTGCTTTCTTTTGTAGGAGGTTATGTAGGATATCCTGTTACCTTTTAATATGTGTTTAATGCAAAATTTACAATATGTTATACATACTGTACAAGGTGCAATTTATTAAGATTTTAAATTATTAGAAATACTAATATTTACAAAAGGAAATGGTGAATGTTGGATCTTTTTCATTCACTTGATTGAAACACTTTTACTTTAAAACCAAAAATCTTGTTAAATCTATGTAGTTGGCAAGGTGAAAATATAGATTTTTTCCTATGTTCATGTCATAATCATTGAAAGAACATGGGTAAAGCCAATGCCATATAATTAAGGAGAAAAACTAGGCAAAATTGGGGTTCAATCCTGCAGAGTCTTATTCATAGCAATAGTCTTATTGAAAACAAGGCTTCTTAAGTGAGTGAAGTTCATTTGTGAGAGTTGGAGTTTGCAGGATCAGACAAAGCTTCGTGATACAGCTGAATCCATGTTTTAACAAATAAGGAGACATCTGGATTTAAATGCAGATATTTTGAGCTGGACTCCAGTAGAATCTTAGTCCTTTCTCAGTTATTGTGACTTCATCCATATATTTGCTCACTGATAATGGTCCGAATCCTGCTCCCATTGAAGTCAAAGGGAGTTTTGTATTCCATAAATTAAGTAAAATGTATTGATTTTTTTTTAACACTCTTTGCCTGTATCTGTCAAATTTGGACTCTTATGTATGCTAATCTCTGTGTTTTTAGCCAGTAATTCTTACCTGTTAGAACAATATGGTGAGATAACACTGTTGAATGCTCAGTATAAATTATTAGTTATTTTCTTTTGGCCAAAACAGTTATTTAGACAAATCTGTTTTATAGGAAACAAGTTTATACACTACTTTGGGAAAAGGTTGATGTCTTATAACATTATTCAACTTCTAACCGCAGTTTGCAGTTTTAATCAAATTTGTGGATTTTGTTGTTGTACTCAGGATGCTGGTTCCCTTGATACTGTGTGCAGCTCTCATGACAGGAAGTGGTGAAATTCAAGGTGATGAATGGATTGACCCCACAGATATGCTCAATTATGATGCAGCTTCAGGAACAATGAGAAGACCTGCCAAGGTTAAAAAAAGAGTCTGTGTCTCTGTATATTACTCATAAGAATGTATGTCAAAAGAACATGATTAATTCAGCACCATTATGAGTATGCATTATGCTCATGATTACATACTGTTTTTTTCCACAGGACCGCTATTCTCAGTTCTGGTGCCCAGCCCAGCCTGCAACAGCTGACTATTGCAAATGCCCTGGCTGGAGCATGCCCACTGAGAAAGGAAGCTTTGGGGGATTTAGCTGCAAAGTTCTAGCAAGTCTGCTGAGCATGTGCTAACTGTGATTTTTAAACATCTTATAACTTGGCCAAATTGGGGTGGATTTTCGTGGGCACAGCAAAAGGTACTTCACAGACACAAAGGACACCTCCCTGCCAAATTTCAAGTCCCTGCTCCAGAGCATGGGTTCACTAGGGGATCTCAGAGAACAGGATGTCAGGACTTAACAGGGGTAAAACAACATATTTTTCCCTAGCCTCATTCTCAGAAATGGGGCAACTGTTTTAGTTGAAATTTCCCAAAAAACTCAGTTTGAGGCAGACACTTTCATTGGAACCAAGTTTGCAGGCAGGAACAGAAGAGTTGGAAGGGGCCAGTGAGGGGTGGGATCTCTGGATTTTGGTAGGGCCGAACAACCTTGTCTGTTTCATCTCTGTTACTTATGATAGAATAATCTCAGCAAATCTCTGCAAAGTTTTCCTCCTCCTGATCTCTATGGGTATGTCTACACTACGAAATTAGGTCGAATTTATAGACGTTGATTTTTAGAAAGCAATTTTATACAGTTGATTGTGTGTGTCCCCACTAAGCACATTAGGTCGGTGGAGTGCGTCCACAGTACCAAGGCTAGTGTCGACTTTCAGAGCGTTGCATTGTGGGTAGCTATGCCACAGTTCCCGTAGTCTCTGCCACCCAGTGGAATCCTGGGTTAAGCTCTCAATGCCTGATGAGGCAAAAACATTGTCGCGGGTGGTTTTGGGTACATGTCGTCAGTCACCCCTCCCTCCGTGAAAGCAACAGCAGACAATCATTTTGCACCTTTTTTCTGTGCGGGTGCCATACTGCTTTCAGCAGACGGTGCAGTAGGACTGCTAACCGTCGTCATCGAACCACCGCTTCCGCTGCCACTCTGCTCTCCTGCTTTTGTCTCAATAGCAGATTTCTCCATGTTGTGTCTCATGGGCTCCCACTTCCACTACAACTCTGCTCTCCTGCTCTCATGAATCCTCCTTCACGTCGTCAGCCACCGCTTCCGCTACGGCTCTGCTCTCCTGGTGGTCTCACAGGGCTGCTTCCACTGCAACTCTGCTCGGCTGCTCTTGTCTCTCCATAACACCGCAAGCGTGCAGCCCGCTCAGCTGTTGTGTCCTGGCAGTAGACGGTGCAGTAGGTCTGCAAACCATCGTCATTGAATGACCGCTTCCGCTGTCACTCTGCTCTCCATGCTTTCCGTGTATGGTGTCTGCAGGAGCCTGCTCAGATCACCGCGGCAGTTATGAGCATTGTAAACACCTTGCACATTATCATGCAGTATATGCAGAACCAGAACCCGCAAAAGCAGGCAAGGAGGCGATGGCAGCACGGTGATGAGAGTGATGAGGACATGGACACAGATTTCTCTCAAAGCACGGGCCCTGGCAATTTGGCCATCTTGGTGGCAATGGGGCAGGCTCATGCCATGGAACGCCGATTCTGGGCCCGTGAAACAAGCACAGACTGGTGGGACCACATAGTGTTGCAGGTCTGGTATATTCCCAGTGGCTGCGAAACTTTTGCATGCATGAGGGCACTTTCATGGAACTTTGTCGCTTGTTTTCCCCTGCCCTGAAGCACAAGAATACCAAGATGAGAGCAGCCTTCACAGCTCACAAGCGACTGGTGATGGGCCTCTGGAAGCTTGCAACACTATAGACAGCTATCGGTCAGTAGGGAATCAATTTGGAGTGGGCAAATCTACTCTGCGGGCTGCTGTGATCCAAGTAGCCAACGCAATCACTGAGCTGCTACTATCAAGGGAAGTGACTCTGGGAAATGTTCAGATTATAGTGGATGGCTTTGCTGCAGTGGGATTCCCTAACTGGTGAGGCGATAGACGGAACACATATCTCTCTCTTGGAGCACCAAGGCAGTCAGTACATGAACCGAAAGGGGTACTTTTCAATGTTGCTGCAAGCACTGGTGGATCACAAGGGACATTTCACCAACATCAACGTGGGGTGGCCAGGAAAGGTACATGACGCTTACATCTTCAGGAACTCTGGTCTGTATGAACAGCTGCAGCAAGGGACTTACTTTCCAGACCAGAAAATAACCGTTGGGGATGTTGAAATGCCTATAGTTATCCTTGGGGACCCAGCTTACCCCTTAATGCCATGGCTTATGAAGCCATACACGGGCACCTTGGACAGTAGTGAGGAGCTGTTCAACTATAGGCTGAGCAAGTGCAGAATGCTGGTAGAATGTGTGTTTGGATGTTTAAAAGTGCGCTGGCGCAGTTTACTGACTCGCTTAGACCTCAGCGAAACCAATATTCCCATTGTTATTACTGTTTGCTGTGTGCTCCACAATATCTGTGAGAGTAAGGGAGAGACGTTTATGGCAGGATGGGAAGTTGAGGCAAATCGCCTGGCCGCTGATTATGTGCAGCCAGACACCAAGGGGGTTAGAAGAGCACAGCAGGGCGTGCTGCACATCAGAGAAGCTTTGAAAAACAGTTTCATGGCTGACCAGGCTACAGTGTGGCAGTTCTGTTTGTTTCTCCTGGATGAAAACCTGCCCCCTTGGTTCATTCTACTTCCCTGTAAGCCAACCGCCCTCCCCTCCCCCCTTCGATCACCGCTTGCAGAGGCAATAAAGTCATTGTTGTTTCAAATTCATGCATTCTTTATTAATTCGTCACGCAAATAGGGGGATAACTGCCCAGGTAGCCTGGGAGGGGTGGGGTAGGAGGGAAGGACAGGGTCCCACTGTACTTCAAAACTTATTGAATGCCAGTCTTCTGTTGCTTGGGAAGTCCTCTGGGGTGGAATGGTTGGGTGCCCGGAGCGTACGTGCGCCGCCCCGGCATGTTCTTGGGTGTCTGGGTGAGGAGGCTATGGAACTTGGGGAGGACGGCGGTTGATTACACAAAAGCTTCAGTGGTGGTCTGTGCCTTTCCTGCACCTCAACCGTACGCTGGAGCATATCAGTTTGCTCCTCCAGTAGCCTAAGAATTGTATCCTGCCTCCTCTCATCATGCTGCTGCTAACTTTCCTCTTGATCCCGCCGCCTCTCCTGTTGCTCCCGCCACCTGTCCTCTCATGTGTCCCTCCTGTCCTCGCGTTCATTTTGTGCTTTCCTAGAGTCTGCCATTTTCTGCCTCCACGCGTTCTGCTGAGCTCTTTCAGTTTGGGTGGACTGCATGAGCTCAGAGAACATTTCGTCGTGAGTGCGTTTTTTTCGCCTTCTTATTTGCGCTAGCCTCTGGGACGGAGATGCTAGTCGCAGCGTTGAAACATTTGCAGCTGTGGGAGGAAAAAAGGAGAGAGTAAAATTGAAAAAGACACATTGGCCATTTAAAAGGAGGGACTGATGTTTTCGGGTTAGCACTAACATGCAGCACTAACTCCCCCCCCCCCCACACACACACACACACACAATTCTCTGGAATGATCGCTTCATCCCTCCCTCCCACCACGTGGCTAACAGCAGGGATAATTTCTTTTCAGCCACAGGCAAACAGCCCAGCAGGAACAGCCACCTCTGAATGTCCCCTTAATAATGTCCCTGGAGGATTTCTGCCCCATCCTCAGACATGTTAACAGACTTTTTGCCAGTAGCTGTACTGGCTGTGAATGCATCCCAAATCTTCAGGGCAAAGTAATCATTAAACATGCTTGCTTTTAAACTGTGTATTATATTTACAAAGGTACACTCACCAGAGCTGCCTTTTCCGCCTTCAAGGTCCGGGAGCCCGAGTTGGGAAGGTATTGGATCATGGTGATAAACAGTTCCTGGCTGTTGGGGAGAATGGTTTCTCCGCTTGCCTGGTGTGTTCTATGTTCAACCTCCCCCTCCTCATCATCATCTTCCTCGTCCCCAAAATCCTCATCCCTGTTGCGTGAGACTCCCCCCTTGCAGGAGTCCATGTACAGGGGTGGGGCAGTGGTAGGACACCCCCTAGAATTGCATGCAGCTCATCATAGAAACGGCATGTCTGGAGCTCTGACCCCGAGTGGGCGTTTGCCTCTTGGGTTTTTTGGTAGGCTTGCCTAAGCTCCTTAAGTTTCACATGGCACTGCTGCAGGTCCCTGTTATAGCCTCTGTCCTTGGTGCCCTTGGAGATTTTTTCAAATATTTTGGCATTTTGTCTTTTGGAACGGAGTTCTGATAGCACGGATTTGTCTCCCCATACAGCAGTCAGATCAAGTACCTCCCATTCGGTCCATGCTGGGTCTCTCTTGCGATTCTGGGCTCCATGGTCACCTCTGCTGAGGACATCTGCATGGTCACCTGTGCTGATCAGCTTGTCACACTGGCCAAACAGGAAATGAAATTCCAAAGTTTGCGGGGATTTTCCTGTCTACCTGGCCAGTGCATCTGAGTTGAGAGTGCTGTCCAGAGCGGTCACAATGGAGCAGTCTGCGATAGATCCCAGGGGCCAATACCGTCGAATTGCATCCACACTAACCCAAATTTCGACCCGGCAATGTTGATTTCAGCACTAATCTCCTCGTTGGGGAGGAGTACAGAAATCGATTTTAAGAGCCCGTTAAGTTGACAAAAATGGCTTCGTTGTGTGGATGGGTGCAGGGTGAAATTGATCTAACACCGCTAAATTCGACCTACACTCGTAGTGTAGACCAGGGCTATGTTTTTCCACTGGAGGGGGTAAGTCTGTTTCCAAACAAGGACATTGGATTTACATGAAACAGCAATATGTTTTGCTGCCACTTTACACTGAGAAATGAGAGATTTCTTTGGGCATGAAAAATTATGTTTGGGGAAGCTTCATGTTGTAAAGTGTATAATGTAATCCGAATACTTCAGAAAATATTTACACAAACTGCCGTTAGTAAGCTAATATGGTATTTAATCAAGGATGCTATTAGTTCTGAATATACATCTTGGGGACATTTGCCATTTTGCCTTTAAATTTTTACAGTGAAATTCCTTTTAATTAAAGTAATATTGGCAAGTGTGTCAAGCTTTGGAGAATCTGAGCTCCTACTTGTATTAAAGTCAGTGGGAGTTTTGCTACTTACTTCAGTGGGAGCCAGAACACAGAATCACAGAGGATTATCCTGCGACCCCATCCATCTGCTCTTTTTTCAGCATGTCTCTGCTGCTCTTGTTTGAGGGGATTTATAGGAAGGCTGTGTGGACTAAAATTCAGTTGGTTTCAATTCTTCAGTTAGGCTTCTTTTCTTTCTACATTTTGTTGTATTGGATAAGATGACCTGATTGATTAAAAGATAACATCAGCCTGCATTAACCAAAATCTTGCCTAGAACTATAATATGAATAATTTTTTCTTTGCTCTATCTGCAGGTAAATTATGACGACTCTGAGGATAGGGAGGTACCAGATGCTGTTATGAACTTGCCAAGCATTGCAGCAGTATCAGAGTGCCATAGGAAATTAGAATCCTTAATTCAGAAGGTTGGCTTATAGCTTTATATTCATTCAGAACACTATCAGGAAATCTAAAATATTTCCTATCTTTTTACATCATTTACATGTTTTTCTATAATCATCAGAAATGTTTGCTTGGAAAAGGTGAATTAGCAGAGGATCAGTCTGTTTTTTGGGGGGGGGGCGGGTTGGGGTGCTGATTAAAGCCATTCAATTAATTTTTTGTGCAGTCATATTTGATATTTCAGCGTTTTAATTTGACTCATCTGCTACGTCTCTGGATATCCATGTACTGTCTGTTGTATTTTTGGGTTATTTTAGAAAGGTATTGACAGGAAAGCAACACTCAAAATGTATGCTTTGTGTGTGATTGCCCAATTTTAAAAAAACAAAACAAAGCCCAGAACACACACACACTTTGACAATCCTAATAGAAATATGTACATGAAATTTTAAACTTTAATGGGAGAATAGATTTTTTTGGTTGGAATTAAATCTTCTTCCCATCAGTGCTGGCAACTAAACTGTTGGAGCATTGTTAGTTGTGGGAACTAAAAATTTAAACTGACTAGAAACAAGGAAAATTGAGCTACCTCTCTTTCACTGTGTCTGTGTGTAATATGAAAAATGGGGAGAGGACTAGTGGTGTGAGCGGTTTGTCAGGAGCAGGGTCACAACACATAGGCTTGTGGAGGTTCTAGGCAACGTTGCAGCCCTTAGGGCAGCCCCAGAAGACTGCTGTAACTTAGGCTAGCTCACAGGGCTGTCTAAATTATGCGGGGAGCCTTTCCATCCAGAGTAGCTCAGGATCATCAGGAACTGCAAATATGGCTTAAAGCCACGTTGGCCATGTAAATGCTTCCCCAACCCATCTCACCCCAGGTTGAGAGTTCTGTGCTGTGCCCTTTTAGATCTCACTTAATACATAACTGATTTTTATAACTAAACTGATACAGATTTTATTCTGATTTAAACTTCAGACTATTGAGGGATGAGCAAATATTTAGTTTTTCTAGTCCAAGGGATAAACTGAGGTTAAGATTCAGACCACATCATCAGAGGGTTAAAAGTCTACAACATTTATGACTTTGAAACAAGTGCCATGGAAAGTAGCGTGCCAGCTGTTGTTCTTAAGTACTTTACTATGATTTTATGTGATACATTAGCGGTAACAAGTTTATATTAGGCTATAGGAACTTGTTTCATTCACTGGAAACTGTATTCATCCTTTGCTTAACTAATGAGTCATGAGTGGAAGATTGTAATTTAGAATTTGCTTTATTGCTCCAGATTGAAGAGTATGAGAAGAAAGAGAAGACCAAGTTAAGTGAAAGCCATAGCATTCATGTTTTTAGGAGATACTTGAATAAGATTTTAATTGAAGCTGGAAGACTTGGCCTTGTGAGTATTCAAATGTTAGTGAAAATATGGTAGAATTTTAACTGCTACTGTATATATTTTTCATTATTACAAATCAAAACAACATGGTGATTTAAGTATTCCAGTTACTCCAAACTAAGACAAATAAGATAAAGGGAATCGTAGTGAAAAGACATTTTACAGATTAAATTACGCTACATTAAATTAAAATACGTACAGTAAAATAATGTACCTGCAACCCTAGCCCTCTCGTGCCCAGTTTGTCCACAGCTGCAGAGGGAGCCCACATGAAGCTGGGCTGCATGCTAATTGAAGGTGTGCACTCCCCATGCAGCCTTCCTAAGTGCTGCCCTCCTGTTTGGAAACAGAACTGAAGCCTTTCAATGAACAGAGAGCCCTCTACACCTGCGGAGATGTGAGCAAGATTTGCCATATGGAGAAGAGAATATAGCCAACATAATTTAGAAAGTATTCAAAAGGAGATGATTGACGTTCAGAATACTTATGTATCAGTCCACTGATATGATGCAGCCACTGCTATGATGCAGCCACTGCTGAGACAATGCACATGCTCCCTGCGGTTTAAGAGACAAGTTCTGTTCAGTCTTTTTGTCGTTTGACAATTCCAGGGCATTAATTCACTTGTTTACAGGAGCTTGCATAAAACAAGGTCACTCAATTAGTGATCATTTCATTTTGATGTTTTTGGATGTAACTTTTACCTTATTCTGAGGCAGAGAGAGAATTTTTTCTTAAGTATAAGCAAAACAATCAGTTAACAGCATTGTGACGGGTTGGGTCACAGAGACCCCCTTGAGATTGCCACCTGAAGTGCTGAGACTACCTCTGAGCCCATTTTTCCTGCCAGCTTGGGACTTCAGTACCCTGTCTTGTTGAGCCAGACACGCTAGCCTGCTACAAACACAGACCCAGGTCTGAACCATGTCCCCCAAAAGCTGCAGACTTAACTAAAAACAGTTTAAGAAGTGCTCCTGTCTCTGGCACCCAGCTCCCAATGGGATCCAAACCCCAAATAAATCCGTTTTACTCTGTATAAAGCTTATACAGGGTAAACTCATAAATTGTCCGCCCTCTATAACACTGATAGAGAGAGATGCACAGCTGTTTGCTCCCCCAGGAATTAATTACTTACTTTGGGTTAATTTATAAGCAAAAAGTGATTTTATTAAGTATAAAAAGTAGGATTTAAGTGGTTCCAAGTAATAACAGACAGAACAAAGTAAGTTACCAAGAAAAATAAAACAAAAACACCCAAGTCTAAGCCTAATACATTAAGAAACTGATTACAGATCAATCTGATCCTCAGAGATGTTCCAATAAGCTTCTTTCAAAGACGAGATTCCTTTTTAGTCTGGGCCCAGTCTTTCCCCTGGTACAGCCCTTGTTCCAGCTCAGGTGGTAGCTAGGGGATTTCTGTAGCCTCCTTTGTTCTGTTCTACCCCCCTTATATAGCTTTGGCACCAGGCGGGAATCTTTTGTTTCTCTGGGTCCCCACCCCTCTTTCTAAATGAAAAAGCACCAAGTTTAAGATGGATTCCAGTACCAAGTGACATGGTCACATGTCCTGTGAGACCCCAAGGCTTCATTCTTCCTGGCCTGACTCACAGGAAGGGTTGCAAGTAAACAAAGCCATCTATAGTCAATTGTCCTGGTTAATGGGAGCCATCAAGATTCCAAACTACCATTAATGGCCACACTTTGCATAATTACAATAGGACCTCAGAGTTATATTTCGTATTTCTAGTTTCAGGTACAAGAATGATACATTTATACAAATAGAATGACAATACTCAATAGATTATAAACTTTGTAATGATACCTTACAAGAGACCTTTTGTATAAAGCATATTCCAGTGACATTATATTCACCCTTATTATCATATTTTCATAAAATCATATGGAGTGCAAAGTCACCAAGCATTACCAGAAAGAAGCACATGATAACGTTTCTTAAGGAGCAGTGAGCGCTTCTGCCTTTTTGTACTAAAGTATTCACCAGTGAACAATGCCATTTTTCTCTCTCAATCCTTCCAGCTACAAATTGGACTTTCTAGTCTGTTTGAGAATAGATTAGCTGTTAATACCTGCAAGTGGAGAGGTATTTTGAAATCCTAATAAAACATTATTTAACATGTTTCAGAGTAACAGCCGTGTTAGTCTGTATTTGCAAAAAGAAAAGGAGTACTTGTGGCACCTTAGAGACTAACCAATTTATTTGAGCATAAGCTTTCGTGAGCTACAGCTCACTTCATCGGATGCAAGTGAGCTGTAGCTCACGAAAGCTTATGCTCAAATAAATTGGTTAGTCTCTAAGGTGCCACAAGTACTCCTTTTCTTTTTGCAGATAGCAAATGTGACTCTGATCTTGCAGACTGACCCATACAGAAAGATACTTATGACCATGCATAATTCGGGCTCATCCTTAGGACTCCATATGGTAATATGGGTCTCTTTGCATAGATGAGGTATACTGCAGGTTTGAGGAAAATCAGGTAATTCTCCATACTTTTGTCTTTCTGATAGATTTCGTATTGCAGGTCGACTGTTTAACTGTTTTTTTGTGTTGCTTTCATTTAGCCTGATGAAAACATTGGTGATGTGCATTATGATGCTGAGATCATCCTTACAAGTCAGGCTCTTTTGGAGATCAACAGATTTCTGAATGAGGAGGACTGGAAATCAGGCGCTTTGGATGATGCAGTTAGTGATATTCTGATTAATTTTAAACATCATGATTATGAAGTTTGGAAATGGAGGTTTGAGGACACTTTTGGAGTTGATCCATATAATTTGCTTATGGTAAGAAAAAAGGGATTCTCTGTACTTTTTTATTCTCCAGTGTTCTTTAATAGGCCAGCCCAGTCGCTGAGTATAGCCTTCTACCAGTAGATGGGGATCAAAATAAATTAAATTTATGATGCTCTTCCCCTCATAAAGTGCTGCCTGAGCATTCCTCACTTCTTCCATCTCAGCAGGTGAAGATGACGTATCTGCCCAAATTAGGCATTTTTAACTTTGTTTTTCCTCCTACCTTTTTCTTATAACTTTTTTCTGCTTGAAATTATCACTTGGCCTCACAGTTGTTTCTCTTTATTCTCCATCTTTTGGATCTGTATGTGGATTGGCCCATTGAGTTGGGCATCTTTCTTAGTCCTAGATTTCCAGGTCCAGATATTGGATCTTAAGCTATAGGGTTTCAGACACACCTTTAGGGGCAGTAGTTTGGACTCTGTTGATGCAGCCCTTGGGATTGAGCTATATAATGTGCTTGCTCCTGGTGAGAGAGGAGAAATATTAGTTTAAATGTTGCCACTTTTAGTAGTTCTGTGTCTTTAGATTTAATCATATATGAAATTTTAAAATGTAGATTTTGAGTTAATCATGAATAGAGAGGTATAATTCCACTGAAGGTCTGGTGAATTAATAAACCATAAATTTAAAATAAAAATCCATGTATTGGATTGTTAATTATTCTTTATCCCACTCATCATGTCCCGGTGGTGCTTTAACCTCCCTCTTCAATGGTCTTTTTCTGCGATGCCTCTCTTTTTCCCCCTGCAAAGTCCCATAGAGGAGCCTTGCTGCTGCTTTCTTATTCTGCTTAAACCACTGGCAGAATAGGTTTGCCTCACTGCCCTGCTGCAGATGCTGGAGTGGTGATTTTCTGTTAATAACCACCAGACATTTTGCTGCTCCAGCACTGATTTTTTTTTTTAACTCTTGTACTTTGCCATTGTAACAATTCCATCACACTGAAAATGTTAAATGTAATTGAAAATAGTGAGAGATTTTTTTTTGGAATGACCTTTAAAGTCAGGAAAAAAATTCCTTTTCCCACAGTGCAGAGGATGTGCTCTGAAAAAGAGGCAACAATCTCGTAACATGAATGTATTTGGATGAATTGGATCTGTTCCCTGTTTTCTCAAGATTTCTGTTCCTTCTGATGTTCCTTCCTTTTTGTTCAGTCCCATAAGGCATCTATCCATTCCTTTCTCAGTGCCTTTTTCTTTTTTTCCTCATTCATTCCTGTCCTCATCCTCTCATCACTTTCCCCTTTACAATATAAATCCACTGTAGTGTCCAGATCCAGCAATTTCATTTTAGCAAATTCCACATTGGTCCCTGACAGCTTGTATCATTTCCTGTGGGGCCTGGTTTTTCAAAGTGCTGTTCTGCTCTTTTTTCTTTTTTTTTTTAAATTAAACTCATAGACACGTAGACATTAAGGTCAAAAGAGACCATCATGATCATCTAGTCTGACCTGCACATTTCAGGCCACAGAATCTAACCCACCCACTCCTGTAATAGACCCCTAACATCTCGCTGAGTTATTGAAGTCCTCAAATCATAATTTAAAGACTTCGGGTTACAGAGAATCTGCTATTTTAAACCTGCAAGTGACCTGTGCAAAAAAATCCCATGGTCTCTGCCAATCTGACCCATGGGAAAATTCCTTCCTGACCCCAAATATGGTGATCAGTTATACCCTGAGCATGTGGGCAAGACCCACCAGCCTGATACCTGGGAAAGAATTATCTGCAGTAACTCAGAGCCCTCCCCATCTAGTGTCCCATCACTGGCCGTTGGAGATGTTTGCTGCTAGCAGTTTCAAATTGGCTACATTCCATTGTAGGCAGTCTCATTGTACCATCCCCTCCATAAACTTATCAAGGTTAGTCTTCAAGCTAGTTAGGTAAATGAAGCTGAAAAAGAGAAGTTTGTAATTCTCTCATTTTACTGGCAATAGGCTTGAAAAACTCCAAATCTGGTTCATGACTTTTCCCCTCTCATTTCCTTTTCAGGTACTCTTGTGTTTGGTGTGCATTACAGTAACTGTAGCTACTGAGCTATGGACACACATTGGTTGGTGTACTCAGGTAAAACGCATTTTATTCATCAGTTTTCTCATCAGTTGTGGATGGAACTGGATCTACTTATATAAGGTAAATTAATCAGAAATCCTGGCTCTGTTTTTTAATAGTAAACTTTTAAACCATGATAATCCAGAGAGTTTGGGGATTATTTTTGTTACATTATAAAATACAGTTATTGATTGCCAAAGTGAATACTGTAATGGAGACTTCAGATTGCACAAATTATGACATTTAGATTAAAATCCTTGCTTCTCCTCGCTGCAATGGAACACAGAGTTCAAAAGGCAGTGGCGCCATCATAATTCCACTACAGAGGATTTGAAGACTGTATGTGACTCTCCAAAGCATCATGGTGGGAGGGATTTAGAAAGTGGCTAATTGATCTGAGTACTACATTGATTCACTGGCTAAAACCTTATATAGTGGGTGTATACTATACAGCAGCTGCTGCTAAAGCCTAGAGCTTCAGTAATTGTCATAGAGCAGCCGATTGTACCTTGGGTTGTGTTAGGGTAAGGATTCTATTTCTTCAGCTCCTACCTAAAAATCCCCGCACAAAGCACATTTACTTCGGCTCTGCCCAGGTATGAGGCTTTGGTCCTTAATATGATTTTGAGAGTTTAGTTTATCGTTAGGTCAATTTAAAACAAAATGGTCCGATCTCTGATGTGCTTTGGCGTCTTTGGTCAAGAAAAGTCTCATGCAGATGCGCATTTTAGAGGTACCCCATCAATTTAAAAATTACACTTTATTCAAAAGATTTTTACCTGCTCTTGTTACAAATTACATCTACATTTATTATAATAGAGGTTTGAGGGAGAGGAAAAAGAAAAGGAGTACTTGTGGCACCTTAGAGATTAACAAATTTATTTGAGCATAGGCTTTCATGAGCTACAGCTCACTTCATCGGAGAGGGAAATTCTCCCATTGTCCAGTTTGTTCATTTTATGCATGTTTCCCTGTATAGTCAGTTTCTCTATTTGAAATTTTATGTGGTCTTTTACACATCAGCAGAGGGAGAAAAACATTTTTAAAATTGGAAAATATGGTTATAAGACCACAAAAATTGGGGTAGTCAGGGCAGTTGAGACACTTTTTTCACTCTTAAACTATCCCTTTAAATTAATGTCTAATAAAATTCTTTGCACCAGTCTAGAGTTAAAAATAATGTAATGAAACTCTTTGAACTGAAGTCAGTTAAGAAAATAAACTACTTTTCTATTTATGTTGACCTATGAAAGGAACAAATTTGCTATAAGGATACTTTGAAAAGCACACTAAATGAATAGGGTTACTGCTTGCTGCAGACTCCTCTCCATAGAAGTGTTTCACTGCTCTTTCACGTGTGTTACGGGTCTCCATATTTTCTGTATAATCTATGTTGCAGATAATTGACCAGTAGAGGGGCCTTCCATAGATCCAAAGGAGGGTGGAAGTAAAGAGAAAATATATTTTTATTCCCTAATAGTGCCCATTACTTAGTGGGTACTACTATTATTATTTATTACGAGTTTAATTCTACGGTGAAAAACACAGTCCACTTTCTACCAATGTTCAGTAATCTTTTGTTGATCTCTCTTAAAATAAACTATGCATTGTATCCATTATTTCAAGTAGCTAATATCCATAACACTTTGAAAATCTTATATTTGATCACATGTAGCAACAAAGGGTAGATCTCAAAATAGACTGCGTTTATTGAAATATTGTATGGATTGTTGCAGACTAAAACTGCAATGAAAATTAGCACAAGTATGATTAGTACACTTCCGTTCAGAAATATTGTTGGGGTAATGTCTTTTTGAAGATATAGCTGCCTCAATTAGGATGTTGCTTATTTTGAACTGAGCCAACCGAATGCTGCATGCATTGACAAATCTTTCTGCTAGAACAGTGCTGCATGTTGGGTACAATTGGGAGCTTAAATTAGTTTATAACTTATTTTATCGTGTGTAGCCAGATGTAGTAGAATATGGGTTCTCAACCATTTTTGCTTCTGCAACTTACTTTCCTTTTGTGACACTATTATCTCAGAATCCTTTGTGCTATCTTCACCAACCCCCCAATGTTGTAATTCCAAATAATGGTTTTGTAAAATTCATGGTCATATAATCACAAATAGAAATTTCCATTCAGTGTATGTACCTTTCATCCAGATTAAAGTTATTTACAGTCAGAAGGATCTCTTGCAGCCAGAGGAGCTAGAAACTTTTTTTAATGAAGTGTACATTCTGCAGAACACTCCAGAAACCCCAAAATGCAGTTTCACCAACTTCGGTGTTGCAATCCAGTATGGTAACCCATTGCTTTATGCAGGAGCTTAGGGGGACTTTCTTTCAGAGTTACAGTTTTTACTGTAACTATAATTATGTGAGCAGTGTTAACATCTAAAATTTGAAAATAATTTAAAAAACTGATTGTTTCTCTGGAAACAATAGAAATGTGCCTGGTTTTGTTTCTGAAAATGGTAAGAAGTTCTTGGTGTTTCAATTCTTTCTGTACCTGCCTCTTAATCCAGTAATATTGGTGTGGGTGGTGAGTGTTTGGCCCAGTTTCAGAAATTGTGTTATATTTAACTAACACTTCCTTATTGTGAAGGAAGCAGTCAGTGCCTTTTGACTAGCTAAAAATTATTATTATTCTCCCTATTCAGGAATCATAGGCTTTTGCTGAATTTGATTTGCTGTGGTGTTTTGCATTTGCAGATTCTTTTATTTTTAATACATTTTAGGCAACTTTTTGGTTGATGGCAGAAAGTTAAAATAATAGTCTTTTATTCAGTGTAAACCGCTTTTACAAAGGTTAATTCTGGTTCTGTTGCAGATAGCCTTTGCACAGCATCAAGCTGAAGTGGCCAAAATGGGAAATTATGACAAAGTATGTGATGAGAAGCTGGACTGGAGTGAGAGTCTTTTTGGTGAGATGTTTGTAGTTACGTTTCCCTTCTAATACTTTTTATCTAAAGAAAAACTAGCAAACCGTGATTAAATGAGACACAAGCCAGTGCTGGCATCATCCTAGAAGTAGCTTTTTTTATTTCATTTTTTACTAATCTTGCATTACAAATTCTCTTATCATATAACTAGGTAAGCCAGCCACTGCTTTATCTAACACATAATTAGCATGCTATTGTATTGGGTCTTTAAAATTATTGGATGCAGGCTTATCACAAGCTATTTTATGGTATGTCACCTCCTCCTGCGTTTAAACTTCTCCTTGCACTGACTAGTAGAATCTGTATCTGAAATATCTCTCTCTATCCCATGAATGTTCCACAGCTGTCCTTTACGGTTCAGTATACAGTATCTTAAACTAAGGAAAGGAAAATCCTCTTGGCTTGGATTCCACTTTTCTATACTCCAGTTATATCACTCTATGTGAATACATGGGCTGCAGTAACTCACCAACACAATCATACAAAAATATTCTCTTTATTTCAAACTATAACTAGATATTTTTGCAGCACGCATCCAGTTACTTTACATAGTAAATGGCTGAGCTTATTTATCTTAAGAAACCTTACAAGTTTAAAATATTGCATACACTTTTGTAAAACCATCCATGATGGATAGCAAGAAAGAATTACTTTTGCTGCCTACAGAAATGTTAGCAACCATATCTTTTTGTTAGGAATAAAGCAGCGTCCATCCAGCTCTGCAACTTACTAGGCACAGCAGTGATGGATTATTAAGGGGAGGAAAATGCACTCCAAAGCCTTGCCACTTGTCCTGGGGAGTTCAGTAACAAACATCAGTAGCCTCTAAGAGATCTGAATTGTTATTGTGGAGTGAGGGTGAAAGTGAAAGTTTGGTTGCAGATAATGTAAAGTTTAAAAGATAATTATCAACCCCTGGAATTGCACCTGAAAACATGTAGGAAACTAATACGGAGACTAGGGGTATGTGTACATTGTGCTACAGTACAGACTATAAGGGTCAGAATTTAGAGCTCATCAAAGTGTTATACACTAACTGCCCTGCGTGGATACTGCTGGTGCAAACTAAAAGATGCCTAGTTTGGTTAATGTAGTCCTCTTTCAAACAGGGCTGTGCCAATGCAAACTAGGTACTACAGAAACACCTGCGCCTGCATGGGAACTCCCCGGTCCAGCATGACCTTTCATGCATAGTGTGTGTGAGGTCACAGTGAGCAGAGGACAAAATGGTATCCTCTGTGTGACAAAAGTTCTGGAACACCGTTCCAGCATGTTTCAGCTTTGACTCGGGGACCGACCTCTGCAGAACCCAGGGTGGACTCACAGAACTACAGGGACCCAACTTTGGGAACCACTGCTTTAAGGTACTGAACTAGGCAAATGCTACCTTCTTGTACACTTATGCCCTCCACTATCACCCTTACCCAGTAGCTGGCTGAAGACAGAGCCAACCTTCTAACAATTACAAAACTACAAACTACATTTTAAAGCACCCCTCACAAATCCCAGTTCAGCACGGATATGCAAGAAATAACACTGAAAATGCCCCAAACTCCAGTGACAGTGTGCAACATGTGCCAGATATTTCATCATCTCTTTAGATCAGTGGTTCCCAAACTTGTTCTGCTGCTTGTGCAGGGAAAGCCCCTGGCAGCCCACGCCGGTTTATTTACCTGCCGGGTCCGCAGGTTCGGCCGATCGCGGCTCCCAGTGGCCGCGGTTTGCTGCTCCAGGCCATTGGGAGTTGCTGGGAGTGGCAGCCAGTATGTCCCTCGGCCTGCGACGCTTCCAGCAGCTCCCATTGGCCTGGAGCAGCTAACAGCGACCACTGGGAGCCGTGATCAGCCGAACCTGCGAACGCAGCAGGTAAACAAACCGGCCTGGCCCGCCAGGGGCTTTCCCTGCACAAGCGGCAGAACAAGTTTGGGAACCACTGCTTTAGACAATGTAAAAATTGGCAGACCTCATTTCCTCTTTCAGGACTATTTAGTGCCAAGTGTTGAAGTCTAAAAGAGGGCTAGGAAGGATTTAATGTTAAGAAAAGTTTTTCTTCCCCCAGCCCTCTTCTTTGCTTGGATAACTTTAATTTTCAACTAGATTGATGAGTTTTTAAAAAATATAATTAACTTCTGAGCTGAAACCAGGCATGAAAAATTTCAGTGAATTTTTCTATTGGATATAAAATGTAAATGCCACCTAATGCTTAATTACATCATTATAAAATACATTTGCATATATTTGTATTACTTTTGCTTTCTTTTAACTGTAGAATGGTTTAGAAGTTCATGGACATTCCAGGATGATCCTTGTCAGAAGTACTATGAAACAATACTAGTAAATCCCATTTGGCTAGTCCCCCCAACAAAGGTATATGCAGTTCGTAAAGAAACCATTCACCCTTCCATTTTGTATTTGGAAACTGAAGAAGAATCCTCATGTCTTGTTACTATTTCTTATTTTAGGCATTGGCTGTTACATTTACCAATTTTGTAACAGAACCATTGAAACATATTGGGCAAGGAATTGGTGAATTTATTAAAGCCCTTATGAAGGAGATACCAATGATGCTACAGATTCCAGTGTTAATCATCCTAGCTGTGGCGGTTCTGGTCAGTATATGTTCTTGATCACATTAGTGAAACCTAAAACAAAATGAATAGTTCAAATATCCATGATACACAAGATTACTAAAAGCAAAAAAAATCACTGATCTAAAGTTTTAGAAGCATTTGTGTATATAGATCTCAATAACAGTTTGGTAACATTGAGGCTAAAATTTTAAAGTTGTTATTTCTTGGATATTTTATTTTTTCTGTGATTTATTTGTTGATCTCCTGACTTAAAACATAGCAATGTGAATTTTTCTCCATATTCAAGATATGTTAACTATAAAAGTGCAAAAATAAAAAAGCTGTTATATTTTTAAAGATTATTTCTCAACTGGTATAAGCACAAAAATTATTTGATTTAAAATAGTTCAAAATCCCAGGCTGCATGATAAATGAAAATGGGTTTAGTTTCTCACCAGCTCTGGTTGGACCACATAATAGAACCTCTGCAGAAAGTGGTACTTTGTATTTGAGGACTGAGCTAGAATTAGCAGGTAGTGTTGCGGAGGCTTGCACCAAAAAACATACCAATACTGCAGCCAGCTCATACCCATACTGACCGACTATTGGAGAGCAGGACATTGTGAATTCCCATTGACTTTAAAAAATGAGACAGTAAAAATCTGAAAATATATTTTTCAGTAACCTTAAGGGTTGTAACAAAAGTATTGTTACAACCCTTAAGGTTACTGAAAAAAAGGTTACTGAAAAAAAGTAGGTAAATTTGTTCAGATGCATCAATTTAAGTTTGTTCCTAAACTCTGTTCCAAAGTAATGAAATTGTGTACTTTTTAAAAACCACTTTGTCAACTTGAGTAATTTTCTAAAGTAGGAAAGCTCTTGAGAAAATGATAAATCATACACTGAAATTTTCCCTTTAAACACTATTGTGTGGAAATGTAGAGATGTAAAAGTATCTCTGTAGAAAAAGAAGAAAACCATACAAGTTGTGAAAGTGAATGTCTGTTATACTTAAGGAGACAGTGTTTTTTCTTTAGGGTTTCTGCTATGGTGCAGGAAGATCAGTTGCTACACTAATACATTTAACAGGTCCTGAGCGGAAACCATCTCCTTCACTTCCTCCAAGTGACAGACAACAACAGGAACAAATACATTATAGTGCAGGTGATTCAGATGCCAATTACAGAAGGAATGTTGGTTCCCTCACTGGAGAACCTCATGACAGAAGAGATGATCACATGAGACTTCAAAATGGCAACAGAAGCTCTGAAGTTCTGCTGTCAGGTGGTACACTAAATGCACGAAGAGAAGAGCATCACAAGGTACCATCTAATGTACATTAACAATTGAGCATTTTAATAGCTATTCAAGCTAAGCCTATTTGCTATTTAACTTAACTGTACAGATTTTTCATGTTTAAAAAGATGGTGTAGTTTAACTAAGTGCTCCTCTAGAGCAGTTACCCGGTCATCTGAAAAACCACCTTAATTCCGTTCCCCTACAGATGTTCAGAGAGAATAAATTCCTATATGAAAGGATGGTATGTAGATTAATATTTCTGGTAATATATAGAATTCTGAAAGAACAAACACCATGGAGTATTAACCTTATTTAATGATAATGAGCTGAAGTGGCTTAAAAGTTTTTGAAAGTTGAAACCTTAGCAAGATTTCAGTATCTGTAGATCTAAATAACTCTTCATATGTGGTTTCTGAGTTCACTCCCAAGTCAGCCTATGAATGAGGATTGCAAATGAAAGGAACTGGAAAAAAAGAATTTAGACCAATCTGTAAATTGTATGTCAGATTTAATGTGTATTGTACATGAAACAAGTTCAGTTCATGAACGTTTCCTGAAATTAGAGATTTATTCACACTCTTCAAAAAATGCAAATTATGATATTCTTCATAGGTTTGGGGAGTCCTGCTTCTCAGTCTGATAACTTAGACCACTGCATAAAATACCAGCAGGTCTTAGGCTGCCTGCTCAGGTTAAATCACTTAATATATCCAATTAATTGTCCGAATAACACAGATTATCTATTTTACAGTGTGGATTGCACCCTGTGTCTCAAGATCAAACTATTTTTAGAGTGAAAACCAATGCAGATCAAAACCGTGATAAAGAGATTGCACCTGAAAAACATAAACTGCGCACGCTTGGAGTTGAACAAGAGTCTGAAAAGAATTGTGAACCTCAAGCAAGTTGTAGCTCAAAAAAGGAGAAAACAAATAAGCAAAACTCAATTGATAAAACAGGAGATCTTGAAAAGATGGAAAAGGGCAGTCCACCTCAATTAATGGAAGGCACAGAGGAAACTAAAGAATCTTTGAACTCTGCTGTAAGTTTTGTCTAAATTTTGATTCATGTGTGCTTTTCCTTTGTGTTTATATTTTTACAGTTACAATCACTGAACTAGATGTAGGCTTGGCAGAATTTGATTAAAAATAATCTATCTGAAGTTATCTTTTTTCATGATCAGTTTAAATTTTCACAGTTGTGGGAAGTTATGGGAATGTCAGACAATTCTTGATTGACAGACCTTGAGATTTAAAGTTAGTTTTATAATCATTAAGACAAATAAACATGTCAAAATAGCCTTATATAGGTTCTCAAGCAGCATTTTCTTCCTTTGCCTATGTGTAAATTTCAATTATTGATGGAAATACTTTTTCATCAGTTTGTAGTGAAATTGATGTTTGACATTTACTGATGATAAATCTAATCTTCCTAAACCAAACTATATGAGTGAGCTCATTTTGAGCCAAAATCAACACTACTTTGTTGGACATAGGTCCCCTTACGCAGGCACCTGTGCTTTTAGATTCCATCTGATAATATCTAGGAGTACTGACAAGCTGTACTTCTCAGAGCTGTTTTTATAGTGGAGCCTGTTACCATTACAGATTTGGAGGTTCTCCAGTTTCCACATCTGTTAAATAAGGATAATAATCCTATTGCTGTCTTTTAAATGGCCAAGAACTTGCTCTGAACTAATGCAAACTATGCACATTTTTTACACAGGTGAAATTTAGCTTCCAGTTCACGGTCTTTGGGCCCCCCTCCCTCTCAAATTTAACTTTTACTTTTGTTTTGAAGGTAGAGATTAAATACATAAAGTTCCAGAATGTTTCAACTAGAATTTCAAAATAAAACTTGGTTCTCTTAAAACCTGTCCTGGGTAAGCCCTGAAATGCTGTGTGTGACCCAGCCCTTCAGGGCCAGGTAATGGCCCACTTTGTGCTGGTATCACAGATTTGATTTAGGCTCAAATGTAACTTCTTCTATAGCATAGTTTGAGGGTTGTGTTTGCCACAGTCAGCTGAAGTAAACTAGATTGGAGGCTAGCACATTTAAAACAATTTTTAAATGCTGCTTTTCAATCCCCATCCAAATAGAGCTTACCATAAATTAAGTAAAAAAAAAATTTATCATAAAATATAAACATTAAGAACTATATAGTTTGAAATTACATTGTGTATAGATACACTAATGGCTTGTCTTGACTAAGACATGTTGATTTGCAACACAATTGCAAATCAGTCTTC
The DNA here is from genome assembly GCF_965140235.1 of Caretta caretta. Classification (NCBI taxonomy): domain Eukaryota; kingdom Metazoa; phylum Chordata; order Testudines; family Cheloniidae; genus Caretta; species Caretta caretta. Next base: position 66,842,315 of record NC_134213.1, read on the forward strand.
AGGAAAATAACTAAAACTACAATGAAAATGGGTTTAGTTTCACACCAGCTCTGGTTGGACCGGGTAATAGAACCTCTGCAGAAACTGGCACTTTGTACTTGAGAGGACAGAGCTAGAATTAGCAGAGAGTGTTGGAGAGGCTTGCACCAAAAAACATACCCATCCTCCGACCAGCTCATACTCATACTGACCGACTAGTGGAGAGCAGGCCACTGTGAAGTCCCATTGACTTGAAAAAAATACTTTCAGGTTTGCCATCCCATTTTTTAAAATCTTTCAATTACAGTAATCTTAGGGGTTGTAACAAAAATAGGTAAATTTGTTCAGACACATGAAGTTTGTTCCTAAACTGTTCCAAAGTAATGAAATTGTGTACTTTTAAAAAACCACTTTGTCAATTTAAGAGTAACTTTCCAAGGTAGGAAAGCTCATGAGAGAATGGTAAATCATATACTGAAGTTTTCCCTTTACACACTATTGTGTTGAAATGCAGAGCTATTGACGTATCTCTGTAGAAAGTAAGAAGAAAACTGCAGTTTGCAAAAGTGAATACTTAAGGAGACAGTGTCTTCTCTTTAGGGTTTGTGCTATGGTGCAGGAAAATCACTTGCTACATTAAGAGATTTTAAAAGTCCTGAGCAGCAACCATCTCCTTCACTTCCTCCAAGTGACAGACAGCCCCGGGAACAAATACATTATAGTGCAGGTGATTCAGATGCCAGTTACAGAGGGAATGTTAGTCCCCTCAGTAGAGGACCTTATGACAGAGGAGATGCTCACATGAGACTTCAAAATGGCAGCAGCAGTCCTGAAGTTCTGCCAGCCGGTGATATACCAGATCCACAAAGAGAAGAGCATTACAAGGTAGCATCCAGTGTATGTTAAAAATTGTGCGTTTTAATACCTATTATAGCTAAGCCTAGAACAATTTAATTTTTGCTATTTAACTTAATTGTATAGGTTTTTATAATTTTCATGTTTAAAAAGGTAGTGCACTTTAAGTGCTCTCTCTAGAGCAGTTATCTGAAAAAACAGTGTTTTGTCCCCCTCCAGGTGTTCAGACACAATAAATTCCTACGTGAAAAGGCAGTATGTAGATTAATGCGGATGAGACTCAATCTACAGCAGGGAGATCTAGAACTTTTAATCTGGCCCTCAAGCACTTACTGGTGAGCAAAGTTGAGGGCTTTCCACACTGCTCCCAGAGGCATGGTGGACATGTCTCCCCTCCGGTTCCTATGCATAGGGGCAGCCAGGGGGCTCCACACGTTGCCCCCACCCCAAGCACCAGCTCTGTAATTCCCCTTGGCTGCAGTTCCCCACCACTGGGAGCTGCACCTGCAGATGGGCAGCGTGCAGAACCTGCACCCTGACCTAGCCTTATGCATGCCAAACCCTCCCTATGTCCCAGCCCAGAGTTTGTACCCCCAGGTGGAGCCCACAGCCCAACCCCCATTTTTGTGGGCATTCATGGCCTGCCGTACAATTTCCATACCCAGATGTGGCCCTCAGGCAAAAACATTCACCCACTCATCATCTATAGGGAAATTACTATAACTACACATGCAAAACAAGATCAAAATTGGTTAGATTTAAACTCATCCACCTTAGTATAATTTATTTTGACTTTCAGAGAACATTTGATAAAGTCCTTTACAGGAGGTTACTAGGGCAACTTTGTCATGGGAAGAGGGCCAAGTATTGGCTAAGATTTGGATAGGCCAGTTTTCAGCATTGTGAAATGTTATGTGGGGCGCAGCAAGGTTCTCTATTACTCTTTGTATTTAACATATGAAAAAGGGGGTAACGAAGTTGAGAAAATCTGCAGATACCACAAAATACTTAAGCAAACCCACATGTCTCTGGAACCTAACAAACTCAGGGAAAGGGGTAACAGCACAATAGATAAAACTGACATGTTAGTTATCACGTTAAAAGGCATAATTTGAACTCCTCGTATACTGCTGTCAAGAAAAAAGTTGGGTGGAATTAGCCTGTTTTGCAGCTCAGAATGTTCAAGAAACAATACAATGCCATATTATAAGCCAGTGGTACAGCCTTTAGACTACTGTATATATTTGTGGTCACTTCATCTAGAAATAGAAGGGGGACAGATAGTTTATCTTAGTTTCCCTTTCCCTTTCTAGTTGACTGTTATATAGAGGGTGTTGCCATGCCCCCTTTCTAAAAATGTGTGGTTTGCTCTCTTACAATACAAAAGTAAGCTTTTTGGAGCCAGGAGCTATAACTGTGGCCCTTATTGTAATATTAAGGGGACACAATGAAACTAACTTCAGTGCTAAACAGGGAATGGGTTTTGTGCTACATAATCTAGTGACAGTGAGTTGCAGAAATTAGGAGGCAAGAGGATTTATAGATAGACACCAGCAGTTATTCAACAGGATTAAAAACTGTTTCAGAGCATAATTCCAGCTACTGTGTGATGAGCAGGTTATTATAGAGCTGTCAAGGGGGGATTTGTGGATTGTTTTGAAGCCTCTGATCTAACCCAGTACATCAATTTCTATTTTGCAAAACAAATAAAATGTGCCTTCTAACATGGCTCAAAAATGCATTATCCATGGTGGTCACTTCACTGGAGTAATGACATTGTTTTGGGAGAAGAGTTGAATGTTTTGAACTGCAGGATCCACTTGCTGTTTAATAAACATTTTAACCTTCTCATTGCAGGAACAAAGTCAGCAGCCTACTACTGAAGATCTTCCAGAAAGGTCCCTGGTTTTATCTTCCTGATGCAATGGAACCCCAGTGGAGGTGAAAGTGCAGCAATTAAAGAAACAGTAATTTATCAATGCCAGTTGGCAAGTGACACTACCTGTGGCTTGTCCCTTAATCCAGAAGATTGGATTCCAAGTGAATTCTCATTGTTCAGATTTTTGCTCCTTATGGATCAATGCTACCCCCATGAAACGGTTTATAAAAGTCTTGTGATGGAGAACTAGCCAACTGTATGTATTTCAAAGTAAACCAAGCCTGGTTGTAAAGCAAGAGCTTATTTTTGAATTTAAATAAAGTAGCTTTTTAAGAAAAAAGTGGCCAAGGTGTGATATGTTCAATTTGAGCTATGAGAAACCAGCAATCTTGATGTTTAGGAGATAACTTTGAATAGAAACTGTGTCCTAAGCTAAATAGGAAATGGTCTTTTTCTGAATTCAGGTACCAAGATAGCTCATCATAACAAGACTTTTACTGACCTGAGTTCTGCAGAGAACGACTTTTCCCAATCCCCGTTAGATTTTCAGTAGATTCCAGGCACACAAATGAGAACAATCAGAGGTAATTTATTCCTCAGTTTGTGGATTTAAAAAAAAAACTGGTATAAAAAAAATTTTTAAAAGGACATATAGAACTATGAAAATTGTATTACTGTTAATTTAAACTGCTATAAACTTGTAGTGTTTTAATCAATGAAGCAGAGTACCTTAAACACTACATCTTATTGATAACAATGCTATCCACTTTCTTTTAACTATCTAAAGTACTCAGTGACTCATTTAAACTTGACATACAGTTAATCTCTAGCAGTAGTAGCAACTGTAGACTGTACCTTTTGCAGAACACTGATCACAAGAGTGTACAACTGTCAGTTTACTAGCACTATTTTAAAAAAGTAAAACTAATACACTTTGAACGGAATATCCAAATGTTGTTAGTGCTACAAAACCCATTTTCCTTTAAAGGTATATTATTGTTTTCCCTGCAAACAAAGGAAAGTGATAGACTCTTTGTTGAAAATTACAGTACAATCTGATCCCCTAATCTTTGTTCTATAGTTGAAATTCCAACCAGGCTTCTCTTTCTAAAAGTCTTTGATAGGATTTGGTCTCTTTGTACTTGAGGGTAAAGGGACTCTCTGTTCATCCATTCTCTTGGCCTGTGATCTCAAAATAAGGCTGAAGAAATCTTCATCAGGTACAGTTGGTCCTTTTGTGGCAGTTGATGGTGGAGCACATCTTTGATCATCTAATCTGGAACCCTAAAGATTTAAGAAGGGTTAAAAATTTAACCAGTGCCTGTGAGAAGTGCAAAAGCTCATACAATAATACGATTACTATTTCATTGCTAATATTCTGTATTTTCTCACTGCAGAAAGTTTATTTTTATGCACAGGAACAGATTCATTAAAAGCCATCAGGATTTCTTATTAGTAAAACCACAGGGTTTTACTAAAATTATAGTAATACTGCCTCTAGAATACTGGCACGATTAATACTAAGGGTATAATGCCTCATCCGCTTACCAGGTGTGCAGGCAACTCAAACCCTTCCCTCACCTCTAGCAGTTGAATGGGAAATACTATAACATACCCATTGAAGATGTCTCATCAAAAACATCCTGTATTAGAGTTGTGTGTGAAGTTAAGAATGTGATTTAGTTTAGTTTCTTGTAAGCCCGTTGAGGTGTGAGTAGTAAGTATGAAAAGAATAACCTTTTTCGTAGGGGAATATGTTGGTGACAAGGAAAGGTGAGCAATAACCTTACAATATTTTGGTTTTGTATTCCTATTTTCTATCTATATGGACACTAGACTCTCCCTCAACCTTATTAGTGCCATTACATGAGGGCATGTAAGAAAGTTAATTTCCATTCCCAATTTGATTTCTGTATCTGACATCACTCCTGTAGTTAATAAAATAGGATACAATTGCAAAAGGCTTCAGGTATGTGTTTAACTCTGCAACTCAGGAATAAAATGGAAAATCAAACAGGAGAGGAATGGAAGAAGAGACATTTATTTTAAAAACATTAAATTAAATACCACGAACAAACCTGTAGCAGGATCCCTAACTAGGATTAGTTTATGCACACTTGCGTCTTACATAAAAGATGAAGAACCAGTTAATTCTGGCTCTGATCCAACTCCACTGCTAGCAATGGAAAGGTGGGTGGAACCCTCTAGTTTAAGCTTTTTTCGGCTACAGATTCTCTTGTTTTGCTATATTCACTTAAAAGCACAGTAAAACATTGAGCAAACTGAAGAGGTAAAGCTTATCTGGCTTCACAGTAGTTTCTGTAAGTATGGTCTGCTGCCATGCCCTTTAGTAATTCCTTACAGCAATCTTCTCATCACAACAGATTTCACATTCTACCTAGGGAGGGTGTAGAAGCTCCTTCACTGTAGGTTTTCAAAAGGAGGCTGGATAGCCATCTGTCTTGGATGGTTTAGACCCAACAAATCCTGCATCTAGATGACCCTTGCCATCCCTTCCAACCTTTTATGATTCTGAGGACACTGTTTTACATCCCTCCCTCTCTGGCAGTAAACACACTTAAAATGTGTCCTAGTAGTGCTGGACTAAATAGTAGTAATTTTCCTAGCACCAAATTCTGCTGTGGACTTCAGCCTGTGCAATCCCTATTATCTCCAATAGGGAGTGTAAATATTTTCCTCACACTGGATAAACCCAAATCATTTTTCTGGACTAAGTGCAAGACCCCACAAAGGCCTGATAAGAAAAACACCTGCACCACCTTAAATGTATCTGCCTTTCCAACATGAAAGTACACATTACACAGAATGGAAAGCAGGCAATTCTACAAAACACACACACATCATCAGTAAGAGTCACCACGCTACTAGCTACCTATTATACATCTTCCTTCCTTTGGATACAGGCACATTTTTACCAACTTATTTTAAAGCATCTAACCTATTGCAATGGTTTAAACTACAGCAATGTGCTGTACTGTTACAGTACATTAACAGTAAACTACACTGTTAATGCTGTACTGACTGCACAGGAGTGTGCAGTTATTTTTAAAACTGAATAGAAGTCTACACAATATTCTCTAACTTTATTTCCACAATTTGCCATCAGTCTGATGCAAAGTGTGGCACTTCTGTGGCTACGGCAACAGATTTAGGGTAGAATTCAGGATCTTCAGTGTTAAGAAAAGGAACTAATGATTACATTTCATTTAATCCTCTTTCTGTTCTGGACCCAGCCTGACGTTTCAGATCACTCATGTTAACTAAGTAGTAGAAATACTTCATAGCTTCTCTGTATTAAAAAGTTTTGTCCTTATGGAGGATCTGCCACTGCGCCCTAGCCACCTTCAACACCCCTTCATAGACTGGGAGGGCCACTGGGGAGGGGGCTGCTGCAGCTAAAATGTTGAACAGGCTGTCCATGGGCTCCTTTGGCTCCTCCACCTCCAGCTCGTGGGAACCTGTTTAAGGAGCTCTTGATGAACCCTAAAGTCATATGGTGGCAGTGGGTTGGCAGGACCTGTGACCTCCACATCTAGGGATGATGAGGAAGGGGCTATTACCATAGGAGGGACTAGTTCCTCCTCCACTACTGGGGTTGCCTCCACTGGGACTGGGGTTGCAGCCTGCGTCCAGCACCACCTGGGGTGGCACAGTGGTTTGCCTCTTGGATACAACCAAAGGTGACAGCTGGGAGTAGGATTCTGGCATCTGAGGGAACCGATTGCCATTACACCAACCACTGCCCCAGTCGCCAAGCATCTGCAGAAGGTCTGGCCCCAAAGTCTGATGCGTAAGGCTGATGCTGGTGTCTCCTCAGGATGGATTCATCCCTGGCCTCCGAAGAGAACTCCTCCTGCGGAGACCATGGTGGAGCCATTACCACTTCCGCCTGTCAGCTATGATGGGGGAGCTGGAGACTGGTGCTGTGGAGCCAGTGACATGGGACCGTGGATGTGTGTGTCAAAGTAGGGATCAGTGCTGTGAAGCAGAAGATCAGTGGCATGTCAGAGACCACTGAGGTGGGCCCATGGAGGGTCTCTCTCTGGTGGGCGCCACCTTCGACAACTCTGAGGAAGCCGGTTGAGAGGATCTCAAAGCATGGGCAGCACCAGGAGGGACATTAGGTCCCTTGCTGCCTGCAATGCTTCCAGTGTTGATGGGACTCATAGGCGTAGGGTGCTCCCAGGAGTCAGCGTTGAGTCCCGGACTGGGCTTGTTGCCCTGGGTGGAGTTGCCACTACAGAGCGCAGCTCTGGGGAGGACAAATGGCCCGGCACAGGTATCATCTCATCAGTCACTCTCCACCTATCCTCTTTGGCACTGCGGAGCGCCCTCTTTTGGTGCGCAGTTTCTTGTGCCTCTTCCTTGGCATCGAAGACGGTGAATGGTGCCAGGGGAGTGCTCCGTACCACAGCTCATTGCTCAGTGCAAAATCAGAGCGGCACAACTCCAAGGTCAGTCTAAGTGCTGCTTCCAGTAACAGGGCCTTCAAACGAATGTCCCTGTCCTTTTGTGTGCATGTCCTGAAGCCCTGCAGATTTTGCACCTGTCCTTAATGTGGGCTTCCCCGAGGCACTTCAAGCAGCTTGAATAGGGGTTGTTCACTGGCATGGACTTAACATAGGCAGCAGACGGTCTGAAACCTGGGGACCAGGCATGCCCCATCCTTATGACAATGTCCCGATATGGGACTGCTATCTACTTTAACTAACTACAGCTAACAACTAAACTTTTAACTATATACAGAACAACAAAGTCCAAAACCCACTGGAAAGCCTGCAAGGCAAGAAATATTCCAGCAACCATCCCGGGCAATAAGAAGGAACAGAGAGCAGGGGACTAGCAGTGCCCCTTATACTGGTGCATAATCACGGGCTCCAGGAGGTGATGGGCCAGCCCCTATCGCTACCATTAAGGAAAAAACATCCAGCAACTAGGCATGTTGCGCATGCACACCTACCATGGAACTGACATGAGCAAGCAGTCGAAGAACGTCAACGTACTCATCATTTCAATATATTCTAGAAGGTTTCATTCACAGATTGAAATTAGAGCCTAATATTTCTAGTATCAAGAGTCTTACTGATGTTGAGTGTAAATATTGCAAGTTAAAAGTTAAAAACATGAAAAAAACTCACTGAATTTTCTCTCCAACTCTGCACATATTACAGCACCCAGCACTTTTAGAGTGCTTTTCATATATCAATTTCGAAGTGCTCTACAGATATAGGCATTATCCCCATTTTTGAGATGAGGTAAATGAGGCCTTGTGGGGGCAAATTACATGAACACCCAGTTCTTTTGACCCTCCCATATAACTGAGCAGAATTTTTTCCACATACCGTTCTTGTTGACTTACTTGACATTTTATTAATATATCAAAGAAGTCATCATCTGATTCTCTGTTGTTGCTAGCCATTAGGTGGCCAAGGACTGACTGACTGTTGTGCTGATTGAGACGAAGCCCAGGTAAATTGCTAAAGTTGGCTCGTTGATCATCTAGGCGGCGGCTCTGTGAGCTTGCAAGTAGATCTAAAAATTCATCAGTGTGTGGTGAGACCATGGAAGTAGAGAAGGCTAAAGGTGGAAGGAGAAAGCAAACAAGTTAGTCTGGAAATCTCTTGGAACAGTAAATCTTGTGTGTTAGAACAGTTTAAAAGACTGACATCAACCCAAACCAGAGGCACATTATTTGGGTAGATCTTTTCAAACAATAAAAAAAAAAAACGTACATTTTCTCATTGTTTTAGATGGGGTGGAGGAGGATGCTGCAGCTGTCATTCTGCTCTTCTCCTGGAAACAGCATCGCTGATCATCCATCCTGTTGCTTTGAAACCGGCTCAGCAAGTCAAAGAACCCTTCATCTCCAGTCATATCAGGACTGTTTTTCTGAAAAGATAGGCAAGAGAGTCAGGGAAACTTTGGGTTATGATTGTCTCCTACTGAACTAATGCAGAAGCTGTGGCAGTTGAATCTGTTCATGTTTGATACTTGGATATTGTTTAAACACGTTACAATGGAAGGTGATCAAGTCAACAAAACAAGCCTGCTTGTGGAAGATTTTTTAAAACAATTGAAATGTGAGCATTACATGGCAGAGTTAGTAGTCACCAGGAAACTAAAACTGCCAGGTATAAGTCAGAGACGTGTTTCCAGTGGCTGCTCTAGTTCTCATTATCACAAATAGATTCTCTCCTCTGAGCTTGATCAAGTTAATTTTTTTTACTTCACTTCTTTCAAATTTAATACGAAATTGAACATATATTAATCTAGACAAAGCTAGTTCTGTACAGTAACTCCTCACTTAACATCGTCCCGGTTAGCGTCATTTCGTTGCTGATCTATTAGAGAACATGCTCATTTAAAGTTGCGCAATGCTCCCTTATAACATTGTTTGGCAGCAGCCTACTTTGTCCACTGCTTGCAGAAAGAGCAGCCCGTTGGAGCTAGCTGGTGGGAGCTTGGAACCAGGGTGGACTGGCAGCCCCACATCAGCTCCCCTAAGTTCCCTCTGCAGCAGCTGCCCAGCAGGCTGTCAATTGCCAGGCAGTTCAGCTGTCCCTCCCCCCACTGCCGTGTGTTGCTCCTGCCCTCTGCCTTGGAGCTGCTCCCAGGAGCCTCCTGCTTTCTGTGCAGCATGGGGGAGACAGGGGGGAAGAGGGGTGCTATGTCAGGGTGTTTGTCTCCCTCCTCCCCATACCTCATCTCCACAGAGCGGGGGCGGAGGAACACACAGAGGGAGCTTGCTGGCAGCAGCTGCTGTCTCAACTTGCTGATCTACTTAAAAAGGTAGTGTACTTACAGTGGGCTCAGCGTACTTAAAGGGGCAATGTGCGTCTCTCTCTCTCTCTCTCACACACAGAGACCCACCGTGACTCTGGCATGCTGCGTCTCCTCTCTCTCCATTCATGCTGCCTTGTAGAGTGTGAGGCTACATTAACAACAATGTGTTAACCCTTGAGGGCTCAGCCAACTGCTGGTTCACCATTTAGCAGTAAGGCATTCCCAGGGAAATATCCCACCCTTTTACCACCACCTCAACTAATCTTCACAATCATCATCGCTGTGTACAGTATTAAAATGTTTGTTTAAAAAACTTATACTGTGTGTGTGTGTGCGTGCGTGTGTAATTAAAAAAAAAAGTTGTCTGGTGAAAAAATTTCCCTGGAACCTAATCCCCCCTATTTACATTAATTCTTATGGGGAAACTGGATTTGCTTAACATCGTTTCGCTTAAAGTAGCATTTTCCAGGAACATAACTACAATGTTAAGCGAGGAATTACTGTACTTTAATCACTTTTTTCTGATCAAGTAAACAGTAAGAACTGAAATTAACACACTCCAGAAATGAGCACTCATTTGTGCTATAGAAATTTTCACCAAAACAAACAATTAAACTTGTTTAGGCTTTAGTTCTCCAAACATACCCTCTGAGAGCTTGGAAGTCGATGATCAATAGAATTACTAGCATCCTGCAGAACTTTGGAGGATGTGCCATTTTTGTACTTTTTGCCTTTTAATCGATTTACAAAGTGCAGCTTTGCTGAAGGTTTGGCAACCAGGGGTTTCTGCTTCGCAAGAATGTCACTGTTCCAGTTCTGAATCTAAGAAAACAAGAATCAGATGAAACAACCCTTCTTTACATATGCTGCTGCCTATCATCTAATTAGCTTCACTCCCCATCAGTGAAGAATCTCTAGGTTATATTTCCTTTTCAGTAGATGGATGAACAAAATTTAACTGATAGGTCACATCACCTGACTTGTGACTATGAAGTCCTCTATTATCTCTAACATACAGTAGTGATACTGCACAATAGAAATGAGCTCAAAGTCAGTGAATCAAAGAAAGAACATTCCATTCAGAGAGTGCTGCAAAATACAGATGATGCCTGCAAAAGTGAGAGAGAGAGAGAGAGAGAGAACGAGAACGAACATATACCCAACCAGTTTTACACTGAGTCCTCCCCTGGGAACACAGAAAGCCCCCAGCAGTAGGGCTTGGAAAAGAATTAAAATCTTTCAATATTGTCAGTGAAATTTAGAACTGTAACGTAAGTTGTAAATTAAAACGCTAGAGCATTTTTTTAAGTAAACTTGTCTTTTCCTCAAAGTCAAACCCCTTAACATAAGAAACATAAGAACGGCCATACTGGGTCAGACCAATGGTCCATCTAGCCCAGTATCCTGCCTTCAGACAGGTGCTTCAGAGGGAATGAATAGAAAGGATGGATCACTTAATGATTACCTTATGTTGCCCATTCCCTGCTTCTGGCAAACAGAGGCTAGGGGACACTTCAGCACATGGTTTTGCATCCCTGCCCATCCTGGCTAATAGCCATTAATGAACCTATCCTCCATTAACTTATTTCGTTCTTTTTTTAACCCTATTATAGTCTTGGCCTTCACAACATCCTCTTGCAGAGTTCCACAGGTTGACTGTACATTTTGTGAAGAAATATTTCCTTTTGTTTGTTTTAAACCTGCTGCCCGTTAATTTAATTTGGTGACTCCAAGTTCTTGTATTTTGTAAAGCAATTCAGATTTCCCTTTAAACTAGTCTCTTGTTTTTTAAAAAAACCTACATATAAACTCTCCTCTCCCCTAGTATTTCGAAACTGAGGTTACAGATTGGTATTCCCATGTCTGGCATCTAAATTAGTTTCACACTTCTACGTAGAGCCCTGCGCGGATACAAAATTTATATCCGCATCTGATCCACTATCCACAAAAATAATCTGCAGATATCCGCAGGCCTTTAGAAATTAAATTTTGTATCTGCATCCAGTCACGATCCGCAAAAATGGTCCACGCATGTGTATATTTGTGGATATAAAGCGGATATCCACTGATTTGCAGGGCTCTACTTCTAGAATCTGTGTGAACTGCAAGCGAGGACCTTATTAGATGTGCTGTCAGGGAGTCTTCTGTACTATTGAGCCACGAGCACCTAAAGAACCTGCTCCTCAAGCCAGAACTGGCCGCTCTTCTTCGTTCCCCCCAGAAGGATGGACTCCTGAAAGGGAGACCAGTACCTTCTCTCTTCCTCCTCAATGTGCACATAAACCAGTCCCACTAACACCAAGTTTGACATTGACGTGTTTTTCAGATTAGAGTATTGGCAGTGTTATAAATCACCCAAAACTTATGTTCATAAAAACCCTAATAAATCATAATTATATCCAGCAATGCCAGGACCTTGTTCAAGGTCCTTTTACACAGCGTAGCAATTCTACATGGTAGATGATTATGAAATGAACGGTTTGATAATCTGTATCAAACCTTATGGGCTGAATTCATCACATGCAACTCCACTGGCTTCACTGGGATGAATTTAGCTGTCTGGTTCAACCTTTGACATTGGGAATCCCCAGCCTGAAATCCTGTCTCCCCAGAAGAACACAGTTGCAGATCAGCAAGAGGACACACTATACTTAATCACAGTTTGAATATATATATGAATCACAATTTGACACCTGGTTGACAAAACATACCATTTGATTACATTTGCATTAGAAACTAACAGGAAGGATTTCCTACATAGCAATAGGCAGGAAAGCTGTTACTTTGCGTGCTTGAAGTGTGCAGGAAGATTTGGCAGACTTCGCTGGCATTTTCCACACTTCATCATTAAAATTTCCCAGCCTAGCCCAATGGTCTGGCAAAACAACAATGACAACTCAACATATACCCAGCCAGTTTTACACTGAGTCCTCCCCTGGGAACACAGAAAGCCCCCAGAAGTAGGGCTTGGAAAAGGAATTGTGGATAAGGGAGCAGCTCCAAGTGGTCCCACACAAAAGCAACAACAAAAAAGGAATTAAGTGCTCATTGATTTCATCCTCACATAACAGAATAAAACACATTTGTGTCTCTAACAAATTCCCCTCAAAATGCTTTTCTAAAACAAAAATTCAGTGATAATTACAAATCAATGGCAGCTTCCAAAAGACACTCGATATTTGTGACATAGGAGCCTTTTAGAGCTTTTTCATAGGGAAGCTATGCAGTTGAATTTTAAAATCAAACTTCTTCCTTGTTGCATAGATGCCAGACAACAGCAGCAGCATGGCTGTGAAAGCAGAGGTGGCTGCCAAAACAGAAGGATATCAGGGACCTAAGTCTGGTTAATGCTGTAAGGCAGACTCCTACTCAGAGATTAGTGTGCCAATATTTTTTGCCCTCTTGACATAATTATGTACAGCTGCATTAAAAGCTTATAAAGACTAAACAAATATTCTGGTTCTGACAAAGCCATTCATTGGCTGGCACTAACCCCTTCTTATTTGTACAGTCTCTTCATGTTGGATATTCTAGCCAAATCTTAAGGTCTTTCAGATCCTCTGGTTTAGGCCTTATCTAAACTCCAAAGAGCAGGCTCCTTAGCTGGGCTTTCCCCCCATTATGCCTTTGGAACCTCATCCCTCAACTCCTTCTCTTGAGTTTGTAAGAGTAGTATTTTGAAAGGAGTCCTTTGTTACAGCTATGCTATGATATTTAGTTTTGGTTTATTATAAAGGCACCTTGGAAAACTCTCATTACACAGGACCCCAGGCTATACTGTCACATACAGAATCTATATTTTAAAAAGGTATCACCTAAGCAATGGTTTAAGTGATCAGCGCACTTGTACAGGATAAAAAACTTCAGCTGGAACTAGCTGAATGTTCAGCAGTACATTGTGGGAGATGCAGGTTGGAGGCCAAACTTAGGATCTTGCATATCAGTCCCAGCAGGGGCTCAGAGTGCAAGAAGTGAAACTTCAGCACCATCAGCCGCCCAACATGTCCATCCTGGAAGAGATTTAACCCTCTTATCTGCAAAACTAGAGAACAGGTTTGTACTATTGGAGGAGATGGGAATGAATAGTATCCCACGATGGAGACTGAAGTAGAAGTTCCAACCTCCCATTAAAATCCTTTGGGAAACATGGATTTATACAAAATTGTCAACTTGGTTTGTGAGGCAAACAGGTTCATTTTAGATAACTCTTGCCTTGAGGTTAAGGTACATCACTCCTCGTCAGGAGACCTCTGTTCTATTCCCAGCTCTGATAGACTTCCTGTGTGACCTTGCAGTGAACCTTCCAGTGCCTCAGCTTTTACATTTCTAAAATATATCTACTTAACATGGATATGAAAGGCTTGATTGTTTGCAAAGTGTTCAGAGAGCCTCAAACAAAACACACTATAAAAACGTGATACATAAATAAAAATATGGAATTGTTTCATAGCCAAGGAATGATTGCTCTACTAATCTCTGGACAGCTTCCCTTTCATTTTATTCTGAATCACTTCTTGACTACGCAGGTAAACTGAAGCTCTTAGGGCAAATACCTACTCCCTACATGCTTCTGATGTGTACTGCAGAAAATAAATTGTACAACCCTGAGAAAACATCCTCCAGTAAACCATTACACAGGACTGACTTTGCTACCATTGTGCTTTTGACCATGAATACTCTTTGCCACAACTAGTTATTGAACATCTCCGACTTCTCTAGATTTGTACCTGACACTTCCTTTCATTGATCAAGATTTTACTAGCCACTTTTAAAGGGGTTTGTATACAATTTCTGATGATCTTGCCCTAAAACCCATGCTCCTATCATTTAAATGAAGAATTTATTTGGAATGATCCACGTTAGGCATTTCACAGCACTGGTGCACTGAAAGCTATGAAACATTACTGCAATTCTACTACTCCGAACAGAAAGAAAAGAAAGGAAGTGCCAACCTTTTCAGGTGTTAATTTCATAAGTTCCATGTTTTCCATACTGTGACGGCGTCCTACTCTGGATCTTGCACCTTTGGGAAGAGATGAAATAAGACTAAATAAGTTGGTTGCCTATGAAGGGGAAGGATACATTTTCTACATTTCAAAGCTATGTTGTGGTATATACCATCTAAGGTTTAAGACACGGTAATTCTAAGTTCCAAAATGATGTAATAAAAAATATTAGCATGAAGTAAACATCTGTAGATTACCCAGGCTGAAAACACTTGGCTTTGCACTTCAGAGTTGAAGGCTAATTACCTTAAAACACAAATATAGACTGTCTCCTTGTAATAAAGATTCTTTGATCCAGGAATGCTATGCTCTGGCATCAAAATACCACACACTTTCTAAAAAGAATTGACACTACACTACACTACAAAGTCACAGAAAATCAGCTGAGTTTTGAAGAGGCTACACAACCGTGGATGGGAGCAGGGAGAGAAAGGTTTGATTAAGGAGCTTAGACAGAGGAAAAGGGACATCAGAAGAGCCCACAATTTTTGTCGTCAGCTCCCCAGTGCCAGTAAGACTGCTATGGAGAAAGGAGGCAAGGCAAAACCTGTAAGCTGGTGCATAAAATCAGTCGTATCTCAAATTAAAAAAAAAAAAAAAAAAGCTGTTATATATTTGCTCTCATTTAAAAAAATTAGCCACAAAAACAAATGAAAACAATGGACTATAAAGCAAAAATCAAACTGTTTGCATCCTTTCCAGCTCTATTAAGATGCATATAAATGTTGCTTTTAATTTTTTTAAAAATGGTATTATATTAAGCGTTTTTTCCCTCTAATTTGGAAAAAAGTCAGGTCTTCAAATGTCTCTCTTTATTAGAGGGCTGACATTTTTGGAGGATCTGCATAGCAACATCATCCTCTCTTCTCCCCATAAATGAAGTGGTTGGGGAACATTCAGATTTAGACCATTCAACTTGTGGAGAGGAGAGAGACAGGCCTGCAACACAGGCTGTCCGATACCATGATGCAAATCTTCCAGACATACAAAGGTCCCTTTATCAAAGCAGAAAGGCCCAATATTCCAAATGGAACAAGCAGATACTTGGATGCGGGGAGGAGGAAGAGGGATGGGGGAGTGAGAAACACAAATTCAAAAGCCTCTGTACACAATAAAGGAGCAATCATTTTTTCCTCTTAACTTCAGCTAAAAAAAATATGCTGGAAGGAATCACTTACCATTCAAACTATTATCTACAGCATGGATTTCTGACATCACGGAGTTGTTTGTGCTGTAGCTTAGACCAAGCACCATTTGAAGATCTGAGAGGTTAAGTCTAGCTGTTAATTCTCCACTTCTATCCCCTACCTGCAACCAAGTACATTTGAATATATTTGATTATTTATTTCCTCCAATTTCTAAAAATGTAACTATTGGTATCAGTCGCATGCTCTGAGCACCTATCCCATGAATCAAAATCAAACACACGGCAAGCATGTGTGTGTATATACATATGCGTGCGCGTGTGTTCTCATTTTGCAATTGTGGGCTGAGGTGGATATATACATCTCAACCCACAACTGCAAAATGAGAACACACTGCTTATGGATTTAAAGTTTCTGTTCAGCATCTTAAAATCTGGTGTGCATTTAGGCAAAGTTGACTGATGCACCAGAGAAAGCGAACAGCATTTCATAAGGTGACAGAAAATAGAAAGTGAAGAATTAGTCTACTGACAACTTATACGTTGCTATTTTTGCCAATTTTTGTTGATATTTAAGAAAAATCTACGAATGCCGTACCTTTTGCTATCCAAGAATATTACACGATTACTTTGGGTTTATGGCCTTGACACCACCATAGTGGTGACATTTCCATATAGAAAGATTGTTCCTGAATCTTTTTACTAATGCATTAGGTGCAAACATGCACAAAGCCACAACTATTTTTCCTCTTCACACAGATTTACTGGGGCCCCTGTAAACTAACCCTGCCCAGATGACACTACTTTGACACAGATTTTTTATTTTCTTCCTCTAAACACAGCGTGTCATGCAGTCTGGATGTGTGACATGAGAAAGATCTTCAAGAGGAAAAGCCAACAGCCAAGACATAAGAATGCGCAAGTCATACCTCTCTTGAAATTTCTAAATGCTTTTCTGCAAAGTGCATAGCTTGATCATGATTTCCTAATGCTGTGTACGCATTTCCTAAACTCCAGCATGCTCTTCCTTCACCAATTCTGTAATACATTTAAGCAAATATTCAGTTGTAATCCCAGGTGGTCAGAATTTCATGCTGTAACTTCTGGGACAGAATCTGTTGCTGGGCCCAGTAAGCATAGGAAAACTCCCATTTCAAACACCAAAATATTAAGTACATTATACTCACTACTGAAAGACATTTAACCAAGTATTTAAACCATCTATTCAGTGTTCGTTTAAAAAACATTTACTATTTAAATTAGGAATTTTGTGAAGGTGAGATGTTTGATTTTTTACATTACAGAACGGACAAATCCCTCCTTCAGTGTTGTGAACATTATGACTCAAATGACAAGATGCGGATAATGATACAAAGGACCCAAGAGTTTAAAAGTGCATAGGGACCACATTTTGTAACCCAGTTCATAAGCATTTTTTGCTTGAATTGTATTCTCTTTAACACTTGTCTTTCTCTACAAATCAATAAGCATAACATTTAAAAATTACAAAGCAATTTTAGTTGCCCTGAATATTAAAATACAGGGCTTAAAAATTATCTGCATTTAAAAACTATATCGTTTTAGTGGACTTGTCCTTTTCTTTCCAATTCATTCCTCTCCAGTGAAGGCACAAAAGCGTATCTATTGGTATGAGAAGGCTGCAAAATTATAGCAATCATTAGTTTCAAAGTAAAGATTGAGAGCTGCTGCGTCTTCCCTTAACAACCAACCAAAAGACCGACAGAGGTGGAAGTCAGTCTAACAGTAACAGTGATTCCATAAGTCACGGGCTACTCTTCATCTCAATGCACCTGCACAAAGTCTACCTTTCATCTCAGGATTCACTAATGTGATACCTTTAAGACTACCACTTTTTCCTCTGAAGGGTGTAATCCTATAGCCAATCCATGCTGGGAACTCGTATTGATTTCAATGCAAGTTCCATATACAGAACAACTATAGGAGACGAAGGGTATCCTATTATCCCTTAAGTTAAATATACAATATTGGCTCCAAAGGACTTACCTATCATTCAGTTCCTGAGCGATTGTAAGGTGCTTCAGATGATAGTCAATTGCTTTTTCATAGTCTTGGAGCAAAGTGTATGTATTTCCAAGACTGTAACAAGCCTGTGCTTCCACAGCTCTGTCTTTAAGCTGTCGAGCCAGTTGTAGTGTCTTCCTAAGAGAGTGGATTATTAGCCTCACAAAATCACTATAGGAAAAATTCTGTTCTCAGATCTGTCACTATACCTGTGCAACCCCACTGAAATCAATACAGTTGTCTGGGTAAAATGGTAAAATCCAACCTTGGTTTTGCAAATTAGCTGCTAATAATCATCCCACAAGAGAATAATTACAGTTTTTCCACTTCCCATTTATCTCAAACCTTAAAATGGGGGAAAGTCCCACTGATTTCAATGGGAGGAGGACTGGACCCTTAAACTGCATATTCTAACTTTAGCCAGCTGCTTCATTACTGCATTATTTATGCTGATTTTCTTCACTGTATAAAAAAAATCCAGAGTACAATTTACAAAGTCTGCTGCCAACTTTAGAAAATAACAGAAACAGTAAATGTTTAATCAATAGGAGTAGGTAGTGTTAAGATACTTCTGTAGCTATCAAGGCAGCCAATCCCTAATGCTCAACAAGCATTGACTTGATTGGTCAAACAGTTAACTGAGTCAGCAATGTTCAGGTCAGTTCTGCTCAGTTTTGAAAACATTAGGAGGCTTGGGCTTCAGAGCTGAAATCTGAACTCATATGTAGCCCATGTACCTAATCTACCGAATGCAGATACTTTAGCTTAATTTTCCTGAACTCTGTGCAGCAACTATATTTGCCTTGCTGTGCAGAAGATTAGCAGATAAAGGGATGTTCATGAATAAAGCATGAGTATACAGCCCACTATGCAAGACTGCCTTTGGCATGTTTCAGTTATTTCCTAATGCACTACAGATCTCAATACAAGTACTTAAAGTCTGTGGATCGTCATCCTAGAATTTGGTGGGTATCAAGGCAACACGCTTAGGACACAGGAGAAAGCTAGTAAAAGCATGTCAACAGAAAGCAATAACCTGTACTATGGAGAAGTGCCCCTTTAAATATTCCCTCTTACTAGAAAAGGTAGAGAAGACATACTACAAAAATCCAGACTTTAGGAAAGGCTGAACAGTCAAATGACTAGAAAATTAATTTAAAAATTCTGTTAAGCACTGCATAATTAATTCTCTCCCAATTTGTGTTGTTAAGGATTATTATAAAGTAGTATATCAAATGCTAAACATTATTATTACTAAACAGCAGTAAAGACTTGCCTACTTTGATTATGTAAAAAAGGATTGGTACTATGTTTATATATAAGAAATAAATTAACTAACTTGTAGTATTCAGAAGCTGTTTCAAATTCGCCCAAGAATATGTAGGCATTTCCAAGATTGCTGTATGCTCTTCTTTCAGCAGCTCTATCACCAAATTCTTTTGCAATTAGGAGACGCTGAAAAACACAGAATCTTACTGATGTACTCAGTTATTGTACTTCACAAAATTTATCTGCAAGAACACATTTATAGGGCTTTACCACTTCATATCAACATTTGTTTGTTCTTCAAGCAAACAACTCTTGAAAAGATTGTACAAGTGCTTGAATCCGTACTATTAAGTATCAATGAAGCATGGTAAGTTAGCATTTTAAAAGCCTACAGAGACAATACATGCACACAAAGGATCAATCAATCAACAGCTGAAAAATGTTCTGCTAAAGTAAACAAAATTCCATAGAAGTACAGTCTTGTACCTGTTCATGGGCTATAACAGCATTCCTGAAGTTGCCTAGAAGGTAATGTGTATTCCCCAGATTTCCATACGCACGTCCCTGGGCTGCTCTATCACCCAACTCTGTCACTATTGTCAAGTTTTCCCTGATGAGGGGGAAAGAAAGAAAAAAAAATAAAAAGAGAGACCTAATAAGTTGTTCATAGGAAACTACAAGCCATAAAATAATTGGTCTTCCCATTACTACAAAGGAAAAGATTATTTTCCCTTTACTGGCTAAGTGGCCTTGACATAGCACTAAGCATTATCTAGTCTGATACCAGCAGATACTAGACTGTTTTATCCTCCGCAGGCTGGTGGGCTCAACTCTTGGAACAGGGGAAGATCATCTGCTCAGAACCTGCTAGCCAGACTCAAAGTACATCCATTCTCCTGTGACAGTTGTGGCGTTTCCAGCACAAAGTGGGTAAAGGTTACTTAAGGAAAGACCAAATGCCGACTCAGATCTGCTGATGCACAGGTCTTACCCTGGTTTCTGAGCAGATGGCAGGGCCCGAAGATGTTGGAGTGACTTATAACAGGTAAAAACAACAAGAAGTCCTTGTGGCACCTTAGAGACTAACAAATTTATTTAGGCATAAGCTTTTGTGGGATATAACCCACTTCATTAGATGCATGGAGTGGAAAATACAGTAAGCAGGTATAAATATACAGCACATGAAAAGATGGGAGTTGCCTTACCAAGTGGGGGGGGGACAGTGTTAACGAGGCCAATTCAATTAGGGTGGATGTAGCCCATTCCCAACAGTTGACAAGAAGGGGTGAGTATCAACAGAGGGCTTGTTAGCACTACAAAAAGTAATTTTCCCCCTGTTGATATTCACTCCTTCTTGTCAACTGTTGGGAATGAGCCACATCCACCCTAATTGAATTGACCTCGTTAGCACTGACCTGCCATTTGGTAAGGCAACTCCCATCTTTTCATGTGCTGTATATTTATACCTGCTTACTGTATTTTCCACTCCATGCATCTAATGAAGTGGGTTATATCCCACAAAAGCCTATGCCCAAATAAATTTGTTAGTCTCTAAGGTGCCACAAGGCCTCCTCGTTGTTTTTACTGATACAGACTAACATGGCTATCCCTCTGAAACTTATAATAGGTAGAGATAGATACAGTTGTGTGGAATTACAGAGAAGCAAATAGCAGGAATGAAACCAAAGCCACCCTAAAAAAAATCCCCAGGTATGACTCCTTTACTCCTTTCATGTTTTATTATCTTATCCCAAAAGCCAACATATTGTTGCTGGTACCATTAAATGGTGCTACTCTATACTTTAGTTCACAACACTGAAGGTTTCTTACTATTTTAAGCTATTTATATGCTCCTAAGCTTCTTGAGCTAGTGATTTTTCTCTTTTCAGTCACAGCCTTTTGAAATCATTACTTACTCATAATAACCTGCAGCTTTTTGTAATGCAGCCTTTACTTCATCTGGAAGTTCCCCTGGATCATGGGTCCCAGCACAGGCTACATTTTTCCCTTTGGAGTGATACACATTTCCAAGATTATAAAGTGCTCTTGCTTCTCCAACCTAGAACACAATATCAGTATGTTGGAAAGATTCCGAAATCCTGTGCAGCTCTGTGCTGTATCAACTATTAGAACCATCAGCCAGAGAAAGCAAGTTTCTCAACTATTAATGGGGAGCTATGATCATTTTGGAGAGTTACACCCCCAGAGCATCCCAACAAAGCAGTTGTGCCTGTGCCTCTGGTGCTTCCACCTGTAATATCCTAAGTAGGAGCACTCAAACGTGCAGGTATCTTCATAGTGTAAGTGGTTACATGACAAACCACTCAAGACCACTATACAAAGACTCATCAGTATGTGCTAGTACTTCTATAATTATTGTTCTATAAAATTACAGCCAGATTGACAGTAACTGAATGTTCACCATTCTTACCTTGTCATTAAGCTCTCTGGAAATATCTAGGTGCCTTTGACAACAAACAATAGCATCTTCAAAATTCCCAAGCACCTTTAAGGTGTTTCCCAAATTACCACTAGCTTTAGCTTCACCTAGTTGATCTCCAATGGTCCTGAAATTAAAAGAATACAATAATCCAGTAAATCCTGTACATTTGCAATAGATATATGTTCAATGCACTGTAAACAGAATTACATGGAAGGTTATTTCTCTTCATAACATCTACACTAGTATAAAGTGCACATTTCGTTCACAATTTATAAGGTTATATGTTTATTTTTCTTTTATAAATAAATTATATGCACACACACAGTTCAATTGTAGAATTCAGCTTAGCAGAAACTGGGGGACATTTATTTTAATTTTATTAGAACTGCTATTTACTACCTTTGTGTATGGTGTGACACTGCACCCCATATTCTTCATAGTGATATTAGTAGGATATAATTATATCATTATATTATGATGTATTTTATGCAAGATAAGGCATGTGAGGTATCACTGGAAAGGTTATGATTATCCTATTTGTATGCATGGATCATTTTTGTATCCGAAGTTATGAATATTGACTATTTATCTATTTCACAGGTTCCTGGGCAACACCCACTAGGCAAAATGCTCTCAGTCTAGATCAAGGGTGGCCAACCTGAGCCTGAGAAGGAGCCACAGTTTACCAATGTACATTGCCAAAGAGCCACAGTAATAAGTCAGCAACCCCCCATTAGCTCCCCCCCACCACTCCCAGTGCCTCCCACCCACCGGCAGCCCCACTGATCAGTACCTCCCTTTCCCTCCCAATCAGCTGTTTTGTGGCATGCAGGAGGCTCTGGGGAGGGGAAGGGGGAGGGCACAGCAGGCTCAGGGGAGGGAAGGGAAGGGGTGAAGTGGAGGCAGGGCCTGTGGCAGAGCCAGGGGTTGAGCAGTGAGCATCCCCTGGCACAGTGGAAAGTTGGCGCCTGCAGCTGCAGCCCCGGAGTTGGTGCCTGTACAAGGAGCTGCATATTCACTTCTGAAGAGCTGCCTGTGGCTCCAGAGCCACAGGTTGGCCACCCCTGGTCTAGACGGCTGGCTGGGAAGGGCCCATTCAGGTTAAAGAGCCATTCAGAAGAAACAATAGGATTTAGGAGAAGCTTGTCTCCCACCTGGTGAGCCTTCCTGTGAACCTGCCAAAAAGACAGTGGGGGATGGCTGTTGTGACTCTATAGGGACATGTGACCAGATCACCTGGTGCTGGACTCCATCGTGGGATTTTAGTATTTTTCCCATTGACAGGCGTGGGAACCAAGCTTTGAAACACAGGATTCCCACCATATGTAAAAGCTATATAACGCAGGGGAGTGACATTATTGAGGTTCTTTACTGACTCCCACCCAAGAAGACTCCTGGAAACACCTACGAAACAAAGACTGAACTTGCAGAAGTGCTGGACCCAGACTAAAGAGATTTTTAGCCTGTGAACGGAACACCTGGGGATTCCAAGCTGTAAGCAAGTGCAGCTTGCCTCTTAAGAATCTGCAGCCTGCTTGTATCATCACTTAGGGTGAGAATCTGCTATTCATATCCAATCTATTTAGTATATTAAGCTTAGTTCGCGTATTTTGTTTATTTGCTACATAATCTGCTTTGATCTATTTGCTATCCCTTATAATCAATTAAAAAATTTATCTTCTGTAGGTAATAAATTTTTTTTACTTTCTCTAATCCAGGGTGTGAGAATCATAACTTGGGGTGAAAGGCTGCTGCATATTCCTCTCCACACTGTGGGAGGGGGCGCATTTTATGAGCTTACACTATACCGTTCCCTGTGCAGCACAAAATGGAATAATTCTGGGTTTATACTCCAGAGGGGGTGTCTGCCTGTGGAGCTGGTAGGTACCCTAGCTGGAGCCTTCCCATACAGGGGCTGGTCAGAGAGCCTGCCTGCATTTAATTATAGCTGGATGTGTCCCTTTATGTATGTATGCTGGTGAAAGAGCAGGCTAGAGAGGATTCTGCAGCTTGTCACAGCAGTACAGTGTAAAAGGAAGCCCAGGCTTGTGGGTCAGGAGGGCACATTGGTAACCCGGTTCCTGTTGGCACCCTGGAGGGGACCAGTCACATATGCCACACCTTACTTATTGGTATGTTACACCAAAAAACCCAGGACCCTGGAAGATAATTGTGATAGTACTCTAAAGAAAGAGGGGAAAAATGTCAATGCAAGAAGCTATTTTTCTTCTGGAAATGTGAAATCTCTGGCTTGAATCTACAGTTGTTGTCTGCTGTAATTTGTCTTTGGGGGGACAAGGATGAAATCAATACAAATTAATGTGTCAATTCTAGATACCTTTACTATGCAAAGCTGGCAATGAATAGTTAGGTGTCACAACTTGGTGTAATAGCACTATGTTCACACCTTCCCCAGAACCTAAATTAAGGTCTATTAGAACATTTGTCTTCATGAGGGAGGAAAAATTTCAAATGCAACAGTCAAACATAATTATCCAGACCTCCTGCCCTTAAGGTATAATTTTCTCACTGTTGTATAGGAACAGCTTCTTTAGATTATACTGCTGAAAACTTAAAATTTAAACATGGAAGTCTGAAAACTAGAAGGGCTTGGAAAAAAGAATCAAATATATGTAATGAAAAGCTTAAAACGTTAAAAGATACCTGTAGAAACACCACATATACTTCGTATATTTTAATCACAACATCACATTATTAGTTTTAAAGAGAAATATACTAGTGAGTTGTGTCTATTAAACAATAATGGCAGCTTAATTTTTGGAAAGTCAGGTAGAGTTAGCTTTAGAAACAGGAAAGGGTGAAGAACTGATGGATTTAAAGAGGAAGCCGTCACAAATCTGGCAACCCTACATCTCCCCAGTAAAGTGATAACCAAATTATTTGCCAGAATACTAACCGCCACCCAATGTCTCTAACAAGCATTAACAATGAATGTTTCACTGAACAAACCATTGCTCATCTTCACAAGAACAGAACGGAGATTGAGGATGTACCTAATGGAATACAAAATTACCTTGCAAGGGTTAAATCATGGTGGTGGTATTCCAGGGCTTTTGCATATTCATGCAGGTAGAAATAAGCATTGCCTAGCTGACTGTAAATAGCACTAAGTGTTTTTAGATCTTCTGTTCCAACCTGAACTGCAGCTTCAAAGAAAGACACGCCAGCTCGACAATCTCCTGCTTTACACAGTCGCTCGCCTTCCAAGGCCAGCTCCAGACAGGAAGCTTCCATTCTGCACAATTTGAGGGGGAAAAAGGTAACGTTCAGTCTAAATATAGTTCTTTCCATAAGAGCCTGAATTCTGAAGACATTTATGCACAGGAAGTTTCTCTGAATACTAGAAACCTACAAATACACATTAAAAACTCTCTACGTTTGTTTGGAACAAGGTTTCCTTATCACAAAGCAAGCATTAAGTTTACTACTATTACATTATATAAACTGGTGCTGGTAATGAATGTAGAATGTTCTACACAAAGTCAGGAGAGAAAAATCCTCTCTCAATATCTAAAACCAAAAATTTGTATATTGGGCTAGGTCTCAGCCAATCAGGGCCGTCCTTAGGATTTATGGGGCCCTACGCAGTATTATTAAACTGGTGCCCTTATGCCCGATGGCAGTCCAGGCTTGCAGCCCAGGGCGGGGGAGGGACGAGGCAGGAAAGGATACTGAGACGCCCAGCCAGCCTCACGGCAGCGGAGACACTCAGTTCTCCGCAGAGACCCCTGTACCCTCTCTCATGCAGAATGCGCGGCGCTGGTGCATTTGGCTCTGTGAATATGGCCCATGCCTAAGGAGACTGCAGTGCACACTGGGTGTGCGGGAGCCGACCCGCTCTTACCTGCTGTCATGGGCAGTGGGTGAAGCTGCTGCTTGGGGAGGCTCGCATACACCTGCTCCGTCCCAGGCCCTGTCCCACTCCACCCAGGGCCCTCCCTCTCCCCACTGTCTCCTTCCTCTTTTCCCTCCCACACCCTGCTCACCCCCTTCCAGCCAAATCCCTGAACCAAAATGAAGCAAAATGACATTTGGAAGAAACACACTTCTGCAATTTCTTTCTAAAGAAAATAAAGCATGTTTTCCATTGCATGCCAGATGGTGAAGACTGGATATGCAGAAGGTACCTAATTAAAAGCACTAAACTGGGAAATAAAAAATGTCAGTCACAAGTTTTTTGATATGCCCTGAAGTTTGTCAGAGATTTAGTTGCAAAAACTTTGTAGGAAGGGCGAGTCAGCTGTCTTGCTGAATACAACATTAAATATTATGGAATACATGATGCAGCTCTTCTCTGTTTTACATTCTCTTAATCAGTATTTCTAAACTGATTTTACATTTTAAATGTACTCTTAAGCCTTCATAAAGTTATCATTCCAGATTACTACATATTTAACTCACTGAAACAAAGATGTTATTTTAAATTAATCAGTCACAGAGGTTTAATGTGTTTATAACAATGTTCATTGGTTTTAGAAAAAGGGAACACTAATTTACTTTGTGTGACCTCCATAACAGACATGTTTATGAAATTTCACCAATTTTGAAAAATGTGTTTCCAAAGATTTTAGGCATAACAAAGGATTGTATATCTCACTAGGTATCGATTTTGTTGGAGGGTTCTCTTAAAACTAGTTCATCAGCTAGTCAGAAGTAAAGAAAGGGAAACACTTTGTCCAGCTCTCTAGAAGGAAAGGGGTGTTGTCCCTTTAAGGGCTCTCTTCAACTGGAGAAAGGGATGGACAGAAAGGACAAGACGACTTTGGAAGCAAGTTTTTTGTACTACAGTAATTAAAATTAAAGTGTGTATTTTAGATAAGGGTGGTCTTTTGAAGGATTTCTTTAAAAAACTATTTTTCTGAAGAGCCAAGCATTTAAGGCTAAAGATGTTTGTGCATCTAAAAATCTATGCAAGGATGTTTTAGAGATGTGATTTTATAATCTTCACCAACTCACTAATGAAATATTTTTAAATCAAATTTTAAAAACTAAGGTCCTGTAGACTAACATGTTCTGAGTAAATATTACAGTAATGCACAACTGTTTTTGTCAGTAAATTCAGAAACTAACAGTATATACCCGAAAAAAGAAAAGGAGTATTTGTGGCACCTTAGAGACTAATCAATTTATTTGAGCATAAGCTTTCGTGAGCTACAGCTCACTTCATCGGATGCATACTGTGGAAACTGCAGAAGACATTATATACACAGAGACCATGAAACAATACCTCCTCCCACCCCACTCTCCTGCTGGTAGCAGCTTATCTAAAGTGATCACTCTCCTTACAATGTGTATGAAAATCAAGGTGGGCCATTTCCAGCACAAATCCAAGTTTAACCAGAACGTCGGGGGGGGGGGGGGGGGGGGGGGGGGGGGGGGGAGAGGAACAAAAAAAAAGGGGAAATAGCCACTCCCAGTCTCTATTTAAGCCTAAATTAATAGTATCTAATTTGGTGGTAGCGTAGGGCCTGAAGAGGGAGTCTACACAGCCAGACAATCTCAGGCATTGGCACCCTGACAGCAGGATTGTCTGGCTATGTAGACTCCCTCCTCAGGCCCTACGCTACCAGCACTCCCAGCTAACTATTTTACATTTGGGGACAATGTATACCTTTAGATCAGCGGCACTGCTATGGGTACCCGCATGGCCCCACAATATGCCAACATTTTTATGGCTGATTTAGAACAACGCTTCCTCAGCTCTCGTCCCCTAACGCCCCTACTATACTTGCGCTATATTGATGACATCATCATCATCTGGACCCATGGAAAAGAAGCCCTTGAGGAATTCCACCATGATTTCAACAATTACCATGCCACCATCAACCTCAGCCTGGTCCAGTCCACACAAGAGATCCACTTCCTGGACACTACAGTGCTAACAAACAATGGTCACATAAACACCACCCTATACCGGAAACCTACTGACCGCTACTCCTACCTACATGCCTCCAGCTTTCACCCTGACCACACCACACGATCCATCGTCTACAGCCAAGCTCTGCGATACAACCGCATTTGCTCCAACCCCTCAGACAGAGACAGACACCTACAAGATCTCTATCAAGCATTCTTACAACTACAATACCCACCTGCGGAAGTGAAGAAACAGATTGATAGAGCCAGAAGAGTTCCCAGAAGTCACCTACTACAGGACAGGTCTAACAAAGAAAATAACAGAACGCCACTAGCCGTCACCTTCAGCCCCCAACTAAAACCCCTCCAACGCATTATTAAGGATCTACAACCTATCCTGAAGGATGACCCAACACTCTCACAAATCTTGGGAGTCAGGCCAGTCCTTGCCTACAGACAGCCCCCCAACCTGAAGCAAATACTCACCAGCAACCACATACCACGCAACAGAACCACTAACCCAGGAACCTATCCTTGCAACAAAGCCCGTTGCCAACTGTGCC
Source organism: Caretta caretta (assembly GCF_965140235.1). Taxonomy (NCBI): domain Eukaryota; kingdom Metazoa; phylum Chordata; order Testudines; family Cheloniidae; genus Caretta; species Caretta caretta. The sequence continues at coordinate 66,870,177 of NC_134213.1, forward strand.
CACATATCTATTCAGGGGACACCATCACAGGGCCTAATCACATCGCCACACTATCAGAGGCTCGTTCACCTGCACATCCACCAATGTGATATATGCCATCATGTGCCAGCAATGCCCCTCTGCCATGTACATTGGTCAAACTGAACAGTCTCTACGTAAAAGAGTAAATGGACACAAATCAGATGTCAAGAATTAGAACATTCATAAACCAGTCAGAGAACACTTCAATCTCTCTGGTCACGCGATTACAGACATGAAAGTCACTATTTTACAACAAAAAAACTTCAAATCCAGACTCCAGCAAGAAACTGCTGAATTGGAATTCATTTGCAAATTGGATACAATTAACTTAAGCTTGAATAGAGACTGGGAGTGGCTTAGTCATTATGCAATGTAGCCTACTTCCCCTTGTTTTTTCCTACCCCCCCTCCCCCCAACGTTCTTGTTAAACCCTGGATTTGTGCTGGAAATGCCCCACCTTGATTATCATACACAATGTAAGGAGAGTGGTCACTTTGGATAAGCTATTACCAGCAGGAGAGTGAGTTTGTGTGTTGGGGGGGGGGGGGGGTGAGAAAACCTGGATTTGTGCTGGAAATGCTCCACCTTGATTATAATACACATTGTAAGAAGAGTGATCACTTTAGATAAGCCATTACCAGCAGGAGAGTGGGGTGGGAGGAGGTATTTTTTCATGCTTTGTGTGTATATAATAGGATCTTCTACACTTTCCACAGTATGCATCCGATGAAGTGAGCTGTAGCTCACGAAAGCTTATGCTCAAATAAATTGGTTAGTCTCTAAGGTGCCACAAGTACTCCTTTTCTTTTTGCGAATACAGACTAACACGGCTGTTACTCTGAAACCTTTCTCTCAGAATATAATAGACGAGGCAGGGTGTTTTCTCTTCTCATTTATGCCTCCTGCCACTACTATAGCACAAATAAACAAAAAACAAACAAACAAGTCCCCCTTTAGAGCTCAGAAGTCTAAGTTTGCTTAGAAAATGTAACAAAGTGAAGAGAAGAGAAGCGGATTTGTTCAACATGGAATAAGGATTTTTAAAATATCCTGATTATACTGAAACCTATTTCCACATCAATATTGCTACTATGCAGAATGTGCTCTGAAGAGATAAAGAAGTGTTAGCCTTTTTTATACAGACTGATTTTCCAGAGATTTATGATATTTTGGCCTTATATAAAACCTTAAGGACTCTAAAATGCTTTACAAAGGTTATAAAAGTTCCAATATTTAGGTGAGCTAAAAAATTCTACAGTACTGTCAAAAGTATCAGCTGACATTTGGTTTGGGCAAAATATAAACTGATGGTTTCAATTTTAATAGATTTATGGTTTACAGTAGCTAAGAAATTAAAAAGGATCCAGTTTAACATGTGCTCGCTCATCTGATGTATGCTAGTAGTTAGTCAGTGGAACTACAATAACTTCCCCAGTTGAGGTTCTGCCCCAAAAAGACGATATGTTTAATTTTAAAAAGTTAGATACCATAATTGCCTGCAAAATGTCATGCCTTTTTTTTAAAAAAAACAGTTAATAGAGAAACATTTAAATTAACTATTGAACAAGTACATTCACTACTTTTTCTAACGTTTTAGGTACAATATTTTCCGACTCACTTCAATGGTACTTGCCATTAGATGGCCTTGTAATGTCAATACAACTCTATGGAAACTAAACAGCACTGTAAAGAACAAAGTGAATCAACTACCCGACAAACAGACAACAACAACAGTATGTATTTCAATTAAGGTTGTTTTACTCAGAAGAAGCAGTCAGATACTTGGAAGATGTTTCACTAATGTGAGCCAAGAATGTGAATAGTTACAGATATTTTCTGCATTGTTTACAATATAGCACTGCTATCAATTGATAAAGTAGTACAAAGTGAAGTTGCAACAAGAGTACATTTTGAGCTTAGGCCATGCACAAAGCAGCTTTGTTAGGAGAGCTGCAATAATCAAAGACGCCCTCCTTGTGCATTCAATCTTATAAACTGCTGAATTGTTAGTAATTACACATGAACATTTTCTACTGTTCCTCAAAAGACCCATACCTAAACAAGAATGTCAGGATTCTCCATCTAAAGTAGTATAACCATATTATTTTCAAAAGTATAGACATTTATATAAGCATTAAAAAAGGTAATATGCTAACAAATTCCAAAAATAAAATAGAATTCCATACTTTGGAAAAAAAAAATCTGACAACCTGAAGTCTTATTCTGGAAAACCACTCACTAAAATATACCCATAACTTCTAAAAATTGTTCTTTAACTTGGTTTACAAAGTAGATACAACAGCTACTCAACACCAAACTGCCTTTCATCCCCAAAACTATCTTTCAGAATCTAATAATTGCTTATTCTCAGCATAACATTTTAAATACAATTAAAACATTTTCTATTATTAGTGTTCCTTTCCATCACTAGGACAACCATTTATAACTCTTCATCCGATGTTCTCTATTGTTTAGTATTCTGCACAACTGCAACATCATGCATTTCTAGGCTAAAAGGAAAACTCTTTGGCCTCTGAGTTATTTAAAAAGGAGTACTTGTGGCACCTTAGAGACTAACAAATTTGAGCATAAACTTTTGTGAACTACAGCTCACTTCAGATCTTATGCTCAAATAAATTTGTTAGTCTCTAAGGTGCCACAAGAACTCCTTTTCTTTTTGTGAATACAGACTAACACAGCTGCTACTCTGAAACCTGAATTATTTAAAGTTTTTATTGGGTAGGACACTGACCTAATTAAACGTCAAAACTAGATCTGAGGAAATTAGTACACAGTACTATAAAAGCTCAAAAATATTAGATAACATTTTACCTAATCTGGGAGGAGAGTTTAAGCATGGAAATTGCATACAGCAGCTAGTACAGTTTATTATATGTTCACACCCTAGTGACGTAGAAAACATTTAACACTCAGGCAAATCTCCAGTACAATGAGAATTAATACGTCAAAACACTGAAAAGCAAAATCACTAACACTGGCAATTAAAAATATCCCCCAACACCAACAGCTATTTCACTGGCATTACTAAAGTGCCGATAGATATCAAGGGAGCTGAAGAACAGTTAATGTAACTTTTATATTATGAAACACTGATTAAGGAATTAGTAGGTAACAAAACATTTTATAAAATCTGAGCAGGAACAAAGTATTTTGAAAGCCCCACTGGATTGCTTTTCAGGAGAACCAGAGTAGTGTAGGCCATAAGTAAAATGAGTTAACTAAATTGTACTGTACCTGGTAGTCTTTGACATTCCACAACTTAAGCAGAGTGACATAATAGACATACTTAACTTTTGTAATACAACCTATGCCTGGTAGCCGGCAAAGATGAAGAAGAAAAAAGGTATGTCAACCATGGAGTTCTTCCCAGGCCCAACTTTCCAGACTGGATATCCATAACCCACAGTACTTTTATGTTTTGAGAAGTTGAAGAACTGCTATTTGTTCCACAGAGCCATCTTCTTTCAATTTATTGCACAGTGTACGTGTTAAACGTTGTTTGGGAAACGCCAGAAATGATTATGTACAGTATGTCATACCATCAGCAACAAAAGATTTAAGATTTAACACACTTCATTGGGTAATCTTAACTAATCCTATCCCAAGAGGTTCTCTCCGGGCACCTCATGTTAACTGACACATCCAATTAACTTGACGTGTAGAAAATATGGTGCTCCTCAGTACTAAGACTTACACAATCACTTAAGTTTCTTTAGATTTTAACTTGCAATGGACTTTGTACTAGAGTTTCATATTCTTGAGAAATAAGCTATGTGTACTGCTTGACTTCAGTTCTATAAACTGAAATCTAGCTATCACTACCTTCACAGTAAATGAACATTTAGCTTGGATACTGTGATGTATTCGGGAACTATGCATTAAAGCCACAGAAAAAGGCACAAAGAGGCCTGAGGCATACAAGGGAGATAGTTTAAGAAAATGTGATATAACACAGAAAAACCATTTAAAATATTTTCTCTCTGCTGTCATACATCCAAGTAATTTTACACTATACATGTTCCTTAGCAAATAAAATATTATTTGATGAAACATCACTTCATCAAGAAACAAAATACAAACTTTTGACTTTTTTTAGTATGTACCAAGTGAAAGATAAAACAGTTATTAACCTTTCCATAAGCGTTGTTCTTTAAGATGTGTTGCACATGTCCATTCCACTGTAGATGTGTGCCCTGAGTACAGTTGCTGGAAATTTTTCCCTCAGTGGTACCGTCAAGTCAGCTCTGGCACCCTACTCTTGGACATCACCGAGTAAGAGCATCTCCAATGGAGTTTTGGCATCAGGGGGAATCTCCACAGGTTCCAAAAGGGCCACTGCATTGGAATAGGTAAGTGACCACTAGGCCAAGTGCGCCATGGTACTCCTGTGCCAGGGACCATGGTGGGGTAGGGATGCGTGGAGGCGTGGCAGAGAGTCTACTCCTCGGATGAGAAGAATACAACCCAATTTCTGACTCCGAAAACAAGCCTTCTTCTGGGGACCGTGGAGGTGAGACTCCCACTGGTGCTGGAGATTACTGCTGGGGCGGGGAGGCATGCATCAGGGCCAGCTCTCGACGGTACCATGGGGCCCAGAACCGGATGGCAGCTGGGTGCTACGTGATCCCTCCTGCCCGCAGGCCCCGGCACTGCCAACTCTTGTACTGCCAGCAACGGCAGTACCAAGAGGGCCACCAGGTCTCTGGCCACAGCAAATGCCTCCGGAGTGGACAGAACCACAACAATGCTGATGCCACACTGTCCCTCCAGTGCACACGGTTCAGCACTGCCTGCATAGGGGGTTGAAGTCAACGGTGCCACCTGCAATGCCGACGCAGAGGAGTGGCCTGACTTAGGTTGCACTGCACGCTGCTCCCCATTCTTGGACTTCTTTGGTGTCGGGGAATGACCCATCTCGGTCAGCTGCTCCTTGTATCTCTTTCTCGGCACTGAGGATGGCGAATGGTGCCAGGACTCCAATACAGTGGGAGGAGCACTCTGCATCAAAGCTGATGTGCTCGGTGCTGAGTTCAACCAGCTTGGCTCAGAGGAAGGTCTGAGCACCGTTTTCATCAATAGAAACTTTAACCTGGACTCCAAATCTTTCTTCATATGAAATTTAAACTTGCTGCAGATCCGACAGCGATCCCTGATGTGAGCCTCATCAAAGCACTTTAGACAGCTAGAGTGCAGGTCACTCAAAGGCATAGCCTTGTTGCAGGAGGCACAGGGCTTGAAGCCTGGTTACCGAGGCATGCCTCGGCACCAGGAACGGACGAAACTCCGCTAACTGATGGAGAAGCGCCAATTATGCTATCTAAACTAAAAAACTGTTACTAACCTTTTCGTAACTGTTCTTCGAGATGTGTTGCACATGTTCATTCCGCTGTAGGTGTGTGTGCACCCTGTGCACAGCTGCCAGAAATTTTTCCTCTAGTGGTATCCATCAGGTCAGCTCTGGAGCCCCCTGGTGCCACATGCTCATAGCGCCAGTATAAGGGGCTATGCTGAGCCTGCACTCCTCATTTTCTTCTTACTGACCACTCCAAGAGTGGGGCCGTCGGGTGGGTCTTGGAATGGACATGTGCAATACATCTCAAAGAACAACAGTTACGGAAATGTTAGTTAACCGTTTTTTCTTTTTGTTGGAGTGTTTGCCCATGTCCATTTCATTGTAGGTAACTCACAAGCAGTTGCGTTGGAGGTGGGCTCGGAGATCAAGGACAAGCCAACTGTAGTACTGCGTGGCCAAAGTGTGAATCATCTCTGGCCTGCTGAGCGATGGCATAATGCATCGAGAACGTGTACACTGAAGACCAGGTGGAGGCTCGACAGATGTCTTGAATCGGAACTTGAGACAGAAAAGCTGCAGAACAGGCCTGAGATCTTGTGGAATGAGCGGTCAGGTTTGGTGGAGGGGAAGTCCCTGCCAGGTCATAACACGCTCGGATCATGATGTGATCTAAGACAAAATCCTCTGTGCAGATACAGGGAGGCCTTTCATCCTTTCTGCTATTGCTATGAAGAGCTGAGGCAATCTACAGAATAGCTTAGTCCTTTCAATGTAGAATGCCAAAGCGCACCTCGTCCAAAGATTGCAGGCACTGCTCTCCTCTGTTCACAAGAGTCGCCGAGTAAAAGACTGGGAAAAAGACTGGTTGGTTACAGTGGAACTGGGACACCACTTTCAGAAGAAATTTTGGACGTGGATGTAGCTGGACCTTATTTTTAAAGAAAATATGTGTATGGAAGCTCTGCGGTGAGGGCCCAAATCTCTGATACTCTCCTGGCCAATGTAATGACCACCAGAAAGGCAACCTCCCAAAAGAGCTGTAATAATGAGCACGTTGCTAGTGGCTCGAAGTACGAGTTTGTCAGCTTTGAGATAAGGTTCAAATCCCAGGGAGAAAATGGGTCTCTTACTTGGGGAAATGCCTTCTCCAGGCCTTTCAGAAAACAGCTTACCTTCTCATGAGAAGAGAGGGACTTATTGTCAACTTTGGGATGGAACGCGGAGATAGCTATCAGATGAACCTTGATTGAAGACAGGGAAAGGCCTTGGTCTTTCAAGGATAAAAGAACATCTTCTGTATTTTCCGCAGTATGCCTCCGATGAAGTGAGCTGTAGCTCACGAAAGCTTATGCTCAGATAAATTGGTTAGTCTCTAAGGTGCCACAAGTACTCCTTTTCTTTTGCGAATACAGACTAACATGGCTGTTACTCTGAAACCTGTCAAGGATAAAAGGTAGTCCAAAACTATTTGCAGGGATGTGCACTCCGGTGGAACTCCTTGCTGTGATGACTGCACAGAAAATCACTTCCATTTTTCCCAGTAAGTTATCCTCGTGGAGGGCTTCCTGCTGCCCAACAGAACTTTATGCACTTGTTTGGAGCAAGCTAGTTCCTCAGGATTTAGCCATAAAGATTCCAGGCCTTCAGATGCAATGCGCTGAGGTTTGGATGAGGCAGTGACCCGCATGGGTGCCAGGTTTGTATAATTTTTGTTGGTGCCCAGAACAGGTCCAAGCAGAGCTATCCTGTTGATAGGACAGACCAGGGCAACCGCCTTAGGCCCCATGCTTTGGAGGGCCCCGCACTTCAGGGGGACACAGGATCCAGGGCAGCCCGGGGAGCTGGGGGGGAAGGGGGGGCCTGGCACCACCAGCAGCGAGCGACCTGGTCTCAGCCCACCCCGCTTTGCCTGCATTGCTTGGGGGAGGGGGTGGAAGCCATAAAGAGGCGGAAGCGGGGGCAGGGTGGAGCAGGGGCGGGAAGGCCAAGCCCCTCTGCTAACCTTCCAGGCCACCCTGGACTCTGTATCCCCCTGAAGCACAGCGCCCCCCAAAGCGCAGGACCCAGGGTGGTTGCCCCAGTCCGTCCTATGTATGGGACAGCTCTGAAAATATAAGCCCAAACATTGGTGGAGCTGGGCCCACGTTCCTGAATACTGATGGAGCATGGACACCACGGACCCATATAACTCGCTGCCTATAGTGGCCCGTAGTCTTGTGTGATCAGGTCTGGGAATAACTAGAGACTGTTCAGAGGCTCTATGGACAGCCAAAGTAGCAGGGAGTACCAATGTTTCCTGGGCCCCGGTGGAGCTATTAGGATGACCCAAGCTTGGTCCTGCTTGATCTTCATCAGAACCTTGTGAATCAATGGGATGGGTGGAAAAACGTACAGTAGGTGATTCGACCATAACAGGAGAAAAGTGCTGATGAGAGACCCTTGACTGTGGCCCCTCAGGGAGCAGAACTGCTGACACTTCCTGTTGGTACAGGTGGCAAACAGGTCTATGTGGGGAACTCCCCACCTGCAGAAAATGTCCCTCGTGACATCCGGGCGGAGAGAGCACTCGTGGTGAGCTGAGAAGGACCTGCTCAGGTGATCTGCAAGAAGATTTTGCACCCCTGGAATGTAAGACACTTCGAGGCCTATCAAATTTGCTATGCATAATTCCCAGACAGATTGCCTCTTGACAGAGTTCCTCCATCTGTTGATATAGAACATGGCTGAGGTATTGCCCATAAAAAACAGAGATCATGGTGTTTGTGATGAGAGGCAAGAATGCCTGGCAAGCCAGGTGGACAGCCCTCAGTTTCGTGATATCGATATAGAGCGTGAACTCCTCTCGAGACCACAGACCAAATCCTAGCACTGAGAGGTCAGTGACCAGATGTGCTGATGGTCAGGGCCTCGCAAAAGGTACCCCCGCACAGACCGTATTGCAGTCTAACCACCACGTTACCGAGTCCAGAACTTGCAGAGGTATCGGGAGAACCCTGTCCAGGTGGTGCCTGGACGGGGAATAGACAGAGGCTAACCAAGCTTGGAGAGGTGGACGGAGTCTCAGACTTGCATGTCGAACCATGTAGGTACACGATGCATGTGTCCGAGGAGGCTTAAACAAACGAACTGTCGTGATCAGCTGTGACTGCAGGGAGCTTATTTGGGATGAAATCTCCCAGAAGTGGTCCTTGGGTAGAAGAGCTTTTGCTTGTAGGGAGTTGAGAACTGCCCCTATAAATTCTATGTGTTGCACCGGTATGAGGGTCGACTTCTGGATGTTTATTGGTAGACCCAAGGACTGAAAGGTCATTTGTATCAGAGCAATGTCCAGCTCCACCTACACTTGGGACCGACCTTTGATCAGCCAGTCGTTGAGTTATGGGAAGACTTGGACCCCTTTCTTTCTCAGAAAAGCTAACTTCCACTGCCATGCATTTGGTGAATACTCTTGGGGCCATGGACTTTCCAAAAGGCAGGGATGCAAATTGGTAATGGGCCTGGTTCATCACAAACCTTTGGTACCTCCTTTGGCCCTGGAATATCAATTCATGGAAATAGGCATCTTTCAAGTCGAGGGCAGCATACCAATCCCTGAATCCAGTGACAGGATGATTGAGGCCAAGGAGACCATGCATATGGTTGAGTCCATACAGGTCTAGGAAGGGCCTGAGACCTGCCTTAGCCTTGGGTATAAGAAAATACCGGGATAGTACCCTCTTCCCCTTAGATGTAGTGGAACCTCTTCCACGGCTCCCATCCGAAGGAGGATTGAACCTCTTGTTGCAGAAAAAGCTCGTGAGAAGGGTCCCTGAAGAGGAACAGGGTAGGAGGGTGGGAAGGTGGGGTAGAAACAAACTGGAGGGTATATCTGGATTCCACAGAGCTTAGAACCCAGCAGTCCGAAGTAATGTGTTCCCAGGCTTAGAGTAAATGGGAAAGGCAGTTGGAAAAGATAGGGTTGACTGGATCCTGGAGGAGGGGGGTTGATAGTCCATCGTCAAGTGCCTCGTCAAAACGAATATCTCAAGATGCCAGATTGGCTCGGAGCCACTTGAGAAGGTCCCATAGAGGATGAGGGCGGAGGTGGTCTGTGCCCAAACCCTCCGTTTCTCCTCCTCCTCTGATCCTGCCTCGGCAGTTGGGAGTAATAACATCCATACTGCTGAGGTCTATAGGACCTTCTTGACTGGGCGGGCATATGCAGACCCAGCAATTTCAGTGGCGCCCTAGAATCTTTAAGGCCATGTAGCCTCACATCCGTTAGTTCAGAAAAGAGAGAGGATCCCTCAAAGGGCAGGTCTTGGATTGTCTGTTGCATGTCCTGAGGAAAACCTGACCATTGCAACCATGAAGCTCAACATATAGTGACAGCCGTGGCCATTTACCTAGCCGCAGAATCCAGGGCTACCTGCAACAAAGTCCTCACCACTGTCTTCCCTCTTCCACGAGGGCCAAGAACCCTTATCATCCTGGGGAAATTTGCCCAGAAATTTGTCCATTGACCCCCCACATATTAAAATCATAGCAAGACAACATGGCTTGCTGGTTCACTATTTGGAACTGCAATTCTCCTATAGAATAAGCCTTTCTCCCCAGGAGGTCTAATTTTTTAGGGTCTTTTGCCTTAGGCATCAGTCTTGCCTGGCCTTGACAGTCTCTCTCTCTCTCTGGCAGCCACCACTACAAGGGACCCTGGGGGAGGGTGAGAAAATAAGAACTCACAGAAAGTCCTTGGCTGGTACAAAATATTTTAGCTCAGTCCACTTGGCCATGTATGGGAAAGGCCACCCTAGAGGGACCTCCCGTCCCTAAGATGTCCAGGAAGCAGTCAATAGTTTCCCTTACTTCCTCTGCCTGGATATTTAGGTTGGACGCCACCCGCTTTAATAAGTCCTGGTGGGCCTTATAATCATCCCATACTGGGAACAACTCCTTCGCCAACAGCGCTTCATCAGGCGAGGAGGAGGAGGAAGCATGCAGTGCTAGCGCAATGTCCACCCCTCCCTCTGCCAGAGGGGTCTGCTCCTGCTGTCCAGCGCCAGGTTCGGCTCCGTGGTCGGTACCAGGCTTCTCCCCACAGTTGGTACCGGGTTCCAGTGTATCTCAAGACTGTACTTACAGCCCCACCCCTACAAATTATGGTGCCCTACACAGCCCAAGCTCCCCACCCCGCAGAGGGTCTGGGCTGCGCGCAAGGCCTGCAGAGGCAGGAGCTGTGGGGGGCCACTTTGGGGATTAGCGGAGGACCTGGCACCGGCAGCAGGAAGCGGAACAATGCGGCCCCAGCCCGCTCCGCTCCGCTCCCCTCGCCCCAGCCGTGTGTCTCGGGGGGAGAGGACTTGGGGGAAGAGGTCCGCCCCCCCGGCACTCACTGACACAGCAGGGAGCCAGCAGAGTGGAGCGGGCTAGGGCTGGGTTGCTCTGCTTCCTGCCACCGCTGGTGAGTGCGGGGATCAGCCTGACCCCTGCTGTGAGTGTCAGCCCCCCGGCTAGAGGAACCACTAGAGCAGGGGTTCTCAAACTGGGGGTTGGGACCGCAAGGTTATTACATGGGGGGTCGTGAGCTGTCAGCCTCCACCCCAAACCCCGCTTTGCCTCTAGCATTTATAATGGTGTTAAACATATTTTAAAGTGTTTTTAATTTATGGGGGGGAGGGGTCACACTCAGGGGCTTGCTATGTGAAAGGGGTCACCAGTACATAAGTTTGAGAACCACTGCACTACAGAGTCTTGCTGAAGCAAGGAGGGAAGTTCCAACAGCCGTCGTGGGTGATCAGAAGAAACTGAGGAGTGTGGGCTCAGCATGTCCCCGCCCCTTATCCCGGCACTACGAGTGTGCAGCACCAGAGGGTGCCAGAGCCAACCCGATGGATACCACTAGGGGGAAAATTTCCAGCAGCTGTGCACAGGGCACGCGCACACACCTACAATGGAAAGGTCATGTGCAAGCACTCAAAGAACTATTTATACGTTCACTATATATACACACACACAATATGAAGAAAAGAAGAAACCACAAAGACCACTGAGAACAGCTTGCCGAAGCAAGGAGAGCAGTTCCAGCAACTGTCCTGGGTGGTAAGAAGAACCTGAGGGGCGCAGGGTTGGTCAGACCCTTTATACCGGCACTATGAGCACACAGCACAATGGGGCGCCAGAGCTGAGCTGACAGGTACCACTAAGGGAAAATTTTCTTGTGACTGTGCTCAGGGCATGCACACACCTACAGTGGAATGGACATGTGCAATCACTCAAAGAAGGATTATTCTTACTATGCAAAAGATAAGAAATGCTGAAGTATATTTAAGTTCTCTCTTTGGTTAAAGTTCATCAAAATGCAAGAGCAGTGAATAGCTTATTGAAATACACTAAAAATAATCTAGAATTTTTGTTAGATTTCAGTTCAGCTCTGTCAGTTATGGTTAGGGCCCTACCAAACTAATGGTCCATTTTGGTTAATTTCACGGTCATAAGATTTTTAAAATAGTAAATTTCATGATTTCAGCTATTTAAATGTAAAATTTCACAGTGTTGTAATTTTAGGGGTCCTGACCCAAAAAGGAGTTATGGGGAAGTCACAAGATTATTGTACAGGGGGCTGTGGTGCTGCTACTCTTACTTCTGCACTGCTGCAGCCAGCAGCGCTACCTGCAGAGCTGGGCAGCTGGAGAGCAGCGGCTGCTGACCAGGAGCCCAGCTCTGAAGGCCAAGCCGCTGCCAGCAGCAATGCGGAAGTAAGGATGGCATGGAATGGTATTGCCACCCTTATTTCTGCACTGCTGTCTGGAGAGCTGAGCCCTCAGTCAGCAGCCACCACTCTCCAGCCACCCAGTTTTGAAGGCAGCAGAGCAGAAGTAAGGGTGGTATGGTATGGCATTGCCGCTCTTACTTCTGAGCTGCTGAGGGCGGGGCACTGCCTTCAGAGCTGGGTGCCTTGCCAACAGCTGCTGCTCTCCGGCTGCCCAGCTCCAAAGGTAGCACAGAAATAAGGGTGGAAATACCACGATCCCCCGTAAAATAACCTTTTGACCCCTGCAACTCCCTTTTGGGTCAGGACCCCCAGTTTGAGAAACTCTGGTCTCCCCTGTGAAATAGGTATGGTATAGGGTAAAAGCATGCAATAGACCAGATTTCACAGGGGGAGACCAGATTTCATGGTCAGTGACACGTTTTTCATGGCGGTGAATTTGGTAGGGCCCTAGTTATGGTAAGTGAGGATAGGGAACTATAAAAGTTTCAATTAAAGGGGAAAACCACAGGAAACTAAAGATTAAAAAAAAAAAAACCACCACCACAAGCATAGCTATATTGATTCATATATTATAAGTCCAGAATGGGCCTCTGTGATAGAATCTGACCGCCTGTACAATGCAGGCAATAGGATTTCCATGAATTAATTCCTGGTAGAAGTAGAACATATCTTCTTAGAAAAACTTCCGATCTTGGTTTAAAAATTGCCAGTGATGGAGAATCCACCACAACTCTTGGTAAATTGTTCCAATAGTTAATTACCCTCCCTGTTAAAAATGTGCACCTTATTTCCAGTCTGAATTGGTCTTATATAAACAGTCTATTGATTTATAAAAGCTGTTTTTAGGAACCAGTGGATGCCAAAAAATCTAAGAACTACTTTCCCTTTGGATCACTCTCTTATTGACTTATTTCAAGTTTGGGGTCTAGCTTAATTGTGAGAAAGGAAGGAAGAGAAGGAAGTACGTGTCTCAGACTAACTGTAGATGCCTGCACTGACCAATTTTTCCATATTTTTAGTCATACCATATTATAGATCGCTACCCAGCTCTCAGATTTTGCCAATGTAGTTTTGGACAAACAGGCTGATTACAGACTTCTGCTCTGGGTCTAAAATCTGGTAATTAAAAAAGGAATTACACATAACCTTCAAAGTTAGTGACAGGAACAGCCTGAGCTACTGAACACACACTATTCTCAGTTTCAAAAACATCCCCTTTTTTGGAATGCTCTCAAATCAGGTTTAAATTACTGCTGCTAACATGGATAAACTGTAAGCACGCAGACAAGATGAGGTTGGGTTATCAATTTTTTAGGAAGTAATTAAATAGTTACAAGAAAGTAATTTCATATTCTTCCTGTCTGCTATATTGTCTAACTTGAATTACTTCATTATTCACTAACCAAGTGCATAACAAAGGATGCATTGAAGCAGTAGAGACCAAGAGAGAACAAGCTTCATTCATTTGTGTAATTCTAGGGAAATTCTGTTCCAGCTAAACAGGATAATGCTCTTTAAGATGTTTTTGTGGAAATATTCACACAAGTGCTTCATTTTGTTATTCTACTTATTCGCCTGGTCCTGCTTTTCTCCCAAAGGTTTTTGTTCTGTATAAATTCTCATTTGTAAAACTACCTTACCCTCATTTGTCACTCAAAGTAATTCATCTCATCTGGCTCCTTTTTAAAGTCTTTTTTCTTAACCTTCTCCTTTGAATTTTCTCTACTACTAATAAAAAAAACCTTTGCCCCCCTACCCACTATTTGGAATCTTTGCTTTAAACTTTTACTTTAACTGCAGTCTGCAAACAGTGAAGCTGCAGAAAACTGTTATAAGGAACCAGAAGTTAGAAGAACAAAACAAGACCAGAAGTCATACCTGCGTCCAGAAATACTATCAACCAAAACTCAACCTGTTCATTCCTGTGAATGGGATTTCTGAAGGCTCCTGATCAGATTTATACTACTACTAAATACACACACAAATTTGTTGTGAAACTGCTACACAGAACATCTGACACAAAAAAATTAAAAATGTAAGAAAGGTAATCTCCATCAAAAGCACAAACGTTATACTAACACAAAAGTGTTATACACCACCTTAACTCTGTCCCTTAACCTTCCTTTCCACACACATCCCTTTACTGGACTAGTGCCTCCCAGCAATGTATGTGTTAACTAGCATGTTGTAAAATTGTAGTTTTAACAAGGCAAACTGTACCTTAGCACATGCTAGCTGGCTGAGTTGAAGCCTGATGGGAGTCTCAGTTTCAACTTGACCACCCAGTACAGGGGTGGCCAAACTTACTGGCCCTCTGAGCTGCATACGACAATCTTCAGAAGTTCGACAGACGGGGCGCACCTGCTGGGGCTTGGAGCTTCAGCCCCGCAGGAGGTGCCTACCGAGGCTTGGGGCTTCAGCCTCGCTCCTGCTGAAACTCCCAGCCCTGGCAGGCACACCCTGCAAGGTTGAAGGCCCTATCCCACTACCCCACTGCAAGGCAGAAGTCCCGAGCTCCCTCCTAGTCTGGCTGGCATGGGGAGCTCTGTGTGCCACACTTTAACTGTAAAAGAGCCACGTTGGGCTCATGAGCCACAGTTTGGCCACCCCTGACCTAGTACATGCTAGAGTACAGCTTGCCTTGTTTATACTAGAACTTTATAAACATGCTTACATCAAGTTAAAAAAAATCCTACTCAAGATAACCCCTTAGTTGTGGGATGTTTGGTGCACTAATTTAGTGTTCTGTGGTGGAGGTAGTTTGCCAGTAGTTGCTCCAAGGAGCATTTGCTGGTGGTCTCTGGAGAGCTGGGCAGTCACTGGTATTGGCATCATCCTTATTTCCAGCCAGTGAATAGCAATAGAAGACAACCCAAAATATATTATATGTTTCTCCATGTAGGCAATTGATGTAGCTGCCACAGAGATATTGTCTGACTATAGAGTGCGAAAAGTGATGGCCCACACAATCAAAAACAGATCCACAATCATATCTCTGTACTAAAATGTGGGCCCCGCCATTCAAATTGTTTGAGAACCCTTGCTATAGGAATCTTTTTGGAAAGGGAATTCTGCTCAAGAGACAAAAGGCAAGAGAGATCACCTTCTGCATATACAAATACTGACACACAAATAATAGATGACCTGAACATAAAGTTATGGGGGGGGAGGTTTTTTTTTAAACCTTCTAAATTCTACACTCTACAAGTAACTGACTCAAGAACTAAACTCTACTCTAAACTACATCCATTTAAATAAAAGCCTCAGATCAGTTCAATATCTAAATGTTACTTATGAGCTTTTTCTTTATACTAGTTCCTTGGAAATTAAAAATGTGTAGCTATTACCTCACCAAAACCAACCACCTTTTAGGATAATTGCCACAACCATCCTTAGGCACAGAGTAATCTGACCATTATTTAAGAACCATCACGATTAAATACAATTTTCACCCTCTGCTGTCACAGAAGGGTGGGGCGGGGTATTCCAGAATTGCACTGGGAGAACCAACTGCATTAGTGCAGTTGTCAGGTCCCTGATTGGCATCTACACTAGCACTACTCCTGTGTAGCGTGGTACAGTGGCAGACAACATTGCTATTAGCCTTGCTGAAGGGGCACCACAGAACAGATAATACAGGTTCTGGGAAGAAAAGGTGTGATCATGCTGACCTGCCACCACCCAACAGCAAGAGCACTAAGTATTTCTATAGTCCTTCACCTTTAATGTGCTTTATAACCAAATTTCAACATCTACACGAGGAAGGTGAATATCCTCATTTAATGAAGATAGCATTTGCCTCAATAACAGCATATCAAACAAGTTTACCTTTAACAGATTTTAAGTGTTTAGTATGTCAAATTATATCAAGATATAGCAACTTCACCTCCAAGCCAACATTCCTCCTTTGCACATTTACACCTTTAAGCACTGTCATCCAGATTTATGCAAGAAGTACCTCTCAGGCACACCCTCCCTAGCTCATATAGTCAGTAGATTGTGAAAATACGCATAGTTTGTGGGGGTGCTGGGGGTACGGTCAAGGGGGTACAGCAAGATAACACAATACAGCAGAAGACTGTCAAATACTGTGGACCATTTCAGGAAATTAACTGGAAGTCAATGAAGGGAGGTACACATGAATTACACTACTGGGATTATGCTCCACTTCCTTCTTAGAACATAACAAAAAGTCACATCAAATTGGCATGCTAAACCCTCATAAACACTGCAATATTTTTGTAGTAAATCACATACACCAGTTCATTTGGCAACAGCACACAGTTCCAGTACAGTGACAGGTTTCAGAGTAGCAGCCCTGTTAGTCTGTATTCGCAAAAAGAAAAGGAGTACTTGTGGCACCATAGCGACTAACCAATTTATTTGAGCATAAGCTTAAGTGAGCTCAGAGCACAGCTATGGAAGGTATAAAAAGTGGAACTTCTTGAAAGAACAGTACCAAACTTACAGAAGTGTGGAATGACAGGTTTTTTTAAATTATTTTCTCATCTTACACAATTCTTGGGTTCAGCACCAGAAGAGACACTGTCAGGTCAAATCTGAACCAAATTTTAGGTTTTGCAAAATAAGCTTTGACAAAACCTAAGACCATTAGAAACGTTTCTAATGGAAAGTTCCCGCATCCAGTGGAAATATTTTCCATCAAAGTTTGCACTGTACTAATGTAAGTGGGGGGGGGGGGGGGAGGAGGAAATGAAATCAACTAGGCAACTGACTAGTCTATTTTCACTGTTCAAGCCAAAAAAAGAGCAAAACTTTTCAACAGTAAGAAGTAAGTGGTATTTTAAAATTTCTTTCAGTTTTAAGGTACAGTGCCACTAGTAACACAGGTTAAGAAACGGGTTCCTGTTGAAATGATGTTTAATGTTGCTATTTCTCTTTAAAAAGAACAGTACTGAACATTCACATAAGGTTTCTATTGTTAATATAGTACTTAAAGCTTTATCCAAAACAGTACATAGTCTTACCTGTAGCGAACATGAAAGGAATGATCTTCACGCATGCTTATCAAAACATTACTTTCCTCCATTGAATTGCATTATCAGTAGAGAAAAGTGTTCTGCAGGCAGGACAAGTACCTTAATATGGAAAATTGTTGTCAGCACATTATCCCAGTTACTATATTAACAAGTTAGAGTTAATACATCCTAAGCTCCTGCTGAAATACTCTTCTTTCTTAATAAGTAAAAGAGAGCAGTGCCAAACACAGCTTTCCATAAACATGTCCCGAGTTCTTGTGTCTGTGGCCCTTTCAGTTCCATTCAGCTGCATTTCTGCAAAGGGAACACAAGATGCTTGGCTTGAAGTCTCATTTTCAAAGAACTCATAACCACCTTGGGCTGATGCAAAACGCAAAGCTATCCCTGCCGAGTGGTAAATCTTATCAATCACTTAAAGTGAGAGAGGCAAAGAGTTTCACTGTAACCATGGGAATTTTTGCATGCAAGCAGCTGAAAAAAAAAAGTGTCAACAGAAATCAGTACTCTGTGTTCAGCTAGATTTTGAATCAGCTATCATTGTGTTGCTAGTCTTTTGTCCTGGGTATAATTCCAAGTGACAAGCTTAAAGGATAAATATATATGGGTTTGGTTTTAATATAGCATCTTTCATGTCAATATGATTTACATATAAACATGCACTTGTGAATTACATGGCTATGCATTCCAGCAAGAGATTTTAGAGATGTCAGAACATGACAGCAAAACTCAAGCATTTTATACAGTCACCAGAACACCAAGAGGAAATTCTGAAGCTCTAATTCAATCTACCTTTATTTAATTCATAGATTTAGTCTTGGACCCACATTTTCCACATAGCATCCTCCCTTCGCTCTACTCCAAATTTCTCATTTCTGCTTCCAGCATCAACCACTTCTATACCCTGCAATTCCAACATAATGCTCCCATTTGCCTCCAACAGTGCTTTTTCCCCTACCCAGGCCTGCCAAGACTTCCTCTCTGGCCAGCACCCCATAACCAAAGTATCAACCCTCTTCTAGTAAAACAGTTCTTTCACCCTTCCATGCAACTGGTTACAACTGCCTCACTCTCAATAAGTGGGTGTGAATTTTTTTTAATAATACATGGGTGTGACACACACACATTTCAAGATTCAATTGCAGTCTTCATGGATTGGGAAGGACTTAAGTTACGACCTACATATTAGAAGTGCCAAAAAAGCTCTGCCCTACTAATGCAACAATATGATTAAAGATTTTGAATGCACAGGAATGAGGGAGTTATAGCTTCCACGGAAGTGGTAACTGAACCCTCTCAACCTACACAGTGTATGCACACTATGCTTTTGTATAATGGCATAAAAATTAAAGTGATTAACAAAGTTACAAGCAATGCATAAGGGGCCAATTTATAGTTCCTGTGATTTCCCACAGCTGTAAATTATCTAATTTTTACATTTATGTCTGAATCATAGCATTTTGTGTACTGAAGCTTTGAAAGAGAGGCAAAAGTAAACTAGAAATCAGTGCATTTTTGAACATACATCAATGATCACATATTCCAATAAACACAATTTTGTGTTCATAATGCAGTCTAAATGTATAAAGGAAAAACAAAAGAAACCCAAAGGATATGTTTGCACTGCACATGAAGCCCAGGTCTGCAGGACCCGGGGTTGTGGACTCGGTTTCCAAGCCCATACTTGTACTGCATTATAAACGTTGGTTTACAATTACTGGACCCAGGTCTCACATCTACACTGCATTACGCAAACCTTCTGACTCGGGTTTGTGGTTTGACCTGCGTCCACACTGCAAAATAACAGGGCTTGGACCAGAGTGTCAGCAGGACTTGGGCTCTGACCTGCGCCGCCCATGGCAGGGTGCTAGGACCTGGGCCTTGAGTGCTTGCTGACCCAAGTTAGACCGATCTGTGTGTGCATGGAAGGGGGGCTTGGGTTCAAACCTTGAGTCAGAGCCCAGGCTTGGTGTGCAGTGTAAATATACCCTTAGATGCTCATATGGGTTTAGATTTTCTAGGATGATTTAGAGAATGTGGCATTTGTTGCCATGGGAAAAATTTCATTTTTGGGGTTCGTCTACACAGAAGAAAAAATAATGTGGCAGCAAGTCTTAGAGCCTAGGTCAACTGACTCAGGTTCATGGTGCAAGCTAAAAATAACAAACAGTCTCAGAGTCCAGCCCGAGCCTCTACACTGCTATTTTTAGTCCCACAGTGCGAGCCCAAGTCAGTTGACCCAGGCTGTGAGACTTGCTCCTGGTGTGTGGTTCTGGGGGCGGGAGGGGCAGAGAAGTATTTGTTCTTTCATGCATTTTGTAGGTGAACCCTTAGAGAACTCTATCTTGCTATTCAATATTAAAATAATTAAAAATAATAGAAAAGTGGATATTGTGATCTGTATTTTCAACTAAAACCTCTTCAAGC
This sequence comes from Caretta caretta, assembly GCF_965140235.1. Taxonomy (NCBI): domain Eukaryota; kingdom Metazoa; phylum Chordata; order Testudines; family Cheloniidae; genus Caretta; species Caretta caretta. Next base: position 66,889,687 of record NC_134213.1, read on the forward strand.
ATGACAATGACACCTGTCTTCACCAAGGAATAGGTCCATGGTAAGTATGAAGTTTAAAAAGAAGTCACTTGAGTTTAACTCTTCCATGACTTCAAACAAAACTACACTCACAAATGTGTGAAAGAGTGCCTTTACTGATGAAAGCCTTATTGGAAATTAAAATACAAAACAAAAAAAAGCCACACATACAAGTCAAACAAAGGTTTACCATATTTCCACTACACCAACCTTGCACATAAAGTCATATCTGGGATGGAATAAATGAATGAGGGTTTAGCTCAATGGATATTTTTTCATTAAGTTTTAAAGCACCTGAAAAATTAGGATTAGTATGGAATTTCTTCCTGAACAAAGATTATGATATAGCTAGTTCAATGCTTCAACAAAATGTTTATTATATAATCCTAACTATACATATACAATGATGGGGGTCTAAATTAGCTGTTACCACTCAAGAAAGATCTTGGAGTTACTGTGGATAGTTCTCTGAAATCATCCACTCAATGTGCAGCGGCAGTCCAAAAAGCGAACAGAAAGTTGGGAATCATCAAAAAAAGGATAGATAAGACAGAAAATAACATATTGCCTTTATATAAATCCATGGTATTCCCACACCTTGAATACTGCATGCAGATGTGGTCGCCCCATCTCAAAAAAGATATATTGGAATTGGAAAAGGTTCAGAAAAGGGCAACAAAAATGATTAGGGGTATGGAACGGCTTCCGTATGAGGAGAGATTAATAAGACTGGGAGTTTTCAGCTTGGAAAAGAGGCGACTAAGGGGGGATATGATAGAGGTCTATAAAATCATAAGCGGTATAGAGAAAGTAAATAAGGAAGTGTTATTTACTCCTTCGCATAATACAAGAACAAGGGGCCACCAAATGAAATTAATAGGTAGCAGGTTCAAAAACAGAAGTATTTTTTCATGCAACGCATTGTCAACCTCTGGAACTCCTTGCCAAAGGGTGTTGTGAAGGCCAATACTATAATAGGGTTCAAAAGGGAGCTAGAAAGATTTATGGAAGATAGGACCATCAATGGCTATTAGCCAGGATGGGCAGTGATGGTGTCCCTAGCCTCTGTTTGCCAGAAGCTGGGATTGGGTAACAGGGCATGGATCACTTGACAATAACCTGTCTGTTCATTCCTTTTGCCATTGGTCACTGTCAGAGGACAGGATACTGGGCTTGATGGACCTTTGGTCTGACCCAGTATGGTGGTTCTTATGTTCTATAATCAAGTGTAGCAGCCAATATGTGCTCCACAACAAAAAGAACAATGTCTTACCAAACTTTATTATTGAGAGAGAATGCTGATCTGATGCCAGTTATTCCCTAAGGACCACAAGATCTTTAACTTCTACCTGGGCAGTCAATTGAAACAAGAAGTTACTTCAATTGAACTTGTCACTGGAGGATGGGAACTCTCCTGGAGGATCACCTCTGCCTCCTCAGCACTATACTGAAATTTAAGTATTGGGCATAGAAGCTTGGGGCTTGCTTGGTGCGAGGTAGGTATAAGTATTGCCCTATGGATAATGAGGAGAAAAATTAGGTTTAGGGCTTCATTTTCAGAGGCACTGAACACCTCCAGCTTCCATTTACTTCAAATGACTTGTGTGTATTAGCAACTCTGAAAAAAATCAGACTCCAACTGATTTGGGTGAAGTTATAAGGCAAGTCCAAGGAAAAGCAAGAAAGAAGATCCAAGTCTTCTGACTACCAATTCTCCACTTTAACCAGTAGTACATACTACATTCTCTGAGAACCGTATAACAATAAATGCAGCTCTTTCCCAAAAGCCTGCTAAGTTATAAACTGACCTGGTTGTCAAGATCTTCCAGACTCGAGTTTCTGATGCTATACAGCATCTTCTACCACAAAGATTTAGTTGCCCAGGCTAGGAGACAGTACAAACTTATATGACTAAAGTAGACATCTCCGTGAAATTTTCAGTAAACTGTGGATTCTAACAGATCTCTTCAGGTCTGAGATATTCTTTGGATAGAACAACAGATTGATATGGCTGGTGTAGACAGTATGCAGTAATAGAGGTACTTACCTAAAATATACATCAAAAGAAAACCAAAAATGCTTATTTTAAAAGGAGATACTAGCTAATTGGGATCAATTGCATTTATTCTAACTATACAGAAGAACAATTTCCACACAATTTTTAGTGGAATGATTCAGCAGATATGATTATGATTAAATTAATTTATTAGCAGAATATGGAAGACCAACAGTCATAAGATGATGGAACGATGGAAATGTTTGTTTAAAATATTTCAGTGTAATGATCACTTAAATCAAGACTGTTTTCTTCAAAGCAAAAAAAATTATTTAAGTACAGAAATTTTTCCTCTAGAAATGGAATATTTGGGTTGTAACAATGGAGAGAAAAGAGAAAGGGCAGGCTTGAAGCAGATAATCTAAAAACGGATCTTTGGCAAGCACTGTCGAATTTAAAGTTAGATAAAACCATACCAAATAGAGTAATAAAATATACTGACAGGTTTCTTTCTTCAATCTAGATGTTAGCATAGGCCCAGATTTTCAGACCTGTGCACACCCAAAATTCCACATAATATGGGCCATGGTGTGAATAACAAAGAGCAGAACTAGAAGAAGCTTGATTTTGGCTTTTAATTCAATTTCAAAGTATTTTTAATAAGTTCACCTGAATTAATAAGTCATATCCCAATACATGAAGCAGACAATGGGCTCACTAAACCAAAGGCATAGTGCAGTACATTTGAAGCATCATCACATTGAGTGTAATATAAATATTTGTATAGTAACTAACGGAAAAATAATATCCACTATTCATTCTTCATTTCTGATATTCCATGACTGGGACTCAAACAGCTGTTAATAATGTGTTGGGAAAACACAGATTTTCTGAACCATTAACATAGAATGGCACATGGTGGTTAGACATGACTCAGTTATTTATGATGGTGTTGCAGCTGTGTCGGTCCCAGAATGAGAGAGAGAAAGTGGGTGAGAATATCTTTTATTAGATCAACTTCTGTTGGTGAAATGGACAAGCTTTTGAAATTCTCCGTTGAACTCAAAAACTCATTTCTTTCATCAACAGAAGCTGGTCTAATAAAAGATATTAGCTTTGACAGAGACAAGGTGGGTGAGGTAGATACAATTCTGCACAGCTTTATGGATTCCGGGTAAAAGAAAACACCACACTAAGAAAGGAAATATGATTTCTCCTGGAATTTTCATTTCTATAAATTTCTCTGCACCAGTTTAAGAGTTCCAGGTTTGCACTCCTCAGCTGGTAGGTTGAGAGAGAATAAGAGAGGTACTTTTACTAATGATCTGATCCTTTTGGGATTTAAATTAGGACAGTGTTGATTTGAAGTCTAATGATTCTTTTTGGTTTGTTGTTTATAATAATCATCTTCCCTATCTCTTGGCTTAATTCCACATGGAGCAGGTCCTCAAGGAATCAATTCTGAAGCACTTTGAGGAGAGGAAAGTGATCAGGAACTGTCAGCATGGATTCACCAAGGGCAAGTCATGCCTGACTAATCTAATTGCCTTCTATGATGAGATAGCTGGCTCTGTGGATGAGGGGAAAGCAGTGGACATGTTGTTCCTTGACTTTAGCAAAGCTTTTGACACGGTCTCCCACAGTATTCTTGCCAGCAAGTTAAAGTATTTACTGGATGAATGGACTATAAGGTGGATAGAAAGTTGGCTAGATTGTCGGGCTCAATGGGTAGTGATCAATAGCTCCATTTCTAGTTGGCAGCCGGTATCAAGTGGAGTGCCCCAAGGGTTGGTTCTCGAGCCGGTTTTGTTCAATATCTTCATAAATGATCTGGAGGATGGTGTGGATTGCACCCTCAGCAAGTTTGCAGATGACACTAAACAGGGAGGAGAGGTAGATACGCTGGAGGGTAGGGATAGGATACAGAGGGACCTAGACAAATTAGAGGATTGGGCCAAAAGAAATCTGATGAGGTTCAACAAGGACAAGTGCAGAGTCCTGCACTTAGGACGGAAGAATCCCATGCACCGCTACAGACTAGGGACCAAATGGCTAGGCAGCAGTTCTGCAGAAAAGGACCTAGGGGTGACAGTGGACAAGAAGCTGGGTATGAGTCAATAGTGTGCCCTTGTTGCCAAGAAGGCCAATAGCATTTTGGGCTGTATAAGTAAGGGCATTGCCAGCAGATCGAGGGACGTGATCGTTCCCCTCTATCTGACATTGGTGAGGCCTCATCTGGAGTACTGTGTCCAGTTTTGGGCCCCACACTACAAGAAGGATGTGGAAAAATTGGAAAGAGTCCATCAGAGGGCAACAAAAATGATAAGGGGACTGGAACACATGACTTATGAGGAGAGGCTGAGGGAACTGGGATCGTTTAGTCTGAGGAAGAGAAGAATGAGGGGGGATTTGATAGCTGCTTTCAGCTACCTGAAATGGGGTTCCAAAGAGGATGGATCTAGACTGTTCTCAGTGGTAGCAGATGACAGAACAAGGAGTAATGGTCTCAAGTTGCAGTGGGGGAGATTTAGGTTGGATACTAGGAAAAACTTTTTCACTAGGAGGGTGGTGAAGCACTGGAATGGGTTACCTAGGGAGGTGGTGGAATCTCCTTCCTTTGAGGTTTTTAAGGTCAGGCTTGACAAAGCCCTGGCTGGGATGATTTAGTTGGGGATTGGTCCTGCTTTGAGCAGGGGGTTGGACTAGATGACCTGCCGAGGTCCCTTCCAACCCTGATATTTTATGATTCTATGAAATGTCTCCAGGGTGAAAGATATCTTGAGAAAAAACAGGCTAACTGTGAAGAAACTCATTTTGTGATAACTATTCTTCCAGCAAACAGGTAGGAATCAGATCTCTCCAGAGAGTCTAATAAATTATTTTCAGATTTGCTTGAAGGAAAGGGCAGGGGACAGAGGTTTACTAGACAACTGCACAAGGCACTCCCCCTTCATCAAGATGTGAGAAAGCAGGTTGCACAGATCTTCTAGCCACTGTGAACATGGAAGAGAAGCCCCAGCCCAATGGTGCACTGTGCTATCACTGGACCATCAGCCCAACCTACATGTAGACTATTGCTAGTGTAAATGTTTTGTACACTGATCTTAACTTGCATGCTTTTTCCCCCAGCATTTTTTTTTTTTAAACACAATCACTCACAGCTTTTGATGGACACATTTTTAAAGTAAGTAATGTGTACTTTATGGAACACTGCAGACAATCAAAAAAAGAAAGAAAAGACCTACGTCTCAGCTAAGACTGACACACCGAGATTCTCAAACACTCTGAATATGTTAACTTTGACTACCTATTCCTTGAACAAAACAGGGGTTTCCATCAACCAGCCACTTTACAAGGATAGAATTTCCATCAGTGTATGATTATAGGTCTGAAAAAATTTTTTGGAAAGGACCACTGATGTGTAAGAATCCCTGAACAACTTTTCCTTCTGGGAATAGAAACAAAGCATCTTGACAGAATAAGGCTAGGCAAGCACATTGTTATTAGCTATTTCTACACCTCATCCTGGTTAGTTTTTTCTTAACCTGCAGACACCAAAATTAATAGCCAAAACCAGTTTGCAAAGCTCACTATAAAGATGCATTACAGTTCTGAGTTCTTACCTCCTCACAGCCTATCAGCATCCAGGACTCTTCAGACCTTTGAAGTGCTTTTATTTAGTTAGTAGTGTCTTCTCTGACAGCCCACAGAACAGTGGAGATTCCCAACAGAAGGGAAAAGGTAGTAGCTGCACCACAGATAAGCTCCCCTTTAAAAGAATATATTTTAAAATATCATTTTTGACAGAAAAATAATGAATACATAAACAATTTTTAATAATACATTAATTTGAGTCTCAATCAACTCACTCCCATAGCTGCCTTCCCTTTTCCTCTTACATTTACAAGATCTCTTGCACCATCCCCAATGGCTGAGCAGTGGGGAGCTGAAGGAAGTCGGCTCCTTCCACTAATTAGTGGATTGTCATAATTCATGGATATGACATCACACCCCATTAAGAAAGATTTTATTCTTGAATAGGTATTCAAAGGCTATTACAAATAGCTTAAAACACACCATCAAAGATAGAGTGTCCCTCTGATGCTGCAGTATAGGTTCCATTTCATTCAAGATATGGGAGCCAAAACCATTCCTTTTATAGCTTCCCCTATCCCACAAGAGGAAAAGTGGTCTAGAAGACTGAGGACAAGCACTGGAAACCAAGAACTACCAAACTGTAATCCTGGCTGTACACCAAATCATTTAACCTCTGTATACCCATTTTACCAAATTTGGATAATGCTTCCTTTTCTCCCTCCCTCACCTGTTAAGGATTCATGTTTGTACAGCACTTTGATGACAGAGAATGCTAATGCAAGTGCCAAGTATTATTCTTAGTATTAGTCATACATGACCTACCCTCAACATTAATTAATATACTGATTCACTCCTATCTACACAACGAGATCAAGTTATTTTATCCACCTCACAAACAAGCAATTCCCGACTCAGAAACCACCTTGTCAGAAAGAAACTCACAGGTGCTCTTAAAAGGACTGCTTCCTTTTCACTTCTGTAAGATGTCTAAAACCAACACCCAAGTAGGAAAAATAAAGTATGCATATATACCAAAATTGTGGAGACAGTGTCACGGTGGAGAACTGAGAGGAAGGGGGGGACCTTTCAGTTCATTTAATACTCCAAATTTAGAGCCAGAATCTGACTTTACTCACATTGAGTAATACCCTATTTCACAAGGTAGTTCCATTGCAATGTGAAAAGATTATGAACAATGGGATCGCTTCTGGAGTAAAGTAGTATTCAGCTAGTACTGCAAAACAAGGTTGGGGACAGGAAGAGTTCAGGGACCTTGAAGAGAATGGTGCAATACAAGTGTCATTTAACATACATTTGGAATGGAACTTTAAATTTTGCCAAGTTTACATATGATATTAAGTATGGTAACCTCATTATAACCTTGATTCAACTCCCATTGACATTTACTGCAATGAGATGGACTGGATCTTAGCTGCAGTATTCTCTAATGTTAGATATTTAACTAAAAATGCTTAGTTAAGGCATGTGGCAAGATTTACAGGCCACACAGTGACTTGAAAACGTAGAACTACACTCACTGAAGACACAATTTAGCCTGTATAACCTTTATTAACAACAACACTAATCCACATGGAAGGAACCCAATCAAACTCTCAAATCCAAGGCTGAATATACACAACTGGTAGTTCTAAGAGCCATCTTATTACTTGTTAATTAAGCATATTTAATATAGAAGTCATTGTGAGGATCAACGCTAAACCTCACAATGCCTTTATTACAGAGTAACTTTTCAGAGCAGAACTGCTCTTTACATACAGTATTACAGCAGAATCAATGTTTAGCTCAGAGACAGCTAACTACTTTTGTAGCTCTTTATCATCCTGTGATCAAGTTAGTGCAGAGAACTGGGCGTAGCCAAGAGGACAAGTAGTAACCACAAATACATTGATAAATGCAAACTAATGCACATGGGAAAACATAATCCCAACTATACATATAAAATTATGGGGTCCAAATTAGCTGTTACAACTCAAGAAAGATCTTGGAATCATTGTGGATAGTTCTCTGAAAACATCCACTCAATGTGCTGCGGCAGTCAAAAAAGCTAATAGAATGTTGGGAATCATTAAGAAAGGGACAGATAATAAGACAGAAAATGTACTGCCTCTGTAAAAATCCATGGTACGACCACATCTTGAATACTGCGTGCAGATGTGCTTGCCCCATTTCAAAAACAGATATATTGGAATTGGAAAAGGTTCAGAAAAGGGCAACAAAAATGATTAGAGGTATGGAACAGCTTTCATATGAGAAGAGATTAATAAGACTGGGACTTTTCAGCTTGGAAAAGAGATGACTAAGGGGGCTATGATAGAGGTCTATAAAATCATGACAGGTGTGGAGAAAGTAAATAAAGAAATTATTTACTCCTTCTCATAACACAAGTACTAGGGGTCGCCAAATGAAATTAATAGGCAGCAGGTTTAAAACAAACAAAAGGAAGTATTTCCTCACACAACACACAGTCAACCTGTGGAACTCCTTGCCAGAGGCGTTGTGAAGATCAAGACTGTAACAGGGTTCAAAAAAGAACTACACAAGTTCATGGATGATAGATCCATCAATGAGACGGTCAGTTGAACAGGGTGAACTAGCAAGGACAGGATGAACATGTACTGAAGTAAGTGAAAACATTCGGGAATTGTTTGCTTTCCACAAGAATAGTTAGTGCTAATTTACTTAAAGGGAAAAAAACATTTATTTAAACTGCCTTGCCACATAGAGTGTGGGGGGAAAAGTCTGACTGTTTCCTTGTGTACTCCCTCCTCAGCCTGTCGGTATCCATCTGTTGTTTCTTTTCTTATACTTAGATTCTAAGCTCTTTTGGGCAGGGATTGTCTTTTTGTTCTGCATTTGTACAGCACATAATAATACAACAGGGTCTTGGTCCATGACTGGGGCTCCTAGCCACTATGGTTATGCAAATAATAAATATTTGAGATATGTATGAAACAGTTTATTATACAGTTGAATTATACTTTGCTTTCAATAACTGTGTACTCCAATGATGTTGGGGAAGCAGATGCACATCTGTCCACAGAGTACCTAATTACTTTCCCTCATGGCCTCCTTGTAGAGCAAAGTGATAGTATGGCCTGCATTCTGCCTCCATTCCCCCTTCCATCTGACATATCAGATTCATTCTAGTATTTATTACTGTACAAATACTGCTTGGTCACAATAGGATCATCTGTCCTCTCCTACAATAAACCCTTGCTTGCAAGGTAAGATGGAGAAACTCTGGAGCATTAGAACAAAACAAAAAAGCAGCATAACACACTGTAGGTACTGAGGAGTGGAATGCAATAAATAGGAGACAGCCAAAAAGGATTTTGAGAAACTTTTTGAAAATGTACATGGCTATAAGTAGGTTCTTTTTTAAGAACATAATACCAGATGAAGATTCATAGGCCATGCACATAAACTTCATTGTACGTCTACATCTACTTTTAAGGGTACCACCCAACCTGTGAGAAAGAACCATAATCTCCAAACATGATCAGAGTTAAGTGTTAGGACACAATCACAAAGTGTTGTTAACAGTAGCCTAGGCTGAGCTGCTAGAAGTGTTAAACAGCTTCCTATCAAAAATCATAAACCAATAGTTAAGGTAATATGCCATTGCTCATGCAGCTATAACACAAAGGTGATAGAGGAATGTTTTTGCAGCTGTATGAAGAGAAATGTAGATAAGTGTTGTAGGAGATCAAGTTGGGAGACCAAGTTTGTCTCAATCTTTCCAAGGTGATAGAGGGACAGATCCATTAGTTCCAATTCACACACACACACCAAGTCACTTGATAGGCTACCAAACTCCTCAGAAGTACTCCAAAGTTGTTCTGAGAACATCATTAGAGCTGAAGGTGATCAAGTGAAGTATATCTCAGGAACCTTCACATCATACTGAATAGCTGTAAAATGTTACTTAATAAGTAGGCACTGGTATTTTCTTCCCCCGGCACTAGTGATAAAGCAAGACTAGATTTTGGCCCAAACAGAAGCAACAGAAGGGGAATTTTAGCCAGTTCTCACCCAGATATGCCAAAATAAGTTTTCAAAGCTTGATCAGCTTAAGCAAGAGTAGGATACTTCAGTTGAGCAGAAACACAGCCTTTATTAAGCAAAATATTGTCAGTATTCAGATTTTATATGCTGGAAATCTGGACCCTTAGAACCCAGAAACTTAAAGGGTACTAATTTAGAACAAAAACAAGGAAATAAAACTATATTCTGCCACTACTATTACTTACAAGTTTATCAACTAAAAAGGAAAAATTGGGGAAAAAAATAAAAAGAAAATAAAAAGAAAACACTAGTCTGTAAGGGAAGGACACCATCAAGCTAATCCGTTAAAATTTTTTTTTTCAGATATTATGCCTGTTCCCAAGTTTTTGTGGGACTTTGTTTATCTTTTTAAAATATTTTCTTCCTGTTTATATACGTCTTTCATAAATAGAATGACTATACAGAGAAAACAGTACACACAAATATAGAAGTAGTGTCAAATGCACAGACAAAAACAGGAAAAAACACCTCAGAAATACTGTCTCTAATCTTTCATTTATAGGAATCCTGTGTGTTACTCATAAGAATAATAGGTAAATGTCAATTTAAAAATCATATTTCTTTCTGAAAGATAGTGTCCCTTAGCAGTGACACTGAACTTGAACTTTTAAAAATATATCTTGAATTTTATTTTTCTTTAGAAGTTGTGTCAGGAATTTTTATGTTTACAATCATCTTTCTAGCAAAGAAAAAAAATGACAAAGGTACCAGTCTTGCAAATATTTACACATACTTAACTTTAAGAATACAAGTAGTCCAATTAAAAACACTGATGCTATTCAGGTACTTAAAGATAAATACGTGTGAGATTTTAGGATCAGGGCCTACAAAATTATATAGAGGAAAGAGTGAAACTGACTGAACCACAACTGCTGTCAAGTGCACAAAGTAAAATTGACTAAAAGGGAAAAATATTGTGATAGAGGGCCTAGTCTGTCCATAATTTACATTTCATGGCAAAGGAAAATTGAAACAAAATGTTTAAGAAACAAAGAACTGGATAAACTGGATGCAGCCAGACACAAGGATCTGTGGAAAGCTGTACTAGAGTTCAGTAGTGAAGCATTTTAAAGGCAAGTAGTAATCATCTGAAGAGGCTCTCTTCACCCCAGTAGGCCATTTCCTGAAGGGTTGGGAATGCAGCTGCTCTCCCAACTTCTACGGTGTGTATACATGTCTGGAAAAAAACTAGTTAAGAAAATGGGGTGTGCTGTACTGGATCAACAGGAAATAATAAGTGGGTTCAAGACTGACACTAGAGATCATTCTGGACACAGCAGCAAGAAGCTGTCACTGACTGGAGTGGGGAGGAGTGCATGAGATGAGACCTGCTTTTTAGGAATGTAGAGTCTTTTCTTCTCTGTAACAAAGAAAAGAGAAGCCTGTTTGGGCATTTGCAAAAAGTTTTTACCTAACATATTTCATTCTTCTTCACCACTGTTATTGTTCTTCTTAACCTCTGAGGATAGGACAAGAAGCAATGGGCTTAAATTGCAGCAAGGGCGGTTTAGGTCAGACATTAGGAAAAACTTCCTAACTGTCAGAGTGGTTAAGCACTGGAATAAGTTGCCTAGGGAGGTTGTGGAATCTCCATCATTGGGGATTTTTAAGAGCAGGTTGGACAAACACCTGTCAGGGATGGTCTAGATAATACTTAGTCCTGCCTTGAGTGCAGGGGACTGGACTAGATGACCTCTCGAGGTCCCATCCAGTTCTATGATTTTATGAACTTTTTATTTGTATCTGATTCTCTATATTTAATAGATCTTGTTTTTAAGAATACAGTTGTGTGGGTGTATCATGCAACACCTCTGGAGAGAGTGAAAGCCTTCTCTTTAAGAAATACAAAAGGTGTTTCTGGAGCCTATAGGTAGTGGTGTCCTCTCCCAGTGAGGTGTTCAGGAAAGGACTACCATGGAGACACATAAGGGGAAAAGCCTAAGGATCCATGGAGACATGAGAAGGCCAGAGCATGCGCAACATGTTTCCTTACCAACTTTTTAAATTAGGGTAATCTTATAGTGTCCCTTTAAAAGTCTTTTTGTGATGTAAGAGTTGGCAGGTCCATCAGAACTCTGAAATGGTTGCCTGGCTCTCCATGGCAACCCCAAGATACCTGATCTATGCATCTTTGAGGGCTAAAAGCTAACAAACAGTCAGGAGCCGGAAACTTCTAGGAGTAGGAGGACTGCAACTTGAAGGTGGGAGTCTAAGTTTGGCTCTATATTGCCAAAGAGGTAAAGAAGAGTAAACAAAAAGCAAGGATACCAAAGTACCTGTATCTCCTTTTTAAGGGGCGAGGGACTAGGTCAGAGACATTTGCTACAACCTGAACTAGCATAAGTTTCCATTTCTATTTATTAAAATGTATTTATGAAACAAATTTAAAAACTACATAAGGAGCAAAGTCCATATAGTTCACTTCTCTTTAGTTTTAGGATATATTTAACAACAATCTTGGTTGTTTCATTTCTCCCTTGACCTAATGTCTATTTGTCATTCAAACAACCAGTAAGAGTAAGGACTCAAGATACTTAATGTGATGTCATCGTGTTATTGTCTCATAATGGAGAAATCAAGAAGTTAATCCCTCAACAATTTTTTTTTTTTAAAGGGCTGGTTTGGTGACAGCAAATGACTATTTTCCCTCCCAAGCAATGAAACTACCATAATCCCTTGCTGCGTTTGTTTTGCGGTCTAGACTATAAGAAATTGATTGCAGCTATAGTTCTGTAAGGCAGAATATAATATTAAACAACTGCACAAAACACTGAAAGCACTTTAAAACAACTGCACTATCCTTTGGATTTGGGAATTAAACACTATCATTTTTTCACATTAATTGTAAACCAGACAGTCAACAAACAAGACATTTCATGGGTTAGATTATTCAAACAAGTAACACTGCAGTGCTAGTAAGCACAATCATCATTTTAAAGCACCAAACAAATTGCTTTGCCTTGACATTTTATCTCTTTGCACTGCAGAGGACTCTTCATCAACCACTAGAGCAGGGTTTGATTTCACGTTGCGATTGGGAAAGGACTGATGCACAACAGCAAGGTTGGTGCAGCGAAGTTAACTGCAGTTATTATTTCTTTGGGAGCAAGAGCCCAGCACGCTTCTCTCAGCGAGGCATGGACCATCTTCGGGTCGCTGGGCTTAGAGAAAACCCACAGGGGAACAGCAGCCGCCATGCGCGCAACCCCCGGTACGAACGTCAGAATCCTGGGGGGCATCCTGCCCCAAGAGCATCACATGCATGTCTTTGCATTCATCACCCTCAAGAAACAACTCATCACCTTCCCCTGATCGACCTCCTCAGGTCAGCATCTCCCTCCACCCTCAGTAATTCATCCCCCCACACGGGTCATCGCCCCCCTCCAGCCAACCCCACAGCTGCCCTCGCCTTCAGCGAGTTCCCCTCAGTCACCCACCGCGCCTCTGGCGCCCCCAATATTGCTGCCTCCTCAGTCGATATACTCCTACCCTCTACGCGAGACCACCGCCTTGCCCCAGCAACGCTCCCGGCCTGCCCCCTCCCTCACCCATACGGCCGCTCTACCGAGGGCGGCCCCACTCTCCCGTCTGCCGGACTTCACCTCAGCACCGGGGCCGCCTGCAGCCGCCGGCCTGCTTCTGGTCCGGTCGCTGGCCTCGCTCCCGCCTCACCCCCCGCCCCCCTCGCTGATGGACCAGCCCTAGAGCGACCGCCGCAACGCGAGAAGGGAGGGGAAAGCCCGACGCTGCCAACAAACGCTGCCCCGCCCCCCGCGCACTCCACACTTCGAACCCGCCAATAGTCGGTGCCCTGCTGCCGCAGCTCTTACACAAATATCGTCTCCCTCCCCCTGTGGCTGAGAAATCCAACGGCTCTCCCCACCTCCGTCACTGGCACATTCTGCGCGTGCGCTGAGGGTTCCTTCACAGTTCTTATTCTTACGCCCCGCGGAGCCCTGCGTCATTCACGCTGACCAATGGGAGCCCGGGGTTTGAGTGGGGCGGTGTGATCCTGTTCTAGGATGGGAGGTCACGTGGGGATTAGGGTCAGTGTTTGGTGGGGAGGGGAAGATGTCGCGTGTGGGGCAGCCAGGGATGGGTGTGGGAGCTAGGAGGCCAGTGGGAGGGGTTGGAGTGGGGAGCCTCCCTCCGTGGGGGAGGAAGGGTTGAGGGGAAGAGCCCGTTCCTGAGTGGATTTGGGGGGAAGTCCTGCTCCACGCTCTAGCCATGGGTGAGGTGAGGAGCTTGCCGGGGGGTGGGATCGTTTACGCCCCATGTCTCTCCCTCTAGGGAGGGAGGTTTGCTGCACTGCTGTAGCCTTCAGTGTAGCTGCTACCTAGGCCAATAGGAGGGGTTCTGTTGCTGCAGTTACTCCACCTCTCTGACAGGTTTCAGAGTAGCAGCCCTGTTAGTCTGTATTCGCAAAAAGAAAAGGAGTATTTGTGGCACCTTAGAGACTAATAAATTTATTTGAGCATAAGCTTTCGTGAGAGTTGTCTACCGTAGTGGCAGAGCTGCATCATTGAAGATGTTCATGCTACCTATGCAGATGGGGAGAGCTACTCCTGTTGGCAAAGGTACTCCACCACCCTGAGACACGGTAGCTATGTCAAAGAGAGAAGCCCTCCTGTTGACATAGCACTGTATACACCAGGAGTTAGGTTGGTATAATTGTGTCTCTCAAGGGTGTGGATTTGTCACACTCCTGAGTGATGTTATACCGACATAAATTTGTAGTATAGACCAGGGCTGAGAGCAGGTGGGTAGGTCGAAGGAAGAATTTGTATATCAACCTAGGGTCTTCTACACCAGGGGGGTAGATTGGCATAGCTACATCTCATAGGTGTAGATTTTTCACACCCCTGAGAGACTAGCTATGCTGATGTAAATTCCCACTGTAGACTAGCCCTATGACATTTATAATCTTTCCTTTTTCTGCTGACTCCACAGGCTCAGAACCAAACCTCCATAGACCTGCCTGGGCTAGAGTTTTGGTCCTGCTGTTATCCAAATTATTTTTTTCTCTTAATTAAAATTATTATAAATGCTAATCTAGCCACCCCCACAAACATTTGTTCCTGGTCTTGGGTCACCATAGGCTGGGGCCTAAGAATGAGATAATATAAATTAAAAACACTTTATATATTTTAATATATAAAATAAAGTAAATAACCTCTACAAAACAAATAGAAATAATATATCTAAATTGCTGTCCCCACCAAAAACTGGAAAATGTTTGTTTGCTGTGTTGCAGGGCCTTTTTGAAACCACTGAACCATAACTGAATGGAACAGTAATATTAAATAGCAAGGTATATAGTTACACTTATTGAGAAACTGCACTTGTACTCACCTGGCTGCCTTAGAGATAGGGTTACAACCGATGTAACCAAATGCACCCACTGTGAAACAGAGAGCTATGTCACATGTGTAGACTAAAGCATTTAGAACTGGAAAATTTAATACCTACCTTAGGTATAAATTTCCAGAGCATCTACTATAACTCTAGCAGTGGTCTAGGAAATGTAACCATTCATCTACAATTGGTATTAGGGAGTATTTATACTGTAGCTTTTTCAGATTTTGTCCACTTATTGCAGCAATTCTGTTCAAGTCAACATTTTTAATGACTGAAGTAAGTTTGCTTCTGTTTCTGCTGAAGTTTATGTTGCTTTCAAATAAGGTGTGAGAATTAGTTATACAATATCGTTCCTCACTTTGTGAGGCTAAGAAGATTGCTGGGTAGTGTACTGAAAGAATCTACAGTACTTTATGTGGCAAAGTACAAGAGAACAGGAATGGATAAAAAGAAAGAGGCTTTGTTGGAATCATCCGTGAGTACAGATGTGTGAGAAACGCGTTATGCTCTGTGAGGTGAAGGATGAGAAATGAAATTGTATTGCACAGTAAATTTCATTTTGTCTAAAGAAAAGTTATCTGTTTAAATCCCCATGTTTGTCTTGTTTCTAGCAGATAGATGATATATGTGCCCCCAAAGGTTCAAAATATCTTTGGAAACCTTCCTTAAAGCAGCAGTAACAGTTCTTGGTGTGAAGGGAGCCGAAGACACATATGTTTTGCATTGTATTATTCTGGTGTATACATTATTCTGCTATTTATAGAGGCATGTGGAAGAGTGCTTTCCTAGTAAAGTATCATGATAGCAGTAATGGCTAGGGGCTCTTATTAAGATTAGGTCCCCATTGTGCTGGGCTCCATACGCACATATAATGAAAAGATGGTCCTTGGCCCAAAGAGTTTATAGTCCAAGGTCTTGGAAATTTTACCTTTGGAGTAAAAGTATGCCAACACTGAGTACCTTTAAAGTTCCACCCATAGTCAGGCTTGGCCTTAGAATTGGAGGGGCCAAGCTGCTAGAGGAAGAGGGGAGGATTACTTGATGAGTTACCTCCTCCTGTGCCAGTCCCACTGAGACAGGGAAGAGAGAGTCATTTTATGATTTGAGAAGTCAATAGAGGAGTCAGCATGTGCCCAGAATCCTTTCAGAATAAGTGATTGAGAATTATAAGCCTCACACATTTAGAACACTTATGTGAGGCTATAAAGGTGGGGGATGGCTCCTAACTTCCTCTCTTCCTTTCCAGCACCTGAAGTTTTTATTACTCAATATCTCTGTACCTGTTTGTACAACACACTGTCAGCACTGAAATAATACCTATAAAATAATACCTGTAAAAGTGAAAGCAACCACATAAATTCTCATATGAAGTGTTCAGCGTGCAATTAAAGGAATTTTTGAATTCCAGCTCATTAGGAAAGCTATGTTTCTTAAGGTAACCAATAGCAAACCGCATTGCACTTAAACTGCTCTGAGTTGTGCTGTCTACAATGACCAGCAAGATGCAATTTCATTATGTGAAGATTGCTGTTTCTTCTCCCAATGCTGCTATATGGGTAGTTGGCTGGGTAAGATGCCTTTACTGCTTTAGTGGGGACAGACTCTAACCATGTGTGTAGAAAAATCCAGCTTCATGTTATGCTGATCTTGGCCCTTGTTGTGCATAAAATATAGGTGCTTTTACTGTTCTTGGCTCCATTACTAACTTCATTCATTTTTATTTAGTTTGTAAACACTGCAGTTTACAAACTAATAAAGGCTAATAACCTGGTACTATAGACTGTGGGCCACATCCTTTCCCAAGTAATTTGATATTTGGGTAACTCTTGACTGAAACAGAGTTGATCCTGATTTGTAGCAATGTAACCGAGAGGAAAATCAGGCCCTTTATGTACATGTCTCCCACTGAAGACTGTGGAAGTTTGTGTGGAGAAGGACTGCAGGATCAGATCTAAGAGATATGCTTATGCTTTTATTTAATATATTGTTAGATATATTTAAATGTGAGCTAGTTTTCTCATGTATTACAGAACTTAATACATACAATAGTAAAAGCTCTACATGAAAGCTGAGGACTAATGACATGTTAATGGAGTATAATCAAGACGTACAGATTAGGACAAGTAAAAGCAGACAACCTGACCGACTGAAAAACAAAGTGAATAACATATTATTAGATAACTTTGACTGTCCTGAGGATGCAACTGATGAGGAGCAAGAAGACTTACCTTATGATGGAGACCTAGAAAAAACGTATCGCCACAATAATGAATCAAAGAATTTGAAAGCCTGTGCTTCTGTAGAAAGCATTTCTGATAATTTCTTAAATTTGACTTGTTCTGAAATTAACAAAAGTTTAAAAGAAGAAATAAATGATGAAAGACAACAGCTATCTCAAGGAAAGGTCTTCAGCCACCGTACACCTGCCACAAGAACAAATGGAATAATGATTGAAATGGCAATGGAAGCTCCTGTGAGTGGCATGTCTTTCGAGACAGAATTATCAGTTGGAGCTTTTAGCAGCCCAGATAGGAAGGAACATTTCACCAACTCAAAAATTTCTGATGTTCTTTTGCGTCATTTTTCCAAAGAAGAGTTATCAAACGCAAGCCAATTAATTGATTGTGAGACTATCCCAGAGACATCCTTTACTGAAAGTGTTGATGAAACTGTCCTCACTAAACCTAGGATTTCAGAATGCACCAAGCCCACTTTACTAACAGAACAATGGGCAAAGTATTTTGAAGACTATTATTTGAACAGACAAGAAGAAACATCTGAAGATGATTACAAAGATAAAAATTTGCTAGATGAAAATAAATTTGTTATAGATGACAGAGCTACTTCTTATGGTGATGAGAAAGACTGCATACAAGAAAATTCACAGTTGATAGCTGAAAATGAAGATACAAATAATTTCCAAAACATAAGAAAAAATCACAGTTATCAAAAAGGTTTGTTTGAAAGAACAGGTTCCTCTCATGAACTCAAATATGGCCAAGGCCAAGTTAATTATTGTCTTCCTGACTTCTCTAAAGTTGCTCCAAAAGTCAAAATACCAAAAAGAAATAGCAGTGATAAATCAGCTCCCATAATGAAAAGAACCAAATTCTCACCTAATTTGATTGGTAAATCAGCAATTGTGAACGATGTTTTAGAAACTATGAATTATTTTGATTCTGTTGAAGTAAAGAATCAAGAAGAAGAAATGAGAATTCCTGAACTTTTACAACAGCTAGAGGTAAATGAGATCTTTTCAGATATCCGTTCAGGATTTAATAAAATATTAATGCCAATGGAAGTGAAAGAGAGAGTCCAGAAAAGCCTAACAGGAGTAGTCCTATATGAAAGTGGTTCCACTGAAGTCAGCGGTTCTACTAATTTAATTAAGAATTACTTACATGAGTAAAGGTTTGTAGGATTGGGCTTTCACTTCCATAAACAGACATATTTTATAATGTTATGGAGTGATACCTTCATTACTAATAATTTAAAAGTTTCCCTTCAAAATATTATGAAATTGGCTATAGTCAATTTCATTTTTTAATTCTCACATACTTGCAAAATGTTGTTTCTAACACTGTAGGAAAATGTTTAAATCCCACCAAAATTATTTTAATTTAAATGTTTAATATCTTAAAGAAATAATTAAAGGTTTGTTTTCATATTGTGTTTGACCCAGATCCCATTTACATCAATAGTGATGTTGCCAATGGATCTTTAAGATTTATAACATCTTTGAGGATCACCTGTGCTACCTGACTGATTCCTTTAAATGATTTGTTCCAATATTTTAGGGTTTCCTTTATTCTGGTTGTAACTAGATCACTTAACAGTCACTTTTCATATTTAGACTCAGTCATTGGGACTACTCACATGTATAAAGCTAAGCACATGCTTAAATCTTTGTAGGATCAGGGCATTAGTATATAAGGAAGACTTATTACAACACATTAATACTTTTTTCTTTATTATTTCTGGATTAATGCAAGTTGCTGACAAAACATGCTGAGGCTCAGAATCGTATTGATCATTTGAGGTTTGATCCTAAGGTAAATCTACCAGAATATTATAAAATCAGATAAATTGTTTAGGAGATCTTTTTCTTAGTACAGTATATTTTCTCTCGAAGGGTCTGATATGAAGCATATATTCTACTAAACAACCTTTTATATTGTTGTTCCTATTTTTAGAACTTCTCTAAAGATAGATTTGGCTAAGTAACTTGAGACATTTAGATGTCTAAAACACATACAGGGAGAATAGGCAAACTAGAAACATACATGTTCATAACTTAGTGTCTTTATGGGAAATAAACATGGATATTCTGACACTTTTTAATATGTTAATAAAAAGTGAAAAATAACTTATTCCATATTCTTTATGTATAATTTAAATAACTCTAACCAACTTCTGTAAGGATATACAGTATTAAAATAGTTTCCTTTTAGGATTCCAAGTGAATATTTTATATATAAAGCTGTTGTTTTATTTTTAAATATTGTTTTGTATATTTTTAACAGATATATCCTCATTCAGCTTCTTCTAATCCAAACCTTTCCAGTCACTCAAGATGTATGGGTGCAGCTTCTGAAGAGTTTATATTTCATCCCCTTACTGTTCCTATCCAGCCTATGCTTGATTTGTCCCAAGCATCTTTTGCAGGTAGTTGAAATTACAGTGGTTATACAAATAACAGAGGTTCCTTATTTTACATAATTGTGCACTTTGTTATTCTGTTCCATAATCATAGAATCATAGGACTGGAAGGGACCTTGAGAGGTCATCTAGTTCAGTCCCCCTGGATTAATGGAATAATAATCTGGAAAACTGTATACAGAAATTCCAGTTGGTACTTTATTCTTTATTTTCATTATGTTATATAGGATTACAATCTGGGAGAATGATTTCATCATTACTGTCAGCCAGTGCAGAAGGAGAAATACACTGTTTAAATCATAACTTGATGGAAAATACAACAAAAGGAGAAAAGATGTCTCAAATGCTAAAGGAGCAGGCAGAGCAACTGAAAGCTAAAGTAATATGAAAGAGATTTTTTTCACTACCTACTTAATTTTGATTCTCTTGTTTCTTTTTATGAAATCTAAAATCCCAAATAAAATCTACCAATTTTCTATTGAAGGTGGAAGAATTTTCTAAATGTGTAATACAGGAGGCCTTACCTTTGCAAGATCGCTGTTTGGTAAATTATATTTTTCACATCTATTGCAGGGAATTGAAATGTGCTTTAAATGACATTGGACCTGTATTTATTGTAGTGAAATTTTCAGTGTTCTTCAGAAAGATATATTTAATAACAAATTAAACCCTTTCCTCCGTTCCAGAATTAAGTTATAGGCATGAAAAAGGCCAAGTTTGAGATTGACAATATGTGTCTGAATCTCCATGACTCCTTTGAAAATCTTAACCCAAACTATTTATGAAGGCAGCCCTCACTCAGGGAAATTGCCATTGAAGTTATTATGAGTTTTGTTTGAGCAAGACCTGAATCAAGACCCCACAATTTAACCCTCTATTTGTACATCTGCTGTGGACTACAGAGTGTTAATAATTGTTCTGTCCAATTAAATAGCAAAGTCATTCATTATTTAAATCTCTTTTATTGGTGAAGGTATTAAAGGAACTAAGAGGATACCTTGAAACATTGGAACGGAAATATTTAGCCACTAAGGAGGAGCATCGTGGTTTACTGCTACAGAACTACAATCGCAAAGCCGTAAGCGTTGGCGAGTTTGATCCCGACAGGTCAGAGCTGCCTGCTAAATAGTATGTCTATGCTCCCATAGTATATGAGTATTTGGCAGTCATTAATTAATTTATTTATCCTCACAGTATCCCTGAGAGGTACAGAAGTAATATTGACAGGTTTCAGAGTAGCAGCCGTGTTAGTCTGTATTCGCAAAAAGAAAAGGAGTACATGTGGCACCTTAGAGACTAACCAATTTATTTGAGCATAAGCTTTTGTGAGCTACAGCTCACTTCATTGTTGCACATTTTCGACCTTAGTTAAATTTTGGGGCCCTGAGGATGTTCCAGTTGGATGTAGAAATTGATGGAGTCTGGTATTAACTTTGATGCAGTCTTGTTTAGTTACAAGGAATGTGCAAGGAGTCTGCTTCTCCAAACACAGGAGGAGCTCAGAACAAAAGAAGCAGTTTCGTAGCTTACAGCAAAGCTTCTTCAGACAACAGACCTAAAAGTGCTCTCCACTTTTTCCCAGGGTCACACTGTGCTCACAGGCGACTACATGTCCAACCTAAACCGCTCTTGCTTCAATGTAAGCCCATTGCTTTTTGTCCTATCCCTAGCGGTTAAGGAGAATAATTTTTCTCCTTCCTCCTTGTAACAACCTTTTATATACTTGAAAACTGTTATCATGTCCCCTCTTGGTTTTCTCTTCTCCAGACTAAATAAACCCAATTTTTTCAATCTTCCCTCATGGGTTATGTTTTCTAGATCTTTAATCATTTTTTGTTTCTCTTCTCTGGACTTTCTCCAGTTTGTCCACATCTTTCCTGAAATGTGGTGCCAAGAACGGGACACAATACTCTAGTTGAGGACTAATCAGCATGGAGTAGAGCATAAGAATTACTTCTTGTGTCTTGCTTACACCACTTATTTTAATACATCCCAGAATGATGTTTGTTTTACTTGGCAACAGTGTTACTCTTTTGACTCATATTTAGCTTGTGATCCACTATGACCCCCAGATCCCTTTCCACAGTTCTTCTTCCTGGGTAGTCATTTCCCATTTTGTATGTATGCAACTGATTGTTCTTTCCTAAATGGAGTACTTTGCATTTATCCTCATTGAATTTCATCCTATTTGCTTCAGACCATTTCTCCAGTTTGTCCAGATCATTTTGAATTTTAATCCTATCCTCTAAAGTACTTGCAACACCTCCTAGCCTGGTATCCTCCACAAACTTTATAAGTGTACTCTCTATGCCATTTTCTAAATCATTGATGAAGATATTGAACAGAATCAGACCCAGAATTGATCCTTGTGGGACCCTACGCAATATGCCTTTCCAGCTTGACTGTGAACCAATCCAGGAAGTTTTTGGAAAATGTAGGGGACAATTTCCTGGTGCAAGTGCTGGAGGAACCAACTAGGGGCAGAGCTCTTCTTGACCTGCTGCTCACAAACCAGGAAGAATTAGTAGAGGAAGCTAAAGTGGATGGGAACCTGGGAGGCAGTGACCATGAGACGGTCGAGTTCAGGATCCTGACACAAGGAAGAAAGGAGAGCAGCAGAATATGGACCCTGGACTTCAGAAAAGCAGACTTTGATTCCCTCAGGGAACTGATGGGCAGGATCCCCTGGGAGAATAACATGAGGGGGAAAGGAGTCCAGGAGAGCTGGCTGTATTTTAAAGAATCCTTATTGATGTTACAGGAACAAACCATCCCGATGTGTAGAAAGAATAGTAAATATGGCAGGCGACCAGCTTGTCTTAAAAGTGAAATCCTTGCTGATCTTAAACACAAAAAAAGAAGCTTACGAGAAGTGGAAGATTGGACAAATGACCAGGGATGAGTATAAAAATATTGCTCGGGCTTGCAGGAGTGAAATCAGGAAGGCCAAATTACACTTGGAGTTGCAGCTAGCAAGAGATGTTAAGAGTAACAAGAAGGGTTTCTTCAGGTATGTTAGCAACAAGAAGAAAGTCAAGGAAAGTGTGGGCCTCTTACTGAATGAGGGAGGCAACCTAGTAGGAGAGGATGTGGAAAAAGCTAATGTGCTCAATGCTTTTTTTGCCTCTGTCTTCACAAACAAGGTCAGCACCCAGACTACTGCACTGGGCAGCACAACATGGGGAGGAGGTGACCAACCCTCTGTGGAGAAAGAAGTGGTTCGGGACTATTTAGAAAAGCTGGACCAGCACAAGTCCATGGGGCCGGCCGGACGCGCTGCATCCGAGAGAGCTAAGGGAGTTGGCGGATGTGATTGCAGAGCCATTGTCCATTATCTTTGAAAACTCATGGCGATTGGGGGAGATCCTGGACGACTGGAAAAAGGCTAATGTAGTGCCCATCTTTCAAAAAGGGAAGAAGGAGGTTCCTGGGAACTACAGGCCAGTCAGCCTCACCTCAGTCCTTGGAAAAATCATGGAGCAGGTCCTCAAGGAATCAATCCTGAAGCACTTTGAGGAGAGGAAAGTGATCAGGAACAGTCAGCATGGATTCACCAAGGGCAAGTCATGCCTGACTAATCTAATTGCCTTCTATGACGAGATAACTGGCTCTGTGGATGAGGGGAAAGCAGTGGACGTGTTATTCCTTGACTTCAGCAAAGCTTTTGATATGGTCTCCCACAGTATTCTTGCCAACAAGTTAAAGAAGTATGGGCTGGTTGAATGGTGGATAGAAAGCTGGCTAGATTGTCGGGCTCAACGGGTAGTGATCAATGGCTCCAAGTCTAGTTGGCAGCCGGTATCAAGCGGAGTACCCCAAGGGTCGGTGCTGGGGACGGTTTTGTTCAATATCTTCATAAATGATCTGGAGGATGGCGTGGACTGCACCCTCAGCAAGTTTGCAGATGATACTAAACTGGGAGGAGTGGTAGATACGCTGGAGGGTAGGGATAGGATACAGCGGGACCTAGACAAATTAGAGGATTGGGTCAAAAGAAATCTGGTGAGGTTCAACAAGGACAAGTGCAGAGTCCTGCACTTAGGACGGAAGAATCCCATGCACCGCTACAGACTAGGGACCGAATGGCTAGGCAGCAGTTCTTCAGAAAAGGACCTGGGGTTACAGTGGACAAGAAGCTGGATATGAGTCAACAGTGTGCCTTTGTTGCCAAGAAGGCTAACGGCATTTTGGGCTGTATAAGTAAGGGCATTGCCAGCAGATCGAGGGACGTGATCGTTCCCCTCTATTCGACATTGGTGAGGCCTCATCTGGAGTACTGTGTCCAGTTTTGGGCCCCACACTACAAGAAGGATGTGGAAAAATTGGAAAGCGTTCAGCAGAGGGCAACAAAAATGATTAGGGGACTGGAATACATGACTTATGAGGAGAGGCTGAGGGAACTGGGATTGTTTAGTCTGCTGAAGAGAAGAATGAGGGGGGATTTGATAGCTGCTTTCAACTACCTGAAATGGGGTTCCAAAGAGGATGGATCTAGACTGTTCTCAGTGGTAGCAACTGACAGAACAAGGAGTAATGGTCTCAAGTTGCAGTGGGGGAGATTTAGGTTGGATACTAGGAAAAACTTTTTCACTAAGAGGGTGGTGAAGCACTGGAATGTGTTACCTAGGGAGGTGGTGGAATCCCCTTCCTTTGAGGTTTTTAAGGTCAGGCTTGACAAAGCCCTGGCTGGGATGATTTAGTTGGGGATTGGTCCTGCTTTGAGCAGGGGGTTGGACTAGATGACCTGCCGAGGTCCCTTCCAACCCTGATATTCTATGATTCTATGAACCACTGATAACTATACTCTGGGAATGGTTTTCCAGCCAGTTATGCACCCACTTTATAGTAGCTCCATCTAGGTTGTATTTCCTTAGTTTGTTTATGACAGTGGTCCCCAACCTTTTCAGGGTCATGCCCCTTTTACCCCAGTCCACACAAACACACACACACACTGGGAACCAGGCCAGGAGCAAGGCCATGGCTCCCGGCAGGGGATGGTTCGGACATGGGCAGGGGCAAGGGGGCCGAGGCTGAGGCTGGGGCCAGGAGCAGAGCTGGGGGTGGAGCGGTGCTGGGTTGCACTCCCTCCCTGCTTTCCATGGGGAGTGCACCCCCCCAAACATTCCTCTCCCCCCCCCCCCGAGGGGCGTGCCCCATAATTTGGGGGCCACTGGTTTAAGAGAAGGTCATGCGAGATTGTATGAAAAGCCTTAGTAAAGTCAAGATATACTACATCTACCACTTCACCCCGTCCACGAGGCCTGTTACCCTGTCAAAGAAAGCTATTAAGTTGGTTTGACACAATTTGGTCTTGACAAATCCATGCTGACTGTTAGTTATCACCCTATTATCTTCTAGGTGTTTGCCAATTGCTTAATTATTTGCTCTATTATATTTCCGGTTATTGAAGTTAAGCTGACTGGTTTATAATTCCCCGCATTGTCCTTATTTCCCTTTTTGTAGATTCAAGCAGGTAACTGTGGTTTCATTTAATCTATTTAATTTTGTAATGGTATTGTTTTATTTTTGGACAGTGCTGCAACTTTGATACTGCAGTGAGATACAAAAAACCAAAAGTTTATTAAAAGGCTGATTATATAACTCTGTGTTTTGTATTTGGATTTAGAAAGGTGGAGGGGGAAATATTTAGGCTTGGTATGCTACTTGAAGATGTCAAAGAGAAAATTGATGACAATATATATAGTCCATGTCCATCTTCATTCACAACATTTCCTACGTCTCCTTCGCTCACTCCACGTGAATCTGCGTGTTCATCCTGTTCTCATCTTCGTGAGGTAACTCATCAAATTCTATAATCTACAGACCAAATTCTTCTTTCAGTTACACTGATGCAAACCCCATTAATTAAAATAGGGTTGTGCAAGTATACCCAAGAGGAGAATTTGCCCTTATGTTTCTAAGTGTGAATTTCTTGCTACAATGCAGAATGTTAATTCAAGAAAGTAATATATTTTATTCCTGAATTTAAACTTTAAGATATCTCATTAGCCATGTTGATCAAAACCTAAATATATGACTACAGCTGTGTTGGGGGAAAAGATTCCCAGTCTCAGTGGAAAAAAAATAACATTTGTATTCAGAAAATCAAAATATTCTAATCTATGCAAAAATTGAAAAGCAGTTTTTGCAAGTGAATCACTGTCATTTAATAGAAAAAAATTATTAAAATGGTTACTTTCTGCTTCAGTGAGATTCATAAAAATCACAGTTTGGCTCAAAGGATCAAATTCTTGTGTGTCACAGAAAGCTGGTGGAAGTGGTAATGTTAAGTCCTGGATCATATGCTTGCAAAATGGAAATTGGTGGTTTCCCACTGTTGTACATGTGACCAAGCAATAGATTGCTAAATGCTTTCTAACTATACTAATTGTTTGACATACCATATGAATTCTGATGAGTCCTCCTTTGAATCCTGAATTGCATAGATATTCAGGAAATCTTGGGTTGCAGGAGGCAAGATTTTTAGGGAATACAGTAAATGATAATCTATTGTAAGTGTCTTTATGCTATCTATAATATGGTTACTTTGTACAGAGCCCTGTGGTTTCAAGCATTAGTGATCCTCCAGAAAGGTCTGCTACTGAAGTGAATTTTCATAATAATGAAAGGACCGAGGGAGATAAGAGAAGTCATGCTATTGATGTGGTCCCAAAGAAAAACAGTCAGCTTTCTTTACAAGATGACAATTGTGATCCTTTTCCTGAAATGTAAGTGTTGAACTTTGTGATAGGTATTGAAGTCATTTACTAAAATAGATTTATAATTGCTTACTAAATATGAAGACATTTATTGAGCATATATGATCAAATGTCCGCTGAAGTCAAAAGAATCTCATTAATTTGGCTGAGTGTTAGATCACGCCACTGCATGGCCTCGATTGTCACCATAGATATTCAAGATGGAAAAGACATATTGGGAGACCTAATCCAACCATCCTGCCAGTGCACAATTATTCCCTTCAGTAATTTTTTTAAAAACAGGTTGAAGGTATGTCAATATCCAAAATCACTACCTATTCCATTTTTTGGTGACTCAGCAGAGTATTAGTATTTCTGTGAGTTATATCTCTGTTGAGTCCTGCCCTGTTGGAGAATCATATGATGATCATCTTGCTAAAAAACAGTGTTTTAAATGTGTTCGAAAAAACAGTATTTTAAAATAAAAATATTTTTTTCCCTTAGCCAATTGGGATTACAAAAAAGAGATGCATCTGTCTATGTAAAAGGAATGGAGCCCCTGGAAAAATCAGGACTGCTAGCAAATAAGCACTCTTCAGATGTAATGGTACAAGGTCTATTTTCATACATAATTACATTTTTTGGATGAGCGTTTTTGTTTATTTTATCCAATGGGATAATTTATATGAGATTATATTCTACTGTCCCAATGTTAAATTTGCACAACAAAGCAACTCAACCGTTGTCATTGTTGAGGTACTACAGTACATCAGAACACTGCTGCACAAATGCCAAGTAAGATGATTCAGGTTTAGGAATGTTGCTGTCAAAACTTGTGAAACATTCATAATGTGCTTTGATTCTGAGGGGAACTGTTCTGGAAGAAGTTGCACAGGCGACTATTGGATTTTAAATAGTATCATTTGTGCTTGTTTAGGAAGTGAGGAAAAAAACATGAATCCATGCCAGATCCACTGAAACCTACACTAACAAAGTCATTTCACCTCTGTGTCTCACTTTTCTTATCTATAGAATGGGGATAATGAATGGGGATAATGTGCAGACTCTGTGCAGTCCATTTTACATAGCCTAGAATTGTGAGTGGATGATAAAGCAAGAAAAAGCATTGTCAAAACCATAGAAAAATTATATCCAAATATTTGTGTTGCTCACACTGTATTTCTTGAGAAATACACAGTAATGTGAATAAATGTATAAAAATCTTACGTTCTGGTTTGTGGTACAGCAGTGCTTCCTTCCACCTGAGGCAGACAATGGGTCTGGAGGCCTGGAATCCCACAGGCAGCTTATATTAAGTCAAAAATTTAACACTGATCAAGAAAACCCAAAAGGGTAAGTGCTTTATGTATTTTGGCTGATTAAAAATATTTGTAAACAGCCAAAATGAGTGTATGCATTCATGGATACAAGTTTTGCTGTTTGACGATGTCTGAAATTTAATACATTGTGGTAGGCTCAACTCAAAGTAAAGCTGGTTGTTTTTGAACATGGGAAGATCTGGTTGGAAACGATTATTGTGTCTTTACATTTTACACAGACAATAAATCACACAGGATGAAATCCTGACCCCACTAAAAAATGGCAAAACTCCCTGTGACTTCAATGATAGCATTTCACTCAGTGAAATACAACCCTATCCAGAGGACCAGCACAAGGCCTTCTACATCTCTTAAGTTCCACTTACACATTATTTTGAGGGCTCAAGTAGAGCATAGGTCTTGTGTTGGCCTTCTGCACGGAAGTGAATTTTCACCCCTGGTAACTAAAAGTTAAGTAATAAATTAGTTCTACAATCATATTAAAAATATTGGAGACAAAATCCAACATCCAGATTAAAAAAGGGACTTGGCTGAACAGTGACAAATACAAGTCAAAAAGATACATTTGTGTAGACGTTCAGCATTAAGTTTGGTTGTTTTACTTACTTTTGTCACATCAGTACTTCTGTATGCTGTCTTGTTTATTCAGGAATTTAAACTTCTGGCAAATGACATCTCCACCCAAAACCAAGCCTTACAACATGTGCAATTTGGAACACAAAATTATTAATCTAAATATGCGGCAAGAGCAAGGTAGGAGCAAGAGGAAAATGCTTTTATTCAATAATTTGTATCATTTCATAACTCTGGTAAAACTCACCCACTTTCCAATTCTTTCTTTTTCCCCCCCCCCGATCATTTTAGGCAATTTAGCACATCCATCAGATCATTGTTTTTGTGGAAGGGTAGAAAACTGTTCAAATGCACATGATGATGCTCTATATCCCAAATGGAAAATAGACTGGTCAAAAAATGCAAACAAAGAACTTTGTTCCTGTTCTGTTAATAGGTGAGCATGTGCTGACTATCACCCTAAGCTCTAAAACAACACAAAACATTAACAAACTTCAAAAATAGTCCAGAGGGTGTTATTAGAGTAACTGTCTCTTTCGAACCTTTGTGCCTGTCTGTGTTCATGTGTGCACATGTATATAAATACACACACCTAAAATTTCTTAAGTGCTTTGCTGAATAGAGGTGGGGTTACTCACAGGCTTAACTTTAAACACGTGTTTAAGTGCTCTGCTGAATCAGGGTCTTAATGCCATGATCCATACTATAATTCAAGGTGTAATACGATTTTTCCCCAAGATTAGACCATTTAGTATGGATATATTTCATATTATGAATAAATCTATTTTTCCTGAATTAATAATTTGGCAACATTAATAGCATAGGTATTAATATGCTCAAAAACTTTTCATACAATTGGTAACATTTAATTCAGATCTTGTACTTTTTTTTTTTTTAACACATAGAAATAAAAACACAGAGGACAGAAAAACTGATAGTGAAAAGTCAAAATGTGGACAGTATTCACTCTTCATTCAAGAAAAAGCAGTGGCGCTAGATTTGTCAGGCACTAACCTTTGTAAGTAGAGATTGTCTACAGTGGCCAGAACTATATTTAACTACTACTGAGTCCTTGTAATAATTTGATGCATCTCACAACACCTGCAGAGTATGAAGATTTTAATGGACTTTTATCAAACTTTACTGGCTAAGCTACTAGGATCCCATTTTCAAACAGGCTTTCAAAAAAGCACCCATGACACTTCCATGTGTAGAAGGGCACTGATGTGTACAAAATTCCATTTTGCTCATGCATGTGCAGGAATTTGTATATGCTAACTAGTGCACTCCCAATTTCAGCATATCTTTGAGGGTAGTTTGAAAAGTTGGCCCATAAAGTGTTCCAAAATTTCTGGGCCAGATTATTTCCTCCCCCATCAAAATAAGTGGAGATTTTTATGAGAAAATATCTGCCTGGCATCCCTTGTAGAGATTATTCCCCATCATTCTGCTGCTGGGAAGGAGGGTGGAAATGCCATCTTAAACCTCATGGATCCTTCATACACCCCTTGTGGCCTCCCCAACTCCTTAATAGCCGCATTCCATTGGAGTCACACTGCCAAGGATGTCCCCTGGCCCATTGGGCAGGGCAACTCCCAGGTCCCTCAGAAGTTCAGTTAACTTTTCTGGGGGCAGAGGAATGACAACAGGCAGTCTTTCTTCCAGCCAACCCTGACTCCACACCTTCCCACTGCACTGTCTTGGGTCGAGGATGGTACTGTGAAGGTGGGTGTACTCCATGTGTGAATTGGAAGGCATGAGCTGTTTCTGGCTTTGATTTCAGATTAGGGGAGGGATAGCTCAGTGGTTTGAGCACTGGCCTGCTAAACCCAGGGTTATGAGTTCAATCCTTGAGGGGGCCATTTAGGGATCAGGGCAAAAATTGGGGATTGGTCCTGCTTTGAGCATTAGATTTTCTTTTGTTTAATGGCTTGTAATATAAGCTATGCTGGAGGGAATGTATATTCCTGTTTTTGTGTCTTTTTGTAACTTAAGGTTTTGCCTAGAGGGATTCTCTTATGTTTTGAATCTGATTACCTGTAAAGTATTTACCATCCTGATTTTACAGAGGTGATTCTTTTACCTTTTCTTTAAATAAAATTCTTCTTTTAAGAACCTGATTGATTTTTCATTGTTCTTAAGATCCAAGGGTTTGGGTCTGTGTTCATCTGTACCAATTGGTGGGGATATTATTATCAAGCCTTCCCCAGGAAAGGGGGTGTAGGGCTTGGGAGATATTTTTGGGGGGGACGTCTCCAAGTGGTCTCTTTCCCTGTTCTTTGTTTACCACGCTTGGTGGTGGCAGCATACTGTTCAAGGACAAGGCAAAGTTTGTACCTTGGGGAAGTTTTTAACCTAAGCTGGTAAAAAATAAGCTTAGGGGGTCTTTCATGCAGTCCCCACATCTGTACCCTACAGTTCAGAGTGGGGAAGGAACCTTGACAACTCTCTTTTGTGGTCCCTTTGGTTTCCACTGGTTTTGGAGAGGCAGGGTCCAACCTTATGGCAAGGGAGACTTGTCTTGTGTAAAGACACAGGCCTGACACTGGTGAGATCTGAGTTCAGTTCCTAGCTTCGACACAGGCCTCCTGTGTGACTTTGTGCAAGTCACTGTATCTCTCTGTACCTCAGTTCCCCATCTGTAAAATGGAGATGATAATACTTCTCTGCATCACAGGGATGTTGTGAGGAGAAATTCATTAATGTTTGTGAGGCACTCAGATCCTAGAGTGCTGGAAGCCATGTGGGTACCTAGATATAAAGCTGCAGCACCCAGCTTATGAGCTGTAATATTTATGTAAGACCTCTTTGATACAATTTTTTTTTAGGCAGTGATTCAGAAGACATCTCATTCTGTGATTCCTTTGATGAGTCACACAGTGATGAATTTCTGGAACACAGGACTAAAAATTATAAAACACGTAGAGCCGGATTAAAAGAACAAAGCAAAGGTATAGTGGTTTCATAGCTCCTAAAACATGTTTGTGTGGAAATGTTGTCTGCAGTGTAATATTTTACCTATATCACTTGTTTGCAGGTCTCAGCTGGAGGTGCAATAGGCGAAACAGAGATTGGTTTAAACTTGGGAATTATAAAGAATTTGTTCAGTCCTGCACCTTATGTAGAAATAAAAACCTCAGTTCAACTCGTGAGTATAGTGTGCTGCCAAAAAGGTTACAAACCACAAGCTAAGCTTTACATGGCACAAACCCGTGAGTGGAATACACATAGGGACCAGCACTCAAAGAAGAACTAAATATTTAGTTCCAAAGTTACATAAGGAGCAGTAACCCAACTCTAGCCTCACCTCAGCTCTTCCACAACCACAGTGGAACTATCTATTTTTCACTTGGTGGGAGCGATAACATTTCCAGTTTTCCACCAACGTCTTCAAAATGCCGGTCACAGGCACCACCCTATACCGGCTGTCATTTGCTGTTGGCCCCCCAGGCAGTATGGTCTAGAGCAGGGGTAGGCAACCTATGGCACGCGTGTCAACGGTGGCATGCGAGCTGATTTTCAGTGGCACTCACACTTCCCAGGTCCTGGCCACAGATCCGGGGGGCTCTGCATTTTAATTTAATTTTAAATAAAGCTTCTTAAACATTTTAAAAACCTTATTTACTTTACATACAACAATAGTTTAGTTATATATCATAGACTTATAGAAAGAGACCTTCTAAACACATTAAAATGTATTACTGGCACGCGAAACCTTAAATTAGGGTGAATAAATGAAGACTCGGCACAGCACTTCTGAATGGTTGCCGACCCCTGGTCTAGAGCAATGAACAGGAATTCCTCAGTTCTTATGCTACCTCTGCCACTGACTTGTGTTAACTTCAGCAAGTCAATGAGAGCCTGGTTTTCAGAAATGTCCAGCACCCGCGGCAACCTTTGAAGTCTCTTAAATCTCTGCCTCAGTTTCCCCATCTGTACAGTGGAAATGAGGTTAGTTATCTGTTTTACAGGGCCAGAGTGAATATAAATTAGCTAATGTTTCTACATGTTGGTTGGAAATGTAAAGTGTTATGTAAGTCTACATCGTATTAATGCATTTATTATGATAATGCTAAGTTGTCATTACAGTATGTTTTCTCAACAGCCTTACAATACAGGGATTGGAATATAAATTTCTGCACTAGTTGTCAAAGAAACAAATGCAGCAGGGAATCTGACAAGAATAATATTGGTAAATGATCCCAGACTGTCGGTCTTAATTATGTTAAAAATATTTTGCAGTTGTGCCTTATAGATCATGTGCAAACTTTTTAAAGACATGTTGTATAGATAGTATAATTAAATGTACAATAACAAACTGAAGTCTGATCTGATCAAGAAATGGATTTGGCTAAAGAGGGAAGGACAAGGAAGAGAGCCCAGCATTTTGAAACACTGCTGGAATGATTATATGAGAAGCAAACATTGTACTCAGGGAATTCGAGAAATGCATCTAGGGCTGGGCTATTTTTTATCCTAATTCAGGATTCTAAAGTGCTTCACAAACTATGTACATAGAGCACCAATGAAATGCACTTTGGAATTGCATAGTACATTGGAAAAGAATGGCACAGTGATCCCCAGGAACAATCTAGGACTGTTTTCTCTTTCTGTCTTGACTTCCAGTTAGTGGGTGCCTCAGAACATTATTAACTTATTTATAACTAAAATATGGGTGCTCCTTTCCATTTTCCTGTTTGATATTTAGGGGACCTCTTAAATGTCTGTACAGAGCATGGGAGAGGGGAGCTGTTAAAGAAAGTGGCTTGACTTCCACAGCTTATACATAGCACACATAATAAAAGGTGGAAGAGATGAATGAAATATGTTCGGTACAGGAGAGGGGGCAAGGAAAAAAGATGAGAGGCAGATCAAGATATTTCACCTTTACCCCTTCTTTCCCTGCCATTTACTTCAATTTCATTTAATCTTTTTACTGTGTTCCTCCTCCTCCTTTGTCTTTTGCCTTTTCGGGATTTATTATCCTTCTCATATCAGTTTTTTTGAACCATCATGCCCTACAGGGCTTATTCCTATAGATTATGTTGATGCATTTGCATGCAGTTTTTCCAGCCTCAAATATTTAAAAATTATGAGTCAGGCCCCCACAAAAAGCTTAAGATTTTAAAAAATTATACAATTTTGAATTCTTCTCATTTTGAAGCATTTTGGGTGCACTTAGGCCACAATTTCATTCCTTTCTCCACCATTATAAGGGCTAGAAAGGTAATTTTTTAAATGAAATCTGAGATTCTCACGTATTCAAAAAACTTCTGCAACTGGGGCTTTAAGACAAACAGCAGTCATGATAAAGACATGATAAAATCATGCGAGTTGGCAACACAGTGTATGTTTAAAGAATGTTGAGTTTAATTATTAAATTGATTTAGTAAAGAAATACATCTTTTGGATATTTTTGTTGGTATTTTTCTAATGAAAATTAGAACTAGAGTGGGCATTTCCAGTGGAGACGTTTTTGCAGGGATTCCATTGGCTGGAGCTGCTGAGTTAGCAAATGTCAGGTCACACAAGGATTCTAAGAGCCAAGGCTGTGGAATAGTAAACTGTTAAAATCCACTTTGTATTGATGAACAATTAGTATTTAACTGCAATTCATAGGGGTGAAAGAGGTACAGCGTCAAGACTGTATGATGCTCTCTGGTAACATACCTGAAAACAGACAACTGGCTCTGATCTTTTACCGTTGTGTGCACGTAATTCCATGCCTAATTTGTCTGTTCCATTACTGCAGTTGGCCAGGGTAACTGAGTGCACACACTTGTAAAAAACAGCCTATTCTGTCATTGGTGCTAAATATAAGAAAGTATAGTTTTCTATATATTTGTGTTATTTTGTTTACTCTAATTATGGCCTCCAAAATTTCAGCTTCTTCACAGAAGAAAAGAATTGCCGCCGATAGTGTTTTTACAAGTAAGCAGCCAGATCCATTTGTATACAGTCTTTCTGACAAGTAAGTGTTACCCGTAGCTTTATATAAATTAGTACCACAGAAGATGTGACTATTGAAGATATATAGTGTGGGCCAAATTCACTATTGTCATAAGTGGCACAACTCCATACCTGTGCAATATGTACTATATATTAGAATAGTGGTCACTAATGAAAGTAAAATATATAATGTAAATGCAAACTTGAACAGATTTAACTAGATTTTTTTCTGAAACTTTTCAATTACATGGAAGAACTAGAAAATTTGCTAATTCTTTTAGTATAGTATCCACCCAAGAGGTCTCTTTTCATTAACTAAATGTGTCATCATTCCAGATAACAAGCCTGGGAGTGACAGCCACGTTGTCTGTAGGAATAATGATATTGCAGTACTGTTTATCCATCTCAGAAATGTCTTTTCCTATTTTTGCTTGTTACAAACATTAAATTATATCTGGAGAATATGAAGTAGGACAGATTCTTAATTATAGTGTTGACAATGTGTGGGGAGGTAGGGAAGATTGGCAAAGAAATTAAATAAATGAAAACCTTTTGGGGCTTCTCTCCTGCTTCCAGAGCAGGCAGTGCTGAAAATTCTAATGAGGATAATTCAGTGATGCCAGATTCCCTGCCCCTTCCCTGAAGGTTTGTCTGTCTGTGACTATAAGATGTATGTTATAAATGTAACACTAACTATGCAGTTGCATTTTATGATTAAACAAATGAAGAACTCTACTGAAATTATGATGCAAGGATGCTGAAAAGTTATAGACATTGAATACACATTGTTTAAACACGTTTTCTTTGTTTTGTAACTATAAAATGTTTTTGTGTATATTTTATGTATTATCTTCTAGAGACAATTTAGAGGCTCCCAAAACCTGCTACTCAAGGATGCATGATACAATTATCTTTTCACCTCAATACCTAGCCAGCAGGAAGGTTTATGGAAGTAAATCAATGATCAATATTAGAAACAAACACATCAGTGATACTGACACAAAGGTAAGAATTTAGAGTGTGATTTTAAAAAATGCCTAAGTGACTCAGGAGCAACAAGTCCCACTGACTTTCAGTAGCACTTTTGAAAATCTCACCTATAAATGCTAATGATTATAATCCAACTTGTCTTGCATTCAGTGCCTTCTGGGGTGCTAAAGGTGTCTTGTTGGCTTTTAAATAGGAAAGTGTGTTATTTATTAACTTGTCATGTTGAAACTGGCTTATTCTTAACTTTTTTTTTTCTTTGGTAAAAAAACGGTTACTCACCTTCTCGTAACTGTTGTTCTTCGAGATGTGGTGTTCATGTACATTCAATCAGGTGTGTGCGCGCTTTGTGCACACCAGCCGGAAGATTTTTCCCTTAGTAGCATCCATAGGGTCGGCCTGGGCACTCCCTGGAGTTGCGTCTTCATGGCACCCAATATAGCGCCTTGCCAACCCCCCCACCTCCTCAGTTCCTTCTTGCTGGCTGTTCCGACAGGGGGGTAGGAGGGCAGGTATTGGAATGTACATGAACAACACATCTTGAAGAACAACAGTTATGAGAAGGTGAGTACCCGTTTTTTCTTCAAGTGCTTGTTCATGTCCATTCCAATCAGGTGACTTGCAAGCCAGAGTTCAGGAGGTGGGGTTGGAGTCATCCACTGATTGGAGTATGGCTCTTCTGAAGGCCACATTGTCTCTGGCCTGTTGCGTGATCACATAGTGTGACATAAAAGTGTGAATTGAGGACCACGTTGCCGCTCTGCAGATTTCCTGAGTGGGGACCTGCGCCAGGGGACCTGCTGAGGAAGCCTGAACTCTGGTGGAGTGTGTGGTGATTGGCAGAGCGGGCACCTTCGCACTCCCGAATGCACGTGATCCACGACAAGATGGGTTGGGATGAGATAGGGAGACCTTTCATCCTGTCTGTCGCTGCTACGAATAACTGGACGGACTTTCGGAACGGCTTAATTCTCTCTATATAGAAGGCCATCGCTCTGCGGACATCCAATGAGTGAAGCCTCTGCTTCCTACGGCAGGAATGTGGCTTAGGATAGAACACTGGGAGGAAGTTGTCCTGGTTGATGTGAAACTGGGAGACAACCTTAGGGAGAAAAGCCGAGTGAGGCCTGAACTGAACCTTGTCCTTATGGAATACCGTGTAAGGGGGCCCTGAGCACTAACACCCTCCTAGCTAAGGTTATCACCACCAGAAATGCCACCTTGTATGAAAGATAAAGCAGGGAGCACGTTGCCAGTGGCTCTAATGGTGGACCGTAAGTCTGGAAAGGACCAGATTAAGGTCCCAAGCAGGGATAGGCTGTCGTGTTTGCGGGTAGAATCTATCAAGACCTTTAAGAAAATGGCTAACCTCAGGGTTTGCAAAGACTAGTGGCCATCTGCGCCCTGATGGAATGCGGAGATGGCGGCCAAGTGAATCCTTATTGACGACATAGACAGAGCCTATTGTTTAAGATGGAGGAGGTAGTCCAGTATAAATGGCACTGAGGCAAGCGTCGGTGACTGATGGTGCTGCTCCAACCAGAGAGAGAACCTCTTCCTCTTGGCAAGGTACAGTGCTCTTGTGGAGGGCTTTCTGCTGCCAAGGAGAACTTGTCTGACTTGATCGGAACAGAACAGTTCCACGGCATTTAGCCATGGAGCATCCATGCTGTGAGCGACTCAAGGTTCGGGTGCCGGAGGCGGCTGTGATCCTGCGTGATCAGGTCCAGGACAAGCGTTAGGGTGACCGGAGTCTCCACGGACATTTCTAGGAGTGATGTGAACCAGTGCTGGCATGGCCAGGCCGGAGCTATCAATATGATTAGGGCTCGGTCCCTGTGGCTCTTGAGGAGCACCTCGTGGACCAACAGGACTGGTGGGAACGCGTAAAGCAGACAGCCCCCCCCATGGAAGAAGGAACACATCCATGATGGAACCCGGTCTGTGATTCAGAAAGGAGCAAAATAGTTGACACTTCCTATTACTGCACGTGGCTAACAGGTCTATTTGGGGAAAGCCCCAGAGATGGAAAATTTGAGCTCACTATGTCCAGCCAGAGGGACCACTCGTGGCCATGAAAAAATCGACTGAGACGGTCCGCCAGCTCATTCGGTATCCCAGGGCGGTATGATGCCTGCATGTGTATCGAGTGCTCCACACAGAAGTCCCACAGCATGAGGGCTTCCTGGCACAGGGGAGAGGAGTGTGCACCCCCGTTTGTTGATATAAAACATTGCCGTGGTGTTGTCCGTAAAGACTGATACACATCTGCCTGATATGTGGGCTCTGGAAACCTGGCACTCCAGGCGCACCACTCTCAGTTCTCCAATGCTGATATGCTGAGCTAGGTCCGCCTGAGACCAAAGACCTTGTGTCCTGAGGTCTCCCAAATGTGTTTCCAATCCCAGATCTGAGGCATCTGTCACTAACGAGAGGACTGGCTGGGGGCTGGTGAAGGGCACTCCTGCACAAACTACCTGTGGGTCGAGCTACCACAGGAAGGAGTCTAATATTGGGCAGGGCAGGGTTACAATGCTGTCCAGTGTCGCAAGCCAGTCAATAAACCGATGCTAGCCATGACTGGAGTGGGCGAAGTCTGAGTCTGATATGCTGTACTACATAGGTACAAGCGGCCATATGCCCCAGCAGTTTCAGGCAGTTTCTTGCTGTGGTCGTAGGGAACTGTCTGAGGCCTTGTATGATGTCCCCCAGAGACTGAAACCTGGAGGTACACCCTGGATTGAGTCGAGTCTAGCGCTGCGCCTATAAACTGTATCCTCTGCACTGGGGACAGTGTGGATTTGGCCTTGTTGAGAAGGAGACCTAGTTTGAGGAAGGTCCTTCTTATGAAGACGACCTGCTCCTCCACTTGAGATCTGGAGTGGCCTTTGATCAGCCAGTCATCGAGGTACGGGAAAATCTGTATCTGCCGCTTGCGCAGGAACGCCACGATGACTGCCATGCAATTGGTGAAAACATGAGGTGCTGCTGACAGGCCACAAGGGAGAACAGTAAACTGATAGTGGCTGTTGTTCACCATAAACCTGAGGTATCATCTGTGAGGTGGAACTATTGCTATGTGAAAATACACGTCCTTCAAGTCGAGGGCGGCATACCAGTCTCCTGGATCCAATGAAGGGATAATGGAGGTCAAGGAGACCATGCGGAACCTGAGTTTCTTGACAAACTTGTTGAACTCCCACAGGTCCAGGATGGGTTTGAGGCCACCCTTGGCTTTCGGTATTAGGAAATACTGGGAGTAGAAGCCCTTGCCCCTTTGCTCCTGAGGAACTTCTTCCACTGCCACTACCAACAGAAGGGTGTGAACTTCCTGTATTAGAAGTTGCTCGTGAGAGGGGTTCCTGAAGAGGGACAGGGAAGGGGGGTGGAAGGGTGGGAGGGCCCAGAATTGGATGGAGTATCCCCTCTCTACCGTGCGGAGCACCCAGCGGTCCGAGGTGATATGGGACCAAGCATGGTAGAAAGGGGATAGATGGGACGAGAAGGTAAGAGGGGTTGGATCCAGTTGTGGTACTGGTGTGCCATCCTCGACCGCACCTTTAAAAGGGATTCAGGGGCTGGGTGGAGGCTTGGGCTGGCCAGAGCTCTGCCCCGAGGAGGGGTGCTGCCACCTCCTACCGCTCCTATTCCTCCTGTGAGGAGCATCTTGGTGGTTCTGGGGTTGGCAGAACGTGGAGGGAGGCTGTGGCCGGAAATGCCTAAACTGGGTGGCTGGTGTATGGAGCCCCAAAGATCTTAGGGTGACCCTTGAATCCTTCAGACTATGGAGTCTCTTATGCGTTTTGTTGGAAAAGAGGGCCGGACCCTCGAAGGGGAGGTCCAGATTGTTTGCTGGATCTCGTGGGCCAGATCGGAGACCTGCAACCAGGAGCCCCTTCTCATACAACCCCCGTGGTGGTCATATGTGAGGCTGCATCTGCTGCGTCCAATGCCGCCTGTAGGGAAGCTCGGGAGACCAGCTTTCTCTCCTCCACTAATGCAGAGAACTCAGTGCGAGAGTCCTGTGGCAGGAGCTCCACAAACTTGGCTATCGCAGCGCAGGTGTTGTGTGCATATCTGCTCACGATGGCCTGTTAGTTCGCGATGCGGAGCTGTAGTTCCCCAGTAGAATAGACCTTCCTGCTGAACAGGTCGAGTCTTTTCACCTCCCTATTCTTAGGGGAGGGGCCCTGGAAGCTCCCACTGATTGGCCGCATCAACCACCAGTGAGTCGGGGGATGGGTGGGTATATAAATGTTCATATCCCTTAGAAGGGACAAAGTAGGGTCCTTAGGGTCCTTGTTTGGTGCTGGTTCGCACACCGTCGGCGCCGGAGCACTGCGGACTGACGATGAAGTACTCAGCGTGGGTTCTGCGGATCCGGGGTCAGAATGGGGTCGCAGTGCTGCTTCCATCAGCAGGATCTTAAGTCTCTGCTCCCGGTCTTTGATGGTCCTAGGTCGAAAACTCTTGCAGATCCTGCATGTGTCCTTTTGGTGACTCTCCCCGAGGCATCGCACACAAGAAGTGTGGGTCACTCTTGGGCATAAACTTGCACAGTCCTCACAGAATTTGAACCCTGGGGATCCGGGCATACCCCAGAGGCGGGGAAGACATTGTTGGGAGGGGAACCCCCCAAACAAAACTAAGCTACTACAAGAACTATGTCTAACTAACTATTTACACTCTTGTACAATTAACTACAGGGGACCCTGCCAAAGCACTTGCAAGCAACAGTGAGCAATGTTCCAGCTAGCCGCCACTGGTGGTAAGAAGGAACTGAGGGGGTGGGGGGCTGGCAGGGCGCTATAGTGGGAGCCATGAAGGCACGACTCCAGGGGGGGGGGGCAGGCCGACCCTACGGACTCTACTAAGGGAAAAATCTTCTGGCTGGTGTGCACGTGGCGCGCACACACCTGGTTGGAATGGACATGAACAAGCACTCGAAGAAGAATAGTAGGTTCCATTTTACTCCAATAAAACCAATATATCCCTAAATAAACTTCAGCACAAGGCATAAGTATTGTCATTGACCCAGCTGCAGGGTGCCAGTGAGGAAGTTGAGATACATCAGTCACTCTTAGAGATCTGGAGTGAGATTCTGTGCTATGCCTCTAAAATCCACAGTACAGAACTTGCAGCTTAGATAGACAGGAGGTAGACACTTGCCTGATCTGGGGCTGCTTTGTTGCCTGTGGTGTAATTTAGACAGCCCTGGAGGCCTGTCTATACTACAGCAGTCTCCCTGGGATTCCCAGAACCTCCACAGTGCTATATCTAGAGCTTCTCCCTCAACACACCTCTCCCTCCTGCTGTATGCCCCTTACACCAGAACTTGGGAGAGGATCCTTGGAAGGCAGTCTTATGGCTATTGCCTGCAGCACCTGCACTGGGGGAATCGAATCCTCCCTTGGGTGGATACAGGGATTTTAGGAGTCCTTTTACAGAGTAAAGGGGCTAAAGCTGGGGCAGAGATCTGGGGCTAAAGTTTGGGCTGTTACGCTTTACATACCACAAGCTAAGAAGCAGTCACACTCTAGGCACTTCATGCACCAGACTGTAGTCCTAGGTGGCTCCTAAATGCCACACTCATGCAGTGGGAAAAGGATACTTTAGGGCTAGCACTATGGAAGTGTGGAAATCCCATGGGTGCAATGGCTTAAACAGTTAAAAAATATAAAGTATTAGCTAACTCAGCCCTGTGGCAGTCCACCACGGAACTCCAGCGTCAGAGTAACCTGAAGGGCTTCTCAGTCCTAGTCCTTCCAGTCCACCCCTTTCCTGGTGCCAGAATTCAGTTGTGTTGTTGTCGGATCTCATTCAGGACCCCTGTCTGTTGTCCTGTCTATTGTCTGTATATGCAGTTGCATCACACTTCTTAACTACAGGGTACTGCTGGTTCCCTGTTATCAATAGCTTGTGTTCCTACTCAGCTTTTCACAGTCAAGTCCTAAGCTGCTACCTCCAGCTTGCTCTCGCTGTCAGGCTGTCATCGGGCTTTCTTCTTGAGCCCGATACCCACAAGCCCTCAGGTTGTTGCTTCTTTTTCCTGTTCCTCAGAGAGCTCTCTTACTGCCCAGATGCTTAACTAGGTCCCTATTCCTTCCAAAATAGCTCACAGCCCCCCCCAATCCTTTTCTTCCAGTTCCTATCAGAGGAGAAAAGGGTCCCCACTCATGGACAAGCAGTTTCATTATGGTTCAGTTGAGGAATTTATTTCATCAAGATTTATTGGCAAAATATAATTGATGTTTCAGACTTTAAAAATGTCATTTGAGGATATACTTTGCTAACCTTTTTACTGCACGACTACCTAAAGTATTATTTTAGATACGCTCAATGTCTTATTTGTGGGTGTATCATACCATACTTTTTTAACCAACAGCAGGGAATAGATTCATTCTCAAACGTTTAATGTTTACTACAATTAAGATTGTGTGCATTACTTCGGGTGGCTTTAGTGTGGATTCATGAGTGCATTTGCAGACACAGAAATCATGAAACCAAATATCCAAAAACAACCAGACATACGCTTCTCCAAGTCCAGGGCCGAGGGGAGGCACGGTGGTGGATTATAGAACAAGCTTACTCCATAGTGGCAATTCCTGTTGCGTGGAACTCTGCCCGGCTCCCCTCTCTGGGTGTTGCAACGTGGCATGTGGGGTCGCAGCACATGGGGTCGCAGCACACTCAGGTCTGGTCCT
Source organism: Caretta caretta (assembly GCF_965140235.1). Classification (NCBI taxonomy): domain Eukaryota; kingdom Metazoa; phylum Chordata; order Testudines; family Cheloniidae; genus Caretta; species Caretta caretta. Next base: position 66,931,652 of record NC_134213.1, read on the forward strand.
GCGGGCCAGGAGCTGTTGCTGTGGGGCAAGCTCTCCAGCCACCTCCCACCCCCCTGGAGACTGGGGCAGAGGGTGATGCTGTGGGTGGTTGGTGTCCCCTCAGTTTAGTATAGTGCACCCATTGCATCAGCAGGCTACATTAGCCCTTTCTGCTATTTCTTCCCCTTATTTTGATTAATGGCTGAGGGCCACCCTTCTCTATGCTAAAAGAGTTTCTTTGTACTTGTAGAAGAGAATGGCATATAGCAGACCTGGTACCATCCAGTACACATCCTCCTCCCCAACTCTGCATAGATTTCTTACGTACACAGCTTTATATGTGGCCATTGAATAGGCTGCACACAGAAGAATACAAGCACCTGCCCTGCCAAAAAAACCCAAAACCCTACCTGCAGCACTTTTCCAAATACTATAAGGTAGACTTGTTGAAAAGGTTACATAGATCCCAGATTGAACATTCCTTCCCCTTCTGTTTTTTTGTTTGGGAACATTTATCTTTAAGCCTGTGTATTATCGGATAAAGTAGATAGTAAGTATCCTACAATTTGACTGTTTTATGCCTAAACAGATTTTAAACTCTACTTTGGATCATGCAATACAGACTGCAACCAGTTTGAAGGAAACTACAGAACGAATGGTACAAGTAGTTGCAGAAGATCTAGCTAAAGTCAAAACTCATCGAACTAAGCAGTTTTTTAGCTGGCCTGTTTCAAACATTTGAATTTGTCAGCTGAAATGTAGAGACAGAACTCTGAGTTGTGAAAAATTGGATTAACAAATAGTACAAAAGTTAGGAGAGCAGCTGCCCTTATGTGTGGTATTAGCAACAGGTTAAGAGCAGAAAAACAGAGTGCCAGGTTTATAAACCAAGAGCCCTTGAAAGCTGTCACATCTGTTAGTGAAGAATGGCCATAGAGCTGACTTCCCTCAGCCTTCAATAATGGTAGTTCTTTATAGAATTGCTCTAGGTAACCAAGCTTAGCTGTAGTTTCTAAAATGTGTAATTTGGGGCCAGGAGGAGAACATCTCATTCATCAGTGTGTTCTCAGCAGTATCACAGCCCAGCTCTGTATCCTGCTTGTTACTGAACATCACAGAGGGAAATAACTGAAACCCTTTGTTTCCGGATAATCTTTTAAAAATGAGTTTTAGCTGTGACATTGAATATGTCCTTCAAAAATTGACAAAGAATAGGCTGTATTGTTAAGCATCTGCTTTTGTGCATCTCAGTAAATGCTCTTTCATCACTCCTGTTTATATTCCAAAATGTCAGTATCTGTACAGTGACATTCTTAGTATCTGTTGGATTTAGCTTTCATAAAACAGCAAATACAAATCTTCAGCTATTTCAGCATTATGAATAAAAAAATTACAAAGGGGATAAGCTTCTCCTATGCCTGTACAGAAATTTGTCACTAGTAAACTGATTGTATATGTATTCTGAAATGCAGCGAGAGTGATTTAGTGCATGAAGCTTGGCGATTAAGGACCAATCACACACAGATACTACTAGCATTCTTTTTAATAACAAAATATAGTCTCCCTACTGTGTGAAGTTAACTCCCAAATATGCATGGGTAAAGGGGAAGGGGTCTCATAACTGGCCTCAAAGATTGTGACCATAGTTAAAAGAAACAAAGGTCAAGTATACTGAGTAATACTTGGAAGAAGATTGCTCTTACTTTTCCCCGTCTAGGGGTGGGTTAGATGTCTGAACAGTGTTGATCTATACAGTGTCTAGATTTGATTTTGACAAATAGAAACTAGTTGAGAATTTGAAAGTAGAAGGCAGGTTGGGTCAAAGTGGTAGAGTTCATGATTCTAAGGAGTGGTAGGAGGGAGAACAGCAAAATAAAGACAATGGATTTCAAGAAGGTAGACTTGAGCAAACTCAGGGAGTTGGTAGGTAAGATCCCCTGGGAAGCAAGTCTAAGGGGAAAAACAATTGAAGACACTTAACAGTTTTTCAAAGAGACATTATTAAGGGCACAAGAGCAAACTGTCCCACTGCATAGGAAAGATAGGAAGTATGGCAAGAGAACACCTTGGCTTAACCAGGAGATCTTCAATTAAATCAAAAGAGAATCCTACAAAAAGTGGAAACTATGTCAAATTACAAAGCATGAATATAAACAAACAAGTATGTAGGGAAAAAAATAGAAAGGTCAAGGGACAAAACAAAATCAAAGTAGCTAGAGACAAAGGGTAACAAGAAAACATTCTACAAATACATTTGAAGCAAGAGAAAGATCAAGGACAGGGTAGGCCTGTTACTCAATGAAGGAGGAAAAATAACAGAAAATGTGGAAATGGCAGAGGTGCTTAATGATTGCTTTGTTTTGATTTTCACCAAGAAGGTTGGTGGCAATTGGATGTCTAACAGTGAATATGAGGCAGGATCAGAGGCTAAAATAGGGAAAGAACAAGTTAAAAAGACAAATTAGATGTCTTCAGGTCACCAGGGCCTGATGAAACACATCCTAGAATACTCAAGGAACAGACAGAGGAGATAATTGAGCCATTTGTGATTATCTTTGAAAAGTCATAGAAGACAGGAGAGATTTCAGAAGACTGGAAAAGGGCAAATATAGTGCGAATCTATAAAAAGGGAATTACAGACCAGTCATCTTAACTTCTATATTCGGAAAGATAATAAGGTGATAAGTAACAGCATGGATTGTCAAAAACAAATTGCATCAAACCAACGCGATAGCTTTCTTTGACAGGGTAACAAGCCTTTGTGGATGGGGGGAAAATGGTAGACGTAATATATCTTACCTTTAGTAAAGCTTTTAATAAAGCCTTACATGACCTTCTCATACACAAACTAGGGAAATGCAATATAGATTGAACTACTGTAAGGTAAGTGCAAAACTGGTTGGAAAACCTTTCCCAGAGAGTAGTTATCAGTAGTTCAGTCATGCTGGAAGGGCATAATGCATGGGGTCCTGCAGGGATCAGTTTTGGATCTGGTTCTGTTCATCAACATCAATATCTTCATCAATTATTTAGATGACAGCATAGAGAGTAAAGTATACTTAAAGTTTGTGGACGATACCAAGTTGGGATGTGTTGTAAGTGTTTTGGAGGATAGGATTAAAATTCAAAACGATCTGGACAGACTGGAGAAATGGCCTGAAGTAAATAGGACAAAATTCAATAAGGACAAATGCATAGTGCACTTAGGAAGGAACAATCACAATCAGTTGCACACATACAAAATGGGAAATAACTGTCTAGAAAGGAGTACTGCAGAAAGGGATCTGGGGGTCATAGTGGATCACAAGCTAAATATGAGTCAGAGTAACACTGTTGCCAAGTAAAACATCATTATGGGATGTATTAGAAGGAGTTTTGCAAGCAAGACACAAGTAGTAATTCTTATGCTCTTCTCTGTGCTGATTAGGCCTCAACTAGAGTATTATGTCCAGTTCTGGGTGATGTTTCAGGAAAGATGTGGACAAACTGGAGAAAGTCCAGAGAACAAAAGTAATTAAAGGTCTAAAAAACATGACCTATGAGGGAAGATTGAAAAAAAATTGTGTTTAGTCTGGAAAAGAGAAGACTGAGAGGGGACATGAAAACAGTTTTCAAGCATATAAAAGGTGTTACAAGGAGGAGGGAGAATTGTTCTCCTTAACCTCTGAGGATAGGACAAGAAGCAATGGGCTTAAAATTGGATCAAAAGAGGTTTAGGTTGGACATTAGGAAAAACTTCCTGTCTGGGTGATTAAGCACTGGAATAAATTGCCTAGTCACTGGAGATTTTTAAGAGCAGGTTAGACAAACACCTGTCAGGAATGATCTGGATAATACTTAGTCCTGCCCCGAGTGCAGGGCACTGGACTGACTTCTCCAGGTCCCTTGCAGTCCCATGATTCCATGTCCCATAAGATAGGGAGATGGTCACAATTCATGTAAAGTTTTACACCCCCTACTTTGGCTTTGGAGTGAGCCACTAACAGTTTATGGTTTATATGCGAGTTTTTTTGTGTTTGTTTTTTTTAATTTAACTGCAGCATAGCTATTTTCTCCATTAGTTAAAACTAGCCACTGATAGTGACTAGAGGAAGCAGTAAAGCTGAGCAATTCTTTTTTTAAAAAAAGGTAAATGTTTAGTTTACATAGCATGCAGCAACTCAAACATGAGAAACTACAATAATTATTTTTGGACTATAGTGTAGTAATCAGATTTCTTGTTGTCAAGCATCTCTATACAGCCAGTTAACTGGCAATCATCCTTATTAGCCACTGTTTGGATTAGGTTTTTTTTGCAAGATTGGTCCTGCTTTGAGCAGGGAGTTGGACTAGATTACCTCCTGAGGTCCCTTCCAACCCTGACAGTCTAGGATTCTAAGAGCAGAATGCTAGATTTAGGTTATTAAAACCACTTGGTTTTGTTATGTGCAGATCATTTAAACAAACCCAAGAGGACAGATTCACATTAGCATTTTAAAACACAGGTGCTGGAACTAGCGGTGCTGCTGCACCCCTGGCTTAAAGCGATTTCCATCATATATGGGGTTTAACAGTTTGGTTCAATGGCTCTCAGCACCCCCACTATACAAGTTGTTCCAGCAGTTATTTTAAAACATCAACTTTTATCATGATTTAAGTCAGGGAGCCGGAAATTTTGATTCAAATTGATTTTAATCACATTTTGCATTTGTACTTAAATTAGTTGTTCTAAAGAAAGGTTCATTACCATTGCAATTAGTTGCAAAACAACATTATATTTGGAGACTGCACTATACCGATACACATTTATTCAGATTCTTAACTTTTACATTGATAGAAAATGGTGAATGATTTTTTACTAGCTTTATTTTACTCTAGATTTTATGTCAAGCTGTAATTGGAGAGAAACAATTCAATTAAAAAAGTACAAACACACTGGTGTTAGTTAAATAAAAACTACCTTTCTGCTGGATACATAAGGGAGAAGAAAGTGTATCCAAACATGTTTTGTTTAAAAAAAAAGCTTTAAAGGCAAAGGCAGCATTAACTGTAGCTAGTGAATTGACAAGACTGTCTCTGGTCACTGTGAGCCAGGTTTTCAAAGGTATTTAGGTTCCTAAAGAATGCAGATAGGCACCTTGTGGGATTTTTAAAAGTGCCCAAGCATGTCCAGTGCCTAACTCAGGGGTGGGCAAACTTTTTGGCCTGAGGGCCTCATCGGGGTTCTGAAACTGTATGGAGGGCCGGGTAGGGAAGGCTGTGCCTCCCCAAAGAACCCGGCCACCACCCTCTGTCCACTCCCTCCCACTTCCTGCCCCCCTCAGAACTCCTGACCCATCCTATGCCCCCTGCTCCTTGTCCCCTGACCGCCCCCTCCTGGAACCCTGCACCCCTAACTGCCCCCCCGGGACTCCAACCCCCTGACTTCCCCCCAGAGTCCCCTGCCCCTTATCCAACCCCACCACTCCCTACTCCCCATCAGGAGCTCGGAGCCCCACCACCCAGAGCATTGTCAGCAGAGCAAGCTGAGGCTGCGGGGGAGGGAGGACAGCAGGGGAGGGGCCGAGGGCAAGCCTCCCCTGCCAGGAGCTCAAGGGCTGGGCAGGAGGGTCCCATGGGCCCAAGTTTGCCCACCTCTGACCTAACTCCTATTTAAACCAATGGGAATTAGGTTGAAAATCTGGCCCCATGTCCTTAAATCTTGAAAAGTTAGATCTTATCCTCTCCAACCTTGTTTTCATTCATAGACTGGAAAAGGAAAAATAGGCATTTCTACTTTTTCAACTTTGAATGAACCAAATAAAGACAAATATTCCTTCTGCATCTGCCAACTAAATGGAGACCAAAAGTAAAAGCTTTTCTGCATATTTTTATTCAAATGGTTAATTACAGTAAGTTTACACTTTAAATACTTTTCCTTTTTAAAAATAAACCTGTTTAAAATTAAATTTTGAAATGGACAAACAATGATTTTTCTCCACCCTGACGAACTACTCACAACCACTCTTTTATTTTAAAAAAAATACACTGGAGTATTTCACTGCCCACATGACATGAACAAACAAGAGGGGGGTACTTTGCAATGCAGTGGCAATAAAAAGGTAGAAAAAGTGAGATTTCCCCCAAAACTTGGCTTAGAAGTATCTGAATTGTCACCAGGAAATCTTCATTAGATTAGTTCACAAGCAACTCAATTTACAAAATAGATGTACCATGCACACACAATAGTGGGGAAATTTTTTAATAAATCAAAGCTGCTTATTTTTTTTGTGAAGAACAACATGGGGAAAGTCTTAAACAGTAGTGTTCATGCACTGAAACATTTCATATAAGATGGACAAGCACGTTCTCCGGAGTTCTTTATTGAAAGTAAAACCATTTCTTTTAGTACTTCCATAATTCCCCTCCCCTCACAATCTACCATCTGAAAGCACCAGTCAATCAGTCATATTTTACCCGAGGATTTTTCACAAGACAATATAAATTTCCATTTTTAATATAAATTGTTTTAATTGAATTTTACATATTGCAAGAGACATTGCACTTATAATCTTACCATATGCTTATATTTACAGCTTTTGCCTCTGAAACTTCTAAGTCTAGGTACTTTTATGGCAATTTCAGAAAACCTCTCCAGTTTCCAGCATAGAAAGCTATCATAATTACTGAAAAAGCCATTAGTATATATACACACAAACATGATGATTTCTTAAATTCTACAATGATTTGTTGCAGTGGTAAAAATGCCAGTTTCAGAAAGCACTTTACCATGAAATGGTGTCCATACCCAATACAATATAAAAACAAAGTGTTAGACACTTTTCCCCTCTTCTTCCTGCCCTTAACTCCCAAAGAAAAGCAGCAAATTTAAATTATAAAAAGATACTCCATTAGTTGAGGGTGTGTACTGTCCCAAATACATCACCAGAAAAGTTAATTCCATTAAAATATTTACATGCTATTTATATTATGTGATCTCTTAATAAATTTTTAGTTAATCATTACTGAAATAGTACTGCGTGAACATTACAGTTTCTCTTCATCCTTAATGCAAAATGTATCCTTTGGTTTATTAAGCATCTTTACATCATCCAGCAGTCTTCTGGGTGTCAAAATATGAGTGGAGCCTGGTAAAACAGAATACACTTTTAGATGGATGCAGCTAACTATGTATGATTTGCAGACATCAGCATGACTCACTACCAAATCAAAATTGCATGTTAAGTATTTTTATTGCACCTTTCATACGTTAAAGTAGTTTAAAATGCTTTACTTTAATGATTTTGATGCTGCACATGCAGTGATTATGGAAGCAAATGCTCCTCCCACCCCAAGGTAGGGGTGGCTTTGACTGTCAGCAGGAGAACAAAACCTTGGGGGCCTTTCAAGGATTCCACTCCTCCCCCCCGCCATATAGGTTTGAGAAGTGGAGAATCAGTACTCAATAGGCTGTGCTCTTCTGTACAGCTTATTTGCTTCCACATACCCACAGCTGCCATAATCTGAGCACCAGGAAGAAAAGATCTCCTCCTCCCTCCCCCACTTTTGGTATTAGAGGACGACCAGGGTTTGGGGCTGTGCTGTGGGTACCTTGCTAGTCCCCTTTTAAGGGCTAGGAAGGAGTGGCCTGGGCAGTGAGGAGTAGTTTTTTTGCGTGCCTCCCAGTAGCCCAGGGAGGCAACAGGTTGGCTAGGTTGTAAAACGCATTTTGTCACAATGTTGCAGGTGCCCAATGCAGGTTATTGTTCAACAGGATTCTCTGATAAACCTGAGTTGGAAGCAAATTAGGAGATATCTCCTAAAGAAGGTAGGGAATGGGGCTGGGCTTCTACTGTCTGGAACAGTAAGGAGACGCCTTTTCCCCACTCCCTTAACCCTCATGCGAGGTGATGGAGTCCCAGAAGCTGTGCTAGGATCAGGTTAAACAGAGTGTGGGGGAGGGGAGCTGATGGCAGCCATTCACCAAGTAGAACAGATTACAAAGGACAGATGACCTGCACTGGATGAGTTGCTGCTGGATGGTTTCCTGATGTGTTACTTAAAGTTGCAGCCTAGTTAAATCACATTCCTGGTGTCCTGTCTTCCTTCTTGTGATGTCTGGGACAATAGCAGCCACCATTATGCCCTCTCTGAGCAACAGCTCAGTCAGCTCTGGACATCAGACTTTTTTTTTTTTTTAAACTGTGAAGTTTTACTCCTCTGACACATGATAAGATTTTTAATGGCTATCTAGACAGAGTAACAGCAGCTGGTAGAAGGACTATCTCCAATAATTCCTGCAGCATCTATACTGGTAAGATCAATTCTTGGCATGTGTCTTGAAACAGCCAGGACCCACTACAATTCTCAGCGTTATGTGGACTTCATCAGAAGTAAATGATTGACCCCTGGCTAGAACTAGAAGAATGCTGCCAAAAATTCTGGGCCAAACTGAAGCCATTTCAGTTATTACTGCAGAAAAGTTTTCTAAGTCAGTAATATTTTTGCACTACTCTGGTTTGTGTTTTCCAGTTTCAGCTGGTAACAGTAACTGCAACAAGTTCAGTAATGGGCTAGATGCAAGTGAATGCAAATATGAAAAAATAGTAGTTAGGAGATTCACTGTAACGCATACCTTTAGCGATTCAGTGGCATGACTCCTGAGAGTCATACATCTGATTCAGTAATTTAGAAATTCGGATACTACATTTCAGCAGCAAGACTGAGGTCTGAATTGTCTCACATTGGTTACAAATTCTTCTTTAGGGATTTTCAGGGTAATTGTGGGAACATGTCTTTTTAGAACAAGAAACTAAGGACAACAGCCATAAAGGACCAATTCAGATCTAGGGATACTGGATGCAGTTTCAAAAGAGCATAGTAGCCATCTGATGCTTTTTTAGACTGACCTAGGGGACACAGAAAAATATGCTTCTGTTTTTCAAATATGCACTTAACTAAACATCATTAGCCTCAAATGAAGCACCTCATCTCATCTACTATGTCCTCTTCCCTAGACAGGCTTACCAATAACAACTTCACAAGATTTGTAGGCTTGAGAAACTTCATAAGCACTGCGCATCTCAGAGTATGTGATGCCTCCAATTACAAAAACGATCAGCTTTGAACCACTCTTTCGGTCATCCAGGTAACTAGTCCTGGACTTCTGGCGAGCACTGTAAAATAGTTCATAAAAAAACTGAGCACATAAAAGCACAGTGATATATTGCATCTAGTTTCATCACCCACATATAGTGTAATGTACTAGTAAAAAATGACAGAAAATTTCCATGTTTGCAGTATTGCTATAGCTTTCAAAAGATGAGACTGGGAGCTTAAATTCATAACTTTGTTGGACACTAAAAATCATGGTCTTAAGCCATAAATCCAGGGTCTTCATTATTACAACAATCTGTAAGCCACTAACCCCTTTTTGGCCCTATGACAGCAGAGGTGTTAATGGGCTACGTCACCTTCAATGGTCCTTAGAATGTGTATTAGTTACTTATGCTAAACAAATCTGTTCATCTCATATTTAGCTGTGATACTGACTACCTTTCCAAAACCTGAAGAAGAACTCTGCAGTTCAAAAGCTTGTCTCTTTCACTAACAGAGGCTTGTCCAACAAGATGATACCATCTTACCCACTTGGTCTCAGAAAATTTCCATGCAACTCTGACTAATTAACCATTTCAGGAAAACAAAGAAAATTGGACAAGTATTTTTCACAGCTGTGTAGTAAAATATCTTTTGACTCAAATTACAATTGGATGACTTACAAAGGGAAGTCGCAGTTACTTAATTTTTTTTTTTTGGACAAAAAGCGTACTACACCATAAATACAAGTCTAAAACTACAGTTATCACAAAAGGAAAAAGTAAATACAAGCGAGAAATTTGAGATACACTTGGACTATGTTTTTTATATATACATACACACACTTCTCAGAGAGAAGCTTGAAAACTCTGAATCCAAATGATCCAATTACACCTTTCCCCAAAAAAGGTTCATCTCCTTTAAGTCAGACAAACATCACCGTTCTAGCCTTCTCAATACCTAGCTATAAATAGCAACATGATGAAGGGTGTCTGGCCAATACTGAAAAAGACTGCTGACATTGTGGGACAGCTGCTGGAGGACTATTAGGTCTCAGTCTCTACATTTGCCCTGCATTGATCTCAATAGGTCAGCAAACTACTAATGCCCCAACAGACACCCAACTTCAAATCTGTGACTAGCCAGAAAATTGTGCCCCTACCTATCCTACAGGCAAAGACCCTGCCTACAATGATCAACATTTGTGATAGCCAACATTGATTATTGCAGCTCACATCTGACTCCACACATTGAAAATAGCTTTAACCAGTACTATGCAAAGATTCACTGAACATATAAACAGCACCCCTCCCGCCACTATACTCCCCATGCTAGCTGTCCATGGAATACAGAATTAATCTGAAGGTCACTGCTATTTGAAGACTTCCATGGGACTGGACCTAGCTACCAGTGATCACCTCTCTCTCTCTCTCTAGAGAGCCACCAATTTCCACAAGAGTTAAATTCCACTAGGATAACTAAATTGTTCAGTAAGGGGAGGCTTGTGAGTACAGGAGACAACTTTCACAAAACTCAGACCTAGCCTACAGACTTCACTCTTTTCAGAAAAAAATGATGGGAGTGGTCACTAAATGCAAAAAAACCATTTCTTCAGCCTAATACAGACACACACGACACAATTCATACACAAACCACCACTTATAAACTACTCAAGCTAACTCTCCAAAAAGGTGACTTAATTCTAGTAAGAAAGAGGTTAGTTTTATTTTAAATATGTTGGAGGCACTCAAACTACAATTATGAGCTATATAAGTAACTAGCTTGAAGGTCAAACAGAGGGGTTCTCAGACTTTTGTACTGGTGATCCCTTTCACACAGCAAGCCTCTGAGTGAGACCTCCCTTATACATTAAAACACACCTTTTTATATACTTGACACCATTATAAATGCTGGAGGCAAAGCGCAGTTTGGGGTGGAGGCTGACAGCTCGCAACCCCCTAAGGGATCCTGACCCCCAGTTTGAGAACCCCTGGTCAAACAGCTAAGCTCCACAGATCATTTCAGATGAACTGAAATGCTTTTCAGTAGATTTTATACTAAATAGTTACTTTGGCCCCTAGCGTGCATTATTTCTCAAAATGAAAATTATACAATGCACGCAAGAAAATACAGTGAGAATAGTAAATTATTATTCTGAATGTAAATTGTAACAATTTACCTTACTGCCCCTGAACCATTCCAGGCTGCAGGGCACTGGGAAAAGTAAGGCCATTCTTTTGAATCTAGTTTGTTTTCTATAGCATCCTGGAAGGGAAAAAAACATTCATTTTAACCAGTTATGTTAACTTGAAACACTATACATATACAAAACCCCATAAATTTCAACTCCTGACAAGGCTGTCTGGTTTAAAACTTCAATCAAGTCAAACAGATTTCACAAGAACCAGTGCTCCTACTGTGAAAAAGACTAAGCACCACACCAGATCTATATTTAATTACTGTAGTGCTGAAAGTAATTTGTGACAGACTCCATGTATCATGATGAGGAATAAAAACAGAAGGAAGTAATTTCTAACTAATTTTTAAACACATTGATTTAATTGTTCAGATTTCAACTTTGATTTTTTATTTATAGCTGCATTAACCTACTTAATTTCTTCACAAAGAAATTATGTATGTATGTCCCAGGTTTCTAAAGACAAAGTACATTACTGACTTTGCATGGATTTCCCAGGTCACTAATGGCATCCATTACATGAATTTAACATTTAAACTATAGTCTAAAGATCCACCACACACACACACGTTTAATTTAAAGAACCCAATATCAAAACTATCAGCCACTGGAGAGGAAGTTCAAATGTCTCTCTACCTTAATTTGCTTCAGCTAGCTTTAAACTATTTTCCAGTTATACTTAAAACTAAGTTTACCTTATAAATTTAATTTTCTATTTTAATATACTAACTAGAAATTTAGTGGTTATGTGCACATGTCTGAAGAACTTTCCTCTTAAGAAAATTTTATGGAACATAAAATGTAATTAACAACTTCTAAACTGCCATTTCAAAAGATCTTGGATAAACTGTTAGCTTACAAAGTACTTAAGAGTATTTCTATATTACACCTAGGAAACAACCTAGTTCTTAGAGTTTACCTCCATAACATCTTTGATAACAGGTGTCCATCTAGAAAGCTGAAATGTTTCTTCTGAAGAGCGGTCCTTCCTTGATTGTCTACGTTGCTGAGAAGCAGACTAAATAAAAAGATTTATTTATTTTAAAAGAGGCTATAGTTTTATTATACTATTTCTTTTAAATCAATCCCAACAAAATAGAAAGTTCTAAGGAAATATTGCACCATGTGTATCAAACTATGTTCAAAATTAAGTACTGAAAACTTCTATTTCAGAAGAAAAGAGCTGGATATATTGATATTTACCCAAAAAAGTGATTGTTTGAATACTGAAGTGTATATAATACAATTGCTAAGCTAATGGATCTCCACATATCATTCTTGCCCAGTTGCTGGAGCCTAGGATTTATAGCAGTGGTCCCCAAACTCTTTACCTCCTGTCTGCCTCCCTGTACTAGATTTTATTGTAAGGCACCTATATACTTTGATAGAACAGTGAAACAGGAATAAAGAGCGTTTTCCAGGAAGTATGATTAAGTTACAAAACAAAAAAATTGCATTTTTTGGTTACTATTAGGACTGCCTGTCATATACTTAATTTTAAGAATCTGAACTCTACAGTTTTCTTACTTAAATGATTAGACATTAGATACTCAAAGCCTGCATAACTTTGACGAGTTATGGAATAAACAACTTGCATCAAAATAACATGATTTTTGCAGAAATGTTAGATACTACTTTGAAAACTATCGAGTGTAAAACCAGCACTCTGTTTTAAAAGTTACATATGTCACAAATTTTAGCAGTGGGAATTTCTCAAGAATTCCTAACAAAATAATTAACTTCTGTAACTTCTGGATTCTCCCAAGAAAAGTGTGGAATGCCACATTAAGAGTTGCAGAAAAAGCCTTAGAGCTAAATGAAAAAAATGCAGTATTTCTTACTGTAGGGGAGAACGAGAGCCTGAAGTACTCGACCTGATGCAAGACCTGAGGCCTGAACTAGAGGCTGTGAACCAAAGTCGGGCCATGTATTAAAGTAGATGCTTACAAGTACACTCACGGATATGTGACCTTGACAAAAATACGGTTAGTGTTGCTAAAACGTAGGCATTCCTAAGAAGCAACAGATAGACTGAGTGAGTGAGTGAGTGTGTGTACAAACACATTCCAAAAAATTAGCCCAGGTGCATCCTGTCTAACACCAGATAAGAGGGTTTGACAGAAGTGAATAGGGATGTTTTGCCTGAGACATCTAGAGCAAAGTACAGGGGGAGGTAACAAGCAGTTGTCATGAAACATGTAAGGTGGTACATAAGTTGTCTCAGGTCTATAAACGTCGGGGAACCTTGCCTTAACCCAGGGGAGGGCAAACTACGGCCCGCATCTAGCCCATCAGGGCTTTCAATCCGGCCCACAGGATTGCCAGCCCTGTGACACAGTGAGGCTAAGGCAGGCTCCCTGCCTGCCCTGGCTCCGCACTGTTCCCGGAAGCCACTGGCACCACATCCCTGTGGCCCCTGGAGGAGGTGAGGTGGGCAGAGGGCTCTGTGCACTGCCCTTGCCTGCAGGCACCACCCCCCGCAGCTCCCATTGGCCAGGAACAGGGAACTGCGGCCAATGGGAGCTTCGGGGGTGGTACCCACAGGCGAGGGCAGCACATGGTGGAACCGCCTGCTCTACTCCACCCCCAGGAGCCACTGCTGGACATGCTGGCCACTTCTGGGAGCAGCGCTGGGCCAGGGCAGGCAGGGAGCCTGCCTTAGCCCCGCTGCGCACCTCTGCCACCCTGGAGCCACTCGAGGTAAGCAGTGCCAGGCTGGAGCTTGCACCTCAAACCCCTCCTGCACCCCAACCCTCTGCCCTAAGCCCCTTCCCGCACCCTCTGCCGTGAGCCCCCAATCTGCTGCTGCACCCCTACCCCTTGCCCTGAGCCCTTTCCTGCACACTGCACCCCATTCCACACCCCAACCCCCTGATTCAGCCCTACATTCACGGCCCTGCATACAATTTCCCCACCCAGATGTGGCCCTCGGGCCAAAAAGTTTGCCCACCCCTGCCTTATCCCTTTGTGCAGCCAAGGGGACAGCAGAAATTCCTGCTGCTGACTGAGCCATTCCTTGCCACTGGGCACTCGTGTTAGTGTACCCATAGCTCCTATGAGATGCTAGTACTGTGCCTGAAGGTACTAAACCGAGTGCCTCTGTCACCAAACCATGCCTGTGATCTTTCTTTATGAGTAACACCGAGGCCTGCTGAATTGTCTGCTAGGGCTAATAATATCAGAGCTCCAAGAAAAGCAGCACTAAGTACCTGGAACAGCTAAGTGGCCCCTAAATAGCATTACCAAGGCAACAACATTCCAGCCTTCAGCACTTAACACTTACCGAGACCACAACAGGTACACCAAGGTATTCCCAATTTTTTATCATGTCACTGTCACTTTCTATTTGTACATTCTGGATCAGTTTGTCCAAATTCTCTTGTGTAGTTCCTTTTGCCACAAAGAAAAAATGAGTAAGTTGGATTTTTAATTCAAAATATGATACTTAAGATAAATTAGCTCTTGGTCCCAGACATGATACGATTTTTGATTATTTAAAACTAGGATATATTTCTTTGATAGTTCATAATAAATCCATCCTTTTAAATTTACCATTATTTCAGAATCTGAAGGAGATATAACATGGGTTCGCACACAACGCAGTAAAGCAGGCTTCCAGGGCCTGGTAGGCAGGAGCTGTGGGTGGGAACTTTTGGGGGCCCTGCAGGCCCAGAGTGGCCCTGGTGATTAGCGGGGGGTCAGGAGCAGCCCGCTCCACTTCCCTCACCCCAGCCCCAGACATGTTGCTCGGGGGAGGGGGTTTGGGGGAAGGGATCCTCCCCCCCCTCCCCCCCCCCCGCACTCACCGGCAGCAGCAGAACCAGAGCAGCCCGGCCTCAGCCCGCTCCACTCCACCAGCTCCCAGCCGCAGCGCTCTGCTTCCCGCCACCCGTGAGCATCCTTTCCCCAACCTCTCCGCACTCACTGGCAGCGAGAAGCAGAACGCCGCGGCTAGGGCCACATTGCTCCGCTTCCCGCCACTGCCGGTGAGTGCCTGTCGGCGGGGGGGGGGGGGGGGGGAGAGGAGGAAATAGAGGTCGGGGCAGTCGGGGGACAGAGGGGTTGGGTAGGGAGAGGTCTCTGGAGGGGGCAGTCAGGGGACAAGGAGCAGGGGGGCCAAAGCAAGTTCGATATAACGCGGTTTCACATATAACAGTAAGATTTTTTGGCTCCTGTGGACCGCGTTATATTGGGATAGAGGTGTACTTGGAAATTCAAATGTCGTCACTTCACGCCAATCTTTGATACTACATTCAAATTTCTATAGGAGCCTCTATTTCCTTTACTCCAACAGCAATTAGTACATTTCTGGGTCCAGTACAGCAGATCTTGATGCTCCAAGGTCCCATTTGGAAAAATAATTCACTTTTGGGGAAATGGAGGTGGAAGGAAAGGCAAGTCAAATCTCATTATCTAAGTTTCTGCTACTCAATGCTTATGATTGAGAGCTCAGGAATGCATTCTCCTCTCCAGTCTCTGTCACCACTGTTCCCCATCCACTCCAATTCCCAGGATGCACCTAACAGCAAATCCCATCCCAAATCCTCTAAACACTGACCTGGGTAAGGAAGGAAGAACTCAAGAAAATATCCCACATCCCAAGTACTGAGATGCTGCTCAGATAATCTATTGTAAAAAATAAATGTGCTTGCTCGTTGTGCTGGATCACTTCTAGCCCTGTATGAGCAACCTCTTCAAGAGGCATCTGGGAGAAAGAGGCTACAAGTTATGGGCAGCATTTCCTTTTAACCCTGCCATGGCCTAGTACGACTGGTCCATACCCAGTGTTGGCCGCTGCACTAAAACCTAGTATTGAAATCTAACATATTGAAAAACAAAGCAACTTATCATACCATTTGTGCTGAAGATATAAAGGAGGATAGCTCTTATTTTATCATAAGAGTCATGGTTTTTGTTGAGTAGAACTGGAAGGAGGACTCTCATTGAGTCTTTCACTTTTTGGCCCTCTGCATCAGTTCCAAGAGCTAAATCCTAAGTTAAAAGCAAACAAAGTGGTCTTACTGACCAGTCATTAAAACAAATAGCATCAGTGTGTGTTTCTGTATTTAGTTCCAGCAAAAAGCTAGTTACCACTAACTTTACAAACATCATCATCATAGTGGTTGTGATGGAAGAGTTTCACTAATGACTATTCACACTGAACTTAAACCAAAGGTCCTTTGTCTATACAATTGAAACAACTATTATAGTTGTGTATTGCAACTGTGGTATCAGAGCTTGTATTTTTTAAACCCTGTAGCAAAACAATTTTGACAGTCCACGCTGGCCAGTCAAATCCTGATAGAAAACAGCTCTGCCAAAGAATTTCAGCTATAATTAAACACAGTTGTCAGTAAGGGCCCTGTCTGTACAGATGAAACTAACAGCCTGAATATCAACATTTTCAAAACTAAAGAGCTTTTACATTGTAACTATTGTAAATGTTTGGTCAGATTTTGTTTAATGTTGTATTACCAAGTTCCAGACCAAAGACCACTATAAGAAAAGTTAATTATCATATCCATGTTATATTTTGCTATTGTAAAAGAGTCTTTATGTTCATAATATTAAAGAATAAGCTTAAACAACATTTTAAATATGATTTTGTACTTCATACTTCAGGTTAACAGCATTAGCTTGTTTGTTTATGGTAGTGCCCACAGTATACAAAATGCTTTCTAGACATTCAGAAAGGGAAAGTACCAGCTCTGAGGCGCTCATAATCTAAGGTGAGACATAACTGGACAAGAAATTAGGGAAAGGGAAAAACAAACGGATTTTTTTTTAAAATGTGAAGGTCAACTAGATTACTCATAGGCAAAAGTAGGTCTTTTAACAGAGACTTAAATATTGACAGGATAGAAACCTTGGGGATGAAGTCTTACAGTATGATTACTCAGAGTAGAAAATTAAAAAAAATCCACCATGAAAAAGGCAGATACAAGCTACAAAATTAGTGTTATGAAAATGACTATTTCTGCATAGTCTGCAAACATTAGATTTTATTTACACTAATGACTTTCACATACCTGTTCAGTTTTGCACAGTTTTTCTATACTGGATTTAAACTTACTCATGCAATCTTCTGCTATGTTAAGATGGACTACTTGCTGTAAGAGAACAAACATCGTAACTTACTTCTTTTCACATAGTTCAGTCCTAGCAGGAGTACAATTTAGTTCATTTTTACTAGTTACAAAGTCATCTTTTGACTAGCTGAGTTTAATTTTGTAACCACCTTGTGCTTGTGTTTTACCCCTCACTTAGAACAAGTGATGGGTTATTCAGTAAGGATCAAATTCCAGGTTTTCAAAGGCAGAAACATTTTTGCATGTGGGTTTTTTTGTTGGTTTTGTTAAGACTATAAATGACAACTTCAGGTTAAGGAAGGTGGTAATCTGTGTGATTGGTAGCTACAGCCAAATACAGTTTAGATGACCTGTCTTGGCAGTAAAACACTAAGCAGAAATTGCGGTGTCCTGACAAGGTGGAGATCAGTCCCAAAGACATGGAATTTAGGAAGCCTAGTCTTCACATATCTCCATAACATCCATCAGTCCGATTAAGGTGCAAGGAGGAAGAGACTGTCTAAATTAATGTTGATGATCAAATTCTAGTTACAAAGTCTACAATGAAATTATTGGAATCGGAGGTTCCCCATCACCCTTTACTAATTTCTCGTTTCTCGAAAAATGTCTATCAGCCTACAATAAGTGAAAAACCTTGTGGCCTAAAATAGGGAAGTGTTGACTTATGATCTTCGCTTAGGATATGGGAATTAGTTTAGGATTCTATATTTTGCTAGCTTCCGGTGACTGCTTCACCCTACTTGACTAATCCCTTACATCCTTCCAGAAAAGCACAATGTGACTGATTACAAGCTGATGCCATTCCATTAGGCTTTTGTATAAGGCCACTCTATGATTATGAATTTTGAAAGATGCCTTTACCAAAACCAATCTTTCCCAGTAATTTGACTATTTCAATGCTGTGAGATCATTACAGAGCATTAAATTCATCTGGATTATCTCAAACTCTAGCCCATTAGAATGTCTTCTCACAAATAACTAAGATACAAAATATGATTTTCTAAATATTAGAAATAATAAAATTTATCAAATGCAAGTTATGACCCTGGATGTTGCTGTTTTTTGACTGAAGGCATTACCAAAAATAAAAGATGAAGATGCTTTAAAACCACAACCGAAGGTTCTTTTTTAGGTGTTTGATTAGATAATTTCACTTGAGAATTTCAAGTTCTATCATCTGCTAGTCTCTATCTGCAATGTCACTACTCTATTCCATGGAGTGAAAAACAAAGTCTGCACCAGGAGAGTGCCATTCACAAAGAAAGATTGTTTATCAGACTTCTAGGTACTATGATTCATCTATATGAGACCTCTTTCCCTCAACCAGCTTACGTGATAAAGTCGTGACATGCAACTGGCTGGAACCTGATCTCACTCAGGAGTCCAGAACATTTTAAAGGGAAATGTGTGCAACAGCAGTACATCTTTTTCAGTCTTTGTTTTTCATTTCCATAATGCATGAAGATTCTGCAGTGGGTTTGTGATTAACCACACCTGTTAATTTATGGTTACAGGTCAAGTGAGAACATGATCATGCTTCAGTCGTTTCCTTTAGATGTGTATTTTTGCAGATAGGGGTTTCATTTCAGTTTTAATTGCTGCATTTTACACTACTTAACTTTAGAATCTTTACTAAGTAAATAAAATACCATTGTGTAAAGTTCAGTTTGACAATATACTAATTGTGTGTTGATCCTATTAATTTGAAACATTTCTTCCATTCATTATTGCTATATAAAGAGAAAGTAAAAGCAATACTATGAAGCATTAGCTGTTCAGACAGGTATCTACAATCATAATCCAAGTGCATTAGTTTACTTAAAGAGTATGAATGCATCCAACAGAAGGCTTAAACATTTCATATTGACAAAAAAAGCCGTCACACTTGGAAGTGGACTTACTCCTCAAAAAATGTATTCACTGAGAACAAAAATATGAAGCACCGAACATGAAAACATGCACGACAAAAGCTCAATATAAAAAAAACAGATTTTTCCACTCTAGGGTTCTTGAATTAAAATCATAAAAATATAGCCTGTAAAACCAGAGATACTATTTGGTGAGAACAGTTGACAAGAAAAGCATAGCAATGTACAGGATGCTGCTTACCTTGGTAATCTGTTTACGGAAGTGGGGCATCTTTTTCATTAGCTGGGCCAGATTACTTAGTGATAACTGTGAAAAGAGGACACAGTTTAAACTCAACTGATGTTTCTCATTCAATAAATTTTATTTCCCTTACTGCTGGAGGCTGGGATTTCCCAACTTCACAACTGAGAAACTCATATCAATTTCTCAGGCAGGTTAAGAACCAATAACCAAACAGAACTTTTAACTGACCTAGTTGAAAAATACACTGGGCAGGCAAATAATATTAAAAATATATATATATTTTAACAATAAGTCAGTAATAAGTAACTATTTCTTACTTTTTCTTCTGTTGCTTTTCTCTTTGATGAAACTTCTTTCAAAAGTTTTGGAATTTCCCTGTCAGATTAGGAGAAAGTAAAGGAATGCTTTAAAATCTGAAACAAGTAATTTATAAATTAAAATTATTAAGTTAACAGTATGATGAAGTAGTAAACTCAAGAGATTTATGGTTTCCAATTATCATAACTGTTTTTAGTGAAAAATGAGGTATTTTGGTATTCCATTCTGCAAAAATACTCATTTTGGATGGGAATGAAGTCTCTTTTCTCCATTTATGGCAAAGCTAAGTGCTTCTTGTATTCTAAATTTCCTCCTCAAAATTTAGATGAAGATTGTGGAGTCTCATCATCTTTGAAAGATAGAAATTAAAATTATTTTTATAAAGGATTTCAATAAATATTGGTATATGCTTAACATACATTTGCGTTATTTTGCTAACATCAGTTTTTGGATACTAGAATTTAATGTGTACACCACTGAGAGGTCTGTACATACTGACTATTCTCCCTTACTAGCTGGCCAAACCAGCTAATCTTTTCCCCTTACAAATCTGTAATCTTTCTATAATTATTCTCTGTCTTTATACCTTTGTCAATTCTATTACTGTAGTATTTTCTAATTAAATAATATCCCCGAAATGTATAAAATATCAAACATCAAGAACGTAGTCACATACTCTAACACATCTGCAATATGCTTGTGCCGAATTTTCACCCAGAGCTCATCCTCCTCCTCCAGAATTGCCTCCCTTTCCTTTCCACTGGGTCCATCTGTTTTATATCTACAGACAGGAAATCAGGTTGTGAAATTAGATATTTCCAATGCATGTTTTACATAAAGCAACTGAACATGTAGAATAAAAAAGTTAAAATAACTATTTTTAACATTGGCAGGTAATGCACAAAGATTATTTCTTTTTTAAAAAAAGAAATGTGGTTCTGAAACAATAGGTACTGTTTTAACCATATTTTATGCATAATACTCAGGAAAAGTTAAGGCTGATCTGAAGTCCTTAATAATTAAGGCAAAATTACATCCATTTTAGAATAATTTTCTTCTGCAGTAATTTCAGCTAAGGTTGGAAATCCATCCCGGCTTATCCTTTGAATATTCTGTAGGTTGTTGGTTTAAACAAAAAACCCCACAAAACCAAAAACAAAAACCCCAGCCCCCACACACAGATTTACATGCACTTTCATTTCTCTAGGTTTTTGATTTTTCCTTTTTGAATTGAAGTTGAGTGCAAAGTCAAACACACTAGAGGTGACAAAATCTAGATAGCATTGGAAGTCTATATACCTCTTGAAGTGCAGAAGGACTTCTGTCTACAAACTATGTAGAGCTACAGAACAGACTTTTGTGGACTAATTACTCCACATAAATTGACAGCTAACATGCTTAACATCACAGACTTCAATTATTAAGTAGTTTTCTGTGAACAGAAGGAATATGATGCATATTGGGTATCTCGCGACACAATACTTTCATTTATATTTGGATATAGTTGAAGAAACTCACAAATAGTGGTTAAACCAGAAGCCAGTAGAAATAACAGAAAAATACAAACTTAATTTAAAAAAAATCAAATAGTGGCTCTACCGACTGGATAAAAAAATCCAACCAATAAGTTTCAGACTCATAAGAATATAAATATATGTTGCAAGCTTAGCATTATTTCTGAAACTCTTGTAAATTTCCATTTGATATCTGAGAATCTGCTAAAGAACTATGACAGGTTTCAGAGTAACAGCCGTGTTAGTCTGTATTCGCAAAAAGAAAAGGAGTACTTGTGGCACCTTAGAGACTAACCAATTTATTTGAGCATGAGCTTTCGTGAGCTATAGCTCACTTCAGAAGTGAGCTATAGCTCACGAAAGCTCATGCTCAAATAAATTGGTTAGTCTCTAAGGTGCCACAAGTACTCCTTTTCTTTTTGCTAAAGAACTATGTATCTGAAATGCATCCCACAAAGGTTGCCTGACAGCATGGCAGAAGTATGACGACTTGTTTGTGACAAACAAATTTGGAAGCAGATTCAAGATTTATGAGACTTATATGCTATAACGTGGAGACAGTCTTTTTATGGAAGAGACTCGAACTAAATTAGATCCAAGTTCCAGAGCTCATACCTGGATCTCAACTTCAATAAATATAAAAAAATTCAGCTCTGCTAGTCACCAATTAAACTTTTAGATTAGGGTAGTAAATATAGCTACATCAGATAGATGTCTTAATTTTTCTGATCACAGGATAAGCCAAAAATTGTTGCTGCTATGGACATTTTCCCCTCCTGCCATAGTTATCCATATGTCTGTGACACACTCCCATTGCCACATTAGTCTTACTACTGGGGCTGTATCTTTGAAGGTCCACTCAGAAGCTTCAGTTAGCAAGACAATGTAACCAATCAAATATCTCTGGCAAAGAGAGGACGGAAGAAAAAAGTTTTTAAATAAACTAAAGCCATCTTTACACAGCATAAAGTAGTAAAATAGCAAATAATTCCCTTTGTAGTTCACCTTTAATAACTACAAATAAAACATATCAAAGACAGGTCCTAAACTCAAGTCAGAATGAAGTACTTAGTACAAAAAGTTATACTTGCTTGTATGTATCGTTTTCAATTGGTAGCAGATCATACGCCATTGCTTGGAAGGTAAGTTCATGGAGTACAGTAGACACAGGGTCAAAGCCACGATCGATTATTAACAGCTGGGAGTGGGTTTTACCCTAAAAACGTAAGGGAAGAAAAACTTAAGACATACTGTACAAAGCTACAACACTCCAAATCTATTTGAAGCAACCAAATCACATTCTAAGCCTTCTTGGAAAATCCTAGAGAGTGCCAGACTGGTTTATTCTCTGATCAAGAGCAAGGGTTTTTTTTTGTAATTCAAAACCCCATTACAGTTAAGTTGTCTTTAGCTATACCAAACTAGCCCAGCTACTTCTCAGCCATGAAGTAGAGGCAGCTTTCTGTTTAAAGACCATATGAGTTCATATCGGATGTTTTTTATGTAGTGTGTTTTCAGGCACAATACAATCCTTTAATTTTTCACTTCAAAAGCAAAAGTCCCTGTTGAACTGGATGCAACAGAAAACAAGCATGTCTTAGGCTTGACACACAAACAGATATTATCTGAATCCTAGACCAAGCAAGAGAACTTACAGTTTTAAATGTGATCATCAGCTGATCTTGATGTGGATTCAAAACTAAGTTCTTCAGGAGTCACTAGAAGACCAGCATCACAAAACCTCAGGGCTTTGATCAAGTCAGAAAGACACAGGACCAAACTGACTGAGCATTCAGGGTGGCACCAGAGGTCCCAGAATGTATGACTGATTCCCAACCCTTTTATCAGAGGCTCTTCCTTCCCCCAATAGATCAGTAGTTTCTTCCTCTCCCCCTCCATTTTCTCATATTCTTGTTTGCTTCTGTTTGTGCTCCCAGTCTCTTGGTGGTTGTGCCCACCTCATTGCCCCAAACACTAGAGTATCTACTGGTGGGCAAAAGGGACTCAATTGCATTTGTTCTTGTGGCTGAGCTGAATGCAATGGAATCAGAAATGCTTGGGTCAGTGGGCTACTGCCTAAGGATGCAGCCACCTGTACACATGACCTACCCCATATAACAAACTATTAGGTGCTACTGTGGGAGAAATGAAGGATGGTAGGCATATTTCTAAGAGCCCTGTTCTCCCACATCAATGGGAGTTCCATGAATCCCGAAGTGGGAAAACTGTGCCCCTGAAATAATCCTCTGCTTTGCCCAGTGCCCTAAAAGGTGGGATGAGTCAAAATCATGCATTTTCTCCCTGATCTGCACCACCCATTTACTAGTCTGGCAACCCTCCTCCAGGTGGGATGTCTCCATGTCTTGTTATATGAACAGAGAGCATCAATTCTGTTTTCTCACTGCACAAGTTATCTTCCACTCTTCCAACCTGTTTTTAAATCACACAAAAAGCAATTGAAGTGACAGTTTTCTATACAGTATTTAGTAACCAAATCTTTTTTTAAAAACAGCATTCTGTCTTCTAACATCCTTTAACAATTTCCTTTGTTTACAAAAATAAAGCAAACATGGGATGTAGTTTTCACTCTACCTTTATCTGGCTTCTCTCATCAATTTTATAGTAGTTTTCAAGCTTCTTTTCAACTAGCTCTGCAAGTCTGCTGGCATTATCCAATGGCTTGCTGGAGGAAAAAAATAAAAAAAGTCAAATATTGTTTATTAAATTTCTGTTATAAGACATTTTAGTGTCAGTGTTCTATAATGCAACTACTTATCTTCAAACATCTGTAGTTTCAGAACTCCTACTTAATTTTAAAACATTTCAAAACACATTTTTGCCAAAATGCATATTTACAGTACTTTCCCTCAACTATGACATAAAACAGCTTAAGAGCTTAATCCTAAACACACTTAAGCAACGTGAATAATTTCATTCCTATTCTCCTATCAAGACCACATATCTGTACGATCAAGCCGTAAATGATCTTGTACTCAAAACAAAGTATACACAGGTGTTTTTTTAAAGAAATAAGCAAGACCAAAATGGACAGCTAAAAAAAAAAAATGGACAGCAAGTCTTACCTGCATACACAATAGTCAATAAGAAGAGCGAAAGAACAAAAATGGATGGTTATTCAGTTCTGGTTGCAGAAATACTGAGTGAAAAATGTCAGTGTTTCTCCCCATAATTCTAGTTGCAAAGCTAACCACAAACAACAATTTGTTCCACAATACAATATTCAGATTTATAGTAATTTTTAGCTTAGATGCTATAAAATAGATAAACAGCTTTTAGTTTTATGGTTCAACTGTCAAAATCCTTTAGGCATTTAACTGTAAAAGAATGCTGCTTGTTGAAAATGTGTGTAAAAAGTTATGTGCTCATCACACACACAAAAAACCAGGAAACTTTTTCTACTTTTAATTTACTATTTAAAACACAAACTTGTTTAGTACTTTGTTCCCACTATATTATAGGAAATGATAGCTTTTTAGACTGTATGCTGAAGTGGCAGAGAAATTTAATGATCTGCATTTCTATTATGCCTTTGACCAGAAAATATCAAAGATGCTTGAGAAGTTTTTATGCATTTAGGCCCTGATTCAGAAGAGCATCCTTACTCAAAACACTTAAACATATGCTTAAAGTACTTTACTGAATAGGGATGCACTTAAAACATGTTCTTAAATACTTTCTTGAATTGATCCAAGTCCTAAACACTCCCGTGAGTGTAATGTTACCAATTTTACAGCCAAGGAGAGACAGAAAGAAAAGTTAAAAGAATAGTCTTAGGTTATATAGACCAAGTCTATGGCAGATCAAGGAATAAAAGTCAGACCTCCTGGCTCTCCTTTCTCCAGAAAGAGAAAGTAGATATTAAAGAGAAGGTAAGTGAGGTAATATCTTTTATTGGACCAACTTCTGCTTTCAAGCTTACACAGAGCTCTTCTTTAGATCTAAGCAGCTAACCAGCAGGCAGGCAGTTTTTGCTTAACTCTTTTACCAGAGAATGAAATACTATCTAAATAAATGGCATCATTCCAACCAGTCTGTGCTTGTACTGTAATTATCTCTGAGCAGAACAACCAACATTAGAACAAAAACAAAATGGATTTAAAATTACCGGTGAGACTGACATCCATAAAAAGCTAAAAAATTCAATGCTAGAGCTCAGAGTATCTACTCACTACACCAAACTGGGCACAATGAAAACTAAAGGGACAACTTTATTTATTTTTTTAAGATTGAGTTTCTGTATAGTACCCTTTTAAAAAGTGTTATCTTTAAACTTTCACATTTTAATTTTTAAAAGATTTTTTCTGCTCCTGTTTATTTTTTTAATCATCTTTTCAGCTAAGGAGAATGGGCAGCTTGAAACACAAATGTGCTCAGGCATGCCTCTCTATTTCCCACCCCAACAGCAATTGTGTAAATCCTTCCCCTTGACCCACAAAGGACTCCAGGAGAATGGAAGTTGGGAGCTTTCTTGGACCCCCAAGGATCAACTGTTCGGTGCTCTCTGGAGGGGTTCAGAAAGGGAAGGGGACTCTCTACTCCACTCCGATTGCTCCTTAGCCGCCGCGCCCCCCTCCCCCCACCCCCACCTCAGACCTTAGTTGTTTCCCCTCTCCTCTGGCTCCTGTTGCGTCCCAAATCCATGCAGGGACCCCAGAAAAAGGAGACATTCTCCTAGGCTCAAATTCAATAACAGAAGTTCTGTTGCTGGGTTACTGGTAAAAGACATGCAGAACCTGGGGAACAGGATGCATGCAAGTGCCCCCCCCCCCAAAAAAAAGCAGTACTGAAAATGTCACACTAGCAAATGAGACAGTAAGTGCAAGTGACCAGCAACAAAAGCACTGAGACTGACTATTTACTAAAAGTTGACAAATGCTCAAGGGAAGCAAAAACAACCTGCACTACACTTACTCTATGTGGACTCATACCAACCTATTTAATTATCGTTAAGGATCAAATATTATGTTTTTATTAAAAGCATATCAGAAGATGGAACATTGTTGTTTCGAAACAGCACCACAAGTAGGAAGTCAATGATGAAAATCCTACATATATTTAACACTATTTTCTGCCCTACCTTTTATATCTTACTCCTGGGTTTTCATCTAAAGTTGCACATAATGTAACAATTTGTTCAGCCATTGCTTCCATGATGGCATCTTTACCCTTTGCCTTTTCCACAGTTGGACAGTAACAGCAGAAGAATGCATCTGGGACATCGAGAGTAAATACCTAAGTAAAGCATAGCCATGAAAGAGGTTAGCATTGTACATTTCTTTAGAAATAACATCTGGTGTAAGAACAGTCAGAGGGATTAGGACCTCATTTTGTAACAAAAAAGGCATGCACAAGAAAATACATATCTAAGCTAACATTGCCTAATGATACCATTTTATTTTTACTTCAATCCTATTTCATTTTCTCTGTCCTCTTGAGCTCATCTTTGTTTCTTGTTCTCACACTCCTTTCCTCTATTACTTTCCTCCATTTTCTCTTCTCCCTTATAGACTTTACTGTATGTTTCAACCTGCTCACTACCTGTGCAGATGGAGGAACCTGAGGCAGTCGGAACTAAATACCATCCAATGTCTGGCATGGAGCAATACAGTGCAATGCCAAAGTGATTATAATAAGAGACACAGTTAAACCTGCTTAGGCCCACAATCTGACATACATTTAAGAAATTATAGTTGGGGCGGGGGGGCCCTCCTGCAGGAACTACACACATACAATTGTAGAACTTCAGCAAAAGATTTTACTTGTTTCTGACACTATTAAAAACCACTCTTCTGGCTGCTCCCCAGTTAAGCAAGTTGCTGCCAGAGATTCACACAATCTTTGTATCAACAGGCTCTCTCGCCAAATTCCAAATAAGAATTCCCTCTGCAGATAAAGGCGCAAAATGCTTATTTCCTTCTTGCAGAACATGGCCATTCAAACCTGTCTCAGAATGAAGTCTGACTCTACCCAGTTCTATCACCATGCAAACTGGGCTTAAGTGAATGTCATCAGGAGATTCTTATCTGCCAGCCAAGCAAGCAAATATGCAGTAAAGAGCATTTTTATGATTCACAAAGACCTGAAGGGTTCCCTGATCCCAAGGCATAGGAGAAAAAAAAAAAAAAGCAAAAGGAAGAGAGGTACAGATTCTGCTTACTTTTTACATTAGAAAACCAATGATCAATTTCTCAGTTTCAGATAGAGGTTCTCTGAAGGATCAGGATAGTGAAATCCCACAATAGACTGAAGCTTTCACAGCCCTAAGCTGACTTTGGCTGCAGATGTTTCATCAAAAACTTTTTTTGGTAAAAGCAGTTTAATAAAAACAACCCTCTGACAAACAGTTGTGATAAAAGCCCTTTGTGTAAGTCGACATGAGGAACAAGATTCTCTTTCCATGACTACAACCCCATGACTCACCCAATAAAAAAAGTAGTGAGGAGAGGGAAAGGAGTCCTTCAGTTATGAAGCTCCCTTACCAGAAAATAATAGAAGGCACTACACTCCTATACTCACATATCAGTTGGGGTACAAGAGTTTGACACCCTAGCAGTGTGCAAAACAGAGAAAGGGAAGGTACACAGAAAAACAAGGAAAAGTAATGTGAGAAGAGTAACACTCAGACATTTCTACAACTTCCTACAGTGGAGCAAGGATTCTTGGCCTTGTGGGCTTCCCTATATTGGCCAGTATTGATGTAGTATTTCATTTTTTTTCCCCCTTTGATATGAAGTGCATGAGTGACAAATCTACTATTGCAGATAGAGCGAAAACCACCAATGAAAGAGGCTGGAAACTAGCTGGTGATTATCCTCACCAGTGTCTTCATACTACTACTCTTAAATGTAACATTTAACCATGTCTTTTTTGCTTTTAGAATCCTAAATTCTCTGAATTGTTTGCTCTTGCTGACTTCCCATATCTCTATGAGTAGTTGATTCTGGGGTCTTAACTAATCCTATCCAGTTACAAGTAAGAAGAACAGTATTGCAAAATAGTGAGTAGTGCAGTTTGGCATTGCTTAAGATGAGCCAAAACTCATTTGCTGCACTGAATGACAAAAGCTTTCCATGTCAACTGAACCCAGTCATGCAATGAAGACAGTGAAAATAAACTTTTGATAGCAATAGCAATTTGTTTTCATCTTGCAAATATATTGTAAATAAGCCAAAATGGTGGTAGGCTTTGTGTACTGTTTGTCACAATGTCTGAAAAATATGTTTAAAATAAAAAACAGCTACATTTCAAGACTTTATAGTGGATAAATCAACACTTAGAAATATAAAATGCAGTATAATTTCTGGAGTTATGCTAATATAAAGACTGAAGTTTACCTGAGATTCATATGGCAAGAAGGAAACATTTATTTCTTTGCACCTTCTTATAGCCCATGAGCAGGAGGACTTCATTTTATTAAAGAGAATGTCAGGGCAAACTGGGGAAAGAGATTAGAGGTTATGAAGCCATTTTATATTTATTCCTTTCAGTTAATTCATTCACATTCATAAATCTTGTTCTTTAAAAGTCAGATTTGTTTTAGAGAATTACTACATTAGTCTGTGGCGCCAGCATGTGATCAGACAGGAACTCTCCCAGCTAGAAAATTCTGAACTTTCTGAAACCAGAAACATGCCCATGGCTTACAGAATTCCAGCAGCAGGTCCTTTCAAGAGAAAGGCTGAAACAAGAGTCAATCACTATTAATGGATAAAAAGTATTATAGAACTCTCCCAAAGGGAAAGATAAGTAGTGCTAATCCACTAGGTTTGAGAATCTCTCTTCAGAGAAGAGTTACAGGTACTTTACTTTCCAGCGGATTCCAACTTTTGGACACTGAAGCTTGAGAAAGATTTCTAACAAATTTAAGAGAGATACTGGAACGATAATGAGAAGAAAAAGTAATGTACCACATCCCGAATAGTGAAAAACAAACAACAAGAGGGTTGTGTGTATGTTCTTTCTCCTCCCTTTCATACGAGTAGTAAGGTACCTCCTAAATATTACAAAAAAGGAGAAGATAGCCCTCTCCTCCACCCCCAAAATAGGCAATACACACCCCCAAACAAAATATAAAGCAGATACAAGAGTTTGGTTGCACCTATCTTAGAAATATATTCTGTAATACTGAAGTTAAACTTGGATTCTTCTCTAGAAACTGAATTTAAACAATGATTGGTAAATATATGCAGATAAGACCATATGGATACTTAGCAAATTCCTTGAACAGACATAAATCTGAGAGAGCCAAATGGGTTTTCCTTAAATGAAATAAATGAACAAACCTTTAAGTTGCAGGTCTGTAAATCTCTAATAGGGAGATACACAAACAGAAAGCCATGCAGACATGGTTCTCTTGGAACATCAGAACCTATTGTAGAAGTGTTGTATGGACACAAAAACCCAAGTGGATTTTAAGGGCTCTATAGCCTATTTTAACTAGGCCCTGGTCTACACTATGAGTTTAGGTCGAATTTAGCAGCGTTAGATCGATTCAACCCTGAACCCGTCCACACAATGAAGCCATTTTTGTTGACTTAATGGACTCTTAAAATAGATTTCTGTACTCCTCCTCAACCAGGGGATTAGCACTGAAATCGACATCACCAGGTCGAATTTGGGGTAGTGTGGACGCTATTCAATGGTATTGGCCTCTGGGAGCTATCCCAGA
The DNA here is from genome assembly GCF_965140235.1 of Caretta caretta. Taxonomy (NCBI): domain Eukaryota; kingdom Metazoa; phylum Chordata; order Testudines; family Cheloniidae; genus Caretta; species Caretta caretta. The sequence continues at coordinate 66,961,604 of NC_134213.1, forward strand.
GTGCTCCATTGTGACCGCTCTGGACAGCACTCTCAACTAAGACGTACTGGCCAGGTAGACAGGAAAAGCTCTGCAAACTTTTGAATTTCATTTCCTGTTTGGCCACCGTGGCAAGCTGATCAGCACAGGTGACCATGGAGTCCCAGAATCGCAAAAGAGCTCCAGCATGGACCGAACGGGAGGTACTGAATCTGACTGCTGTATCGGGAGACGAACCCATGCTATCAGAACTCCGTTCCAAAAGACAAAATGCCAAAATATTTGAAAAAAAAAATCTCCAAGGGCATGAAGGACAGAGGCTATAACAGGGACCCGCAGCAGTGCGGTGTGAAACTTAAGGAGCTCAGGCAAGCCTACCAAAAAACCCAAGAGGCAAATGCCCACTCGAGGTCAGAGCCCCAGACATGCCACTTCTATGAGGAGCTGCATGCAATTCTAGGGGGTGCTCCTACAGCTACCCCACACCTGTACGTGGACTCCTGCAAGGGAGTCTCACGCAACAGGGATGAGAATTTTGGGGACAAAGAAGATGATGATGAGGGGGAAGTTGAAGATACCGCACACCAGGCAAATGGAGAAACTGTTCTCCCCGACAGCCAGGAACTGTTTATCACCCTGGAGCCAATACCCTCCCAACCCGGGCTCCTGGACCTTGAAGGCAGAGAAGGCACCTCTGGTGAGCGTACCTTTTTAAATATAATACATGGTTTAAAAGCAAGTGTGTTTAATGATTAATTTGCCCTGAAGACTTGGGATACATTCACGGCCAGCACAGCTACTGGAAAAGTCTGTTAACGTGTCTGGGGATGGAGCTGAAATCCTCCAGGGACATCTCAGTGAAGCTCTCCTGGAGGTACTCCCAAAGCCTTAGCAAAAGGTTTCTGGGGAGGGCAGCCTTATTGCCTCCACCATGGTAGGAAACTTTACCACGCCAGGCCAGTAGCACATAGTCTGGAATCACTGCAAAAGAAAGCATGGCAGCGTGTGGTCCCAGTGTTTGCTGGCATTCAAGCAACATCCGTTGTGTTATCCTCAGGAGAGTGATATCATTCATGGTCACCTGGCTGAAATAAGGCAATTTCATTAAGGGGACATTCAGAGGTAGCTGTTCCTGCTGGGCTGTTTGCCTGTGGCTGAAAAGAAATCATCCCCACTGTTAGCCACGTGGTGGGGGGAGGGGTGAAGCGATCATCCCAGAAAATTGGGTGCGTGGGGGGAGGGGGGTTAGTTGGGTTTGTGCTGCACATTAACCCGAAAACATTAGCCCCTACTTTTAAATGGCCAATGTGTCTTTTTCAGTTTTACTCTCCCTTTTTTTCCCCTCCCGCAGCTGCAAATGTTTCAACACTGCAACTAGCATCTCCATCCCAGAGGCTAGCTCAGATAAGGTGGCGAAAAAAACTACACTTGCGATGAAATGTTCTCTGAGCTCATGCAGTCCTCCCGCACTGAAAGAGCCCAGCAGAATGCGTAGAGGCAGACAACGTCAGAGTCCAGGAAAGCATAAAATGAATGTGAGGACAGGAGGGACGTGTGAGAGGATAGATGGTTGGAGCAATAGGAGAGGTGGCGGCAGCGTGATGAGAGGAGGCAGGATACAATGCTGAGGCTACTGGAGGATCAAACTGATATGCTCCGGCGTATGGTTGAGGTGCAGGAAAGGCACAGACCGCCACTGCAGCCCCTGTGTAATCAACTGCCCTCCTCCCCAAGTTCCATAGCCTCCTCACCCAGATGCCCAAGAACGTGGGGGGGAGTAGAAGAGAAGAGCGTGGTGGCTCCGGGCACCCAACCACTCCACCCCAGAGGACTGCCCAAGCAACTGAAGGCTGGCATTCAATAAGTTTTGAAGTGTAGTGTGGCCTTGTCCTTCCCTCCTCCCACACCCCGTGCTACCTTGGCAGTTATCCCCCTTTTGTGTGATGAATAAATAAAGAACGCATGAATTTGAAACAATGACTTTATTGCCTCTGCAAGCGATGATCGAAAAGGGGAGGGGAGGGTGGTTGACTTACAGGGAAGTAGAGTGAACCAAGGGGGCGGGTTTTCATCAAGGAGAAACAAACAGAACTGGGGAAGCGTGCAGCTGCACAGTTCAAGAGTAGACCAGGGACCAAACTGATGCAGCCAAAATTCAGTGTCTGCTTCCCATGGGGGAAGTAAGTTGAACTGGAATATAAGGGCATAAGAATGGTCATAGTGGGTCTGCCAGATGCTTCAGAGGGAACAAACAGAAAAGGGCAATTAGCGAGTGATCCACCCCTGTCATCTAGTCCCAGCTTCTGGCAGTCAGAGGGTTAGGGACACCCAGAGTACAGGTGTCCTTTTCCTAGCACAGCTTACTTCCCTCTCCACACTCTTTCAGCTGTGCTGACTGATAATGGAGGGGGCGCAGCCTTAGTTCCCACACCCACACAGACTGAGGGAGTACCTATGGAATGACAGCTGTTCTTTCCTTTGCATGCAACTTATGATGCAAGAAGACTATGCAGAGGAATTAAGAGGGCACCTTATACTTCCTTACTCCCCTACAGTCATGTGGAGCCCAGCTCAAAACTGAGTTCATAGTGAATAAGTGAAATATAATCAAACTTCAAACCACTGTCCTTGCAGCAGAAACTGTCATCCCAAGAAAGTCATTTTTTGGTGTTATTTCGGCACAGGATTATATGTTTCTGTACCCCATAATTTTGCTCAAAAGCTTCTTCCTTTACATTCTATAGCATACAAATAGAGTTAGCACGTTATAAAAATAAAACCAAAACATGTAACATTGGAAACTAAAGGTCATACCTATTCTGGGAAATAAGAAGCCACGGTGCCACACTGGACAGAAACTCTAATCCACATCCTGTGGCTTTCCATTTCTGTCTACAATGCCTTACAGAATAATTAACAGGCAAAGACAGAATTATGGGTTGTTGCTGTTTTTTAAACACTTCAACTTAAATTTTCAACTCTGGTAAACAAGCCGAGTCTCAAAACTCCCCTCATAGCTTAGTGCAGTAGTTAGTATCTCCAATATGCACCAAATAGAAAATCAAAATATATTAGTAACAAGATAAGACTGACAACCACTTAAACTCAATCATTAGTTTATCATTAGCAAACTCAAAAAAAAAATTACTTACAGTCAGTGAAGTAGACATATGCTGCTTTGTACTTGCTGGATGATTTACTTACAAAGTCATTTATAAGCCCATCTACAGACTTAAGATAAAAATGCTAAATTGTAATTTACTATAAAGAAAATAACTGTTATTAGTGTCTATTTTGCCTGCCCTTAGAACAAACTTTTCTTGGACTATATTTTTGAAAAGTTCATGTTTTTATTGATCAGTATGAAACCAGAAATACTGTAATCAGTCACATGGGAATGTAAACACTGAACTATAATATTCATATATCCAGTCCAAGGATGACAAAACAATGCAAGAAGATCAGTAATATTCTCATCTATAGAAGTTGTACAAAAGATTGCTTTAATGAAGCAAAGAAAGCACAGGGGAGAAGGAAAATCTTATGTTATATTGTTATAGATTGGAGATTCAGTCTCTTCCGAACATTTCTATAGTACCAGTAGAGCCAACTCTTTTCTATAGCCTTTATTTTGAGTGGCAGCTTTGTAATAGCTCAGTTTAAATTGTTACGATGGTTTAGTGCTTCATGCTTTGTGTACTACCAAAAAAAAGATTTAAAAAAAACTAAAAAGTTTTTCCTTAAAAATACTAACCTTCTCGGTTGGAGTGATGAAATAAATTGCCTTCATGTGTGGGACAGGTTCACGGTTTTTATAAACATTCTCCACAGCTAAAATATATAAAGTTACTCATTTCAAAATGCAATACTCATATCTTTCTTAAGAAATTAAGTTTGGAAAACTACATTGAACACCAAGGTTTTTAAAACAAAAAAGAAAACTAAAGCATTCTGGATTGTATCCTCTAATAATGCTCCATTTGACCAATGATTGTATTTTACATTAATATTTCCATAAGCTAAAATAGGTGTAAAACTAATTCTATGGAGAGAGCTGAATTACACTTTTAATTGATTAAGTAAAGTCTGTGGGTGAGCCTACAAAAATCAGGGGCCAGATGCTACCTTATCTATAAAGAATCCCCCTTTTTTTACATTGGAGGTTAACACAAAGAGAGTAGAACAGTTACATACTAACTAAACCTCTAGGCCCAATCTTGCAAGTTGTTCTACACAGATAGACCCTCTGCCCTTACGTAGAGCGTCAGTAAAGTCAATGTAGCTCCATATATGGGGCCTACATGAGAACAGCAACTTACAGGATCACCACCTTAATAAAATTATGCTTATATTCAACATCGGAAGGGGGAAAAAAAAAACACAACGCAGAGTACTTTTACGACTCTAGCCTTTTCTGTCCTTTGGCCATTTCTTACGCAATTAACCTACTAGACATGTAACTGCATGCACAAGCTGGTCATTTTTTAAAAACCAACAATTTCATGTAACCCATGTCCTTCCATTGGCTTCTCTGTTTAGCTTATTCATTACACTACAGATATTACATATAGAGGATTTCCTGAGAGAGGGTTGCAGTGCATTGGTGGGAAAACTTGCCTTGCTTCTGATCATGCCACAGCTTTTGTAAATAAACAGAGAACTTCAGTTTCCAGGACTGTCAGTCTGGCACTTTAAGCCGCACTTCACTTACTTAGTGGTTAAGAAAAGTTATACCCATTTGTTCTGAAAATGTTTCAGATGGAAACAGCAAAGCAATTTACTATGAGTAAAATACACTTGAAAAGTGAATTACAGTTGAGATTTGAGCTTATTGCTCTTTCTGAAGTGGCATGTGTGATACTGGACATATGGAAATACAGTATCAGAGTAAATGAGTCTTAAAGCAGGATAAATTTAAAATCAATGTTTAAATTTACATATTAAGGGTCCAATCATACAATCTCTTCCTTACTTTAAGTAGTCTTATTGACTACTCAAGTGAGCAAGAATTGTGAAGTGACGATCTTAAATACTGTCTCACCATAAAACACTGATTAAAAAAAATCTGTTAGAGAAAACTGCTTTCATAAAGTTTAATATATTCACCAAGATGATTTAGGCATCAGACATCACAGAAACGCTAACTTTAAACACACTTCACATAAGTTTTATAGCAAAAAGTACTTCTTACTTTTTGAACTTTAAGACTGCTGAGCCAAAGAAAATGTAGGTCTTCCCTTTAATAAATAGTTGTTATAGGCTATAAAATTTATGATTGCAGTGTTTCATCTTCATAAGAATATAGGTAAATCTAGTCTCAAATATATCATATAGGAATTACATTATCAAATTAAATCTCATCTGATATTCTGCTTCTGACAGAGGCCAATACCAAATGCTTCAGAGGAAGGTGCAAGAAACTCCATAATGGACAGATATTGAACTCCCCATCAGGGTACTTTCTCCTTAAAGAGCTGCAGAAAGTGACTGCCTGAAGAATGTGGAGTTATAGCCTTCATTTTTTACTCTAGCTAATGTAACCAAGAATATTTTCATTATCCATTTTTAATCCTTTTAATTCTGGAAAGCTCTTGGACTGACATATTGTGACAATGAGTTCCTGTGATAAATGAGGGGGGAAGAGGGGTAGCTCCATTTTATGGATGCCCAGCCAGCCAGCCAGCAGCTATAAAATCCCTCTTAGTAGCTGTTCTCTAATTGCTCTACCTGTAAAGGGTTAAAAAGTCTCACTGCTATGCATAGGTAAAAGGAAGTGGGTGGACATCTGGCCAAAAGAGCCAATGGGAAGGCTAGAACTTTTTAAAATTGAACAAAGACTCCCTTTTGTCTGTCTGTGTAGTTCTCGGGGAGAGGCAGACAGGGAGCAGTTATGCTGTGAAAAGCTCGGGGCAGGTATGAAAAAAAACATCAGTATCATACTAGAAACTACTTATCTAAAACCCCAGATAGATCAGGAAATGTCTAGGAAGACGTGATTAGGTTTATCCCTTTTATTTCTTTATGGCTTGTGAATTCCTCTGTACTAACCCCAGGTGCTTTTGTTTTGCTTGTAACGTTTAAGCTGGACCTCCAGAGAGCTATTCTTGAGGCTTAATTCTTGTAGGTTTTTGTTTTTTTTAAATCTAGCAAAAGCTTAAGTTCCCAGATGTATTTTCTTCCTTTTTAACAGAATTGGATGTGTGCGTCTTAAGAGGCTTGTGCACATTGTTTAATTAGCTGCTGGCAACAGCTGGATTTCCTTTTTTTTTCCCTTCCTTCTTTTCTTTCTTTCTCAGCTCTTCCCCAGAAAGAGGGGCGGGGGCGAAAGGGCTTGAGTGTACCCCAGAGGAAGGAATTCCCAAGTGCACCTTCTTGGGTTCCCAAAGGGGTTTTGCAGTGGGGTGGTGGCAGCATCTACCAATCCAAGGTCAGAGAAAAGCTGTAACCTTGGGAGTTGAATACAAGCCTAGAGTGGCAAGTATTAATTTTTGAAGTCCTTGCGCGCCCCCACCTTCTGCACACAAAGTGCCAGAGTGGAGAATCAGCCTTAACAGTTCCATAGGTTAATTCTGCATTGTATAGAAGGATTCCCTTTTAAACATTACCTTTTAGTTTCATTGAACGTCCCTTCGTTCTCTATATCATTCATTATTTTATTCATAGCTATCATGTCTCCTCTTCTCTCCACTATAAACTTAAACAGTTCTTAGTCTTTCTATCCTTCCCTGGAGACTGCACCTTGATACAGAGGGAAGGCTTGTGTGTTCCAGTGACCCTGACAGCTACGCTTGCAGGAGTTTTAACTACTGATAGGGCCACGCAAATTGTACAGGTCAAAGTGTAGGGATCAGAGTAAAAGCAGCGTACTGGTCCTCCAGTGTTTGGCTGAGCAATGGAACAACAACCCATCTTTGTACAAAAGTTATAGAAACACAACCAAATATTTGGAGTACAGTAGAACCTCAGAGTTACAAAAATCTTGAAAATTAAAGTTGTTCAATAACTCTGAAAATGTTCGTAACTCCAAACAAAACATTATGGGTGTTTTTTCAAAAATTTACAACTGACCATTGATTTTATACAGCTTTAAAACTTTACTACCCAGAAGAAAAATGCACTTTTTAGCCTTCCTTTAAATGAAGCAAGCACAAAAAGTTCTCTTTTCTTTTTTTTTTTAGTAGTTTACATTTAACACAGTAATATCCTTCCTGGGCATTTTTTTGGGTTTCTGCTGCTGCCTGATTGCATACTTCTGGTTCCAAATGAGGTGTGTAGTTGACCGGTCAGTTCGTAACTCTGGTATTCATAACTCTGAGGTTCTACTCTAGTGGCACGATGGACAGGGCTTGCAGAGCCTTGTCCACACCTTAAACAATGTCTGGCGGCATGGGAAGGATTCAGATTCAGTCTTTTCCATAGGAAAGTCTTTCCATGCCTTCAACAATTTTGGTTTCCCTTCTCTGGGCCTCTTCTATTTCTGCTTTCTCAAGACTGGATACAGGATTCAAGATGAGGGCATTCCATTGATGTATATGTGGGGTTAGAAAATGCTGAGAATACTATATCCTGTTCTTCATACATTCTAATGCTTTGTTTCTTTTTGATCACCACTACACTAAACACATTTTCACTGAGCTAACTACATCTGAAAAGACAGACAGATATTCTCAAGAAGTTCGTCTTGTGTCTGACCACATACTGGATTTGATGCTTCCCTGAAAGTACAGGGGAGCGTCTAATCACTTATATAGCATGAAAAACACTGAAGAAGACTTCGTCCAAAAGCGAAGTCTCCAAGTGAAGAAAAGTTAATAGCCGACTGTAAAGTTCTTTCAAGCAAGTCTTTCTACACTGGACCTTCAAATTGGTTCAAACATATCAGATTTTAAGGACAGCAGACAGGCAAAGGGCACATCTCTGAACTGACAGCATAGAGTTTCAATAGTAAACAGCCAGTCAGCTATGGCAGACCAGTTTCTGCATTTGCAAATATTATACGTGCCTACATGCCACTTTGCAACACCAGTGCTGCAAGGTTCTTTCAAGAAAGCAGCATTAAATGGTATTTTTCAGGCTTGCAATTAACAAACCATGGAATAGTAAACAAGTAAATAAAGAAACAGTCCTGACCTTTTTCTCATTTATAATAGTAATACCATCTACAGTGCATATATTTATTAGTAAGGCTGTGAGTCTGTCTGGAGGTCAGAGATTCCGTGACCGTTGTGACTTCTGCAGCCGCTGGTGCTGGCTCAGGGGCTGCCCAAGCCAGGCAGCCCCTGGGCCAGCAGAAGCAGTTTGGGTGAGTGGGAGGCTAGGGAAGGGGGCTCCCCAGCTCCCACAGCCCTGCAGCTCTTAAGCAGCAAAGGGCGAGCGCTGCGCCACACGCTGCTCACACCCACAGGCCCAACCCCCACAGCTCCCATTGGCTGTGGTTCCCGACTAATGGGAACTGCGGCAGGCAGCGCTTGTGGCGGAAGCGGGGCGCAAAGCACCCTGACCCCTCCGCCACCTAAGAGCTGCCCCCTGACCCCTCTGCCACCTAGGATGCAGAGCTGGGAAGGGAGCCCCTGCCAGCCCCGCCAACCCTCTCCCCCCCCACCCAGGAACAGCAGGGTTCTGGGCCCTGCGCCAGCAACAGTGGGGGTCCCAGACCATGCTGCTTGCCCCCCCTACCCCCCATGCTGCCCAGCCCCTTCCTGCAAGCCACCTCCCCCAGCACCTGCAGTGCCCCTGCCCCCCATGCCGCGGAACACCCACAGTCCCTACCCATGTTTTAGTCATGGGTATTTTTAGTAAAAGTCATGGACATGTGACCAGCAGTGAATTTCTGTTAACGGTCCATGACTTTTACTAAAAATACCTGTGACTAAAACGTAGCCTTATTTATTAACCCAACATTTTCATCTGCCCCAGATTTTAAAAAAAAAGCACCTTTAACAACTATTTTACACTTACCAGTAATGCCTTCTGCCAGTAAATCAGTCATTTTGCCACATGACGACAGTAGTTTAGTGGTAAAGTCGTCTAAAATAATTATCTAAGTATAAAAACAAATGAAGCAGCATTTAGACAAATAATTCAGAATCAGCTACAGTTACTGTAAGACAAGGTATATTTCATGTTTCTGATTCTCTTTCATTGATAAGCAGCTGTGGAAGCTTGAAACTGAAATTTATTTTCTTACCAATTTATTTTCCCCAATCGCTCACTTTATTACTGCAAGGTTGCGATTTTTATTTTAAGGAGTTAAAAGTAACATGGATTTTGCAAAGCAACATATATAAATATAAAAAGGGTACAGTAGGCCATTAAACTCCCAATTTGTGCCTAAAATACTCTAACCATTTCTCATCATAGGTCTTCCATGACAGTTGAGATCAGCCTGGCTGGTCTTACTCAACATTCCAAACTTTCATCTTGCTTGGGTTGAGAACTTTGTGGCTCAGAGAGCTATCTGCAGAATTTGCTATGTCAGAAAATCTGTTTGAGTCCTGCAGTGGCTGTTTCATTACATTTGGTTTAGTGTAAAACTTTCCTCTTCAGATCAGTTTATCCTGAATTATTTTAAGCTTCCTCTCCCGATCTGCCTGGGCAAATTTTATTCTACAGATCTTTTTTCATGACAAGAACAGCTGCATAGCCACAAGGGGAGCATTTTTACTGTCTGTATAATAACCCTGATTTTTTTTGTGATTTAAAAAAAATCCCTCAAATTCTAAATAAAAAGTATTAGCTTATGGGACATTGTAGAGGCTGTTTTCAAATAGACATGACCCAACCCCAAAGGATTTACTGTTTTACCAGTTTTTAAAAGGAAGAATTTGCATTTGGGTCTAACTTCCATATTAAATATAAAAAAACCTGAAAAGGTTTTTTTTTTTTTTAAATTAGATTGTGTTAATAGGCTAAATAAAAATAATTTCTAACTCCCAGTCAATCTCCAATGTCAATCCTATCAGTTATACACTTGTCATAGGGAATAAAAGACACTAGACTTTTTGCCAAAAATATCCCAACAAAGCTACCACCAGTACAGTCCCACTGATGATAGACATATTAATGTACACAAGGATCTAGACTGCTGCCAGCATTTAAAGCACCATATTATCTAACCCTGCTCAAAACAGATACACACAACAGACTTAAAGAGTATGTCTACACTGCAATTAAAAACCAGTGTCTGGCTTGTGCCAATTGACTTAGACTCATAGGGCTTGGGCTAAGGAGTTGTTGAATTGTGGTGTAGATGTTCGGGCTCAGGCTGGATACCAGGCTCTAGGACCCTGAAAGGTGGGAAGGTCTCAGAACTCGAGCTGCAGTCCAAGCCCAAACTTCTGCACCACAATTAAACAGCCCCTTACCCTGAGCCCAAGTGAGCTGACACAGGCCAGCTGGGGGGTTTTAACTGCAGCATAAGCATACTATATAAAGCCAACACACCATTCCCACCATTGGAAATCAATCAATGGAAAGTTACAGAGACATGAGTGAGGAGGCTGTTGTGTCTTTCAGGAAAATAGAGTAAGACAAGACCTGAATTTCTAAAGTTTAAAAACCAACAGAATCACCTTTCAGGTCTTTTTTTACATCACTAGGAAACCAGAAGACATATCCATTTGTCCATCTACTACGGGTCATTTAATGAAAGTGTTGCGAAGAAATTTCAAGCAAGCTAAGAAATAGTGTATTTAATGAAACAGAATATGCTTTAAGTAATTCTAAAGTGTAACAAAAAGCAAAATGAAATATACCTTCCATTCTTCTTCCTTCCTACAGTCATCAAATACTGATAATTTTAGCTCTGTAAAAAAACCAAAAACAAAAAACACCACTTGTCAATTAAAAGACATACAAGAACAAACACCATAACTACTTATTCAGTTACAGTTACATTTATGGAGATGTCAAAAAGCACAAGATGTAATATTCTGCTAGGTGAGTCTCCAGAAGTATCATTTTTGCAACTAGTACTTTGCTCTATTTTACAAAAAGTAGTGCAAAACTTGAAGCTGTAGTTTTCACTTAAACTAATTAGTTTCAAAATTTACAGATCCATATAATCTGTCCAAATGGATTACCCTGATCCTGCAAACAGAGCCTAGCTGCAAGGGATATACGGAACAAATATGTCTTGATTGATTAGTAACTACTGATTCCTTCTGGCCCTTAAAAATTGGAAAAGCTATCCACCACTGTTTATCCCAAAATAAGATCCACCTAGGAAGACAATAAGAAAATGGTTCACATCATGTGAGACACTTTGTCTAAGGACCCACAGTCAAAGTCCGTAATTCCAATTAAAATTATTAAATGAGAATATTGTTACATCTAGGCAAGAATCTCTCATAATTTGTATATGGATAAAACCTCTCTTTCTCCTTCCCAACCTACCTAAAAAGAACTCCAAGTTACCATGTAAGGGTGATATGCTGTCTTCTTATGCAAAGAGACCCATTGCACATTATCAGTGGATCAAGAAACGGTTGGGGAAGATGCATGTCAAGCAAATTAGAAATGTTGCTGTAAGACTGAAGGTCAAATTGAACAAAATAACTGTTATAACCAAGAAATCCAAGCAAAATGTTCACCCCAACCTATATATTGCTTTCTTTGTAACTCAAATATACTGTAAATAATCTTTCACCCCATACCAGAACCTGTCCATTTGTTTGCCTTGTGAGTCAGATCTACATCCTTCTATATGTGAAAAATGTCTCTTGTTCTATAGCAAGTCCAATACAATGTAAACTGCTGTATGGAGTATGTCCTCCAAATTTAAAAGATTGAGGATTTTGTTGGTTTCATTGTAAACAACTGTTGCACTCCAGAAGTAATAGGAATTGTCTGACACAAGGAAAAAAATATAAAAAAATATAAACCAGTGTATAACTTAGGATATTAAGAGAAATTGCTTAAAGGAGAGGATCCTAGTTGATACCAGGAGCGAATAATGAAATACAATCCTTGAAACAAATCGAACTTAAAAAACCTCCGATAAGGAAAGGATTAAAGAAATTAGTTATATACCATCACCATTTATTGGATACTGATGAAAGCAACAAAAACTGAAAGAGCTAAAATCTAAGCACTCACTTGGCATATGTCCAATGGGAATAAGAGGGTGGCCCCTTCCTACAAGTCCTGAAACTAGGTATATAAACTGAAGTCACCACATGCTCATGAGAATTGACTGAACCCAACAAGCTGAAGAATCCTGAGCGTGACAGACACCTGGACCAACTGTGTGGAAAGGACTCTCCCCAATCCCAAAGTTAAGAGGATAAGAAGTATTCAAAGATTATTACATAATAGAAGAGGAAATACAAATAACTAGGTTATCTTGCCGAGTCTCCACTCTCTAGTGAGACCTCAAGTAACCATATTTTAGATTTTAACTCCCTTATTAATCCAAGCAAATTGGCCTGAAAAAACTGTTTTAAGCAACTGCTTTTAATATTCTAAATTTCTCCTTTTGAGACCGATCCATTCAAACTGTACTAACTACACTCTTCAAAGTGTCTTAAAAACAAGTGCCACCCTGGAAGTGTGATAATTGCGTCAGGCACTAAAGTATTGAGAATGGATTATCATAGAATATCAGGGTTGGAAGAGACCTCATGAGGTCATCTAGTCCAATCCCCTGCTTAAAGGAGGACCAATCCCCAATTTCTGCCTGAGATCCCTAAATGGCCCCCTCAAGGATTGAGCTCACAACCCTGGGTTTAGCAGGCCAATGCTCAAACCACTGAGCTATCCCTCCCCCCGAGTAAATGTAATAATAAATCTTAGTAATGTCCATTATTCTTTGATATGACTGCTAAGCCTCAACTCTAGTCTATGAGAATTGCTTGCACAATTTTATAGTATGTGTGTAATACACACAACTGGTTGTATCTACATTTGAGTAGTAACTGTTGATATATTAAATGTTGTTCTGGTGGAATAATTGCTGGCTGGTTAAGAATAAGCAAGTGTCCTGATTTGAGAAATACTGTACAAGTTAAAAGTTGATTTTAAAAGAACCCAGTATTAGAACTAGTAAGCTAACAGTCTCTGGACACAATAAATAAGGGGTCAGCCTACTGGATTCTATTATATACCGGCAAATGTAGTTTGTTAGTCCTTAGCTTTAAAATCTAACTGGCGCTCTGGCAAATTCATAAATTCACCCCCTTGCACGTTTACATAGCACAATAGGATCCAGTCTGGTAGTGCCACCACTTTATAAATGCTAAATAAAGAAGTCTGACTAAACTATTCTGTTCTCTATTTCAGTCACATAAATATCCACTATGTTTAAAACCACTAAGAAGTGTGTCAGACCATTTATTCAAAATAAAACAAAAAGCAAGAAAAAAAAATCAGAGTTGTCTGAAAACACGAACCAACATCTCAACCCACATTATCGCAGAAGTACTGCAAAATGCATGGTAAAGTTTCAGGATAGTAGGAAGGCATGCACCTCAGAGGCCATCCATTTAGTGTTTGTACATATACCATGCCTGCTAGAGCCAACAACCCAATGTCTGCCATGATTACATGGCTGTATAATTTGTCCCCACCCCAACTATTTTTCTTCTTTTCACTAAGACAGAAATCTGTAAGTAGTACAGGAGTAAAGCTCCCCCCTTGCATCCCTTAAGGACGCCAGATGCTGCCTCCTCCTTACCCAGGCCTCCGTCTATTTTCATTGTGTGAATTTTTTAGAATTTCACTGAAATTGAAATTATTTTGTCACACAACTCAGCTCTGCAACACTGCATAATTTAGCTCTTACTGTACTGCACAGTTAGATCACCCAATGTCATGTTTACAGTTGTTTCAGAGGGGACATAACCTGGCATGTTGTGTTCATGTTATTAATGAACAGAACTAAAGAGTTTAGAAAAACTCAAGTTCTCTACTTATATAATCCCGAAAGCCCTTTATCATTCCTTGCTATCACCTTCTGGGTTGTTTCCAATTCTAATAATTCAACACCCCTCCCATACTACACAATCCAAAGTTGTGCATAATGCTCCAGGTGTGGTCTCCTTAGACTTTTGTACAGAACCACAGTGATCTCTGTGGATTTGTTCTCTTATTAATGTGTCAATATCCATTTCATCCCTATATTTGTTGCCAGAAACATAACTACTAGTTCAGTTTGTTAGCTATTAGCATAAGAGGAGACCTTCCCTGGTCAGCACCTAGCACACTAACATATTGTTGTATCAGACCAATCATTTTTATAACACTATACTATTACCATACATTCTTCTAGATCTCAGTTTCAGAAGATCAGATGGGAATTCCTGAAGTGCAATGAAACCTGAAAGAATTCTATTTTCATTCTTGAGAATGCTCAACCAGTGATCTAATTTTAAATTAGATCTTGCATTGTATAAAGACCACATTGTAAAAATAAACTTATTCCTGGCAAATGTTTGCTACTATCATCTCAATTTTCAATGAAATATTTTAGTTTCTTGGCCAAAAACTAGAACAAAATGTTTAAAGTAAATGTTAAATCCACTTGCTAGCTCACAACCTAAATCTCATCTACCTATTATTGGTATTAGTTGGCATTCCCACTCATGACATCTGAGCAATTCTTCCAAATCATCAACAGATCATGTGAACATCACCCCTGTGGCACTCTAGCTGTCAAATCCCCTGATCCTGGATCTGTAACTTTTCACCAAATTCACTGGCTTAGCTTGCCAAGGCAGTTGAGTATTTCACCATGAATTGTTCTAAAAGCCTTCTGGTCTTCCTAGTTATCTGTATTAGGCATTTCAAATGCACCTATCATCATAGGATCTAGGCACCAATCATAAATGCAATCATGTCTAGTATTGCACCCTTGTCCACACTCCTTTCCTGAACGCTTTTCCATTTTTTTTTTAAATTAGGTAGCACCTAGTGTGTTTGTCCTAACTGCTCTTTCTCCTTCTAATCGCCCCATATACACCTCTACCCCGATACAACGCTGTCCTCGGGAGCCAAAAAAATCTTACCGCGTTATAGGTGAAACTGCATTATATGGAACTTGCTTTGGCCTCAAGCATTTTCGTTATTAAAGCAGCCCCGCCTCCAGAGCGCTGCTTTACCATGTTGTATGTGAACCAGTGTTATATTGGGTTGCGTTATATCAGGATAGAGGTTTATGTTCAAATAAATGTTCTTTTAGGACATTTTTCTCTCCTACTACCTGATTC
The DNA here is from genome assembly GCF_965140235.1 of Caretta caretta. Taxonomy (NCBI): domain Eukaryota; kingdom Metazoa; phylum Chordata; order Testudines; family Cheloniidae; genus Caretta; species Caretta caretta. Next base: position 66,976,786 of record NC_134213.1, read on the forward strand.
TGTGAAATAATCAAGAGGACCCACACACACACACACCCCTCTGGTAGAATGGTGTCCGTGATATAAACAACTGTTTCATTCAAACCAAAAAAATGCATTTTCAATTTCTCAAAAAAAAAAATTTTTTTTTAAAATTAATTTTCAGATTTGGTTCAAGCCAAAACTGATTTTTCCTTTTTTTTTTTTTTTTTACTGCTGTAAGTGAACTAAAAGTCAGTTATCTGCCCAGTTCTACTCCATATATCTAAAGAAGCATTATTTCTACAATGCCATTTCACATACTTCATTTTTACAAGTTCAATATGCAAAACCATTCAGTGTGAACTCCACTTCCACCTACATCTTTAATCTGATTATGCTCTCTCTTGCTCCAACAAGGATGCCACCTTCACACCCGCCCCCACCTTCATATCCTCAGCTCATCCTGAGGTTTTCATCCATACTATCCCTATGCCTAGAACACCCTACTACCAGCATGCCAGATTCCCCCTCACTTTCTTCACTCAGACACCTCCTAAAAATCCATTTTCTCCTAGAAGAACTAGAAGAATCCCATATCATTGAAAAGACCAATTAATTTCACTTAATGTGAGAGAAAGGAAAGTAGTGAAGGAGAAGCAATCCTAAGGATTAGATTATAAGAAATCCAAATATTAAGCACATAATCCCATCTACATATACAAAACGATGGGAGTCTAAATTAGCTGTTACCACTCAAGAAAGATCTTGGGGTCATTGTGGATAGTTCTTTGAAAACATAGGTGCAGCAGTAGTCAAACACACTAACAATGTTAGGAACCATTAGGAAAGGGATAGATAAGATAAATAAATGTGTCATTATATAAAGCCATTGTGCACGCACACCTTGAATACTGCATGTAGTTCTGGTGGTGCCATATTAAGAAAAAAAACTGGAAAAGATACATACAGAAAAGGGGACCAAAAACGGTGTGTGTATGGAACAGCTTCCAGATGAGGAGAGATTAAGATGACTAGGACTGTTCAGTTTACAAAAGAGAGAGGACTAAAGGGAGGGTGGGGGAGGACATAATAGAGGCTAACATCATGAACGTTGTGGAGAAAGTGATTTCTTCACCCCGTCACATAATAACAGACACCCCGTGAGACGCCCCCCACAATGAAATTAATAGGTAGCAGGTTTCAAACAAACATAAGGAAGTACTTTTTCGCACAACACACTGTCAACCTATGGAACTTGTTGCCAGGGGATGCTATGAAGGCCAAAAGTATAACTGGTTAAAAAAAAGGAATTAGATAAATTCATGGAGGATAGTCCATCAAGAGCTGTTAGCTAAGATGTTCAGGTACGCAATCCCATGCTCTGGATCTCTAAATCTCAGACTGCCATAAACTAGGACTAGATGACAATGGATGGGTCACTTGTTAAAGTGCCCTATTCTGTCATTCTCTCTGAAACATCTAGCACCAACCACTGTCAGACAGTATACTGGGCTAGATGGACCACTGGTCTGACCCAGTACCGCCATTCTTGTTTTACATAATGGTATTGCTGTCTGTTTCTATTTAAGTGGCATACATAACTTAAGTCAAATCTCAAAGTTGTTCTTGCAACCCTCACGCTTCCTTCCGTTGTCCCCATACACAGTTACCCTCACTTGCGGTTTCATGTATATGACTAAAAACTCCTCAGACCCAGGTCTTATTTGTAAGATTTATTACATTAAATTCACTTAATTGTAACGTTAATTGCCTCACTGCTGTATAAACAGCAAATAATTTTAAGAACTTAGCTAGATATACATATAATGTACTGAATGTATATATAGCACTTCTTGTTTACCCCCATATTGAGAGCCAAAATGACTCAGGCTATGCCTACATTACAGAGTTTTGTTGACAAAAGTTATGCCACTTTAAACCGCTGTTGCATGTCTACACTATACTCGTGTCGGCAGAGTGCATCCACACTAGCAGCTCTTGCATCAACACAGAGCAGTGCACTGTGGGTATCTATCCCACTATGCAACTGGCTGCAGGGTACTTAGGGAAGGGTTCGCAATGCCTCATGGGGGAGGTACAGCATCACATGATGCAGGTTTCTCAACCCCATCATTCCATGGGCATCCGCATAGATTGTCTGCTGCTTTTCAACTGAGGTGGGGAACAGGAGGGGACATTGTGTGACAGGACATGTGTGGGGGGGGAGAGAAACAGAAACAGAATGTGTGTTGGGGAAGAGCAAGTGTGTTGGCATGCAGTCTCTAAGTTCAGACAGCTTCCTGACAAACCTATCCTGAAGCAGGGGGATATCACCACCCTCACAGCAGTCTCTCCCCCTTCTTCTCCCCCACAGCAGAAGCCTGCTCTGCCTGCCTATGGTTCTAGGATTCCTTCTGAGTTCTCCCACAGCCTCCTCAGCTGACAGGAGCAGCATCCTCAGCAGCTCTGTGAGCTCTCTACATGGAGGAATGTCAAAACAGCACAGCAGTTGTGACAGATTTATGTTACCAATCTGCCTGAGGCATCAAGTGATCAGGCTGAGGCCACAGGATTTTTAGGGGAGATGAAGAGCACACCAAGTGTCTGAATTTTAAAACTTTATTGATGAAATAAAACAGCGGAGAGCGCTTGGGGCTCCCCACATCACTCAGAGGAAGGAAGAAACCGTTAGTGCCCCAACCCTAACCCACTTTCATGCTCACACCCGCACTACCTAAGGCTGGCCAAGCCTCAATGTAATGTAAGAAGAAGAGGGGGAGGAGTGGATGGGAGTTCTTGTCCTGTGCACAGGTCGTCCAGGGTTTGCTGTTGATCTCCAACTTGCTTTGGCTCTCAGAAGGGTTTTTAAGTCCTGGGTTCTTTTGGGGGCGTTTCGTTCAGCGACCTCTTCTCCCCGTGCTCTTTGTACCAGTCCAAACTGGGTCTCTGTGGCCTACTCAGCTTTCCCAAAACACACTGGCTCCAGGGACACCAAACTTTGTCCCCCCCCAGGCTGGCCTTTGCCATCTTATTCCTTTTTGCAATCTCTGTAGTCCTGCTCAGCTTAGTTCTTTTTTCACAGCTGGCCAGGGTTAGTTAAGATATGAATACAGCTACAGACTTCTCATCAGGCTCCGTGACCTTGGACTGGGGCCAGCATCTTATCTTCGGACTGAGCTAGCTGAAGTATTGAGTTAACCCATTCTCTGCTCTCTTCCTCTCACCCCCTTTGACTTCTCACAGCCTGCAAAGGAATCTTCCACTCCACACTCTCACCTTTGACCCTTTCCAAAATGCCTTGCGAAGCTTTCAACAGCATTAGCAATATACAATGCTGATCTGCCTCTCCCAGGGGATCCCCTGAGGGAGGGGGCCATTGGGGTGTGACACAGTCCCCACAGCACAACACAGCAGTTCCACCCCCCACCAGCAGTCTGCCTGCCATGGTGTTCCTAGAGCAAGGGAGAACAGGAAGATTCCACTGTAACGATTTGCCGGAGCAGAAGGCATGCTCAGCTGTCTGAATTTCCCAGAGCTTTGAAAGAGGAAGGACATATGCCTGCAGGGCAGCCCAGTTCAAAACAGTGAGCAGAGCAGTCACAGCAGGTATTGTGGTATACCAGAGGAGGCCAGTTATGTCGACATAACGAATGGCAGCATCTGCACTGATGCTTTGTGGCTTTAACTACGCAGCAAAAAGCTTTATGCCTCTTGTTGAGGTGGTTCTATTTTGCCAGCAAAAGAGCAGAGTTTTGCTGCCAAAAAGTAGCTTAATAGCAGGTCTAGGCAAACTTTTTGGTCTGAGGGCCACATCTGGATATGGAAATTGTATGGCAGGCCATGAATACTCACAAAATTGGGGGTTGGGATGTTGGAGGGGGTGAGAGCTCCAGCTGGGGGTGTTGGCTCTGGGGATGAGGGGTTTGGGGTGCAGGAGGGTGCTCCAGGCTGGGACTGAGGGGTTTGTAGGGTGGGAGGGGGAATCAGGGCTGCAGCAAGAGGTTGGGGCATGGGAGGAGGTCAGGGGTGCACGCTCCAAGTGGCGTTTACCTTAGGCAGCTCCCAGAAGTAGAGGCATGTCCCCCCTCCGGCTCCTATACGGAGGTGCGGTGTCAGCCAGGCAGCTCTGCACACTGCCCCATCCGCAGGCACCACCCCTGCAGCTCCCATTGGTCATGGTTCCCAGCCAATGGGAGCTGCAAAGCAACCGCCTGGGGCAGGGGCAGCATGCAGAGCCCACTGGCTGCCCCATGCCTAGGAGCTGGAAGAAAGAAATACCACTACTTCTAGGATGCACAGCAGGCACGGAGCAGGGCAAGCCCCCTACCCTGCTCCCCGGCTGGAGCGCCAGAGCGGGCCAAGCCCCCAACCCTGCTCCCCAGTGGGAGCTCAAGGGCCAGATTAAAAGGTCTGACAGGCCAGACATGGCCTGTAGTTTGCTCATCCCCGCTTTGTAGTCTGTACAGCTCCCCACTTTCGTCAGCAAAAGGCAACTTTTGCCAACAAAACTGAGTAGCGTAGAGAAGGCCTCAGTGAGAAAACTGTACGTTGGGAGAGAGCACATGTTGGAGAATTTACTATAAAGTCCTGCAGATAGTTAACTGTAAAGAAGCCCAGGTTCCCCTTTTCCTTAAAAAAAGGGTGTTGTACTTTTTCCCCGGAGGGGGAAAGAGTGTTGCCCTGGATCATTGTCAGGGCTCCATTTTTTTATGCCAACCTGTAACTAGTACATGTCTGATAAATATAAAGCTCCCACTATTACACTTCTCTGGAATGGTAGAACTCTTCCTCACTACCCAATGCTAATCCTTCCTGCCTGTTACAGGAGGAAGGGGAGAAACAGTCCTTCTGACAGCTTCAAAGCCTTATTTTTCTGTTTGGGGGTCCTCCAATACCCTGTCCATCTCCCACACAAGACAGATTTTCTGATATTTTACCTTTCCACCAGCACTCTGGCTCCTGAAAGGGACATATCTACTATATACAGCCTCATTTTCTCAGGGTGGGAAAAGTCCTTTGCTTGGACAGCAACAGTACCACCTGCCTCTACTACTGCTCAGAATGACAGAGAATTTTTGCTATTTTCACTGAAACTCAGAGGACTCAGATTAGCAGCAGAAGTATTCAGTCTCTTGATATTTTAACTTTTTTGCTGCTTTGGAAAATCTACAGGGAGCACTGAAGAAAGATTCAGGAATGCCATACTACATGGGTATATATAGGTACGGTTACTTTCACAACCGTAAAGGCTAGAAACTCAGCTGCCATCTTGCAACACCAAAGGAAAGTTGACATTCGGCAGAAATGGCTTAATTCCCTTGCATTTTCCAGGAAAACTTTCCAGTCACCAGTGAGAAAAAAACAAGTAACTCTTTCAAGTTCTGGATGACAGACTCAATTTTCAATCTCTACATACTTCTGTGATAGCAACTCTCCCAGTGCTGCCAAATTTGACAATAACCATTGGTAATAAATGCTTTGTCTCCCTCATTTATTCACATTTTCTGAAATGCACATCCATTTGTACGATCATATACAGAAAAATCTTTAGCTGCTAAAAAATTTTTTAATAAGTTTTCTGACTGGACTTCTACTTTCCCAAATACATTGTGTTACTAGTATCAAGTTGCCAGAAGACAAATGTTCACTACACCAATATGAAAAGTAGTACAAGGTGTTTTAAACAGCAATTTTCTGACAAAAGTAAGTGTGCTAAGAACACTACACTTCTGCTTACATATGCAGTTAATAATAAACAGTGCTAACTATGTTCCTTGTGGTCATTTAACAACAATTAAAAAAATTAAATACTCTGTAATTAACATTTGAGAATAAGCAAAAAATGAGTCTGTGGAAGTCCTTGAAGAGCAACATTTACTTGAATATATTCAGTAAAAAAATGACAATTATCTTGAAATATGATGAAAATCCCCTTTCAGGGGCATTGGCTCCATACTATAAAAACGGCTGCATTTGACAGTGGGTGTCCTCTGTCCAGAGCCTGGCAACCTCCCATTTCCCTCAAAACCCACTGAAGAAGATGACTGTTCAGCTAGAGTACACAGTGCCAACTAACTTCAACATTTGTCATTATCACATTTTTCCTGCAATGGGTACTCCACTTGATGAGCCCTGTCAACACCATGACAACTGTTGTCACCACTGATCATAGGGGGGAGATTAGAAATTGCTGTGCTTAGAACAGTGTCAATGCTGCAGTTTTTGTAACAGAACTATTCCCTTATAACGTTCCCATGAAAAATAATGATCAAGACAAAGACTAAACTAATTAAACTGGTGCAAACTGGAGCATAGACGAAAACTTAAGACTAAAGACCTGTTGTCAGCATAATAAGTCAGTGCTACTTCCCAGCATCTGTAGCACTTCTGTAAGGGCGTAAGTTTATAATGAGACCAACAGGATTTCCCAGGCCAGTGAAGACAGAACCCCATGGAGCAAAAACACATTTTTCAACATCAGTCTATACTGCGCTTCCGCAACACATTTCTAACAGGCCCCGTGCCTTCACTGACCGGGGACCCTTCCCGGCGCTCACGAACAAGCGCGCGGCTCCGCGGCAGGGCGTTACACAGCCTCCGAATCACTAGGCAGAGGCAGCAGCTCAGGGCCGGTGGAGCCGGCGGCTGTCTCCCATTCAGTGAGGCACGGTCCATGCCGCCGCAGCAACCAGCCCTTGACCCTGCCGCTCCGCACCCTCTCGGCGGCGCCCAGCGGGCCGCGGGCTCCGGGACCGCAGAGGCGGAACGCAGTGACTCACCGGGCTGCGGGGCACACGGAGGAAGGCCCCTAAAGCAGCGAGGCAGGACCGCAGCCCGGGCTCGCCTCACTGGGGCAGCCAGGTGCGGCGCAGCCGCAAGGCAGCTGCTGGTGCCCCAGGGCCGGGACTCGCTAACTCGGCGCCGGAGCCATGTCAGCCCTTCCCTAGGGAGAGGGAGGGAGCAGCGGGAGCCCGCAGGGACGGGAAGGGAACATGGGTGCCCCGGACTTACTCTGCCACACCAGGCTCCTGAGGCCCCGCTCCCCGGACACGGCCCCCACCGCCGCAGGCGCCATCTTGCCCCCAAACTCCACCTCCCCCTGACGTCACTTCTACGCCATCCGCATCCCGTTTACGCTTCATCTAGGCCATCCTATCCCCCTCGAAGTCCGCCCAGTGATCCGCCGAAACTGCGCTTTTGTCTGAGAGCCACGCCCCTCCGGCCCTGCGCCGTGACGTATGCCGAGCGCGGCCGGAGTGCGCCCCGGCGGGCGGGAGAGGAGCTGGGCGCCGGTTGGGGCCGCGGGGTAGAAGGCGAGCCGGAGGAGAGGGGCGGGTGTGAGTGGCTCCCCCGGGCACGGCTCCGAGCAGAGGTTTACTGACGGAAACCAAGCGTTACCAATGGGGACCGTGCCCGGCCTCATAGGAGAGGGACATTACGCTCCCCTCCAGCACAGAGTACTGGCGGACCAACACCAGAATCATGGTCCGCATCCGATCAGCCTTGGGCCTGGGCTGTCCCACTCTTGCAGACAGACTCACCTGCACCAGTAGCCCCCCAGTATCGAGTAGCACTCACTCACCACACTATTGCAGAACCTAAAGGCAATAGAGGAGCAGCTGAGAAGCATGCATCAAACTCCATGAGCCACACGTGGTGCCAGGCCAGATGTCTTCTCTCATCCCCTTCACCTCAAACACAAACCATCCTATTATCCAGTTTTCCTGTTGCCTGAGAACAAAATGCACCTGCCTGAAGCAGCCGACTGAAACTAGTCTTTGGCAAGATGGACAATTATGTAAGTGTGGGAATTTACTCAAAAGAAATGGCCATAACTACAAAAGGCATCCTCACCTGAAGAAGTCTTCAGTGTAATCAAAAAGGCAGTTCATGGCTTGGGGATTCTTCTGGACTCTGCTTCTTCTGGGTACACAAATAACTATAATGGTTAGAAATGCCTCTTATCAGCTCCAGCTGCCCAGGGGATGCATTCAGTCCTATTGTATAGAAATTGGGCCATGCTGATGTATTCCAATGCATTGTACCCGGGGTTGAAAGTAAAGGCTTTACACTCTAGCTGGTCAAACATGGAGTGACTTGTCTACTAACATAGGATGGGTGATACACGCACAGCAATCCAATGCTCCAAAACCTACAGTGACTCCCTGTCCAAAACTAGATTCAGTTCAAAATCCTGGTCTTGATCTTCAAATCTCTGAGTGAGGGAACCCAGATGATCTCAGGCATTTTTCTCTGTGATTTATTACAGCAATTACATTTACAAGGGATGAGGTCAGTAGCAAGGATTACACTTGCTGCAGGAGCAAGAGGCTGACTAATGGCTGTGGAATGCCTTTCCATTAAAAATGGTAATGACCAGGGGTTTGCAACTTTCAGACACAAATGTAAGATTCATCTCTTTGCAATTGCTTTCCATAAAAATAGCCTTAAGACTCTGCATTGCTTCCCTGAACATAACAAATAATGTAATTTAAAACTATTTATGCATACTTTAACTGAACAAAAAAGAATAATGAAGAGTGGAGGATACAGTATTTTAGATGGACTGTTTTATGTAGTTTTGTTAGTGCCTGGATATCATGGTGATGTCAGATAAACTGCTATAGATTTCTACACAGAAGATTACCCAAGCATATTCTTTGCCACAGTGAAATATGAAAAATACAGGCAGACTTTTAACAAATAAAGAGTCATGTATCACAAACTATAATAATAATCCGGAGAGCAAAGGAAATCCAAAGATGAACATCTGTGCCAACCACACTAGAAACATTAAAACTGAAAGTAATTTCTACTTCAGTGTGCACCATACAAAGAAGTATAAGAAACATACTTCCTCAAATTAACAACTATAGTATGACATTTTCCTATTAAAATAGAGAACAAAACCCAAGCATAATTCTGAACAAAAAGAAAGAGATGGCATTTGCTAGAAATAGTATCACAATATGTAGTGAACTTCAACCAGTAAGACCAAATTCCAATGGAGGTATTTAAACTGAGCTCAATTTTGCTATCTGTTACATATGTGCAATACAGGAATTGGACCTGTGTAACAGAGGAAAGAACAGAGCACAGTCTTCCCATGTAACATTTTCTGCATTTTCAGTTGGATGCAGTGTGCTTCATTTCACTAAATATTCCTTGCAGCTGCTTATAGGCCATCCGGAACAGGGGAGGAGGAGCTACAGACAAATATTTCTTTTCACTGTCTCAAAGACTAGTCTTAACAACTATAGTGAGGTGATTACTGCTCTATATGGGGTATCTTACTGATCACATCCAGACACAAAGTGTGAAATAAAACCTTTGTCTGACAAGATGTGCAGTGGAAAAGGTAAATCTTCGGTACTTATTGGATTTATCCTCATCAGTCTTGAAATGGTGAGTTCAATTTTGTTCTCAAACATTTTTAAGAATGACATGTCCTTTTAAAAAAACAAACAAAAGCAACCTATTTATCAAATTTTTATTCTTATTTTTTATTATTATGTTTTTGGTAAGAGTTATACAATTACTTTTCCCCAGACTCATAACAGACCCACAGAAAAACTACGCTATTATACTTTTAGAACACAGTGTCTTTCAAAGTCTGTCAGCAATTGCAAACTTTCCCTTCTGGATCAATGGCCAGATTCAGAGAGGATAATGAAATAGTAATGTGAGCTGCATAACTATGTTAAATTCACTAATAACAGCCTCGTAGATTTACCTTACTATTGTACATTCATTCAAACCGAACAAATAAGTAAAGCTGCACGTTAGTAAGCTATGTTCACAAAATACAATTTTAAAGAAGTCATTGTTATTACTGCTAAAAGTTTAAATGTTTTCCCTTTTCCCAAAATAATTTTTCAGTTTGTGATTCTAATGTTCTATATCTTTCTTTTCAGATTGTTTCAGCTAACACAGGTAAAGACTTAAAAAGGTATTTTTACCAGTTCATTTTTAGGTGGACGCTAAGAGAACAGAGAAATCTCTGATTACTAATCCAAATTGATTTTTAAAGTAATGTTACAAACAAAAGTTTCTTAACGAAAATGAAATCAGACTCAGAAAATGTAAAGAATCATATGTTTCTTTATATGATATAATTACAAAAAACTTGCTTTGAAAAATAGTAACCTATGCTACTATATATTTGCATAAACTTTCTAACATACTTCTTACAATATGACACTATCCTAAGCCTACACGCAATTTGCACTGAACAGTACCTTCTTAGACTATACCCATTGTCTATACAATCTATTCAGTGTGTGCATGCTTTTCTGTGATATTTTGCCCCTCTTAAAATAGCATAATTTTTATTTGAGTTTAAAAATTAAAGATAAATACGCCACACCATTTTCCTTTTCCTTTTCTTCAATCTTGCGTTCTTTGTGCACTGCAGTCTGAGTTTTGGCTGAGCAACAAACGCAGGATTGGGCTCTTAAAAGTCATCTATTTAGTATATGTTGTGGCAGTACATATTAGTATATATTTCAATATTCTAGAATTCTAACCATTACATATTACCATAAAGTTACTATAGTATTTGGGCAATTACTTCAGCATACCATATTCTTTTCACAGAGATTTTATAAACCACAGGCCTGATTGTGCAAGCTCTTCATGTGTGGAACTCTCATTGATTTCAGAGGGGTTTCCATGCACAGAGTGGTACAGGATTAGTCCCACTATTTGCAAGATTACAAAAGCCATATGTAAATAATAGCAGTATTGCCAACCTCAGATGTTAAAAGATCATGAGGCAGCCCTCTAAAAATAATGAAATTTTAAAAACAACCACCAAATTTTGGCTTCTTTTTATTTGCCCTCTGGTTTTTAAGCCTTAGGATATACTTGGGTCACATTTTCATCCTTTTTTTCTGCAACCATGAGACCTAGAAACTCTTTTTAAAATGAAAGATGAGATTTTTCAAGTATTCAGAAAGTTCCAGTAGCTGGGGCTTGAGTAAAATAGCAATTATCATGAGACTTGCAATATTATCATGAGAGCTGGCGACACTGTACACTACAGTGTTTAATGAGTGATAGAAATGAGCAGAAAAAATTATTTCAGTTATAGTTTAATGCAAAGTTTAATTTTCAAAAGAGATTATTTTGGGTACTCTTCTTGAGGCCCCTTAAAGGGGCCTGATTTCCAAAAAAGTGTTTAATACTTGCGCTCTGAAAATCAGGCTACTTAAACATTTTAAAGAGTCTTGTCCAAACAGTTTGCCCAGTAGTGTATTTCAGGTTTCAAAGACTAAAATTTGTTTGGTATTTTTTGTAGGTTTCTCTATATCCATATATAATGTGACATCAAGAAACATATATCTCAGATGGTCCAAGTTTTCAGGAGCCTTTTCCTACAGAATCACAGCAACCCCCATGAACACAGTAGGCCACCCTTTGCTGGCGCACTTCAATGATGTTCCAGTTATAGGCGTTCTTACTTTACTAACTCCCAACACTGTCCACACTGTAAAAGTGGAAGCCATTGATAAGAATGGAATTATCCTGGCAGAAGCACAAACTATGCAGTTAACAGGTTAGTATGGGATGGATTGCTAAGCAAGCTTTCCATTAACTTCAGTAGGGCCAAGATTTCACCCTGTATATTTTATTTGACTTTTAGGGCTGACTCCTACTCATATTGAAGTCCGTAGAAGTTTTCCCACTGACTTCAGTGGAAGCATGATCAGCCCTTTCTCTCTCTCTCGTGTGTGTGTGCATGCATCCCTTGCATCAGTGCTCACCTAATCACAACTTTCAAAATTAGCTGCCTTGTTTTTAATTGAAGAACACAAAAGTGAGATCATATAAATGTGAAAAATTGATATTTTATTTCCATTTAGAACCTGATTCTGTACTGTTTAAGTCAGTCTTGGGCATTATAGAAGAACCTAGATAGACAGTATTCCCTCTTCTCTGTTCCATAACTGATATTTAGTTTTAGAAAAAATCAGTCATGTGAAATTCCTTTTAAAAATTATTTTAATTGAAAAACTTTAGAAATATCCTTGTTTTCTTTTCAAAAATTTCAAAATTTTCATCTTATTGAGGAAATAACTAAAATTAAATTCATGGTTATAGTCAAGAAAGTTTAGAATATAATCTACCTCTTTTTCACCTCTTGGTTACCTCAGTCATGGGAGAAATAGCATAATGTTTTAATGTTCTGTAATGCAGTTCTGAAATAAATAATATACTGTGGATCCACTCCTGCAAGCCCGTGGACACACAGCTCCCTTTGACTTGAATAAGAGTTCCTTATGTGGAAGGTTTGCAGGATTGGTCCCCGATTAAGGGTGAAATCCTGCAGTCATTTATCAGACAAACTCCCATAGACTTAATTTAAATTTAAATTTGTACAATATTTTAAAAGAAAAATGTAGAAATGTAGAAAATACTGTTTTTTGTAATTTTTACAAATGGTGGAAAAGGGGACGTGCCTTGCTAATGTGGAATGAAAACATCTTTGGGGCTAATACAGTAGAGATATTGTTGAAGAGTTTATACTTGTGAAAATATTACGCCTGTAATTGCTGCCAAAGGCTCTGAACTCGTGGTTTAGTTGCCTTGAAATTGGTAGTTATGCTCCAAGGTACATGCTTACATTCTGGATACATTTTTACTTTATATTTAGTGCAATTGGATCACTTGCATCCATTTTGTAAGGTTTCCTGCTCTTTTTGGTCTTTTGTAGCCTTACAACATATCGAACCTGCTATATGTGCTTATTCAAGGCCCAAAATCCTGATTACTGAAATTTAGTTGGGAGAGTTATAGCTAGGTACTTTTCTGACTGTAGTACATGACATGTAGTTTTCTGAATGGCTCACAGTAAGGGCTGTTAGAAAAAGGTTCCTTGAGTTGCAGTATTTAACATGTATCTAGGATTCAGTCTTCCCATTTTAGATTGTTCTGTAGAAAGAAAAGCTATTTCCTGTTGATTATAATACGGACACCTTCCAGAACTACAGAGCTGGATGTGGCTACAGAGCAACATGGGAAAGATGCACTTAGATTATCTAGTGTGACCATGATCAAAACATTGGTATTGTCATTAGTAACTTCAATAATGATCTAAAATAAATCCAATCTTGCATGTACTGTTAGTACTATTTAAACTGGTTTAAAACCTGCAGTAGTACCACATTTTACACAGGTAAGTCACAATGCTTGTTTGAAAGACTGTAGAAGGGCACAAGTGTCCCCAAAGATGCCGAGTAATTTAGCATCTCCTCTTCCTCAGTTTAGAAGATGATAACTTTAGGGACCTGCAATATTCTGGTGATTGAAGCCATACTGAGCCATATTTATCCCTGATGCTATTCTAATGAAGTCAATGCATTAAAGATGAATTTAGCCCACTTTTTACAGCTTTTTAAACATGTTATTTTCTGGCAGCTGGTCATTAGGCACATGATGGATTGGATTAGATTAGATTAGATTAAGATAAAGTAGACATAGCTCAGAGTTAGGGAGACCAAAACCCAGCTCCATCACTCAGTAAGATACAGAGAGATACTCAGTCAAAAGACCAACTGAATTGGTTAACGTACCACCATTCCCCTTTAAAGAGCAATCTGAGTACATATATAAATTGCATATCATCAGTGCTAACTATATGCAGTTTTTCATTGCTAACTGAACTGTGGACACTGAACAAACATTTCTTTTATTTCATGGCACAAATAAAACCAATTATATTTGTATTCAGTTTAAATTTGCTATTTGATTTAGAGAAGTAAAATTAGAAGTATCAAAGAAATTATATCCCAGTTTTCCTGAGCACCTCCTGCAAAATGCTCAATGCACTTCGCACCTGACAGCAGCAGGTCCTTATATTTGAACATGATTATGGATTTTGAACTTACCATAATTTCATTTTTAGCTCCTGAGATACCTGCTATTGACCAAGCTTATTCAAAACTGAGCAACAGTATCACAGTGGAATGGGCAGCTGTTCCTGGGGCTACCAGTTATTTACTGACTGCACAGGACGGAGAGTCTTTCATTGAAACTATAGTCATAAATTCACCAGGCACAGTGACAGGATTGAAGGCTGCTACATTGTACAAAATCACCATCAGATCTATAAACTCTGGAGGAAGAAGCCTACCTTCGCCTTCAAAGAAGGCAAAGACAGGTAGCTTTTGATTTTATTTAGCAACTGTCATATTACTGAAGTGCATAACATATATGGCTCATGGAATTTTCTAATTATCTTTTAAAATTCTAGTACAGAAAGTAAAAATAGTTCAAGCATTTACTGGTGATGAATTAGTGCAATCTTATATTTTAAATATTGAACGTATCACCATTGCAGTGTTCAAGAATATAAGTATAGGTATATAGATGTAGTGGCCTCATGGCCAGTGCATAGGACTGGATTTCTGAATTCAGTTCTCAGCTCTGCTTCTGTACTTAACATCTCTATACTTTCATTTCTCATCTGTATTATGTGAATAATGACATTAAGGCTTAATGTTTTCAAAGAGCTTTACCGTCCTTGGGTGGAAGGTGCTATATAAGTGAAAAGTAGACATAGACCTATGCATGTAGTGGAGATACCCAGCTGATAGATTACTGTGCCATATGATACATTGCATTTATCACTCACATTTGACCAGTTCTCAGAATTTGTCAAGATGAGCAGTATTCAGGCCTGGACCAATGATAAAATCTAATATCCAGTGTCCCATCAAGACTAGAAATGGGAGTTTTATACATCCAGGAAAGAGAGATTCCCAGTCTGCCTGTGGGACACAGCACTGAGAGACTGGACCTTAAAATCAGGACATTTTTATGAATAGAGAAATTATGCTGGTTAAATTTTATAGATTTCTGAAGTGTGTGAGTTGTAATTTTTCTCTAAGGCCTGGACAGTTGGCCTTGGTATAAAAAAATTATTGGAACCCATTCAGGGTGACCTGCATTACTTACGCATGGCATAAGTAACATAGCTGTCCAAACCCATGACAGTAAAACCTTTATATGTTTTTCTTTATATATTGTTTAGTGAGTTAGTGTAAACTTGTGGCTTTACCTTCTAATAGAAGATGTACTCTGACATTCTTAGGGGGTGGAAGGGTTGGGGAAGCAACTGAAAGGAGGGTGTAAGATAATAGGACAAAGTAAGGGAATCTAACTGACCTCACGCACTCCTTTTAGTTGCTTTTCTTGCTGTACTTATCCACTTTTCACCCTTTGGTGTGCCAGTCACTTTCACTATGCAAGTCTACTAAATAGTAAATTGGTGAAACTATGCTAACTTTACCATTTTATTCTCTGATCAATTTTTACTACTATTTACATGACCACTGCATTTGGCCCAGAGATGTCCATGAAAGTTGATTCTGTTTACCCTGTGTTGAATTTGGCTATTCTAACTTTTAGGCAGCATAGCTATTAATGGAAATCCCAATTGTTAATGTATATTTGTAATTAACAGTCTTGGCTGCTCCGGTCCTGTCTGTAAGTTCTCCAAGTTACGACTCCATAGTGGTGAGCTGGGGAGCTGTATATATGGCAGTTGGATTCTCTGTGTCCATCATGAGATCAGATGGTTTAGGCAGTATGACGAAAGAGAACACCACCCATACCTCCTTGGTATTTACCAGTCTAGATCCAGGAACTCTCTATACCATCAAGGCACATGCCTGGAATGTTAATGGGATACCTGGAGATGATTTCACGTACAACCAAATAACAAGTAAGAACTGTTTTCTCTTCTGAAACCAAAGTTAGTGTAAAATTATAAGTTAAAATAATATTGATAGCAGTATGTGTGTTTTTGACAAGACACATTGCGGGCATATCCTCAGCTGGTGTAAATTGTCCAACTGGAGCTATGACAATTTATGTCAGTTCTAGGTTCAGGAAAGTTCTAGAGGACATGGGTCAAATTTTATAAACTTTACTTAGGCAGATCTACCATTGACTTCAATTAAAGGTTTGCCTGAGCAAGAACTGAGTAAAGGAACTTAGGATATGTCCATTAATCTTTATATAAATATTGAAATTTCAACAGAAATTTTTGTGTCAGAGCAAAATTAGAGTAATTGTTTAAAATATTCTGTGTAACTGTAATAGGCCCCAGCCATCTTCTTACACCTATGTCACAAAAGTTACATTTGGATATAATGTTTCCCAAAATTTGATGATGTTCGGATTCAGGGGTCTGGTTGAGGATCATCTCTACGCCAGATACTAAGTGTATTTACAGTTGTTTCTAACTAATGTAGGTCCTCATGCACCATCAGATGTTCAAGTTGCTTTTGATAGTGGAACTTTGAGGGCCACTGTTTCTTGGATACCGACAGAGGGAACTTTAAATTACAGTGTGACAGCCAGCAGTGGAACCTCCAAACTGAACTGTAGCACATCTTCCACTTCCTGCACTTTGTCTTCACTCCAGTGTGGTTCTGAATACTCTGTTTATGTCATAGCAAATAATGGTGCTGGATCCAGTAAACCTACAGATGCAGTGAGTTTAAAAACTGGTACGTGAACTATAGTGACCCTTGTATGGCCCATAATATTGTTTCTCTTTTGCCATAAAATGAAAGAAGAAAGCAAAAGTTGCCCAAATTTTAGCTTAATATTAAATAGTTTTAGGGGAATTTGCTATACTAATCATTAAAATATTTCAGAACAGTTAAATACTGTCAATGCCTGGCCCTCACATGGTATTACACTCACACCTTATTTTAAAAGATTCCATTATTATGTATATAAACTGCCTCATCATGGTTGTCCATTGCAGCATTCTTTTAAGTGCTGATGTTTCCATAAAGCAGTGCACTGAAAAACTGTTTTGCTGCTGCATTTTACTTTATGGACAAATATTTTTTAAAGAAATTGAGCTATATTTTGCTCTCAGTGACACCAATATACATCTGAAGTAGCTCAACTGAAGTCAAGTAACATTGAGAAGAATCTGGTCCATTGTGTTCATATAAACATATTATTTTTATATCTAACTTTTTAATTATTATATATTTGAAAGTTTGGGGAAATCAGCATTGGGCCAATTTTATCTTTACGGGTAATACAAATTGTGCCTGTCTTCATCAGCCCGGCTTCTCGCATGGTTTGGGGATTTCTCTCCCAGAGGAGGGCAGGCAGTGTTTTACCACCATTGCCCCCTAGGGATTATTCCAGGGAAGGTCAATTTAAATTTCCTTATGGGTTTATTAGTAGAGGTGCATCCCCTGGCTGCTCTGGCCATGTCCCATTCTTAGGCACTGCCATCCTCTTTTGGGGGTTGGTTTCAAGTCCCTCAATGAAGGGGATATTGTAGGCACCTTCACCATTTCCTCCTCCTGCAGAATTTCCACTTCCAAGGCCATATGCCAGGATCTGTGCCATTGAAAACTATGCAGACCCTGGGTGAACTTGGACCATCATTTATGGGGAGGTAGGAGGACCCTTGTGACTTCTACTGGGGCTTCTGTTGCTCCTGTTAAATATTGAGATATTGTGTTTCTTTTATAAGAAAATTAATCCCTATGTTGAAATAAAGCCTCTGTTTCCGTGGCTATCATGTTATTATGGCACTCAACAGTGTGTATTCTGAAACTTTTGTTGTACTTCATGCATGAAGCGTCACATTTACCCTCTGAATCCTGTGCTAACTTCTTTATTCTTTGAATTAATTTGAGAGTGGCATATTTAGTTGGCAGATATAACAGGCCTGATTTTTCTCTCACACCAGTGAGAATCAGAAGCAACTCCAGTGAAGTCAATAGAGTTACACCAGTCTAAAACTGGTCGAAGTAAGAGGAGAATAGGCCCAATATAAGTAGATGGTGTGCAAGCTTCCCCATACTGAGTGAGAAAAGATAATCTGGTGATTAAAGCACAGAACTATGAGTCAGCAGACCTGTATTCTGTCCCTGTTTCTGCCCCAGAGTGACTCTGCAACTTGGAAAAATAATTTAACCTATTTGTGCCTGCCACCTTACCCTAACTTACTGCACAGGAGTGTTTGTAAGACTTAATGTGAGCGTATTAGAAAAGTGGACTGAAATTCTTAAAAAATATGCTGTATAAATGCTAAATATTATGAAGTTCTGACCCATACCCAGTTCTGACCTCTAGTGCTCCTGTTATTTTTGTCCTGGGTTACTCTTAAATCAAAGACCACATTTTCCTGTTTGTGCAATGCCGACCACAATGGAGTCAGGGTGCTGAGTGGGTCTTTGGGTGCTACCTCAAATACAGAGGATGATGATTAATAATGGTAATACAAAATTGGTAGGTGACAAGATTGACAAGTCTCCATTTCCAGCTAGAGTGATGCCAATACACTGAATTACATACAAATGTTTAGCATATCTGGCATGTAAATACCTTGCAACGTCGGCTACAAAAGTGCCATATGAATACCTGTTCTCACTTTCAGGTGACATTGTAAATATGAAGCAGGCAGCAGTATCTCCCGTAAATGTAAACAAACTTATTTGTCTTAGTGATTGGCAGAATAAGATGTAGGACTGTGTGGACCTGTAGGCTCTAAAACTGTTTTGTTTTTGAGTGCAGTTATGTAACCAAAAAAAATCTGCATTTGTAAGTTACACTTTCATGATAAAGAGATTTCACTTCAGTACTTGTATGAGGTGAATTGAAAAATACTCTTTTGTTTATCATTTTTACAGTGATAAACAGTGATATATTTGTAATAAAATATAATATAAAAGTGAGCACTGTGCACTTTGTATTCTGTGTTGTAATTGAAATCAATATTGAAAATGTAGAAAAATATCTAAAAATATTTAATAAATTTCAATTAGTATTCTATTGTTATAAGTGCAATTAATCACGATTAATTTTTTTGAGTTAATCGTGTGAGTTAACTACAATTAATTGACAGCCCTATAAATTATACACACTTTTAGTCTTCACACACATATTTTATGTTGTGAACAAGCAGCATGTTAAAATAATCACATACATGTCATCCCAGTATCCTTACAAATCCAGATAAGTTGCTCTTTTCTTAACTGGACATGTGTCAACTATTCAAGCTAAACTTATCAAACAAATTCTATATATCTTTCATTGATGTTTGTGTAGTAAAAATGTTGCTTAAATAAAATCTTGTGAATACAGTTGTAACCTATTCTCTCCCCCCCCCGCCCCATTTTTGTTTTAAATCTGGTTTCCCAGTCCCTTGTGCACCAGGAAGTATAACAATAGAAGAGGACAACCCTGGTAAATTGTCAGTCTCATGGTCTAATGTAGATCTTGGAGATTATTATGTGGTTTTTGTGAAAAGCGATGATGGCTTGGAAGTGCACTGCAACACATCCCATACCCAATGCCACTTCCAATCAGATTGTGGTTTCACTTACTTCATTAGTGTCTTCGCATATAACAAGGCAGGACAGAGTCCTTTAGGGGATGTACTCAATTATACTACTGGTAAGTAGCACTATGTTTATGCAAACATATTTGGTGATTCCCCTAGTAGTATTAACAATAGAGCTAGTTGGAAAATGTTTTTTTTCCTGTAGAAAATATCAATTTTTGGTGAGGAATTGAAAGGTGAAAATTTTTGGCTGCTACCCCAAATTTTGGGCAGAAAACTTTCAGTTTAAAACAGAGCATTTAGATTTTGAAGTGCTGCCATGATGTTCCATGGGAGTTGTCATGCAAGTGACACATGTTCCTATTTTCCTGTATGGATTGGGCTCCCTGGGTGGACTACATCTCCCATAATATACTACATTCTCCTCTTCCTGATTTACTTCAGTACATCTTCAAAGTCCCTGGCCATGATGTGTCATGGGAGATATAGGGTGGCTGTGGAACTTGGCCTATAGATGCAAATATTTTGGTGTTCAGTTTTTCAACAGAAAGTCAAAATTTTCTACAGAAGCAGATACTTGTCACCAAAAAAATTAGTCAAAAACCCAATTTTCCATTGAAAAAGAAAGTTTTTGATGAAAAATTTCGACCAGCCCTAATTAACAATTATCAGTGCTTTAGTAAATATTTTTTTAAAGGAAAAGGGTTAAACTTTAAATTGTATTCAATGTTTATTTGAATAGCCAGTTTATCAGTCAAGTATACCACCAGTTTATAAATTACAAGGGTTGATCATTCAATCATTCTAAAACATGTTCAAAATATGGGGAAGGATGGTGTTATGGATGCACAGGACTAGGAGTCAGTATATCTGAATTCTAGTCCTGGCTTTGCCATAGCTTTGCTGTGTAATCTTTGGTAAGTCCCTAACCTTCCCTGTGCCTGTTTCACAATGTATAAAATGGTGAAATATCTGATTATGAGGCTTAGTTTGGTGATTCATAAATGTCTGAGAACCTAAAATGGAAGGTGCAACATAAGTATACAGTATTATTTCAGATTAATGGATTATTACTGAATGCTATTGTAGGGACGCTAAAGAGATGTAAGAATACACTTTGACGATAAAAATTCTGCAATAGAATTCTTTGTCCAGATAAGATGAGGGACATGGCACTTTTATCCAAAACTTAATCTATCAAAAAATGAAGGACTTCAATGTGGGGAACATAATTCATTTTTAAATTTTTGATAATGGAGGTTTCATATAAGAGGTGTTTGTGTAAACAAGTCACTACCCTGTTTAATATGTAGTATTTTTTAGTTCATGAGCGCTGTTGACATTTCCCTCTCTGTTTTGGCTTTTTCAGCACCTTGTTGCCCCAGTGACTTTTACCCAGTGTTTGTGTCCAGTGATACAGTTGAGATTGTCTGGTCTCCTGTCCGTGGTGCTGAAATGTATGAAACAAAAGCTGTTGATGGAGTTGGTGTAGTATTGTGTAATGACACTGCCACAATTTGCATCCTGTCTGCATTGCAATGTAACACCCAATATAACATCACTGTGTATTCTTACAGTGAAATCAGGGGCAGCAATACATCATGTGTATCTAAATATGTGGCAACAGGTATATGGCTATTTTTCTCACTTCTCTTAACACACAGAATAATTAGCTGTTTGCATTGTTGTAATTAGTTAAATAATTAGTTAGCAGTTGTAAAGTGCTTTGAAGGTGGAAAACATAATGTGAGTGCTAAGAAAAGTTATTATAATTCATAGTTCATAGAATCATAGAATATAAGGGTTGGAAGGGACCCCAGAAGGTCATCTAGTCCAACCCCCTGCTCAAAGCAGGACCAATTCCCAGTTAAATCATCCCAGCCAGGGCTTTGTCAAGCCTGACCTTAAAAACCTCTAAGGAAGGAGATTCTACCAAGGAATCTTGGTAGAATCTTAGTTGCAAATGAAAAGAAAATTTGTCAAGATTTGTCCTAAATCCATAACCAGGCACCTCAATAAGTGGTCAGATTGGAAGCTGCTATGTAATCAGCACTTCTGAAAATGAGATTTATGATTCCAGTATGTATATTTGTATGCAAAACCTTAACATGTCAGTTTTTCAAGAGTTTGCCTGTAAAACTCATTTAAAGTCTGTATTGTTCATAAACTGTTCCAAATTAGTCAAAGATTATTGACTAGGATATCACTGTCAGAATGAGTTTGTCAAATATCTACAATAATTTGCAGCTATTGACACAGCTATACAATATAAAATGGAAGTTATGTGCTGATAACAACACATCTCAAATCTCCTCTGTCTAAAATATTTCAGCTCCATGCAGTCCTGAAATAAAAAGCATCTCACAGGATGATCTTTCCATAATTAGTGTACACTGGCAGGCCAATAATGATGAAACTATATACACTGTTACTGCTAGAGGAGAGGCTGGATTGTGGCGTTGCACAAGTTCCGGAAATTCCTGTAGCATAACTGATCTTCCCTGTGGATCAGTTTTCTCAGTTAGTGCTGTGGCAATTACAACAGCAGGACAGAGCTTACCTAGTTACAGTGTCCCTTTAGAGACAGGTACGTAGCAATTAATATGTAATTGAAAATATAACCTTTTTCAAATTATATATATATATATATATATATATATATAAAAAAATACTGTGGTAAATGTGTGTGTCTTTATGTTCATGTTTTTTTTCCCCCCACAATGTATCTACATGTATTACTCTTTCCTGTTGGATGAAATGGCATCTGCGTGCGCGCATGTGTGTGTGAGAAAGAGAAAGAGAGATCATGTTACTCTTTAGTAGCTACATCCTGCTAAACCCAAATCCAGGTACTTATGTTTCCTGGGTCATTGCTAATTAAGCTATAATGGCATAATCTTTTTATGCAATACATGGCTTCCTTTTTAGCACTTTGATCCTTAATGTGGCTGAGAAAATCACTGATATTCTGATGATGCATTGTAGACATTTTTTTTATTAACAAGATCACATAATAATCCTGCGGTAATAACTATCTCACACAATGGGTGAAGAAGGAATAAATCATTTATCTTATGCTGTTATTATATATATATTAGATGTTAGCTATTGTAGAATGCTGAAGTTAAGTATCTGACTATTTTGGTAACATTAGCTAAAAAGTACTTAGTTTTCCTTTTTTAAAAATTGCTACTAAGATTATTTTTCTTCCTCAGTGCGAGATGGGTTAGGCACTTAAGTTAATGAAAAGACTCCCCCAGACTTCAACAAGAACTGGATCAAGCCTTAAGATCAGTAAAAATGTGGTTGACAAAACTGGCAGTTTTGGAATAGATTTTAAATAAACTATTTCTAAAACAAAATCATTGATAAAAATATCTGCATAGAACCTCAGTGGACACAATAAAGTTGATCTCCCTTTCTTTGTTTCCTTTTAAGCTCCTTGTTGCCCTAATGATCTGACAGTAACTCAAGTGATGCAGTCTATAACAAATATCAGCTGGTCGGTTGGGGCTGGTGCAAAGACATACATAACAATACTGGAATCACCAAAAGGACCGGCCAAGTGCCACACACTTCAAAACCACTGTCTCCTGGGATGCATTACATGTGGCACCACCTATACAGTGTCTCTGAAAGTGATTAGTGAAACTGGTTTGGCCTCAGACTGCACATATCAAGACTATTCTTCTAGTATGTAAATGATAAATGGAATTGAAAAGAAAAAAAATCAGAGTATAGTAGGCAGATGATTTATTTTCATATCAAGGTTATGTGTGAGATTAAAGAAATTGCTAAAACCCTTGCAGTTCCATTTTAAATAGTTAAATATACATAGGATGAAATTCATGCAAGGCCCTCTGTATCACAGAAACTTCATGGTAGGGCTGCTGTGTGTTTGAGGCAGACTGACTGTGCAAGGGGACTTTTGCACCCTTTGTGCACTATGGAAGGGGGTCGCACACCAGACCCAGCCAGGCCAATATCTACTTGAAGTTTGGAGATGGGAGAGAACATAAGAATGGCCATACTGGGTCAGACCAAAGGCTCATCTAGTCCAGTATCTGGTCTTCCAACAGTGGCCAGTTCCAGGTGCCCCAGAGGGAATGAACAGAACAGGTAATCAAGTGTTCCATTCCCTGTCACTCATTCCAAGCTTCTGCCAAACAGAGGCTAGGGACACAGAGAGGCCAGAGGTTCTACAATTGTGTGGATCCAGTAGCCCTAACATTCCCCATAGTGGGTGGGGAGCAATAGTGACCAGTATTCTAATGTATGATACTAAACAGTGTCTGCAGAGGGGCTGTATTCCAGCGCCACAGCCAGTTTGGGAGTTTGGAGGGCAACTTTCATTCCTTTATTCCCCACCATTGCCTCGTACAATTTCCCTGACTTTGTGTGGGATGATGAACCTTTGTAGGTCGACTTTAGGTATCAGGTGTGAAACCTGTTATGAAAATTTATAATTTCCTTTCAAGAACAAGCATAATCTGCAGTTTAGACTTAATCTTGTTTATTTTCTTTATTAGGTGCTTGCTGTCCTTCTGGGGTGAAATTATATAGATTGCGCAATAATGGTATCCGAATATACTGGCGAGCTTCTGCAGGGTTGATAAAGTATAGTACAGATCTATATGGATCAAAAGGCAATTTCACCTGTACCCCTACTTCAGGTTTGAGTTATTGTGATGTCACCGAGATACCTTGTGGGGATGTCTATACAGTGGTAGTTTCTCCAGTTCCTGAGAAAGGATCAAAGCTTACATTTTGCCCTAAAAAAATATATTCAGGTAAAACTCAATTATAGTCCTTTCAACTATGTATATTTTGTTAAATGCATATCAGTGTAATTTATAGACTATATAGGGCTAAATTCTGGCTCGTAGTTGGGTATAGTCATATTCCAGAATAAGAGGAAACAAAGATACAGCACAGCGCAGAAGTTTTCTATCCCAGTGCTGGCTCACCACATAACCCACAAAAAGACTACGCTACAGTCTGGGTCAAGGCCTAGAAAATAGGACATTTTCTGCTTATGTACTTGGCAGTAAAATGACACACCCCAATTCACATGGATTTCTCTGGATTCTGCCATGAATAATCTATATTGGAACAAAGGGCTGTGGGTGTTGAGTCTGGATACTAATGGTTAGTATGTAGATGGAAAGGAATGACAATAAAATGCACAGCAAGGCTGCTTTTTGCAGCATGATTTACTCTTTTGGGGCTTCAGTTTTAGTTGTTGGGTACCAAACTGATTAATTTAAAAGCAGACTAAGAAAAAAAGCAAATGTAATTCTTCATATGTACTGGTTTTCAAATACCTTAATGCTCTTTTTTTAATTAAAAAAAAATCAGAAGCAATACTGATGAGCCACCCTTATAAAAACAAACTGTCTCTACAATCTTCCTGTAAAAGTGATGCTTCATATTAGCAGAATTACCTTGGAAGCACTGAACAAAAAGCCAAACAGTGATTTATTTTTTCATGGTAGACATTCAAATCCATGATGACATTTTTAATCATACTAAACTTTAATGAAATTGCCTAGTTGTATAATATGGCCCTTACTATACAAATTGCTAATGTTTTTCAGCTTATAATTATACACTTAACTTCCATGCCCCTTCTTTGTATTTCATTCTAGTGACCTGCTCTGGAAGTTCTGTTGGAATGGGTATGAGAATGCTGTCAGCATTTCACCTCTCATGAAAATGGTGGTTCTAGTGAGATATGTTTCTCTTAGAATGAAAAGTACTTTACTTTAAAATAACATTTTCTGGCAGGAGGACTCCCTTAATTCTATCAAAGATAAAACATTTACTCCCAACATAATATGTATTACAACGTCTGTAAGTTACATTGTATGAAACATATATACCATGGCCTAGATAGATCCTCAGCTAGAGCTAAGAAGCACACAGTATGACTCAGGAGGGAGTGTGCAAAGATGGATTTGGTCCCCTCATGTTGGGGCTGCTCTGTGCCAATCCAGTCCTCCAGGGTATGTTAGAACAGCCAGAAGGCTGCTGTTAAGTACAATGCCTGCCAAAGGCCCCAAAGGACTCTTATAACAGCCAGGGGTTGCTGAGGTCCAGGGGAATCCTAGCCATGTCCATTTTCTCCTGGCCACAGCCCCTACTACAGTTGTAAGAGGGAGTTTGGCAAAGCAGCTGTATGTCAGCTCTAGAAAACCAGAGGATTCCTGAATATGGTATTCACCCTGTGCAAAAAATGACTTAAACCAGTGAGAGAATCTGGCCTTACACATCTATCCAAGTGAGATCCATGAAATTAACTGGAGACATAACAGCACAGACACGTCATACATTTATCTTGTGTCTGTTTGTCTAGTGCCCAATAAAATGCAAATTTTTAACGAGTAAAAACTATTGGAACATCTTACCTGAGGTTGTGGTATTCTCTCACTTAAAGTCTTTAAATCAAGACTGGATGTCTAACTTTTCAAAATTCTGAGGAGTTTCAACCAGCCACGAACAAAAAAAACATGTCAGGGAAATATTTCATAGTTGTTCCCCAAATGTGCAATTCACACCCCCAAATTACACTTCTCTGAGGCCCAGGAGAGGCAAGATTCAGCTTTGAGCTACTAACAGCATTTTCTAAATGCCACAGCTGTGAAGTTTGAGCCCTCACAGCCTTACAGAGGAAGAAACAAGAGCTCTATATCATTAAGGAGATTTTCTCCTTTCTAATCAGAACCAGCACTTACCTCTGCCCTTCCAGGGTTAGAGACATTACACTTTAAAGTTGTGTCACCTTTATATACAGAAAAGTTATTTTACCCCACTTTTGGAGATGGCTTCCTTTGAGCCTTGCAGAGTTGGATTCTTGGCAGCTAGCTTTACAGGCATAGGGTTACCAAAAAATGGTCCTAATTTTGTAAAACTCACAAACACATTCCCAAAATATATTTTTTTTCCAACATATGTGGCACATACAGAACTCGTGATTGGTGTGGTGTGGTATAAAGGTTTTACTGGTGTTTAGTTGAGGATGGTGCCCATCTGTGGCTTCACCCCTCTTGTGTATTGGGACCATTCCAAACTCATTCAGATAAAGCCTTATTAACACAGCACAAAATCATATATTTTTAAACTAAAAATAGACTTAAGTGGGACTCTAATCACCGCCTACACAGATAAATAGCTATCTCTATATATTTTGAAAAATTAGATTATGAGTGTTTTACAGATATTACCTATATTTTGGCCTGCAGCCATACCACATCAGGCTGTTATCTCACTAGTTCTTACAAGCCAAGCAGTGTGAGGCCTAGTCAGCACTTCAATGGAAGACCTTGAAAAACAGAGTGCTACTGGAGGGGTGTAAGGAACATTATACCCTCTGAATCTGTAATGTCCCAGTGGCCCAGCATGGTGCTACAAGACTTTTATACTCTTGCATGAGACCTAAACCTGAGGTCTGAACCACTCAGTCAGCAAAGAGCCCATGGAACTTTTTGAAAGTGTATGTTCTATCTTTTAGAGCCTGGCCAAGTTAAAATTAATTAAATTTAGCTATATTGTTCCACTGATTTTTGAAGCACCACTTACTTTCCGCTAACAAATTGGTGACATTGTATGGTCCATTCTAAGTTTTTTTGTGTGGTTTCAAATGAATACAATCTTTCCATTCAATTTCCTGACTGAAACTGCTGGGGACACCTGCATAAGCAACTTATTCAAATAAACATTTCTTGTGTGTGTTTGTCATTTTTTTTCTCACTTGAATTTATCTAACCCTCTGAATTTTTGTTGTAGTGATCTATAGAGGAAAGAGAAGTCCAGAATAACATTTTTCTGGATGGAATCATTGGTTCAGACAAGCAGGTAAGAAAGAGTTTGTTATACTTGAATGACAACTGTAATTGGGATGTACTAAATGAATTAAAATGTTTAACATTTATGAATCCTTAGGACCCTAGAGATAATGCAGTTTAATAAGCATGAGTGAATTTAACATCCTGAGGACCAGTATACTCATTAGATACCTTCTATTGTGTCCAACCACAGATCCAATGAGGTCTGTTCTCCTGCCCTGCATAATTCTACTCTTATCCCTACTTCAATGAGAGCCATTCTCTACCTCATTAGCCCTTTCTTAATATCATGCTGCTTTCACATTGAGAGCCCCATAACTCCAAGCCGGTGAGGAGACTTGGGATCACACACTCACCTGCTTACTGCCTCTGCTGAATTGAATCAGGAAGCCGCACCTCCCAAGTACCTCTGCTTTGTATCACTCCATGCTGCATTTGGTCTGAAGGCAATGGAGTCACTGTAGGTAGCAGTCTTGACTAGTCCTGCTTGCCAGTGGCCACAAACCCTCCCTGCTTCCCATACAACTCCCCTTGGCAGCCCTAGAACAGCTAGATGTGGATCTGAACCATACCCCCAGATGTGAGCAGCCCCAACCTTTGACATCTCCTCCTGGACACACATTCATTAGAAATGTGCACAGAACTATCTGGGGCCATAAGTCTCCCTATAATACAGTCAATAATAGGAGCTGTGCGAGGGTGCTAAGTGTGGGTTGCTAATGTTAAGTAGTAGGTCTATGTGCAATATCAGCAGTTCTGGAAATAGTTTGTCAGTGAACTGCTGTAAAAATAAAAAAAGCAGTATTAAAATTCTTGAACTATTTGGATTTAAATAGTTGGCAGCAGTTTAGTCCCACAAAATAGTTTAACCATCACCTCTCAAAAAGGTTCAAGGCCTAATGTTAAAATGTTTGATGATTGACCCAATTAAAACGAAAATAGAAGGCCAGATCCCCTTAGCAATCTCTTCTTTGAGCAGAGGTGACTGTTCAGCTTGTGGAGCTGGGAGGTGAGCAGGCATGCCATCTCCATACCATAGTTTTCCCCCCAACCTTGCTGTAATCATATGGCAAGGACCAGGCTTGGCAGCCTGAGAAGGAGTAGTGGCTGTTATCCATACCACGCATTGCCTCATTGGAGAGCACAAACAAATAATGCTGAGCCTTGCTCTCCTAATTCATGGTTATGAATGAAGTGATCTCATCTTAGAGGTAATTTGGGGGCAATAGCCTGGAAAGTGATGGAGCAACAATTCCTGCAGGTTCCAGGTAGCCATGGAGGGCTAGGAATACAAGCAGCCATTGTGGATAGCCTTAGCCTCTGTGGATCCCTCAAGATCTATATAGCTTTTGGACTAACAGGGTTAGGAAGCCATCCCTCCACATTCCTAGATAAGGATGCTGTGGAAGCTTTGTGAATGAGAACTTGGAATTTCCTTTTCTCTCTGGAGGCTTTATGGAGAAACCTTGGAGCTTTATTTTATTTATAAAATAACCATTCCTATGTAATGTGGAAACTCCAGCAGGTCACCATTATTTTAGTTCTTAACAACTGGAAAAATGAAACTGACTAGAAACAAGAGTGAAACTGGTAGTGTATATAGTTTCACCGGACAACTTAAGTGACATTTAAAAAGTAAACACCCACATAACGGGGGAAGAGAGTACATTATAGGCATTCTTTCAGGTTTAATAAACCTAGCTGTAAGTAACAGGTACAGTATTTAGTGGGGAGGAATAGAGGGAGAGAACCATCACTTCTCAGAAAAACAGAGCACATGTTCTGACTTCAGAAAAGCTGATGCACAACCAGTAACAAAATAGGACTTTCTTTAAACTAATTTATGTAGCTGGAAAGCAGACCATACATTTCTTTAAGTTTGTCTTCACAGAATACAGCTATGCAACTCCATCGGGCACATGAATCATCACTTCAGGTCACTTACACAAAGCAATCAGATGGAACGTTCTGACACTTCATAACACCAGTACTACAATATTGTCTCTTAATAAAAAGGATTTTTGTTCACTGTTAAATACAAGTTTCCCTCTTTAGGAATTTTTTTTTAAATAAATGAATTGCACTACTTACTAAGAAACAGCTAGTTTTTATTTCCAATTTAGGGTTTGAAAAGGTATGAGAATGTAGAAATTAGCGTTGTTCTGTTTGCAACTCCCCCCAAACAGGTTTTAATGCAGTAGGTTTCTCTTTATAGTCATAACAGCATTTTCAAATATGGGTCCCTAAACTTAGTCATGTACATAGGTGGTCTTGAGCCTGCTTTTCGGGTCCTAAGCAATCAATTTCTAATGAGGTCAGGGCCAAACATGGGCTGTAGCTTTTATCTGGCATACAAACAACTAATTGTAAACTAATTGGTACACTAATTGTAAGTGAATAACTTTATGGTGGTCCTTGATAAAAATCAAATTAATTACATTGAATCAGAACAACCAGCTGCATAAGATTTGCATATCTTACTTACATATCAGCCCTCATTAAACTCAAGCATACTTAATAAAAGACTGTTTAAGAGAAAATGAGATAACTTTAATTAAATATGTAGGTTTCGAATAGCTACAAACAGCAACATAATTGCACCCAGTTGTATAAACTTACTCTTTAAGAAATGAAGGTTATTTACCTGTAAGCAGGGTTTTTCAAGATTGAATATATGTAGAGTCTTACTCCCCACTCATGTCAACTCCTAATTAAATCAGACTTGAGGCAGCTGGGGCACAATGCTTCCTTTTATAGCCCTGCCTTCAGAACTTTCAGGAATACCAAAGGGGGGAGAGGGCAAGCACTCAGGTACTACTGTTAAAAGGTTCCACCATCAAGACACCCTATGACTGGAAATATGCAGATTCCATTTCTAACTACTGTACGTAACCATTGGGTTTGGGGTTTTTTCACCTGGTGCATACACTATGGATTCCTCATCTACTGTGTCCCATTCTTTCTAAGGTCAGGCTTGACAAAGCCCTGGCTGGGATGATTTAACTGGGATTTGGTCCTGCTTCGAGCAGGGGGTTGGACTAGATGACCTTCTGGGGTCCCTTCCAACCCTTATATTCTATGATTCTATCTGTTGCTTCTATCTATTATAGAAGGGCAGTATATATATCTGCAAAACCTCTTGCTAGAGTAGGCCCCAATACTGAAAGATTACCTGAGCCCCACTGAAGTCAGTGGGGTTCTGTGCAACTCATTTTTTTAAAATCTAGGCCTTTCAAGACAAAATTGGCAGGGCTCACCAAACCATTAACCTAGATTTGGGGGAGGGAGGAAGAGGGATGTTTAAAGAAGCCAGGCATTTGAACGTGTCTGCCAAATCTTCCAAGAATAGAGTACAGAAGTACAGACAGTGGGACAAATCCTGCTCACTTAGCACTATTCACATGAATAAGTTAAACAACAGTTGGCTCCTTGTTGCTCCACATTACTTGCACTTTGTGGTTCTTTATGCTGTATAAACATACAAGGTTTTTCTTCTTGCCTTTTTACAGCAGAAATTTAGTTGAGTCTAGAAGACTTTTTGATAATGGGACAACCAGTACAGGATTAGGGCATCGTAAATACACAGAAAATGAAACCCGATGGGAGCGATCTTTATTCAAGCCACTTAAAACCAGTTGCCTTTAACAGCAATTTAAAATACACTTGAGGAAAAAAAAGAAAAAAAGATTTGTTAAGGTTTCAAACCCTCACTCACCCTAAATGTTGAGTAAGCTCCCACTACATGCTTCTGAGATGTCCCAAGAAGTCCTCCAGTGAAAACAAAGAATTTATATTCCAGCTATTTACCAAGCCAGCTGAAATACAACAAACAAAAGTAGTGGGAGTTAACACTGGCTATGTCCCTTCCACACATGGCAGGACAGCCCAGGCTTAGCTAATGTGGCCAATGGAAACACGGTTCCTTGAGAAGTCATGGTGCCAGTAAGGTGGCACAAAGAGATGTCTGCATATGGCTATATAAGAACTGGGTATTAATGTGGGCTTGTAATTTTGATTCCCTTAGGTTCAGCTGGGTTTGGAGAACCTGCATTTTCCAAAACCATTCCCCTTTTAAGTGAGGTATTAATCAGAAGCACTGTCATATTTGTTTTACAGAATTGTATTGCCCTCCTTCCTTTTCTCTCCCACAGGTTTTACCAGGGAAGGGTATGATACTGCATAAAAGACGGCAGGATTTATCTGTAGTATGTTTATCTGTTCTAGGTTTGGCAAGGGTTCAACTTCTATACCTTTCCCCAATTTACATTAACCATTGTACTAGGAGGCATTTCATCTACTCGAAGAACTGCTTGAAATTTACTACTTGCCACACAAACGTAAGAAATTACTGCATTAAGGGATTTAACTCTAGGCATTTAGACCACACTAATCACTGAATTTTTAACTGAAAAATACTATGCTTATTGTATACAGCACTGTACTGATACTCTGAGGAGAAAATTCCCATCATTACTGGACACCAATCACTAGACTAGACAGTTAAACAGCAACCTCAGACGTAGAAGAGAATTCTTCCCAATTTTCTTCAGCCAGAGGGATGCCAACTGAAAAACAGGGTTCTGAGCACATGGGAATCAAGTCATGAAAACAGAAAGCTTCTCAGACATCACTTTCTCTTTCACTTCCATCCTCCCAGATACACACTTTTTGCATTAATAAAGTAAAAGTTCTATGGTATGGCATGCCAGGTCAAGATTCTGAATCTAAGTGTAATGCTTGTTCTCATATGCTCAGCAACCAAAAGGGCAGCTGAGAGCTATTGCCCAACTATAGTCTTCTTGCATTTGCTGGTGGTCTGCAGAGGAGACTCAGAGGGCGACAGCTCTTAAGTATCATTAAGACTACTAAAATACACTTAACATTTTTTTCCATGCAAGAAAACTTTAGTTGGCACAAGATGATTATGATCACATGTGGAAGGGGAGATTATCTGTAAGAATCTCTATTAAAATGTGAATCCAAAATCTGAGAAATGAAAGAACGCGTGAGGCTGCACTTTTAGAAGTTTGGGTATATTTGCATGTTCGCTTGAAAGCAAAAGTTGAGGATTTTATTCACATTTACATGGAAGATTGTTACTGCTGATGGTTACAAAGGATATAGTATTTCTCTGGCAATGAATCAGCATGCAGTATTGTTAAGTTACAAAGCAGCATAGGTTTTCACCTCTGAAAACTTAAGCCACTATTTACTTCTGGCTACAGCCAAACCATCCACAAAACTTTTATCCACCATATAAAGTATCCAGTTCACTATGATTGAGATAATCTACACAGAAGAATCACAGGACTACAACATTAGGAGCAAGGCAGCAGTGGCTGAGTTGTGGAAGAGGCACCATAGACCTACCTGCTCCTTGATCACCCAGTTTTTCACTAAACTGTGTAACCCTGCAACTCTCAGTCTCCTTATTTTCGAATTTTATCCACTTGTTGTTTTCATTCATTACATCATATCTCCAGTCAGACTGTAAGCTCCACAGGGCAGGGCATTTACTTATTTGTCAGAAGTACCCACCATAATATGTCTGTATTACTGAATGAAATTTGAAGAGTCACATTATTTAACCAAATATTAACAACAGAAATCTGGTCTCAATCAGCACAGCCAAGGAGGAAAATAAATGGAAAGATGTGTTAACAGACTTATCTACTAAGCCCCGTATCCAATTCACTAAGGGAAGTCAAACTTTTTGCAAAGAACCAGGCAACTACTGAGATCAGTAAAAATGAGGAGTAACAGTCAATCATTTAAAACCAAGTATCTGAACTACCTTCTACATTTGTGTTGCTAACCCCTCCCACCCCATAAAGCAAATAGAAACTAAAGTAATCAAAATTGCAAATAAAATGCTGATCATACATTAATTTTCTGATAGAACACATTTGGGGCTTATTGTTTGTTTGTTTTTAAAGCAAGAGGAAAAGATAGAGGGCAACAGCAGTTTCTCCCCAAACTCCAATTTCAAGCTCAATTACCTATCGGTTTAAAAAAATCACGTAAGGGAGTAGCACCTCAATACTAGAAAGTGTTTCTCTGCTGCTGGGGGGAACACCAGGAAGAACAACAATACATTTAGAATTAAAGGTGACCAGAAGAAAAAAAAAATTGAGCTTGAGCTATCTTTGCTTCTTTAATACAGAAACAAGCTGATTTTTTTCCTCCAAAATATTTTCTTTTTGCCTTAGTAATTCAGGCACTCGCTATTTATTCTGCAAGATCAGGGACAACTAGAAAGTTGTTTTACTACAGTAAATTAATTTAACTAGATTTATTGACATATACTATGAAAGAAAGAACAGGAGAAGGAAAGTGACTGCATTAAACACTTGTTTAAACTTAATACCTAGAAGTGCTACATCATACAAAAGCAAAGGGAGGGGAGGGGACGACACAAACCTCTTCTTTCACTTTCAGGTCACTCAAACCACCAATGATCCACATTTCAACAGTCTTAAACCCTGAGTTAACCAGATTAGTCTTTATACATTGACCTATTACTTTGAAGTCCCAGTCCATACACAGTATCATTTTCCTTTAGAGCAAGGCATAAAAAAATCCACACATACATCTTTTCAACTGGCAATGAACATACAGGGAAAAGCTGACACCCAGCACAAAGGAGTTAATCCAGTGTTTATTCCAGACTGATGGTTCTCCTCACTCAATATACAAGACATCAGAACAACCTACCAAGCAGAACTGGACTTTTATTATATGATTTTTCAATAGTGCATTTTGGTATTACCTCCTACTAGCTAATCTGTTTTAAAAACTTATTTACTTTTCCCACATCTGGAGATGAAATTTTCAGCTCAGAACAGCAATCTTTACTATTTGTAGAAAACATTATGAATTAAAAAAAGGACACTATCAAGGTATTTCTTATTTTAAATATGTTTTTCATTTATAAAAATGCTTTGGAAGTCTGAAACTAAAATCTGTTTCTTGGCAAAAATTCTCCTTCCTACCTCCCTCCTCCATTCTCACATGCCATTGTTAGCCTAGGATTATGATGAATGACAGGTTAACAGCACTGATTTTTTAAAATGAAAAACTGAAGAAATTGTGTTGAAAAGAAGAGCAAATTTACATGGACTTTTTAAACAAGAAAGAAAAAATGCATAGGTAGTTATGGTACAGGCCTACCAACCTTAACAGTGTCCCTCTGAGGTAGCATTTTTAAGAGGGTTACTAAATAAGCCTCAGCATAATCTAAATCCCTGCATTAAAAATTGCTACCTGCTTGAAAACCTACTCTGAATATAACACTTTGTTGGGGATTAAAACATAATACATTTTAAAAAGCTTTCTAAGACAGTAGATACAATGGACACAAGTTAATTCTAAATCTTCAGCCCTTATGTACATCATATGCACATAAATATTTGAGCTATAATACACAATCAAGACCCACCCCCAAAGCTTCTGTCATACTATTATGCAAAGCACAGCCATGCTAATTTCTAGATATAAACCATAATTCCACACCTACAAAACAAAAGTAGAATTAGTGGCAGTTTATTGCCTTATACAAATTTAACCAACATGGCAACCATGCCAAAGGAATTAAAACATTTTCAGGACATATGTACAGACTGTACATTTCAGAAACATTTGAACAATAAAAACGCAAGAACAATCTTTGCATTATGAATTAAACTAAACACATGGGTTGAAACCATCAATGCATTAAATGGGATTACAAAGGCACTTCCCTACCCAACATAGGAAATGACAATCTGCAGCCTAGAGGGAGGTTGAAAAAAGAGTGCTCAACTACTGCACAATCTCAACTTTAAGAAAAAAATAAGCAGGATTTAATCAAAGATTTATAGGATTCAATGTGATCCACTTTTCACTGAGTTCACGCAGTTTCATCTTTGTTTTTATGTTGCTTTTCTTGGCTCTCTCGTTCTGTACTTTGGCTCCTTCGATGATCATGTTTGTCTGAATGGTCCTTGCTATCACTGTGATCATGTTTATGGGATCGTTCTTTGCTTCTACTACGCTTTCGGGATCTCTCTTTGCTGGGACTGTGGTCTCGTTTTCTGGACTTTTCAACACTATCGGTTCTTCCTCTGCTTCCACTTCTACTTCGTTTATTTGATTTATCTTTACCTTCATTTTTATGTTTACTTAATTTCTCCTTGCTCCTGCTTCTACTGTGCTTACCTGTATTCTTACTTATACTCCTACTCCTATGCTTCCTCTCCCTGCTTCGACTTCTACTATGTTTTCTGTCTTTTTTGGAATCTTTCTTATCATCCCTGTGCTTCTTTTCATCCTTGTCATCTTTGTGTCTTTTCTCTTCTATTTCACCCTTACTTTTCCTGTCCTTTGACCGTTCCCTAGATCTCTCTCTTTCATTACCCTTTTCCTTGTCATAGTCTCTATCTTTTTTCCTGCTTCGTTCATTTTCTTTCTCCCGCTCTCTAT
The DNA here is from genome assembly GCF_965140235.1 of Caretta caretta. Taxonomy (NCBI): domain Eukaryota; kingdom Metazoa; phylum Chordata; order Testudines; family Cheloniidae; genus Caretta; species Caretta caretta. Next base: position 67,012,378 of record NC_134213.1, read on the forward strand.
CCCTGTCTCTTCTATCTCCCTTTCTATCACGACTTCGACTACGGCTTCTGTGTCTCTCTCTGCTTCTGCTTCGCCTCCGCTCTAATGCACGATCAGTACTTCGTGATCTTCGCCTTTCTTTTTCTTTCTCCTTAGCTTCACGTTCTAATCTCTGCCGTTCTCTCTCCCTTTCTAGTTCTCTATCAAAACTAGATGATCCATGACCTTCCCGATGATGACTTCTGCTTCTGGATCTTCTAGGAGACCTCCTGGGGCTCACAGACCTTCTTGGAGACCTACGTTAAAAATAAAGGATTTACAAGTTGAAATTTTAACAATGAGCTCTCTGGATTTTTCCAGTTTGTGTTTTATGAATCTTCACGTTCCACATGAATTGCCAAACGTGCATCTATTTCAATATCATTTAATTATTTTATTCATTAGTATTACCATCAATCCACTCTTTTGACTGGTTAGTTTAGAAACATTTGTTGTCCCAGCAAAGGTAGGACACTATTTTTTCTGATAATATGAAGTGTAAGGCACTAGATACTGGCTTTTACAATTGCACTATTTTGAAAAGATAATGTATAACCTTGAACGTCTACGCTCTGCATGTCGATCTATTTCTTCCACTCCCTCCTTGGCATCCTTCTTGATTTTTCTAGGTCTGGTTTTTATTTGCTGATCAATATTTTTCTGCACTGGCACAGGAATTCTTGGAAACAATGTTGAAAACCATTCGAGCTTAGTAAGAAAGGAACGAAGCATCTCCCCAATGGTCATAACACAACCCCCACCTGCCTTCACATCCAGGTCCTACAAAACACAAAGAAAAAATATCCTGACCGTCAAAAAAGTTCATTGCTTATTTTAAACAAATGCTGATATATTTATTGCCATCTTGAAGTCTCAATTATGAAAATTTACTTGTTTCACACTTTAATAAATGTTCTTGAAAAAATTCCAATTCTTGTACCCTTTGGATTTGGCAATAAATGTTACAGATAGGGAGTGGGACTTAATACACATGCATGCAGGTCCATAGTAAGCCTGCAGCCATCTGGATGTTAAGGGATTGTCTCAATGAACAAATTAAGGTGTAATCCTCTTACTCGGTCTAGTTGAATGGTATGATCTTGTATCTTATTTAAATGCAACAAAACTGAGAATTTCTTTGTAAGGCTATATTTAATACCTCATTTTATGGGTGCATGACTGTACACAGTGATAGCCAACACTGTGGCCTATCCACATAAGAACTACTCCATTTCCTCTCTATAAATGATCATATAGAAAGTTGTAATATAAAATGGCGTCCTAACAAAATTGGAAGCAATAGCAAACCAACTGCCATGAAGCAGTGAGGTTTCTAATTTAGAAATATGTAAAAAAATAAATAAATGAACAAATAATTGGAAACGCATAATCCATGATGACCATTGTCTCTGAAAAGGGTCATTACCGCATGAAGGCCTTCTTGCTATGCCCTCTCACAGCTCAGGACATGTTAGTCAGCTATTGTCAAGTCCCAAACCTATAGTGCAAGCACACAAGGAAAGTGAGATTTGTTATCTAAACATGAAGAGAAAATCTAAATGTAAAACTGCTTGCACTCACACACATTTAAGTGTTCAGATATACAGTATTTCCAAATATAATCGTTTCACAGAGATCTAAAGAAGAAAACAATGAGTTAGCTTAAATGTAGCACCTTGCGAGTATCTACATGGTTAAACAGAACAAACATTAGAAGCACTTAGAAAAATAACTGTGTGGAACAGAAAGAGGCCTTCTGTTACAGAAAAGTGTGACAATGTTGAACAGTTTCAACATATTAGATTTCTGGACTTGAGAAAAAACTTTAGAGGTTAAAATTATCCTTATCATAAATGTTTACCATATCTTTAAATGAGTTTGTGCAACATTGGCAAAAAAGTGCATACGAACCAGCTATAAGCACTTCCTCCTACATAAAAAAGTACTGGGGAAGCAGCTGAGAAAGACTGGTTCTAACACTTCCTCTAACATACAGTTTTGGAGAGATAGGAGACATTAATGTATACTGCTATTAAAAATATTAGAGCCAAAATTGTGTAGTATGTCATATGTATAAATTCAAAGTAAGGCCTTTAATAGTAATGACACGGATTAAGGCCTGCAAGTTCAATCATTTTTTTGTTCAACTTGTCCTATGAAGGAAATAGCTTGTAGGACACTGGAATTGAAGCCTCCCCAAAAAAAGTTACAAGGCAGCACTTCATAGAAATGTAGTTAATGTTCATATCCAAGAATTAAAGTAGCACCCACTTGGGGGGGTAAGGGGAAGGAGGGATGCTAACTATTAATTATGCAATTACCCCACAGCTGAATTCTTAATTAAGGAATATTTTGATCACATTACAAATATACAATAACACAGGTTTACCTGGATTAACAAATGTCTCCTTTGTACTGTATTTGATGCTTAGTATGAAAGTAGCTGTGTAAAATAAATATACTGTGTTGTAGTCACGCGTATGTATTACACTGCATTTTTATTAAAAATAGGGCTTCTCTGTAAGCATGAAGTTTGATATTTCTTGTAATACAGGGTGTTCGTCTCAACCAGTCAAGGAAAATATGTTCTTAAATCTAGTAAATAACTTAAGACTCAAACTCAATAAATACTACATATTACTGCAATTTGAGGATTGTGTATTTCAATCCTCTAACCCTAGAAATGTGTTACGTATTCCCCCACTCAATTTCTCTAACCAGGAACTTTGGGATAAGGCACAACAATAATTCCCTTGATGCTATTTTCTCATTCTCGCTCCCTACTGCATAATAATGCAGTCCGTTTGACTGAAGGAGTTCAGAACTTAGCACTTAAAATTGCCTGGTTACTCCATGGATCAACAGGAATGTTCAGACAAGTACAGGTGGCACCATCCTATCCAGTAATTAAGTTGCTCACTTCTAGTTAGTGACATTTAGTTTCTAGTCACTTGAGATATAACTGCCACAGAAATGAGCAGATAAAGTTTTGCTGTAAAATTGTTGATTCCAATCACACACCTCTCTCCATCCGAAGTACATGATTAAATTTTTCAGTAATACACAATTCATACATTTAGAAGCCTAATATTTCAAACACTTTTGAAAGTCCTGGCCATAAACTTTTATTTTTTGGGGTCTGTTTAGCATATCCCTTTCCACCACCCCCCTTTAAAAAAAAAAAGGTGTAACAGTATAGAGTATAAAGCCATTAGACACACCACCATGCAGTCCAAACGTCTCACCTTAAAGAATTTATTTAAACTTATTTCACGTCAGTTTCTAACATATGACATAAGTTTAAAATGATCACTAATCTTAGCCAGTGGAAAACTCAACTAAATCTTTTGAATACAAAAAACAAAGTTTGTTTCCAGATCAGACCCACTCCCCACATTAATCTATTAGTGTAATTAAATTAAAAGAAAAAATCACAACATGAAGATGCTCAAACTACAGGAAAATGCATCAAAATTCTTAATCTAAAAAAGCAGCATGAAAGGAAACAAAAGAAAACAAATTATTACCCTCGCCGACATACCTCTTCATCATCAAGGAACGATTCAAACCAGTCCCATAGATCAGTAGGAGGCTGTGTGTACCTTGAAGTACAAAAAAATGTGTAAATTTAATAAATTTTCTGTGTATTAAACTAGTTTATAGTTAAATACATTGCTACTCACCTAATATACATAAATCCAAGAGCCCTAATGTATGGAGAATCTGTATGTGTTATGAGGCCCATCACTTGCTTACGAGTGAGTTTCAGAGTAAATAATTTGTAAAGCAGGCAAAAAGCTGTAGACACAATTCCACCAGTTCCAACACCTCGCACCTTTAGTGACAGAAAAAAAAAGATATACCAGATGTTTAACAGACAGTCGCTAAAACATTACTCCAGATTTTCAGTGACAGAAGAATAAGAATGTAAAAAGAATGAAGCTTTTCTATTGGAAAAAAGCAAGAATAATACTGCTTGCCTCCTCAAACTCACATCCTTCAGGGTCAAATGGGGTATCTCAGTCCTCTGTAATTTCGAAATTTGTCATCTACATTATGATCCAATACTCAAGTGTAGACAAGACTGGGATATTTTACAGGTGATTATTTACCACACAAAAGTATTTAAGAAGGCACGTACTTCTACTTACCCCTCCGCACATCCCTGTCTGGCCTGCTGTTTTTCTGCTCCCTTTCTCCCATGGTTCAACATGTGTAACCTGAAAGTGTGAAAAAGATTACTATCACAGCCATCACACGTAGCTTCAAAGATGATGTACAAGTACTTAAAACAATCATCATGTGCCCAAACAAATACAATTAAGTTCATACAAAAATTTCCTAAATCAGTTTTCAGTAGTGCTCATCAACTCATATGAATTTTAAGGCAAGCTGGATACTTCAGCAAAACAACAAAATATCTGGTCTTTTTGTGACCACGTTACCCAAGATTTTAATAACCTTTCCTCAAAACTTAAAAAAAAATTGTCCAAGTAACTGTTTTTATATTACACTGCAGTCTCCCCCAAGTATTTATCTGGGGATAAAAACAATCATTACTATGGTCAATGCTGAGTAATTTCACTTAAACATACTATTAGCATTATGCTTGTTAATAGAGCATTTTAGTCTGTGGTACTTACTGCACATGACTATGGGGGATACATACTCCACTACTTATGCAGATTAATAAGAGATTAATATTTTTTTATTCTCTCCTCATTATAACCTAAATCTAAGACAATGAGAAAAAAACAACTATGAACTGTAATATTTTAATCTAAAAAGCTAATGGCTTTTTTGTAGATTGTGATGATACTCTGAGATAATGACCTGCTCTGCATCCTAAACAATAATGGCAGGTTTAGTTTTATGAAGGGTTTTAGCATAGTTCAAGTACATCTTAAAACAAGATTTGATGATCAGTGCTAGAACTAAGTTGATCAATACCATCCTTGGACTCTTGTAATGAGAGTCAGACACAAAGATCTGCTCAAGCTACATTAAAAATTGAGCAATCCATAGAGGAGGGAATAGTCACTTGGATACAGAGGTATGTAAATTTTATAAACTCATCAATTTAATATGGGTCAGTTTCACTACTTGGTTCAGAAACTGGAAGACAAAAATCCACTGGTCTTACACGGACACTGTGTAATGCTTGAGTCCAAGTATAAAGTGGTAACATTTTACTTTACACTTCAGAATTAGGGCTATCAAGCGATTAAAAAAATCAATCGCACTTTTAAACAATAATAGAATACCAATATTTTGGGATGTTTTCTATATTTCAAATATATTAATTACAAAGAATACAAAGTGTACAGTGCTCAATTTATATTTATTTTTATTACGAATATTTGCACTGTAAAAAAGAAATAGTATTTTTCAATTCACCTAATTCAAGTATTGAAGTGCAATCTCTTTATCATGAAAGTTGAACCTACAAAATGTAGAGTTATGTACAAAAAAACCTGCATTCAAAAACAAAACAATGTAAAACTTTAGAGCCTACAAGTCCACAAAGTTCTGCTTCTTGTTCAGCCAATCGCTCAAACAAGTTTGTTTACATTTTCAGAAGATAATGCTGCCTGCTTCTTGTTTACAATGTAACCTGAAAGCGAGAACAGGCGTTTGCATGGCACTATTGCAAGATACTTACATGCCAGATGCGCTAAAGATTCATATATCCCTTGATGCTTCAACCACCATTCCAGAGGACATGCGTCCATGCTGATGACAGGTTCTGCTCAATAACGATCCAAAGCATTGCCGACCAACACATGTTCATTTTCATCATCTAAGTCAGATACCACCAGCAGAAGGTTCACTTTTTTGTTTGTTTGGGTTTTTTTGGTGGTGGTGGTTCAGGTTCCGTGGTTTCCGTATCAGTGTTGCTCTTTTAAGACTTCTGAACGCACACTCCACGCCTCATTCCTCTCAGATTTTGGAAGGCACTTCAGATTCTTAAATCTTGGGTCGAATACTGTAGCTATTTTTAGAAATTACACATTGATATCTTCTTTGCGTTTTGTCAAATTGGCAGTGAAAATGTTCTTAAAATGAACAACGTGCTGAGTCATCATCCGAGACACTTATAACATGAAATATATGGCAGAATGTACATAAAACAGAACAGGAGACGTACAATTCTCCCCCAAGGAGTTCAGTCACAAATGCATTATTTTTTGAAGGAGCGTCATCAGCACAGAAGCATGTCCTCTGGAACAAAGGCCGAAGAGCAAAAAGGCATATGAATCTTTAGCACATCTGGCATGTAAATATCTTGTGACGCCAGCTACAACAGTGCCATGTGAACACCTGTTCTTACTTTCAGGTGACACTGTAATTAAGAAGTGGGCAGCATTATCTCCCGTAAATGTAAACAAACTTGTTTCTCTTAGTGATTGGCTGAACAAGAAGTAGGACTGAATGGACTTGCAAAAAGAAAAGGAGTACTTGTGGCACCTTAGAGACTAACCAATTTATTTGAGCATGAGCTTTCGTGAGCTACAGCTCACTTCATCGGATGCATACCGTGGAAACTGCAGCAGACTTTATATATACACACACAGAGAATATGAAACAATACCTCCTCCCACCCCACTGTCCTGCTGGTAATAGCTTATCTAAAGTGATCATCAGGTTGGGCCATTTCCAGCACAAATCCAGGTATTGTTTCATATTCTCTGTGTGTATATATAAAGTCTGCTGCAGTTTCCACGGTATGCATCCGATGAAGTGAGCTGTAGCTCACGAAAGCTCATGCTCAAATAAATTGGTTAGTCTCTAAGGTGCCACAAGTACTCCTTTTCTTTTTGCGAATACAGACTAACACGGCTGTTACTCTGAAACCTGTCATTATGAATGGACTTGTAGGCTCTAAAGCAGAGGTGGGCACACTACGGCCTGCGGGCCACATCCGGTCCACGGGACCCTCCTGCCCAGCCCCTGAGCTCCTGGCCCAGGAGGGTAACCCCCAGCCCGCCCCCTGCTGCGCCCCCTCCCCTGCAGCCTCAGCTCACTGTGCCACCAGCGCAATGCTCTGGGCAGCGCACTCCTGCCAGGCAGCACAGCTGCAGAGCCGCAGCCTGACCTGGTGCTCTGTGCTGTGTAGTGGCAAGGCTGGCTCCTGCCAGGCAGCACAGCTGCCTGTCCTGGGGCTCTAGGCGGCGCGGCTGTAGCACTGCCAGCCACCAGTGTTCCAGGCAGCACGGTAAGGGGGCAGGGAGCAGGGGGGTGGGATAGAAGGCAGGGGACAGGAGCGTGCATAGGGGTCGGGGCAGTCAGAGGGCGGGGAACAGGGGGGTTGAATGGGGGCAGTCAGGGGCAGGGGTTCTGGAGGTGGTCAGGAGACAGGGAGAAGGGGTGGTTGGATGGGGCGGGGGGGGGGAGAGAGCAGGCATGAACAAAAGGAGGGAGTTGATGGGATGGCAGGGGACAGTCGGGGTGGTCAGGGAGCAGGAGTGCGGGGTGGTGGATAGGTCAGGAGTCCGGGGGGGAGGGGGGGGTGTCAGAGGCCGGGCCATGCCTGGCTGTTTGGGGAGGCACAGGCTCCCCTAACTGGCCCTCCATACAACTTCAGAAACCCTCAGGCCAAAATGTTTGCCCGCCCCTGCTCTAAAGTTTCACATTGTTACATAACTGCACTCAAAAACAGAACAAAAAACCCTACATACGTAAGTTGCATTTTCATGATAAAGAGATTGCACTACAGTACTTGTATGAGGTGAACTGAAAAATTCTATTCTTTTATTTATAATAAAAAATAATATAAAGTGATCAATGTACACTTTGTATTCTGTGTTGTAATAGAAATCAATATATTTGAAAATGTAGAAAAACATCCAAAAATATTTAATAAATTTCTATTGGTATGCTATTGTTTAACAGTGCGATTAATCATGATTAATTTTTTTAATCAAATTAACTTTGAGATAATTGCGTGAGTTAACCGCAATTAATCGACAGCCCTATTCAGAATTATTTAAGAGAACCTATGAAATAAAATGTTGAATACATGCATAAAGCATGCTGAAATCCAATGAAGTAGTCCATGGTTTATCTTACAAACAGCTAAATTACCGTTGACAGTAGCCATCTCGCTAAAAAATGTGAACTTGCCTCATATACCAATAATATGGAAACCCATTCAACCTGCTTTATCACACTTATCGTACATATTACCAGCAGCACATTTGAAGAGCTCAGAAATAGCAAGTACCAGATAAATTATACTGAAAGTATATTTCATATTATTCATTGTGAATTGTACCTTTTTCCTCACACAGTAAGGCACTAATGGGCTGAATAAAGTAGTTCCCTTTTCAGTCAAAGGACAAGAACCAAATAATAAACACTGAACACAAAAAGCTGTTCTTCAAATTTGATTTGTATTACAGTAGTGGCTAATGGCCCCAACCAAAACTAGGGCCCTGTTGTGCAAGGCATGGTACTAACACATAGTAGGCGACAGCCCCCAGCCTGAAAAGCTTAAAATATAAAGTCCAGATCCCAACTGCATGTACTTAACTTGATGGGACCACTCAGAATACCTAAAGTTGAGGTGCAGGATCAGTACCTAAATGTATAAAACAGTAGGAGAAAGGAAGAGCACGAGTTTACTAAGTGGAACTGAAACACACACAGATTAGGGGATAGATTTTAAAATTAACTAATTCAGGAATCCAAACAGAGGCCAGATTTTGAGTAGTGCTCAACAGCCAGTAGTTCTGAGCATGACTCCAAGTCAGTTTTGCCCATAGCTCAGCACCCAACATGATGAAATCTTAAAAATCTGACTATTTTGACAACAAAGTGGGAATAGAACTCTTTTAGAAAATGGGGCCATAAGTGTGTGTCAAAGCAGGAATTAAATCCAAATCTTCTGCACCCCAATCTAGTGCCTTAACCACAAAAAACATCCTTTTTAATCACACCCACTTTACACACAAGTGCCAGGTAAGAATTCTGTTAGTTTCAATCCAACTAAGAACCTCTATGCCATAAACCTCTAAATATTTTTAAATATCAAGAGCCCCATTTGTGTGTGTCGAATTAATCTACTCAACATTTTTATTTAAAGAAGAATGGAAAATATATTTCCTTTACAGGTTTTCACAAATTGGAAGTTAAATAACGACTAAGAATCCAACACTACAGAACACACTGCTTTTCAACATGAGTATGCAAACTATTTCAACTACCCTAGTTAATTAAACTTTAGAGAGTATTTAAATTTAGTATAAAACAATTTATATGTACTAATTTTAAAATATTTGGAATGCATCTAAAATGTGACTACGTAAAACAACATCTTCTCATTCCAGATATGCTATTCAGTATTTCATCTCAATTTAGGTGACAAAAATAGTCTTTACACCCTTTCACTTCTATTAGTCCTACACTTTCAACACAGCTCCAGGAAAGTGAAATGGGCTCTGTTACTTCTTGAGCATCAACAGGATTGTTTATAGAATTCCAATTGATTATTCCTATGCAATCTCACTGAACATAATGAGTAACACAGGTAATTGAGACCAATACACTAGCCTCAAGAATCTGTGTTACTGGAAATTATGCATGATAAGAAAAGAGTCCATCTTGACTCAAGAGACCAGGTGGAAGTTAACAGCACTCTAGCATTTAGGAGAAAATGCCATCCTTTTTAACCAGTAAACTGAGCAAACTTGATTCAGTAATAATCAAGACACAAACATGGAATCCCACAGAGCCATTATTACAGAATCACTTTTGAGAACACTGTTCTTTAAGCAATGGAGCTACCCATCAATAATGTTTTAAGCCAAGCAAGAAAGTAATAAAGGTTATTTCCAAATATATTACACCCACTTAGTGACAACGGAATTGAGGAGTAAGATCAATACATGCCAGAAGAGCGTCAATATTTTCCAGAGTACAAGTGACTGAAAACAATGGCCGAAATAACCCTAAACTTGTACACATTAGCAGGACAATGCATGTAATTGTGTTGATGAGCATTAATTTTGCATACCTCTACCTGGTACCCTGGCTTGATGGAAGCCTCGCTGCAAGACTGATTCAATCCTGCTAACGAAACAAGAACTGAGACAAGGATGCACCGAGGAGTTCATTTATCTCCCCAGCACAGCCAGACTAATGCCAACAGCAGCACTATTATTTGATCTCGTTTCAATACCTGGATGCCCCAATCTCTAACTGGAGAGGAAGGCCACATGCAAGCTCCTACTGGGACCGCTGACTGGCACCGTGATCCCTTTTGCACCCCAGCAGTACAACGTACTAGCAATCGCTAGGTGTGGGGGGTGGCCGTGCCCCCTGGAAAAGGGACACAAGTTGAGGAGACTCCTATGCTCTAAGCACTGAGCAGACAAGCTCCCTTTCGGAGACGTACGCTCGTGCTTCAACCGCTGCACATGGTTTTTACAGCCTCCTACTCACCACATTCACGGACTCGGCTTCACGCGCCCTTGTGCGGGAAGGCCACGGATCCCCGCTCCCCAAGCCCGGGGCCTGAAGAGAGGCCGTGAGCGGCCATTTCATCCCCGCAGCGCTGACACAGCTCCCGCGCCCACCATTCCGCTCAGCACCGGAAAGCCCTACTCGTTCTCGCGGGGCCGCTCCCCTGAGCCCAGCTGGGCGCAGGAGGCAGCCCCGGCCCTCCCCTGCTCACGCGCAGCGAAGGAGGATGCCGCTCGCTACTGGGCCGAAATAGAGGACAAGGGGACCCCGCCACCCGGAGCGAGGGCGAGCAGGGAGGAACCCGCAGGCCGGAAGCGCCCCCAGTCCCGCTCCCCCGAAAGAAATGGGAAGCACGCAGACGGGCGGGAAGGCCTTTGGGGGGGAGCCAGCCGGCCCAGGCCCCCAGCCGCTCCCACGATGGGCCCTCCCCGCCCCCGCTGGCCTCACCTTGAAGTAGATCTCGTCCACCACCTCGTGGTAGGTCTTGAGCTCGTAGAGTTGCACCTTGAAGTAGGGCGAGGAGAGGATGTTGGTGAGGATCATGGGATTCAGGTTCATGGTCTTCTCGTTCCCCCACAGCGGCAGCACGTTGCCCTGCTTGCCCGAGGCCGCCGGTTTGGGGGCCCCGCTCTGTAGCGGCGGCTGAGCCGGCGGGACGGATCCGGCCTGGTGCTGGGCCGCCTGCTGCTGCTGCTGGCAGTTGCCGGTGCCTAACGCGGGGCTATTGTTGGCCATAGCGCCACAGCGGCTCAGTGCTCCGGCCGGGGCGGGGGACTGACTCGCTGTAGCGAAACGCGAGGGGCCGAGCCGGGGGCTGTCTCCGCTAACTGCCAACAAGATGGCGGGCCCTGCGGAAGTGACGAATTCGTCTTCCGGGACCGACCGCGCGGCCGACCAATCGCCCATCCGCCCGGCCGCGATGGCCCCAGAAGCCTTCGGTTGTGAGAGCGCTGGGATGGCGCCGTTTCCTTGTGCGGAGAGTTAGGGCCTCCCTTCTGCTCCGGGAGACGAGTGACTCCCCGGGCCCCTAATTTTCGCAGCGGGCAGAGGATCCGTAAGGCAGAGCCTCTCCTCGCTACTTAGCTGTCGCTTTTTTTTGGAACTGTGCAATAATTTCGTTTGCTTGAAACCAACTTGGCAGGAAATGATTTTATCCGGCCTAGTACGTGTCTCATGCCGCTTGGGCCTATCCCAAGAACAAACTAGCTGAAGAGCTATGAGCCCCTGGTTCTGGCACCAGTGGAGAGCATACGCTGAAGTCAAGGACTACAAATATGGGAAATAAATTCCCTCTTGGGGGGTTTAGGACATCATTCCATGAAAAGGCCTGCTAACCCAAACCTTTTAAGCTGAAAGCTTCCTGTTAGCAGCAGCCTCTAATAAATTAGGTCCGCAAACTGGAATAGTGTAGCACCTTTGGGAATTACCAGCATAAAAACAGAAAATAAAAGAAGCTAGTATAGAAGCAAGACTATATAAAACCTTGTGCCATGGGTGCTGTAACAGTTTTTATACTGGGGGTGCTGAAAGTCATTGAACAAAACTAAACGGTGTACATGATAGAAACCCCTTCAAACCAAAGAGTGCTCTTGCACCTCTAGTTGCAGCATCTATGTGTTGTGCTATATCGGAGTGAACTGGGATACCAAGGTCTCATTTTTCAGAGTAACAGCCATGTTAGTCTGTATTCGCAAAAAGAAAAGAAGTACTTGTGGCACCTTAGAGACTAACCAATTTATTTGAGCATAAGCTTTCGTGAGCTACAGCTCACTTCATCGGATGCATACTGTGGAAAGTGTAGAAGATCTTTTTATACACACAAAGCATGAAAAAATACCTCCCATCACCCCACTGTCCTGGTGGTAATAGCTTATCTAAAGTGATCACTCTCCTTACAATGTGCATGATAATCAAGGTGGGCCATTTCCAGCACAAATCCAGGGTTTAACAAGAACGTCGGGGGGGGGGGGGGGGGGGGGTTAGGAAAAAACAAGGGGAAATAGGTTACCTTGCATAATGACTTAGCCACTCCCAGTCTCTATTCAAGCCTAAGTTAATTGTATCCAATTTGCAAATGAATTCCAATTCAACAGTTTCTCACTGGAGTCTGGATTTGAACTTTTTTTGTTGTAATATTGCAACTTTCATGTCTTTAATTGCGTGACCAGAGAGATTGACGTGTTCTCCGACTGGTTTATGAATGTTATAATTCTTGATATCTGATTTGTGTCCATTTATTCTTTTACGTAGAGAATAAAAGAATAAATGGATACAATTAACTTAGGCTTGAATAGAGACTGGGAGTGGCTAAGTCATTATGCAAGGTAACAAAAAAAAATCTACATTTGTAAGTTATACTTTACAATGAAGAGATTGCACTGCAGTACTTGTATGAGGTGAATTGAAAAATACTATTTAATCATTTTTACAGTGCAAATATTTGTAATAAAAATAATAATGTAAAGTGAGAACTGTACACTTTGTATTCTGTGTTGTAATAGAAATCAATATATTTGAAAATGAAGAAAAACATCCAAAAATATTTAATACATTTCAATTGGTATTCTATTGTTTAACAGTGCGATTAATCAAGATTAATTTTTTTAATCACAGTTAATATTTTTGAGTTAACCACATGAGTTAACTGTGATTAATTGACAGCCCTATTAATAAGATAATTGCAAGGTTGTGCAGAGTGGGACAAAATAATTTGCACGATGTGTATACAGTGATGGTCTCTGCATTCATAAATTTCTGAGAAAAAAAATCTGGTATTCTCATGGAAAGGTCTATAAAGATGTCTTTCCAACATGTGGTGGTCGTTAACATGGTGAATTGTATGCTTGAATTTATTAATAAGGGGATAAAGGAGGTTGCAAATTTTATCTCTTCCCTTCCAGCTGACCAACAGCTTTTTCATTGCATTTAGGTTCACATAGGCTATACTTTTAAGATATGAGGGGTGGTATGGTCCATGTTGGCTCCTTTTAAGACAGTTTTTTTATCTAATTTAAAATTATTTGCAGTCACCCCATTAGTCAGAGGCCTTCTTTTCAGAAATTCCCTTATGCATTTAATTATTTTTTGAACCAGACATCCTCCTTACTTCATTCTTTCTGGCCTTATAACTCATTATTTTCAATCCTTTCTTCTGCTTGCTAGTCCGGGCTTTTTTTTTACAACACATTTATTTTTTTCATGAAACTTAAGCTAACTCTAATTTTTTAATTTCATATTTATTCTATACTCACCGTTTTGCTTATGTTAATTGGCCAGGGAAAAAATGTATACAAGGGACTTCCAGAATAATTTATTTTTCTGTCACGGTACACCTAATATGCATTGTCTTTCTCAAAGGACTGAAGTCTTAAAACCATCATGTTCTCTTGTGGAGGTCCATCAGGCACATGGCATGTCTGTTCCACATTAACAAGTCTGTCCTTGTGATGAACAGTTTCTAGAACCCACTGCTCTAAGAAAGAATATAGAACCATAACTTCTTTGCCTTGTGGCAGTCCTAGCAGCCTGGGAACTTCTTTGGTTTGCTCAGCTAAGCTCTTTTAGCTTAGCTTTGTATTATAATTAATTATTTATACCACAGCAGCACCTAAAGGCCTGAACCAAAGTCAGGGCTCTAGGGTGCTAGGCATTGTATATACACACACATTGTGATTTGATCCCTGCCCCAAAAAGCTTGTAATCTATAGCTAGAATTTTCAAAGGAGACTAATGGAAGTTAGTCACCTAATTCCCTTAGGCTCATTTGAAAACCCCAGCCTAAATAGACAAGACAAAGTGGGAGAAAGGAATTAGTAATATTCCCATTTTACAAGTGGGGAATTGAGGGACACACAGAAAAGATAACATGCCCAAGATGACACAGGAACTTAACTTATACCTCTGAGACCAAGTTTAGTGCTATAAACATCAAAGACTATCCTTTCTTCCCAAAGGATACATTTTTTTTCTAACCCCTGCCAATTAGCGACTAGTTTACCCTGGAAACATGAGGATTTGTATCCTTTTTTAAAAAAATCCTAATACAATTGTGAAGGGTCTTATTTCCCATGCAAATTAAAAAATGTAGTCTGTGAACAGAGATTTCTCTTTGAAGGTGAGTGTTTTATTTTTAAAATTGTCCCCCATCCTCTGAGTTCCTTCCCTCCTCTTTCCATTTCATTCACAATCATTTCAAAATACTGTCTTTTCCCTTACTTTATTGTCTGTTCTCTAAGTTATTTACTCATGCATTTGTCTGTCCTTGTCAGGATTTTTTAGTTGATATCTTTATAAAGTTCTCCCTTTGTGTAAGTGGCATCTCCTTGGCTTTCCACAAAGGCCCTCCTTGGTGGTGATGCTGAGGCCTTTGGTACAACTGCAAGCTATAAATTTCTCTGTCTAAAATTAGATTTCTTCCTTCAGGGATCTCAGCTGGTCTTCAAACTATCAAATCCAATCAATCAGAAAGGTGATTTTAACTTGCAAAAAGTGAGTTGCATTAAAAGAAACGTGCTGTGGTTCAATGCAAGCCTCATTACACAATAATACAGACTGACTCAGATCTCCTTTTCTAGGCAGGCTTAGTCTGTCAATTGAAAAAGAAAAGAAAAATGGCAGTCTTTAGTACCTTGTTCACCATAGCATCCTTTGAGTCTGGTTACAGAAGAATGTCCATTTGCCTTTGAATTTTAAGTTGAGCAATATTGCCATATTTATTTTCTTGTCAAATGTTACTTACTCTTGAGTAATGTCCTCTGACAGTGTTGCTTTACCCGTGTTTCCTTTGCAATCACATTCAATTACATGTATTTCACATTTAAAGAGAAGATATGTGACAAGTGATAGCACCTGGTTTTCAAGATGCATTATCTCTTAAATAAATAGAGAACAGTACACAAATCTGCAGTCAGATTTCAAAGGACATAGACCTAGTTCCTCAAAAATTAATGGAAGTTAGGAATCTTAATACCATTGAGGATCTGGGCAATAGTTATCATTCTAACTTATCTTACCTGCTTTTTGTTCCAGTTACTGAAGCATCTTATGGAATTCCAGTGACTTAGGCCATGTCTACACTGGTGAGCTTATCAAGCTATGCCACTGTACGATCGCTCGTGTAGCTGTTCTAAGATGGGAGAGAGCCCTCCCATCAAGATAATTAAGCCACCTCCATCCAACGAGCGGTGGTAGCTATGTCGGCGGGAGACAGTGTGACATAGTCTTAGACTTTCTTGATTCATGTGATATTTTGGCAAATTTTCCTACTTTAACTCAGAAATTTCTAGTTTTGACAGAATAGCTAAAATTGGCAATAAGTCTGAGTCTTCCTCCTTAGCTAGGATGGAGGTGATTGAACAGAAAAATCCCTGCAGCATGCAAAATATGGGATTATGCTGATATAAAAAAAATCTGTATTATAATTCAATTTATTGCTTTCTGTAGATTATGGTAATTTAAAAGTTCTTTGAACAATTACACTTACCTTTAGATGCTATTAGAGTTGAATGAAGCAGGAGTACCTTGCCTGAAATTACTGATTATAATGTGTAAATAGCCTTATAATGAACAACCCTCTTGGATGGCTGGATCTGCCACTGCATGACAGAAATAAAACAAAAATTTTAGATAACAGACTAAATCTGAGGAACTCTGCTTTTATGAAGTGAGGAACTAAAATAAATTGTTTCCCCTCTTATCAGAAAAGGTTTTCAAAACTTGCAGATCAAGCATTCACTTTTGAATTCTTCAAAGCAAAACACTAAAGTTGAAAATTGCTGACAGCACTTCCTACTTTTTTCATTCTGACAATCTTCAAAGGTTCCCATCTCCACCTCTATACACACTACCTAATATTTAACAATCAAGAAAAATGTTTTCTTGTGATGACTTTTGTTTTGTAGGGGAGAAGTGACCTCAAAATTAGTAATTGTGGAGAAGGCCCCCTCTACAAAAATATCATTTTAGGTGTGTGGGTTCACTTTTCCCCTCTTCACAAATGCTATACTGACTCTTATATCCAGTGATGATTCTACCAGGCTATAATGAATCAAAACAGGAAATACAGAACCTTTGATCCAAATAATTCAAAGTGTTTTACAAATATTAATAAAATCTCACAGTACCTCTTTTGAGTTTCACAGCTAAATATGAGGTGGAACAGATTATTTAGCATAAAAGACAAAAACACCCTATCACCTGTGGGCAAACACTTTTCACAAAATGATCCCTCCATATCTGACCTCTCAGTCCTTGTCCTCAAGGCAATCCTGCACTATTAGGGTTGCCAACTGTCTAATCACACAAACCCAAACACCCTTGCCTTGCCCCGTCATGCCCTTTCCTGAGGTCCTACCTCTGCCCCACCCCTTCTCTGAGGCCCCGCCCTGCTCACTCCATCTCCCCTCCCTCTGTCACTTGCTCTCCTCCACCCTCATTCACTTTCACCAGGCCGGAACAGAGGGTTGGGGGGCGAGAGGGGGTGCAGGCTCTGGGCTGGGGTCGAGGGGTTTGGAGTGTGGGAGGGGGCTCTGGGCTGAGTCTGGGGAAGGGGGTTGGAGTGCAGGTGGGAGTGTGGGGTGCAAGCTCTGGATGGAGTTTGGGTGCTGGAAGGGGCTCAGGGCTGGGGCAGGGGGTTGGGATGCGGGAGGGGGTGAGAGGTGCGGGCTCCAGCTGGGCGACACTTACTTCAGGTGGCTCCCGGGTGGTGGTGCAGTGGGGCTATGGCAGGCTCCCTGCCTGCCCTGGCCCTACGCCACTCCTGGAAGCAGTCGGTATGTCCCTACGGCCCCGGGGGGGAGGAATGGGACAGGACGGGATGGGGTCTCCGCGCACTGCCCCTGCCACTCTCATTGGCTGCAGTTCCCGACCAATGGGAGCTGCGGAGTCAGTGCTCTGGGTGGAGGCAGCACGTAGAGCCTCCCTGACCCCCTGTCAAGGTTCCTTCCCCACTCTGAACTCTAAAGTACAGATGTGGGGACCTGCATGAAAAAAACCTCCTAAGCTTATCTTTACCAGCTTAGGTCAAAACTTCCCCAAGGTACAAAATATTCCCCCCGTTGTCCTTGGACTGGCCGCTACCACCACCAAACTAATACTGGTTACTGGGGAAGAGCTGTTTGGACACGTCTTTCCCCCCAAAATACTTCCCAAAACCCTGCACCCCACTTCCTGGACAAGGTTTGGTAAAAAGCCTCACCAATTTGCCTAGGTGACTACAGACCCAGACCCTTGGATCTTAAGAACAATGAACAATCCTCCCAACACTTGCACCCCCCCTTTCCTGGGAAATGTTGGATAAAAAGCCTCACCAATTTGCATAGGTGACCACAGACCCAAACCCTTGGATCTGAGAACAATGAAAAAGCATTCAGTTTTTTACAAGAAGACTTTTAATAAAAAATAGAAGTAAATAGAAATAAAGAAATCCCCCCTGTAAAATCAGGATGGTAGATATCTTACAGGGTAATTAGATTCAAAAACACAGAGAACCCCTCTAGGCAAAACCTTAAGTTACAAAAAAGATACACAGACAGAAATAGTTATTCTATTCAGCACAATTCTTTTCTCAGCCATTGAAAGAAATCATAATCTAACACATACCTAGCTAGATTACTTACTAAAAGTTCTAAGACTCCATTCCTGTTCTGTCCCTGGCAAAAGCAGCATGCATACAGACAGACACAGACCCTTTGTTTCTCTCCCTCCTCCCAGCTTTTGAAAGTATCTTGTCTCCTCATTGGTCATTTTGGTCAGATGCCAGCGAGGTTACCTTTAGCTTCTTAACCCTTTACAGGTGAGAGGAGCTTTCCCCTGGCCAGGAGGGATTTCAAAGGGGTTTACCCTTCCCTTTATATTTATGACACCCCCCATGCCCAGGGGTCGCAGGGACGTGCCAGACACTTCCGGGAGTGGCGTGGGGCCAGGGCAGGCGGGGAGCCTGCCTTAGCCTTGCCACGTCGCCGGACTTTTAGCGGCCTAAAGTCTCCCGGGTTGGCTTCAGCAGCCTCTGGGAGATGGAGCCTGATTCCGGGAGATTCCTAACGAAACCGGGAGGGTTGGCAACCCTATGCACAACACCTTCAAACAATTAGCGTGGGAGCTTAAATTAATCATTTTGCTACACATTAACAATATTGGTCTTAATAAATACCTTGGATTTGTGGTTTGTTACAACAACCCGTAACCCACTTACCTGTCTTTTTTGGCCTGTCTGCAGAGATGTAACAGGGCACTTCCCTTAGAATATATGTTAACTACTTATGCTAAACAATCTGTTCCACCTCCTATTTTGCTGTGACACTTTGAGTACTTTCCCAGGCCTGAAAAAGAGTTCCATGCATCTCAAAAACTTGTCTCTTTCACCAGTAGAAGTTGGTCCAATAGATTTCCTCACCCACCTTATCTCAGTTATTTACAAGACATGCAGGAACTATAACAACCTAAAAATGTGATATCCAAAAACTTTAAAAGTATGGACAGGGTCCCAGCATTACTGACAACTGTATTAAAAGATGTCTGTTCTAACTTCAAAACCGTTTTATAATGAAGTAAGTAATTGATGGTCAAGCCATTTCCTGGGGATTGGTGACTAGACAGGAAGTCCCTGTGTGGATCTGAGCCTTGGTGACTGGCCCGTAATCCCAATGCATTTCTACAACAACCTACCTATTAAAAAACACTATTTTTAATTTTTGAATTAAAAATTCATACAAATTTTAACTTAGATTTTGTTTAAAAATGGACAAGTATATGTTAAAAGGATGCCATTAATTAAATAATCACACTTCTGTCTGAGGGCTGTTTAAAACCTACTATGGTTAAAAGTAATACAAAAATTACTACAACTTAAAGATATTACAAGGAAAAACATTTTCTCTATTGCTTTCAGTTTGCGTATTTGACAGCACTTTGGCCCTGATCTTGCAAGAAGAACTATGCAGTCAGAGTAAACAAATGCAAAGGTCCAACCCCGAAAAGGATCTTGCAGGATCCAGGTCCTTTACATGTCATCATTTTAATCAAAGTCAGTTTTCACTGTTTGTCCAGGTTTTTCATATAGCAACAGGAGAGAAAAGTTTTTAAAACAGAAAAAACAGTAAAATAAAAATTCCCAGGATGCTTGAGCAGGTGTCTGACCTGAAACTAAGTTTAATTTGTATTTGGATGTTGACTAGAATTCAAGCTGATGCTGTTCCTAAAATCTCTCTCTCTCTCTCTATCTCACACATACACAAAGTCTGCAAAATCTCACTGTTGTAGTTCATACTATGAAAAAGTTTGAACACCAGATGTAAATAAATAGACTTTGCTAGTAGTAATTGCATTAATGCCAAGATGCTGTTTCCATTCTTACACCACTTTTTCACTTGCTCGTAACTAGAGTCCTGCGTGGATACAAAATTTGTATCCACATCTGATTCATGATACGCAAAAATGGTCCACGGATATAAACCAGATGTCTGCAGATTTGCAGGACTCTAGATACAAAATTTGTATCTGCATCTGATTCGCGGGTCACAAAAATGGTCCATGGATATCTGCATCCACTGGTGCATGTATCCATAGATACAAAGAACGTATCTGCAGATTTGCAAGTCTCTGCTCATAACTTCTAAAAAAAAAAATCTTTTGGGGCTGAAACTTTCCAGACTGAAAAACAGATTTTGCTGAAAAAAAGTTTGAGCAAAATAGGCTCTGCTATTTTTATGTGATAAGTTAATTCTTGCTCTTTTCCCATGAATTTTAAAGTAAAATGTTGTGGCCATATAAGTAAAAAATGGCTGAAGCAAGAAACTTCAAACATGGCTTATTTTACAGTCCTTAGTGAAGGAGACAGATCTGAGACCTGGCTCCAACAGAGAGAAGAAGCCTGACTCTGGTTTTGGCTGAGTAATAGACCTAGTCTTTTAGGAGCTCATCAGCACCTGAGTGGTGACTTGGATTTGATAACTCATTCTTTCATTGCCAAATAAATCCCATGGTACTAGGCCTTACAAGTCCAGAATCTTTTAATCATGGGGCTGTGTTGAAGAAAGTGACAGCTGCTCAGTCGCTGTGCATTGGTGATCCTCCCTGACCTGCAGTAGGACGGCTTAATTCTTTTCACTCTTCCCCCAGAGGGGAAAACCCTAATGTAAAGGAAATATGCAGGGTAAGGCTGGGACAGAAAGGACTGGGAGATGAGCCAGGCAGAGACAGAGGGTGGCTTTGGTTGGGGGTGGTCAAGGTGAGGAAGAGCGGGGAACAGACCAGTGCTGGGGGCTAGGGAGAGACGAAGGGGCCCGGGGCATACAGAAAGCCTGGAGGGGGATTAGAGCAGAGCCGATGTGGGGTAGCCAAGCCGAGGGGAGGAGGGAACTGGGTGTTCCGTGGGACGCAGAGGGGCGGGGCGTTCCGCTCTCTGCCACTTGCTAACCGTCCTCGCGTGAGCGGCTCCTCTAGAGCCCGTCGCTCTCTGCCTTCGTCCCCGCGCGGCCACGGGTCCTGTGAGGCATCTTACTCCGGCAGGGCGACTACAGGTATCCGTCAGTGGGGGGAGGAGAGGCTCCTGGGGCTGAGGCAGCGTGAAGAGCCCTCGGGTTTAGGAGTGGGGGCAGGGATCGGTGCCGGGGTGGGGGGAAGCTCCCGAGGATCTGGAGCTCAGCGAATGAGGTGTAGGCAAGGGCCCGAGGGTGCAGGGGCTGCAGAATGAGGTGGGGGCGTATCCTAGTATTTGGGGGGGGGGTGTTGTGAGTGCAGACTGAGGGGTGGTAGCCCAGGAATTTGGGGCTCCAGAGGAAGATGTGACATGAGGGGTTTTTTATTCCAAATTCAGTAGTTGGTGATACCACCAAAAACAGTCCTGTATTTCTCTTGGAATGGCTGGAAGATGCCCTATTGCCAAGCCTGGGCATTGGCCCTGGAGCCTGGCCCACGGCACAAAGAGCTGTATTTCCCTTCATTTCTCGTATTTCTTGAGAGAGATCCTAAATCACATTTCTTTCAGTGATGAGACAGCCCTAGAAGGCTTTGAAGGCCATGCAAAGGCAAAATTGTCAGTAGCCTTGTCACAAACATGTTTGATAGCAGTTCTTTCTAATTAGACCTGCCAGGGAGCTGTTCACCACAGATGCAAACTATGAGCATTGAACTAGAAAGACACCTATTCAAAAGACTTTGCACTGCCTAGCTTACCCTATTCCTGCTGACTTCATTCATAATTTATCATGCTATTAATATTATGAAACCCTTGTTTTTAGGTTTAGGAGGATATTTCTTTCCAAACATTTTTTTGTTCAAGGATGTAACTTAAGTAATGGGGAAAATGCAGAGATTGAAAGTGCAGTAATGATTATCTTTCCAGTGAGACATTGCATTTTATTAGCAATGTAATGTAAAATTTTACTGCAGGCACTGATTATATGCCTCTAATTTGTAATAAATCTAAAGCTAAGGGCTGACTGAACCTTTCATGTTATATAGGAACATTAATCACAAAAAACATTTCCTGTTATTTGCCACTTTACATAAAGTATATTGAGCCAAACAAATACACAAACAGTAAATATAAAACAAAGCAGTTGCAATAGCAAAGGTATGAAAATGATATTTTAGGTAATTTTTTTTTGCAATTGGTTGAAAAATTAGCCGACCCGGCTACAGTGGACTGTGCTTGACACCTGTTCCTTCTTGCTCCCCCCCATTTGGATGGACAAAGATAAGCTGTTGGGAAATGACTGATTTGTATTATGACTGTGTAAAGGGTATTTTCATTGTCAAATATGGTGAAAGGGGTACAAAGCCTCATTTTGTTCCCATTGACATCAGTAAGAATTTTGTCACTGACTTAATATGAAAACAGGATCACATCTATATTATGAATTAAATACCACAGAGAACAATAAACTGACAAAATTTGTTGTGAAAATATTTCAGAAAACTTTATTTTTAATTTTTAGTGTGGACAGTATGATGGATACAAATCTTCAAAAGGATGATCTCAGAGGAACAATTAAGTTCATACCTCCCCTGTACAAACAACGTTACCAGTTCATTAAAGATTTAGTGATTAAATACAAACCTAAGAAGGTTGGTATGTTTGTTTTTTCAGAGCTTACATTTTAAAAGATACAGTAAATGCTTGCACAAGACATCTAGAAACAGGAAATACCAGTGTTGTCTGACTTCCAATGCCAAGAACCAGCACTTCAGGGAGTTTTGTTAAAGCTGAGTTACCTTGGCAAACTATTCTTGACAGCCATGTTTGGCTTTTTCCAGGCTCATATAACTAGTCAACTGAAGAAAAAACACTGGAACTCAAGTGTTTTTTGGGGCTTAAAACACACAAATAAAAGTATGTTTGCCTCTTGCTGGGCAGTGGGTGATTTTCTGAACATTTTATTGTTTTCTTTTTAGAGGAAAAAAATATTTGAAAAGACTCTTTGAAGGGCTTAGTCCGAGCTCCTTCCCCTAAAGGTTTGTCTTCACTGCAATGTTAGCTTGAACCAACTCAGGTTTTGCCCCTAACCCAACTCCTGTCCACACGTAACTCAAACTAGAGATTTTTAAGTGGTGCTTTAAACTCAAGGTAGCTTGTGGGGTTGAAACTCAAGTGCTGCTGATGCTTGCTAGTAATGCTGTGGGGATGCAGCAGCTCAAGTTACAACAACACAGAAGCAGTTAAACCAATCACTCTGCCTATATGTCTACTGTGCAATTGGAAACATGACTCCCAAAGTGGGTAGAAAGACACACCCTAGCTTTGCTCAAGCTAGCACACTAAAAAAAAAATGTGATGGATGTTGCAGCACACATGGCAGCTTGGGGTAGCCACCTGAGTCCAAGCTCCGCCAAGCTTGAATGGTTAGCCTGAGCTGCCACCCATGTTGCAATGGCCATACTGCTATTTTAAGCGTGCTAGCATGCTTAAATCTCCTTGCATTGGGAGGCACATTGCCAGCTGCAGTGTAGATGTACCCTGTGCTCCTAATCAAAATTATTCAATGTGTAACTATGTACAGTGTTGCTTAGCAGAGTGGTTGTTCTCACTTAAGCTAACTGTTGCAATGAAGACGAGCCCTAGACATCTTTCAGTCTCTCTGTTTTGTAGTGCCAATATAGTGCCAGGCTCCTCTCTCTCAGCCAAGCAAAAATGCACACTTACACAAAAAGAAAGACATTAAAAATCTGGGATAGTGTTAGTATGCAATCATCTGCGCAAAAATAAAAGAGAATCCTGTTTTTTTTCCACTGGAAATTGAAGATGCCAAGGCACTTACTGTTTTAAAAAGATTTGAAGATGAAAAATGAAAAGTGCTAACCTTTTTAATTTTCTAAATTTTGAAATAAAAAAAGTGTAGGGATCTAGGGTTAATCTCCATGTTCTCCCCAACATTGGGTCTCTGTGACACAGGTTTTAATGTCTCAGGGAATATGTGAGCTTTTGGCAGTTGTATAATGACATTTGTGTTTCTTATGTACTCACATTACCAATAGCTAATTTATTGCTTTATAAAGCACTTTTCTGTTCCACTGTATGAGATCATGACATTTTGATCTGGTTTTGAACAGGATCTGTTCAGTAGCTCTGTTGCATCTGTATCTATAAAACTTTAATGCTTCTGGCTTGGCAATACAAAATTTTATTTATTTTTTTTTTTTTTGGATAAATTAATTTAGTGTAAAAACTGGAGTTCTCTGTTCATCAACAGGTCAGATTTAGCCTGAGTAGAAACAGTTTAGGCTTCCCCACATCAGCTGAGCTTCAGTGGGCTTCAATCCTGATCTGAACGGAGTATTGGGGTGTAGAGTGTTGTTTAGTTTGCATGCTCATCCTGTCCTTGAGATTACAGTGGATGCCCCCCCCCCCCCCCCCCCAAAAAAAAAAAAAGCTGGATAAAGCCTACTAATTCATTGTTGATAGGGCCCTGCCTAGCTATCTGGATGGTGCTGGGCAGGTTCTTGACTTTATGCATTGTGAGTAATCCCAATGAAAAAAATGGAGCTATTCATTGAGAAGAGTTGAGCATGTGCGGTGGTGCGGGAACCATTTTTATAGTGGGGCTACTGAAGGCTGAAACCATATATTTGGGTTGTTATTACTACTTCAGGACAGGGGGTGCAGCAGCACCCCCAGTTGCAGCACCTCTGAGCATGTGTGTAAGTCTTTGCTGGCTCAGGATCTAAACTATTGCACATGAGTGAACCCTTATGCTCATGTGGAGCCCTATTAACTGCATAAAGGCCAACCTGTGTAGAACAGCTTGCAGGACTGGGGCCTAAATGTGCTTTGTAAAGAATCTTTTCAATTCATGTACCGCTTGTAAAACTAAATTATAAAATTTCATAGAAATGCAATGCATTTAATTCCTATTTCATAAAAAGTTTGTTTAATATCAATGCAGAACATATTTTGTGAGTCACACAAATAACTTAAGAATATGGGGTATTAAGATGCCATTGTTTTCAAACCTACTTTATAGGTTGCAGACTTGGGATGTGCTGACTGTACACTACTCTGGATGCTGAAATTCTGCAAATGCATTGAGGTGCTAGCCGGGCTAGATATCAGGGAAAATGTGATGAAGGAGAAAATGTAAGATGCTTTTTGCATTATTTTTCTTAATAATTCAGTGTTTGGTTCCGCCTAACAGCATGTTGCAGCGGTAGTTGTCAAGAGATTCAGCATAAAGATAATGTAAAGTTGTGAACTATTTGGTATGTAAAGATTGAGTATATTGGGAATTGGTATGGTGGTTTTGTAAAACTACTGGTATGCCACATGCTGTTGTTGGCATCAAATCTGTTTGTTTTTATGTGGCACCCATCACTACGGTTAGCTGAGCACTTCCCAAAATTGACAGTTGCATAAGTTATATTTTGCTCTCTTTTCCTTCCAATCAATATGGATTGGACTTTGTTGTTTTTGTTTTTATTGTGGGAAGGTGAGGTTAGAGAAATGGGTTTTGTATTTTGCTGAGAAGGCACTGGAGTTTGTGGTTATGTGAGCTCTTTCAGGACTGAGTTCCAAATTTATGCACCGGTTGGTGAAAAAGCTCTGTTTCCTGAACACAGAAGTTGAAGTTGAAAGAACCATTGCCAGTGATAGCTGCAGGATATAGATTGTACCACACACAAGTTTTCGTGGTGATTGTTATTTACCTGGGGTGAAGGAGCTTTATATTTATTTTTTTATTACTGTATATGTTGTTTTATAATGTATAAACAAAATGTTTAAAAGGAAATTTACAAATGTCTTCAATAACCAATTTATTTTAGTTATTTTGTTTTGAAAGGAGGTTAATATGCATTCATAGTAACTTTCTTATTGGAAATTATAAGGATTTTTTTTTAATTTTGGTTTGGTTTTTGTAAGCATCTCAGTTTGCTATGTTTCTGGAACTCTATTGCTATCAGAGCTGACAATAGCATCTCTTATCTTCAAAGATATCTGGCAGCAAAGTTGGATTTTTGCAACCTTGGAGGACTATTGCTGAAGTCCAATTCCTCCTTTACTTTCTTGTCTTATTGTAGATAGTCATAGCAGGTGGCTGCTCATTTGCATTAGGTTTGTTTCTTTTCCCAACGGACAATAAGAGGCACTTTGTAGATTCCAAAAACACACCACATACTTTCATTTTTCAATTACTGGGTTCTGCCTATGTCCAGGTCAAACTGCCTTTGATGAAGGGAAGAAATCACAAGCTTTTTTTGGCCATTTTTTTTTTAATGTCACATCAATTCACAAGAAATATGACAGGTTAACACAGAAAGAACTTCAAAGACAGTATATTTTGTTGGAAACAAAGCTAGCTTCCTTCCCCCACACTTGAATAGGTTTGGTGTGAACTTATCACCAATCAGGAGAGTACAGTGCTGTAGTCTTCTCTTCAAGGTTGAGATTTGACCCAGGGGTCCTCTTCTGCAGTATACATGGTGAAAGACCCTTTAAGGTCAGGCCCATAAAAGAGCTCAGATTTTTTTTTTAATTTTTATTCTGTATCAGTTCTCAGTTGAGGCTTTATTACAGTCAAGGTTTCAGGCTCCAAATTTAACTTAAATGTTACTTTTTCTGTGTAGTTGTGAAGCTGAGGGTTCATCTGCCATTTTTTCCTGTATCAGTCAACTACTGCAGCAACCAGTGCCCATTTGTCAAATCCCCATTGTTCTGTGCAGTCCACACAGGACATTTTGGTTATGTTTTAATCTTTTTAATATCTCCAGGCTTCAGTGATTGGGTTATAAGGAACAATGTATGTAGAATCTTCATAATTTCAAAAGAAAAACAAAGTATAAATAAGTTTTGGGTTTAAAATCATTGAGGCGAAACATCTAAGCTGATTTTTTTTCCAGTCGGGGACTTATTGTTGGTCTCTCAGATTTTAAACATTATCATAATTTAAAGATGGAGCCTCAGCCTGTGTGCTTATTTATAGATTTCAATTAACTTTAGTCTTTACATAGTAGGTTTTTCTTTTGTTTGCTTCCTTTAAGACTTGGGTGTCTATTGACATACTCAGAAGATTATTGATTTATTGATATTTTTCTATGTAAGGGACCACAGTGATTCCCATCTTAAGCAACTATCCAGGAGAACCTCAAAAATCATCTCCTGGATGATTAAATTAAATTTAATCTTAAGTCTTACTGAAAACTGTTTTGTCTGTTAAGAGGTACTTATCCTCGGTAAAAAGTTAACTTTAATGTTTTTTAGGAAGATTGAGTCATATTAATTGTTCAGCACCAAACAATTACAAATGCGTACTTATTCTTTTGTCTTGCATGTTCCTGTACCTGTTTGTTGCTGAACATGCTCAACTCCCATTGAAATAAACAGGAGTTAAGCATGTACAGCTTCTTACAGGAGGCCCTTATTAAGGACAGACTAAGGACAAGAATCTTGTCCCAACCAGATTCTTCTTGTATTGTGTTACAAATTGAGTGAGGTTCCAATTTACTCAGTACTTAAAAAAACCTCAGATTAGTCACTTTGATTTTATTAAATAATTTGTTAGAGCATAAGAGAAAGGTACATTGTCAAGTCTCAGAGTAACAGCCGTGTTAGTCTGTATTCGCAAAAAGAAAAGGAGTACTTGTGGCACCTTAGAGACTAACCAGTTTATTTGAGCATAAGCTTTTGTGAGCTACAGCTCACTTCATCGGATGCATACTGTGGAAACTGCAGAAACTAATATCACTTTAGATAAGCGATTACCAGCAGGAGAGTGGGGTGGGAGGAGGTATTGTTTCATGGTCTCTGTGTATATAATGTCTTCTGCAGTTTCCACAGTATGCATCCGATGAAGTGAGCTGTAGCTCACGAAAGCTTATGCTCAAATAAATTGGTTATTGTCAAGTCTGTGAGAACTGCTCTTTGCAGCCTGATGATTAGCTTGACCTATTTGTCTGGTTCTAATTTTGCTTACAACTTGGCATATTTTATTCAGGAATTGTTTACAGTTTCATTTTTTTAATTTCCTCTTTTTCACAGACAGACTTATTTTTAGCATATTTACAAACTTTCCAATAAATCTCCAACTGTATGATCAAACATCTGTTATTTACTTACTGTATTTTGCTAACCTAAATATCTGGTACTTGTTGCGGTTAGTGAAGAATATTGCTAACAATATTTATTCTTATTTAACAATTCTTGAGGTAATAATTTCTAGCAAGCTGGCATTTTTCTCCTCTTAGCACAACTACATAGCAATGGGTACACTTGCTCACATAGCCAAGCTAATAGGCTATATAAGGATATAGAGTTTTTAGGTCAACAATTGTTTCATTTTGAACGTTTTCCTAGGCATATGTTGTCTCCCCTTCCTGCTGATTACCTGCAACCAAGTGAAAGATCTCTAACTGTGACCCTGCATCATGGCTCAGTTGCTCATAAAGATTCTTGCATGCTTGGTTTTGACATGGTAACATGCATTGAATTGTGAGTATTAAGCTTATGTTCTCCAATTTTTCTTATCAAACACATTGTAAATATAAATATTCATAGAGCAGAATTCCATGTTTCATTCTGTTTTTCCTTTGCATCGTACTTTGTAATGTGGCAAGACTCATTGAGATCAGGAGGGTTGAAATTAGAGTTCAAAGCCTTTACTCTTAGCAAACTTGTTCAATCCTGTACATTTAACACTTTCATAATTCAAATGGAAGATTAGCGGGATGTGGCTGACCTTTCTAATGTGTGAAGGTAATCATATTTGGAACTTTGGGCAATGTGTGTCGATGGAAGCGTGAAAAAAAGTATGAAAGAGGGAGAGCTTATGAAAAATAGTAAAGAATCCCCTTGGACAACTTATATTTATTCTATTTGCAGCAGTGGTGTAATTTTAACCACATGACTGAAATATTAGGACATACATAGTTTAGTTGAATTGATTGTAGAGAAAGTCAAAAGACCCTGTAAGACTTCAAGGACCCATGTAATCCTATCTTTTTCAGAATAGAGCACCTGGAAGCAGCAGAACTGGAAAAGTTTCCAGAAGTGGTATTTGGTTTTATGGCTCCAGCCATGATTGTAATCAGCACTCCAAACTCAGAATTTAATCCTTTGCTCCCAGGAGTGACACTGTTCAGACATTCAGACCATAAATTTGAATGGGACCAAACACAATTTCAGAGTTGGTGAGTTTGCTAGTTACTGTACATTACATTATTTGTACTCAAAACAGTAAAAAGCAATGGTAGAGATTTACTTTTTAAATACAGTTTATGTGTGAAGGTGGTTGTTTGTATGTATAATCTCTGTCTGGTTCTGTGATTGTTTCTGCCTGCCGTATAATTAATTTTGTTGGGTGTAAACCAATTAAGGTGGTGGGATATAATTGGTTAGATAATCATGTTACAGTAAAATGATTGGTTAAGGTATAACTAAGCAGAACTCAAGTTTTACTATATAGTCTTTAGTCAATCAGGAATGGGGGGGAATTAGAATCATGTTTTGCTAAGGTGGGGAATGGGAACAAGGTCACAGGCAAGGCTCTGTGGCGTCAGAGCTAGGAAGGGGGACACTGAGGAAGGAAATTGGAATCATTTCTTGCTGGAAGTTCACCCCAATAAACATTGAATTGTTTGCACCTTCGGACTTCGGGTATTACTGCTCTCTGTTCACGTGAGAAGGACCAGGGAACTGAGAGGGTGAACGGATAAGCCCTCTAACAGCAACTCCCCCATTTCATCACGTTCAGTAAGGACAAAGTTTCACTGCACCTACAGACAGCCCCCCAACCTGAAGCGAATACTCACCAGCAACCACATACCACACAACAGAACCACTAGCCCAGGAACCTATCCTTGCAACAAAGCCCGTTGCCAACTGTGCCCACATATCTGTTCAGGGGACACCATCACAGGGCCTAATCACATCAGCCACACTATCAGAGGCTCGTTCACCTGCACATCCACCAATGTGATATATGCCATGATGTGCCAGCAATGCCCCTCTGCCATGTACATTGGTCAAATTGGACAGTCTCTACATAAAAGAATAAATGGACACAAATCAGATGTCAAGAATTATAACCTTCATAAACCAGTCAGAGAACACTTCAATCTCTCTGGTCATGCGATTACAGACATGAAAGTTGCGATATTACAGCAAAAAATGTTCAAATCCAGACTCCAGCGAGAGACTGCTGAATTGGAATTCATTTGCAAATTGGATACAATTAACTTAGGCTTGAATAGAGACTGGGAGTGGCTAAGTCATTATGCAAGGTAACCTATTTCCCCTTGTTTTTTCCTACCCCTCCCCCCCCAGACGTTCTTGTTAAACCCTGGATTTGTGCTGGAAATGGCCCACCTTGATTATCATACACATTGTAAGGAAAGTGGTCACTTTAGATAAGCTATTACCAGCAGGAGAGTGGGGTGGGGGGAGGTATTTTTTCATGCTTTGTGTGTATAAAAAGATCTTCTACACTTTCCACAGTATGCATCTGATGAAGTGAGCTGTAGCTCACGAAAGCTTATGCTCAAATAAATTGGTTAGTCTCTAAGGTGCCAAAAGTACTCCTTTTCTTCTTGTTACCCTCGCCTCCAGTGAGAGGGAGGCTTGCTTATGTTTAACTGGATATCATCTGCTTGACAGTACCAGCCTGTTAGTCACACATGCTCTCTCTTCTGGGGTTGTTATACCAATAAAAAGTAAAAACCAGCAGGATCTTTTTAAAGGGGAAATGGCAAAATGCCACATTTATTGTGAATACAGAAAGAATCATAGTAAGCAGTTAGTTATAGCTATAACATTCTATTCAATTTCATATTTATTCACACATTCATTCATACACACACACACTCAGGTTCTGCAAGGTTGTTATCATAGTTACCAGCCTTAGAGTTGCTCATGCCAAGCCACTGGCTAGGTGGCCTGGACATGAGGAGGGAGCAGGGCCTTGTCAGATGCTCATCTGATGCTCCTGGAAGTTGGTTTGCAGAATCAGACCCCAAAGTTCTCACTTTCTAGAGTCCATTTTTATAGGAATTTCTTCCTATGCAAGTCTATGGGAATTGCTTCATCATGCTGTTGCTGAATCAATCAGCAGATTTGGCACATTCCTGATGGCTCCGTGCTGCCAGATGTTGTGTTGTTCTTTGGTTCTCCCATTCTTGAGGCTGTTGGGTGGATTCCAGTCTGCCCTCCGGGGGTCCTCTGGTTATTTCCACTTGATGCCTTCTTCAGCCGATGTACACTGGATTCTTAGGCTGGCACCTCCCTGATCATTCAGTTATTATCCACACCAAGCATCCATCAACATACATCCTGTATCTCTATTTTAATCACAATTGTTAACAAAGCAAGATGAATACAACAAAAGGGCGGGGAGTCTCTGGGTACTGTTTCTATTGTTACAGAGTATTGCTTTGAGCCTCTCTCTGTGTGAGTAGTTGTTGTTACAAAGATTGCTTTGAGAACAGACTCTGTCTTGGAATGTTCTAACACAATTAGCAGCTTGCAAGTTTCACACATAGAGGGAGAGAAACAGTACCAAAAACCAAGAGACCTCTTAATTAGTAATAGCCTGGAATTTAAACTATGGGGAATCAAACTCATTTGTGATTTTAATACAGAACTTTTTTAATATGATCCAACAGGGTATGCCAGCCTTACTTTGCCTTACAGGTTAATAATAGGTGTGACTCAGTCCGGAATCCCTTTGAAGCATTCCCCTGTAGTACCAGCCCCTTATCCACTGAACATTCACAGAAATACTAGGTCTGCTGTCCCCAAGGAAACAGTATACACAGCAACTTGTAGGATTCAACTCAGGATCAGCACCTAGTTTAATGGGTTTCAGAATAGCAGCTGTGTTAGTCTGTATTCGCAAAAAGAAAAGGAGTACTTGTGGCACCTTAGAGACTAATCAATTTATTTGAGCATAAGCTTTCGTGAGCTGCAGCTCACTTCATCGGATGCATTCCATGAAGTGAGCTGTAGCTCACAAAAGCTTATGCTCAAATAAATTGGGTAGTCTCTAAAGTGCCCCAAGTACTCCTTTTCTTTTCACCTAGTTTAATATATTTATAGTGAAATCAAGGATAGGTTTATGACCCAAGATTCAAGAAATAATAAGGATATTGGAAGCAAAAGGTTACATATAAAACAAAATCATAACATGCTTTCTAGAGACTAAATTTAACAGGCTAATCTCCTGTCACCCCAAATGTCCTCTGAAGTATTTCAGTCAAGGATGGTTAAGATCCTATTTTCATGAATCTAAACACACTCCCTGTTTACTTCCTAAGTGCAGGAAGGTGAGGTGTCTTCTCTGTTCCCCAAATATAGTCCAGCAAACCTTTGAAGTGTGGTTCAAGATAAGGTTCTCTTCCCCCCCATTGCGTGCTCTTTGTGGTTCATTTCATATCTTTCTGTTGATTTTGTATGTAAATGTGCCTCCATTGTGTTAGCTTTCAGTGCTTAATTTACATGCCAACAGAGAGACAGAGGAATAAACGTCTTTTCTGTCAGGAAAACTGTTCGCCTCTGCTGTGTTACAGACACTAAGAACCTATTTTCAGTATACACCTATAACTCCTTACATAATATTTGTACCTACATTTCACAACAATATTAACGACTTGTGTGACCCTGACTTTCATTTAAGGGCTCAGATGACCTTTTTTGGTAAACCAGAATGTATATACTAGAATTAGGATATTCCTGTAACTCCCTTGCCAGTTGGCATTGAGGAGTTCTTATGTCACAACATCTGTCTTGTATTTGGTGTAATAAATATAGGAAAATATTTAAATTTTGTGGTGTGAATCTTGCATTCCTGATCTTCTGTGGCAGAGAATTCTACAGCTGGGTGCTTTGTCTCCAGTGAGCTGCTTCTGAGGTCCGCCAGTTTTATCATACCTATTGGTTCTTGGAATAGTGCAGAGGAAGAGAGGTGGCCCTTTTAGATCTC
The DNA here is from genome assembly GCF_965140235.1 of Caretta caretta. Classification (NCBI taxonomy): domain Eukaryota; kingdom Metazoa; phylum Chordata; order Testudines; family Cheloniidae; genus Caretta; species Caretta caretta. Next base: position 67,045,260 of record NC_134213.1, read on the forward strand.
TTTCTCACCTTAATATGATCCCCATGCACACTGTTATGGACCTGAGATGCCTCCGTTCTCCTCATCTGTATTATAAGATTCCAAGACTGCCACTCTGAAGCCTTACTATGTCTGCAGAGTCAGTGAGAAGTGATGGGAACCACTATAAGCATGCTTGCAGCTTTTTTCTTTGCATCACACTGACTTACCATTCTATGCTTCTCTTTTTGTTCAGAATATCACCAGGTTGGTTTTGCAACCTGTTACTGTCCAGTTTTTAAGTTCTTAGCCATTTTGACTTAACAAATTACATCTATTACACAGCAAGGCATGTATCTGTGCCATGCCAAGAGTCCCTAGAAGACCATTATGATATCAGGGTAACTAAACAAATCACCACCCCTCCTATACAGCTATATTGCATGTAGAAGTTTAATTGGTTGTATAAGGGAAACTGCACAGATGATGGAGACATGACCCAACTGCCAGTTTTTCAAACCCACCCACCCAGCAACACAACCAGCACACACAATAACCTTAACCACACACAGCTCCTCACTGCAGCATACATCCCTCATTCACTGCATGTACAAATCAACACAAATCTCCCAGCACATCTCCCCCAGACACAAATCAATGCAACCAACTACACAAAAACACAGCCACCATACACAGTAGCCCCAAACACACACAGTCCCTCACCACAGCACACACCCTTTATTTACATTACACAAATAAATACAAATTTTGCAGTATAACACAACCACCCACACAACATAACCAGCACACTCTAACCCCAAACATCACTCTGAAGCCTAGAATGTTGAGTGAGTATGATGCAAGGAAGCAGCTGGAAGCATGACTCTAAAGATTCTTTTGTTTAGAATATCACCAGGTTCAGTAATCACTGGGATTCATGGTCTGGTACCATCCAAATTTTAAGTTCTCAACCATTTTACTTCATAAATTACACCTCTACAACAGCATGGGTTTTCAGATACTAGTAAAGCTATACTGGGCCTGCAGACTTCCAGATTCAAGCATATATTTCTAGTTTTTAGCCAGTATTGCCTTTTTTAAATGCACTCGTCTCAAAAGATAATAGTGTGATTAAATTCTGAAAACTTGACAAAGTACAAGAAGCTGATGTATTACACAAGCTGTTGTATTTTTATTCATTCTGTTTGCTCTATTAAGACAGAGAGAGGGTATAATAATGAATATGTATATTTTCCAGCAGATGCTTGCGAAATATTAGAGGAATTTTGGTTTATTTAAAAATACAGCGATAACAATTTAATCCGGGGGTGGGTGAACTTTTTGGCCCAAGGGCCACATCTGGGTGGGAAAATTGCATGCAGGGCCATGAATGTAGGGCTGGGGCAGGGGGTTGGGGTGTGGCAGGTAGTGCGGGGTGTGGGAGGGGGTGCAGTGTACAGGAAGGGGCTCAGGGCAAGGGGTTGGGGTGCGGGGTGTACAAGGAGGCTCAGGGCAGGGGGCTGGGGCGCAGGACAGGGTGCGGAGTGCGGGAGGGGGCTCGGAAGAGGTTGGGGTGCAGGGAGGGGTGTGGAGTGCAGGAGGGGGTTCAGGGCAGGTGGCTGGGGGCTCAGGGCAGGGGGTTGAGGTGCAGGAGGGGTGAGGCAGGAGGCTCAGGGCAGAGGGTTGGGGTGCGGGCTCCGGCCCAGTGCCACTTACCTTGAGCAGCTCTGGGTGGCAGCAGTGGGGCTCAGGCAGGCTGCCTGCCCTGGCCCCGTGCCGCTCCCGGAACTGGCCGGCGCCACATCCCTGCGGCCCCTGGGGTGGGGCGGGGCGGGGCGGGGCGGGCAGAGGGCTCCGCACGCTGCCCTCACCTTCAAGCACTGCTCCCCCCGCAGCTCCCATTGGCCGGGAACAGGGAACCACGAGCTGTAGGGCCGTAGTTTGCCTACCCCGATTTAATCTTATTTCACAGTACTACAGAATAAGGCTCTGATCCTGCCAATGCTTATGTATTGCCTAACTTCGAGCACATGAGTAGCTGAAATAAATATTTCTGAAGTTAAACAAGTGCATAAGAGCTAGCAGGATCGGGGTCTTATTTCTTGCACTGTCGTTCATATTTCTTTGTCACGTTAAAAATATGACTATTCAATGTAATAAGATTAAATTATTTTTCTTAGGGCAATAGATGCAGCTACTCGCTATGATTATACAGTTGAATTTACTGGACTTGGGACCCCACCACCTGGAAGTGAGGATGTTGGATTTTGTACCCAAATAGGTGTGTTTGTGAGAAAATATCCAAAGAGTGGTGAAACTGTTAACTCTGAGAAACACACAGAACATGCTTACAAAACTGTAAGTATCTCCTGCTCTCCCTCTACATATCCATTTAGTTTACTTTGTATAGGGATCAATAAATAACAAAAGGGACAGTTTTGAGAGACAGAATCATAAGGGTTATGTGTATACCAGAGTTGACTATTGCTACATGCTACAGTGGCTCAGCTGCAGTGCTTCCGCATAGATACTGCCTATGCCAACGGGAGGGGTTCACAGTCCTGAGACATAGCTGTGTTGATGTAAGTTCCCAGTGTAGACCAGCTCAGACTCAAGAGCATTGAGAAAAGAATAAGCCTGTGATTGTTTTTAAAAATACCAAACATTCAGGCTGACGTTATGACACGGAAAAGTGAATTTTGTCCTCACAATTTTCAGAGTAGAACCACATTTTAAAATACATAAAGATTTCTTGGAAAATTAGCTTCCAAAAGGTAGTTAATATTTTTAAAGTGCTTTGTAAACAAAATTTTAATCCTAAAAATTGACAGTGGTCTAGGTATCAACTCCTAAAGTTGGGGGAGGAGGGCAGAGCAAAGTAGAAATAACTTGTCTTTGGTGGCTCTAGTGGCTACTGTTTAATGTAATGATCGAGCATTATTTTTTGTGATATGGAGCTGATCAGTTTATTTTTTTTATAGTGGAAAAGCAATTTGTACAAAAGTGGTTATTTTAATTTACTATATATAATCCTTAGAACTAAAATCTTTCATTGTCAACACACACTCTCTTCCATTGTATTCACTAGTTTATTATTGTTTGGTTGCTAATGGTGTTGGCTACTGGCATTGATACTTACAGGTTTAAGCATTTTTAAGAGGGAATGTGTACTTTGAAGAACACCATGGAATTAGCAAATATATATGGGGAAAAATGGGTATCAAGTTTTAGACCGATGGCAATCTTGTGTCCTTGTAAATTTACCCTAACTAAAATAGTGTTACCCTCGCTAAAAATTTGGGGTCTTTCAGGTTATAGCTGTTAGGAGGAGAAATTGATGAAGGAGTTGGGTATCTTTGATGTAATTTTATTTATTTACAAGGAATGAACAAAGTACTATTTCACTGAACACAGGAGGAATCAAAAAAAAACCCAGGAGATAATTCCTTTGCTTACAGCCCCAAGCCTCTCTTACCCAGCTTATCCAGGCTGTATTGGTCTTCTGACCTTTTTAAAGCTATGTCTACAGTACAAAGATAAGTCAACGTATGTTAGGTCCACTTACAGCCACCGTATTAATTACTGCGGTGGCTAATGTCCACGCTACCCTCCTTCTGTCAGTGGTGCATGTCCTCATCAGGAGTGCTTCCACCGACTGAAGAGGGGCAGTGTTGGGGACTGAGAGCCAAAGCTCTCGGCTCCATGCAGCTCCCCATCGGGAGCCCAGCTGTCCCCTAGGACTTCTCGCCTTAGCTCTCCCCTCCAGGAGCGGGAGGTGGGGAGGGGGGGTGGGGAGGTAGGGGTAGGAGGGTAGCTGTCAGGGGCTTCTTGCCTGTGTCAGGGAGATCCGTGCCTCGAATCTGGTCAGCTGCCATGGTCCTGACAGGGAGTTGGACCCTGGGAGGCAGTAGGGCTCCCAGCAGGTAGTGGGAAGCCCAGGCAGCAGACCGAACCGGAAGTCTAGGTGGCAGCCCGCCTTGGAGTGGAGACTGGGTAGCACCCTGGCTTGCGAGCCAGCTTTCTTGTCAATTTCACGACTCCAGCAGAGCCATGAAATTGACAATTATGACACCCAACAGTGGATGTAAGGAATGCAGTGGCTACACAGATACTGCATCACCCTCATTATAATGATATAAGCCCTACGCCTCTTGTTGAGGTTGTTTTAGTAGTCGGCATAGCAGGTGAGTTACATTGGCGGAAGAAGCATTTCAGTGTGTACCGCCGCTGTTTTGTTGACAAAAGCTGACTTTTTTGTAGTGTAGACAAGGCCCAACTCTGTTACTGTCTGCCTTCTGCTTGTCTCTCCCACATGCTCTTATCCAAAACAGTACTCAGCAATGCCGCCCACCCCTATAGTTCAAATTATTGAGTGGCCTTTGTTTTGGGCAGTGACGTTTGTGTGCTTTGTTTTAGAGACTTATGTTGCTTCTGGGCCTGTCATAAAGTTAAATATTTTGGGTTTTTGCACATTGTAAAGGTTTTCAAGGCAGTGTACCCAAGTCTTAAAGATGAAAAGTACCTACAGAATGCAGTGGTCAATGAAGTTATTTTTGGAGCAGACATCATTAAAAGAAGATTACTGGGCGATTTCAAGTCCGAGGGTAAGGCGCCTAGTGATGGCCTTGAGATGGAACTCAAATTTCAGCCATGTAAATATTTCATGAGGTGTTCAAAGAACCTTTCTCTAGCTGAAACTGAAAAACTTGCTGCTGAGAGAAGCATGGAGCCATTCATTGATGAAAACACAGTCTATATACCTCTGGCAAAAATCTTTTCTATTCCCAAAGTGAATCAACTTTGTGGCACCTTTGAGAAGTTAAGCAAGCTTATTGCTGGCAAAGTAGCACTGAGCAATGATGGTTCTGCTGTGATAGTCACTATCGAATATGAAAATGAAGAACAAGAGAATTAGAAAATCCTTCAAAGTGTGGTGACAAAGAAAACATTTTTAGTAGATTCATGCTGATGTTATTTCTATATAGTGACTAGAGTTACAGCACTCATATTTTTTTAGTTTTAAATATTTCCATCGGGACGTAGAATTTTTGCTATATGGCTCTTGTTAAAAGCAGCACAACTCTTTAAGGATTATTGGGCAGATTTTCAAAGGCACAAAAGGGAGCAGTTAGGCATCCAACTGCCATTGAAGGGTAATAGTTTATTTTGCCATGTTTTGTTTGCTTTCCTCTTATTTATCTCTCAAGTATCATAATTACTCTTTTAGGTATGTTGGGAGTGTATATATACAGATTTCACTAGCTGTGAGTGAGTCCCCCAAGACTAGTCATGTGAATGGTGATGTAGATAGGTTTCACATATTGATTCCAATGCTAAAACCTAGACAACAGTTCTAATTATATCATATGTCAGCTATAAAACAAGTTGTTGGGTAAGGAGGACCAAAATGTTAATATTTTTGGTAAAACTTATCTACTTTTTTTTTTTGCTTGTAAGTTAATTTTATTTTTTTGGTTGAAAGGGTGAATGTAAAGACAAGAAAAATGGAAATTCAGAAAGCCTATCTTATTGATCACTGTATAGTGTAGCTGGAAGAGAAATAAAAGCAGCAGGTAGAAGACATGTAGCAGGATGCGGGGAAGAGGGGGGAAGAAAGCATAAATTTGGACTAAATACAGAAGTAAAAATATTCCTGTAGGATCAGCCACTAATGGAGAGATGGACATAGCTATTGTACCAGTTCTTGTATGTTTTCTTTCTGCTTCCCTTTTTTGGTCATCTTACTGTAACAGGACTGATCTCATGGACATAACTTCATGGAAACATAGGGATATGTCCTCCTCTGGACCTGTGCAATGCCCATTAACATGAGTCTCACGCCTCTAGGTGGTGTTTATTAACAAAAAACACTTTTGATGGATGTCATTGCAACCCAGCGCACAGTGTCAGTCTCGGAGAAAGTTAAATGCTTCTTCTAGGCTAATGGGAAAAATGGTACTGCTAGTTAGTGGTGGCAGAAGAAGTTCAATGAGAATAATCTGTTGGGAAAGTTGCAGGCATTAACATGTAAAAGTACTGTACTACTAAATAAAATGTGTTCCCACAGTTCTGTGTTAAATATCTCTGACTTGTTTAAAAATCTTTAATAAAATATAATATCTGCTTTAAGGAAAAATTACCCTCAAAGTAATAAGTAATTGTTCCCTAAAACTACATGCTAGTCCTGAATACTCTCAATAGAAATAGAAGGCTGTGCAATACCAGGGATAGTGGAGCTGTGTGATTTAGGCCAAGGAGATGATTCTATTAGAAAGAGTGGACCGACCTGCCTTAGGCAAGGATATATCACACACATAAATGTGTAGTAAACAAACCCCTGACTATTAATCTCTAAGAACTAAAACTGTTATGTATGCACAAGAATAGCATGTTCACACATGTTGCAAAATTTTCCCCTCAGTTTATCCTTTGTCTAAGATAAGTAATATTTTTGATGTGACTAGGTCAAGGCACATGGTTTTCTTTTGTTAATATCTGATAATTGTACATGAGAAACATTTTAACATTTAACTAGTGAACAGGCCTCACTCCTTGGATGCTCCCATTGATGTCACTGGCAGATTTGGGGGGGGCAAATGCTGCAGGATCAGGCCTAATGTTTGAGAGATATTTACAAAAATGTAAAGCAGTTCTGTATAAAGGCTAACTAGTGTCATAGAGGATGACAGAGAATGGCCTTTGCTCCACCTTCAGAATCTGTGGGTAGGGAGGCTTTTGCCTCTTTTGGCCCTCCTTCAACTCTCAAATCATTCATGGTGAAAGTCCAGACAGAAAGGGGGGGGGGGCAGTAACTTAGAGCAGAGGGTAGGTCAGAATCTAAGTAGGATGAGACGAACGCTCTGAAAGAGACTAATGTTTTGAAGCATTCCACCTCCCTCCAAATGCTTTTATGAGTTCTTGATACTTTTACTTTGTTTTGTGTGGAATTTTTCTATCACTGTTAAACAGCTATGCTTACTAAATGTTAACTTGTAATCAAAACTATTTAGAACTATTTCCTCGGTGGTTTTTCGTTTGTTTTTTTTTTTTGGCTGTACAGTTAATTTGTAAAATGCCTTAAACGTTACACTTATGAAATTCAAAGCTTGTAAATAAACTGTTCTTTGGCTAATAATGAGCCTAACTATTTAATTACTGCAGAGTTGAGAACCATTAGCTTGGCCATTTTTTGAAAATATCCCTGCAACTCAGAGGTGTAAGGCACTATGTCTGTTAGGGTTTTTTATCCCGTCCCCCCCCTTCCTCCTTTCTTTCCCACTCTGTTTTTTCTTGTTGGTATTTCTTTATTTAGTGTACTTTGTGGCCTGGTCATTTTAAAATAAGGAACAGGTGGTTCTGGCAGAATTGGAACAATATTTGCCTTGAATATGATGTCACATTACATCTAATTATAGGGGTGCCCATAGAAACATCATTACTCTTCTTGGAAAGATCAGACCCCTAACATTTTGTTCTGTAAACCCAGTTGGAAATTGGTCAGTGTGAATATTGGGTTGGCTGCCTTTATCCCAAAGTATTTATAATATCCTCCAAAAAACTCCACTTCCACATAGCAGGATTGATTAGTTTTTCCTTCTATAATCTTGGACTTTTAGGAATAGTACTGGATGTTAACATCTTAAAGGGAGAAGAAAGAATCCAAGAATAAATAATTTGTGTTTCTGTGGTGCCTTTCATAGGAAGACCTCAAACTACCTCATTAATGTTAAGACACATAAATCCCAGTGAGGTAGGTAGATAGGTAAGCTTCTTTGTAAAAAAGGTGTTCAGTCATGGTGAAGTCATGTGACTTGCCCAAGCTATTACAGCAAATCAGTGATAGCCTAAGCCACGGCTTTATGTCTGCAATACCACTTATGTAACTTTAGGGTGTAATACATCACTCAGGTGGGTGGCTTAGTTTACACGGATGTAAACATAGGTGTGGACTGTGCTATGTTGGCAAGAGAGCTTCTCCCTCCGACAATGCTACCGCTGCGCGTTCATCATCATCACATCCTATTACGCCTCTGGCGTTTAGTGCAGTGATGAAACATCTTCACTCTTGTCTGTTTTTGGTAAGTCTTTCAGTGGTTTCCCAGCTGTGGCCCATGTTTTTCAGCTCAGCTTCCACAGCTCTTCATCTTGTTTTCGGCCTCGTTTTCGCTTACCTTCAGGTATCCGTCTTATTGCTACTCTGGTGATGGAATCAGTTTCCATCCGAAGCACATGACTGATCCATCCCCAACGCCTCCTGGCAATGATGGTGCTCAGATCCTCTTGGCTGCACTGTGTCAATAGATCTTGGTTTGAGATTGTTCTAAGCCAAAGGATAGAGGATTTTTCTGATGCAGGTTGTATGGAATGAAGACAGTTTGGACATGTCCTACTCTCTCATTCCCCAGCATTTTACACTATAAAGTAGTGTTGAAAGCACGCAGCTCTGATAAATCTTGAGTTTGGTTTTGATGTTGTATTTTGATGATTTCCAGATTATATTTAAACTCCTGAAGGTGTTTCTGGCTTTACTGATTTTGTTCCGGATGTCCTGGCTTGTTCCACCGTCCTGGCTGATGGTGCTGCCTAAGTACGTGAATGTTTCTACATTGGTGAGAACATCCTCTATATGTATTGGTGATGGTGAGGCAATATTAAAGGTCATGATATCGGTCTTATTGCACTTGATTTTCAGTCCAATTTGCTGGCAGAATGCATTGAGTCAAGTTTTTTTTTCTTGTATGTGGTGTTGGGTATGTGATAGGAGAGTGACATCATCTGGGAAGTCCATGTCTTCAAGGGATGAGAAGAGTGTCCATTTAATGCCTCTTGGCATGTCTTCTGTTGTACTCTGCATTATCCAGTTGATGGCAACGTTGAAGAGGATTGCAGACATTGCATACCCCTAACGTACTCTTGTTTTGACTTCAAAACTGAGCTCACTGATCAACACTGCATGTAAAGTTGAAATAGAAACTTTTGATGACGTTGATTATACGGAAAAGAATTCCATATGCCTGCAGAATGCGCCATAGGCTGGTACTGTGAATGCTATCAAAAGCCTTCTCAAAGTCTATGAAATTTATGTAGAGTTGCCGTTGCCATTCTAACTGTTCTATTATGTTTCATAGAGTGAAGATCTGGTCTGGGCATCCACGCCCTTTCCGAAAACCAGCTTGCTGTTTTCTGAGAACGCTGTCAACTGCCTGAGATACACGCTGGACTATGATCTTACACAATACTTTGCTTGTCACAGATAAAAGTGTGATACCATGCCAGTTGTTACAATCACTGAGAGTTCCTGTCTTTGGTATCTTCACTATTACCCCATTGGTCCACACATCTGGCACTTTTTCCCTTTCCCAGGCTGAAGTAAATAGAGGGGCCAGAATAGATGCTGCTAATTTAGGATTTACCTTGAACAATTCTGCATTCAAGTTATTCTTGCCAGGAGCTTTCCCATTTTTTAAGGATGGCTTGAATGATCTCTTCCTTAGTTGGCGTGTCTGTGCGGATATCAAGATCATCTTCTGCCTCCTGGATGTTTGCTTCCTCTTTAAGTTGCTCTCGGTTCAGCAATTCTTTGAAATGCTCTGTCCAGTGTATTTCTATTTCTTTTTCTGTTGTTAGTAGGTCTCCTTGTTTGTTCTTGATGAGAGTGTTTGTTGGTGTCTGCCATTTACCACTGATAAGCCGCATCATTTTGTAGATGGTTCCTTGTTCACTACAAGCAGCTGCATCCTGTGCTTGAGTTGCCTTATTATCAACATAATGCAGTTTGTCCGTTCTCACAAGGTGTTTGACCTCCCCGTGTGCCTTGCTATACTGCTTGTGGTATTTGTCCTTTAGCTTCTGGGCTTGTGTGTCTAAAACTTTTTTCTTCAGAGCTCCTCTGGTTTCTATGGCATTCCAGGTGCTGGGTGTAATCTACTCCTTCCTTGTCTTGTAGCCTAGACAGGCTTCACTGCTCTGTTTATAAATTGCTTTTACTTTGTCCCATATCTTGTTCTCCTCATATGCATTCCCCTCCTCTTCATCAAGGGACTTTAGCTTGTCAATATCATAATGTCTATGTCCCTTGTTTGGTGGACACACACTCCTCAGTTTTAGCTTGATGGAGACTGTCACAAGGTGGTGGTCGCTGCCAACATCTGCGCCCCTTCTCACTTTCACATCTGTCAGTGAGCCTCACCATTTGCCATTGGTCATGATATGGTCAATCTGGTTCTTATTTTTGCCTTTTGGAGAACACCATGTCAGCTTGTGAATTTCACTATTTCAAATAGAGTTCCCGGGATGACTAGGTCATTCATATTACAGAAATCAACAAGCCTTTCTCCATTTTCATCATAGTGCCACACCCATGTCTTCCCACTGCTCTGTTGTTGTTTGTGTTGTCCTTACCAATCTTGGCATTCGGTCTCCCATGACAATACTTAGATTGTGGCGTGGTACTCTCTCTAACTCCACCTGTAGTGTAAGGTAGAATTTGTCCTTTACTTCTTCGTCACTGTCATTTGTCGGAGCATAATACTGAATCAGGGTGATATTATGTTTCCCTTTCAGTCTGGCTCTCATAAGTCTGCTGCTGCTGGATTTCCATTCAAGCAGGGAATGCTCCACTCCCTTCTTCAAAAGGATGGCAACACCTTCATGGTGTTGTCCTTCATCCCGTCCAGAAAACAGCAAAGTTTCTCCCAAGGCTGTTAATCTTCCTGATCCCATCCATCTGCTCTCACTGACACCCAGGATGTGTAAGATGTAGCTTCTTATCTCTGCTGTGACTGGAGTTAGCTTCTCTGCTTCATTAGGGGTGGATTAATTAAGTCAACAGAGCTCTCATCGGAGTGCAGCCATAGTCTTATATTAATTTAGTTTAAGTTGGTAACTTACTGCTTTGAGTTAAACTGAAATAAGCAAAGGTTAAACTGATTCAGGTACGTCTACATTATGGGGTTTGTACTGGTTTAAGTAGAGCAATTTTAAAATTAAACTAGTGTAGTTCTCTAGTATAGTAAAGCCTTCCCTCAGAATTTTCTGTAATGATAAACAGGACTCTTCATAATAAACAGTTTGATTTTAGATGTTTTAAATATAGGCAGTTAGACAACTTACCTTATCTTTACCAATTTAAAATCAGGGCCATACAAAAGGTCAATCCTAATACTATAAATTAGGAAGCCAAAGGGGAGAGTGTACAGAATAAAAATTTCAGTCATGTGACACGGTCATAGACCAGGAGATGGCACACTTCTCTTAGCAGTCATTGTTTGGGACTCACATGTTAGACTCTAAAACAGTTTGTCTTGATACTGTATTCTTATTATCTTTACCTTTTATTAAAGTGCTTTGAGGTCTATAGATTGAAGGCACCATATGAGCTAAACAGTATTCCTATTATGACAATCACTGTGGGAAGTATTACGCCATCATAAAATAGGCCTCTTCCTATTTTTAATTAATTTAAATCTATTACAAACTCAGTTTACACCTGCTTTGAATCTGCTAATGGATGGAAAAAATCATGCTTTATCCTTAGCTTTAGTTCTGTACTGCCACAGAAATCAAAGTCTAATATCCTGGAAGCTGTGTATTTAAATGGGAAAACATTTTCCTTCCCAAAAAGAGTAAATTTGTGCTAGCACATAGTGTTAGTCAGTATTCTCCTTTACTCTCTGATGTATCTGTCTGCAAGGAAGAGGTGTTGTGAGCCCTGAACACGACATTGCTGTTTCCAAATGTAAGAACAATCTTTTTGTAGTCACCAAGTGTACGTACAGTTGTAACTTCCACTTTGGACCAACCTTAATTGGTTAATATATAAAAATGCACTGGTCTGAGGATGTGTGTACAATATTTAAAGTCATGTAGCTTTTGAAGAACATCAGCAAAAAAGAAACTATAGTCTACACAAAAGGATAAATTCTTACAATATAAGTAGATAGCCTCACTAATCCTACTCATTACTGCCTTTGATACGGAAAGGTGCAACAGTATACGAGAATCCTCTGCCCTATGCAGTGCAAACCTCTACATATTTGCTAGCTCTAACTGTGAAAAATTCCAGAGGAGGTAGGATTAGTATGTAGGTATTTATTTTATCACTAGATCTTTCTAGGCTCTGCCATGAGAATGTGTGGTTTAACACACAAACCCAGTTAAGTAATAAATCATTTCCCACTCTTCATGATGATAAATGTTATCCATTTGTGGTATGTCTGACCTGAGAATGCAGTAACATAGTAAAATGTAAGCGTTCAGTACTGAGGTGTAAGATCTGGTATTTCATGTCTCTCCTACATCTCCCTCCTCTCCCCCCCACTTTTTTCATTAGAAGAAAAATTCCCCCTCCCTGCAGCCATAGCCATCTTTTCTTTGCCCTACCCACCACCAAACTAATGTGTTTACACTTATTCATATTTCTTGTTCCTTACAGGTGGTCTCTTCCTCCCTAACTCCAGAATTAAACTTACCGTAGTAGTGATCATTTTACATCCTACTATATATATACACACATATATATATACACACACACAAAACACCAAGGAAGAGAGAGAGTAAATAAGACAAGGGACAGAAGCAGAGGTAGTAGGGGGAAAAAAAGAAAAAGAAAAAAACCACACAGACCCCCACTACACAAACTACCAATCCTGTCCATACTCAAAAGTTTTTTTTTTTTTTTTTTACAAATGTGTCTTGAGAGAACACTTAACAGGAGTTGAGTTTGAGTTTCCTTATTGCTAATAATATCCACAAGTAAATGGATGTATTTGTTTTTGATTTTCTTGGTATAGCCAACTATGGTGCAGTGACTTAATTCCTCACTGTGCAAGGGTAGCACGGAATGGACCCTATTGCTAAAATAGCCAGGCATATTTTCATGAGCCATTTGTGCTAGTTATCTATGGTCCTATAACTGGGCCAAAGTTTTACATTCAAGAATAGTGTTACTGTGCTGTCAGAATGAGTAATAAAGAGGTAAAGAAACACTAGACTTAAAACTGCCTCTTTTTTAGTAAGCTATCATCTATCCAGCAAAGATTAACTGTTTAAATTAAATATGAATGGCAAGAAGTTATACTGAAAAGGGAAAAAGTAAGGAAAAAGTTTTGTCAAGAAGGGAAAATGAGGTAGTAAATTAACAGAGTTCTGCCCGGTATGTGAAGAATTTTAAAAGTATCAGGGTTTTTAAAAAAAAATAGCAAATTGAGTTGTGCACGTGAAGAATGTCAAGTGCTGGGTAAAGAACTACTGATTTACCTTTACTTGAAAGGGAACTTGAGTTGTTTCCTACTATAAATTTCTGCTTACTTATGCATAAACAGTCGGGCTTAGTTTTAGTCATCATTCAGCTCTACAGCTCTAGCTTTTCCAGTCATTTGTGGAGATGGTGCTGCTCTTTTTTGTAGTGAGCACTGGGATTCAGGATCGTAAGTGTCAGTTTAAATATAGTTTTAAAGGTGGCAAATGGATGCATAAAAGAAATGCAGCCTGTGGCAATGTATCTTTAATGTGATGTGCTTGGCACTAAAATGAACTTGCTGTGCCCCAATAAGATGGAGATTTAACCAGCTCATTGAGCCTATTGCTCATTTGCTTATTAGATTATACGTGAACAACCATCTCCCTCAAACAGAATTCTTCTGGGCAAGTGGTACATGTGTATTTCCCCCAACAGTCAGGAGAGAAAGCAAAATAATTATCTACCTACTCCTGGTCAGAAGAGGGAACACCTGGACTCCATCCCAAAACCATTAAGAAGGTTTTCCAGTAGTCCTTCCCAAAAAGGAAAATCTATATTTTTCCTTACTTTATAGTAGACCAGATTCTTTTAATCTCAACAAGCATTTGTTTTTAAAAAACACATTCCAAGCTGAAGACATGATTTTTAATTGTCTACATGAGGCCATTTTTACATTACAAATTTTACATTTTATTAGAAAAACAGATTTTACTATGTCAGTCTCCCTAGATTTCACTATAATACAGTTTACACAATAAGTACTGTACCTAAATATGAAGGTCATTCTCCAAGTACAAGGGACATACTTAAGGAATCACTTCATGGAGAGTTTTGTTAAGTGAATAATAAACCAACAAAATACAATGCAGATTTATTCAAATTTTGACTTACATACCAACGTTTCCCCCCCTACAAGATCTTATGTGTCCGGAGGACAAACTGCCTACTGCATAGGCTTTAGTTATCTGTGAACTTAAACAGAATTAAAAGCTGAATTTACCAGATAAGATACTGCATAAGTGTTCGTACAATGCATTTTTTACAAGGCAGCCTTTAATTACCCATTTTTCCACAAGTAAAAAAAAAAAATAATTTCAGCCTGTCACCATCTAACTACTTTCTTGTTTTTGACAAGTTTGTCAATACATGCACCAAGATCCAACTTGGGAGTAAATAAAACCACATTTGCAAGTTATATATGCAGTTTGGCTTTCAGTTACACAGCTTGCTACAATAGTAATAAGTTACATAAAAATGCAAAAATTTGCAACACGAAGGGAGAGGTAATTACAGCTTAATTTCTTCACACTGAAACAGAGTACAAATAGCTTATTTCTCACTTAATGGACTTTGCATGAATACTTGTCAAAATTAGGTATGGAAACCAGAGGATACTAAGGGCTTACATACTTGAAATGTTGTAACTAAAACCTGTGCCTTTTGTACATTAAAGGATTAACGATGCTGAATGTTATTTTAGCTCCCAGGCACTGAATCAACAAACCAATATGTAGTAACTGATGCTGGACCCCTTGGTGTCAATGCAATCAAAACTACATTTTGCAACAATTTTCTAGGTTTTATGGAAAATTCCAAATGTTCAAGATTCCTCTGAACTAACAGAGGATGGCACTTATTGCTGAACGAAGCAGTTCTATTGAAATAACATTAGGAAGGCCAGAGGGATATGAGGGGCATTTTTGATAACTAGATTAACTAGAAATGTCTCTGAGTATTTTAAATAAATTATCTGAAACCAACCTGCTCTTTGGAACCACAAATTTGCTTTCTTCTAAATCTCAACATTATGGGGTTAGCTTCTGCCCTTATAAATTGTGAATTGTAAATATATATTTTATATTATTAAAAATGTAATCCATATATTTGAAGAAAAGAATCAGTAGCAGCCAGCTTCTATTCCTCAAATTCTTTAAGGACACTTCAAGTTCTGCTTTTTGCACTTAAAAAGTGGTCTTTTACAGTTGTACGTTTTTAATAAAGTCTGGTAAATGTCTATCAAATAACATTAGCTGAAGAACTGGATTCATTGATTTAACTTTTTTTAAAAAAGCACAATATGCTGAAGAGGATGAAATAGCAAGATGTGATATTAGGCAGCTTGCAGTTAGAGATTGTAAATGTAAACTAGAAGCATTTACCAATTAGAGTTACTGGTTTGTGGCAACAAGCAAATTATGGATAGTTTTATAGGAGTAAAAGTCAGTTTAAATCAGTATGTACAAAACCAACATCCTTAAATTTCAGGGAAAAAATGGGGCCCTTTCTGAAGTCGTGTGCCCCTTATAATGAGCTATAAAAGCTAGTATTAGGCACCATCACCACTCTCCATAAACAATTTAGTACTGCAAAAAGTTTGGTCTATTTCATAAAAATACCCATCATACTTCATTGCTGAGGTTTCTCAGCTTTAACTTAAACCCAGTAACCTTATCAAATACTTTCTATTCAAAAATTTGGAAAACAGAAACTGGCATGTTTTATCTGTATGATGTAAACACACTAATGGCAACTTTTTTTTATGAAAGGATCATTTTTACATTTCTTGTAAGCATTTTGTCATCTCCCCCACAGTCTCACTCTTTAACTGCAGTTATTAAGCACAAATTGTACTTAATACATTTTACCCATTAGAACAGTCCAAATTAAAAAAATTACACAAGCAATGGGAAATAGAAAAATATTCCTTTTAAATACCATAATTAAGAAGAAATAGCTCTTATCTAACAGTATTCAACAAAATTTGAACTCTAAGGTTTCCTTGAAGCTAATATAAATAAAACATTGAGTTCAATAATGAACAGTTTATACTATATACTTATGAAAAAGTAAAACCAATTAAAAACCATATAAAACAAAGTTTTCGTAATACAGCCTAAGAATTAAGACTTCGAATTTTACTTCCAGAGAAGGATCCTAAATACCACCTGGTTCAGAGAAGAATGTGAAACCTTCAGACTGTTAAAGAAAAAAATGGCCGCAATATTGTTTTGATTCATTCAAACCTATCAGATCATATCTGTAAACTGTATGGCTAATTTTCAGCAAAACTAGGTTTTCTACTGCAATTTAGTACTAAAATACATCTAAACCTCAACTGTTAAGATTGTCATCCCACCAGAAATCTTTTTTAAAAAAATAAGCAAGTACTTTTACAGCTGTCAGCAAAACAATTCTTTTGTTAAAAGATCTTTAATTCTCACCTTTTGTCTAAAACGAATACATTTTAGCCCAAGCTATTCCATTTGTGCAAGTTAAAGTACAGTACATTTTGGTCAAAGTGTAACAATGGACAGATAGTGAAGCTGTTAGTGATTCTACACAAAAAAGGTGAGGTCTTTGCCCAGAGATTGATTTTTCAGACTGCAGAGTGCATGTATACTATAAAGTGCTTGTTAGTAAATTGTATTGGCAGTAGTTAGTCTAGATGTTCATTTATTCTTAAAAGCTTCATTTGGTAATCTATCCTTCCCTCCCCATCTCCCACCCACAGGAACAAGGCACCTTCAGATTTAAGGGATGTACTATCCAACTGTGAAGGGTTAAGCTAGAAAAATGTGTTCATGGTGGTGTTAAGCTGCTGACTACTTTTCACCATACACTCTCATCCACTGAGCTTTCAGGTTCATGCATTATTGAAATCACATTTGGAAGAAGCTTTACTTTTTGTTTAGACAGACAAATCTCACTTACAGAGATTAAAAAAAAGTTTTATACCCCAAACCATAAAATCATACTATCCTAAGGCATACAAGGCCTGCTTGTTGAGTGCTTTACTGTGACTTGGTAATTCTGATGTGAAATTTTAAATATATTTTGTCGTTTACATAGGGCCAGAAGTCATACTGATGCACTTAAGACACCAGATTTTATTTAAAAGTAGCAGCACATATTGTTTGGTGTTATTAGACCTAGTCACTTGTATTTTGCTTTTATATATTTGTCTCTACCATCTGCTACTCAACCTTACAGTTAATATTACTGAAGCAGATAATATGACATCTTAAAGCACAACTCAGCTGTTTTCTTGGAAGCATTAATCCCCATTTTATATTAATTATGGCCTGATAGAAGGAATTAGCCATTATAGCACTGAAATGGCAAGTAATATTTTAAAAGTTACTTATGAAGAATTATTTCTAATGGTAAAATTTAAGTTTTGGACTAGATTAATTTAAGACTAATCTTTTTCTAAGGGGCTTCTTCTGAAAGCCAAGTTGCAAACAGAGCACATCATTATCATTAGTGAACTTCCATATAAAACTGTGTTCAAATAGACACCATTTATCAGTTTTCCACAAACTGTTTTACACTTAAATTACAAAAGCAAGTAATCCACTAACATCAGGTAACAGTCACAACAATGGTTATAAACTTGTACAAGACATAGATACTAAAAATTGCCTTTATACCACTGTAGACGTGAAGGATCTTTTATGAGCAGGAGATACTCAGACAATTCAGACCAAATGTGACTTGGCCTCTTGAAAGAGTCTCTCTCATCACATCAATTTTGATAACTGTTGGGATTAAATGAACACATCTTAATTATCGACGGAGGAACTCTACCACTATTCTTCTGTTCAAGTTCTGCTGTCCTAGCGTTTAATCACCACTTGCTCGTATGCTCCGGAACCTACCCTGAAAAAATATTGCAAAACAAACAAGTTTTCAGTTCTAATTTAAATGGAAGATACCAATTAATACTGAATATAGAACAATGGAATTTTTGCTTGTTTACAAATTCAGAGAAAACACAAAATGAAAAGTGTTTTCAGATGTCTATTTGAATGTGTAAAACTGTTATAGTACAACAGCAGAACATGCAGGTTAGAAAATGCCTTATGCCATTGATCAATAATTGTTTTCATTTATATATTATAATATATTTATATTTTCAGGCAAGTGCAACAGATGATAATTTACTATAGGGAAGTTAAATAATTTCCCTAGTACACAGTGGTTATGTATAGCCTGTAGTTTAAAACATTTAAGTCTCACACAGCCAGTAAAGTTGTATTATTTACCAGAGAAGAAATAAAAGCATCAGTTCCCTCAATCTGGTTACAAGGAGGCACCTGTAGTCAATTATTGGATGGTATCATGGATTAGTTTTTGACTATGTCTACACAGCCCCAGAGTGCAGACTATGGGGGTGCGAACTGCAGCATGAACCAAATTGTTGACCTCTAGTTATCCTGTGTGGATGCTGCTGGTATGAACTAAAAAGTAGCTAGTTCACATTAACATAGACCTCTTTCAAAACAGGACTATGTTAATGCAAATTAGGTACCTTTCAGTTCATGCCACCAGTGTCCAAACAGGGCAGTTAGAAGGCAGCATGCTAGTGTGCACTACAATTCACAGCTCTGAACTGCAGGATCAGGTAGCCCTTAGACACAGAATTAAGTCTCTTGCTGCCTTCCCCCTTTACAGAGCACACTGTCACAACCAGAAAGAGAAAGCATGATCTCTTATCTGCAATTGGTTTACCTCTTCAAAATTACTCTTCGGTAGCAGCATCCTACACTACTACAAAATGCTTACTTTGCCATTTTATAACACCTTAGGCAGATGAACTGCTATCTCTAAATCTAACATCAGTCTGTACCACTGCTACCTCTGTATCGAACATCAGGACTGTACCACACGTATTCAGGGATTGATTGTTGACGCTATATTTCACTGCAAGTCCCATTCTGTATTGCTCAAGTGCAGCCAAACCTGGAATACTGCATTCAGCTCTGAGTATAAATGCCAGAAATCAGGAGAGGTTTCAGAGTAACATCTGTGTTAGTCTGTAATCGCAAAAAGAAAAGGAGTACTTGTGGCACCTTAGAGACTAACCAATTTATTTGAGCATGAGCTTTCGTGAGCTACAGCTCACTTCATTGGATGCATACCGTGGAAACTGCAGCAGACTTTATATACACACAGAGATAAGCTATTACCAGCAGGACAGTGGGGTGGGAGGAGGTATTGTTTCATATTCTCTGTGTGTATATAAAGTCTGCTGCAGTTTCCACGGTATGCATCCAATGAAGTGAGCTGTAGCTCACGAAAGCTCATGCTCAAATAAATTGGTTAGTCTCTAAGGTGCCACAAGTACTCCTTTTCTTTTTGAGAAATCAGGAGAGGTTTCAGAGAACAACAATTATCTGGGAGGCTAGAAAGATTTAAGACATAAGAACATCTATATCTGTATAGTCTGCTTGAGAGATCAAAAATGAAAGAAGAGGGAAGGGTATGTCTCAGAGTTTGCAAATATTTGAAGGATGAAGAAAAAAAGATTAATTATATGGAAATAAGAGTAGCAGCTGTGGGATTAAATTGAAGGGAAAAAACAAATTGAATATCAGGAAAATATCAGAGAGTTTAGATACTAAAGAAATAGTCAAGACTGACAGGAAAAAGCTTCCTAAGAGCAATTAGCCTATGGAATCATTAGACCCAAAAGAAGTCTATAAGGCCAACATTTTCAAACCTGGATGCTTACAGCTAGGTTTCTGAATCCATATTCAGATACCCAGACTGAAACTCGAGTCACTTCCAAGATGCTGAGCAACCCCAACTCCCAAATGTTCAGTACCTCTGAAAGTTAGATCAGTTAAATATGGATTTAGGAACTTAACTTTAAGCATCCAGGTTTGAAAATTTTGCCTTGTATTATCCATATCATCAGAGTCATTGAAAAAATGGGACTGGCATGTAACATAGACAAAGTACTCATAAAAACCTAGTACAATATGCCTTTGCTAACTGGTACCTAACAAGTATTAATTGTTCAAACTACATACCTATTGGGTAGATGATGACTTCCAAAAGAAGTACTCCCCCCAGGGCCCACAAATAATCTCAGCCCTTCTTCTACAAAGGAAAGAAGTTAACGTGTTTAAATATGACACCTTCAATGTTGACAAACAAATATTCTCTAAAGAATCTTTCTAAAAAAAGATTTTAAATCCATGAACTTTGTAAATGACATTTAAAAATGTTTGCATCTGAAAACAACTGGGACCCAATCATAATAAGCTGTGCTTCAGGGAAGGCAGTTTTCTTGTAGGATTGCCTCTGCCCTTTGCTGCACAGACTTAGTTAAAGTGATGGGCCCCAGGGGCACAAAGCCCAGCAACCCTCCCTGCCTCTCAGGAGACAGCATCAGCCAGGAGTTTTCCTGGATTGGTCTATAAACACTCCCTACTCGCACTGGGAGTGGGAGCTAGGGGTGTGTTCATTAAATTAGTGCATTTGGGCCTCTACTGTACATCATCTTTTCAAGTTTTTACTTGTTTTCCCCATATATACCTTCTGCACTGGAGTCTAAACTGAAGTCTTGACTCTGCAATATTTTTTCAACGATATCATCTGCATCTACTCTAGTGGCATCAACCCGCTTCAATTGTGACTCTACAGAGTCTTGCTTCACTGGATGCCTGTCAGGATAAATACATGTAGAGATTCTAAAAACTAAAATTGTCAATACATTTAATTCAGAGAACTGTCACTATAAGAAGCCTTTCAAGTTATGTTAAGTGTACCTGCCAAGTTTTTCTGAAGATATCTCTTTAACAGGAGTATAAAAATTATCATCAGTTACTTTTGGTTCAGTCTCTTCACATGGCTCTAGAATACTTCCAATTCCTGTAGACGTACTTCCCACTGAAGTGTTTCTCCTATGGCAGAGATCAGAAAAACTGGATGATCTGGAGTGGCATGTGCTATAGCCTATTGGAAAATAGAGAAGAGAGCTACATTAGTTAAATTATTAATGGCCAGGGCTGTGCTTTTCCCCCCACTATTTGGTTTGTTTTTTCTCCGACGAGAGCCTACAAAGGTTTTAAGAAGCTACATACACTCTCACACTCTATCCAATTCACTTAGTATATTTTCCTTTGGCTTCTTTATCATTCTTTTCTCTGCCTTCTTGGATGGTATCTTCATCAGCTTGGACACATTCTGGGGTTTCTTTTCAGATTAAGAAAGAAGTGTATTAAGTAGAAATGCATTTTTCCATGTGGATGACTGTAGCTATTATCATCAGATCTTTTTCATATCTGACTGACTAATTTTGCCTTTCAGTGTTGGATTTTTTCAGGTCTTCCTTTACATTTTTTTCTTCTATTTCTTCACTTCCTGCATCTGGAGACATATATCCAGAGCAAACATGCTTTGGTAATTTTGTTCATGTAAAAGAAGGATGAAAATTGATAAAGTTCAAGTCTTTCCCTTTCAGTATTTTATGGCATTATCATGGATTGATTTTTGCCAGTTTGTGAATTTTGAAGACAAATAATTTCAGGTGCAGTATCTGATGTTGAAGAGCTGTTGGAAAAGGAACATAATGGACTTGCAAAAAAATAAAAAAGTTCCTGTTGGAGGTTTGTCTCCTCATTGTTCTGCTCCACCATTTCAGACAACTTAATTCAACTTACACATTTGATCTTGACTCAGAGTAATCTAGTTTTCAGCCTTTGGAATGAGCATGAATCCTTTCTATCTTGCTCATTTACCAACTCTTAGAAATGTTTTCATTTTACTTTAGAAGAAGGATTCCTAGTTTCTATTACTTGATTTTATTCAGTTGCTTCTTCCTTGTCACTTCTTTCAACATTAGGCAGGTGGAATCAGATAAAGTCCTACAATGATGGCTGGTAATCACTAGTCGTTCATTTGTGGTATGATCAGCAGCTTAAATGTCTACTACAGTTAGAAGTAGAATTTACCATTTAGCGAATTCAATACTTTGAAGAATGAGAAATAAGGTGAGCTAGCCAGCTTTCTGCAGAACCATGTTATTAGATACCCTTCCAGATATTACTAGAGTCTAAAAAACTCAAGGGCTTGATTTTATAACTACCCAATCCCCTCTTCAACTGATTGCATGCATTAGCCATGACCCTGCCTCCAATCACCAGTAACTCCACCCATTGCCTCCTAGGCTTTTAATTCTCATTTCCTAATAGACATAACAATCCTGGTGTTTTCATCATCATTTCCCTTTTTACTTTTTAAAACGCCTGAAGCTTTTAGTCACAAATTAGAAACAGGTTCTAACGTCAGTTATTTGTTTTCATATACACTATGTCCATGTAAACATTTCCAAGTGGCAGAGTTAAAAAAAACAAACCTCCCCCTTTTCCAAAAAAATAAGTCCCCCAAAAACCAGTAGGTGGGGTTTTTCTTGATTAAAAAACAAACCCACACAAAACCGTTGGTAGTTTGGTTTTAAAAGGGTTCACAATTCAAAAGCCCGAACTAGGTAGAATGTTTCTTTACACACACAAGCAGCCTATTTACATCAAAATGCTTTGTGAAGCTTCTGAACTACCAAAGCTAATAAAAATAACTCAAAGGAATTCAACATCAACTTCTACCTGACAATTTTGATTGCTGGCTTGCATAGCTTGATGTTCTGGAATGTCCACATGCACCAAGTTCATCTGGGAGTGACGCACTCTTTGCTGAGAGATCTACAATAAATGGCAATCAGAAAATATTGCTGAATCCACCACTCCGTTTTTGGCCTACAGCCATTATCAGACTGAGATGTCAGATCTCACAAGATAAGCAGAATGGGACTTGATACCAGTTAGATAAGAAACCTCTAAGGAAAATCCAGATGCTTCAAGAAATGTCAGCATTCAAGTACATGATACTCTCCTGGACTATAAATAATTACTGATTCAAAGGAGAGAGTATCAGAGGGTACACAATTGGACAGCTTTTGGTTGAAATACATTAATGAACACAGGCAGCTGGGCGTTGAGTTAAGAGCCCATGGCACTTTCCCCAGAAAAGCAGTGTTAACCCAGATGTGCTGGCCACTTTTCAGTCAGATACTTTTATAAAATTCTCTGTAGTTTCAGTTGACAGAATACCATTTCCTGTCCTAATCTCTGTCTAATATTGATGTGCATATTGTGTGATATAGTAAAATATATTGAGGCTCACCCTAGAGTTGCAGAATTTTAATAGTAAGTGAACTGATTTCTATCAGCTTTCAGTATGACAAATGCTAAGTGATTCTTAAACTTGTACCATTCAAAATCTTATTCAATATCTATCCATAATGCACCAAATCACAAAAGAGTTTAGCTAATATTAAGGGCCAATATACCCATGAAAGCACGATCATTCATAAATTAAAGATTAAGGGCCAGATTCTGCTCTTAAGTACACTGGTATAAATCCAGAGTAATGGCACTGAGATTTGCTTAAGTAACGGCAAATACGCTCATAAAATATTTTGAATTTTAAAAAGGGACATAAGCAATTGATCCGATTTCCTTTTCTTTCCCACTTCCAATAGAAATACTGCTCCATTACACCAGTGTAAACCCAGCATATCAAATGAATTACTCTGCATGTACATAATGGTACCAAGAGCAATATTGCTCAACAAACAGAGCAGAAAGGGGATTTTGGATAAAATATCCATGTCTGTTTAAGATTCAGAATATTTCATGAAATGTATTTGCTGCTGCTTAGGTCTCAAACAATAGTAAAACCAATAGCATTATTTTATACCTGATACACCCAGATGTACCACTTTCAAGTTCTCTCCACCTTTCCTGTCTTCATGTAAAGATTCTGATTCTCCAGCAACTGCAATGGACATTCCTGTGGAAGGAGGCCTGTAAGCAAATGCACAGAGATCAGGGTTTGCTTTACCTGTGCTTCTGTCTTTTTGGAAGCATCATCATGATTTGGGGGTGGGGAATCATAGGTTCAATTTGCATTGGACTTCACTGGCACTTAATAAGACTGTAGTATCAATAAATTTAGGAACACACTCCCCTAGTTCCCTTTGTCCAAAACTGTTCAAATTCAGGGTTCTTTGCAAAGTTCATCCATTTACTCAGCCTTCTGGGGAGGACTGAAACTTCTGGAGGATCCATGGAAAGATGCAGATACATCTTGTTGAGAGTTGACTGTTGGTTGTTATTTTTTTAATTGGAAGGGGAGGTGTTTGGTTTGGATTTAGTTTTTAATTAAAGTACTCTGAGCCCAGGATAGGCATTTTGAGTGTATAAAAATGTTTCTATCCTTGGCAGAACACACAGGTTCAGTAAGAATAACCAAGTGCCCAGTGTCCCCTTTCCATAACCTTTTACATTACTAGAATGTAAATTTGTTTGCAGGGATATAAAGCCAGACACTTGACTCCAATTCTGACTTAAAATATACATGTATAAGACATTATTAATTTGTTTTACTTAAAGAGAGCCAATGTGGAATGAGTGACATTTAATACCACAGCACTAAGCTTATGATTACATGATAGCAGGCTAGTCAAACAATAGCAGAGTTGAGTTGTTTGGTGCATTTCCAGTTGGAAATGCTTTTCATGGCCTGCAACAGCAATAATAATTTAACAACTGCCTCAATGACCTCACCCACGTACATGGGGTCTATGGACAATGACAATGGGTAGCAGGCGTATTTCCTATTAAAATCTTAATCCTTCCCTAGGATTTTTTTTAGGTCAAATGCATACCTAAGCAATAGGTTTGGTTACACACACCCTCTCCCTCACAAGTAATAGTGATAAAGATACGTACAACCAGAAACAGTTCAAAATATAAAAATTTCATAACTGAGCTACCCCATACCAAATATTCAACCAACTATACTCAGGGAGATAGAGTTTATTGAACACAAACTGGTTTCACTACAGATGGGTATCTACCACAAAATCATGGAGTTGGAGAGCCTCTGTGCAGTTGAAGAGGAGGAGGAAAGTCTCAGGGAAGGAGATAATCAAGCAGGAGCAGAAGGAAACTATCCCATAGTTGGGAACCTCTTTTCAGATGTCATGCTATCCTCTCACACTGAGGATACCCCTCTGGGGGAGGGTATCCAAGTTATTAGGAAGAGATAGGTAATAGTAAAAGTGATTATTAGCAATACAGATAGTAGGGTTTGTGATGACTGGGAGAAGCACATGATGAGCTGCCTGATGGGTGTGAAGGTTGTGGACCTCTCGAGGCATCTAGATAAGCTTACATGCAGTGCTAGGGAGGAGCCAGTGGTGGTGGTGGTACAGATAGGCAAAAATGACAAAGATAGGAGAGAGATCGTGGAGGCCAAATTTAGGCTGGTAGGTAAAAGATTAAAGTCCAGGACCCCCATGGTAGCATTCTCTGAAATGCTTCCAGTTCCACACCCAGAGCCAGCCAGATAGGCAGTAGCTGATTTTCATTTGATTAGAAAATTTGAAAAAAGTTTAAATTTTCTAAGGAAATAGCCAGCTAACCAAAACAAAACTAAAAACAAAACCCCACAATCAGCTACAATATTTGCCGGGTTTGATTTGAAAGTTTAGTATTCCAGGAAAGAATTAGATCATCAGTTTGGAAGAGAAGATCAAGACTGAATAATTTTGTCAAGCCATCGTGAAGTAAAATACAAGCTTTAACACATAACCGAGAGATTCTTTTTGCTTTTATTACAAGCCCCTAACATCAATTATACAACAGAAATTGACTTTATAGTAGTCCTATAACAGGGCTTTAAAGAGCCTGATCATTAATTTTTTTCTGGAGATAACGTTATCCATAAATCCCAGATACACTTTTTATGGCAAAAAACAGAAAACTCAATTTAAATGTTGATTTCAACTTTATATGTACTAGTGTACAGAGAAAAGGAATACATTATTTTATTAGCAAACAGGCTAGAATTTAGTAGCCTGTTGGGAATCACTGCTCTGAGTAATATCAGGTTAATGCAATTAGTGCCAGTAACATATGTAGACATGTGCCAAAAGTAAATATAGGAGTGTGCAATAAACAGAGGTAAAACAAACTCTGCCCTGCTAAACAAACTAAGATAATACATTTTCATCTCCTGTCCACTATGTAGTCGGTGAAATCCTCATCCTTCCACTCTGGCCCATTTATACCAGGTTAAAAAAGGGGCCCGAGCAGTGTACAGTGACTCTATTAGCCCTGGATCTGACCGGGGAGAACTCCCGCACTGTAGGAGCCAAGGAAGATTGCAGGCAGGGCATCCTCTGAGGACACCCTCACAAGCCTTAGTGTAGGGGATATGGCCACAGCATGTAACTCTGCAAAGATTCTGGTTGCCATAACTTAAACAGTCCTTTCTACTGTCTACATTACATCAGAGTCTGCTTTGAACCTTGGAGCAACCCAGAATCTGGAGGGTGCAAATGGTAGCCTTAAAGCCACATCAGCTCCACACCTCATATTAGGCTGAGAATACTGTGCTGCATCTTTTAGAATCCAGTCCAGAATATCTCCCAGTATATTTTATTTTAATATTTAAATTTTTATTAGTTCATTTTATATTCTGCACAACAAATAAACTAGGGCTGTCAAGTGACTAAAAAAAAATTAATTAATTGTGTAATTAATCGCAGAGTTAAACAATAATAAAATACCATTTATTTAAATCTTTTTGGTTGTTTTCTACATTTTTAAATATATTGATTTCAGTTACGACACAGAATAAAAAGTGTACAATGTTCACTTTATATATTTTTTATTACAAATATTTGCACTGTAAAAAACAAAATGAAATAGTTTATTTCAATTCACCTAATAATCTCTTTATCATAGGTTTCAGAGTAACAGCCGTGTTAGTCTGTATTCGCAAAAAGAAAAGGAGTACTTGTGGCACCTTAGAGACCAACCAATTTATTTGAGCATAAGCTTTCGTGAGCTACAGCTCACTTCATCGGATGCATACTGTGGAAAGTGTAGAAGATCTTTTATACACACAAAGCATGAAAAAATACCTCCCCCCACCCCACTCTCCTGCTGGTAATAGCTTATCTAAAGTGATCACTTCTCCTTACAATGTGTATGATAATCAAGTTGGGCCAGCAGGAAAGTGGGTTTTTGTGTGTATGGGGGGGGTGGGAGGGGGGTGAGAAAACCTGGATTTGTGCTGGAAATGGCCCAACTTGATTATCATACACATACACGAAAGCTTATGCTCAAATAGACTGGTTGGTCTCTAAGTTGCCACAAGTACTCCTTTCCTCTTTATCATAAAAGTTGAACTTACAAATGTAGAATTATGTACAAAAAATAACTGCATTCAAAAATAAAACAATGTAAAACTTTAGAACCTACAAGTCCACTCAGTCCTACTTCAGCCAATCGCTCAGACAAACAAGTCTGGTTACAATTTGCAGGAGATAATGCTGTCCACGCATCTTATTTACAATGTCACCTGAAAGTGAGAACAGGTATTTGCATGGCACTGTTGTATCTGGCATCGCAAGATATTTACGTTCCAGGTGCGCTAAAGATTCATATGTCCCTTCATGCTTAAGCCACCATTCCAGAAGACATACGTCCATGCTGATGACTGGTTCTGCTCGATAACAATCCAAAAACAGAGCAAACCAACGCATGTTCATTTTCATCATCTGAGTCAGATGCAGAAGGTTGATTTTCTTTTTTGGTGGTTCGGGTTCTGTAGTTTCTGCATCGGAGTGTTGCTCTTTTAAGACATCTGAAAGCATGCTCCACACCTCGTTCCTCTCAGATTTTGGAAGGCACTTCAGATTCTTAAACCTTGGGTCAAATGCTGTATCTATCCTAAGAAATCTCAGATTGATACCTTCTTTGTGTTTTGTGAGATCTGCTGTGAAAGTGTTCTTAAAACGAACATGTGCTGGGTCATCATCCGAGACTGCTATGACATGAAATATATGGCAGAATGTGGGTGAAACAGAACAGGAGACATATAATTCTCCCCCAAGGAGTTCAGTCACAAATTTAATTAACGCATTATCAGCATGGAAGCACGTCCTCTGGAATGGTGGCTGAAGCATGAAGGGGCACATGAATGTTTAGCATATCGGGCACGTAAATACCTTGCAACACCGGCTACAAAAGTGCCATGCGAACGCCTGTTCTCACTTTCAGGTGACATTGTAAATAAGAAGCAGTCAGCAGTATATGTCCTGTAAATGTAAACAAACTTGTTTGTCTTAGCAATTGTCTGAACAAGAAGTAGGACCAAGTGGATTTCTAGGCGTTAAAATTTTACATTGTTACACAACTGCACTCAAAAACAAACAAAAAAATCTACATTTGTAAGTTACACTTTCATGATAAAGAGATTGCACTACAGTACTTGTATGAGGTGAATTGAAAAATACTATTTCTTTTGTTTATCTTTTATCATTTTTATAGTGCAAATATTTGTAATAAAAATAATATAAAGTGAGCACTGTGCACTTTGTATTCTGTATTGTAATAGAAATCAATATATTTGAAAATGTAGAAGAATATCCAAAAATATTTAATAAGTTTCAATTGGTATTCTATTGTTTAACAGAGCGATTAATTTTTTTAATCACAGTTAATTTTTTTTAGTTAATTGCGTGAGTTAACTGCGATTAATCGACAAACCCTACTTTATTCACAAGGGGACTGAACTTTGATCCAGATTAAGGCTCAGAAAGTAGGAAAATAAGATTAGAAATCTTCAAGGAGAAGACATCTGAGATACACTGACAAAATAAGAAGGAAGACAGCAATTTTTTCAGATTACTATTATTCTCCTCTTTGTTCTAGACTAGTTTTTAATCTTTGAGTGTCACCTAAGGTTTTTCTATCTTGTCCCATTGGATATTGTTTGAAAGAACTAAAAGAATAGTAGCCAACAATATAAATGGAAGAATTCTATACAATATTTTGAGTTGGTGCTCAGCACAATATACTGTTAATAAAAACATATCATGTAACAGAATCACACCCCATCCTTAACTAGTTTAGTTAGACTGTCTGTCTTTCTCTTCCCCCTTTAAGTGCCCATTATTCTGGATTTATAGCTTGGTATGTAAACAGTGGTTGAGCCTAAAACTGGCAATCTAAGATTTCAGTTCAGAGAGGAGGGGATTTATAAATCATCCTAACATCTAGTTCACCTATTTTGAAGTTACAAATGTGTACATGACATCCAAAAGTCTTACCAGTTCAAATACTGTCTTTTTTTTTTAAATGAAGGCAAGTGTATAATTTTGTATTGAAAAGAATACTAAAGAATATTAAAAGAAAGCAGCAGACCATTATGGGAGGGAAGGAAAGATACTTCTTTATATGAACTTCGAAGGATTAGTTTTTCTCCCGCCTATCCCTAAACAGCAGCTCTTTATTTTGGACAATTGCTAAACTGGCTCAAGGGTCATGATTTTAAACATGTAAATCTTTTTGATTTGCAGTTGCTTTTACTTTTTGACAACAAAATATTTTGAGAGATGTACATGTAATCAAACATTAACTTCCCAAAACCATGTTCAAATTTAAACAAAGTCATATCTAGAACCTTGCATTTACAGGATGTAATTTCATTTGAACTGCAGCCTGGATTCAACAAAAACCTCAGTACAAATAAAGTTCAAATTACTTGAATGGTTTAAACATAAGCCTGATAGGTCTGGTTGAATAAGACAAAAGTGTTTAATAGCTAAGGCTGTGAATCATTCATGGAGGTCATGGAAGTCAGGGCTTCCATGACTTCCTGTATAATCAGTGAATTTTGCAGTTGTAGTGCAGCTGACCTCAGGACCACCCCAGCAGCAGGGGAAGCCCCGGGGCCAGCTGCACCAGCCATTGCTCTGGCAGCCCCAGGCACCTTGTCCCTGGTGCTGCCCCAGGCTGCTCCCCTCCCGGACCAGCAGCAGGGGCACTGGGCTGCCCCTCTGTCCCACCCAGCAGAAGCATTGCCCCGGGCTGCCCTGCCCCCAGCAGCAGTCTTCAGGAACGTCCCCTTTCCAGCAGGTAAGATTTAGTCACATGTATTTTTAGTAAAAGTCATGGACAGGTCATGGAGCTGTGACATTTTGTTTATTGCCTGTGACCTGTCCATGACTTTTACTAAAAATACCCGTGACTAAAATGTAGCCTAATTAATAGCTTTTAAGTGCAATTAGAAAATCTTGCCACAAATTTCAAAAAGCCATTTGGAACGAGAATTGAAGATAGCTTGTCATTTTGAAGAGACTGTAAGTGCTTTGTACATCTTTACAAGCCAAAAAAGTAGCATTAGGTTTTGTGCTGTTCTGGTAATATGGTATGTCTTACAATGATGCATCTAATATTTAAAAGCTTTTCCATTTAATGTTAATGAAAGTGGTCTCAAAAAAGCACATTTTAAAAATAAAAAACTAACCTCCAGAGTCCTACAAATATGATTTATGTTGGTAACGCTGCATAGTATCTCCATTCCTACTGACCAGGTTATCTAAATTGTGTTTAGCAAACTGTGGCTTTGCTGGAAACAGGAATTTTCCCAATTGCACTTTTACAGTTAGGCCACCTGCCAAGCTTGTATGACTCAGAATAAAAAGGAAAGGAGGCAAAATTTATCTTACTCATAACTACATTTTTCCCTAAGGTGCAGCACATGATTTTCTGCTATGTGGTTAGCTGCAGAAGTAAACACACAGTGAAGTAGAGCTATTATATTCCCTTAGCTACAAATCAAATACGAGGCCACAGAATCCTTGTAACAAAGCAGTGTATTTTCCTCACTACCACCTCCCTTCCCAAAGCATGCATGCCATTTTTTGCTATCTTACACAATGTCCTTGGTAACAAATCTTTCTTATACGAAATCAGACCACACAAACTTTTGAATTTTAAAGAAATCATTTATAAACCAATAAGGTTTAGTTACTGAAAGATGTAGTAATACGTTTTCTAAACGCAGGCATCAATGGAGTTCCTCTCCACCAAGCAAGTTTACATAGGCTTTATGCAGGGAACAGTATTTGCCTCAAGTGTTTTTCTGAATTTCTATACCGTTACACCTTTAAAATTTGATACAATATTCAAGTAGAGAATAATAAAGTATTTCAAGGTAATGAAAAAACTGCCTCTCAACTACCAGTATTTATATTCTATTAGTCAATATTCATCTTCCATTTAAATTTTTCATGTTTCTTTAATATTGTCACTTTGAAGATAAGGATTTGTGCATGCACAACTTTAAACAAGAGTTGAGCCACTAAATTACAATTGAAATTCAAGACTGCATAGCGTTCATAAACTTACGTTTTAAAACATGGGTCTCCGGACATTAGCTGCATGCTGATCAATACCTACAAATCAGGAAAAATAAGACACATGAGCAAAACAAAGAAAACACTGTAAGTCAGCAAAGGAATTGGTCTGTGATGTTATATGGTGTGTCAATAAGTAATACTACCAAATTTGCATTTAAATTGAAAATGTGTGTGTGTGTCACACACACACACACACACACAATGGCCACATGGTTCTGTAAAGAAAACTAATTGTGTCCAAAATAATACTGGTACAGAAGAGAGTTAAACCACTATAAATCTTACATGACAGTTTTTTAAACAAAGCAAAAGCTACAAACTAGTGTTTGAAATCAATTACATTATCTCATTTCTACCTTAGGATTCTATAAAAGGACACTAGACAATACAATAAAAATAAGTATCAACAGTAGGGGGTTCAAGAAAGAGAAGGACTGTAGGAGATCTCATCTGTCCCCCTAGATCAGCAATGTGGATGTACAAGGAATTCCATTTGTACATACACCAGCAGCAGGCACTTTACTTCACCGAATCATCATTTATCAAGAGTTGCTTATTAAATTGTCAAAAGTGGTTGTGCTACCCTCATTGGGAAAGTCACAAGTGAAGGCAACTACAAAGGCAAATGATGACATCAAACATCCATGAACACGGCGAGTCAGGACTCATTTGACCAAAAAGTGAGCACCATGTTTTCATGAATGTTTTCTGGACTAAAGAAACATGTTTTGGAGAAGCCTACGACTGTCTCAAACAAGCAAAAACTGAAGACCTAAACTGTATAGTTACCTGTGTGACTGATCAATCCCAGTGCCCCAACATCACAATTTAATCAAATTACACAAAGCTGTCCCAAATTCTACTGATCCAAATGGATTAGAACAGAAAAGGATGGTGGTTCTAGATCACTCTCAGGGGTTCAAGATTTCAAATATTTCCACAAATTCTTTGGCACTGGTTAGAGAGTGAGTAGAATCCATCACAATCCATGACTGAATGTTAAAGCTGGCTCATTCTTTACAGAATTAGGCAAGCCAACTAAAGAAAACTACCCTGAAAAGAACTAACTGTATAGTTACAAGAACATATAACTGTTACAGTATTTATATAAACTATGTCTACGCTAGACTCTTTGATTGTCTTCTTATATTGAATTTACTTTGCATTGCCCAATTCCTATTGGAATCAGAAACTAAAATTAATTTAATACTTAAAAATAGTTCTCCTATATAGCTCACTAATCAGAGTTCCAAAACTGGCAAAAATAATCCACCAATTTGTTGCTTGTGTGGATGTCACTTGGTTCTCAAAAATAAGGCTAAGATTTTCACTGCATTATATTACTTACATGTCCAGTCTTCCTCCAGTAAGAGTGATTACTGACAGAGAGGATTTTCAGCAACAGCAAATATATTTTAAACCTTGTTAAATGCTTGGCTGTAATGTTTATGGTTTTCAGTTCCACAACATATTAGTTCCTGTTTTTCCCTTATGCAGTTAATAAAAATACACTTTTACCTCAAATAGTATGATGGAAAAAAAAAAACAAACCATGAATTACTTTGAGAATGGAATTATCTTGTCTGGTATTTTTGGTATCATAACCTTCCAATAAACAGCGACGAGTGGTATTTCCCGATCCAGCAAACTCTGCAAGGTTTAGGTCTGCAAAGCCCAGCTATTAAGAGAGAAGGAAGAGTTAGATATCAGAATATAATCCAGGGCCAGTTACTGTATGCACAATAATTAGTACTAGTTATTAGCCTTTAATCACACTTGAATGAGAAGGATTCATGCAGAAGGGATGGATTCAAAAAAAAGAAAAGAAAAGAAAAGTTACATTAGAAAAGAAAAACAAACACAAAAATATCAGGTCTACAAAACCTTGTAAATATTGTTAGAATTGATACTGTTTAATATGATTAAATGCCAAATGCTGCTCAGCTGTACTCTTAGTTTCAACTTTCACCTAAAAAAACCCTAGGAAGGCTTTCTAAATATTTAAAATCCCATACACGCAAAAAATATAGAAGTAAAGACTTCCATCATTCTTGAGAGGCAAAGAAAAACAAACTCCAAGAGAGGTGGAGGTGTGAGGGGGACATTACTATACAAAATAAGTATGTCCAAGCTACCGTTCAAATATCAGTACCTCTACAAAAATAGATGAGCTGGAAGATCATTTTTGGTATTAGAATGATAGGTATTCTAGCCTATTATTAAGATAAATTATATAACGAGCATAAGACTGCAAGAAGGAAGTGTCAGTTTATGGAATAGATTATGTCCATTTACCTTTGCATATGCCTTTCCACCTTTTAACTCCTGCAAAAAAAAAAAAAAAAAACACACTAGTAACTAAAAAAGTCATAAAAATTTAAAATACGGACGCTCCCTGAGTTATGCAAGACCCGACTTATGCAAATCCGCATGTACAGAAAAAGCTCCATAAACTAGAAATAGGAGGGTTTGGGGTTTTTTTTTGTTTTGTTTTTTGTTTTGCATGTAATGGTCAGGTATACATTTCCGACTTACGCAAAACTTGAGTTACGCAAGGCATTCCGGAACGGAATGATGGCGTAAGTCGGGGAGCGTCTGTATTGCCTTTTTGAAGGAACCCAACACGTACACATATTTTAAGAGATATCTGAACACAATATTGCCATAGTATTAGTCTGTTGTATTGCTAATTGTAACAGGAACAGACCTTGTGTGCTTCTCCCAGCTTCTTCTCAGGGCTACCCAGGGACCCAGCAGGAAACCAAAAGAGATCACCAGGAGGGGAGGGGAGAAGTAAACTGAAGAAACCCAACTTCTCCCCATCCAAATGGTGAAAGGGTGTGGATAACCTCCATCACTGTGGGGCCCACCAACTACATACCCTGGTTTGTGAAATAAGCATTTTTGCAAAAAAACAAAATTTCTAACACCTACCCCTGAACGTTGAGGAACCAGCTGGTAATTAAATAAAAATACAAAAGTCATCCAATTTATTTTCTAGTGCATACAGTTGGATGGCTCCCAAAACAAAACAAAAAAATCCCTGCTGCCTTCACAAAGTCACCTCAGGAGAGCCATACAGCTGTTCAGTGCTACAGCACCAGTTTGTTTCTGCTGCTGGGGTAAGAGATGCAGGAGATGCCCTTCTGGAGATCAGGAAAATCAAGCCAGTACATGGCACAAGTTCAGGCCTCTAATGGTATGTCTACACTACAACTGTGAATGAGTTTCCCAGCTCAGGTAGACAGACTTGTGGTTGCGGGACTTGAGCTAGCATGCTAAAAATTGCTGTGTGGACACTGATTCTGGCAGAGACTTAGGCTAATCACCCAAGCTCAAGTCCATCTGAGCCACTAGACTTGAGCTCAGAAAGCTAGCCTGTGTCTTTACTGGAGCCACAATGTCCACACAGCTATTTTTAGCATAGTGCCTTCAGACCTGCTAACACAAGTCTGTCTACCCCAGCTGGGAGGCAATTTCCCAGCTCCAGTGTACACATACCCTAAGCTTGCTGCTTCTTGCTCTGGACTTCTATGCACTGCATCAGTCACTGACCAGGAAGAGTTGGGTGTTTCCCAGGAAGTGAAGCCAGCTGTTACTGGATGAAAGAATAAGCAGTTTAAATATATTACTTGTCCTTGAGTTCTTGTTTAAAAGTGAAGGCATTACTGTTTCCTCACTCTAATCTTTTCAAAAAACTCTGAATTCCCACAGCAGTAGAGAAGATCTGTCTCTGGCAGAGTAGAAAGATGCAGTCACCTTGTTACAACTGCCAGAGGTACAACTGAACACATTCAATCTGCAGGCTCTTAAAAAATTTCTGCTACATTTAGTACCTTAATATAATTGAAGATAAGTTTTATAACGTGAGAGAGTTTAATCCTTCTGTAACTATGCTGAAACTGCATCTGCACTGACCTACCTTGGTTATATTACAACATAAATTATTAAAAGAAAGTTATCTTGTTTGATAGCTATCTGAAAATACCAGTGCATATATAAAACACTATGAATGTTCCGTTTGAAATCATACAAATTCTTTGGGCTTCATATATTAACATCATACTTGAAAAATCATATGACAAAAGTAGCAATGTACTTATGCTGCTTAAGTTGTGAACCAGCAAAACCACTTAAAGAGAGTGTGCTTGTGTGCTTCTCCCAGCTTCTTCTCAGGGCTACCCAGGGACCCCATTAGGAAGCCAAGAGAGATCACCAGGAGGGGAGGGGAGGGGAGGGGAGGGGAGATCTTGCACACTGGAGGTGGTTCTTAGTTCAGAACTAATTTTAAAATTCATCATAGCTGGCTGTTATGCCATTTAGCTTGCATAAATTATGTTAATTGTTACAGCCCCCTCAAATTACAATATGTGAATTAGAATTAAGTAAGCAATGGTCAGATGACAAAACTATGTTTACTAATAATGAGTATTTTACGTGGCTACAGGTACAATTCATTTCCTAATGTCTGCTAGCTCTATAAAAATAGAGAGGAGAGTAGCAAATGATGAGAGCTACTGTGGGAAAAAAATTATGGTCTAGAAGAGGAAAAATGCTGTTTTTACCTTCCGTACAGATACTCGGCAGGTGCAAGGATCCAGAATGCCTGTAGTGGCACTGGCACTCATTTTACACATAAATAAGAACTTCTTCTTCCAGTGAACAGAGTTTGCCTGCACTACCTCCCTGCAAAAAGGAGGCGGGGAAGAAAAAAGAAAAAAGGAGACAGACAGCCATTATAAACAAACATCTAGAAAACTACATAGGCAGTCAAAACCACAAAAGACCACTGGACAAATTGGCGTAAACATTCTTGCTTGTGCCACTTCAACTCAATTACTTATCAAAATCTTTGTTAAAATGTCTTTATGTGATGAAAAATTAAACAAACTTCTTTTTCCTTTTTAAAAAAGAAAAAGGAGTCTAACCATGTTCAGTACTTCCAGTGTTTAGTACAGCTCTTGTGATAGGCACAGCGCAACATGCTGGGTGGGAAAAAAAAATTGACCACTAAGTTTTCATTTTCATAGAAAAGCTGCATCTCAACCATGCAAGAGTATACAGACTTGACACTAAGAAGAAAGATGACTGGACTAATTGTTAGGTCAGCAGTAAGGGAAAGGATTTTATGTAAATTAGTTCATTTACTGTGCCTAAAAATGAAGAGCTAAAGCCAACTAGCTTAAGTTAGGCATAACACAAGGAGGAATTGTACAAGCTTCCCCATACGGTTTTGTGCAAGATTAATTAATCCTGACATGTAACATCCCTGCCATTCCACTGAGGGCTCTAACATGACTGGTGGCCTCTAAAAACAACTCTTTCCATTTGACAAAACAGAGAAGTTAGTAAATGGAGCTCTAATGACACCTGAGCAGAATTTCAATCCTTACCTTTATGTTACAGAGATAGAAGACAAATGCATTCACCCACTGCCCCACCTGAGACTCTTACACATTTACGTATGTTTTTTGCTTTTTTTTTTGAAGTGTT
Organism: Caretta caretta; assembly: GCF_965140235.1. Classification (NCBI taxonomy): domain Eukaryota; kingdom Metazoa; phylum Chordata; order Testudines; family Cheloniidae; genus Caretta; species Caretta caretta. The sequence goes on from NC_134213.1 coordinate 67,082,018, forward strand.
ATTTGATTTTGTTTTTAAAGACTTTGAAATATGTCAGTTAGTTGACATATTTCATTCATTTCATTTAACCTCAAATGTCAGTTCATTTAACCTCAAAACAAATACAGCACAGGAAGTGAAGTATAAGCTTCCCTACACTCTCCTGCCCGTGTGAATCACTCCTGACATGGCCAGGGGAAAATATAGTTCCTTCTTACCAAAACAGAGAATTACAACCATGAGCTTTCCGTCTAGGTGCAATACCAGGGATTTCATGTCTGAGTGAATAGGAAGGATGCAGTCTTTCTAGCTCATCCTTTAGGAGAGTTTTCCTGGTCACTAGCAGTGGCAGACTGATACCAAACTCTTTAATTTATGTTAAAGGGAATTTACACATTTCTCTCTAAATAGTAATGAGCATATGGATGAAGTCACAAAAAAAAAAAAGAACAAAATAAATATTGTAGCATAAGAGATGGACATTTATTTTAATATTTCTATTAAAAACAAAGCTAGGAGGCATGGCACTGATTATCTTAGTGACCATTTGTTCAATCAAGTCACCTGTTCCTAATCACAAAGAGAAGAGGGGGATAAATCTAGGGCCCTTGTGTTGAAATATCTTGTTAATGACAGGTTTCAGAGTAGCAGCCGTGTTAGTCTGTATCCGCAAAAAGAACAGGAGAACTTATGGCACCTTAGAGACTAACAAATTTATTAGCGCATAAGCTTTCGTGGGCTACAGCCCACTTCACTGGATGCAGAAAATGGAACATAGAGTAAGAAGACACACACACACACACAGAGAGAGAGAGACAGACAGAAAGTGGAAGTTGCCATACAAACTGTAAGAGGCTAATTAATTAAGATGAGCTATTATCAGCAGGAGAAAAAAACTTTTGTAGTGATAATCAAGATGGCCCATTTAGACAGTTGACAAGAAGGTGAGGATACTTAACATGGGGAAATAGATTCAATATGTGTAATGACCCAGCCACACCCAGTCTCTATTCAAACAGAAATTAATGGTATCTAGTTTGCATATTAATTCAAGCTCAGCAGTTTCTCATTGGAGTCTGTTTTTGAAGCTTTTCTGTTGCAGAATTGCCACCCTTAAGTCTTTTACTGAGTGGTCAGAGAGGTTGAAGTGTTCTCCTACCGGTTTTTGAATGTTATGATTCCTGATGTCAGATTTGTGTCCATTTATTCTTTTGCGCAGAGACTGTCCGGTTTGGCCAATGTACATGGCAGAGGGACATTGCTGGCACATGATGGCATATAGCACATTGGTAGATGTGCAGATGAATGAGCCCCTGATGGCGTGGCTAATGTGATTAGGTCCTATTATGGCGTCACTTGAATAAATATGTGGACAGAGTTGGGATCGGGCTTTGTTGCAAGGATAGGTTCCTGGGTTAGTGTTTTTGTTGTGTAGTTGCTAGAGAGTATTTGCTTCGGTTGGGGGGCTGTCTGTAAGCGAGGACTGGTCTGTCTCCCAAGATCTATGAGAGTGAGGGATCATTTTTCAGGATAGGTTGTCAATCTTTGATGATGCGTTGGAAAGGTTTTAGTTGGGGGCTGAAGGTGACAGCTGGTGGAGTTCTGTTATTTTCTTTGTTGGGCCTGTCCTGTGTAGGAGTGGCTGGGTCATTACACATATTGAATCTATTTCCCCATGTTAAGTATCCTCACACCTTCTTGTCAACTGTCTAAATGGGCCATCTTGATTATCACTACAAAAGTTTTTTTCTCCTGCTGATAATAGCTCATCTTCATTAATTAGCCTCTTACAGTTTGTATGGCAACTTCCACCTTCTCTCTCTCTCTCTCTGTGTATATATATAATTATATATCTTCCTACTATATGTTCCAGTCTATGCATCCGATGAAGTGGGCTGTAGCCCACGAAAGCTTATGCTCTAATAAATTTGTTAGTCTCTAAGGTGCCACAAGTACTCCTGTTTTATCTTGTTAATGTTCATCTTATGTTATTTAAAGCTATTTGAATAGTTTAGTTTTTGAAAAGACAAATAAGACTTTGTTTTAACTGCTTTCTTTTATCTTGCTACTTAATTTTCTTCCACTGTTGTGCAAAAACAGAGTAGTGATGCATCAAAGCTCTGCTAAAAGCAATCCAGCCTCAAAACAAAACAGAAATACAGTAACTTTGTATTATCTGAAACATGAAAGCTCTACTTACATTTGACCTACAAAGACTTAGAAAAGTATTGCTTACCTAATACAAATTAGTAAGCCTTTTATTGAATACCGCTTCAAGTTCTACTTTATGTAAGATCCCTTGAGTTTCAGCAGGACCTGATTTATATTTATCATCTGTATGAACAGCCAGTAACGTCCTAAAAAAGTTCCCAACAAAAGTTTGATTTTAACACCTAGAGAGCAATTTGAATTGAACTTGCCAAGGCTGGGTACTATGGAAAAAACATCAAACATGTCAGTCAGTAAAATAGGTCATCAGATGCTTTTTACATGAAAGTAATTTGAAAGCATTAAAAGAAAATGAAAACTAGCTCGTGAAATCAGAATTAACTAGCTATAGTGCAGTGTCATCACAATCAATAGTTAAGATTTCTACTATTAAAAATTCTTGGGCTGGTTTGTTTAGGGGGAAGGGAAGGTGGTTATGGAGTTTAAAAAGTTATTTATGGCTTTTATACATTTCTCTGCTACACACCGATGCTTTGTACATTTGTACTGGTGTAGTTACTATTAAGATAAGTAAATGAATAATTAAATGTGTTCTTTTCTTTTTAATTGTATAGTCAGAGTAAACTTTCTCTTCTAGACACATTTACTTCTCTTTCTTTTACATACCCAAGTGAAAGCCATTTAGATAAAACAAGAACTTTGGCAGGCTGTTTTAAGTGAGCACCAATAATTTGTTTGCAGTATTGTTGTAGCCATTTTGGTCCAATGATATGAGATAAAAAAGATATTACCTGACCCACCTTCTCTATTTGACCAACTTCAGTTGGTGAGAGAGATAGGTGCAATCTTAGTTGGTGATTTGAATAGCCCCCATTCTCAGGTGGGGGTTACGCTGATTTGGGTGACGATGGTGAACAGTGACTAACAACAACTTTGTGTTGATTCACAGTGCAAAACAACACGACACATTTCTTTCCGCTAGATGGTCAAAAAAGTACTCGCCCGATCTTTGCTCGGTCAGTTCGCTAGGCAGCCATTCACAATCAGTGAACGGTATAGTACTTGATAACTTTCCTCATAGCCAGCATAGACCATCACTTATTCATATTGGGCTCCAGCAATGGGTGCCTCCCCAAACAGCCTAGTGTGGCCCCGCCTATGCTCTGCCCCCAGGCCAGGCCCCCTCCTGCAGTTCCCAACACTCTGCCCTGGCTGGTCCAGGCTGGTTGGGGCTAGGCAGCCTACCTCCCGCAGGAACTCAGGGTGGCTGATGCCGGGGCTGGGTCCTCGCCCCCCAGCACACCGGGGCTGGGTCCTCACCCCCCAGCTGCCCAGCACTGGGGCTGGGGGCCGTGGTGGGGGTGCTCTTGGCTTCTGCAGGGGAGGGGAGCAGAAGATGAGGGGGAGGGGCCATAGGCTAGTCTCCCCCAACAGCCAGGTCACCAGCCACCCATGGCTCCAGCTACACATCATTTGAAACTCAATCAAGCATTAGTGGAATTTCTGCAAAGCAGACTGAGAAAAGTTCTGTGACGCACTGGAATGTAGCGTGGTTACCATTCCATCACATTGTATCCCAGCCGATGAAGCCTACCATTGATTTCAAGGAGCCATTTATAAAGCCACATGTTTAGCTATACCACGGGACTGTCATCCAATTTACACTCCTTGTCTGAAAGCTGAACGCAAAGCCTTGCTCAGAACATTTGAATTATCTGGTGACCTGGATATCACTGACCGCCTGACAGTCTCTGGAAGGACTCTACTGAGAAGCTTGACTTCACCTATTCCAGCAGCTGGGCACTGCTCAATAACCTCCAGGTCAAAATCGCCCTCTGGTTAAGTCCAGCCAGGTTGCAAGCCACCTTATGTGGGTAGCAAACATCCCGCTGGAGAAGCGACTCAAATGCAAAGTATATGATGAATGGAGCCAACTTCAACATCGGAATGTGGGTAGAAGTTAACCAGAGCCATTCATGGTTGACAAGCTAGATAAGACCCTTACCTCCATCAAGCTAGGCACAAAGGTGGGCTATGATAACATCTTGCCAGAATTCCTCAAGCACCTAGAGGTCACAGTGACTTACTAACTTCTACATAGGGGACATCAACGAGAAGAAGTTACCATGCACTTGGTGTCAAGCAAAGATTATTGCCATTCTTGAGCCGAGAAAGGACCCCTACAACATGTCGAGTTACCGCCCAATATCCTTGCTGTGTTTCAAGGTGTTTGAGCATTTGATCTGCCAACAAATTGCTCCAGATTTGAACAATGTCTTCCAAGTTGAGCAGGCTAGGAAAGGACACAGCACCTGTGATCAAGTCCTGGCCTCGACCATCTTTATCAAAAATGGTTTTCAAGAAAATCTAAAGACAGAAGCCATCTTCTTAGATTTGACCACAGTCTATGACACAGTTTGGCACAGAAGGCTTTTATTTAAACTCTCTCGAGTTGCCCCACTTCAGGCGGTTGAAATAATAGAGCTTTTTCTCTAAAACAGGCAGTTTAGAATACACATGGGCAACTGCTGTAGCTCTTGGAAGTGTCAGATGAGTGGCTCCCCTCATACTGTTCAATGTGTACATCAACCACCTGCCAGCTACACTCTCGCGCTAGTTTATCTATGCCATGACATCTGCTGCAGCTACCAAGCACAGTCCTTCTCAGAAATTGACAAGGCCTTGAATGAAGATATGAAGCTCCTGGCAGACTATTGTAGTCAATGATGCCTGCAGCCGAGCTTTTCTAAGACCATTACTACATAATGGTATTCCACCTGCATAATGCAAGCGCAAGCCGCGAGTTGAAAGTTTTCCTCAATGGTCAATGCCTGCAGCATGATCCAAACCACAGGTGTGCGCACGGGTGTGTCCAGGCACACCCTAATGCCCTGAGCTCCAGCTGGGAAGGCTGCTCCTCCCCCTCATCCACTGGAGGCTCGGGGGGGGGGGGGGGCAGGGGGAGGAGGCTGCAGCAGTTGCAGGCAGTGATGGCAGCAGAGCTGTGTTTACATTGCTGCTGTGCTGCTGGCCCCAGCGGCGCGGGGTGAGTGGAGTCGGCCCAGGGGCCCAGCTCCACTAATATTTGGGGCCGGGTGTCCCCACCTGCCGCCCCCCCCACGGCTCCCCCAGCTCCCTCTTGCTACCCCCACACACCTCCCTGGGCCCTGGAGCAGAGCATCCCTGCCTCTTCCGTGCAGCTCCATGCTGCCTCCCTGCAGCAACTGCTGCCGCAGGGTCCTAGTACCCCCCATCTCCACTGCCAGGGCACACTGACTGCCAGGGCCTGTCCTTCCACCTCAGACCCTTCCCTTTTCCGGCGGGACCCTCCACCAGCACAGGGGGCCCCCCCGCCCGCAGTCACCGCTCCTGCCCCATGCTGGACAAGGAGGCAGCCCCATCCTTCACCTGCAGCGAGGCTACAGTCAGGAGCAACAGCAGGGGAGGAGGTGCACACAGTACCCCCTGGAACCAACCACGGGGGGAAAGTGAGGGATTCCTGGACCTGAGAGGGGCCCTAGGAGCACATGCAGTGACAGTGGTGGGGGTGAGTGTGCTGCGGGGGAAGGGCAAAAAAAGGGGGGCTCCTCCCCCAGAGCTTGCTGCTGCCGGCAGGAAAAGGGCTGGGGGGAGTCCTCCTCTCTGGCCCCTGTCCCAGAGCAGCCTGCCTGCACCCTAAACTCCTGCCCAACCCCAGAGCCGACACCCCCAGCCAGAGCTTTCACCCCCCCACCACCCCTTCAACCCTCTACCCCAGCCCTGAGCCCCTACAACACCCCAAAGACCTTATCCCCAGTCCCAGCCAGAGCCTTCATGCCCCTGCACTCCTACCCTCTGCCTTAGCCCTGAGCCTAACACCCCAACCCCCCCCAGCCGCAGAGCCCTCACCCCCACACTCCTACTCTCGCCCTGAGCCCCTCCCACACCCCACATTCCCAGCCCCAGACAGAGTCCTCACCCCTTACACCCCTACTCTCACCCTGAGCCCCTCCCACACCCAAATCCCTCACCTGCAGCCACACCTCACAACCCTCACCTCTGCACCCCCTCCCATCTCCAAACTCCCTCCCAGAGCCTGCACCCCAATCCCCTGTCCCAGCCTAGGGCCTGCACTCCAGACCTCTCCCTCCCAGAGCCTTGGGCAGGTGGGAGGCGGAGTTTGTTGGGGTGGAGTTTGGGCGGTGGCAGGTTCTGGGCACCACCAAAATTTCTACAAACCTGCCACCCCTGGTGACAGGGTCCCCCCCTCCCACCCACGCAGGATGTATTTGTTGCCTGTACAAACTTCCACAGCAGCTACACAAAGTTGTTGTAATTGTGTCACACAGCGAACCCCATGCTGCTACCATGACCCCTCTTGGCCCCCCGCCCACCCAGGCCCGCCTAGCCAATCGCCGCCTCCCCAGCGCTACATGTGACCTTTGTTGACTTACATCAGTCATAGTGCTCTTCCAGCGCTGCGCTCCAGCTTGGTTGGCACTCTTTGCACCTGCCCCGTGAGTGCCATCACGTCATTGGTCAAGGGGATGTCCAGGGGGTGTGTCATAACCATACAGCTAAGGGTAGCCTAGAATTCCTCCTTATCTGTAAGGGGTTAAGAAGCTCAAATAACCTGGTTGGCACCTGAACAAAGGGACCAATGGGGAAAGAAGATACTTTCAAATCTTTGGGGGGGAAGGGGGGGGGAAGGCTTTGTGGTGTGTTCTCTGGGGAAAGCAGAGAAGCATCAGGTCAAAAAAACTCCTCCTATAAACCATCTTGTACAAGTGTCTGATATTACAAAAAGAGTAAGTAAATAAGGCAAGGCGCATTAGGGAGCACCTCCTCCCCTTTTGTTGTCATCTTGTGAATTTTCCCTTTGCTAGAGCGAGGTTTATCCTGGTTTTTTGTAACTTTAAAGTTTTGCCTTGAGGGAAATCCTCTGTGTTTTGAATCTGATTACCCTGTAAAGTATTTACCATCCTGATTTTACAGGAGGGGATTCTTTTACTTTTTCTTTAAATAAAATGCTTCTTTTAAGAACCAAACTGATTTTTCCATTGTTCCAAGACCCAGGGGTTTGGGTCTTTGATCAGTTTGTAACCAATTGGTTAGGATATTATTCTCAAGCCTCCTCAGGAAAGGGGGTGTAAGGGCTTGGGGGGATTTCTGGGGGAAGAGGAACTCCAAGTGGTCCTTTTCCCTGGTTCTTTGTTAAAAGAATGTGATGGTGGCAGAATTACTTAAACCCAAGGTACAAGAGAGAATTTGTGCCTGGGGAGTTTTTAACCTAAGCTGGTAGAATAAGCTTAGGGGGTCTTTCATGCGGGTCCACACATCTGTACCCTAGAGTTCAGAGTGGGGAGAGAACCATGACAGGGTGGGATTTGGTGGGGACTCTGTTCTGAGCAGTGGTTTGGTAAGGAGGCTGGGCCGGTTGGATATGGGCCAGAGAGTCTATGGGGCAGTCAGGGGATGGGGAATGGGGGCGTTGGATAAGGCGCGGGAATCCCAGGGGGTCTGTCAGGGGGCAGGGGCGTGGCTAGGGGGCAGGGCAGTCGGGAGAGGGGGGTTGTCTCTGGAGGGAGCGGTCAGGGGACAAGGAGCAGGGGAGTTGGATGCTTCGGAGGTTCTGGAGGGGCCTGTCGGGGAAGGCAGGGAGCAGGGATGGATGGGGAGTTCTGGAGGTCCTGTCAGGGGGCAGGGAGCGGCTGGATAGGCGTGGGAGTCCCAGGGGTCTGTCTGGGGCCGGGAGTGTGGATAAGGGTCGGGGCAGTCAGGGGACAGGTAGGGCATAGGGTCCTAGGGAGGCAGTTATAGTGCGGGGAGGGTCGTCTCAGGAGGGGGCAGTCAGGGGACAAGGAGCAGGGAGGCTTAGATAGGGGGTGGGGTCCTGCGGGGACAGTTAGGGGCAGGGTCCCAGGAGGGGGACAAGGAGCAGGGGGGTTGGGAGTTCTGAGGGGGGCAGGACTCCCTGGGCGCACACCCTAATGAAATGTACTGTGCACTCCTATGATCCAAAACCAGTTTACATCAGTGTGACTGGATAGATCATTAACATATCACAACCATTTAAGGAAGACAGCAGCCGAAGTCGGCACTCGGAACAACCTGCTCAGAAAGTTGGCCAGTTCAACCTGGGGTGAAAGCACCTGGATGCTTAGATCATCAGCCCTTGCCCTCTGCTATTCAACAGCGGATTACTGTGCTCCTGTCTCGTCTCACTCGAGGCTGGTGGACGTAGAGCTTAACAAAACTATGTGTATTGTTACTCTGACTTTAGCCATGGCAACAAAAGGTGCCTGTATCGATACTTAGCAACATAGCACTGCCCCATATTCATCACGAAAAGGTCTCTGTCACGCTGCTTGCCAAGATCCGTGAGAATAGCAACCTGCCATTGTACGCAGACCTCTTCGACCAGGTACAGGGCTAATTATAAATATTTGCACTGTAAAAAAGATACATCTACAATCTACAAGTCGAAGCATGAAGGGGCATAGGAATGTTTAGCTTATCTGGCATGTAAATACCTTGCAACATCAGCTACAACAGTGCCATTTGAATGCCTCCTCTCACTTTCAGGTGACGCTGTAAGTAAGAAGTGGTCAGCAATATCTCCTGTAAATGTAAACAAGCTTGTTTGTCTTAGCAATTGGCTGAACAAGAAGTAGGACTGAGTGGACTTGCAGACTCTAAAATTTTACATTTTGTTTGTTTTTGAGGGAAATTATGTAAAAAAAAAAAATCTACATTTTTAAGTTGCACTTTCATGATAAAGAGATTGCACTACATACAGTACTTGTATGAGGTGAATTTAAAAATACTATTTTTATCTTTTTAGTGCAAATATTTATAATTAAAATATAAAGTGAGTACTGTACACTTCGTATTCTGTGTTGTAATCAAAATATACACTGTATTTGAAAATGTGGAAAAACATCCAAAAATATTGAATACATTTAAATTGGTATTCTATTATTGTTTAACAGTGTGATTAAAACTGAGATTAATCATGATTAATAATTTTTAAAATCTAGTTAAGCGATTAACTCAAAACAAATTGAGTTCACTGTGATTAACTGACAGCTCTAGCTGCCAGACTTTTAAGTTGTTATAAAAGGATGGGGTAAAGGTGCCATATCAGTTGCACATATGTATCATTAAACTGATGATTTTACAAGGTTTAAAGGCTACAAAAATGTGGATTCCCACCATAAGGGATTTACAAAAAGCACCATTTATTTCCCTCAGATAGTTACACCTATCCATTTCAGAAAACCACTAACATTCCATTACACTCCAGTATCAAGATAATCAAAACAAACAAACCAAAAAAAAAAAAAAACCTTATCCTGGTATATATAGTTTAAAAACAAACAATTTGACTTGAATGGTTCTTACTCCAAGTGTTCCACACAGAAATTTTGGGTATACTGAGTCCCCAGAGAAAATTCATATAGGTGTCAAGAGACAGCAGTACAAAAATAGAGACAGAATTTGGTATCTGTAGGGTTATGGGGAGAGAAGTGGGGAGGCAGCATCCAGAGCAGTTTATGTACATAGGGGTGTCCCTTGTATCCTCCTGAGAGATCATGATGAAACATTCCTAGAGATAGTCTGCAATCCTTTCATGAGTGTTTTTAGGGATGGCTGCCTTATTTCTTCCTCTATGATAGAATGGGACTGGAAAAGACAGACTGGAACGAATTGGAGAGGAGGAGGTAGAAGGGGTGAAGGATGGTGGGAACTAGCAGAAGAGTCTGTGCTTACTAGAGAATTATTCCAAGCCCTGGAGAGGAGCAAACCCAAGATTCCCCGAGTCTCACCATTCCAATGTTGTCAACAAATAACTGAAACCAGGAGGTATAGTGCATCTCTCATCCTGCTCTACTGCTGGTCCACACAGAATATAACAATCTATGACTGCTTCCTCAAGTGGTCCATGCAGTGGATTTAAAGTTTTCTACCCTGCTGATGAACCATCTGAATGTCAATATGATGCTACAGGATTAAATTTTTTTGTTTGCTTTTTTAAAGATGTAGGAAATTGCACATAAGAAAGCTACATTAAAAGATTATTAAATGACAGAATTAAAATGGCCTGTGCAATCTTAATCCAGCCCTCTTGTGCATAAGTATTATGATAATCTTTAATTACATGATAACATATTATTTTTTCCATTCAGTGCAGTGGATGGACCTAATCTGGAGATAAATCAAGGTTATGCAGTGAAGAAGACTGCTGTCTGTAGGTCTCCTGTTTCATTTGTTGCAGAAACTGGAAGATGTGTAGTCAAAGAGGCAGGCGACTGCAGAAAGAGAACTGAGGACTTGTGGTTACAGCAATTGAATGCTGCCCTGGAGAACTGGATTCTATTCCTGCTTCTGCCACAGAGTTCCTATATGATGCTATGCAAATCACTTAACCCAAAACTGTTCACAGGTCATAACTAATTAAGTAAAAAGAAAAGGAGGACTTGTGGCAGCTTAGAAACTAACACATTTATTTGAGCATAAGCTTTCGTGAGCTACAGCTCACTTCATAGGATGCATTCAGTGGAAAATACAGAGGGGAGATATATATACACAGAGAACATGAAACAATGGGTGTTACCATACACACTCTAAGGAGAGTGATCAGGTAAGGTGAGCTATTACCAGCAGGAGAGCGGGGCGGGTGGGTGGCTACCTTTTGTAGTGATAATCAAGGTGGGCCATTTCCAGCAGTTGACAAGAATGTCTGAGGAATGGGGGGGTAGGGGGTGTGTGCCAAGAATAAACATGGGGAAATAGTTTTACTTTGTGTAATGACCCATCCACTCCCAGTCTTTATTCAAGCCTAAGTTAATTGTATCAAGTTTGCAAATGTGTGGTTGCTGGTGAGTATTTGCTTCAGGTTGGGGGGCTGTATGTAAGCAAGGACTGGCCTGTCTCCGTTGGAGAACACTTCAATCTCTTTGGTCACTCGATTACAGACCTAAAAGTGGCAATTCTTCAACAAGAAAAACTTCAGAAACAGACTCCAAGGAGAGACTGCTGAATTGGAATTAATTTGCAAACTGGACACAATTAACTTAGGCTTGGATCCCTGGTCTCTGGAGGGGAGGAGGGGTGTCTGGGCTCTGGATGGGGGCCTGCGGCAGGGCTTTGGAGGAAGAGAGGGTGCAGGTATATTGGCTGGAAGGAGAACAGCAGCTGGGCTCTGGGAGGAGGGATTGTGGGTGACTCCCCACAGAGCCCAGCTGGGGGGCCAAAGAGGGCAGAGAAACAGGAACTAGGTTGTCATAGGGGTTTCTTTAACTCTCTACTCCTGGGGGAATGTGTGTGCATGCATCTGTATTTTTACAGATATACTTGCTGACAGGTATTTTGAAATAAATTACCAAAATAATTGAAACTAGCATGATTATGTAGTGTTAACTTGACAAATTACAATTGCAGAATTTTAAAATATTGTGTACAGAATTTTTAATTTTTTGGCACAGAATGCCTCCAGGAATATACAATGAAGAGATAACAGTGCTGAAGAATAAATATTTTCCAACAGCCTGAACTTTTACCTGACATGTCTATTTTCCCCTTGAGCTCAGTGGGACTACTGACATATGAAAGTGTTTGCAGGATCAGGGATTTAATCAGTCACATAATACAATTTAGCAAGACAGTTTGTGGATATAAGACTAGTTGGATCCATTTGGCTTATAACACATATACGTTGTATTTTACGGTCACATTTTGCTGACAAATATATATCAACACCTTAAGATAGCATCTACATTTGGCTCTTTTGTAATCTCATGTTTGAAGAAATAAGTGTTGGGAAGGAAGTGAAAGGCATTTACAAAGCTGTTTTACTGTTCTTAAAAGGGAAGATTTCCAAAGACACAGATGGCAGTTAAGCACCCAGTCATTGGGAATGGAGCACCTAACCCCATTAAGTTTCTCCCAAAGCAATTATGTTACCAGACATTGGGTGAACACTTAAAAAAAAGCTGCATAGGAGACAATATGGTTAATTTATCACACATTTGGAAAATTTTGTATATCATTCCTTGAAACATTTAACAGGCTTCCCTGAACATCTTAAAATGCTATAAAGTTAACTACTTTCAGCACAATTACCAATTCTTAAAAAATACTAGTGCAGTTTGCATTTTATTACATTAAACAATAAATGCAAATAGAATGCTCATTTAAAAAAATAAAGACTAAGCTAGTTTGAAAAGTCTGCTGAACACACTAACCCCTTCATTTTATTGGTACTTGTCACGGTCAGAAACAGGATACTGAGCTAGGTGGGCCATTGGTCTGACCCAGTATGGTAGTTCTTATATTCTTATTGAAAAGATTTGTTGAGTTTACCTCTGTAGGAATAAAGCAATTCATTCTGGAGCCAATAGCACTGACACTCCCTAAATTGGCATAAAAAGGACTATTGCAGAGGAATTCTATACCTTCCTCTACAAGTACAGCAACATATTTGTCATTCATCCAACTCTGCAGGCCAAACTTTTAGAGACCTGCATTCAGGTTTCCTGTAATATGAGCACATAACTTACAGCTCATTACCATTTAAAAACCACACTCCAAAGAGGAAAAAAAAAAAAAAAAAAACTAAGGAGGCTCATCCTCTCAGGTCCCAATCTTGCAATTCAGTGCGTACTTGTGGATCCCTGCTCCCACCAGGGAGCCCCACTAAGTTCTTTAAGAGCTGCCCAAGTACATCACATTGCAGGATCAAGACCTAAGGCCCCTCACTCTGAAAACACTTAGACACATTCTTAACTCACATATGAAAATTAAGAATGTGTTTTCAGGATTGGGGCCTCACTTTGACATCACATAGTGATAAGGGTGTGAGGTAAAGGAAGGACAAGGCTTACAACAACATATGCGTCTGTTTGGTTGTAGTCTATTGTCTTAACATAAAGAGATTTCCCAGATGATATACTGTACATCAACTAGAGAAAGTGAGTAAGGCTATGTCTGCACTACAGAGACTATAGCAGCATAGCTACGGTGCTGTAACTATGCTGGCAAAATTGCATGGTGTAGAAGCTGCCTATCGTGATGGAAGGGGTTTTTCTGTCATTGTAGGAACACCCTTACCCCGAGTGACAGGATTAGGTCAGCATAGCTATGGCACTCAGGGATGTGGATCATGTACACCTCTGAGTGCCTTAGCTACATCAACCTAAATGTTAAGTGTAGACCAGGCCTAAGGCAGTAGCATCTGCCTATAACAGTAGTGGGATATAAGCACCTAAAGTAATCAGCACATGAAAATTATCATCTTACTGCTAAAGCAAAATCATTCAGCAGTGTGTTAAACAGAAATGAGATGAGAGTAAAGTGTTGCTGGTCTGAAGTCCCTCCTCCCATCAAAAAAACCCTCACCCCAGTTACTTGGGACTACACTTCTGTGTAAGGTTACAGTTGATTCAGAAGTGCACGGTCCAAAACTCCATTTTGGTGGAATTATCTGTGATGCTGACAGACCCGGTGCCAGCTCATGCCAAGGCCCCAGGCCTAACAGAACACCATTAAATGCATGGGTGGAAACCAGTCTGGTTTACTTGGGGGTTAGTATAGTAAACACAGATATTAGTGTAATAAAAATGTATTTAGACTTCATGGAATGCTAGTAGGAGACTGCATGTATGAATCCTACTTACAAGATCTGTATCCATGCTATAAAAGGTAATACTTATGTGTGTGTATTCTATAACTGTAAAATGTTTGTTCTGAAACTCAACTGGGTGGGGTGGGAAATTAAAAAACACACTTTACCTAATACAAAATGCAGAAGACCCTACAGAAGGTGTCACCTGCTGACCATCAGGAAGGATTACTGAATCCAAATGGGCCACTGTAGAACAAAGACTCTGTCAATTGCTCCACCCCAAAGAGAACTGCTCTTATATGCAGAACTGCTCATCCCACCAGCTTGAACTCTACGGGGGGGGGGCATAAAAATCCCTTAACAGAAGGAATTGGGGTCTCTTTATGCTATTTGGACTCCGAGGGACAAAGATTCTTAAACATAAGCAAGAGAGCCCTATGCTGCTTGGCATGGATCAGCCCTAATGGATATACAGAGCTGCTTATTATACAGATGCTCCCTGGGTTACACAAGACCTGACTTACGCACATTCACACCTATGGAAAAGGTTCCATAAGCCAGAAATAGGATTTTTGAGTTGCGGAAATGTTTGTGTAACGTATGGGTATACTTTTCCGACGTAGGCAAACTTCAAGTTACGCAAGCCTTTCCAGAACGGAACAATTGTGTAAGTCGGGGGGCGTCTGTATAGCTTATATAACCCTTTAAAATCTAAGGCTGTATCTCATTTGTGTGTGTGCATTTCCTGTTTTAACCTTGTAAATAAGGATCTTATTTATGTTCTTAGTTAATAAATCTTTAGTTAATTTATTACAGGATTGGCTACAAATCTCTTGGATTTGAGATCGGAGTACAATTAACCTGGGGTAAGTGACCTGTCCTTTGGGACTGGAAGTAACCTGAACATTGTGATTTCTGGTGTAAAGTGACCATCTTATCACAGAGTCAAGCTTGCCTGGGTGGCAAGATAGATCGGAATGCCCAAGGGGACTGTCTGTAACTCCATGTTAAGGCTGTATAGTGCTTGAGGTGTTTACACTTGTTACTGGGCTAGTGAAATCTAAGTACAGAACTCACAAACAGGTTGGGGTTTGTGCCCTGCTTCTCAAGAGCCTGCCTGGAGGTTGGTATTCTCACTCAGGAGCCACTCCAGGTAACGTAACTTCATCCTCATAAAATACTTCCATCCACAGAATCAAAACAGATAATTCAGTGAAGTCTGTGACTCACATATATTGTAATTTAATAACAAGTATTGAATAGCAATAGAATTTTTTTACACTAATTTCTAGCTGTCCAGCCTTGAAAAAATTCAGCAAGTAATCATTTTGGTAATGACATTAAAGCAAAGCTGTAATCCATGATGTGGACAAATAATATATTGGGGTTGAATATTTATTCTCTCAAGAATTTACTGAACAAGTTGACAAGCCAAAATAGAAAGAGTTTATAACTGCCAACACTGCAACTTCAACCTGGTATCTGGAAAGATAAAAATCAAGTTATGTTCCATCTCACATACCGTCAGCAGCAAATAAATATTCTACAGTCAGAACTGAGCTGACAGTTTTGTTGCTGACGTATGAGGCAAAAAGGAATCCAGCTGTCTTTCCATTAATGGACACTGCTGACTGCAACCATGTGTTGCACTAACTGGGTTGCAAGGCCCTGAATATTCTTATTTCCACTCTTCTACATAAAACTGTCCTTCCTTTCTAGTCATATTATGTTATGTAATATATCAATTTCACTGACAAGAGAACGCAAGTCAGAATTTAGTTTAAAAAAGTCTGCACAGGAAAAAACAGTACATAGTCACGTTACATTAGGCGCTAATTTTCTTGGCTTTCTGTCTACAACATTTCTGCAGACAGACAGACTTCCATATTCTTATTACATTAACATTCTTGTTGATCGATATGGAAGAGACTGAAGAAAAAAAAAACCCACTAATGTGACTACAGTAAATAAGTCTACATTCCTGTGAGCTTTGAAAGTCAATACAACTTTGCCCTTACTGGAGAGTCCATGCTTTAGAACAGCATGACTCTTATTTAGAGAGACAGTGTGTCTCTGTATGTGTGTACACTATTACTTTCTAACCTAGGAAATAAACAGAAATTTGGGTAAGCATTTATGGCAAATCACTTTATCTAGCTGAAGCCTATGCTAGCTTCTTCCAAGCTGTTGCATCACCCTAAATGCCATGTCTATATGGGAAGAGATGCTCTAAAACCCACTGCAAAATGCCAGCAAAACTTGCAAGAAACATTTTTTTTAAGAGCTTCAGGGATGGACACCTCACTTCTGAGTCATCTAATCTTTCTGCAGTGGTTCATTAATCGCTATTTCAAAATGGGTAATCCAATCATAAGCAATAAATAATTTAAGAGCAAGTCCACAATGAGGAAGCTCCAACGGTAAAGTGCTGCTGTCACCTTTGCGCAAGGAAAGGAGTATATTGCATGCTTAAGTTTAGTACTTTGCACTGTACACCCCCATAACGCAGCCAACACGCACAGTAATCAGTAGAGCCCTGAAAATCTGCGGATAAGCGGATCGCCGATCGGATGCGGTATCCGCGCAGGACTCTAGTAATCACCAAGTATATTCAATAAAAGGCTCAACTGCTTGCTCTTCCGTGTTTCTAAGTTCAGAAGCTTGCTAAGAACAAACAGAAAGCCACTATGAGATGGATGAAATTGTTACCTTCTTGGCAAACGTACAGTTACCATGATGAATGCACTGGAGATAAAGCAGCAAAGTGACAACTCGTAAGTGATGTACTTACAGCGCGGGCTGGTGGGTGAAGGGGGTTATAAGCTTTTAATTCTGAGCAGAGGATACTGCTTTTATCGCAAGGCTACAGCGACAGAGGGCTGCCAGGCTGCTGGGGCGGGGGGCCGGCACCTGAGGCGCAAGGCTATTTGGAGGCAGAAGGGCTGCACAGGCGGGTTTGCAAGGCGCTCCGGAGCAAGGCGGCTGCACCGGTCTCTGTGGCGCGGACGGGCTTTTCACGCCGACGGGGGAGGTCTGCATGCACCGCTCGCCTGACTGGTGCCAGGGGCCGGGGCGCGCAGGGGGCCAGGCACCTACCGGGAGGACTCCCCGCTGAAGCTGCCGCCGTCCAGCAGCCGCACCTTGCAGAAGAGGATGCCGTTGACGAAGGGCACGGAGGAGAGCTCGTCCAGCTCCAGCTCCACGCGGAACTTGAACTTCTTCTTCTTCACCATCATCATGAAGGCCATGGGCGGGGGCCGGGGAGCCGCCGGGCGGGCCCTCAGCGCCTCGCCCCGGCCGGCCGCCGCCCGCCTGCAGCGCTCATGGCTGCTGGGACGGGCACGCCCGCCCCCTGCCCACGGTGCTGCCCACCCGGCTCCCAACGGCGCCTCCTCCTGCCGCCCGCCCGACCCGCTTACATGGCAGCCACCGCCTCCCTTTCAAACCAACCCGCCTCCGCTGTCCGAGGGGAGGGGGCAGCGCCGCGCTGAGCCCCAGCCAGGGCTGCAAAGCCCGGCCCTGCTGCCGAGCCGCTAGCCGCGAGGCTCCCTTGGCGGGCGGGCGGGCGCCCCCAGCGGCCCGGGCCCGCCGCGCAGCCAGCTGAGAGGAGGAGGGAGAAAGAGAGCGGGAGGGCGCCTCAACGCACGAAACACACGGCGGGGTGCGGAGCTGAGGGAAGCGCTGGAGGCGACGGCTGAACCGCCCGAGCGTGCTGCGCTGCCCTGGGGCCGGCGGCGAGGTCCCCAGACTGAGTCCAGGGCTCCACCTGCGGCTGACGCCCTGCGTCCTCAGCTCCCTGCAGCGCGCTGCTCCGCCGCCGGGCTGCTGCGCGCGGCCCTAACACCTGAAGCCCTGCCTGGGGGCACCTGCCGCGGGGTGTGAGGGCAACGAAATCTTCAATCCACAGAAAACCTTCCCCGCCCCTGCAGAGCCCCCGTGATCGCTTCATGTATGCAAGGGAAAGCATAGGGTGTGTGTGGGGGGGTATTTATCTACACCTTAAAGTGCTGACAGCTGCTTGACCTAGCACAGGGGTTCTCAGACTGGGGCCTGGGACCCCTCAGGTGGTCGCGAGGTTATTACAGGGGGGGGTCGTGAGCTGCCAGCCTCCACCCCAAACCCTGCTTTGGCTCCAGCCTTTATAATGGTGTTAAATATATAAACAAATGTTTTTAATTTATAAGGGGGGGGGTCGCACTCCGAGGCTTGCTATGTGAAAGGGGGCACCCCTACAAAAGTTTGAGAACTACTGACCTGGCACGCAGAGGTGAAAGTAAGCCGGTACGCCATGTCGGAACTGACCAGCTTCCTCAGGTTGGCACTTTAAAGGTCTTGGGGCTCCCCACAGCAGCTGGAGCCCCAGGCCCTTTAAAGCACCACCAGAGCCCTGCTGCCGGAGCCCCTGGGGTAGTGGTGGCAGGGCTTGGATGGTGATTTAAAGGGCCAGGGGCTCTGGCCACTGCTGGGAACCCTGGGATAGGTCATCACATCAGCCACACTATCAGAGACTCATGCCCCTGCACATCTACCAATGTGATATGTCATGTGCCACCACGGCTCCTCTGCCATGTACATTGGCCAGACCTGACAGTCTCTACACAAAAGAATAAATGGACACAAATGACATGAAGAATTACAACATTCAAAAACCAGGTGGAGAACACTTCAACCGCCATGGACGCTCAATTACAGACCTAAAAGTCGCAATTATTCAACAAAAACCTTCAAAAACAGACTCCAATGAGAAACAGCAGAACTAGAATTAATCTGCAAACTGAATACCATTAAATTAGGCTTGAATAAAGACTGGGAGTGGATGAGTCATTACACTAACTAAAAACTATTTCCCCATGCTAATTTTCCCCCTACTGTTACTCACATCTTGTCAACTGTTTGAAATGGGCCATCCTGATTATCACTACAAAAGTTTTTTTCCCTCCTACTGATAATAGCCCACCTTAATCAATTGGTCTCGTTAGAGCTGGTAGGGCAACCCGTATTTTTTCATGTTCTCTGTAGATATATTTATATATTGTATTTTCCACTACATGCATCCGATGAAGTGGGCCTTAGCTCACGAAAGCTTACGCTCAAATACATTTGTTAGTCTCTAAGGTGCCACAAGTCCTCCTTGTTCTTTCCACATCGACAACATTGGTGTTTCCAAATGCAGGCCACCATCCTACAAAGGCTATGCTTGTACTTTATGCCTGGGAGTAGACCCACTGAAGTCTTATTTAACATGGTCCCACCACTCAGCAGAGTTGACCAGCTGCAGAGGAAGCAGCAGGTTGTATCCCTTTCAGTAGCATAAAGCACGCTGCTATGTGCTGGTGCTCTTTCAGTGTTTCCCAGGGCATTTTGTTGGTGTGGTGCAGCTCACTGACCCCACCACAGAAACAAAGCCCATTATTTTCCTAATGGTGACAATTCTTAAATGTAATATTCTGTAGAAGTTATAGAAAAATAAAAAGAAAAGGAGTACTTGTGGCACCTTAGAGACTAACCAATTTATTTGAGCATGAGCTTTCGTGAGCTACAGCTCACTTCATCGGATGCATACCGTGGAAATTGCAGCAGACTTTATATACACACAGAGAATATGAAACAATACCTCCTCCCACCCCACTGTCCTGCTGGTAATAGCTTATCTAAAGTGATCATCAGGTTGGGCCATTTCCAGCACAAATCCAGGTTCTCTCACCCCCCTCCCAAAAACCACACACACAAACTCACTGTCCTGCTGGTAACAGCTCATCCAAAGTGACCACTCTCCCTACAATGTGCATGATAATCAAGGTGGGCCCACCTTGATTATCATGCACATTGTAGGGAGAGTGGTCACTTTGGATGAGCTATTACCAGCAGGACAGTGAGTTTGTGTGTGTGGTTTTTGGGAGGGGGGTGAGGGAACCTGGATTTGTGCAGGAAATGGCCCAACTTGATTATCATGCACATTGTGTAAAGAGTTGTCACTTTGGATGGGCTATCACCAGCAGGAGAGTGAATTTGTGTGGGGGGGTGGAGGGTGAGAAAACCTGGATTTGTGCTGGAAATGGCCCAACCTGATGATCACTTTAGATAAGCTATTACCAGCAGGACAGTGGGGTGGGAGGAGGTATTGTTTCATATTCTCTGTGGGTATATAAAGTCTGCTGCAATTTCCACGGTATGCATGCGATGAAGTGAGCTGTAGCTCACGAAAGCTCATGCTCAAATAAATTGGTTAGTCTCTAAGGTGCCACAAGCACTCCTTTTCTTTTTGCGAATACAGACTAACACGGCTGTTACTCTGAAACCAGAAAAATAAAACCGATTTGAGTTCAGTTAAAGCAGCGTTTCCCAAACTGTGTTCTGTGGAACACTGGTGTTCCACACAATGTGAGTAGGTGTCACGTGAAAGAATCTAGAATTTAATTTTGACTTACACTTGATTTTTGTACTACTTTATAGGCACTTTCCAGTTAGAAATTGTTAGTTCAAGTTATTTTAAATTTGTATTTTTGCTTTGTTTTATAAAATAAAATATATTTGAGCATAAGTAACGTAATTCTTTATTTGAAAAACAAACCACTACAAAATAATTTTATAAGTGTTCCATGGCCAAAAACATTTGGGAAACGCTGAGTTAGAGGGTTTCATTGTTCACAATTTTACTTTATTCTTGTGAGCAGATTAGCAGTTGAAACTTCAACTCTGAAACATCTAGACTCCTTGGAGCTCTAGGTTCAAATCTTGGCAGAGTCCAGTTCTTTATCTTTCTATAGCAGCTTACTCTGTGTAAGGCTGGCACTTTACAACTACATATATTTTTGCCCCAATTTCTGACCCCTATATCCCATTCTGACTCTACCACCTATCTTCCTGCAGTAAGTTACCAGTAACACATACCAGGGCTTTGCTGGTTGGCTTCTCAGTGGAAGGGAAATCAGTGACATTTGAGTCTAGGTATAAGCTACGTAACTTGTTTTGATCACCCATATACATCGGTCCCTGCACAAAGGGAATTGTACCACACAATATTTTTTCTTAAGACTGAACATTTGCTCACTAGGAAGAGCAACTTGTAAGATGGTGTAACACCACCATCTGGCGACACCTGCTGTAATATGTTATGCTGAACAAAACCTAGTTGAAGCTGGTGGGTGTAATATCAGCCAGGATAAATGTATAAAGCAATTGAGCACCTTTAGGAAATAGAGAGCTGGAACAATAGGAGCCTCTGCCACAAACTCAGGCCACATGTAAGGGTAGAGTAGAAATTGAGTCAGGGAGACCAAAGATCATAGATCATAGACTATCAGGGTTGGAAGGGACCTCAGGAGGTCATCTAGTCCAACCCCCTGCTTGAAACAGGACCAATCCCCAATTTTTGCCCCAATCCCTAAATGGCCCCCTCAAGGATTGAACTCACAACCCTGGGTTTAGCAGGCCAATGCTCAAACCACTGAGTTTACCAAGAGTTTGGTAACAAACACAGGAGTGATAGATTGATAGGACTGGAGTTCTGTGCGTGTGTGTGTGTGTGAGGGAAAATCATCCCAAACTCAGTGAAAGCAGTAGAGAGCCAAGGGCAGCCAGAGGAGGTAACCCCGAGACAAAAGTTAGAGTGCTGTTGGGTAAAGTGTTGGCTGGAAAGATGTTTGGAAGCTATAGGAAGCAGGTTGGCTTACAGAGCAGGGGGACTTTCCTAGTCAGATAGTCTATAGGACCGGGGTTCTCAAACTGGGGGTTGGGACCCCTCAGGGGGCATAAGGTTATTATATGGGGGGGGGTCACAAGCTGTCAACCTCCACCCCAAACCCCGCTTTGCCTCCAACATTTATAATGGTGTTAAACACATTTAAAAAGTGTTTTTAATTTATAGGGGGGGGTCACACTCAGAGGCTTGCTATGTGAAAGGGGTCACCAGTAAAAAAGTTTGAGAACCACTGCTATAGGACAACCGAGTAAAAGCTGCAAGGAGCAGGGAGGCTGTGGCAAGGAAGCACCTGGTATACAGTAAAGAAAGCTGTTGCATTTATGTTGAACGGTTTTATTTCTGAGTTTGCTAAAGATTATTGGTGCAATCAAGAAATGGTGCCTTGAAGAGAGGTCCTGAACAGACTCTAGGTCTGCTGTTTAATTCTTCCTGCGCTAGGGATGAGCAGCCTACACAGGTCAAAAGGTTTCTGTTTAAAAACCATGCAAATTAAGATAAGGAAAATTCTATTGTAATTGAATGATGTACATGTAGGTCTGATGTGAGTAATCTACAATATTGTTAGAACTACAGTATAATTATTTTCTCCCCATATTATAGAAGCTCCTAGGGCCTGATGTAAAGCCCACTGAAGTTGATGGAAAATGTCCCCATGACTTCATTTGTCTTTGGATCAAGGCCTAGCATAGCTCAGTAAATCAGCTTCTTTACTGCTAGCATATGTTTATGTTCTCAGATTTGTGACTTGGAGAAAGTGTCTTTCATTTCCTTAGTACGGAGAAGATGGGTAAGGTTATATCTTTTATTGGGCCCACTTCTGTTGGTGAAAGAGACAAGCTTTCAAGCTACACAGAGCTCTTTTGCAGGTCTGGAAAAGCGCTGTGTAGCTCAAAAACCTGTCTCTTTAACATATCTTTTATTGGACCAACTTCTATATCATCGCACCTGCCTTATCTCTAACATCTTTGGACCAACACTGCAGACATACCCGTAGTATGACCTTAGCCAAAAGGTTCAACATTAAAAGTGTCAGAACTATGGATTTCTAGTGTATTTATAACTTTTAACTGTGAGGAAATCTCTTAAAATAGCAAGAGAGATCTTTATCTGAAGTAAAGAAAAAATACTGTAGGCAAAATGTAGCAACTTGATCAATATAAATGTACATTTGATTTAAAGCTTCACCTAATAATCTGTAGCAGAGCTCAAAAGTTTTATTTTAGGGAAGCCTTATGAGTGCTTAATATATTGGATGCGATTCAAGCAGGTATTTATTGTGGCTAATCCAGAAAAATGTAATGGCTCCAAAGTCCCACAGTCATATTAGATAGGATTTTTAAAAATAAGGGAGAGGGGAGGGGGGAAGAAGATATACCTGAAGCATGAGGATCTAAACCAATCACTAAGTGATGGAGTCAGGAAGAAGTTTCCTCTATAAACAGGCTATTCCATAACTGTCCATGATTCGGTTTCTCACACCTTCCTCTGAAGCATTTAGTACAGTACTGGCAACTGTCAGACAGGATAGCAGACTAGATGAACACTGATGTGATGCAGCATATTAATGCCTATGTTTCTAAGTTTATGCACATTTTGCAAGTCAGAACAGTATTCACATAGTAATGGATTTTAAGTGTACTATTCCCCATAAAAATGAAGTTTAGTTTGAGACAGCTGAAGAAATTGCTAAGAATTAAGAAAACTGGCTAAGGGACAACCTCATTACATTTAAAGCATGAATGTAAATGTAGAAGTAAAATATGCCTTAATAACTGAACTTCTTAGCTCATTTTAAAGGGTACACCATTAAGCCCCAACCCAGCAAACATTTATGCATGTTTAACTTTAAGCACCTGAGTAATCTCCAAAGTATCAGGACCTTAATGTTTTGCAGTTATTTCTAAAAAAAAAAGTAAATTGTGTAAGGGTTTAATCTTGCAAGGTTCTAGGTGTCCTCACACAGTGCTTTGCAAGAGGAACATCCTCTGTATTAGGAACTCCCAAATCCGTAAGGGCCTGATCCTGCACAATTTAAGCCTGTGAAAGTTTTGCCATTGACTTTGGTGGAAGCAAGATCAGGTCCACTCAGCCTATAATACCATAAACTAAGGATGATATGAATTTTACATTTCAATTTTACTGTTTACCTACTGGTTTTTGTTTATTTCTATTTTAGCTGGACTGCGATCACTACATAAGTGGGTAAACCAGGGACTATACCGTGGGACTGATGGCTTTGATAACTGTCTGCCTAGCTCCAGCCTGTCCTCTGCTCTGATTGGAATGTGTGAACTGTAATTTGGTGAGCCTCCACAACAGTATGACTTATTTGTTCAACCAGGCTTTTAATCAATGTTTGTAACAGGGAATGGGTTTCTCTCTTAACAGTTTTGTAATGTAACATTTTTTTGGAGACAAAGCACCAGTGAGGTTTGGGGAAGGGTACAATTAATAATTTGTGATTAAATAAAATATTGAGTACAATGGTACTCCCTTTCTGACTCCAACAATGCCATGTACTTTCTCACTTTAAAAAAAACAACACTCCAGTGACAAGTGTTAGAATGTGAAAACTGGATGGAACTAAACCACAGAATTTAGTGTATGATAGGGAAATCAAATATTTCCCTATTAATAACTTTGAGTAAAATATTTTTGCATACTATAATTACCCTCTGTTTTCAGGATAATTACAAAACAAAGCATTTTCAAAGAAACAGACATGACTGACTAACATGGGTCTTGCCTAACGCAGAATTAAGAGATGGGGCCAAATTTAGTCCTGGTGTAAGCAGGCTACAACTTCATGACAGTCAGTGAATTTAGGCTAGGACTGATTTTGGCTCATGGCATAGGCACATTTCATAACTGTTTAAAAAAGTGCACCAAGAAAACCTACATATCCAACAAGAGCCATGATACCTGGTGCAGACACGGAATCATAAAATTCAGCTGAGTTGTCTCCCCACCACCAGGCTATTAAAAAGATATATAAGGCTTGTAGTCTTTAGATGAAGAGCTATAAATATACTAAAGTGGGTGGTATTGATGTACTTGAAATTTATTAATTCCCATGGGAGTCACTAATTAAAAGCTTTTACTTTACTAAATTAAATGTATATTCTGCCAGACTCATATGAAATACATTGTTTTATCCAGTGTTAAAACCCTGTTACATTCAAAACAGCAAATTAAGCATTTCATAAAATGATAGATCTAAAAATAAATTATCCTTGGTAAAGGAGTTATTCAAGTTACAGATTCATCTTATAGTCCAGTTACTCCTTCCTAACAACAGATCTAAACAGGGAGGCACTTCACTGCTTGAGCTTCCCTCTACTTACGCTTTTCTCTTCCATACACAACAGAGGGCCTTCACCACTGCCGTCTTTGATGGTCTCTTGCTGCAGTCCTATCTTCTTCCCATATTTTGAAAGCTTTCAGTTCTGTTTCTATTGTGTTTCCATGTTATCCTTGGTCTCTCTCATTACTTCTTGCCTGGAGGTTCCAGTCCATCACCTGTCTTGTTATTTAGACCTTTCCTCCATGTATGCCTGTGCCATCTCCATTTTTGTTCAGTAATTTCCGGTCCTAGCTGTTTTGGTATCTTCCTCTTCCAGAGTTGATTTTTTTCTGGCCATCTGATATTGAGGATTTGTCTAAGGTAGCTGTTTATGAAAATCTTGAGTTTAGGTAATAAGATTTAAATAAGCCGTCAAGTTTCTGCACCATATAATATAACAATTGTGTTAAATATTCAGAGTTCAGTTTGGAGGGCAAGCTTTCTGTTTCTCCAGATCAGATTTAGAGTTACAAAGGCATATCTGGGTTTCATGTCTATGATGTCTTCACCTCCTGCACTGTATACTTACAATGCTGCTAAGATATGTGAAATATCAGACCTCTTCTGTGTCAGTCCCAGAAAGTGTTATTGGGATTTCCTGTTGTGTGTTGATTCTCATGGTCTTCTCAGGCAGCCTAGGGCCCTAGATATCATATAGCCAGAGCTGCACTCAGGAAATGTTTACTATAAGATAATTAGTACTGCAAGCTAGGGGGTCATGGGCCTTTGTAGCTTCCATAGGCAGAGCTTACTGCACACCCTGGGGGCTTCTTACATCCCAACATCTTCCTCCAGCCTGTATTACACCTCCCATCCCCTTTTTTCAGGGTGCCAACCACCAATTCTTTGATCTTCCATTAGTTGTAAGAGTGCTGAGGCTATGGCTGTGCTAAAGAGCTGGCAGGAGCTTCACGTGTACTCTATTTCACCCCTTTAGGTTTTCTTATTTCCTACTGAATTAATAGGGATCTATCCTTTGATGTTTAGTCAGTCATTGTTAGGGGTGGAAATGGAGTTAGAATGCCAGGATTGTATTTATGCCCACTGACTCATTACAAAGTAATTTAGGGAAGTCATTTACACTTTTACCTAGTTAGCGTCTCAGCTGTCCCATCTGTAAAATGGGGACAAAAGGGATATTGGTGATGCTTAGCCCAGTGTTTGTAAAGTGTTTCAGATACTTCAATTAAAAGTGTAAATTACTACTAAATCAACACAAGCCTGTAACAGTGGGGCATCAACCTCTTCAAGCACCCCGGTCAGGTGCATGTACTTGCACCCTCTCAGTTTGTGGTGACCTCTGTCAGTGGTTTCTCAGGTGGGTTTTCAGTGACTCAGCATAGGTGCTGGAACTAGGAGTGCAGCAGCACCAGTGTTCCCTCTAATTTTTTAGATCCATCTGTGGAATTAATTTTGTTATGTGCACCAATATGGAGGTGGTGTGATGGGTTTGGGACTGAGGGGTTTGGAGTGGGCTTAACTGGGGCCGAAGGTGAGGTTCAGGGGGTATGAGGGCTCTGGCTAGGGGTACAGGCTCTGGGAGGGGGTCAGGCATGAAGGGATTGGGGTACAGGAAGGGGCTCAAGCAGAGATTGCAGTGCAGGGGGATGAGGGCTCTGGCTGGGGGTGCAGGCTCTGGGAGGGGGCCAGGCTGTCCCAGAGCTGTGGCAGGGAGAGAGGACTCTCCCCACAGAAGCCCTGGCAGGGCAGGGCAAGGGGTGCCTCTCCCCCGGCCATGGCAGCCCTTGATAGCCTGCTGCACAGCCGAGCAGCTTAGAGGGAACTTAGAGCAGCACTCACTGGTTTGAAGTGGTTTCTATTATTTAGAGAGTTTACAGTTTGGTTTAATGGCTTTTAGTCCCCCTGCATAAAAATTGTTCCTGCGCACCTATGTGATTCAGCCTTCCAGCCAAGACTCTCACACAGTCTATAAATGAAAGACCAGATCTCTTCTGGGTTATACAGTCCTCCAGGGCCCTATCCCAGTACCCCTCTGTTGGTATCTCTGTAGCCTTCCCCAGGCTCAGTCTTTAAATAGTCCTAACTCTAGTATGGGGCCATATCCCCAGGGCTTCCACCCTAGTGGCCATCTTCCTGAAGCCCTCCTTGGGCTCAGTCTTTAGTCAGTCCCAGCAGCCAGCTAGGAGCTCCTCCTTTGCTCCCCTTAGTCCCTGCCAGCCACACTGTTTCTCTCGTTCCCCAGTCCCTGCAAGCAACTCATCTGTGCACCGTTCTGCTGCTCCACCAGCCACAATCTTCACTACTCCAGCTTCAGACAGCAATTGAGTGACTTTGGCCCTGCAGCTCCTTTTATGTGAGTCTGCTGGGCCCTGACTGGCTGCTCCCTGTAGCCTCCCTCATTGGCTGCTTCCCTGCAACCACTCTAAGCCACTTGGAGGACTTTTCTTTTGCTCTTCTCTTGGACAGGGTGTGGTAAGAGCCTAAGGCCTCCAGGGGCCTCAGACACTGGTACACTCCATCACAGAACCATTCTGCATTAATATTTTAAACCACAATGTATTGGTTCGATGACATTCTGCACTAATCTGTGGTATCAATTCCCCTCTTAGGCTTGATCTCCTCTTAGAAGTTCGGTCAACATAGCTACATTGGTCAGGTGTGTGAAAAACACATCTTCTAAAGTGCCAATCCAATCCACAGAGTAGATACAGCTAAGTTGATGGAGGAATGTGTCCATTGACATAGCTACTGTCACTCAAGGAGGTGGTGTTCCTACAGCAATGGAAAAACAACTTCCATCAGCGTAAGCTGTATCTACACTATGGGGTTATGCTGGCATAGCCATGGTTACTTAGCTATGCCAGTATAGCCTCTGTAGTGTAGACATACCCTGAGTTAGACTAGTGAAAATCTGGAATCACTCCATTTGCAGCAATAGGCTTAATTCTCTACTACTTTATCTTGTGTAGTTATTTCCACCTGTGCAAAGTGGATATAAAATGGAGGTAAAATGCACTTAACCTTACTGCCATCTGTCAATGACAGTAACTAGGGTTGGTGTCATGGGGTGTCAAGTCACATGTGGTCAAAGTAAAGGGCAGAGGCAATATTCAGCCTTTTAGATCGTATGCTGATGACCCTTACTATAAAACAATAGTCAGGGCAGCATTGCCCAATGGCCAGAGTCAATAAAGGCACCTACTTCTGGGGTACCATGTAAGCTATTGGCTCATTGAGGAAGTGGGGCACTACCTAGAGGTGTGTGGCACCAAGGGTAAGGTGACTCAGGCCCTCCCTACCCCTCCAAGTCCAAGTCCAGGGCCCTGGTGGGAATGCTCACCACTGAGTCAGCAGGGATCCTCCCAAAACACACTAACTGGTTCACTTACTGGAGAAAAGTCTAAGTCCTCTGGGCTGCCTCTTATCCTTTCTCCCCCAGTAATGCTCCATGCTTCCCCCAAGTCTCTGGAGTCCTCAAGTAGCCTAGCTCCTGCCAGCACAGTCTCTTCTCCTGGGGTCCATCTGGAGTGCTGCATGCCATTGTGCTGTAGTCCAGGCCTGAACAGCTCACTGAAAAGAGTCTACATCCTCCCTCTTCAGCAACCCACCCAGACTGAGTTGGGCTGCTTCCTTTTATACTCTGCCTCAAGGCTGAGCATGCCCACCAGAATCAGAGGGGCAGGGCTTCCTCAGACTGCAAAGCATAGTTAACCCTTTGGGGGCTGGTGCGGGGTAGGTAAACCCCATCACAGTTGGGTTCAAGGGACCCTTTCTATAAATAAATAAAATGTCAAGCCCCCACCAAACCTTGCTCTGTCTCCCAGGATTTAGGGAATTAAAAATTTAAATCCCACGGACACCTTTACAGGCTTTTTTCCCCACTTGCAAGCATACAGGAGCCCTTGGGAATGTGAAACCAAAAATACTTTTTATTTGGGAAAGTTACAACAATCATATTTATATAAAAAGAGCAGACCCCAAACAGTATTTGGGGTATGGCTTAGCCCACAATCCTAACTATTTATTACCTGATTTATTGCAGTGCAGAACTCATAATCACAAAACAATCCCTGCCCACCCCCCCAATGCCTTTTTCATGAATCCAAATAGACTCAGTGGTGGTGAAGAGGTTGGCTCCGTTCCAGTTCAGCAAAGCCCACACCACCAGATCCAGTTGTAACATACATCTCACTAGTCTGTATTCACTTGGTTAGCTATACCATCTCAGCTGCTGCCCAGTCCAGTTCACCATCACTACACTTCATTATGCAGGCCTGAGTCCAACCACCCATATGCCAGACTTCCTCCTAGCATCCTCCCAAACTGTGGCTGCTGTAGCCCTTTGTTTGTGGTATAGTGTGGGAAAACTTGACTGTCCACCAAACTTGACTATCCAGAGGACAAATAAAGTTGACCCATGGGATCGTGGAATACTTTTGGCAGCTCTCAGAGCATAAGTCCAGTGGGGTTGCATCTATACTGCAAAGCAATAGGGCTTGAACTTTGGGTCCTGGCTTTACTCAGCCTCAGCCTCTCCACCCCTGCGAGTATGTCTACATAGCAATGTAAGCCCAGCTTGGACCGGGACTGAAGCCAAACCCTCCTTGCCTCCACACACCAATTGTGCTAACCTAGGGCTCAGATCCAGGGTCTCAGGACCCTGCAGATCTAGAGGGTCTAAGCCCATGGTAAGCAGGGACCTAGGATCTGACTCCTATTGCTTTCCTGTGTGCACATGGCCCTGGCTTGACTCGGGTCCTGGAAGTCCTCCAGATGTATCCCAGAGTTCCCAGTGGCAGAGGAGCAGCACTGCAGGCAGCCAGCAGCACCATTGCTGCCTGGCTGAGCGCGGTTCAACCCTGCCACAAGTAGGGAGCAAAGCTTATATGCAGGAGGCAGCTCCCAGACATGGAATGTTGTGAGTCATCCCTCACCCAGCTGTGCTGAACCGGGATCCCTGCTGCTCCCCCTTGCCTGCAGGGAAGCACTTGGTCCCAGCTCTGCTCTCTGGTCCTTGCTCCTGGGTCCCCCCACTCCTCCCTAGGGATTCGTGGGCAGGGGCACCCAGGCTGCATGGACTGTCAGGGTGGTGAGTGGGAGCCAGTCCCAAACCTTCCCCACAGCCTCCCACAGATCCCGTATCCCTGCCTCCTGGGGTGCAGCAGGGGCAGGGATAAGGGATCCCCAGAGGGTACTGGAGCATATTGCACTCCAAGCCCTAGGGATGCACTTTAACCCTCTGCAGCAAGTAGCAGCCAGGCTGGGGTGTATGTGTGTTTTTCCTCTGAAACCTACATTTTATGTCAAACTTCAAAACAAACAGACAAAAATAAATAAAAAACAACCAAACAAAAATATTTAATATCCTATTTCAAAAATTAAGAATAGCAAAGTTTCATTTTAATAGGCTGGAGGCTGATGTCTTAATTATCCTCAGAATAGGTGCACACGGGCATTTTCCTGACAATGTGACTCAGCCTAGAGGTGGAGAGACCAATTCTCAGATTAGACGGTAGTTCACTATAAAGTCTTCTCCAACTGCAGTCATTCTACTGAGCCAGCCACCAAAGGAACTAATTATGCTTCTTATGGGCACCTGAGTCCCAT
Organism: Caretta caretta; assembly: GCF_965140235.1. Lineage (NCBI taxonomy): Eukaryota > Metazoa > Chordata > Testudines > Cheloniidae > Caretta > Caretta caretta. The sequence continues at coordinate 67,112,384 of NC_134213.1, forward strand.
CAACAGCACCAGCACAGTTAGGAAACAGGATGGGCAGTAAAGTTTCCCCACAGTGTACCATGTTCCTAGGGCTAGAGTGTGACGGGGGCCCTCGGCAGTTAGGGATATGTTTACTTTGACTCAGGTCTGTGCACTGCAGTGTGTACACCAGAGCCTTAGCCCTGGTCTACTCTAGGACTTTAGGTTGAATTTAGCAGCGTTAAATCGATGTAAACCTGCACCCGTCCACACAATGAAGCCCTTTATTTCGACTTAAAGGGCTCTTAAAATCGATTTCCTTACTCCACCCCTGACAAGTGGATTAGCGCTTAAATCGACGTTGCCGGCTTGAATTTGGGGTACTGTGGACGCAATTCGATGGTATTGGCCTCCGGGAGCTATCCCAGAGTGCTCCATTATGACCGCTCTGGACAGCACTCTCAACTCAGATGCACTGGCCAGGTAGACAGGAAAAGAACCGCGAACTTTTGAATCTCACTTCCTGTTTGGCCAGTGTGGCAAGCTGCAGGTGACCATGCAGAGCTCATCAGCACAGGTGACCATGATGGAGTCCCAGAATCGCAAAAGAGCTCCAGCATGGACCGAACGGGAGGTACGGGATCTGATCGCTGTTTGGGGAGAGGAATCCGTCCTATCAGAACTCCGTTCCAGTTTTCGAAATGCCAAAACCTTTGTGAAAATCTCCCAGGGCATGAAGGACAGAGGCCATAACAGGGACCCGAAGCAGTGCCGCGTGAAACTGAAGGAGCTGAGGCAAGCCTACCAGAAAACCAGAGAGGCGAACAGCCGCTCTGGGTCAGAGCCCCAAACATGCCGCTTCTATGATGAGCTGCATGCCATTTTAGGGGGTTCAGCCACCACTACCCCAGCCGTGTTGTTTGACTCCTTCAATGGAGATGGAGGCAATACGGAAGCAGGTTTTGGGGACGAAGAAGATGTTGATGAGGAGGAGGTTGTAGCTAGCTCACAGCAAGCAAGCGGAGAAACCGGTTTTCCCGAAAGCCAGGAACTGTTTCTCACCCTAGACCTGGAGCCAGTACCCCCCGAACCCACCCAAGGCTGCCTCCTGGACCCAGCAGGCGGAGAAGGGACCTCTGGTGAGTGTACCTTTTAAAATACTATACATGGTTTAAAAGCAAGCATGTGAAAGGATTACTTTGCCCTGGCATTTGCGGTTCTCCTAGATGTAGTCCTAAAGCCTTTGCAAAAGGTTTCTGGGGAGGGCAGCCTTACTGCGTCCTTCATGGTAGGACACTTTACCACTCCAGGCCAGTAACACGTACTCGGGAAACATTGTAGAACACAGCATTGCAGTGTATGTTTGCTGGCATTCAAACAACATCCATTCTTTATCTCTCTGTGTTATCCTCAGGAGAGTGAGATATAATTCATGGTCACCTGGTTGAAACAGAGTGCTTTTCTTCCGGGGACACTCAGAGGAGCCCATTCCTGCTGGGCTGTTTGCCTGTGGCTAAACAGAAATGTTCCCCGCTGTTAGCCACAGGGAGGGGGGAAGGTTGAGGGGGTAGTCACGCGGTGGGAGGAGGCAAAATGCGACCTTGTAACGAAAGCACATGTGCTATGTATGTAATGTTAACAGCAAGGTTTACCCTGAAAGACTGTAGCCACTGTTTTATAAAATGTGTCTTTTTAAATACCGCTGTCCCTTTTTTTTTCTCCACCAGCTGCATGTGTTTCAATGATCACAGGATCTTCTCCTTCCCAGAGGCTAGTGAAGCTTAGAAAGAAAAAAAAACGCACTCGCGATGAAATGTTCTCCGAGCTCATGCTGTCCTCCCACACTGACAGAGCACAGACGAATGCGTGGAGGCAAATAATGTCAGAGTGCAGGAAAGCACAAAATGACCGGGAGGAGAGGTGGCGGGCTGAAGAGAGTAAGTGGCGGGCTGAAGAGAGTCAGTGGCGGGCTGAAGACAGGGCTGAAGCTCAAATGTGGCGGCAGCGTGATGAGAGGAGGCAGGATTCAATGCTGAGGCTGCTGCAGGACCAAACCAGTATGCTCCAGTGTATGGTTGAGCTGCAGCAAAGGCAGCTGGAGCACAGACTGCCACTGCTGCCCCTCTGTAACCAACCGCCCTCCTCCCCAAGTTCCATAGCCTCCACACCCAGACGCCCAAGAACGCGGTGGGGGGGCCTCCGGCCAACCAGCCACTCCACCACAGAGGATTGCCCAAAAAAAAGAAGGCTGTCATTCAATAAATTTTAAAGTTGTAAACTTTTAAAGTGCTGTGCGGCATTTTCCTTCCCTCCTCCACCACCCCTCCTGGGCTACCTTGGTAGTCATCCCCCTATTTGTGTGATGAATGAATAAAGAATGCATGAATGTGAAGCAACAATGACTTTATTGCCTCTGCAAGCGGTGATTGAAGGGAGGAGGGGCGGGTGGTTTGCTTACAGGGAAGTAGAGTGAACCAAGGGGCGGGGGGTTTCATCAAGGAGAAACAAACAGAACTTTCACACCGTAGCCTGGCCAGTCATGAAACTGGTTTTCAAAGCTTCTCTGATGCGTACCGCGCCCTCCTGTGCTCTTCTAACTGCCCTGGTGTCTGGCTGCGCGTAACCAGCAGCCAGGCGATTTGCCTCAACCTCCCACCCCGCCATAAACGTCTCCCCCTTACTCTCACAGATATTGTGGAGCACACAGCAAGCAGTAATAACAGTGGGAATATTGGTTTCGCTGAGGTCTAAGCGAGTCAGTAAACTGCGCCAGCGCGCCTTTAAACGTCCAAATGCACATTCTACCACCATTCTGCACTTGCTCAGCCTGTAGTTGAACAGCTCCTGACTACTGTCCAGGCTGCCTGTGTACGGCTTCATGAGCCATGGCATTAAGGGGTAGGCTGGGTCCCCAAGGATACATATAGGCATTTCAACATCCCCAACAGTTATTTTCTGGTCTGGGAATAAAGTCCCTTCCTGCAGCTTTTGAAACAGACCAGAGTTCCTGAAGATGCGAGCATCATGCACCTTTCCCGGCCATCCCACGTTGATGTTGGTGAAACGTCCCTTGTGATCCACCAGAGCTTGCAGCACTATCGAAAAGTACCCCTTGCGGTTTATGTACTCGGCGGCTTGGTGCTCCGGTGCCAAGATAGGGATATGGGTTCCGTCTATAGCCCCACCACAGTTAGGGAATCCCATTGCAGCAAAGCCATCCACTATGACCTGCACATTTCCCAGGGTCACTACCCTTGATATCAGCAGATCTTTGATTGCGTGGGCTACTTGCATCACAGCAGACCCCACAGTAGATTTGCCCACTCCAAATTGATTCCCAACTGACCGGTAGCTGTCTGGCGTTGCAAGCTTCCACAGGGCTATCGCCACTCGCTTCTCAACTGTGAGGGCTGCTCTCATCTTGGTATTCATGCGCCTCAGGGCAGGGGAAAGCAAGTCACAAAGTTCCATGAAAGTGCCCTTACGCATGCAAAAGTTTCGCAGCCACTGGGAATCGTCCCAGACCTGCAACACTATGCGGTCCCACCAGTCTGTGCTTGTTTCCCGAGCCCAGAATCGGCGTTCCACAGCATGAACCTGCCCCATTAGCACCATGATGCATGCATTGGCAGGGCCCATGCTTTCAGAGAAATCTGTGTCCATGTCCTGATCACTCACGTGACCGCGCTGACATCGCCTCCTCGCCCGGTATCGCTTTGCCAGGTTCTGGTGCTGCATATACTGCTGGATAATGCGTGTGGTGTTTAGTGTGCTCCTAATTGCCAAAGTGAGCTGAGCGGCCTCCATGCTTGCCTTGGTATGGCGTCTGCACAGAAAAAAGGCGCGGAACGATTGTCTGCCGTTGCTCTGATGGAGGGAGGGGCGACTGACGACACGGCTTACAGGGTTGGCTTCAGGGAGCTAAAATCAACAAAGGGGGTGCCTGTACATCAAGGAGTATTTCAGGCAGACTGCACGGAGGGTTCCAATAAGAAATGGTGCACCTAAGTTATCGTTCTTATTGGAACAAGGAGGTTAGCCTGGCCTCTGATTGATACATGACTAGATTTACCTCGCTGCACCTTCTCTGTGAGTGACTGCAGTGTGATCTAGAGGAATGAGTCCCCTAGACAGGGGAGGAGGCAAATGAGTACAAAACAAATCTGGTCTATTTCTTGTTTTGATCCACTCCATCTATCTTTTACATCTTTGGCTGGCAGCAGACGGTGCAGAAGGACTGCATGCCATCCACATCTCATGGCTGCTCGGCAGAAGATGGTACAGTACGACTGCTAGCCATCTTCATCTCTTGCCTGCCTGGCAGAAGATGGTACAATACGACTGCTAGCAATCCTCATCTCTTGCCTGCCTGGCAGAAGATGGTACAGTACGATTGCTAGCAGTCCGTATCGCCTGCCCGCTCACCATAAGACGGTTCAATAGGACTGACTGCAGGACTAAAGAGAATGACCTGGTCAAGTCACTCCAAATTTAGTCCCTGCGCCCATGTCTGCCCAGGCGCTCCCAGCCAACGTGGCCAGGAGCACCTCAGACACGATGAGGACGACTACCAGTCGTATTGCACCGTCTGCTGCCAGAAGGCAATGGGTTGCTGCTACTGTGCAGCAAAGCCGTACCGCGTCTGCCAGCACCCAGGAGACATAGGGTGACGGTTACCTGAGCGGGCTCCATGCTTGCCGTGGTATGGCGTCTGCACAGGTAACTCAGGAAAAAAGGCGCGAAATGATTGTCTGCCCTTGCTTTCACGGAGGGAGGGAGGGAATGGGGGCCTGACGATACGTACCCAGAACCACCCGCGACAATGTTTTAGCCCCATCAGAGTGCTCCATTGTGACTGCTCTGGACAGCACTCTCAGATGCCCGATTGTTTGCCGTTGCTCTGACGCCGGGAGGGGCGCTTACAGGGTTGGCTTCAGGGAGCTAAAATCAACAAAGGGGGTGGTTTTACATCAAGGAGTATTTCAGGCAGGACTTCACGGAGGGTTCCAATAAGAAATGGTGCACCTAAGTTATTGTCCTTATTGGAACAAGAAGGTTAGCCTGGCCTCTGATTGATACATGGCTAGATTTACCTCGCTGCACCTTCTCTGTGAGTGACTGCAGTGTGATCTAGAAGAATGAGTCCCCTAGACAGGGGAGGGGGGGAAGCAAATGAGTACAAAACAAATCTGGTCTATTTCTTGTTTTGATCCACTCCATCTATCTTTTACATCTTTGGCTGGCAGCAGACGGTGCAGAAGGACTGCATGCCATCCACATCTCATGGCTGCTCGGCAGAAGATGGTACAGTACGACTGCTAGCAGTCCGTATCGCCTGCCCGCTCACCATAAGACGGTTCAATAGGACTGACTGCAGGACTAAAGAGAATGACCTGGTCAAGTCACTCCAAATTTAGTCCCTGCACCCATGTCTGCCCAGGCGCTCCCAGCCGACGTGGCCAGGAGCACCTCGGACATGACGATGACGGCTACCAGTCGTACTGTACCGTCTGCTGCCACAAGGCAAGGGGTTGCTGCTACTGTGTAGCAATGCCGTACCGCGTCTGCCAGCACCCAGGAGACATAGGGTGACGGTTACCTGAGCGGGCTCCATGCTTGCAGTGGTATGGCGTCTGCACAGGTAACTCAGGAAAAAAGGCGCGAAATGATTGTCTGCCCTTGCTTTCACGGAGGGAGGGAGGGAACGGGGGCCTGACGATATGTACCCAGAACCACCCGCGACAATGTTTTAGCCCCATCAGGCATTGGGATCTCAACCCAGAATTCCAATGGGCAGCGGAGACTGCGGGAACTGTGGGATAGCTACCCACAGTGCAACGCTCCGGAAGTCGACTCTAGCCTCGGTACTGTGGAAGCGCTCCGCCGAGTTAATGCACTTAATGCACTTAGAGCATTTTCTGTGGGGACACACACACTCGAATATATAAAACCGATTTCTAAAAAACCGACTTCTATAAATTCGACCTTATTCCGTAGTGTAGACATACCCTTAGGTTTGAACACAGGTCAGAAATTTCTTAACTCAGGGTTAAAATGCAGTGTAGATACTCAAGTCTGACTCAAGTTCCACATTGCAGTGTAAGGATGATTAGTCAACTCCTTTGGCTTAATTTAATCAAAAGCTGTTTTTTGTGCCATAGTGTCTTTGAACTCATATGTTCCCGGGACTTTAAATAAATTATAGCAAGGTGCTGTTACTACACAAACCTGTATGTATTTTCATTAGCTACAGTATTATTTGATTGATTTAATATACATTAGGAGAAAACATTTCATGTGTAAAAATCAGTGTCTAAGGCCTGGTCTACACTGCAGAGTTTTAGATCTAACTATGTAAGTGTCTACACTAAAATTTGATGCCTGCCAATGTAACTCCCCCACTACGCGGACTTAATAACTTCACCTCCTCAAGAGGCATAGAGTCATTATTGATAGGTTGATGCAGTGTCAATGTAGACACTGCATTGCTTACATCGACTGTTACTGTCTTTCAGAAGCCATGCCACAATGCCCTATGCTGACAGTACAATCAGTGCAAGGACTCCTGATGAGGACACACACTACCAACACAAGGAACATAGTAGGGACACGGAAAAGTGAATTACTGTGGCGGCTGTATGCCAACATTACATAGATCGACATAATTTTGTAGTGTAGATGTGTCCTAAGTGTAGTAATTTAAGAAAATGTAGTGTCTACTTTTGTACAGTTAGGAAAATGTCAATGCCAACAGATTCCTGTGAGTATTTACATGCAATTTTATTACTCATATGGAAATGATTAGGTGATGTTGAGCACAGGAATGACTTATTGGCTCAGCTTGTAAGTTAAAGTTGCCTGAGGTCAACTTTAATTTATGATCCAGATGTTTCTGTGTTCACTTTGGGGCAACTCTAATTCATACACTATATAGCACAGTACTTGTTCTATTATCTTACACAGTACACCAGAAGAAATAACTAACAATGACCTTGCTTCAAAACACTTTATAGCTTTATAACATCTTCTGTTGCTGCAGTGAAAACATAGAGGGATTGAATCCCGTCTCACCTTTATTGGCGTAAATCAATAGGTGTAGGTCCATGAAAGTTAATGGAATTACACCAGTATAAAACTGGTGAGAGGTCAGATGCAAGTTTGTCATATTAGAAAAATTGTTTAGTAGCACTGCTCAAAAAAAAAAAGTTCTTCACACCTGATGTAGAGCATTCTGTGATCGTGCAAAAAATAATTAGCCTTTGCATAAATGATAGATAATATGGAATAAATAACATATAACTTGTATTTAAAGGTTAATGCATGTTGTGGCTGTTGTATTACATAAGCTTTGGGGATGACAATATATTTTCTGTGGTAATGCACTCCAAAATGTTGCAAGAAATAAAGTCATATCTTGCTAAAGCAGCATGGTGTTGGCCTTACACCTGGGCACATTAACAATAATCAAAGGAAGGACTATTTAAATGTGTTCCTTAATGAATAGCAATAGAAACCCAGTCCTTGTTTTGGCCTTTACGATACAATAAAAGTAAAATAAATAAAAAGAATCAATTAATGATGATGGCAAAACCAACAAGTGTTACCATTCCTAAATTCTGAAATGCAACCTCAAATGGTTGTGGCAGGGTAGAGAGGCCCTCTAAAGCCTGGGTAACAGGCAGGGAGCTGACTCATTGTGCATGTCTCTTGCTGGCATGGAACGATAGAATAAAATGAAAGGGCCGAAGTACCCTGTTAAATGAAATGGGGTAAACTACAACAGAGCCAACTCAAACAAATGTGGGGCCCCCTGCAGAAACAATCAGTTGGACCAAAGTATTCGAGATTTAGTGTATGACCTTCTCCCCAGCTTTCCTCAGACTGCTATGATGCCACAGCAGATAGGGGCAAATAAGGAATGTGTTCAGAACTGGGGTGTGTATTTTTCCCTTGGGGTATCATGCTCTCTCCACAGAGCTCTCAGTCAGCACAAAACATCTTGTACTCCACAGCTGGAGCATGAGTACTAAATGTTCTACTGTGATTTCAACATGTTTCCCTAGTAATGTAAGGCTCCAATGATCTCTTTAACCCCTAGAGAGCCTTGAACTGGGGACCTTGTCTTCTCTGCTTACACAGCACCTAGCACCATGGGGCCCTGTTTGGATGGTAAACTCTGAGTACTACCAGAATATAAATAATAAATAACAGTAATTGACTGAACCAGCCCTGAAACCTGGAGTTCTATATTTCCTTAGTATGCAGTGTTGTTGTAGTCATTTTTGGATTGCATTGTACTGTACAAGGCAGATAGTTGTACCAGATGTTAAAGGAACTTTTTAGCTTGAGCAGGGACTTTGGCTTTTCTGTTTGCTCATGCTTCTTGTTAGCACATCCTCCTTCACCCTCTCTCTGATTGTGGTTTTGATTTGTTAAAGCTGATTAATTTTCCTCACCGGACAATAGAAGCTTTGGAGGAAAAAACTTGATTGATTACATTTTGTTTTGCCATTGGCCCATGTGAATTGCCTTTGAGAGCTTACAATGGTCTAATGTGTCTTAGATTTCCAAAAGGCAGATGCATGGTTCATGCTGTGTACTCAGATACACAGCTAAGTTAGAACACACACACATAGGTTAGAAAATCAGAAAATGACCTTAAAATGCAAATCAGACTGGATAAATATGTCAGGGCAGACTGCAGTAGACTAAGATTCTATTTTAAAGCTAGTTTATAATCTCAAACACGTTTTTCAGATTCTGTTTATAAATAAGCTAAACAAATATAGTGAATGAAATCCCTGGGCCAACTCTTGCACTCTCTTGTGCATGTGGTACTTGGGAGCAGGGTGGATAACAGTACAGGAATCCCCTTCCCTACATATATGCAGCAGCTAGACAGAATGTTTACAGTGTTTCCTTCAGTGCTAGGTGAGTAACCTGGCTAATAGACTTAGTAATGATCCATGTGGGATATGGTCTGCTATTTTGGTGGCATGGCCAGACTCTTGGCCATTCTGTCCATACGCTGCCCTTGGCAGCAGGTTCAGGAGATATATGTGTACAAATTATTCCCTTTTGGAATAACAATAAGGAGTGTTTCTGAACCCGTTGCTTCCAGAATAAGCAAGCAGGATGGCTTGCGGATCCTCTGCTTGACTACTCTTACTCCATTCTTTCTCCAATGTACTAAAGAATTTTAAGGACAGGGTTTTCTCCTATCACAAAATAGAACCACATTATTTGTAAGAAAATTATCATTAGTGACTTTTGAATATAATAGAGGTATGAAATAATTGGGAAGAAAACACTACTTCCTCAAGTACACATTTCAGTATACTTAGTTGATACAGCATTGCAATTACATTTACCCAAAGTCCAATCCTGCAACCACTTATGCTTGGCCATAAGGTTGACTTTAATCACATGAGCAGCTGTGTTTAAAGTTAAGCACAAATTTACAGGATTGGGGCCTCAATGATTATAAGAAAGACCTTTTGATGAATGCTCCATGTAGTAAGAGTAAGAAAAGCAATACCACTCCACTTAACAGTAAATGTCACCATGTTTGAGTATTGATCTTATTGGTCATTCTTCATTTGGATCTTCCATAACTTGTGACAACGTTCCCTCTATATTAACTTATAAATTGCAGCCTCTTGGCAGTAGCAAAATTCCAAATAAAATAAGTCTGGGTTAGTATCTCAAGTCCTGAGCCTGCTTTCATTGAAATCAATGACAAAAACTGTCATTTATATTGGGACCAGGTACATCCTATTAATTAAAACTACACTAGTTTTCTGCCCTCAGTTACAGCCATGGAACCTTAGTAGGGTATGTGTGTGTATCAAGAGAGAATTTGGTCAATTGGCAGGTAATTTAGACCTAAAATGTAGAGTTTAGCTAAAAAAAGAAAAATAATAAAACATACTACTCATAGAAAGAAATTTAAACAGGTGTTTTTTGGTTGGATATAATGCCTTACAGTTTTTGCAACTATTGCAGGATTGCTGTTGCCTGAGAAACAGTGAAACAGTCTACAAACAAAATGAAACTGACTATCTTAATTGTCAAAGTTACATAAAGTGCAAAAAGTAAAAGTAAACTGGATATAGCAAATTATTTTTATTTTTGTAATGTAAAGCATTAACTTCAACCTGGCAGTTTCCCTTTAACCATTTATTTCCCATTGTGTTTTATAATATTTATTTTAAATTAGTATCACATAAGTGCTCAGATTCAATGTTGATGTGTGTAGTATGTAAAAGCCTATGCATCTGAGGTACTGTATGTGCTCTGTTGCCACAGTATCTAAGTGCCTCACAGTCTTTAATGTATTCTCTTCACAACACCCTGTGAAGTATGATATCCATTTTACAAACAAGGAACTGAGGTACAAGGCTAATCTAAGATCACAGAAGTGTGCAGGGAATTAAACACTGGCCTACTGAGTCCCAAGGCACCCTAATTACTGGACCATCCTTCCTCTCCAATCCTATGCAGAAGAAAAGAGAGAAAAGAGTCACCATAAATGGAAAGACCAAGGACAGCAGAAAAGGGGGACGAATAAAGTTTGAAGTAACCACTGTATTTGCAGGGTCCCACCTTGCTAAGCACTGACCCGCCGCACACACTGGTACTGTACTGGGGGCTGTAGCTGGGTGTCAGTGAACTCTAGTTAAACTGGCAAAACATTAAACATGCATCCGATGAAGTGAGCTGTAGCTCAGGAAAGCTCATGCTCAAAATAAATTGGTTAGTCTCTAAGGTGCCACAAGTACTCCTTTTCTTTTTGCGAATACAGACTAACACGGCTGTTCCTCTGAAACTAGTTAAACTGGGTTTCCCTGTATTGCCTACAGGTGATGTTAAGCGCTCTCTGGTTTCCGGCCCTGGCGCCTGCTCCCAGGGACAGGAGAGCCTCGCCCAGCGCAGCTTTCCCCTAGCGATCCTTCTTCTCCGGCTTTTCCCTGTGTCACTCATACCGGCCGCCGCCGCGCGCTCCACCGCCGCCACCACCGGGGGCCAGGAGCCGCCTGAGGCGAGGGGGCGGACACGGCACGGGCTGGTCCTTCCCCTCCGCGAGCAGCCCCGCCCGCGGCAGCTCTCTCACCCGTCACCGCGGCGGCTTCCCCCGCTCGCCTGGCCCAGCCCAGCAGCCGGCTCCGTTGCTCAGGGAGGGGAGCGACGCCCCGCCCAGCCCAGCCCGTGGCCAGGGCGCCCGGGCCAGGGGGAGCCGCCCTTCCCTTTCCCGCTGCGCTCACTGGCTGCTCCTGCCGGGCTTGCCCAGGCTCTGCCTCCCCGCTCGGCTCTGGTCTCTCCTTCCGCCTGCCTGGCTGCGTCCCCGGCCCGCTTCCCGCCGCCACCATGTTTCGGTTCCTGCGGGGCGCGCTGCTCCCCGAGGCTGCCTGCCAGGAAGCCAACAATAATAGCTCCAGGTACGAGAACCTCTTCAAGAAGCTGGACCTCAATGAAGACGGGAGAGTGGACATCGCCGAGCTCCATGTGGGCCTTAAAGCCCTGGGCATCCCCCTGGGCAGAGATGCAGAAGAGGTAGGGGCTGGGTGGGGCTGGGGCCGGGATGTGTGTGAGAGGAGGTGAATCCTGTGAAAAAACTCTGGGCTTTGAGGCCGTGAGCAGCAGGCTCTGGCCTTTGCAGTAGTGAGTGCGATGTCCCCAGTGACCACTCGCCTCTGGCCGGTGTGCAGAACGGGGCCCAGCGTGCCCAGGAGACTGTCTACGCTACAGAGTTTTGTTGGCAAAAGGCAGCTTTTTGTCAACAAACCAGTGGATGAAGGTGTACACACTGCAAGGCTCCTCCCGCGGGCAAAACCCTCCTGCTTTGCCAACAAAATAAAATCATCTTGATGAGAGGCATAGCGCTTTTTGCGGCAAAGTTAGTTGGACAACGTGTCAGTGTAGACACCACGCTTGGTTTCCATCCTGTAAGTGGCCTCCAGGAGGTATCCTACAATGCCCATCCTGACCACTCTGGTCAGCAGTTTGAACTCTGATGCCCTGCACCAAGGTACACAGGCAATCCCTCCCCCCTGCTCTTAAAGCCAGCTGATTTGTTTGCTCTCTTGCCCATTTCAGATCCCTTCTGCCCTGCAGTGGGGTACAAGGCCGAACCCATTAGAAGAAGCAGGCCATATAACCAAAATGGAGCTACATTTCAGAAGGAATTTTGCTACATTTAGATATATCTTGTATAAGAAGGGCTAGATCCTCCTCCCATCTGTGTTAGTGCAAATCAGGAGTAACTCATTTGAAGTCAGTGGAATTACAATAGTCTAGGTGAAAGGAGAGACAGGCTTAAAATATGCAAACCTTTTTGTCAGGGTTCCAGTGGGAAACAGTTTTGTTTTTCCTTTTAATATGTCTAATTTAGATCTCTTAGGCCAGACAGATTTTTAAATAAAGTGCCAGGACTGCTCGAGTTGTTAGCTCCTTATAACCCCAATCCTGCAAATGGATCTGCATTTCAGTGGGACTCTGTGCTGTCATAGTGGTATGCTTGTGTGCATCTAGTTCAGGACTGAGTGTTTAATTCCTTAGTATACAGCTTTTATAGTAGGAACTATCATGTAGGCTCTCTGTAAGGCTGTAAATAGATTAAATGTCCTGAGTCAAAATTTTATTAATAGCTTGGCAGTTGGTAATTCTGTGGGCAGTTGGGCTTGGTCTTGCTCACAGTGGTATCTCGCAGTCCTTTCTTGCATGATATCTGATAGCACATTCCAGGCCCAGCATAATAATGAGAATGAATTGCTGATTTTGGCCCTGGCTGCACAATCTGCATCTCTCTGCTTGCATGATCTGAGTCATGGCAGTGTAAGTTCCTCTTGGGCAGCAGGTAAGAAAAGTTTTAGCACTTCAGCCTCGGTGTCAGAGAGGTGTAACATTAGCACTGGCTACTGAAGAGGAGATGCAAGTAGAAATGATTAGCCTGGGCCTGGGCAATGGAGAGTTAAAATACTTTTTTTAGTTTATATGTTTTTAGGACACATTCCATGACTCCACACACACACAACCCCAAAACATTCATACTTCACTGTGTTATGGTGTTCTTGTTGGCCCATTGCACTTGCATGCCCTTTACTGTCAGTGATATAATTTCATTTATGAACATAAAAATCTGACTATATTACAGAAATACGAGGGCCAGATTCTTGGCTGGTGAAAATCACCCTAGCTGCACTGAGTTTCATATTGCTATTCGGAGTTACACCAGGTGATAATCTGGTCCCATATAGATGTAAAAAGGAAACTCCTATTTATTACTCTCTTTTAGCCATGGCTAGGGGTATATTGTGAAATGGCTTATCATACATAATTCTATGGATAAGAATCATCTATGGTAAGGTGATTTTGTTCTGAGAAGGCAACATGTGGTCCAAAGTATGAGACTTTTAATTAGATCTCTTTGTTAGCCAAAGCTGGTGAGATTGGCCTTACTAGGATAGCTAATCTTAAAAGTTTGCATTTGTTTTTATTATCTTCAATTTGTATTGACTTTCCAAATTTGCTATCAAACCTGAGGTTAGTTTGGCAAGATAAATAGCTCTATACACTGTCACATACACAGTACAGTAACTCCTCACTTAATGTTGTAGCTATGTTCCTGAAAAATGTGACTTTAAGCAAAATGATGTTAAGCGAATCCAATTTCCCCATAAGAATTAATGTAAATGGGGAGGAGGGGGTGTTTTGGTCCCAGGGAATTTTTTTTTGGCCAGACAAAAGCATTATCTATATTTTAAACAATTTTAAACAAGCAATTTAATACAGGTATTAAACAGGCTGGCAGCCCTGCTATCAGCTCTCCTATGCCCCCGGCATCCGGCGGCTGTCCGAATTTAGAGACCATATGCTGACATGCTCACTCTCCTCCAACACATACACTCTCACATACACTCTACCCCCATTCTTACACGCTCCCCCAACACATACTTTATCTCGTCCCCCTCACCCACTCCCTGTCGCACACTCTCCTCCCTGCCACCCACTTCAGTTGAAAAAGCGGCTGGCAATCTAATAGGATGCCCATGGAACAATGGGATTAAGAAACCTGCATCGTGTGATGTTGTACCTGCCCCATGAGGCATTGCAAACCTTTCCCAAAGCACCCTGCAGTCAGTTGCACAGTGGGATAGCTACCCACAATGCACTGATCAGGCATAAACATCAGGGAGAGAGAGGAGCCTCTCACCCGGCACCTCCCACCCACCAGTGGACCCTGAGGAGCTGCGCCTTCCTCCTGCTCCTCCTGCCTGCGGCAATCAGCTGTCTTGCGGGGTTCAGGAGGCTGGGGGGAGGAGCAAGGACGCAGCGCAGAGCCTCCCCCTCCCTCCCTCCCTCCCCTGCCTCCTGCCCACGGCAATCAGCTGGTTAGCGGCGTTCATCCGCAGGGTCCGCCGGCGGGTGGTAGGCGCTGGGAGGGGGGCGTGTACGGGGACTGCCATCCGTGGACAAAGCAGGCGGCCAAATGACGTTATAGGGGAGCGTTGCACAACTTTAAACGAGCATGTTCTGTAATGGAGCAGGGACGTAAGATCGAAACAATGTTAAGCGAGAGGGCGTTAAGTAGGGAGTTACCATATATCTCAGACTTCTATGTAACACGGGGAGGGCAAACTATGGCCTGTGGGCTGGATCTGGCCCGTCAGGGCTTTCAGTAGGGCTCCCTGCCTGCCCTGGCCCCGCGCCGCTCCCGGAAGCAGCCCCTGGTGGCAGTGGCGGGGCAGAGGGCTCTGTGAACTGCCCTCACCTGCAGGCACCACCTCCCGCAGCTCCCTTTGGCCGGGAACAGGGAACCGTGGCCAATGGGAACTTTGGGGGTGGTACCTGCAGGTGAGGGCAGCATGCGGCAGAGCTGTCTGCCCCACCCCACCACCAGGAGCCATGACTGGACATGCTGGCCACTTTCAGGAGTGGCACAGGGCCAGGGCAGGCAGGGAGCCTGCTTCAACCCTACTGCACGCCGCTGCCACCCCAGAGTCGCTCGAGGTAAGCGGTGTCGGGCCAGAGTCCGAACCCCTCCTACACGCCAACCCCCTGCCTTGAGCCCCCTGCCGCACTGCTCCTGCACCCCAACCCCCTGCCCTGAGCTCCCTGCTGCACCCCTCCTGCACCCCAACCTCCTGCCCTGAGCCCCCTCCTACACACCACACCCCCTCCCACACCCCACACTCCCTCCCGCACCCCAACCCCCTGCCCCAGCCCTACATTCATGGCCCTGCATACAATTTCCTCACTCAGATGTGGCCCTTGGGCCAAAAAGTTTGCCCACCCCTGATGTAACATAACCATAGTGTAACGTGCATTTCTCTCATTTTTATTATGTGAAATAAATATTTTGTTTTTTAATAATGCCATGCATTATTGATTTGGACTCCACTTACGGAAATAAACTGGTGTGTGTGCGCGCGTGCACACTTATCCTACAAAGGGGATGGGAAACCAAGACAAAGTGGCCTAATGATGATGTTACATATAGTATGTATTCTTAAAACTCATCACTTTCAAGCTGATCTTGAATAAATAAAAGATTACTTAAAGGAGCTTTTAGCTTCTTGACTGTCCTTGGTATTCATTCATATTCTATATTGTCATTACCCAAGGCATATATTAATATTCATACAGGAAAAAAACACAGGAAGTGCACTTTTGAGACGGAAACATGTCATATGGCCTCCAAATCAGAGGGATTGATTTTGTTTTCAGCTGTGAGGGTGCAGATCCAGAGCAGGTTCACCAAAGTGAATGCATGACTCAGTTTTTACAGGCAGCAGCCATTGCCCACATGTTTCAGAGTAACAGCCGTGTTAGTCTGTCCTTGCAAAAAGAAAAGGAGTACTTGTGGCACCTTAGAGACTAACCAATTTATTTGAGCATGAGCTTTCGTGAGCTACAGCTCACTTCATCGGATGCATACCGTGGAAACTGCAGTAGACATTATATACACACAGAGACCATGAAACAATACCCCCTCCCACCCCACTGTCCTGCTGGTAATAGCTTATCTAAAGTGATCATCAAGTTGGGCCATTTCCAGCACAAATCCAGGTTTTCTCACCCTCCACCCCCCCCACACACAAACTCACTCTCCTGCTGGTAATAGCCCATCCAAAGTGACCACTCTCTTCACACATGGTATCTTGAATGTCTCCAGGAAGATTTCTTATGTGGATTGGAGCCTTGCAACATCCATTGTTTGTTAAATGCTTCTTGATTGGGCACTGAACTTGCAAATTCCTTTCTAAAGAAGCTGACCAAATGCCTTACTAAGGTTATTTAAAATCAGACAAGTATACAGCCAATATTCATAACTCCGAATACAACAATTTCACATGCATACAAATAGGATGAATATATGCAGTAGATCATAACCTTTACATAGATATGTTACATGGCATATATAGCATAAAATGTATTCCAGTTATGTCATATATACATTCATAAGCATATTTCCATAAAGCCTTATGGGCGGGCACCATCACACCTACCTACTGCACTGAAAACCCTGGGAGTCAAAATGCCATTTCTAAGGTTATAAGTAAAATAGTTTTATCATGGCAGCCTCCTAATAATTGTGTCAGTCTCTCCAATTTTGCTTGGTAACTTTTACATATGGAAAAGCTGAACCAAATGTAGAGATTGAGAATCTCTCTGCCAAGTACTGCTCAGTTACATCAGTGTAAATTGGAAATAAATCCATTGAAATCAGTGGAGTTACCTGGATTTACAGTGATGTGACTGAGAGCAGAAATTGTCTTCCCTTCCTTTAGTTGCTACAAAATTAAAAAACAAAACAGAACCAGAAAAACCGTACCTTCCATGAGCCATGCCATGCATGCAAGGGTGGGAAATACATATGGAATGCACTCAATTTCCTGTATGTTCATTGTTTTAAACTTAGGCTACTTCTACAGTACAGCCTATGTCAGCAAAATGTATGTTGCTCAGGGGTGTGAACATTCCACCCCTCTGAGTGACACAGGATACACTGACATAAGCATTCATGTGCACAGCGAGAGAGCTTCTCCCTACACCTTGGGCATGTCTATACTACAAAATTATTTCAACCTAAGTTACGTCAGCATACAGCTGCCGCAGTAATTAAATTGCATTTGCAAGCCCATCCTACGCTCATTCTCTCACCAACATAGCTTATGCTGCTTACAGAGGTGTTTTTTTTTTTTATGCCTACAGGAGATCTCTGTCCCATCAGCATAGAGCGTCTTCACCAGATGCGCTAGAGCTGTGTAGCTGTAGTGGTGCAGCTCTGCTGCTGCAGTGCTGTTTGTATAGACAGATCCTTACTCTGCAAATAGCGTGAATCAGAAATGGCTTAAGGCTATCTTCAGAGAGCCACAGGCAGCCTCACCTCCAGCTCTTTTCCTGTGTTTAGGTAGCTACTCAGTTTCATCTGCCCTTTTCCGAGTCTAAACAAAGTAGAATTGTCTTGTTCTGGTGCCTTGCTTCACTTCAAGTCTTGGTCCACCCTACAAATGTAGGTTGGTATAACTATGTCCCTCAGGGATGTGTACCAGTCCAACCTGAGGGACATGGTTATACCGACATAACCCTCAGTGTAGACAGTGCTATGTCAGCAGGAGGGCTTCTCCTGTCAACATAGCTACTGCCTCTCAGGGAGGTGGAGTACCTATGCTGATGGGAGAAGCTCTCCCATTCGTGTAGATAGCATCTTTTCTAAGCACTACGGAGGCACAGCTGCACTGATGTAGACAAGCTCTAAGGCCTGGTCAACCCTTCCCACAATACACTTCACTACATATACAAGCGCTAGCAACATACAGTGCTAAACTGCTTACCCGAGGGGTGGGTGGGGGGGGCGCAGTTATATTGTAATAGGAGCTGCCTGAGCTGAGCGCCACCTGTATCCGGCACCGTATACCTCCTCCCGCACCATAACCTGCTGCCCCTAGCCCCCTCCTGCACCCAAATTCTCTCCCAGAGCCCACACTCCACACCCACTCTTGCACCCCAACCCCCTGCCGACCCCGCTCCAACCGGAGTATAAACTGGAATTTCAATAATGTCAGTTTATAGAGCTTTCCGTTTGGTGAAGTGCCGGATAAAACAGCTTTTACTGTAATTAGGTCGATGCAGTATCAGTGTAGACTCTGCATTGCTTATAGCGACTTCTACCGGCTTTCAGAAGCCGTCCCACAATGCACTGCAGTGACAGTATAGTCTGTACAAGCACTCCTGATGAGGACATGCACTGCCGACACAAGGAGAGCATAGTGTGGATGTGCAAAAGCGATATAATTAATGTGACGGCTGTATGCTGATGTAATTTAGGTCAACATAATTTTGTAGTGTAGATATGCCCAAGGTGTAGACAAACCTTCTATCTGATGCTGCATATGTCACACTACAAGCAGCACTGCAAATTTCATCCAACCTGGTGCTGTTTTTGAAGTCTTCCATAAAAATAGTTTGATTTTTTTTACACTCTTTTACTAGCAAATTTCTTCATAAAACTGCATCTTGCTAGTAAAATTAGAAGTCTGAATGATAATGGTCTGTATCTGTGGGTACAGAAACACACACTCACAATATCCTTCAGTAAAGGATGACAGAAATGCTGAGTAAGGAAATGTTAATGCGATACTGAAAAGACAGCTATCTTCATTATTTCCAAATTTTGCTTGGAGGATAGATTAATTGTATTAGAGACATGATACATTTATTGAAAAAGGAAAATAATTCAAATGCCTTTGACGCAACAACTTTGAAAAAATTTAAAGGACCAGATTGTCATTGAATTTTATTACTTCCTCCTTGCACAAAAATCCTAATGTTATTCCTGACTAACACTACTTGTCTGCAGAGAAGTCCTATTACATACTAACATGACCCAAGTTTAGTGCTGTTTTATCTCTGTGAACTAACTCTGGCTGCGTGGTTATTTGCAGCTGTGCTGGCTAATTTTATACCTACATAAATATTATTTCAGTGGTGTGCACAATGTACTCAATTTTATCCAAATGTATGTGGGGAAGTAGTCCTTGCCCTTACAGTCTTGCAATCTTTGCAATTCTGCAAAGACTTATGTGGGTGTTTAGTTCTGCTGAAATAAATGGCACTAAATTCAGTGCATAAAATTAAGTGCACATATAAGTCTTTGCTGGATTGGGGCCTATGAAAAGATGATAAATCTCATGGTTCATGAGGTAAGTTTCTTCTTGAACCATTCAAGTAGTTAATTTCCCTTTTATATTAAAGCATTATGTAATTGGCCTCTTGCATAAAAGGAGTGATAGAGTATCCGGATTCTTCTAAAGAAGCATCAGATAAAGGTCACTGTCGATTTTGGGATAATGAACTATATGGTATGGTCTGGTATTTCCTCTTTCCCTGTCTTCTCATTCAACTTTATTCAGTTCCAATATTTGATCAAACATTCTGGCAAGTGAAATAACATTGTAGGTATATGAGTATTTATGTGCACAGCCCTTAAAGATAAATTATTCTATCTCACAAAATGATCTCATAGATCACACTAATAAAAACATGATGAGTTGATGGTCTGCTTGTCCTTCATCTTGTCAATTTGCAACAGACCAAACCCAGACTTCTTAAAAATTGGAAATGTGCATATATACGAAAGGCTGCCAGAATGTCACTGATTATAGTTTGTAGTATATGCTACTTCCCAGAATCAAGTAGAGGCACAGATCACATTACAAAGTTGCACAAAAGCCAAATGGACACACTATTTCAAGTCAAACAAAGAGGAAATGCAATATGGCCACAGTATCATATGGCTTTCCATAGACCGCATTAATTATAATAATACCATTAATGCACAGTCATTCTGAATAGTGGAAAAAATCCTTTTGCAGAGTAGCAAAAGGAAAATAGATGCTTATTTCTTTTTTAAATGAGAGAGAGAAACTTGGGCCAGATCCTCAGCTGGTTTAAGTTAGTGTAGCTCCAGTGATCTGATCTATTCAGAATACACGGAAGGTGTTAAACTAGCAACCCATAAATAGAAAAGGAGTACTTGTGGCACCTTAGAGACTAACCAATTTATTTGAGCATGAGCTTTCGTGAGCTACAGCTCACTTCATCAGTTTCCACGGTATACATCTGATGAAGTGAGCTGTAGCTCCCGAAAGCTCATGCTCAAATAAATTGGTTAGTCTCTAAGGTGCCACAAGTACTCCTTTTCTTTTTGTGAATACAGACTAACACAGCTGTTACTCTGAAACCCATAAATAGTGCATTTACATGTCGAGTTCTATTTTTGTTCATCTCATCATATTGCATATCAGTCTTTGTGATAAAGCTGAAGATGGACAAGAATTTTCAGGTGTTAGTTTTCAGAATGATAGCAGATTATTCGGATGTTTGTTATATATCTAGATAAGACTAGTGAGATGTTATCAGATTGAATATTCAAAGTTCCAGTGACAATTTATGGTCTGGGTTGAAGTACTTTTATTTAAAATCATATTTTGACATAATGGGCCTGATACTCATTTACACTAAGGGTATATCTACACTTAACCCTGCTGTAGCACTTCAGTGTAGCCACTCTCTACAGTGATGGGAGAAGTTAATTGATCTCCACAAGAGGCAGTAGCTAAGTCAACAGAAGAATTCTTCTGTCGACTTAAGCACTATCTATACCAGGAGTTAGGTCTGCTTAACTATGTTGTTCAAGGGTGTGGATTTTTCCTAAGAGATACAGCTGGATCAGCTTCACTTTTTATTTTTGACTTGGCCTAAGGCCCCTTTACATAGCTGGGACAGTGTAACGGGGCCTTAAGGTGGGAGTAAATTACATTTATACCCCCATGAAGGCCCCTTTACACTTTCAAAGTGATGTAAAGGAGCCTTGGTATAAATGAGAATCAGGCCCAATGATATTTACCTCTCAGCAATTGGTTTGCACTAATATCCACATTTTATCAAGTAAATGACTTTTCTTTTATGCCCTGAAAATAAACCAGCAAGTGACCCAGAAGTCCAGTTTTAGTTCTAAATACCTCTTTCCTAGACCTGAAAACATTACAGAACATTGAAATGTATATAACATAAAAAGTACAAAAACAAAAAATTATTTAGAAATATTTTCAGCTAAACCAAACATTTTGAGGTTTGCATTTTCTTTAGTTCTGTTCCTTTTGTCTGAGAGGAGGTTTAAATGCATAATTATACCTCCATATTTATTAATGCATAGCTAAGTCTGTATATAATCTGATAATTGTCTATTTTAAGTGTCTTAAAATGCCACAAAGCTAATGTGTGTGTGTGTGTAATCAGATTGAAACTTGTCATAGATGTTTCTAGCGTAGAAAGCATTTCCCCCTTTTATTTCAGCTATTAAAAAAGCAACCTCCTACCCCGCCCCTAAAAGCCACATAAATGTCACATAGTTTTGTTATTAATTTCAGTTAATTTTCTTGATTTCTTATTTTTCTTGGTGAAGTAAGCAGCATTTTAGACCAAATTAATCTAAATTAGTGCCTCTTCATTATGATGTAACCTGGATAATAACATTTCAGAAGTGACTGTAGCTGCAGCAACTGCTTGAACAGAAATTTGGACAGCTTTCCAAAAGCAGACGGTAACTACATTTTGAATCCGTATAATACAGAGTTTACCCATGAAGTTCCTCACACATTTCTCTCTCAATTCCCCCCTATAGAATCATAAAATATCAGGGTTGGAAGGGACCTCAGGAGGTCATCTAGTCCAACCCCCTGCTCAAAGCAGGACCAATCCCCAATTCTTGCCCCAAATCCCTAAATGGCCCCCTCAAGGATTGAACTGACAACCCTGGGTTTAGCAGGCCAATGCTCAAACCACTGAGCCTATCCCTCTCCCCTATGTTCCATTCAAATTGTATGACTGTGATCTATTTCCTTAGTTCTTCCATTCTTGCGTCCTTCTTCCAAGCCAGATAAGTCTTCTGTTGCTCTGAATGTCAGCTGTCTCATTCCCCTTCTCTGTTCATAGATACTCTTTTTAGTAACTAAATATTGATTAATGAGTAATGAAATTGCAACCATTAATTCTCTTCAAACCCGCAACAGAGGGCATAGAAGGTCCCAAACCTTACCATAACCAATGTCTTATTTTGTAAACTTCAGTGATCCAAAATCACAAATGTTTCCTCAGTAATAATCTGATTTTAGTTTTCATAGGATATGCAGATTAATTAAAATGAAATAATTTTGATGACCATCAAAGCCTGCCATATGCAGCAGGCCCCGAGTCTCCATTAAAAAGATATGTAAAGTGTGCTTATCATCCTTAAGCCTCAGAAAAGTGAAAATTAATCTTTATGTACATTTGGGTTTCATTGGTTTTTGGTTCTATGTTTAAGTAATGCTTGATGGTAAGGTCAGGATTTTATGAAAGAATGTCATAAGTGATTATAACTCTTCCTCTTGCTCCAGCTCATAGCAACAGAAATTGGGCCACATGGACCCCAAGTCAGCATAGCTCTTATACATGTGGTTAACTTCTTTGCTGAATCATGGTTTTGAGTCAGCACAAATGGGCCCAGTCCATTGGAAAACTGTTGATTCTAATCCATCCAAGATTTGTAAAGTGAGGATGATTCTGGGTTTGTCTACATGGGGACACTCAGGAAAAATTAATCCAAATTAGCTAAAGGTGTGAATTAAAACTGGATTAGTTATACTGCATTCAGTTTTATTTAATTCACTTTCAAAGTGGATTAAACTAAACTGAATTAAAACTGTTTTAATTCAAAATGACTGGGTCCACACAGGGGTTTAATTCAGTTTAACTAAACCAGTCTTAGTTCACACTTTAGTTTGGATTAATTTTTTTGAGTGTTTCCATGTAGACAAGCCCACGTGACAGGCCATCGTACGCGATGGACAGATCACCCTGCCAAATATGGCCGGAGTTGCAAAGAATGCAGATGGAGAGCTCATGCAAAGACAACTCATATCTCTTATGCTGTGCTGCTTCAGATTCTTGGCAACTTTTAACTCCCAATCCTGAGACTGAGGGCAGGTCTACACTAGAAGCTCTACATCGGTGCAGCTGCAGCATGTCTGGTGAAGATGCTGTATGCCAACAGGAGAGCACTCTCCCATTGGCATAATTACTCCACTTCCATGAGAGGCGGAACCTTTGCCGACATAGCGCCAATGTGGACAGTACTTAGGTTTCTTTGAATTGCATTGCTCAGGAGGGTATCATTTTCACACCCCTGGCAATATAAGTTAGATCAACTTAAGCAGTAGTGTAGACCTGCCCTGAGTTGAGAGCATTAATCCAGGCTTTACGATAGCCTTTTCTGCATGCCATAGGTAGTAAACTGATGGGGTTGGCATCTGTTCAGCTAGGCTCATTTTGTGGGTTTTGTTGCTTGGAATGGACTGGTGAAAAGAAGATCTCTTGCTCCCTGGTACTGTAAGAAGGGAGAGCTTCAGGTCAATAAATGGTGTAAAGTACTAACAGAGACAAAGCTGTCATGTAGTGATCAGCATCACACATTTATATATCATGGTTCCTTCAAGCTTCTTGGATGGATGGATGTCAATTTTGGGAGCAGGAAGAGGCCACTCCATATATTTTTAAATGACAGCAATACTCCTGGGAAGGAGGGGAAATAATTCAAAATACTGGTAGGCTCAGGTTCGTTTGGATTTGAAAGGATCTGTAGTGGAACTATCCCTCAGCCATTACAATGTGGAAATACTGATTTATTTATAGTGTTGTATTTAGTGTATTTAATATTGTCATTTACAGAGTTCCATAAGTGTGCATTGTTCTTTACAGATATAAACAGGACAAGGGGCCAAAGTTAGCCTTGGTGTTAGGGGTACACATTCACTGAAGACTGTGGAGTTGCACTCACTTAAGCAGGGTTGAATTTGGTCCAAGAAGCTTGCAGTCTAATACAGAGGTAACGTTAGAGTAGGATGCAAAGTTAGATGATCCCATATGAAGGGATATTCAGTAAGCAAGCTTTCCTTCAGCTATACCCCCTCTTCAGACTAGAGAAAACCTGTGAAACAACTGGTCATTATGTGACCTGCCTGGTTTTAATATGCAGTGTGAAAACCTCTGGTCATAGCTGGGCAGATAGTTACTGTTCTTATTGTCAGGTTTCAGAGTAACAGCCGTGTTAGTCTGTATTCACAAAAAGAAAAGGAGTACTTAGTCTCTAAGGTGCCACAAGTACTCCTTTTCTTTTTGTTCTTATTGTGGTGCTGTTTTGATTTTGGCTTTTTTGTAATGCATTTGCAGCACTGCACTCTATTTACTAGTCATAGTTTACAGAATGATCATGAGTCACTAATTGCACCAATTAAGAGTCTTTAAATGCTGTTCCTTTGTCCTTATTTTCTCCTCAAGATGAAGAGGCAGGAAGTTGGAAACACCCAGCAATCTCTTGGTGACTTCTGACTTTTAAGCATTCATAAGATTTAATTAATCAATTAAATTAACAAGCTAATTTGATTGAGAATTATTTTATAAAAACAAAACCAACCTCCTCACCCACCACTTCTTTTTTTTGGAACAATGATAAATTCTGAATGTGAAAAAGTTTCCCTAACTTTTTTAAAAATCATGGTTAAAATACTTTAATAGTGATATTTTCAGGAATTTAAAAGAAAAATCTACATACAAATATAAAATAACTTCTACCCTCTTCTACTCTGTAGGTACCATCATGTTGAAAATATCCGTGGGTCATAACTGTACCACTTAGTAATCTAGCAATGTGCCAGGTCAGTTGTCATGTGCAAAATATTTAGTCACTTATTGCAGGTTTCCCTTGTTTGGCAATGAATATTGTTTATTTATGAACAACAAATCATAGCTGCGGATGTACCTGAGAATACTGGGAAAAATTAAACACTACAGCATCCTTGCCTATTCCCCCAACCCAAGGTTTGAATTTTTTCTTGTGTTTCATTCCACCTCCAAATGCTTGGGCTTATGTTGCCTTAGTGTGACAGAGTTGGCTGTTTGTACAAAAGGCACCAGGAGCAGAAGAACAGCGACAAACTGTTAATTTGTTAGAAACCACAGCTTGAATAGTATAACATGTCAGACCTGGATGTTCAGTCAAAAAATGGAAGGCCTTGATATTAAAATACAAATAGACAAAAGGCAATTTTAAGGTTTTTGTATCATTAAATCTGCTGGTGTGCTCAACTAGTAGTTATCAGTTCTTTGTATATATGCCTTGTTGCTATGTCTTGTGTAATATCTTTATTGCTTGGGTTCAAAGTTTCAGATAGTGAGACATGAAATGGCCTGTCTTGGGGAAACATGCAAACAACATTTTTTTCTCTTGCTGTTGGACCTAACCAAGGGTGTGGTGAGCAAGTCTATACCAGGAAATAGCATGCTAGCTCTCCTGGCAGCTCAGGCTGCCAGCCTCATCATTTGCCTCCCTAAGTCTCTGTTGTCTGGTTCTGGGGAGTAACATGGGGGAGCCTGCACTGTAATTCATCTAATGACCCCTTATGGAGAAAGCTGGAGAGCAAGAGGAAGCAGCAGGCAGGCTCCAAAAGGACAGGGAGATAGAAAACAATGTCTGGCACCAGTCCGCACCTGCAACAAAATAGAAAATTTGGTGGCAAAAGTGTTGAAATCTGTCATGTCTTAGACAAATGCCAAATTCTGCAACAACAGAATAGCAGAGTCCATAGGGCCCTTGTTGAGGTGAAGGGGCAATTCATATCTCAGAGTTATTGTTTCAGGTTCTCTGCAGACTCAAGCAGGCATCACTGCATTGGCTATGCTCACAAAATATGTGGGCTGCAGCCTATAATGAATTTCTGATCTTCCAAGCATTGCTGCTCTCTTCTTTTTGTTTTTAAATTTAGGGCAGAGAGGGGAAGGAAGAAGCTTTTAGTTTTGGAATATAAATTCTGGTTGTTTTTCAGTTTCTGTCATAATCAAGTCATTTTGTTTTCTGTGGTATAGTTTCACAGTCAAATATCTGGGTCTGTTCCCAGTGCTAGGTTGGGGGAATAGAGCGCTATGCACCCTGTCTATTTTCGTAGTCTGACACATTTAAAAAAAAACACAACAAAATTCACATTTAAAAAAATTAAAAACACACTTTAAAAATATGTAAATTAACTGCATTCACTACCTATTTATTTTCAAACACATGCTTTGAATTCTGAAAAAAGTCATTGCAATTAAATTTTTATTTAGGACACTAGCCAGTTTCCACTGAAGATAATAGGGAGTCCCTTTATCTGATGTTTGGTGTGCCAGAATGAAAATTGCTCACTGGATGTATATATTGACCTGCTACATGGGAATTAGCTTAGCCTAGAGAGCATATCAAATGGGTCAATGAGAATTTTGCCCCGGTATCTGAGGATAAATTGACCTATTATGTGTGTCAGCCTATCTGTATTTTCTTTTTAAAGCTTATGGTTGGGAAATCTTTTTCATGTGTAAATAATGATCAGTCATGCAGCTATCTGATTGGCACACTTTTCCACAATTCATCTAAATAAATGTTGTCTTTAAAAATTTCCTTTTATTATCATTATTTATAAAAATGATAGCATGTATATGTGTATAAATAACACACACCTCTATATTCTGGCATCATGAAAATAATTCAGTTATTGTTCTTGCACTCATGAGTGATTGCTCTTCCTATATGACAAATGAATTAACAAATTACAATAACTAGAAGCAAATTAGTTGATTATCACTGACACCAGATTTTCAAACAGTTGGTGTCACAAATAAGGTATGTGCTGTAAGACGTCCACCAGCAGGAAACTCAGAAATGTTGGCTTCAATCCAAAACTTTGTCTCAAAAATAATTTGTAGATTGTATAGCTTGAAAGAAGATTTTCATCCTAGGAACTTCCAGAATTCTAGGGTGAGCAAAATAGATGATCCTTCTTTTGGAACACACCTTCTCCTATCCCCCCCCATCCCCCGACAAGCCCTTCCACCTCTGCCATGTCAAAATGATTTGGAGAGACTGGAACTGTGGCAAATGATTGTAAAGACAAAATTAGGGAGTCCACATTTATTACTTTCTAGTGACTTCCATATAAAATGTGTTGAGTTTATAGGTAAAATTATGTTTTCTATTTTCAAGCCCTACAAACTCAACCAGAAATCTCTGTTCTCTTGGATTCTCTTGTTGTTCTCCAGTAATAGAGATTCTGTAATTGGAACTTAGTTAGCATTCTGTTGCAGCTATGAGCCAGAACAAAATCTTGCTCATTTTCCCATAGGGGTGGGTGTATGGGGGTGTATGTGTATGTGTGTGTGTGGGGGGGGGGTGCACACAAAAGTATGGAGTAGTAACAATTTATTTTAGTCAGTGAAACACTTGGAATATAAACATGTTTATTGGTTTAGACGGTGCCACTTCTAGATAGACAAGGTGGGCGAGGTGTAATATCTTTTATTGGATCAACTTCTGTTGGTGAGAGAGACAAGCTTTTGCACTTACACAGAGCTCTTCTTCAGGCCAAGCTTGAACGCTTGTTGGTCTAATAAAAGATAGTACCTCACCCACCTTGTCTCGCTAATATCCTGGGACCACCATGGCTACAAAAACACTGCATACCACTTCTAGATAGTCACATTTCTGACCAGAACTTCAGTGTAACAACCTCTTTCTATAAAGGACTAATCCAGAAATCAGACTTTTATCTCCTAGCTAAGAAAGTCAGTGACAGGAAATCTATTGATGAACTTCTGAGTGGTGTTATTAGAAATGACAGAATCTGGAAGGACCAACCACAGTGATAAGGGTGTTTGAGTGAGCTTGGCTTGGGTGTCCCTCATCAACCAGTTGTTGCTAAAAGGAATGAAGTTTTAGCCATAATCTACAGTGTGTTAAGAGCAGTAATATTGAAGTTGTATCTGCAGTCAGTTAAGAATAGTTGAGATAGTTTTTAAACTATACATTTTATTTTGCACTATGCACAATTTGCCATGCTAGAGGAAGGCATGTAAGTCACTTTTTATTTATTTCATAACTGAGTGCCATGTGACCTTTCCCTTCTAAATATTTAGTCACAATTGTCTTATCTCATGAATTTTGTTCACAAGATCAAAAATGTTTAAAACTTCAAATATGAGCATACATTACTTTAGTGGAAGGGTTGGGGAAGAAGAAAGAGACATTTAACATACCCAGATGTTTTAGAGATCTCCTCCTGACCTGTACACCCAGCACATGATAAATTTTTAGTTTTCTCTAAGCTCAGTAGATTCTTTGGCTGAATCTTGTTGGGCTACTCATTCTTGGAATGTGCTTTTTATTTCAGTAAGTTGTAACCGGTTACAGCAGAATGAGTACTTATTGCATATTGTCTCCAAATCAAAGTAAGCAATGTGGTTTCAGTAAAATGTCATAGTTCAGAATAGCCATACAAATTGTACTGAGATTGATTACCTACCTATATAAGTGCCAGAGGTGTGCAAGGCATTTTACGACAAGGCCTGCATAAGATCCTGTGGCTAATATAATTCATACACATCAAAATTCATACACATCAACACATCATTAGTACATGAGTGGGTGGCTAAGGTAAGTAGAATGGAACTGATGGGGAAGTTCTTGGGAGACCATTTTTGTTTTAGTGTATGTAAACCCTGATTTGCAATTTCTTGAGTTATGTTAGGTTCTTGGTTCGTTTGTTTTATAATCCAGTCCTATTCAGGAGCAGGAGTGGCAATGGGGAGTGCCAGAGTGCAGACCAGCAATAAATTGGCAGGGATGTTGTATTTATACAATGAGTACATTTGGATATAACTGGTTGTCACAGATCCTAGCAAGCAATTCTTCCTGGCCACCCACTAGAACCAGTGTGAGAGGAATCAAAAGCCTCTGTGCTTGGGCTCTCCTGGGGTTTATTAAGCTTCTGGAGCCTCAGCAGGCTGCAGCACTGGCTCCTCCCTGGGCCTTTCTATCACATTTCCTGGGTACTGACCCTCAGTCTGCTATCACTCCTCAGAAATGGGGCTCCTCAGCCCACCTGTCCTAGGCTCCCAGGATTAGTGCTGGCCTGTGAGATACCCCAGTTACTCAAACACACACCTCTCCAAGAGCTCTACCCCAAAGGTGTGAAATTTCTGGTTATAGTTTAACTCTCTTAGGGGCACACAGCGGTTGTCAAGCAGTCAACACACACAAACTATGCACAGAGTCTAACAACTTCATGTTCTTTTATGGTTAAAGTACAATAGAGTACAGATTATACAAACCACAAACACTAAACGCATGTCCCCACCTCAGTTTCCTCACCACTCCAGGGCATTCTTTGGGGTTGGATTGTAGTCCCTTGGGGCCATCTGGATGCAGGAAAGCAGGTAGGGCTCCTTTGCCCTATGAGGCTCCTACATGCTGGGTGACCTCCTTCTCCTGGAGCCCATTACTCAGCTTCTGACCCCTTCTTTCTCTTGCCTCATGCTTCCTCTTCTTGTCTGACTCCCCTATTCCTGTGTATTTCTTTATTTTAACCCCTCTTGGTCACCTGATCTCTTTTGTTCCACTGCTTCTACCACCCCCACTATCTTTGGGGGTGTTAAGCTAAAACTCGATTTCTAAAACTTCAGCTACTTTATATCATGACCTTTGTGAGTTTGAGTACTATTGTTAACCTTAAGTATTTCCCACTTTCCCGGTCTTGTGTGTATCTGCTACAGGCCCTATCAGCAATAGTGGATCCACATGCATATAGGCACTCATAATACAGCAGTTCTTCATAATACAGCTTCATAAATCAATCTGAATTCATAAGTTGTACAGATATAGCCCTGATTCATCACACTTGTATGAAAATATTTAAACTAAAAACATATTAATTTTTTTAGCAGAGATTTCAAATGTACCATGCAGTGCTTCAAAATATATTCTTCAAAATTCTGCTCTCAAATCAGTCTCTGATCCATCCAGTGCATCTCTAATTGTGTATTCTGTCTCATAGGAACTCTACATGAGTAGGGAGAGTGGAATATAGGCTTTCACATCCATCCTGAAGTATGAGAGCAGAACTTCACCTTAAATGCTATACTCTAATCAGTGATTCCCAAACTTTATTCATTCACATTCAACCTTCAAATTTTTTTTGTGAAGTCAATATCAAGCTCGTGTACCACAGTTTGGAACCTCCGCTGTAAGAGATTAGCATGCTATAACTCCCCATTTTTGTTACTTCTTTAGACACAAGCAGGGCAAGGTGTTGAATGCAGACTAAATGTCTAGTAAGCAAGATCACAACTTGAATCCAGTTCATCCCTGTCTCAAAGATGTATTTCTAGTCTGTTGGAGTTGCAGATGCAAAATTCATATAGGCTGTATTTAACCCTTGGCTAATTTCATAGGTAGAACTACATTTAAGAGTGTGTTTTATTTGTCTCAATGTGTCTTATCATTGCTTCCTAATGACTGTCTTACAGACAGTAATTTTAGTATAAAATGGAAGTAGCAATACTTTCCTACCCAGAATGAGTGGGTTGAGGTTCAATTGGGGGTCAGTTTTGGTGAGCGAGGAAAAGTGTTTCTTTCCCAAACTCTGCCAGTGTGAGATACCTGTCACAGTTGATTATTCAGATCTTAATATTACAAAGCACTTTTCTTTCATTCATTCTTTGATCAGTAATATTTCCTTAATTATTTTTGTCTCAACAGAAAATTTTTAAAACTGGAGATTCTAACAAGGATGGGCAGCTGGACTTCGAAGAATTTATGCAGTATCTTAAAGACCATGAGAAGAAAATGAAACTAGCCTTTAAGAGTCTGGACAAAAACAATGATGGTATGTCTTTATAAAAGAAGAAAGAAAAATGTGTGGTGCCAATTACTGAACTAGATTTCAGAATAATTCAGTATAAAATGGTTATTTCCCCAAAACATTCAAGGACCTAAATATATTGTTTGTAATATGTAAATATTGTATGTAATAAATGGAGTATAAAGTTTGCTGAGAGGGAACTTGTATTGCTAATGTGGAACTTGTATCTTCTCCCATTAATTTCAATTGGAGTAGGAGCAGGCTCATAATTTTGATTGAGTATCCACATCATAGTCAAATGACTAATTATTCTCCTCCAGTTAACCTCCTTCAAGATGGTAGAACTAAGGAATTTTGCTCCGCAGCTGGAGGAGCTGTGAGGAGGTCTCTAGTTAGAAAATATATTTTTCCCTCTTTGATAGAGGGAGACTGACTCACTAGGTGTTTGTGATGCACTTATGTATTACAAATACTGAGCAGATATAATCCAATTATATATCATTTAGGACTTCAGTGTAAAAGTGTATTAAATGGTCTGTGCTGCTTTGTTTGTACTAAATGATAGTTTAAAGACTTTCCAAATCTTTAAGTAGAACAAAGATCATTGTCATGTGAGTTTACATAACGAGATCTGAAGAAGCTTTTAACTTGTACATATTTTCTTTTAATGCTTTAAGGAAAAATTGAAGCATCAGAGATTGTAGAGTCTCTCAAGTTATTGGGTATAAATATTTCAGAACAACAGGCAGAAAAGATTCTACAAAGGTCAGAAACCATTCTTATTTCTAGTCAGTGTTTGTGAGTTTGTGTATTCTTCAAATGATTGTTCATAAACATGTTTACATAATTCCAGATCAGATGTAAAAGGATAATTTTTTAAATCAAAGATAACTATTTATTGGCAAAGTAAAACACTGTCTAATTTTTATTTTCATATGCATTTAAGACTGAATCTGAGTTATGCTAATATTTAGGTATCACACCTATCTGCATAACCAACAGTAGTTGGCCTCCAGTTTAAGAATAGAAACATGATCTATTTTCATTTCTTAGTGAACTAAAGAGCCATGCATACCCTTCCAAAGGTGATAGTATAGTAGAATCCCTATTCTACTAAGTATTTGAGTTCATAAAATTGAAAGATTCATAAAATAGAACATCTCAAATTTACAGTAGGTATGGTGCATAAGTTGTAGTATGGTGCACTGCATTGTTTTCTTGTCCTGCAGAGTATGATTTCCAGTTCATGGAAGGCATTGGAAATGTGAAGGGATGTCAACTTGTTCTTCATTAACGTGACTTTTGTTATGTCCACTTACCCTTCCCCCCACCTCAGTTGGGAAAAATGGTTCATTTTACTGACCATTCATAAGATTGGTATCCACTGCTGTACATGGATTTTCACACTCTTGTGTGAGGACTGGTTTGCATGGGTTCACAGGACTTCATGTCTGAAAAAGTTTGCAGGTAGAGTGACCAGATATTTTATTTATTTTTACTATTTTCCAGACATAATTTAATATTTTGCATACTTTTGTTTTGTTTTATTTTCAGCATCGATGCTGATGGGACAATGTCAGTGGACTGGAATGAATGGCGGGATCACTTTTTATTTAACCCAGCAACAGACATTGAGGAAATAATCCGTTATTGGAAACATTCTACTGTAAGTTCAGCTTGTATTAAAGGAGATCTATTTTATGTAGCTGTGTGTGTGTGTGTGTGTGTGAGATTATCCTGCATCTTTGACTCCTCACCTGGATTCTGCTTCCAAATCCATCTCTGCCACAACTAATTTTAGAACTTCAAGCCTTCTGAGAGGCTTTAGACAGTTGGTATAGTTTGTTTTTTTTCCTCCCAGATGTGGTGTTCTTATCCCATCTTCCTGCCCCAAGTATCCTTGTGTGTGTATGAGTATTTAGTCCTGGATCAGTGAAAAGTCTAAGGTCCAGTATCTTGCCAACCATTAGGACTAGAAATAAGAATTTTGTCCCTTTGGAGAGGCCTCACAAAACAATGTCACACAATAGTAAATCCTTTTTCTAGTTACTGTGTGCATTTTATAACGGACTGTTGCTTTCATGTGATCATACAAGTTGGAGAAGTATTTTAGCTGTTTCAAAATATTGGTATTGTGTTAGCAGTTTCATTTAACTAGCAATTTTATCATAAAGTTCACAAAATTGCTATTTTAATGTAGACTCTAGATGAG
The DNA here is from genome assembly GCF_965140235.1 of Caretta caretta. Taxonomy (NCBI): domain Eukaryota; kingdom Metazoa; phylum Chordata; order Testudines; family Cheloniidae; genus Caretta; species Caretta caretta. The sequence continues at coordinate 67,145,321 of NC_134213.1, forward strand.
TGTTTGCACACATACATGTGCATGCTCTCTCCAGAATTTTAAGTAAGAGTAGAATACGTAATGGCAGGAAGTAATGCACTACATTTGTCTCAGCCTTGGTAAGTCCAATTCCTCAAGAGTTGAGATCTTATTAAATTAATAATTCTTTGATATGCAAGCAATGCGAAGTTATAGGTAACACTCCAGTGAAATATTGCATGTGCACAGATAAATAATTTGACAGAATGAACTTTCCTGTAAATGATCAGGGTAAGACCACATGGCTAAAAACTGTAATTACTTTAAATATAATGAGATCATTTGAATCCTGAAGGATCTGTCAGCCTTTTCATGATAAAAACTTGCTTATAGGTGTTTACAGTTTTGGTTGATTTGCAGTACATAGTCCCAACCCGAGAATAATTTTATAGTTAAAAGTTGGAGGAGAATAGTCTTTGACCTTTTTTAAGCTATGAAACTGTAAGAAGAAAACAACGATTCATAGTTTTCTATTTTAAAACCAGGCTAAACATATATGCCTGCCCTGGTTGAATTCACAGTGGGAGTATCACATGGTGGTTAACATCCAGCTATCCTCTTAGATGACTCGCCAAAAGAAAACATGAGGCAAATATATGAAATTGGATAGTTCTGAGTCTATACTATTTAGTGAAAAACGCCCAAGACTTTTTCTGTTTCTTAAATGCTGAAAATTATAAGTTCTTTTTCTGGTTATTATGGAACCTCCTCATCTAATCCTAAATATTCAGTTTAGAAGTGTTCCATGAGATCTACAATTGTTGCAGTTGGCCTACTGTGAGAACTTGGAACCAGTTACCACAGCAATACAGGGGGTGCCCTACATAGCCAAAATGTTTGAAATCTTGTTTCAGTTTCTCATGGTAACAGCCTTTTGAAAACTCTTTTTATTTTAAAATTGAAGGCTCTTAGTTGTGATTGGACTCTGGTGAGCAGGAATCTAAATAGCATAGGAGTGTTGTGGGCTGGCTATTGTAATGTTTATACAGTAAAATCCCAAAAGGTGACTTTAGCTTTTTCTTTTTCTTAGGCTTAGTTGTAAGGTGATATTAATGTCCAGTGCATATAAGGCCAAATTCTGGCAGGTGCTATTAATATAGGCACAAACTAGAACACCCAGTCAACATTTTCAATAGTGACTGGTGATTTGGGGGGGCTCCATTTTGGGTGTCCAACTGGAAACCCCTTAAAGGGGCCAGATTATCATGGCTGGTCTACACTTAAAAGTTAGCTTGGCTTAACTACAATTGCTCAGGGCTGTGAAAAATTTCATGCCCTGTGCAATGTAATTAAGCCAACCCAAGCCCCGGTGTAGACATTGGTAGGTCGACAGAATTCGGTTGGAGAGGTGGATTTTCTACAGCAATGGAAGAACTCTTTCTGTTGCTGTAGTAAGTGTGTCTATGCTACAGTGGCACAGCTGTAGCTGTGCTGATATAGTGTTTCTAGTGTAGGCATACTCTGAGTGTTGAGCACCCACCCTTTGGGAATCAGGCCCTTTTAAGAGGTCTCTAATTAGGCACCCAAAATCACTCATCACTTTCAAAAATGTATGTCTCAACATGCTAGGCACTATCCAGATGCAGAGAGAGAGTTCCTGCCCAGAAGAGCTTTTGCAGTCTAAATAAACAAGACAAAACGCTACATAGTGTACTATCTCCATTTTACAGATTGGGGGGGGACTTGCGGCATTAAGAGTGGTAGCATCTAAAATTAAATTCAGCAACAGTATAAATATAACTCACTTTATTAAAGGAAAAAAATTAATCCTCCCACTCCCCAGCTACTTTGGCAGTAATTGCTTTCTCTTATTGGAAAGATTTTTCGCTCTCTCTTTTTAATGGCAAATGTAACTCTCATGGGAAACTGGATTTGTAGTATTAAATGGTGAAGTCCCTCTAATTTTTTATTATTACATATATGATATGATGAAAATGAAGGTGTGGTATTTAAGTTTATTTATAAAAATCCATAGCCTTCTGTCATGGGAAACCTTACCCCTGTCGCCTTTGGTAATGTTCATTGTTGTTCAAGTTGAACAGTAAGTATTTTAAACTAAACACACATCTGGCAGGGAGATTTCAGACTTTCACAACTGAAGGATAGTCATAATGTCTCTTCAAAACAATCAGTAAAATTGTTGGTTGGAACAAGAAAGATCATAATGGATTAGTGAAATGAATCATATAATTAGGTGCTATATTAATTTATCAATAGAAAGCTATTTTTAAATGTGTGTGTCTGTAAAATACATGAATAAATTACCTTGAATGATTAATCTCTTGACAACATCTTTAAGAGATTATCAAACTAATCCGTAAAGGCTGCCTGGATGAAAGGTTAGTAGCATGTAAGCATTTTGGACTTGGACACTGTCTGGAAAGCTTTACTGAGCTTGACAAAATGTCTTCATTACAGCTATGCTCAAGAAAGGAGTTTGTCATAATTTTTAATGATGATGGTGCTGTCTTTGAAATGGTGGGTTTTGGGTGGTGGTGTTCTAAATACATTTAAAGGGAACAAAGGGTCACTTTTGATTTTTGTTGTATAGAATTGGTCTTACTGGAATTTATAACAATGGAATGAAATTACAGTATGTACATTACAGGTTATTGATGGCTATTTTTATGTCTTTAACGTAACTTTTTTATACACTGTCATTTGGTACGGTATCTATTTGTAGTCAAGCCCGTGTCAGAACTATCAGTAAAATCACTAAGTAGATGAAATAGGAAATATAGTCATTGCCCCTTTCTGCTTTGCATTGTGACAGGTGTTGGATATAGGAGATAGCTTGACTATCCCAGATGAATTCACAGAGGAAGAGAAAAAGTCTGGGCAATGGTGGAGACAGCTGTTATCAGGAGGAGTGGCTGGTGCTGTTTCTCGAACAGGTACAGCACCACTAGATCGCCTTAAAGTCATGATGCAGGTGAGTTGCAACACTTAAGCAACTTTAAATTCTGGTAAATCACTTTTCCCATTGAGAATAATCTGGGCCATCTTGTGGCAGTTTTTTAGAGGAGTTCCAGCTGGCTGGGAGTTCTTGCAAACTAATAGCAGAATATATCGTCTTACTTCTAGAGAGGCTCTCATTGTGCTTTTAAAACTGTTTCATAATTTGTATTGACTTAGGTCCTGATCCGCAAAGATAAACTACACCTAACTAGTCCTGTGGGCATAGTGGTTTGTAGGGTTAGGCCCTAATTTGTAGATGTCTTTTGCACCCTGATGCTTACATGTTTGTTTTATGCATTTTGCTGCTTTTTTAAAGAATTCAAATGATGCATTTTTGTAAGGAGACTTGCTTTGTGGTGTGTTGTGGTACAGATATTATATTAAATATGTTCCCTTTTGATATCTAAAATGATTAATAAAAGGCGGATACTGAAAAATACATCTACCCTATCAAAATCGGTTGTGCTGGTATAAACTACAATAGTGTATTAAGATCAGCAATAAATTTCACACTTTTTACACGCTTTCCAGACATTTTTCAAAATCACAGGATTTTAAACAGTAGCTTGCTTTATGTTTTCTGAGTCTGCCATATAGAAAGTACTACTCAATCTAAAAAGCACATTATGTAGTGTTTCTATAGTATGCCTTTTAAGGAATATATTGCATTTCTCTTGATAATGAGCATTTGTATTCCCTTTTGAGCCAGTAGCTAATTTGGAAGAAATATCACAAATGAAAGATTGGAATATTGTTATTATAGTGTTAGCTTTCAAGAAATACAACAGATAATGTTAATGATGTGAAAACAATCCTTAGTTTACAGTCATATTGCAGCATCTCAGATTGACTACAGCTATTCAGTTATGAGACCAGTAATTATACTGTCTGTCTTCTAGGGATTTTTGACTTAAGTATTTACTAAAACAGTTATCCTTTGTTGCTTAAAAATGAGTCCTATATTCAATCTAAGCATTTCTTTTTCTTACTGTGGTTAATAGGTTCATAGTTCAAAGTCAAATAAAATGAATATATCAAATGGCCTTAAGCAGATGGTGAAAGAAGGAGGCGTCCGTTCCCTTTGGAGGGGAAATGGTGTGAATGTCATTAAAATCGCACCTGAAACAGCTGTTAAGTTCTGGGCATATGAACAGGTAATGTGTCACATCAAGGTGATGAACACTAAATACTGAAAAACAAACAGAATGCAAATGATGATGAAAATATATATAATGGTTTTATTGATCACAGTTAAAATAGTCTTATGACTGGTTAATAAAATATTTGAGTAATGTGGATTATTACTGTTGTACTGTGAACAATGTAGGAAAGAAATCAAATTCACATCATATGAGTTTAAAGCTACCTACTTATCTATATAACTTTTTGTGGAGAGGTGCTCTAATTGTAAATACTTCAGTTGTACTTTCTAAATGGTAACCACATAAAAATCTAGCATGTTGTATTAGCCTAACACATACCCATGTACAGGATTTCTTTAAAGTCAAATGTCAATGTGCTGCAGTAAGATGCCCTCAGCATGGATTTCAGCATTATATTTACCTCTGAATCAGCTTTACACAACATATTAAAGGCCTGATCCTCCTTTGGAATAGAGATCTCCCTGCGGTCACAGTTTTAGTTTGAAATTCTAGAACACCCGGTGACTGATCTTTGCTTTCTCATCTGTGAAGATGGCAGAGTCTTGCTAGGGCCGGAAGTAAGAGCAAAGTAATGTACAATACATCAACACTCTTCTATGCTGTAAACAAATAACCCCAAACCCAAAATCTATTTTAAAAAATTATCCTTTGAGTATAGGATATCTGATTTACAACTTCTGATGAGAGGTTGTAGTTTGCTCTAATGTGCAGTTATTGCTTACCTCCCTCAGTACATTACTTCTTACTTCAGCTTATCCGTAACTGATACTGCAGTCTAGTCTTTGTTCTGCCTGAGTAGTTGTATTTGACTGCCTACAGCAAGTGATATGGTGCACATAAGGCCTAATTCTCCATTCCTTGGGTACCCATTCACTTAAGTTGGAGTTCTGGTTATGCAAGGAATGCGGGGTTCTCATCTGTTATAAAAGTGCAACCATATAGGTATTGAATGACCAAAACCCAACATTTCTGCAGAGTTAGGGTTGCTTAGTGATATGCCATCCCATTGCAGAATGTTGAGTGAATCGAAACTGAAACTTCTGAAAACCCGGAAATGCAGAGTTAAGGCGTTCAACCTTTAAGTCTGCCCTCCTTCAGCAGTTCCCCAATTCATCCCATTAACACATGTACTGCGCCTCCTTTCCCTAATGCCTCCTTTCCTAGATACATTCATGGAGGATAGGTCTATTAGTGTTTATTAGCCAGGATGGGCAGGGATGGTGTCCCTAGCCTCTGTTTGCCAGAAGCTGGGAATGGGCAACAGGGGATGGATCACTTGATGATAACCTGTTCTGTTCATTCCCTTTGGAGCACCTGGCATTGGCTACTGTCGGAAGACAGGATACTGAGCTAGATGGACCTTTGGTCTGACCTAGTGTGGCAGTTCTTATGTTCTTAAGGATTCACATGTCTAATTCCACTTTGAGTATATTCCCCCCAAAATAAAACTGCCACTCATGACTCTCAAATGGTAGCACTACATCCGCTCAGTTCAAAATTCCTTTTGTGGTATGTGGGTGCTTGTGATTAACTTATCCTTAGTTATGTTAATTGAAGTATGACTTTGCAGCAGTCAAACAGAATGAGCTCTGATTCATCCAGTGATTAGTAACGTTCAGTTTAACAGTACAGAGCAGCAGAAGGAAACTTTTTTTAAGACAACCTGGGAACCTCTTTGTCAAATGACCCCAAATTTGAATCCCTAGCTCTACCCTGTGCCCTCATGAGAGACACCAAATTTTCAAACCAACCTGACTAACCATTCAAATTTCAGAGTACTTAGAAGACTTGAGCTTTAAAGCATATAAAATGGTGTGAATTAAAATCCTCTAGCTGCTTTTCTGTATTGGTACATGTGCGTAGTAAAAATGTGTATTTTCTTAAACACCATTCTCAGTTTGGGTCCCTCAAAGACTGTGTGCACGCAAAGCACTACCTTGGGTAAAACTTGAGAGATCGAGACCATTTTGACCCTCATCACATCAATAGCTTGATCTCTAGCTCTCCTCCCTCCCAAACCCCCCCAAACTTTTTTTTAAAAAGGCTGTTTTTTCTCAGGCTTGTATGTCCGGGCCCCCTGGCACAAATGATTCTAAATGTGGGTCCCTAATCCTACCCTGTACGCTCCTGAGGCATACCAAATTTCAAAGACTAATCAAGTCAATTTTAGAGGATTTAGAAAGGTTGACCTTTAAACCAGTGTCTTGGGGCAAACTTAACTATAGTGGTGCTCCTCTGCCACTATAGTATGGGCAGAATTGATCCCACTCAGTGGGACCAAATGTAAAGGACTTTTACAGGCTGGAAGATCTATGTTTTTATAAATCATTACACATAGAATTGGAATGTAAATATTTTTAAGTTGTGTTAATTGGACATCTATAATGCAAACTTCAAGGGAAAACCTCATGTCATATTTCTGCTTCTGCTGGGGGATTCTACCTGCCTCAGAAAGATGTGTGATATATTTGTCTTTATGTATTTTACCTACACAGTATAAGAAGCTATTTGCTAATGAAGATGGAAAGATAGGGACCGTTGAAAGATTTGTATCTGGTTCTTTGGCTGGGGCAACAGCACAAACCTCTATTTATCCTATGGAGGTAAGCAAGAGAGGACTGGTCTCCCATTGAAGTCAGTGCCAAAAATCCTGTTGACTGCACCAAGAGCAAGATAAGGCTTTTTGTGGAAACATTAAAGGAGTTCTGCCGACATCACAGCTTTCACTTGCATTCTGTAGATTTACTCCTTCAGAATCACACCATAATGCTACCTGACACTTTCTGGGATACAACATGGCATGTTCTATACTTAGAATTTCTGGTGTTTAGGGTTATGTGGGGTTTTGCTATTTTCTGATTTTTTTTTTTTAATTTAAATTATGTCATTTAAAAAAACAAACCCAAACCACCATGTGCATACGTGTTGGGGGTTGTGTTCTTTCTCTTTTAAAATATTAGAAATTTGGTTGTCACAGATTGCATGCTAAGTCTCTAAGTCTGGAAATTATCTTTGTTCAGCAGAACATTTCAGTGTGTATTTAAGTCCCATGAAGTAAAAGACTTAAGCATATGCTTAATGTTAAGTGTGTGCTTAAATACTTCCCTAAATGTGGCCCTGCCACTGGGACTGGTCCTCTAAGGGGCAGGCATCTAGCCTGACAGGCTTTGCTAAGGCAAACAAGCCAATCCAGATCCACCTGTGGATAGTTAATTGGATGAGCAGCTGTGTGGGGTAATTAATTAATAAAGGAACACTTGGTTTATAAATGGTTCTGAGGGTCAGGCAGGAGACGAGAACATAGAGAGGAAGCTCCTGGGAAGAGAACTCTTCAGAGGAGCTGGGTAGGAAGCTACGTGCAGTGGTAGCAGAGGCTCCTGGAGAGAGGAACAGTCCCCAAAACATAGAGAGACAGCTCCAGAGGGGAGAGACTACAAAGCTCTTGAGGCAGAGAGGCCTGGGAGATACCATGAGATCACAGAGGAGAGACTGCACAACTCCAGGCAAAGGAGAAGACTGGGAACTTAGGGGAGGAGAAGGCTTGTTTACACACTGTTTGGTGGTTGATTAAATAAACAAAATCCCTGAAGGGGCATTGCTCATTGTATATAAGTATCACTGAACTCATTGAAAAACCACTAGGGGGAACTGAGGCAGAAATGTAACTGAAGTTCTACACCAGACCACCAGGGGAAACTCCTTTGGTGAGTACCTGCCATTACTGGGTCCAAGACCCTGGCATGGGGTGAGCAGGCCTTGCCTGCAACAGAACCAATATAGTGCTGCTGTGCAGAGTTGGGGTTAGATTTAGGTAGCCCGTGCAGATGAAGTTAAGCTACCTCTGTTGGATTTCCTTGCACTATGGGCAGGGTTGGCAGATTGATCTGCTCCTCTGTGGAGTCACTGCTATTATTCCTCCATTCAACAGGTAGCGGCCTGCAGAACAGTATTGCGACAATTTTTCCAGCCTCAAGAATAGAATAATAGCTCCAGAGTGACTATTTTTCATTCTGCAGCCTGGGTAGAAGATCCATTCCCTCTCCCTAAAAGATTAATTACTCTTGTAGCACACAGCATGGTTGCCCATGCTCTGTGCTGGGACCAGGATTTAGCAAGATTTGAAACTGATATAAATAGTGACTCACCCTGAACTCTTTCTGATAAGGAGTGTCTCTCTGTGGGGATAAAAAAAACAATGGCATTCTACACACTGTGGTGGAGTTTGTTTTTTTTAGTTAAGTCATTATTGTCCTTAGAAAATCAAGTCACAGCTGGTTTCTAAGCACATAGAATAAAGCAACCAAATGTTACAGTGTTGGTCCTTTTATATTCAAGTGGCGTACTACACAAGAATGGATGTGGAGGTATGTAGGCCCTGTTCTACAATAAGGCCTGGTCTATACTTAAAATTTAGATTGATATAGCTACATTGCTCAGGGGTGTAAAAAACTCACATCCCTGAGCGCCATAATGATGCTGATGTAACCCTGCTGTAGATGTGGCTAGGTCAGTGGAAGCCTTCTTCATTGACATAGCTACTGGTGCTCAGAGAGGTGGATTACTTACAATGACAGAAAAACGCTTCCATCTCTGTAGAGAGCGTCTGCACTGTGGCGCTGCAGTGGTATAACTACAGGTCTGTAGCTGTGCCGCTGTAGCACTCGTCACATAGAAAAGCCCTAAGATATTCTCATCTTCCTAACGGTGCCAGAGTATTGCAGTAAAGCTGGTTTTTACGGTGTTCCTGGCCAAGATTGTATGCTGAAGTGCCAGATATCACATATGGGAGCCATCTCTTATGAGACTTCCAAGCAGGCCAAATTCCTGCTCAGGGAATTCCCTTGGCAGTTTCATTTGAACATGGTGTTCTTCGCTCCCTATCTTGCAATGCTGGTGTAAAGTCACAGGCCCTGTTAAACAGCTGTTGTGTTGCATTTCAGTAGTGAGTGAAGTGATCCCTGTATATCCCTTAATTATCTCAAAAGGATGTCATGAATCTTCTTTAATGTTTGTAATATGATTTGCAATCCTCAGTTGAAAAGCTTAATCCAATGAAGCCTTAGAAGGAATTAGTTCATGTTCCTGCATAGTCTTTGCTTTTTAAATGCTAATTTCACATTTGTTCTTAGGCTAAGCACCAGCCCTAATGAGAGGCTCTAGATATCTTTGTTTTTAAAAAATTGTCTCTCTTGAACATGAGAAGGGGAAAAAAAGGCAAATCACAACTTTCATCTTACTCTGATTTTGACTAAAAAAATATACCCTGTTCCTTCACAACCATAAGTTTGTTAGGTGGACTATTCCTCTTACAAATGATAAAACTCTGAAAAAACTAATGCTAACCAAACCTTAACTCTCGTTGTTTATAAAGGAGACTTTAAGTAGCAAATGCAAAGAGGTTCACTTTTTGGAAATAGAAACTTATGAGTACGCAAAGATTTGTTGTGCCTATATGTAAGCTGGGTCGTGACCTGTCAAATAATTAATTCTACATTTCTTCTACCTTCAGGTCTTAAAGACCAGACTGGCAGTGGGTAAAACAGGACAATACTCTGGGATGTTTGACTGTGCTAGGAAGATTTTAAAAAGAGAAGGGTTGACAGCCTTTTACAAAGGTTATGTACCCAACATTCTGGGCATAATTCCTTATGCTGGTATAGACCTGGCTGTCTATGAGGTCAGTTTGTTTACTTGATGCATGTATTATTTCTTTAGACACACAAAAATGTAATCTGCCCTCTCCATTACCTTCTTAAAATATGTATCATTCACTCACATCTGTAACTTACTTGTAGTTATACTTATTTGAGAATTTAAAAAATATCCGCTGTAGTATGCTCAGGGCTGGTTTTTCACATCTTTTTCCTTACTGTGTTACAGTATTGCCAACCCTATGATTCAAAAATCATGAGTCAGACCCACCAAAATCGTGAGATTCCCTCAGAATCATGAGTGGTTTTTGTTTTAAATTTATATTGTGGTTTGGTCTGTCTGGATTTGTGATGATTTTGGCTCCCACTGTGGGAGCTCTCACACCCACATCTGCTCCTTCTGCAGCTCCAGGGGTTCATTACCCCTTCTCTGAGGCCTGTGGGGACTCAGCGGCAATGGAGTCCTCTCCTCCTCCTTCCCAGGCCTGGTGTTGCAGGGAGGGAGATAGGAGGGGAGAGGAGCAGAGGAGTGATGTTATTGCTTAGAGGAAGGACACTGGGGAAGAGAGAGCAGAAGTATTCTGAGCTGCTGAGCTTTTTGTGTCCCTCTCCATTCCTGTGAGAACCACTTTGGCTCCTGAGGGGTGGGGAGAGAGCAAGCTCTGCTTGCTTCCTGCAGCAATCCTGAATCGCTGCCCTTCCCAGGAGGCAGGTGAGTGGAGAAGGCAGCAGATCGGGGGGTGAGGATGGGGGGCATATGCTTAAGTGTTTGTTGGATTGAGGCAGAGCACTCAACACATAGCAGGATCAAGCCCATGAATGCATTTGGAATATTTTTATGGAGGCAAAGGAGCACCTTAATATTGATAGCTATAAAGTCTGCTTAACCATCTAGTGTAAATTTTAATATACCTCTTATTCATATCCATTTATGTTTTCCTGACAGGCTTTGAAGACTGCTTGGCTAGATCATTATGCATCAGACTCTGCTAACCCTGGTGTCTTTGTGTTGCTCGGATGTGGTACTGTCTCCAGCACTTGTGGTCAGTTAGCCAGCTACCCTCTTGCTCTCATCAGAACTCGCATGCAGGCTCAAGGTGAGAATTGGGATTTGGGTTTGGGAAGAATATCTTTTAAAGGTATTTATAATTTGGAGAATGCTCCCTACTTAGTAGGCCAGTTTTTAAGGTGTCTAATACCATACTGACCTTGCCCATCTAAACTTTTGATTGGCTTTGTTGGTTGTTGACACAACCTTCATGTTACAGATTCCAGATTCTTTGTGTTTTTAATATTTATATTTTATAGATTTGTGTCAATCACCTTATGTATTTTAACCCATTTATGGAGTTCCCATCACAAACTATGCAAAGACCATATTGTAAAATCAAAGGACAAAGCTGAAATTAAAATAAAGAAAGAAAGAAAGCACTAACCACCAGAGCAAATGCATGGCCAGAGGAGACCAAAGAATTTGGTGTAGAGGAAAGCTCTGTGACCTTCAAGGAAAATAAATCCACCACTGAAAAAGGGTCACTTTTACTAACTGTTGCAAATAAGTGAGTAGAAAGGTAGTAGAAGCTGCATGGAAGTGCAAGGTCTCAGACAGGAGAGGATAGATCAACAGGACAGATAGAACTTCCAGCATGTTGTTAAGGCAACCAGCAAGGTATTATTCTTGTGGACCTTTCATGGGAGTGAGTTCCAAGGCCCACGTCTGCAGCTGAAAGAGACTTGCCCCAAACTTAGCGACTTAGAGCAGACCTTGCTGTGCTAGGAAATAGTATTGAGAAGAGACTGTACCAAGTCCATAGGGTTAGAGGTGATAAGTTGTGCATCTGTGTAGTGAGGAGCTTTATGTGATTAGAATATTAACATCACTAGAACTGCTGAATGATGGAGATTGCTATCTTCCTTTTCTTTTCTAGCACTGTTGGAAGGAGCCCCACAGCTAAACATGGTTGGACTCTTTCAAAGGATAATTGCTAACGAAGGAATCCTAGGACTTTATAGGGGCATAGGCCCAAACTTCATGAAAGTGCTTCCGGCTGTCAGCATCAGCTATGTGGTTTATGAAAAAATGAAACAAAATTTGGGAATAGCATGAAAAGAAGGAAAAAGCTGATAAGCCTCTAGCCTTCTCAGGAATATTCAAACCAAAAGGATTTCTCAAATAAATGATTTGTTCTTGTTTGTAATTGGAGAACAGATCACTGTGCAAAGAAGCTGTGGTTTTGTTTTCCGCCCAAGTTGGAAGGAACTTCCTTAGTTTCTAAACCCCATCCCCAAACTGCTATCAATATAGTATGGATTTTAAAAATAAAAAAAACACAGCATCTTTAAATCAGCTACAAGTTAAAAGACTATCAGGAAACCACCTGTGGTTTAGCTCTTGGCTCTTTTTTTTTCTTTTTTTTTTGTAATTACTGCTCTCTTAAATATGCATTTGATTGGGCTGAAGCCACATTTGGGAAAAGTGTTTACTGCATTGGTATTAAAACACGTAGATTTGTGTCACCATCTTGTACTCAAGCAATTCACAGCTATCCTTTTGCACTTACTATCTGTAAAGGCAATATTGATTTTTTGATAAACTGTTAAAATAAGTCCTGGGAAAACATTGCCTTAGAGGCAGGTAAGACTAGAACACCATATTAAACTGTCTCCTGATAGTTTTTCTTTTAGGATGACAAAATGTTTGGCTTTTATTCCTCTGTTTTTCCTCTAAAGAAATGAAAGTGCAAGGGGATGTTGTTCTATGACATCAGAATACCTCAAACTGAGTTAAATGCTACGTTTTTATGGTACAGTCACAATGACCTTCATAGCTCATTTCACTGGGCTGCTTTCCACTTAATTTATAAATGCTGGCAGCATTAGCCAAGATTGCCTTGGTTCTTGATGCAAGTTTTATAGGATCATAATAGCAACAGAAAAGAACTACTGGATCACTAAACTCCCTGTAAGCGCAGGTTACAGTTCCAGGATAAAGGAAGTATCTAATATAAAATTGATGCTGCATTAGGTCTTGGCTGTAATAATTGGAGTGTACCAAAACAAGCAAATTAGCAAAGGTCACACGGCTGATTATTGGGAGGCTTTTGAATGATTTTTCTCAGTGGGGTTTGGAATGCTGTCGTCCTCCTACTAGAGTCTGAGGACTCATTTGTTTCCCCTTCAGAATGGTTGCAGTTCAACAACATCCTTCTAGTTGTAATACTGGAGGGGTAGTTACTGTTGAAGTGTGGGGCACTCTCTCTCCCCACCTACCGAAGCTGAAGGGCTGAGAGCACTGGCTCAGGGAGTCAGACTCGGACCAGAAAATGAGATGAGGTTGCCAAGTGGCTAGGCAGGACACCACAATCAGAACATTAAAGTGGTCCTTGGTTTTTATATTAATGTGGAAAAATACAAACAAAGCAGTCAAAGAGCCCAAGAACTCATTTTTGATAAGTCATTTATTTTACAGTTTCTCCCATATATGGGATGGATATTTTAATGTACAGACACTTTGTAAATGGCTTCCCCACTAAGGTATACTTCAGTTGCTTGCTGGCCTGAACGCTGGCACAATATAACTGTTTTTGTAGCGTTAATTTGCACTAATTCCATGGGTGGGCAGACAGAACAGACAGAATTTGGCCTTTTATGTAAGACACACACAAGGGGTAACCATTTTTCATTCTTGATCTTATAAATCCTGTGAGTTAATCTGGTGATATTATAAAATGGCAGCTTTCTTTGGGTTTACCTTTGTTAACCTGCCCTCTAGTTTATGCACTTCTTTTAAAAGCCAGAATCTATCGCTTTACAGCAGGTATTATGGTGCTTATGTACAATGTCTTTATGATCTGATTGTCCATGTTCTTTTTGTCTTTGCCAATCCCTTTGTACCTGCATATAATTCATGGGATCCAGTTTTGTTTTTCAATTATCCCTTTGACTGTAACAGATATATTCTTTATGCAATGTAAAGATGACCTAAGCAGCACCTGTTGTGTAGCAGAGTCAGTCCATTTTGTTAATATTTTGTATAAGTGCCATTATGAGTGTTCAGTTGTGGTGGGGACACTTTCAACTGCCAAAGAACATGAGACCAGTTGAGTTTTAACTTTTCACCATGTGCCTCTGACGGGATGTGTTCAAATTATGTATTCTTAGTCTATGTACTGAAAAAAGCTGATGATCACTTTTATAGATCTGTAAAACTACCAGTTTATAATAAATGTTTGTTTCCTAATCTGTCTGGGATGTATTATGTTTTTCATGGTTTGAAAGACAGATGTCCAAAAGTGACAATTCCCTTAACTCCAGAACGGTGTGTGTGCTTTAATGTCAAATGAAAGACAAAACAGCTCTAGCCAAAAATTAGTACTGAAATCAGTGTACCCTGTACCCATTACAATGGTATCTGAACACCTATTTTAGCATTTAAAGGCTGTGTCCTGGCTACACTACAGAATCAACTGTCAGGAGTCCCAACTGAAGTATTAACACTGTTCCATCTTGCAATGTAGATGGGGAAAAAGCAAAGTATCCAAAGTCTTGATCCTTAGCACAGTTCAATGGACACTGTGAAACCATGATTTGGTATGGTCTACTCTGCAAGATGAAAGAGCATTTTACTTGTCAAAGGACAGCCATATTTGTAAGAGTGACTTAACGTAGCTGATGCTTGTTGTAAACTTTGTGCTTGTCCGTCTTTAATTTAAAGCTAGCTTAGAAAGTGAAGGATCAGTATATACAGCATTTTCAGAACAACTGGCTTCATTTCCACTGTACACTTAAAGGGTTTGTTTGTCCAGTTAAGCATGGAACAAATAGCCAGCATAAAGAATTCCTTTTGATGCCGCAGTCTTTCACATCACTCTTCTCCTTCTAAAGGTTGAAATTCTATGGGAAGAAGCCTCCCAAAATTTGAATGTCACTCAATCCCTAAAGTACTATAGATCATACATACCTAAACAGAGATTCTGTACAATTACCCTCTTAACCTAATGGCGAGTTAAGGGGTGTGTATGATTCCTGACTGAACAAACATGTCCCTGCTGCTCAGCCCTGTATTCAGAGGGGGCGAGAGTGTGCATGGGCCGAAGTGCTGTCGGAAAGACTTAGCCCAAAATGTAGAAAAGGGGGAAAAAGAGAGTTCTACCTGCCTTCTGAGGTGTTTGGCGGGAACGGCAAGAAACTTGCAGCGTAGTTTCTGTACTGAGACAACTCTGCTAGCTCCTGAGAAATCGAATATTAATGGAGACGGTCGCTGTGTGCAGGGATGTGATGTTGGAAGGTGTATAAATCATGTTGTCCAAGTCGGTATAAAATGTACATAAATAAAACTAGCACTAAAACATTGTTTTCCTTTAAATCTGCTACCCTGAGAGGCTGAGCTCTACAATATTCTCACCGGTATCTAGTCCTGATAGGACGTTTTCAGATATACCACAGCTATCATAATTAAGAGAACACGACTGCTTATGATGATTGATTTTGAGATAGCAGTGATCCACAATGCAAACAGCGCCATACTAGGCACAGAAAAACCCAAACCCACATTAAGAATATGAAGATAGGCAACAACGAACGAGGATGTGGAAAAGAGAAGACTGGGATGGCAGGACAGAAGTGACTGTACCCACTAAAGTTCACACCCCTCTAAGAGGGAAACATTTGGACCAGCATCTCCCATTAAAACCGTCTGGCACTCGCAGAGAAGCAGAACACTGATGATAAATCAAGAACCATTTATTCATACCTGCTCCCATAACTTTCAATGTACTCCACACCACTGATAATGACACAGTGATCAGAGGGTCTTTATTAAAGGAAAGTACGATCCAAGAAACATAACTGAGTTCAGTCCTGAAATTATTAGTGGTATAGTTGTTGCACACATCTTTCTCCTTCCCACTCCTCAAATTATCTGTGTCTTGATCTAAACTTCTGTTAAACTCTGCAGCCCAGGAAAATGTGTTTTTTCCTTCCTATGTCTATTTACATTATCATTTGCTAAATATACTACGTCTGATATTACTTCACTTTGCAGTTTCAAGGTATTTTGGTGGAAGGCAGTTAGATTAACTTAGTGAAATATCTATAACTCATACAAACAATTTCCATGGGGCCAAAGTGTGGAATTAACATTTTTCATCCATGGATCTCAAAGCGTAAATGTAACTATTCTCATCTTACACATGGAGAAATTGAGGGACAGCGAGGGTAAGTGACTTATTCAGTCACACAGTGAATCAATGGCAAGGCTAGGAATAGAATCCTTGATTTCTTGTCTACTGCCCTACGCGCTGGACCTGTAGTCACAGCCCTGGGCTTTTGAGATACACGCTGCTTGTAATAGTTGCAGTGTGCCCACCCTGCCTGGCTGGTCTGCTGTAGGAAGGAAGGCTCATGCACACATCTATTCCCTACTTCCTTTGCTAAAGCTAGAGATTATAGCAGAGCCAACCCCCTGTGTTTCTGAGCGAAAGGATTCCAGTTCTGCCCTGCCCCTTCAATTGGAAGGGGAGGTGGGAGCCACACAAGGGAGGGAAGAGAAAGGATCCCTGCATCCTTGCCTCTTCAAGCACCTGTGCAGAGTCTGGCCATTACCCTGTACCCCTGCTACACCATTAAACTGGCACTGAAGGAACAGCTTAGTGATCAAAAGGTGTCTGTACAGCTCCATTGAGCCAGCCAGCACAGCTGCAATAGGAGTGTTGGCCAGCCACTCACTCCTTAGTCTGTCCACATTGCTTCCCTCAGAGCTCTCTCCAAAATGGAGCCTCCACAACTGCTGCAGCCTAGCCCTGGCTTCTTTGAGCCTATTGATTCATATAGCCCTGCTAATGTGAAGTGTAATGTATCGCTGAGCACGATGCAGTGAAACAAAAACTTGCCAATTATTTTCTTTCCAACAGAATGAGTAGCACCCACTATTCCAATGATGCGGTAAGGCACGGCTTTTCAATGGGCTTCTAACTTGCTCACCCAGGAGCTGTGAGGTGTTTGTCTCTATGCCTGACATTAACTGCATATCATGCAAGAGCTTGAGCCCTTCCATTGTGACCCCTGTCTTTACTCACCATTTCGTTTCAGACTCTTGGGTTGGTGGCAGTTCCATGCAGCAGAACTCTCTTCACACAATTCTCCCACCTGCATAGCCCCTCTTTAATTTGCCTAGTTAGAAGTTTAGCCTGGAGGTGGATTCCAATGAACAGCTTTTGTGCTGGGGTATACCAACCCCACGCTAGGTAACACAGGATTAATGAGCTGTCATAGCCTCAATCTGCTGCACCACACCTGTGAGAAATGTCAGGCCTGGAGGGAGGAGTTTAAAACAGGAGACCGCTGCCTAGTTGGGAGCAGACCAGAGGAGAGTAGGCTTTCAGTGCTCAGCTTCTAGAGAAGGGTTACATAAAGGCTGGAGCTTTGCAAATGGCTACTGCCTGACAGCCCCTGGCTCCTCCTTGAAGGGAGGGATAGCCTGACTCTGAATCACTATTGTTACAGATTAGCTCAAGCCTAATTGGGGCTACAGTTTATGAGAGGCTCTCTGAGGAGAGAGTTCTACATGTCTGTGTGATGATTCATTGGCAACCCAGAAGGGGTGGACTATCCTAGACCCAGGTAAAGTGTTTCATCTCTCACCACTTGACCTCTGTAGCAGAGTGCCTGGTTGTTGCCAACCAAAGGCCAGGTGAGTGTAAAAGCCCTATCCCTCTCCTGCAAAGTGCTCTGAGAGAGGAGCACGGCACAGTGGTATTCCTAACAATCATTTCTGAACAGCAGCCTCCTTTCAATGTGAGCAGGTCATTCAGCATCTAACAAAGAACTATCAGAAAGGTAATCTGACATAAGATACTGCTCACACTGAAGAGGAGTCAGGGATGGCTGACTATGTATTCATAGACCTTTCCCCACAGTTTCATTTGATTCAGAACTATCCAATTGTGCACATTGTTAGCCAATGTAAATTGTAGGCTCCTATTAATATTAAGGCTCCTCTACACAGAGGAATTTACCAGCAGAGCTATCACACATGCAACCATACCTATGCTGGTCAGTTTCCTCATGGTGACAAGCCCTTGTGTTATCCTCCCTTCCTAGTATTTCTTGCACTCATTTACTGTGTCTTGTTTTAAGATTATAAACTCTTTAAGGCATGGATCTTCCTATGTGTTTGTACAGCACCTACCACAATAGGGCCCTGATCAGACTGTATGATACCACAATACAAACAAGTGAACTGAGCAAGCCTTTGCCCAGGAATTAAAAAAAGGCCTTCCACGGCTTTATTTCTTCATCACTGTATAATGAAAAACTAGCATCATTGAAACACCTCTGTAAACATGAGCAGAGATAGGGAGATAGGATAAAGGATCAGCATGTCTCTACCCTTAATATTCAAAATACCATCAGGGATATTTTATGGAAAAGTTGAGGCAGCTATGATCCCAAGTCCTGCTAGAAAAGGCATAACTACCATTGCCAAGCATTGCATCATAATATGAAATTTTGATCTAAACAGTATATAAGAAAAATGTAGACTGTAAGAGCCCCAATTCTGTGAGAAGCTGAACTCTGAGAGCTGAAGGCTCTCGGCACCTTACAAGAGTGGTCCCTGAACCAGGATTGAAGAACAATACTTGCAGTGATATTGCATATGGACAGTTCTAGCTAAGCTCTAAGACCTTATGTTGTCTTGTAAGATGCAGAAAATGTGGATACCATCAATGTAAATATTCTCCACCTCCCTCGCAAATGAATAGCAGACACATAATGACTGTTAGCAGGCTGGCAGATGTCCGAAGCTATATGCCTTTGCAAGTGTACACTGTCATCCAAAGGCAGTCTCCCTATTAAATTTCATCCCTTCTTCCTGAACTCTTCCTTTAACACCTCAATGCTTCTTTAGCGAGCTTTGCAAGGTAATGCAGTAGTTCACCTACCCTTCTCACCTATGGGTTGAGTAGGCCAGTGTTATACAGGCACTGCTTCTGCAAGAGACAATAGATGCAGACAAGTGTCGTCTATATGGTAGTACGTGACTATGCTACCCAAACCATAGTCAGCTCTGTGAAACCAAGGCAAGAATGTTTTAGACCCACTGCAATATTATGTGATATAGCATATCCACCACCACACTACGTTATATGTAGGAAATGAGAAATAATCTAAGGATGGAGGGCAACACTTTATTACAGTTACAGTATCTGACCTGTCTTTCAGCTCTTGTCAGTACACCTCCATCTAAGGCACAGGAGTACTAAAGAAAAAAAAGGTTAACTACAATATTTTTTTATTTCCAATAACTCATTTAAAACAGCCAATCACTGTATACATAGTAAGCCCCTGTAACCCTTTCTCAGAGTTTAAATTGCACAATATACATATATCTAGGCTTTAAACCCAGCAGTACCATCTATTGGTACACTGCAGTATAGGAGTAAAGAAGTGAACTGCTCACAACTTTCCAGGTGTCCTCTGCCAAATGTGTAATGTGTTCTACAGAGTTCAGCTAGCTGAGTGGCTGTACAATGGGAAAGAAGCTGGCAGGTCTCCACCATCAGTGGAAAATGTCAGCAGCAGCAGAGGTAACTTTTACCTTTGTTAAAATAAAGGGACTCTAGCCTGTAGCAGCACAGCAACAGACCTGCTTGGGCCCTATATTCAGCTCTGGTAGTGCCAATGTGTAGTGATCCAAAGTGGCATTGGATTCTAGCGGCAAGACAGGCAGCTGACTTGTATGAGTTCTTGGGGGAAAAAACTCCTCTTCTTCTAACTGAAAAGGTGATGCAGTGACCAATAGCAGGGTCACACACTTCGTAGCTTCTGTCAGCTAAGCTCATTGCACACACCAGAGGTTTCTTGCATTCCTCCATTTCCATCTCTCCCCCTGTGTGCCATCCTCCCAACCCCCTTTTTCAAGGACTCCCTACAACTCCCCCTAATCTCCCCTGTGCCATGGGTTGTGTGCCCCCATTTACCAGGGTCCCCCATTCTTTCCCATAGCTGGTGCTCTGTGTACCTCCCATTCAGGGGTCCCTCATGGCTTGGCTATGTTCACACTCCCATTATTTTTAATCTGGTATTCAGGGTGTCAAACTGTTAAATTCTACAGGGAGGAGAAGCAGAGATGACATGGGGTACTGTTATAATGCAAGATGTTACTATGGCACCTATATATATATATAAAAGAAGGGTCTCTAGTTACAGTACCTGACCTGTCTTTCAGCTCTTGTCAGTACACCTCCATCTAAGGCACAGGAGTACTAAAGAAAAAAAGGTTAACTACAATATTTTTTATTTCCAATAACTCATTTAAAACAGCCAATCACTGTATACATGGTAAGTCCCTGTAACCCTTTTTCAGAGTTTAAATTGCACAATATACATGTATGGAGACTTTAAACCCAGCAATGCCATCTACTGGTACACTGCAGTATAGGAATAAAAAAATGAACTGCTCACAACTTTCCAGGTGTCCTCTACCAAATGTGTAATGTAATGGCACCTATAGCTATATCGTAGGGGTGGCCGACCTGAGCCTGAGAAGGAGCCAGAATTTACCAATGTACATTGCCAAAGAGCCATAGTAATACATCAGCTGCCCCCATCAGCTCCCCCGCTCCCAGCACCTCTCACCCACCAGCAGCCTCACTGATCAGCGCCTCACCCTCCTCCCCCACATGCCACAAAACAGCTGATTGGGAGGGGAAGCGAGAGCACTGCAGGCTCAGGGGAGGGGGCAAGAAGGGATGGAGTGGGGAGCAGGGCTTGTGGCAGAACCAGGGGTTGAGCAGTGAGCATCGCCTGGCACATTAGAAAGTTGGCGTCTGCAGATCCAGCTGCGGAGTCTGTGCCTATACAAAGAGCCACATATTAACTTCTGAAGAGCCACATGTGGCTCGGGAGCCAGAAGTTAGCCACCCCTGCTATATAGTCTGAGCTATTGAAGCTGTACTAAACAGATGGGGAGACACAGATCTTCTACCCCTTCCCTCCTTCGGTTTTCCAGTTTTCCCCAAATTTAACAAGGTTCAGGCCACTGATCCTTAGAACATTGCCTAAGCTTTTGAAATTGCATAGTGTTCAAAAGTTGTTACATACTTAAAGAAATGCTATCAAATTAAGACCTTTGCAAACTCGGCCAATGTGAGGAATATTCATTCCACACAGCCCTGCCTCGTTTACTGAGGGGTCCAGAAGGGGCCAATTAACTTTATAGGCTGCACCTGAAGGGAAGCCAGAGCTTGATAAGGATTAATTGCAGCTGAAGCCAGTGGGGGTAGGATTATAAAACTAGGAAGTGAGACCTAAGCAGTGGCTGTAGGGAAGCCTTTCCTGACAGGCAAAGGGAATTTAGGATTAGGAGGGTGGCAGTGGAAAATATGTCCTGGTCCAGCAAGGGGCTGAGAGGGGTGAAATAGCTACAGGGAGCAGAAAAAGTTCTGAGATAGGCCATGACTTGGGGGGGGGGGTAGACAGGAGCCCAGGAAAACATTGGCTGAGACTGAGCAGATTTGACTGGCCAGTCATAGTGTCCTTGTTTGGAACCCAGAGTTGTTGGGTGTGGGGGCCCTGGGTTCACCTTCTAGCTGTGGGGAAGTGGCACAGGATCTAGAGGTGGAGTGGAAGACTGTCTGAGGTGGCATCTGGACAGCTTGTTTGGTGAGGACTTTGATACTCTGGAAGTGGGGGTAGGGACTGTGTAGTGAGCTACAGGGCTGAGTCTCAAAGAGGGAGTACCACACACACCATGAGCAACTGACAACAGGGGTTACTACTACTTCCTGGGCCTAGACACAAGGAGGTGTAACTGTGGTGGGTGAAGCCCTTTACAGTCAATAATAGTGGCTGTTCAACTTTTTTAAAAATAAGATTGTGCAGAACGATAGATCCATAATTAAATATAGGGACCTAGGCATATAAATGTTATAACAACTATCTTGTACATATTTTGGGAGAATTCTAGCTAAGGTACTTGTATGTCACACACTGACAAGTATGCATGTTAGTACCAGATCTGCAAGGTGAGGACAGAAGGTTTAAACCCTTCTTTTCTCCCCACCCCCCAAAAAGCAGTTAAAGAAACTGATTGCATACTATGTTACTGTAAGTCTATTGAGTAAGATCTTTTATGAAAACTTGTAAAGCATTGAACTTAATAGTCACAATGAGATGTCCAGGGTGTGTATGTTGTAATTGTAACTCTGGTGTGACTTCAGCATCCCCTCACAACCAGTGGTGAAGCAATCCCCCAGGAAAGGGCTACCTCCCCAATGAAAGGAGATTGGCTTCAAGCACATAGCCATTGTTCAGCCCAGGAAAGAAACAATGAGGAATCATCAAAACAAATTGGAACAGCTTGAAACTGAAAAGAAAACAGAAGTTGTCAAACACTAAAGAAATGAGGGTGTTTGACACACTTGGAATATCTATAGTGACTGAAAGGAAAACTACACCCCCCACCATACCTGTAACCTCTTTTAAAATGGAAGAGGTTTGAACTGAAGGGCACCCAGAACTAGGGGGACAGTCATAAGGTGGGAGGTTGTCCGTGAACAATGGAACACTCATATAGCTAGAGGGTATACTGGTTAAACTGATTAAAGACAATAGGTTTCATATTAGATTAAATCTCTTTTCTAAGAAAGGGAAAGTGTAAAGCCTGACGTTGTCTTTGTTGGTTTGTTTTTCTTCTAAAAACAACGAGGAGTCCGGTGGCACCTTAAAGACTAACAGATTTATTTGGGCATAAGCTTTTGTGGGTAAAAAAAACCCCCACTTCTTCAGATGCGTGGAGTGAAAATTACAGATACAGGTATAAATATACTGGCACATAAAGAGAAGGGAGTTACCTTACAAGTGGAGAACCAGTGCTGACAAGGCCAACTCAGTCAAGGTGCATGTGGTCCACTCCCAATAATTGATGAGGAGGTGTCAATGCCAAGAGAGGGAAAATTGCTTTTGTAGTGAGCCAGCCACTCCCAGTCCCTATTCAAGCCCAAATGAATGGTGTTAAGTTTGCAAATGAATTGTAGCTCTGCAGTTTCTCTTTGAAGTCTGTTTTTAAAGGTTTTTTTTTTTGTTGAAGGATGGCTACTTTTAAATCTGTTATTGATTGTCCAGGGAGATTGAAGTGTTCTCCTACTGGCTTTTGTATGTTACCATTCCTGATTTGTGTCCATTTATTCTTTTATTGTTTTTCTTTGTAACGTGTGTGCGTGTTTGCTCTTTACTATTTCATCTTTGACTCTGTAGTTTTTCTATTAAACTCTCTATTTTCATTCCAAGCAAATCTCTGGTGTGCAGACTCTGCAGAGTGTGTATGCCAAAGTGAGCTGATAACTGGGGGGGAGGGGGACTGATTTCATGCCTTCAGGTGCTGATGAACTAGAGGGGAATGATTCTAGTGTCTAGTAATGAAGAACTCAGGAAGGATGTTTTGGGGGAGACTTGGATCTGGAGGGGTTGTTGGTATCACCCTACAAAGAGTAATTAGGCTGGTGAGAACCAGGGTAAGACCTTCTGCATGTGGGCAGGCTGCTGATGTCAAGGGGTTTGGGGGCCTTTTGCGGTGAACCATAGCTGCAAAGTTACAGGGCAGGTGGTAACAGACCCCCTTACTGGTCTGGGTGGACCCCAAAACATCACACCCTATTACCATGGTATCTACGCACCTTACCGTTTTAACGTATTTAGCCTCACAACAGCCCCGTGAGGTAGGGAAGTGTGATTAGCCGCACCTTACAGCTGGGGAATTGAAGCACAAAGAAATTAAGGGCCAGATTTTTAAAGGTACTTAAGCATCTAAAGAAGCAGATAGGTGCCTAATGAGGTTTTCAAAAGCACTCAGGTGCCTCACTCCCATGAATTTCAACTGAAAATTCCACTAGTCACCTATCTGCATCTTAAGGTGCCAAGGGAAGAGATGACAATCTTCACACAGTCTCCCCAGTTATGAGTGAAAGCACAGTGAATGTCCTATTGACAACTGAACATCTTTAAAGGATCTCCTGGTCAGAAAAGCAATAGCAATAACAGCCCATGTTATTGGCCAAACTTTCTTTCAAATAGGCCAATTGCTGTGCATTATGCAGCTCAGCACTGAGGGACTATCTAAAGCAAAGTGCGATTACATCGCAACTATCCTGCTGACTTAAAACATTGATGTCCTTGCACTACAAGGAATGTCTGGAGCGTGAAAGCCACCAATCAAAGGATATGTCCTCATATCTGCAAGCCATCAACTCAAATATGGACTCATGACGCATGTAAAACACGACCTTAAGTATCCTGTCCTGGCCACTGTCATGGGAATGGCCATGTCCAGTGTTATCAACACCAAACCATCCTGCATGCAATCACTTACATGGTGGCACCAGGGGCATCCATCTAGCTACCCTAGAAGCATTGTTATGGCTTTCGGATCTCAAGATTCAGTTATAGGTCTCAGCCTGTTGCTTTTCAAATGCTGTATGAAAAGGTGCCTAAATATCTTTAAAAATTTGGCGATAAGTCATTTATGAGCTTGTAAAAATTTTACTCATAACATTTAAACTCTATATTTTTATCATGTTATCTTAGTTATGTTCCCACTTGTATATAAATCATCTGGACAGGAAAACATCCATGTAGCAGTATTGTTGCAAATGGTCATGTGAATTCTAGCATTTGTTTGCATGCATTCCAATCTGTGGAACACAACACAAGAGTCAGTCCTTTCTCATGTCTACTTATTATGGTGCTTCTGTTATTGAACCACACTCAGTGGCTGTTTCTGGTTCAGGGGGCAGAGTTAAGTCAAATTTATTCTGTCTTTGCGACATCAGTTTCACAGGGATGTGGAAAAGTGAAGAGTACTAAATTCTGAGGTGGGTTCCATATTTGTCATATTTTGCTACCCCTGAGACCAGTGGCTGGCGAAAGAAAGCTGTAACTCAGCAAATTCGGACAGGGAGACTCAGAATCATAGAATATCAGGGTTGGAAGAGACCTCAGGAGGTCATCTAGTCCAACCCCCTGCTCAAAGCAGGACCGATCCCCGACTAAATCGTCCCAGCCAGGGCTTTGTCAAGCCTGACCTTAAAAACTTCTAGGGAAGAAGATTCCACCACCTCCCTAGGTAACGCATTCCAGTGTTTCACCACCCTCGTAGTGAAAAAGTTTTTCCTAATATCCAACCTAAATCTCCCCCACTGCAACTTGAGACCATTACTCCTTGTTCTGTCATAGGCTACCACTGAGAACAGTCTAGAGCCATCCTCTTTGGAACCCCCTTTCAGGTAGTTGAAAGCAGCTATCAAATCCCCCCTCATTCTTCTCTTCTGAAGACTAAACATCCCCAGTTCCCTCAGCCTCTCCTCATAAGTCATGTGTTCCAGTCCCCTAATCATTTTTGTTGCCCTCCGCTGGACTCTTTCCAATTTTTCCACATCCTTCTTGTAGTGTGGGGCCCAAAACTGGACACAGTACTACAGATGAGGCCTCACCAATGTCGAATAGAGGGGAACGATTACGTCCCTCGATCTGCTGGCAATGCCCCTACTTATACAGCCCAAAATGCCATTGGCCTTCTTGGCAACAAGGGCACACTGCTGACTCATATCCGGCTTCTCGTCCACTGTAACCCCTGGGTCCTTTTTGCAGAACTGCTGCCGAGCCATTCGGTCCCTAGTCTGTAGCGGTGCATGGGATTCTTCCGTCCTAAGTGCAGGACTCTGCACTTGTCCTTGTTGAACCTCATCAGATTTCTTTTGGCCCAGT
Source organism: Caretta caretta (assembly GCF_965140235.1). Classification (NCBI taxonomy): domain Eukaryota; kingdom Metazoa; phylum Chordata; order Testudines; family Cheloniidae; genus Caretta; species Caretta caretta. Next base: position 67,170,873 of record NC_134213.1, read on the forward strand.
CCTCCAATTTGTCTAGGTCCCTCTGTATCCTATCCCTACCCTCCAGCACATCTACCACTCCTCCCAGTTTAGTGTCATCTGCAAACTTGCTGAGGGTGCAATCCACACCATCCTCCAGATCATTTATGAAGATATTGAACAAAACCGGTCCCAGGACCGACCCTTGGGGAACTCCACTTGATACTGGCTGCCAACTAGACGTGGAGCCATTGATCACTACCCGTTGAGCCCGACAATCTAGTTAGCTTTCTATCCACCTTATAGTCCATTCATCCAGCCCATACTTCTTTAACTTGCTGGCAAGAATACTGTGGGAGACAGTGTCAAAAGCTTTGCTAAAGTCAAGGAACAACACGTTCACTGCTTTCCCTTCATCCACAGAGCCAGTTATCTCGTCATAGAAGGCAATTAGATTAGTCAGGCATGACTTGCCCTTGGTGAATCCATGCTGACTGTTCCTGATCACTTTCCTCTCATGTAAGTGCTTCAGAATTGATTCCTTGAGGACCTGCTCCATGATTTTTCCAGGTACTGAGGTGAGGCTGACTGGCCTGTAGTTCCCAGGATCCTTCTTCTTCCCTTTTTTAAAGTTGGGCATTACATTAGCCTTTTTCCAGTCATCTGGGACCTCCCCCGATCGCCATGAATTTTCAAAGATAATGGCCAATGGCTCTGTAATCACATCCGCTAACTCCTTTAGCACTCTCGGATGCAATGCATCCGGCCCCATGGACTTGTGGTCGTCCAGCTTTTCTAAATAGTCCCAAACCACTTCTTTCTCCACAGAGGGCTGGTCACCTCCTCCCCATGCTGTGCTGCCCAGTGCAGTAGTCTGGGAGCTGACCTTGAAGACAGAGGCAAAAAAAGCATTGAGTACATTAGCTTTTTCCACATCCTCTGTCACTAGGTTGCCTCCCTCATTCAGTAAGGGGCCCACACTTTCCTTGACTTTCTTCTTGTTGCTAACATACCTGAAGAAACCCTTCTTGTTACTCTTAACATCTCTTGCTAGCTGTGAGTCCAGGTGTGATTTGGCCTTCCTGATTTCACTCCTGCAAGCCCGAGCAATATTTTTATACTCTTCCCTGGTCATTTGTCCAGCCTTCCACTTCTTGTAAGCTTCTTTTTTGTGTTCAAGATCAGCAAGGATTTCACTGTTAAGCCAAGCTGGTCGCCTGCCATATTTACTATTCTTTCTACACATTGGGATGGTTTGTCCCTGTAACCTCAATAAGGATTCTTTAAAATACAGCCAGCTCTCCTGGACTCCTTTCCCCCTCATGTTATTCTCCCAGGGGATCCTGCCCATCAGTTCCCTGAGGGAGTCAAAGTCTGCTTTTCTGAAATCCAGGGTCTGTATTCTGCTGCTCTCCTTTCTTCCATGTGTTAGGATCCTGAACTAGACCATTTCATGGTCACTGCCTCCCAGGTTCCCATCCACTTTTGCTTGCCTCTGTCAGAATTTACTACCCCATATCTGAACAACAGGAGGTATTTTTGATGGGGTAGCAAAAATGATATGCCCTCAGTAACCGGTTTTGCTACAGATAGAAACTGCTTTCAGTCAGAATTTGCTGAGACTACAGCAAACAATAAGAAAAGAAGGGAAAACTGTGAAAGCATTTGACTTATAAATTTGACCTATATTAAGTAAGGGTTTTATTTTAATAACATTCCCTGTCTTCTTTCCCTTTAGCTGGTGAGAGTTTTGGGGTTTTTTGTTTTTTTTAGAAGGGATGTGGTGGAGGGAGAACCCCAAACCTTATTTGACAGGCCTTTAGATGGTGGTAACGGCCCTTGTTTGCAGAAAAAGAGAAGTTAGTTGAAATGGATTGGATCTGTTGTTGTTAAAGTCTGATTTCATTTCCTAAAAAGAAAAACAAGACACATACATACATACATACAAGAGGGGAAAGAAGACTAGAAAGATAGAAAATACAGCTGCTGTCTCTGGTGTTGACTCTCTCGCTTGAAAACTCATTGCTGGAAAATACAAGTTTAGCTCGCTGTCTTATCAGCCAGTCTGAGACCTGTCAAACTAGTGCAGTGTGGGCTGTTTAGGGTATTGCTTTTAGCTAGGGTTACCATACCTGAACATTCAAAAAAGAGGACACTCTACGCGGGTGGGGGGGAGAATTTTGCTTGTGCCCCTCCTGCCCCTTCCCCAAAGTCCCCACCCCAACTCCGTCCCCTCCCTGCCCCATTGGACCCCTTCCCCAAATCCCTGCCCTGGCCCCGCCTCCTCCCCTGAGTGCGCCGCTTTCCCCCTCCTCTCCCCCCTCCCTCCCAGCCACGCGAAACAGCTGTTTCACGGTGCAAGTGCTGGGAGCTAGGGAGAAAAAGTGGGCACTCTCGCATGTGATCAACATTCACTCTTTCTTGAATGATCAACTCTTCTTTGGGGAAAAATAATAATAGCAAAATCCCAGACATTTTTAGATATTTAAAAATTCCTCCCTGACGGCGATTTAAGAACCAAAAAGCCAGACATGTCCGGGAAAATACGAACGTATGGTAACCCTACTTTTAGCTGTAACTTTGATTACAGGCTAACAGCAGTGCTTCAAATTATACAGTCTTTGCCAGCTAAGCCAGACTTCTGTTAGATGTTGGGTGGTGAGGGAAAAGGGATAGAAAAGAGAAGAAATAAGGTGGGAAAGAAAAAGGACAGGCAGGGGGATTAAGTGTTACACCCTGGTGGGGGTTGGGATTTAGCCAGGTTTGTGGAGGTGGTGATGTCATTTGGATCTCTCTCTCTCTGGCCCAACCTGGTCAGGATATCTTTTGTGATCAGGATGATGAAAGCATAAGGGAGTTATGCTGGATTTGGGAGTTCCAGGCTATGGGGAGGGTGGCAGCCGTGATGGTAAAGGTTCCCACAGCAGGTGCTGGCAGACAGCTGCTTTTTCTGGTAATTTCCCCCCCACAAGTTTTTAGTGTTTAAGAACCCCAAAAGGGAGTGTAGGGCAGAATAGTCCATCCTCTCATTATTTTGTCCAGCAATAGGCCTAATTTCCAACACACCAATTTTGGTTTATTGGGGTGGGTTTTTTTGGGTCCTAACTTTCCATATTTACCAAGCATGATCTCAACACAGTTCTTGAATTATATTCGGCCTTTTTTGTTTTAATCTAAACAAAGGCCTACTAATATAATTGAAGGACTTTGTTCAGATCACGCCGTAAGTTTAAAAAGAAAAAAAAAGTGTAGGACTGAATTAGTTTAGTCTGTCTCCCTTTTCTACCTTCTCCCATCAGCATTTATTATTATAGATTATTGTGACATTTGGTAAGCTATTATACACTTTCTACAGTTGAACTCATAATTTGGGTAAATCTGTAGGCCCAGTTATTAAACATAAGGCATTCTGATTCCAAGCTGTCTGCTGGCCTGCAGCTTGTACAGATGGATCAATGGTGGCACACACAGCTCGTACCTGATATCTGGCTCATAAATATTTCATTTTGCATTTGCCAGCCAGCCATGGTTTGGGAAGGGATCAGATACCAGTGCAGCACAGAAGAATAGGCTAGTGCAGCATAGCATTTCTCCCTAGGGAGCTTCTCCTATACTTCAGCTTTATTCTTCTTCTTGACTTTAAATCACTCTCTGGTACTGCCCATCTCTGTATCCCCTTTGTTATGTTAAAGTTGACATAAATTCATGTTCAATGCCCCTACTGGGAACATCTGCCTTTTAGTTTATGATTTGACCAGTAAAATTTTAGTCAAATTCACTATATTAAGGAAGAAGAAAGGATGGAGGCAGATTTATTTAATCAATATTACTTGTTTTTTTGTTTTTTTTTTGGAGTGGGTAGCTAATACCTACACTTTGCTGTACATATAGTTTGTTGGACAATGCTCCGGTGCCACTAATCATTGTCACAGGGTGATACCTTTGTTAGGAGAGAATATAACCCAATAGCTAGGGCATTAGACTGGGAGTCCAGGAGATGTGGGTTCTTATTTCAGCTGTGACAATGACCTTGTCAAGTCACTTCACTTCTCTGTGCCTGTTTTCCCCTCATAAACTCAGTCCCTGCCTCAACTAGATTACAGTGTAAACAGATGAGACAATCCTACACTGTGTTTGATCACTGCCTAGCAGAATCAGGCCCTGATCTTGGGTGGAGACTTTTGGTGCTACTAGAATACAAATTACAAATAATATTCTGGTGCCTCCTTAACTCACTAATTTGGATTGTCTCTCTCAAACCCCTTGAGGTGCTGTTACCACTCAGTACAACTGCATGTCGAGCCCCATGCCCAGCTAGATTGCATGGATGCTCCCAGAGCCACTCACGAATCACACAGAGAAAGGCATCAGTTAAATCCCGCCCCCCACCAGCCTTGTACCACAGGAATATGTTGTCTTGCACTGCTCAAGACCCTTTTTGAGAAGGCAAGTTTATTAATTGGTTCACCACTTCATCAATGGAAAGTGGACATGCACTAGCCTGTGTAACCTGAGCAGATTTACCAAGCACTTCTGTCAAACTCACTGGTAAGGATAAACATTACAGTAAGTGTATTGATAGGCAAAAGTCAGTAGTTACCAAAGGAAAATAAAAGATAAGCACACAGTCTAAATTCTCAACCTTATTAGACTATGCAATATCTGGACTAAGCAGTTTTCCTCTCCCCACTGGATACTACAGGTTGGTTACAGTCTTTCATATGCAGACTCTCCCTGTTAGCCTGGGGACCTGTCTCTTCAGTTCCAGCATTCTTGTTGCCTTCAGTGTAGGTGGGGCAAGAGACAGGACCAACCATGTGGTGTCTGTCCTCTATTTTATATCCTCATTCCATGTGTTTGGAGAACAGAAGTCCAGGCATGTCTGGTGGGCATTGCTGAGTCACCAGGCAAGGTTGAGAAATTCCCCTGGTGTGACCTTGTGCAAGTGAATCATTGAGTTGTAGCTCTCTTGCTGGACAATGACTATTGATGGTTGTTTGGCACCTGCCCAGGCATTGGTTACCTCCCTTGTTGTCTCTGGGGAGCTAATATCTGAGTGATTTCCCCAACCCACAACATATTTTAGTGACAACCATATAACACAATCTCATAACTTCATATGCACTAATGATATACATATTTAGATAGAACAATGGCTTTCAGAAAATCATACCTTTCCCACGATACCTTATGTCATGTTTTATATGAAATATCACAATTATATATACATGATGAATATGGGGATTACAGGGTGCTCCCCTGAAGTATAGAATGTCACAGCACCTATCCCACCAGATCACAATGTTAGAGCTTATAGCAGTGCAGCTGCACCACCGAAAGATCTCTAATGTAGCAGCTCTAAACTGACAGGAGAGAGCTCTTCTGTTGGTTTAATTAATCCAGCCCCCATGAGGAGCGGTAGCTATCGTGCTGTCCACACTGGTGCTTAGGTCGGTGTAACTTATGTCATTCAGGAGTGGTTTATTCACACAAATTGTGCTGACATAAGCTGTAGTGTAGACATAGACTGTACCTAGAGAAAGGAATTTGACTTCCTGTTCGGTAATTTTAGCACTGCCTTTTTGTTTAATTCACCGGCAGTGCTCCTCACAATTTGACAGCAAACCAACCATGTACCCTAATCCCCAATATGGAGCATATCAGCCTGCTGAGAACTGGAGTTGCAAACCTTACTTGCAGCGGAAAAATGTTCAGCATCCAGAGAGAGGAGAGGAAGGATTTAATGTTCTCATGATTGGTAAATTCAGCTTCACTGTCTAAGAGGGACTTTAGTTTTAGAACTCAAGCTGGTGTTCAGAATTCAGCATGCACAGAACAGCAGGGAAGGGAATAAGGGAATTGCAACTTAACTTCACCCCCTCCCCCCATTCAAACAAAACATGCCACGTACTTATATCGCATTTATAAAACGAAGGTAGATATTCCATTATTTCCTTTCTCCTTGCCAGCTGCAAAAAGCCAGCTACATGGAGATGATAGTAGAGCTGTTTTCTGTCTAGAATGCCTTAGTTAAATAGTACTGCTACCAAAACACTTGTGGAGCTTTCCCCTTCCTCTTTCACACCCTGGAATTATCCCCATAGATAACAGGAGAAATTCTGGGCCCTACTGGGCTCCTGGGAAGGGTGTGGTTAACTCCCACTCAAGTTTCCCAATCCCCTTACTGGTACTGATGAGAAGGTCTGCAAAACTGTCTGGTGTGGGGGGGAAAGGGAAAGAGTGCTTTGGGTGGTAGAGGCCTAAACTCCAGGACTGGGATGAATTTAAAGCTAGGGAATGTTCTGTTTATTAGTAGCATTTTAAAATTATAATTTTAAGTGCCAGCAATGTGCTAATATGCAGGTTGTTAGATATCCTGCTTAGTTGAATTACCTTATCTTCTTGTTATAAACTCTGTCCTTTACCCCTCAGAACGTCTCTTGAATGAAGAGACCTTGCTGACAAAGACATGAAAAGTGAGTGATAAGAGAATGAGCCTTGATGCAAGTTTGGAGTAACAATATTTAGCTCTTATATCAATTTTTCATCTATGAATCTCAAAGTGGTTCACAAAGCAAGTATCATCATCTGGGATTAAACCAGGCAGCTTCCCAAAGGAGAATCCCCACTGTGTAGGGAGAATCTCTGCAAGTGTAGCTGCCTTCTATACCAGCTCTTGTCTGTATCTCTGGTGTAAGAGGTGAGCTGGGGGCATGGTGGAGCTGAGGTACACTTTGTCTGATCTTCCACTGCTAGGAGGTCCAAGAATGGAACTTAGAATAGCCCTTCTGCTGCTCTAACTTCTTGCACGGCCAAGTGGACAAGGATCAGGGACCCCCAAGTGGGTCTCTGTGGCGGTCACTCTACATATCTGATCTGCATTCTGGCATAGTGAAGAATCAGGACAACAAGGTGCAGACCAGAGGAGTGTTGGGCCCTATATATTGCGGTGTTTGGGTTCTGTCCACAGAGGGGAAATGTTTTTTACCGTGCATTCAGCTGTTTGTTTTCTGGTTCTTGTTCTTGGGGACCAAAACTACCCTGCAAAAAATCAGCCTTCAGTTACCTAATATTTCCAGTAGGTGGCACACCTTTCTCAGTGCTGAGAGGTGCTCTGCACTACAGACAATTGCCAAAACAGATACTCTCTAGCACTGATTCTCAGACCTCTGTGGTTCAGAGAAAAATTAGCAATCAACATTACCCAAAAAAGCCACAGTAGTGTGAATTTATTGTTTCATTTAGTATAGTACTATATATTCATATTTAAACAGCATAACAGGGAAAATACTTGGTTTAGTTATTTTGCTATGAGAATAATAAACTATTTTATAAACTACAGTTGGTTAATAACATAATAAAAGCATCCTGATTGGGTAATAACTTAGAGTGGTTAATAATTACATCAGTGTTTTAATATCAAGTGCTGCAAAGAGCTGCAGGAGACACTTTAAAGAGCCACTTGTGAGCCTCAGTCTGAGTATCGCTGCTCTCTGGTCTTGGGGGGTATTTTGTTAAAGCTGTTAATGTTTCCCCATGACTTAGAAAAACCACTGCACCTCTGAGGCCAGATATAAATATCCTCCATCTTCCATAATTATGTGGGGGAGGGGTGCAACACGGTTATTTTGCCTTATGGAATAAAAATCCTAGCGGGGCACCCATCTCTGCCCCTGTTTTACTGGCTAGAGGGCCAGTGAGAAGTCACACTTTTTTTTTTTTTTTTGGTCTACAACATCTGACTAGAAAAGCCCAGCTAACATCTTCACCTCAGCTCCTGCTCCTCACACCTCTTCTTCTGCTCTCCCTTCCTCTCAGTTTTAGTAACAGGTTCTTTCAGTGTTTGTATCTAACGTTTGCTTTTCTTCATCTTCTCTTTTGTTACTTTCGTCCCTTTCTTATTCTACTGTCATGTCTGACAGGCTAATTTAGGGCCTGATCATTCAAACCTTTATTCATGTAAATAGTATGTGCTCACACAAGGAATCCCATTTAAACTATATTATGGCTCAGGTGAGACAGCACCTCTTGTGCTATGTATGGAATAGGGAACCCTAATAACAGATGAAGGTCAGCAAATTGAAGGGACCTCAAGGGAGGGATCCAAAAATGGTTAAGGGATTTAGGAAGAAAGTTTCAAAGAATTAATAAAATGTATACAACAGCCAGCTCTAGAGTATATGAAGGGCGTAAACACCAAGGTGGACGAGGAAAAGTGAACACTGGTACCAGTAGTGGGAGTTGGCTAAGGGGAAAATGGTATCAAAGTGAGCAAATGAAATTTTAGGCTGAAAATCAGGAACATTTCCCTGGTAGTGAAATAATCTCCCAAGAGATTCTCATTGCTTGGGATGCTATTTAAAGATGGAATTAATCAGACCCGTTAGGACATGCGATAGAGTATAATCCTGTACTGCCTGTGTCTTGACTAGAGTTGAACTAAGAGATCTCTTGCCTTTGTCTATGACTACTGTTTTTCTCCATCATGCAGAATTATTATTGTCTTCCCTTGAATCTATACCATTCTCCTCCTAGATTCTTGAGAATTGGTGTGTCAGAGCCTAAACGCTGACAAGGCACATCTTGTTAAAATAAGCAAATGGGATACGAAATGCCCACGCTCCAAATCTAAAAAGCTCCATGTGTCCAACTTCGTGCTCTTACCCACATATGTTCTGATAAGAATGTACAGAGAATAATTTGAGATTTCAGTCATGTTTAAATACTTCATCTTTTTTGATATATTAATAATTTCTTTTTGAGGAATTCTGACTTTTACTTCTCTAACTTTCCAATTGTGGTATTTAAAAGAAGCCAGTTGATTTATTTCTAAGACTGTGATCCCAAATGGCAAAAGTTCTGGAAGATATGGGATTTTAAAAAGTCTAACAGTTGTCTCTAAGGTGATTTATACCAATCAAAGACATCTAGGGCTGGAGTTTGTCATAAAAGATACAATAGGAAACCAATGCTCTGGTGCCACCTTAATCTTCAGGAACTGTGGCTTACTAGAAATATTTGAAACTTGTAATTACAGACTTTTTTAACTTTCAAGTCTATCTCGTTAGTATTTGAAGTTTAGATATTCAGTGGGTTTGTAATGGAATGGATCTGTTGAGAATGGACCTTATACTTTGAAAAAGAGAGATTCCGCTTTCAAAGGCTTTCTACAAATGACATTCTTTTCAATTGTTTTTGGAAGGTGCTTTCTGGAGGTGAATCTATTGTCAGTATTAGGATTTTCCAGTAATCTGGCCTGTTGGAATATCTAGGCCTCAGTCTCTGAGTTCTCAGGCTTTAGACTGACTCAAAGTTATTTTGTCTGATGGCTCTTCAGTAGCTATTGTGAAATCGGTTTCATGGCAGTCCAATTCCTAAAGGTCAGGAGACTGCATCACAGAAACCATCATCACAATGAGTACTAATTAGCAGCTTGCTGACAGCCTTAACAGAAGACTGAGGTTGGAATGGGTATGGAACATGAGCTACTCTCTTGCCTTAAAAAGTGGTCTCTCCAGGTGTGAATTGAGGCATGCGAGTAGGGTGGTTTGAGGATGCTTGTGGTGCTTTATTTAGACTGGCAATACAGAACTTCAGTCTCTCAACCTGCCTTTCACGAAACTTGCATGAGAACTTCTGTGTCAAGATGAGACCCACAGCTAAACAAGCAGAAGTAGGGGAGGCTTTGGATCACTGTTGGATGGAAATAGAAGAAAGCAAACACAACAATATCAGGATTCCAAACCCCCCCATATTTTCCCCTTAGATGCACATAGAAAAATACAGTGTATAAAGAGAACCAACCATTTAAAACTCTTCCTGGTCTAAGGCTGTAGCACGGCTTAGAAACATGAGCCCAAGTCTCCTCACACCAATGTAAATCAGTAGTATCTCCAATGGGAGCATCTCACTCTCTCCTGAGAGTTCTCTTTGCTCCTCTGATCTCCTTGGCCAGCTCACTGCCCCTGCACTCATGTTTCTCTTGAGGCTTTATTATGTTGGACAGTTCGTCAGAAGCGCTCTCTCTCCTTGGGGGTGTCTTCCTTGCTTGTCACGCTCCATGTCTCCTTTGGGTTTGTCTTCAGATGGGGAGAGCAGAGAGCCTGCTGCAATGAACCAGTCTCTCTCAGTGCTTAATTTGTTCCAGGGCTTGCCAGGGCTGAGCTCCAGCAACTCAAGACTTGGCAGTTTATAGCACCTGTCTGGTTTCTGCATCAGTTATGAAAGTTTTTTTAAAAATTGCTTGAACCCTGGCACCTAATTGCTTGAATCTCAGTACCTCTTTCATTACAAATTAAGCATTGGTCTCAAGAAGCCCCTGTTGCTGGGAGGATAGAAGTGCATAAATTGTCTCTTAAACTCCGCTCACTGCTGGGACCTCTGCCTGCGAGGGGCTGTGAGGAATTGGCACTACCTTAGGACTTTACAGTTGTCACTATCCCACACCCTCTGGGCACGTGGAAGAGAAGTAAGAACAGAAGGGCTAGAACTTATATCCTCTTGCTCCAAAGGCGCGGACCCCTACCTCTTGAGCAAAAAAGATTTTCTAGAGGATATAGAGTCTGATATACAACTGAATCGTTTTGATTTCTTTCAGTAATAGTAATCTTAACTATAATTAGAGATCAGTGGTATAAACATACGCTAATCAGATCATTACAATATATTTGCGAACGTTTTGTTAAGATGACACACTTGTTGGTTTTTTATCATAAATGTAGAACACTCTTGATTTACTGCGGGTCACTGGAATTTTTTATTCTTTAAAAAGTGACAGATTCATTAATTTCTCATAAGTTATATACTTTTGTTGAAGTATTACTATTAATTGCATGACTGACATCTGAGCATAGCCATGCTGGGAATATTTTTATTAAATTAACTTAAAGTAATATATGAATAAAACTGACCAAAGCTGGGAAATGCAGTGTCCAGGATAAACTCCATCCTTAGCTCATGTTGCTGTGCCACAGTCTTGTGACGTATGTAATACAATATGTAGTATCTTCCTCAGTTCTGAGGCCACTGATAAAGGATCTTAACTGCTGTAGTAGAGGTTCAAAGAAGGGCTATAGAATGAATTTCCTGCTTTTTGTCACCTTAAGGCAGAGCCCTATATTTGCTTCCTATATAGTTTGTTGCTTAACTTCCTTTAAAAATATATTCATTTTAAAACAAAGAGAAAACATCTGTCAGAATGTAAGAGTTGAAATGTGACTGAAGGTGCCTTTTTAGCTAGAAATACTGTATATTTAGATAATTTTTAATACTTGTCTTTAGAGAGTTTATAAAATGTGCATTCATCCATCTCCTGTTGATCTCTAGTGGCTTGTTTTCTAATTATGCATCTAGTGTCTTGTGATTTAAACCAGAAAGACGATTTTGATTTGTATTATTTTGTAACTAATTTTTAAAAAGGAGATTTCAGGCATCTCGCACTTACAAATTCTGTTTGATATAATGAAATCTGTCTGTTTATGCCTTATGGTTATCTTTATTGTATTCTTGCATCATACTTCCGGAGGCAAAGAGGGAGACTGGTGCCTGGGTGACAGCCTTTGAATGGGACAGTAGTTAAAGATCATCAACAAGTGAATAAGCCTTTGCACAGCAGAATGATGGGGTGGCTGCAACCTAGGTAAAATCAGTTTTTTGTATTTGGACTCCTGGTGGGTGGTAACAGGAGCAGACCACCTGATAGGGAATTTTGCTCATGTGAGGGAGGCTTTGAGGCTGGCCAGGAGTGTCACATGACAGAGGGGATTGGAAATTCTAACAAAACCAGGTCTCCACTAAATAGCAATCTCTTACCAACCAGAAGAAGACTGAGCCAGAGGAGTGAGGGCCAGGAGAGGGGAACTGGAGACCTCAGAAAGCAGTGACAACTTCCAAAGAACTCTTGAGTTGTAAGGAAATTGAGGCAGGGAATTATGTTTCTTATTTTGCCTGAATTTGTAGATCTCTTGGTGCTGTCTAAAGTGAAGAGAGATTTCTAAAACCAATCACTTTTTAAAGTCTGCATCTTATTTGCTTCAACTATCACATATTCCTGAAGGGTTAAATTATAAATCAGACTACCCACAAGGCTGCAGCTCTGGGGAGGGTATGCTTAAGCTATTGGGGAATCTTGGGCGGGGTTCAGCACTGGTCTTGGGCTAGGGCAGCTGGATGCAGGGTCCCACATCTAGGGTACTGAAGTGGTACTGGACAGTTCTAGGGGAGAGCCTCGAGGCCAAAGGGAGAGACAGTGGCTGGAGCCTACCCAGACCAATGTATGGATCTAATCTCATCAGCCTGGGGGAAGCTCAGCCAGGTCTGTGACCTTCTCACTGGAAACTTGAAGGCAACTAAGCTTCAGTCCCATTGAGAAGAATGGGTGGAGGTAGCCATTTTGAATAAGGGTAATATAAGAGAATGGAAGACAAGAGTAAGAGTGATCATGAAACCAGGAGCAGCTTTAACCTTCTCCCCACCCCCGATATTGCAAGGCTTGCAATAATAACATGAGAACTGTCAACTCAGTAGCTACATATTTTGTAAAATCGACCAAGTCTTCTGACAGTGCATTGCCGCAAGTCTTTCCTGAAGTCCACACTTTATCTAGTCCTCATGAAATGGTTGTGACTTTATTGTGCATATTTAACAGCAGCTGTTCTAAATGGAATACTTCAGTCATTTTAAATGTCTCAAACTACTTTTTCTGGAGGTACCACTACCTGCAGAAAAACCTTGTTACCCCTTTTGATCTAGGCGATTAGCCAACAGTCAGGGTCTTGTGGGTTGTTTCCATTAATAGAAGACACTAATGATGACGTCAGTATTTGTTTGATGCAATCTTGTTTACAAGAATGTACATAAAGCCCTGTTTCCCTGAATATAGCAGGAGACCGATTCTTTGCTCACATTGCCAAATCTTGCCAGCTCGCAATCTCCCCAAAAGTTCCCCCTCAAGTTTTTCTTGGGGTCATGATACATGTCCTTCTCTGGCTGTCCTTGGCTTTCTGTTGCATTATCTGTGTCTCTGTGGTGATTCTCATTTTTTTTCTCATATTTTTTGTGTGCATACGCTCGCACACAGCTGCAAACAAATGCAAGGGTGAGGGGGTTGAGTGGATATTAGATGTCTGGGAAACCCCTTGGGCCACATGGCCCAGCCCCTATTCCAGCCTTACATGTAGCCTGTGTTGGGCTGGAGGCTCTTATTGGTTCAGTTATCTGCTCTACATTCAAGATCAATGCAAAAAGTGATTGAGCTCTATTAAAGGGTGGCTGTTACACCCACCAGATTTAACAAGATTTCACTGAATTTCCAGCACAAGGCCTCTAATAATGCTAGTCTTATTTCTGTTTTCGGTATTTATATGGCCCCCACTACCAGTGTCTGAACACCTCAGAATCTTAAACATATTTATCCTCACAACAGGGTATGTCTACACTGCAGCTGGGACCATGCTTTCCAGAGCATGTAGTGCAGTTACACACTAGCTCTGTATGAGCTAACACACTAAAAATAGCGTAACTGGAGGTAGCATGGTCAGCAGCTTGGGCGAGCCACCCAAATACATACCCAGGGATCCCCAGCAGGTTTGTACTCAGGGAGCTAGCCCAAGCCGCTACCCATGGCTACGCTATTTTAGTGCACTAGCTCAAGCAGAGCTAGCGTGTGTCTGTCTACCTATGCTGGGAAGCGTGCTCCCAGATGGAGTGTAGACATCCTATGAGTAGGAAAGTGCTGTTATTCCCATTTTACTGATGAGGGGGGGAAACTGAGCACAGAGCCTGAAAACTTGCTCAAGATCATTTTCCATGGGAAAGCAGAAAATTGAACCCATATCTCCTGCATGTCTGGCTAGTGCCTTAACCACTGGACCGTGCTTCTTCCCTTTAGCATTTTAGTTTACAAACCAACCCTCTGTTCAGACTGACTCACATCAAGGGAGGGAGGTCTGTATGGTTTCTGCATGATGATTATCTTTGTGTAAGAAAAATATTTGAATTTTCCCTCATGAAATGCAGTTCTCACTGACTGAGAATTTAAATTAAAACGTCGGGAAATTCAGTCAGCAGCCAATGTTTCAATATACTCTGCCTTGTATACATTCAGGCATGTTCCCTCTACAGAATAGAGACCCACTCCCTACTCATTACCATACAATGACTTTTTTAACTAGGGGATTTTTAAAAAGTTTTGCTCAACTAAATATAAATTAGGGGATTTTTCTTTGTTTCTGTTTATGATTATTTGGTTTCAGGTTTCTGGTTTCCCAAGGTTGTGATGGGCAGGCGTGTGGGTTTGAGGAGGAGGGAGAGAGAGAGAGAGCTGTGAACCAAAGCTCATATGCACTTTAATTTCCATTTTGGGTCTTTATTCATGAATAGTCTTCACTTGAGGGAAAATATCATACTAAACAGAACCCAGCCTAAAGCTAGCTGGAAAGTTTCTCAAATAATAAAATGAATGAGGATGCTGAGCTAAATCTTTCCCTAAAGACTGTATTAATGAGCATGCTGCTTAGTTGGGATAATTATTTCCCTTTCATTTAATGGCAAATGTTAAAGATTAAACAAACCACTACTGTATATGTTAAATTCATACACACTTGTGCCCTTGTAGAAATCATAACCTCTTGGTAGGATGATCAGATGGGCTGAAAGTGAGTGAGCGCAGAATTGATAATGAGAAGGAATTTAGGTACTGGCAAAAAAATTTACAATATTTGCTCCTGGCTTCAGTCTCTAGTTGGTGCTTCCAAAAATTAAAGGACCACCATCAAGTTTAAAATCACATTGTTTAAAAAATTGCTATCCTATGTTGCTGATAATACCCCAGGTTATTAAGCTGAACGAATTTTAAAAATCTACATTGGTTTTCAGGACTTCTTGTTTACTGTTGGTGTCTGTGAGCTTCGACAATGGAAAGCAGCTGGTTTCTTTCACTTTTATTTACTAGCACTTTTTGGTTCTCACATGCCCAGTGTTGTGATGTTTGGGATGCAAACACTGCAGGAGAAAGTTCAGATCCAGACAAAACTGGTTTCATTGAAATTAATGAATGTCATCAAAAACATTTCTATTAATAGCACATGTGGGGTTTTTGGAGGTGATAAAAGGAATTAGTTTTTAAAAAAACCTACATTTGGGGCCAAACTTCCTGCCAATGCCTCTTAAATTTTCCCATTCTGATGCAATAGGAGAATGCAAAGCTATTTAAATGCCTTCTTTATCCAGCATCTCCTAAATAGTACCTTCTATCTCTTTTGTTGCATTGCTGAAATTTGAGGATCCCTGATTTGAATAGCCCAAGACCTATCTGGGGACCTACTTAGATCATGGAGAATTACTCATATTTTAATGCGACATAACGTCTACAGTACTGGCTTCCTTTCACTTATCTAGACTGGAGAAGTGGGCCAGTCCCTCATGGTGGCATGTTCTGCCTGCTGAGAGACAGACCCATGCAGGATTGGAGCAGGGCTGAATTGCCATTGGGCTTTTCTACATCTACAGATGGTGTTTTTGTATGGAGTTATAACTCAGCTATATGAATCCTCTGAGCTGGCAAATCAATACTATAGCTCACAGTTCTTAGAGTATGTTGCTTTCTCTGTCTTAGCTGTTATGGACACTCTTGTTTGAATTGGTAGATCTCAAATGGATGACTTCAAAACATGAGTTCTGACTAGGGCTGTCAAACAATTAAAAAAGAATTAATCATGATTAATCGCACTGCTAAACAATAATAGAATACCATTTATTTAAATATATTTAGATGTTCTTCTACATTTTCAAATATATTGATTTCAATTAGAACACGGAATAGAAAGTGTACAGTGCTCCATTTTATATTTTTTATTGCAACCTAATACAAGTACTGTAGTGCAATCTTTTTATTGTGAAAATGTA
Source organism: Caretta caretta (assembly GCF_965140235.1). Lineage (NCBI taxonomy): Eukaryota > Metazoa > Chordata > Testudines > Cheloniidae > Caretta > Caretta caretta. Next base: position 67,186,734 of record NC_134213.1, read on the forward strand.
ACTTACAAACGTTAGATTTTGTTGTTGTTACTTAACTGCACTCAAACAAAACAATGTAAAACTTTAGAGCCTACAAGTCCACTCAGTCCTCCTCCTTGTTCAGCCAGTTGCTAAGACAAATAAATTTGTGTACATTTACAGGAGATACTGCTGACCGCTTCTTATTTACAATGAAAGTGAGAACAGGCGTTCGCATGGCACTTTTGCGGCAGCATTGCAAGGTATTTACGTGCCAGATACGGTAAACATTCATATGCCCCTTCATGCTTCGGCTACCATTCTAGAGGACCTACTTATGATGCTCATTAACATATTTTTTTAAATTAAATTTGTGACTGAACACCTTGGGGGAGAATTGTGGGTCTCCTGTTCTGTTTTACCCACTTGCTGTCATGTATTTCATGTCATAGCAGTCTCCGATGATGACCCACCACGTTTATTTTAAGAACACTTTCACAGCAGCTTTGACAAAATGCAAAGAAGGTACCAATGTGAGATTTCTAAGGATAGATACAGCACTCGACCCAAGGTTTAAGAATCTGAAGTCCCTTCCAAAATCTGAGAGAGACGAGGTGTGGCGCATGCTTTCAGATGTCTTAAAAGAGCAACACTCCGATGTGGAAACTGCAGGACCCGAACCACCAAAAAAGACAATCAACCTTCTGCTGGTGGCATCTGACTCAGATGATGAAAATGAATATGCATCGGTCCGCTCTGCTTTGGATCGTTATTGAGCAGAACCCATCATCAGCATGGATGCATGGAATGGTGGTTGAATCATGAAGGGACGTATGAATCTTTAGTGCATCTGGCACCTAAATATCTTGCAATGCCAGCTACAACAGTGCCATGCGGAAACCTGTTCTCACTTTCAGGTGACATTGTAAACAAGATGGGAGCCGCATTATCTCCTGCAAATTGTAACCAAACTTGTTTGTTTGAGCAATTGGCTGAAGTAGGACTGAATGGACCTGTAGGGTCTAAAGTTTTACATTGTTTTATTTTTGAAAGCAGTTATATTTTGTACATAATTCTACATTTGTAAGTTCAACTTTCATTATAAAAAGATTGCACTAAATACTTGTATTAGGTTGTAATAAAAAATATAAAATGCACACTGTACACTTTATATTCTGTGTTCTAATTGAAATCAATGTATTTGAAAACATGGAAGAACATCCAAAATTTAATAAATTTCAATTTGGTATTCTATTGTTTAACAGAGAGATTAATCGCGATTCATTTTTTTTAATCAGTTATTTTTTTTGAGTTAATCACATGAGTTAACTGCGATTAATTGGCAGCCTTGATTCTGACAAATTCACTTGGATGAAAAGGCCCTGAGACCAAGGCCACTCAATCCTTACCCAGTGCTTCAAAGTGCTGTGTAAACAGTAGTCCCCCAGGAGGGAGGTGCTAGCCCTCTTCTACCAGGGAGGACTGAGGCAGAGGTGGTGACTTGCTCCAGTTTCACACAACAAGTCAGTGGTGGAATCTGTTTCAGCTCAGGGGTTCCTGGCTCCCAGCCTGGTGCTCATTCCTCTATTAAGTGCTAACAGCCTTCACTGTGCTGTACAGTCATGGGTGAAAGTAAGGTGGTTCAGGCCAGTATGGCGTACTGGTAAAAAGTGGCCGCCGGTACCGGCCCCTACAGCTGACTTTAACATCGTTGCCCCTTTTGTCTCCCTCCACCCCCCACCCCCAGGCTGCCAATGGGGGGTGGGTTGGGGCAAAAGGAGAAGCTGCCCTGGAGCCGGCGATTTAAAAGGGCCTGGGTCTCTGGCTGCTGCTGCTACTGCAGCAGTGACCAGAGCCCCAGGCCCTTTAAATTGCCTCAGGAGGCCCAGGTGGTGCAAGCCAGGCAGTGTGGAAGGGCTGGCTGGGGGATGCTGATCCCCAGCTCTGCCCCTTTCACCTGAGGCCCCACCCCTTCCAGGGAGGATGTGGGGAGCCAGCCCTGCCCCCTACTGATAAGAGAGAAATTTTACTTTCACCCCTTTGTGCAGTACATAGAAACACAGTCCCTTCCCACAAGCTCTGAGATGCGTAGACAGGCTACCCAAAGAAAACAAGCGGTGAAGGCAACTCAGTGGTATGTGTCCCTCGCCCCCTTCTTTTACTGTCTCCAAAAACAATATCTGTTACACTATGGGATAGTCCTTCAGGGGGTAGCAGAATCTCTCCATGCGGATATTCAAAATTAGACGAAGTGCTGTTGAATACATTGTAGTATGAGCTGCAGGGATGTGGGTGGGGCTTTGTGAGCACCTCAGGGCAGAGACCCAAACAATCTCTTGTACATGGCAGGTAAATTTGGAGCAGCGACTCTGACTTCAGTGGAATTACTTCAGATTGCACTAGGGTAACTAAGCAGGATCTGTCCCTCTACTATCTATCATAATGAGATAGATGAGAGGGTGAACGGTGCCTAACACACAGGGGACCTGATCTCTAGTCAGTACTACAAATAATAAGGAAGAAATACAAGGAAAGGGGTGTGTGTAAAGCCAAGGAAAAATAATTTCAAGATGCCCCTCCTGACACAAAACAGCACCCAGGAGGAAGTCTGGCTGCCAACACAGAGTTGTTGGTGCTCAGATTCCAAGGTGATGGGTGCCCTATAGATACCCAAGTGGGAAGCTAGGGACTGCAAATAACAAAGGGGAAAAGGCCATGTGTGGAACAAAGGTTACTTGTTTCCTACACACCTTGTTGGCACCTGTCTGGGTTTTTAAAAATTAAAGACTAGCATTTGGACACAGTGTCCCAGAGGATGCAATTAGAATTCAAAATGACCTAACATGTTGGAGAATGGGTCTGAAATCAGCAAGAATAAATTAAATAAAGACAAATACAAAGTACTTCCCTTAGGAAGGAAAAATCAAATGCAAAGTGGGGAATAACTGTGCAGGTGGCAGTGCTGCTGAAAAGGATCGGGGGTTACAGTGGATCACAAATTAAAATGTCGCGCCGGCAAAAGATTCAGATATCCTGGGGTATATTAACAGGAGTGTTGTATGTAAGACACGGATTGTAACTGTCCCATTCTACTTCACACTGGTGAGGCTCAGCAGGTGTTTTGTGCCCAAATGTGGGTGCCACGATTTAGGAAAGATGTGGATAAACTGGAGAGAGTCCAGAGGAGAGCAACAAAAATGATAAAAGGTGTAGAAAACCTGACCTATGAGGAAAGGTTAAAAATCCTGTGTATGTTTAGTTTTGAGAAAAGAAGACTGAGGAGCTACCTGATAAGTCTTCTCATATGTTAAGGCTGTTATAAAGTAGATGGTTTTCCATGTCCACTGAAGGTAGGACAAGATGTAATGGGATTAATCTGCAGCAAGGGAGATTTAGGTCAGATGTTAGGAAAAACTTTCCAACTATAAGGGTAGTTAAGTACAGGAACAGGTTACCCAGGGAGATTGTGGAATCCCCATCATGGAAGGTTTGTAAGAACAGGTTAGGCAAATACCTATGAGGGATTGCCTAGGGCAGTGGTTCTCAACCTTTTTGGGCTCAGGACCCATATGTAAATGTTTATAGCCTGTCATGATCCAGTAAATAGTCTGGGGATGAAGGTTTTGGTTAGGTCCTGCCCCCCAGGAGGCTTGGGTCCTGCCTGGCACTCACCCCACAGTGGCGGGTCCTGTGCTGTGGGACTGGCTGGACTTGGCTGTCAGCTCTGGGAGTTGCAACCTCTGGGGTTGCAGCACTGCTTAGGTTTGGCCCTGCTCCCCTGATTGGATCAAATTTGTGTGAGCGGAGTTGTGACCTGGCTCATGGGGTTGCAATGCCACTCACTCAAATTTGGCCTACCCAGACTCCTGTTATCATGATGGCTGGGTTAAACCTGAGTGGCACTGGGACCCCAGAAGTTGCAGTGCCTGGAGCAGGAAGGTGAGCCCAGCCAGCCCTGAGGGAAAGGAGCCACAGGAGCTGCCATGTGACCCTTTGTAACATTCTGGTACCCAGTTTTGGGTCCTGACCCATGGGTTGAGAAACCCTGCTCTAGGAGGGATACTTGGTCCTGCTTCAATGCAGGGGGCTGGACTAGATGACCTCTTGAGGTCCCTTCCAACTCTACATTTCTATGATTATACACTCTGGGCCTACTCATGCCAACTGTCCACATGGAAGCCTCTTGTTGTAGTTGGTAAAGATCCATGCACCGAGGGTTTGCAGATGCAGGTACTTTCATGGTATCTACAATGAAATGAGTAGAGTCATAATTAAAATTCCTGCATTAGCAGTGCTAAAAATAAACTGGCTAGATTCTAAAGGGATTGTGGTTGAATGGAATGGAATAACTGTAATGGAAAGTCCTACACAATGTGAAGGAATGTGATGTTTCAGCTAGAAAACCTTAGAACTCCTTTCTAGTACTATCAAGGAAGCTATAATATAAAATCTGTGTTTGCTGTAGATCTAATCCATTTACAGAGAACTCAACTATGGAGACACTAAGAAACCCCATTGTAGTACATAGATTGCAGTGACTAATAAAATCCTGAAATTCACTTGAGTGACCTTACTTATTCCTTAAAAAGGAGCAATTTTTAGATCTAACAACTCTGGTGGTAGTTTGAAAAGGGAAGAAAAAAGAAGGGCAGATCCATGCAACATTTATTATTATTTTATTTATTTCATTATTTTAAAAAAGCTTGTTTTGAGTAATGGAGCTGTAATTCCATCTGTAGGCTTGGGAGATCACATAAACCATTCCAATTTTGCTCTTTGGATTTATGACATGACCAGAAACTCTCAATGTAATTACAGGTTTGTAATTTGCAGTTGCCTGTTGTTTGTTTGAGTATGGAGTTTTCTATAATGTCTAAATTAAAGAAATGTACCTACTTGTTGTTTACATAGCCGCTCCATCTAACCTCATGTCAAGAATATAAGCATGACTTTAAGGATGCCAGTGTGTAAATCCAGCATTTCTTGGGTGCCTCTGTCAGTCCCCACAGAATTCAAGCTATCATTAAAACAAAATAGAAAATCTTCCACTGCGATCCAATGCCTTCCTCAGTCTGCAGACAGGCTGAAAAAGTAGCTGTATGTATTGCCTCATTCAACATGGGATATTAACTCTGAAGCCTAATGATAAATTACATATTAACATTAAGCTGTTTTGCCTTTTATTGTTTTAGCTGAAACATCTGGTATTGTTGGACATGGTAGATCTTTAGAGTCAGAAAAGATCTGCTAGGTTATTGAGTACATCCACTGCAGGATTGTTCTCGTTATTCTCCGTGACTTTGTCCAGTCTAGCTCATCTGTTTAGGGACTGCACCAGAAATTGCTGCCATATCACATGCTCTGTGAAGGTGTTCCTACTCACTAACCTCATAAATGTGAATGAAGTGGCCCCTCCCTAATTCTCCTTTCCCTGTCAGCTTATTCAGTGCTGGTCCAAAGATCCCTCTTCCCCTATACCCAGAGCGCATAGACTCCCCATGCAGCTGGTTTGCCCTCCTCCCTAAGGTACTGCCCATAAGCTGTCCCTATGATAAGGGGTCACTTTATCTCCAGTGAATTAGGGGTAAGTTATTATTACAGGTGTATCTATACAGGGCTCATCACAGTATCATCTGGACACTGTAATTCACATAGTGGTCAGATCTTTACTGCTATGCATAATGACAACAACATCTTATGAACATCTTTCTCATTCAGTCCTATCAGATAGTTTTTTCACTGTTTAATGTATTTAGCTGAGAACAGGGTTCCTCACAAATATGAATGTCACAGAAAGATTTATGAGGATTACAAGAGCAAGTGTGCGGTTTTAATTCTATTTAAAACAACAACCTTTGTTCTGCGGGTGAAGCAATGACAGATTGATGAAGTGCATCCTTAGGTTATTTGGCTTCCTCTCTCTCCCCACCCATAGATAAGTACGAAGTAGTAACTTTTAAACAATCCCCTTTTTACTCCCTTCAGATCATATCCAGATTAAGCCAGATATAACAAGGTTGATTAGTATTTTGCATTGCAGGGAACCCTGTATGCTACTGTAGTATTAAAACTTTTGACTGTTCTATCACTTTCTATCAAGGGTCTCAAACCAGTTTACAAACATTAGTTAAGTCTTCAGTGATATGGTGGCCGGGTAGTATTATTGTATCCCATTTTATTACAGGGGGATACTAATGTATAGAGAAGTAATTTGACGAATGTCATAGGGAAATCTGTGACAACCAGCGATAGAACCCATATATCCTGAGACCTGGTCTTGTGCGTTAACCTCAGCTTACCAAATGAGAGTCATCAAGAAGAAGTAATAGTGTTTCTTTTGGTTTGGGAGAGGCTGTTCTGGTAATTCTGGCATTTTTAGTAGCAGTATGGAGGATGTTTTGTCTTTCACATTAAGAATTGACTGCACAATCCTGATTTACTCCTCATTTAGTAATTCAGTCTCTCTTGGGTACTTAACAGAGAGCTACTTTTCCTAAACTGTCGAGGGCTTCTTGTCTATTTCCCTCCAATCCCAAACCTTCTGTGAGTGAACTAACAATAAATCACCTTTCATTGCATACTGTGGACTTCACCAGTTTTAAGTTACATTCTGGGTCCATAGTTGGAAAATCTGTATCAGATAACTGGGGGGCAGGGAGCAAGTGTGAAGGCATGAGACCTTTGTGATGGTGATCAATGATAAGGATCCTGGGGGAGTCACTGGTTTGGGGGTCAAATCTCTTGCTTCTGGAACACGGGTCAGAGCTGGACAAACAGTATATATTCTATGAGACTGTAATAAGGAGAAAAGTTCTTGAGTGTTGGCTTTTTAATCCAGTTCCCATCTTCAGCATGGGTGATGAAAGGCAGCTATGTGATCAGATATCTTTTGTACAAACTGTTCTTAAGGCTAGCCATTTTTTCCATTGTTATGACTTCCCAGATTTTCATAAGCCATGTGCTGAGCATTCTCTTTTTTCCAGTCTGCAGCAATAGTAATTCTAGCAGTTTATAACCATAGATAAAGTAGCACAACCGGGCAACACTTTACTAAAGTAAGAGAGACAATAGATTAATTTAAAATGTTATCTACCAGCAATCAGAATCTTTTGATATTTGGACAATTTGGGAATATGATTTCCATAGTCGTCTCAACAAAAATCATTTTTGGGAAAATCACCCCTGTGCTGAGGGTTATCACAAAGCCTTCGTACCTCTTCGATTCCATCTAAACCCATTTTTCAAGTGCACAATTAGCTGTAACAGGAGCAGATTAAGTCTTCTCAGAAACTAAGATTTTATTTGCATGCCAATGAAAAATGTCAATAAAACCCAGAAAATATTACATGCCACATATGACCTAAGACCAGGGGGATGAGGAGGACGAGGCTTTCTTCCGGCAACTAACAGAAGTTACTAGATCACAGGCCCTGGTTCTCATGAGAGACTTTCAATCACCCTAATATCTGCTGGGAGAGCAATACAGCAGTGCACAGACAATCCAGGAAGATTTTGGAAAGTGTAGGGGACAATTTCCTGGTGCAAGTGCTGGAGGAACCAAGTAGGGGCAGAGCTCTTTTTGACCTGCTGCTCACAAACTGAGAAGAATTAGTTGGGGAAGCAAATGTGGATGGGAACCTGGGAGGCAGGGACCATGAGATGGTCCAGTTCAGGATCCTGACACAAGGAAGAAAGGAGAGCAGCAGAATACGGACCCTGGACTTCAGAAAAGCAGACTTTGACTCCCTCAGGGAACTGATGGGCAGGATCTCCTGGGAGAATAACATGAAGGGGAAAGGAGTCCAGGAGAGCTGGCTGTATTTTAAAGAATCCTTATTGAGGTTACAGGGACAAACCATCCCAATGTGTAGAAAGAATGGTAAATATGGCAAGCAATCAGCTTGGTTTAACAATGAAATCCTTGCTGATCTTAAACACAAAAAAGAAGCTCACAAGAAGTGGAAGACTGGACAAATGACCAGGGAGCAGTATAAAAATATTGCTCAGGCATGCAGGAGTGAAATCAGGAAGGCCAAATTACACTTGGAGTTCCAGCTAGCAAGAGATGTTAAGAGTAATGAGAAGGGTTTCTTCAGGAATGTTAGCAACAAGAAGAAAGCCAAGGAAAGTGTGGACCCCTTACTGAATGAGAGAGGCAACCTAGAGGATGTGGAAAAAGCTAATGTACTCAATGCTTTTTTTGCCTCTGTCTTCATGAACAAGGTCAGCTTCCAGACTGCTGCACTGGGCAGCACAGCATGGGGAAGAGGTGACCAGCCCTCTGTGGAGGAAAAAGTGGTTCGGGACTATTTAGAAAAGCTGGACGACCACAAGTCCATGGGACCGGATGCACTACATCCGAGGGTGCTGAAGGAGTTGGCGGATGTGATTGCAGAGCCATTGGCCATTAACTTTGAAAACTCATGGCGTTCGGGGGAGGTCCCGGAAGACTGGAAAAAGGCTAATGTAGTGCCCATCTTTAAAAAAGGGAAGAAAAAGTATCCTGGGAACTACAGGCCAGTCAGCCTCACCTCAGTCCCTGGAAAAATCATGGAGCAGGTCCTCAAGGAATCAATTCTGAAGCACTTGGAGGAGAGGAAAGTGATCAGGAACAGTCAACATGGATTCACCAAGGGCAAATCATGCCTGACTAATCTAATTGCCTTCTATGACGAGATAACTGGCTCTGTGCATGAGGGGAAAGCAGTGGATGTGTTCCTTGAATTTTGATACAGTCTCCCATAGTATTCTTGCCAGCAAGTTAAAGAAGTATGGGCTGGATAAATGGACTATAAGGTGGATAGAAAGCTGGCTAGATCATCGGGCTCAGCGGGTAGTGATCAATGGCTCCATGTCTAGTTGGCAGCCAGTATCAAGTGGAGTGTCCCAAGGGCCGGTCCTTGGGCCAGTTTTGTTCAATATCTTCATTAATGAGCTGGAGGATGGTGTGGACTGCACCCTCAGCAAGTTTGCAGATGACACTAAACTGGGATGAGTGGTAGATATGCTGGAGGGTATGGATAGGATACAGAGGGCCCTAGACATATGGGAGGATTGGGCCAAAAGATATCTGATGAGGTTCAACAAGCACAAGTGCAGAATCCTTCACTTAGGACAGAAGAATCCCATGCGCGGCTACAGACTAGGGACCAAATGACTAGGCAGCAGTTCTGCAGAAAAGGACCTGGGGTTACGGTGGACGAGAAGCAGGATATGAGTCAGCAGTGTGCCCTTGTTGCCAAGAAGGCCAATGGCATTTTGGGCTGTATAAGTAGGGGCATTGCCAGCAGATTGAGGGACATGATCGTTCCCCTCTATTCGACATTGGTGAGGCCTCATCTGGAGTACTGTGTCCAGTTTTGGGGCCCACACTACAAGAAGGATGTGGAAAAATTGGAAAGAGTCTATCAGAGGGTAACAAAAATGATTAGGGGGCTGGAGCACATGACTTATGAGAAGAGACTGAGGGAACTGGGATTGTTTAGTCTGCAGAAGAGAAGAATGAGGGGGGATTTGATAGCTGCTTTCAACTACCTGAAGGGGGGTGCCAAAGAGGATGGATCTGGACTGTTCTCAGTGGTAGCAGATGACAAAACAAGGACTAATGGTCTCAAGTTGCAGTGGGGAAAGTTTAGGTTGGATGTTAGGAAAAGCTTTTTCACTAGGAGGGTGGTGAAGCACTGGAATGGGTTACCTAGGGGGGAGGTGGAATCTCCTTCCTTTCTGGTTTTCAGAGTCAGGCTTGACAAAGCCCTGGCTGGGATGATTTAGTTGAGGATTGGTCCTGCTTTGAGCAGGGAGTTGGACTAGATGTCCTCCTGAGGTCCCTTCCAACCCTGATATTCTATGATTAAATAGCATGTATTTCAGGGAATCTCAGTTTGACAAACTGAATGTGGCTAAGAAATTCCAAGCTAAACCTGCAGATCTGGCCTTTCCTAGCACTGTTATTCCTGGGTGTCTCACAACAGCACACATATCTAATGCAACACAGTATCTAGGCTCAGGATAGTACATTGATTATGGGACAGCAGCAGCCTTGGCACTAATGCTCAGATCCTTAAAGGTATTTAGGCACCCAATTTCCATTGAAATCAATGGGAGTTAGGTGCCTGAATACCTTTGAGTATCTGGGCCTAAGTTTGTTAGATGCCCTAATATTACTGGAACTAGGGCTTGTTTGTCCTCTGCAGGGTCCAGACTATGTGAGTTTATGACCCAAACCTTCCATGGTCTCTTTCTAGGACAGAGGTCCCCAAACTTGGCACTCTTCCCCCCCCCCCTCCTGGGGGGCATGGAGGAATGTCCAGGGGGATGTGGTGGGGCATGGGCCAGCCCCCATAGTGGATAGGGAGGGAGTGCCACCCAGCCCCACTTCACCCCACCCCAACTGCCCCCAGCTCCTGGCCCCGTGCATAGCTCTGTCCCTAGCCTTGGCATGGCTTGGCTCCTGGCCCTGCCCCTGTTCCCAGTCTCGGCCACCGGCCGCAGCTCCAATCCCTGGCTGTGGGCCCGACAGCCAGCTCCCATTGCAGCCCAGCTGTGGCTCCACTCCCACCCCTACCCTATGCTCCCGGATCCATACCTGGCCCCAGCCTCGGCCCTCTTACCTCTGTCCATGTCTTCCCCCACCCCCGCAAGCTGCAGCCCTGCTCCCAGCCCTGGTTCTGGTGGGGTGCAGATGGGGAGCATGACCCTCAAAAGTTTGGGGACCACTGTCCTAGGATTTAGCAGGAGTAGGCCAACCCTTGATGGCTCACTTTGAGGTTAAGGTTCTACAGAGTTTTAACCTGCAGCCAACTCAGTAAATCACCCCACAGCATTCATGTTGCTTAGCAACCATGTACTACGCCATAAGGGGCGCTGTCTGACCCTGCTTCTTCACCTAGCAGTGGCTCCAGAAGGACAAGGAATGTGTCTACTTTCCTGCTGCTTCTATGAGTGGGGGAGAGGTGTGGAAGTTGTCACTTCTTGACTCCCACTGAAGAGCCAGTGGCTTAGTGGGGTATGGGCTACTTGCCAGACACAGAAGAAACAAGATGGCCCTTAAAGAAGAAAGTGGCATCTGATCTATGGGGCATCAGGTCACTGGCTTCTCAAAATCAATGAGGGTAGGATGGGCAGCTTCCCAGGACCTCTGAGGAAGGCTCCAAGTGAAGAGCCTAGCAGAGTGAGAACCAGGACTTGAGCATGAGCTCATGTCTGTGAAAATGTTAGACCTAACTGCTTGTTTTAGGGCTTATTGGGTTGAGTTCTGGGTTCTGCCTGAACCCTTTGCACAGCACTAATGTGCCATCACTTTGATTGTACCTATCTTCCTTTGGATGTTGACCATGGTGAAAAACACAGAGGGTGTTTTTGTTTAAAAAAAAAAAAATTGGAAAAATGTGTCCACCTGGTGTGGTACGACATTGGCAGATGCCCTTAAACTAAGTAACTTTACCTACATTCCAGCAGTGTTCTCAGACCAATAATACTGAGAAAGAGACAGTGCCAAGTACACATTGTAACATCAGAATATGCTCAAACAAATATCTTGCTTCTGTTTAAGAACTGCACTCAAAAGCCATAACAATATTATTTAAGCGTCAGCTGGTTGGAAATGGGAATTTTTTTGTGAGAGAAAATTTGCCCCATCTTTTTCTTATAAAAATGCTGAAACTCAAACAGTTCTGACCAGCTTTACATAGGTGTTTAACCCTAGCTTTTTATTTCAAAGTCAATAATGGGAGAAAAAGAGGAGTGTCTTAAATTCTGTCTGTTTGGGGGTTTCTTTTAGATCCAGCGTGCTGTGAATAGAAATGGTACAGTTCTTCTTTTGGCTTCAGGAGCTGCTCTCAAAGAAAATGACACTTCTATTGGCATTTTACTGTGTCTGCAGAGCTTCTGTGCCCAATACACTGTGAACTAAACTGTAAGTCCTTCCAACTGGTGCTATAACAGCTCCTTCTAAGCCACTAAAAGTCACACCAGGCCTCCTCGGAATAATTTAGTGTGCTGTTCTTGCTCACTTGTGCTGTACAATACTTGAAATTAGGAGTATTCCTTCCCTGCAAAGCCTGCTAGAAACTGTAGTGGTTTTAATGAGATTGTAATTCCTGTAGAACAGTAGAGAAATTATATAGTTACAAGCAATTTTAATCCTTCAAAGGTTTGTGAATACCAAGTAGAACTGACCATGTAATACAGTATTTGCAACTAATGCATTTAAATGCTTTCTATCATTTGTTAAATAAGTTATTAATCAATAATGATTTTCATTATTTGACGAGCACTAATAGTGAGGGTTTTATTGATTTCAGATTTGTTGCCACCTGAGCCTTGTTTTTGGTATCCTGTTTTTCATCCTTAAAATGCCTTGGCATAAAACATGAAGCATTCCTCCTCCTCCCCAGAAGACTCGGAGGAAGCTACTGAGCCAGCTGTGTCTACCCTTCACCATAAGTTAAAATTTTTTAAAAAATAATTACCCCTGTAGTCAGGCAGGTACTGCGAAATGTGCAACTTTGCCTTTAGGAAGTTTTCTGGCCCCCAGAAAATGAAAGGGGGGCTCATACTGTCTCAAAACAAATCCACAAGGTTGTCACTGGCCTGTGACTGGCTTTTGATATTTGAAAAAGCAGGAAAATGTAATGGACTAACCTCTAAAGTCAATCAGAGACCAGGCTTTGCCCTGCCTGGTTTAACATGAGATAAAAGTAACTATAGATGATATATCTGAGACATATGAATGATACAAAAATAGATTCAGAGTAACAGCCATGTTAGTCTGTATTTGCAAAAAGAAGAGGAGTACAAATTTAAAATAACTTGAACTAACAATTTCTAACTGGAAAGTGCCTATAAAGTAGTACAAAAATCAAGTGTAAGAGTCAAAATTAAATTCTAGATTCTTTCACGTGACACCTACTCACATTGTGTGGAACACCAGTGTTCCACAGAACACAGTTTGGGAAACGCTGCTTTAACTGAACTCAAATCGGTTTTATTTTTCTGGTTTCAGAGTAACAGCCGTGTTAGTCTGTATTCACAAAAAGAAAAGGAGTACTTGTGGCACCTTAGAGACTAACCAATTTATTTGAGCATAAGCTTTTGTGAGCTACAGCTGAGGTGAGCTGTAGCTCACGAAAGCTTATGCTCAAATAAATTGGTTAGTCGCTAAGGTGCCACAAGTACTCCTTTTCTTTTTACAAAAATAGGAATTACTATAGAGGATCAAATTTGGTTTGTCTAGTCCAGGGTTCTGCCTCCAATGTTGGCCAGAAGTTACAATGGAAAGTGTGAAATTCACAAATTAATAGTTATGCAATAACATGCTTGTAAAGGAAGTTTTTCCCCGCCCCCTAATCCCAAGTGGTTAGTGGCTGGGTGATATCCTTAAGCATGAGGGATGATGTTTCTTAGATATTTTTATCCTAGCTAGTGTATCTGCATATTACATATTTTACATAGTTTTTTTATAGCAAAACAAAAATCTTGAAGTTACAGTTAAGATTGCTCAGTGAAATCTGAGACCAGATGTACTATTAAACACCCATCTCTGAGTAAAACAATCAAATAATCCCCCCAATTCCCCCACACAGATATTCAAGTCTACAGAAATAACTTTAATTGCTGTATCATTAAAACTTTAATAATTAAGTAGCTGACAGAGCCCTAGTTCATAATGACAAAGATTCAGTATTAGAATTTTAAAATGCCATTTTAGTGAAAACAGCCCTGTGCAGGAGTGCACAGAGTGAGTGTGTGTGTGTGTGTGTACACACTGGCTGCAGTAAAAGAATATTATTAAAGTTGCAAAGTCAAACACTCAAAAGTTAGGAAATGCCAGAACTAAGGTGGCCTATGCCACATTAATTTGTCCACCTTCTGCATGTGCATTATGATTTAGTCTTTAATTACATGATCATATACTATTTTTTCCCACAAATAGGTGTCTGAAGAGTTAAGTGATACTGCTGTAAAATTTGAAGAACGCCAATTTTGGATTAAATGCACTAAGTATCTTCTAGGGCCTAACTCTCAAATACATGAAGGCCCCTTTACGCCACTCTGGCATTGTAAATGACCCTTAATATGGGCTAAAGCCCTTCTACGGTGCCAGAGTGGTGTACAGGGGCCTTAGAGTCAAGGAGAATCAGGCTCACTGGATGCAGCTCTCTGTATTCTCAGGGGGAAAATATCTCCCATTAAAACCTATTGTAATCACAGAATCTTTGTGTCTGTACTATCATGTCCTACCTCCCCGCAAACTAAGCCTGCTTCTTTGTGGCAGGAAATGGGGGCAGTGGGAGGGAAGAGAGAGAGGAAAAATACCACTATCAACTTTTAAATAATGGAAAGTACTTGAAAACTATACAGATGAGGACCGTATCAATACCTGGAAACGGAATGCATTGAAACATATTAGATATCGTAATTGCACAATATTTTATTACTTCAGGAAGTGGCACTTCTGTCTTTTCTTATTGTCTACAAGTGCTTTAGGTCAAAAGGTGGAAATTGCTTACAACTCTTAGATGAAGTGAGCTGTACCTCACGAAAGCTCATGCTCAAATAAATTGGTTAGTCTCTAAGGTGCCACAAGTCCTCCTTTTCTTTTTGCAAACTCTTAGATGGTTGCACTTGGTCTTTCTGGCAGAGCTATGTTGGCCACTGCTTGGAGAGAAGAATTCTCAGAAGCTATTGGAGTTACTCTCTTGATCAATCAGAAATATAGGTGTCTTTTTACATCAATTTTATTTATCATACTGTAAAATCATAGTGGAGACAAGACACAGGTAGTTTTTACCTTGATGGATATGAGGTCTGCCCCAGGAGGGCAGGGGTGATGGTACATCAAGGTGAAAACTACTGTGCCATGTCTCCAGTAGGATTTTAAATCTTGGTATAAGCAGCATAGCCTAAATACTTGGAACCTTTGTCTGTGTTAAATAAAAGTTAAAGAACTACAAGTGAATGCCCTGTGATTCTTCAGTACCTAGTGTACCCTTCCTTTCCTACACTTGTTGACCCTGACTCTCTGTTTTAAATCTTGTGCCATCTTGTACACAGCTGCTATGTGAGTCTAGTGGGTGTACAATTGTACCAAATCAGAGTAGTAGTACTTTGCACATGGGTGGAAATGATTACCCAAGGTACAGGGCCCCAGAGAATTAGGTCCACTGTATTTCTTTGAATAGTAGAGCAGATAAACCAAGTAAAGACCCAGTACAGTTGATAGTAAATGTATAATGTAGAGTTCATCATCATCATCACTCCCATAACCACATTGGTCATTGGGGCACCATCACTGATGAGCAATAAACCAATTGTCTCCGCCCCTGACAATTGGGTGTCAGTGCTTGAGTCTCCACGAATTTCATTCCTGACTATTCTTATGTTGTCAGTCCATCTCTTCTTCTGCCTACCTCTTCCCCTGTACTGACCCTTGGATCTTGGATAGGCCAGATGATCTTGTTACATGACCGTACCACTTCAGCTTGCTCTTCTTAGGAGATGCCCAGGATTTTACGGAAGTATCTCATTTCTACTATCTGTATTTTCTGTTCAAGTTCTGCCATAAGGGTCCATGTCTCACACGCATACAGAAAAATGGAGATGACCAATGAGTGCAGTAGTTTCAGTTTGGATTCCAGGGAGATGTTCTTATTTCTCCAAATTGGCTTTAGCTTTGCTGCCGCTGCTGTTTGTGCAGTTTTGCCAGAATTTCTGTCTTTGGATCCTTCATCAGTGATTGCCCCCAAATACCCGAACTGTTTCATTGTCTCCAGCTCTTGTCCACTGATAATGATATGTGAGCTGATCCCATCATGTTTGTTTGTCATTAGCTTGGTTTTCTCTGCACTGATTTCCATGCTGTATTTTGCGGAGGTTTCATCCAATCATTTCACAAGGTTGGCAAGTTCATTTTCGCTGCTTGCCAGGCCATCAATGTCATCAGCTTACTGAAGATTTGAGATTGTTCGCCCCAATGCTGACTGTGCATATGTGATCTGCTCGGGCATCAGTTATTATGCGTTCCAAGTAGATGTTGAACAGTGTGGGCGAAAGAAGGCAGTCTTGCCGGACTCCTCCAGTGGTGCAAAACCACTCTCCTATTGTGCTATTGATGAGAACTTCACTGGTGGCCTTGGCATACAAGTTGTTTAATGGTAAAAATAAGCTTACGACCAACATTGTACTTCTTCATGGTTGCCCAGAGAGCTTCATGCCATACTCTGTCAAACACCACCTTGAAGTCAATAAAAGTGTGGTAGATGTTGTTGTAAGTACTTCTCATATAGAACACGAAGGTTGAAAATCTGTTCTGTGGTACTTCTTCCAGCACAAAAGCCAGCCTGTTCTTCGGCAATGATATTCTCTGCTTGTGGCTTCAATCTGTTCAATATGACTTTCAACATCACTTTGCTGGGATGGCTAATTAAGCTTATGGTCCGGTAATTTTGATACAATTGCAGGTTGCCTTTCTTTGTCAGAATGATGAGTAGTGACTGTGTCCACATGGAGGGCCACTCACCCGTCTGCCAGATCTTGTTGCAGATCTTGCTGAGTACATCTATTACTATTTCTCCTCTGAATTTCGTCAGTTAGGCTACAGGTATTGACAACATCCCAGGCATTCTGTTCTTGAGTGATTTCATAGCTGTCTTCCATTTCTTCATGCAGTACAGTATTGGAAAGTCATCCTCCTCTGTCGAATCTGGGCTAAGACACTAGGATCTCTATTTGTCTGGTGGCTGTATAGATCAGAGCAGTTGTTTGTCCTCTTATTGATGATGTCCCTTTCTTCTGTAAAACTGTTCCCTTCTTTGTCTTGAATTGCATTAGTTTTGGTCCATCTTTCCTTTGTCAGATCTTTTACAACCTGAAAGGCTCGTTTGCTATTCTTATTATTGAAACACTCTTCAATTTGAGAGCATTGTTTTTCAATCCATATCTTCTTGGCCATGCTCATTCCTTTCTTGATCTTTCTACCAATCACTCTGTATGTATCAGTTCCCTGATTGCTGTTCTTGTCTCTCAAGTTCTCTTCTATTGTCACACACATTTGTAGTATTTCATTTGTAACCCATTGTTTTGTTATCTTATGATATTTCCCAAGGATGTCCAGTGCTGCCTCATTCATTACAGTGTCAAAATTGTTGGTCGTTGTTTCTACATCTTCCTCTAGAGCAAGCAGCGGGGCAAATTTTCCACCAATCTTTGCTTGGAATAACTCTGCAATGTTTCAGGCTCTGAGTCTTTCTAAGTCAAACTTTGGTTCTGGTGAACTTTGGCCTGACCATTTTCCTTAGCTGCAGCCAAAAATTTAGCATCACAGGGTTGTGATCATTTCCAGTATCAGCAGTGGGGAAGCTCCTTGTTTTAGATCTGTTAATTCCAGAACGAAATCAGTTTTGCACCATGATGTAGTCGATTGAGTATGTGCCATGTTGATTGTCTGGATGCTTTATGTGCTCCTAATGTGTTTGCAAGAACCAGATTGTTATAGCTGGCAAACTCCAAAAGTCTCAATCCTCTCTCATTGGTTACTGCATTACAGAAAGGGCCACAATAATCTCACCAATCTGCCTGTGCATGAGTACCCACTTCAGCATTTCAACCTCCCTGTACAATCAGGATATCTTTCTTGTGTACCTTAACGATGATGATTTGGAGCTGATTGTAAAAATCTTCAATTTGCTCATAGTCCTAGGCTATTGTAGGGGAGTAGATTTGTACCACTGTGATATTAAACGGTACTATCTTTAGATGGATGGAAATAAACCTGCTGGACATTGGACAGCAACCTAATACTGAATTCTTGATATCTTTATGCACAAGAAATCCTATGCTGTTGACGTGTTTGTCCTCTCCACTGTAATAGAGTATATGGCCTCCTTCTGTTAGTACCCCTCCAAAGTTCTTCCATCTGACCTTAGAGATTCTTAGGAGGTGCCAGATGTATTGTTCCATTTCGTACATGAGTTCTTTCAGTCTCCCTATTCGTCTCAATGTCCTAACATCACCATAGCCGCATGGAATGTAATCTCTTCCACGGATCCTCTTTGTTGGGGTTACACCAGTAGTATACTTGTTGTGTCCGCCCTGGTGGGAGATGGATGGTGCAGTCATTATCAACCCGGGCTGCGATCAATCTGGTATGGACATGGTTGACTTGCTCATCATATGGTGTGTCTTGGGCACATTTCTAACCTGGCAGAGCCCATCCCTTTCCAGGCAGCCCCCTTTTAGTCGCCTCTTACGACATGCAGGAGGAGCAGAGAGCCTATTCTGTCCCCGGACCCACAGGGGAAAATGTAGTTTTATAAAATATAAAAACCAATTGGTTTGCCACATGGGTGCGGAATTGCCTGTCCAGTAAAAACCTTAGATTAATAATACCAACTACTAGGTCGTTGGGGCCTAATCCTGAAAGGTGCTAAGTAGATCTGGGTCAAAAAGGTAATTCTGTTTCATGGAGGATTTTGAAAGGGAATGGAGCTCTGGCTCAGGGACAGCGTGACTGGTGGGCTGCCCCAATGCCATGGACTTGGAAGATTGGGAATCCCTGACTCCAAGGCAGTTTGGTGAATTGGCAGGAAAACAGGTAGATTTCCGTTGGACCTTGCCTAGCAGGTAGGCTTCTGCCAGTCCTCTGCCTGTGTTGTGACAGAACTTTGTCAAAATTGAACCTCCTCCACAGCACATTTAGATTTTGCAAATTTGATCCAAAAATGGGTTTCAGCTGAATTTTTCCAACCAGCTCTAGTGCTGATTGCCTTGGAACCCACAGAGGACCTGATCGAAAACCCACTGATGTCAATGGGAGTCTTTCCACTGGCTTAGTTAGGCTTTGGATCAGGACCTGAAAACATAGGGCTTCTTGGGAGTTACTCGGCAACTCTCAAAATATGGCCCATAGTTATTAATATGGTTGTGGTTTTATCAGGCCAAACAAAGTGCAGCTACTTCGGTTTCTCTTCTATTCCAAATTGATAAATGGGAAAGAGTTAATTTTATTTCCTCTGTCTATTCATAATCATATTATTTTTTTTTAACTAGACTGCACATATCTGTGGCATTAAATCCAGGGTCAGCCTTGATGCAACTGATGGAAATTGGCATTTTTCCATCTGTGACTTTAGCTTAATATTAGTTAAAGCACTGCAAAATGCTAAGCATTAATCTCCTCAAAACACTTTACAATTAACTAATTAATCTTCACAATATGTCCATGAGCTGGTTGGTCAATATTAACATTCCCATTTTAGAAATGGGGAAACCCAGGTAGAAAGATTAAGTGACTTACCCATGGCTTTCCAGAGAGTTAGTGGCAGAACTAGCAATAGCATTCAGGAGTTCCATGCTATAATGCCCATGCTTAGTCTTCTAATTGATGCAGGCTCAGTGTGAGTTAAAGCCTCACACAGTTATCCTCTTTAGCCTGCACAATTACTTTTGTGCCTTTTTACAAATTTATCTTATCCTGTATTTAGAACCACCGAGTTTCTACATACCATTCTGAATCATATTATAATGCCTGAGTGAGACTCTTTGAGTACCCACCAACCACCTTTAGGCTATGGCTACACTACTGTGGTAAGTCAGCGTACGCTACGCAACTCCAGCTACATGAATAACGTAGCTGGAGTCGATGTACCTTAGGTTGAGTTACCGTGGGGTCTACACCATGGGGTGTTGACAGAAGAAAATCTCCCGTCGACTTACCTTACTCCTCTCTCCAGTCGACCCCTGTACTCTACTCCCGACGAGAAATCTGCAGTCAATTTGGTGGCTCTTTACTAGACCCGCTAAATCGTTGGCCGGTGGATCGATCTGAGCATCAATCCCTGCCATAGTGTAGATCTGCCCTTAGAGAACAATGTTTTTGTTTCATAGTGTTACTTATTTAGATGCTGATCCAAAGCCAACATACCAAAGACTGATAAGTCCAGCTCTTGTAGACAGTGGACCTAAATTCTCTTCTCATTCACATGTGTAAATTGTGAGTAACTTTATTGAAATTACATCAGTGTACATGAGACAAGAATCAAGAACCAATATGTTTAAATACTGTGAATTAATCCAAGCAGTGTGAAAACTCTCACCCCCACGTGAGTACCTCCATGTACTGACAGCAATCTCCCCAAATGTTATGATTAGCTTGAAAGTCTCTGATGCCAGAACCACAAATCTCGAGCATAAGTTTTATTTCCTATTCTCTGGGAGAAATGATGTTTCCTCTATCCAATTCAATGCCCAAACATGTAATTTCTTCATGAGGCCTCTACATTCTGTACTCTGCCAAAGGGATCACCACCAGTTTTCTTAACTGACTCCAAAAGCTCTTGGCAAGTTTCTGCATTAGCCAAACCGACAAACAATAAAAGAGTCTACATAATGAAAGGATTAATTTTTAAATCTCCTTTTCTCATTTAAAATATCCTAAATATCTAAATAAATACAAGAGAGACCCAGTTCTGGCACATAATTATTTGCATATAGCCCCAGTTTTTAAATTTAAAGCCCAGCAATACTATCTCTGGCTGCACTAACTAAGAAGTCAATTAATTCTTTACTTTTGCCATTAGTGAGTCTGTCACTGTTCGTAGTTATCTCAATTGTCTGAGTGATGGAGACATAATTCTAGTGAATACAATGAAGTCCACTTCTATTGGACCTTCATAGTGATATATTGCTCAAAATTCACCTTTATCCTTGTCCTTATGAAGATTCTACAGGGCCGCTTCGTCCATGAACCTGAGTGATGCTTTACACAAGGATTGAGGTGGAGGCACAAAGGTGACACTGTAGTAGGCCTAGCCTGGGACATGCTGGAATTGCTTTGACCCTGGTTCAGGTTACACCATAAACTTGGACTCCAGCAGCAATGGCCTATATAATCCATTCCAAAGCTGGAAATAGCAAGGACAGAGGAATTCCCAAACACATCCCTTCCTTCCTCTGATGTATCTGTCCTCCGCATCCCCTGAGATGGAGGGTCCTGCAGGAGATGGTGTAGGCCTGACTACACCAGCTCTGTCCCTGCCAGGATTCCTTGGGAGTTGTTAGAGTGGTATCTTGTCTTCTTTATGTTGGTGGAGTCAGTGCAAAAGGGCTGCAGTGGATCAGCGATTTTAGCCCTATGTAGCCTGACCGGGATTAGTACCTTTTATAATAGCATCTGATCTGTTGTATACCTCCCCTTTGATCTGATAGACTTGCCTAAACTTTTGTTGTCTGGGTGTGAACATTCACAGCTGGAACATTCGTTCATTTATTTTGTAATGAGATTTTAAACATGAAGGCAGTGATATTCATGCCTTGTCTTGCAATTGCATCACCATTAGCATTGGCTTAAATGGTATATGCCGAAATGTCAATAGCTGACAATCTGAAATGTGGACAAAGCAAGTCATGGGATGAAATGGTGTCAGCCTGCATGGTTTATTCATTTTTTGCCATAGCTCCATGTCAGCGTATCCTGCTCCTTAGGTGGTCACCTACTGCCCTTTGGATTGCTCATTCTGGTCATTTTGCAATATGTGCGATGAGTGGGTCTGAGTAAGGCATAGTATTTTGTCAGGGTATTTTCTCCATTTCACCCTGGTCAATATTCTGAATCCAACTGTCTGGTCGTCTTGTAGGTTTACCTTCCTTAGCTGTGTAGGATTGCTCTTGTCCTTTTTCGTAATGGACTCCCATCTGATTCAGAATAAGAATAAAATATCCACACATTGCTCTTGCCAAATTGCTTCTGTGTGATGGCTTTGGATTGACCCATGGCTTCTTTTGTTGGAACTTGAGATCCCTAAAGTTGAGATCCCTGCCAAGAAATGAGTGCGAGAGAGAGTGCTTTATATTCAGTGGCTCCTTCCTATTCTTAGAGGGAGGACTGGAAGGTTCAGTGTATTTAGCCTGTTTTGTGCCATAGCTGTACAGCATGGTCCCTGTGAAGGTCGATTCACATAGGGAGAAACCTATGTATTCTACTGTCGCCCATAAATATACACAGCAGTGGGGCCCAGAAGGCTTAATGCTTACAAAGAAACGGTACCCATTTTGCTCAGTGCAGCATAGTGAAGGCTCACATGATACTCATCTCTTACTATATAAATGGTAACATGAATTTTATAATGGCACTTAACACTGACATTTCCAAGGCTCCTGATAGCACCCTGATGAAAAGTGAAATGATTTTTGCCTCCAGCAGTGTCAGCACCCAGTGTATGGAAATTATATTACTAAACAAACAAAAAAAAATCGCCTCCTGATTCCCTACCAGCTTAACAGGAGAATCCACACTTTCCAATTCAAATACATATTCAATGTTCTGCAGTCTAATTCTCTCCTGTGTGGTGTTAAGCTAGTATGAAAGCACAATGGGAGCAGCCTTTATGCTGCCTCAGCATGGCATCCACAGAGCTGGACTTACACATGATATTACAAATCAGAGAGTTGCTGCTAGCATGAGCTTCAGAAATGCCAAGTTTAATGGAATGCTATATTTTGAAAATCCCTTGAAAGCACGTGATGTTTTGGATTAGTACACTGTCAGCGGTTTCATCTTCATGTCTCCGGCAGCATTACCACCTAGAAGCCAGGTTAGATGGGTCTTTAAATCCGAGTGCTGTCTTTTCCTCTTGGGAAATGTACGTCCGCTCAGGCATCCTCTTCCAGTACAGGCCCGTTTCATCGACACTGAAGACTTGTTTAGGGGAATAGCCACCTTCCTCAATTATTTGAGATAGTCAGGGAATTTTTTAGCTGCTGCAGTATCAGCACTAGCCGCCTCACCAGACATCTGGATGTTATGCATGTGGAAGTGCCTCCTGAACCAATCAAACCATCCCTGACTTGCTGTGAAAGTCTCTCTCTCTGATCCTTCACCTTGGACTCTCTTCAAATTGTCATGCAAACTTTTTGCTTAGCTTGTATCACTAGCCAATTTAGAGGTATGTTCCGCTGGCTTTGGTCCTCGATTCACAGTGAGAGAAGATGCTCCATGTTTTCCAGCAAACTACTTCTTGATAGACTTATTCTAGTAGCACTAAGCGGTGTTACACACCGAGCACTAGCCCTGATCTTTTCAGCAATACTCTGAATTGTTCTCACAGTGGTAGGAGTAAGATCTAGAGTGATGCCAATGTCTACTGCATGCTCACCTGCATCAAAACACCTTAAAATGTCTAATTTAGTACCCAAATGAATGGTTTTCTGGCTGTTAGTGATACTGCTACTGCTAGGCGCTCGACTATCACTTGCAGGACCTTTTTGACTCATGATGCTGGGTGATGCTCCTCTGGATGGCGGTGCTGCTACCCTTACTTCTGTGCTGCTGCTGGAGGTAGTGCTGCCTTCAGAACCGGGCAGCTGGAGAGCAGCGGCTGCTGGCCAGGAGCCCAGCTCTGAAGATACTTCTGCTGCTGGCAGCTGCTCTAAGGATGGCATGGTATGGTACTGCTATCCTTACTTCTGCGCTGCTGCCTGCAGAGCTGGGCCCTCAGCAGCTGCCACTCTCTGGCCACCCAGCTCTGAAGGCAGCAGCGCAGAAGTAAGGGTGGCAATACTGCGACTCCCCCCACCCCCTTAAAATAACCTTGTGACCCCTGCAACTACCTTTTGGATCAGGAACCCCAATTTAAGAAATGCTGGTCTCCCCTATGAAATCTGTACAGTATAGGGTAAAGGGACAAAAGACCAGATTTGACAGGGGGAGACCAGATTTCATGGTTCGTGACGCATTTCTCACGGTCGTGAATTTGGTAGGACCCGAATTATGAGTGGCCAGCCAAGTCACATGATATTGCTTTTGTTCTCTGTTCAGATAAGCGTACAACCACTTCTGGTGTGAAGATTAGTATATGTACATGTAAAAATCTTACACTGTTTATGGTTATCAACTGATAGTAAACTAGTCCTAGAAGGTAGGTAATGTCCATTTCTATTGGCATGGCAACATTCAGCCTGGATGTTTGTGGATGTTCGCAGTCCAGTTAAAAAAAAAAGTCATAAATACTAAGAGTGGGAAGTAGATAAAAAGTAGTCTTCCCACTCTCCTACCTCCCATAACAGAGACTTCCAGATGTGCTAAGGAGACTCAGAATAGAGAGAAACCTGATACAAAATTACTATAGAAAATACCTCCTAACTTTTTATGATCTGTGGGTTTTTTTGTTGTGCTCACTAGTAAGTAAGAACCCTTGTAAATTCTGAGAGGTATAATTGTATAAATGACACAACAAACTCAATAAATCACTTGTGAAACTCTGTTCTTTTCTGTGGGCTGCTATAGTACGCCACCTCTGCCTCCGACCCTTGTATCCTCTCGGCTCCCGTAGCAGCAGGAACAGCAGCGCCATGTCTTCGTCTCCATCCCAGGTTGGCCAGAACTACAACCAGGACTGCAAGGCGGCCGTCAACCGCCAGATCAACCTGGAGCTCTATGCCTCCTACATGTACCTCAGCATGTCTTTCTATTTTGACCGGGATGATGTGGCTCTAAAGAACTTTGCCAAGTATTTCCTGCACCAGTCCCACGAGGAGCGTGAACATGCTGAAAAACTCATGAAGCTGCAGAACCAGAGGGGCGGTCGCATCTTTTTGCAGGACATCAAGAAACCAGATCGTGATGATTGGGAGAATGGGTTGACAGCAATGGAGTGTGCCTTGCACCTGGAAAAGAATGTGAACCAGTCACTCCTTGATCTGCACAAGCTGGCAACTGACAAGAATGACCCTCATTTGTGTGATTTCATTGCCAGGCTCCTGACCCTCCTCTTCTCACACTCTAATTAAATTAGTTCTACAAGGAGGCTTTTAAAACGTAATATGAGGAAAAATAAGCCCACATTAATTATGCTCTTTACAATCATACAAAATAGTAGTATTGACTTAACTAGATCACTGCAACAAAGACATCTGGCTTTAACTGTATGGGAATAACACCCCAAAGGCCAGGTTTTCTGTTGGTCGGTGCTCACAATTGGGGCCAGATTTTCAGAAGAGCTCAGCACCCCACAAGTTGGAGTCTTAATGGGTGCTGAACTTTGGTGTCTAAATGGAAGCAGAACTCTTGAAAATATGACTCCAGTTGTGAGCGGTGCGCTCTTTTGAAAATCTGGCCCTAAATGTGACTGCAATATACTGAGCATCTTCTGCCATACAAGTCGAGAGTTGATTTTTGTGGGAGTTGATTAAGCCCTGACTTTTCCTTGCACTGAGGAGCAGGAACTGAAGGTCAAACCACTGCCCCACTATAGTGCCAGTGTAGGTTCTGCCTATACCAACAGCAGAGGTTCTCCTGTCGGCATAGGTAATCCACCTGCCCAGGAGATGTAGCTACGCTGATGTGAGTTCCCAGTGCAGACCGGCCTGGGACTGCCTGTGGGGACTGAGAGAGTGCTTCCCTCACCCTTACAAGAGCAAGTGGGTTGGGGGAGTATTTTTCTTTATTTTTAGACTGCTTTACATCCCCCTTTGCATCTGGTCTGCCCAGAGAATGACACAGGAGGTGAGTGAGGTGCCTGCTGTCACGCCGAAGAGGCGGAGGTGACAGTAAGAGGTTAACCTTTGACAGTCCAAAACAAAGCCAGCTCCAGCTGCCCTTCTTTTGCAGGCATGTGCTAGTTCAGCCAATTATCCTCAGGCAGTGCTTCAGCTTTTCCCAGTTACCAGTATGTTTTGAATAAACACAGATGAGGGTAAGTAGGAGACACTATGTCAAAATACTTCCCTGCTCAATGCCTCAAGGAAAGACCTATCACAGTGGTACAAATACTTGACATACAGGTCATATTCAATGTTTGATCATCTGTCATTTTTCTTCCAAGAAAGCATGCTATCATTTGCCACTGCTTAAAATAGCCCCAGAGGAAGTCGGGAATTAATCTTAACCTCAAACACATTGAGCCTTATATTTCCTGTTCTGCTACAGAATGTGCTATCTGGTTTCCTACACCTCAGACTTGCTAAGTTTTGTTCCTTGAAGCCAGCTGTTTAGAAGGAAGGGAAGTGAAAGAAAACAATATTCTTTATGGATAAAGCATTTCACTGTCCATAGTTATCCTGCTTATTTTCCCCTCTCCCCAAATATCTTTTATTTTTTACAAAAGTTACACAAAATAGTAATTTCCATGAGACTTTTCAGTACAGAAAACAGTTGAACTCTTTTCCTTTGTCCCACAGTTCATACATATTTAAACTTCTGATGTGATGTGTTGTAGGAAAAAACCCTATTATTTAATTACCTAGTCAGAATCATTTAGCCGTAACTAGTGTCACACACTCAAGCCATAGCTAATTTCAATATTGAACAGTTATGCATTAACATCATAGCAAATCCAGTATGATCACTCAAGACCTTCATCTTAGAAAGCAGACAAATTGGCAGGATACCAGACATGAATTTGAATTGCTTCAGTAGAAATGTTAAATACCATAAAAGGTAGAGTCGCATACATAGTGCAACCAACCCATTTTGCCTAGACATCAACACATTTCTCAGCCCATATACTTCAGACAAAAAGTACTTTTCCTGAGTAGCAAGTTTCTCTTTTGGGTGGTGGTTGTGAAGGATCTTTCTTGCCCTGTTCTGTTGCTATAGGCAATATAATGGCATACAGTCCAAACTGAAAACTTGCTGGGAACCTTATTTTTTCTTGAATGGGTATTCAGCTGCCTCCTACTTACACATCCATTTCTCATGACTATTCTTGGTGGAATAGTGCTGAATCTTCAAACTGTTGTTGGATTGCTCCTAGTACCCCATATCATAATTCAGACCTCCTTTGGGTATTTGGGACAGCTCAACCTTAACAGGTTGTTGGCTTTTCTTTTTGTTTTTTTAATTGTCTCCTGCTACTATTGAGCAATGATCCATTTCTTCAGAAAGACACCTTATGGAGCTTGATCTTGATTTTATTTTATTCTGTCTCCTCTCTTTCTATAACATATTGGTTAAGCTCTTTCTGTCACTTTTAACATATATCTGACCTTTCAAACCATGAAAACCACTCAACGGACAATTTCCTTTTAATGAAAAGGTCTTACAACATAATTAGATGCAGACAAGCTATATACAATCTTTTTGACAGATGCAATAACTCAGCATAGGCATGCATTTTTGTACATCTATGTATGGTGAGTGATCCTCTGCAAATCAGAAATTAAAGAACTTCTTCTATGGGATGACAGTTAAAGTCATTACTAATGGTTTAAAAGGCTAAATGACTAATGGTGGGACTTTGGGTGTTTCAGTTAGACCAAATTTACATTGTGAACTCCTATTTCCCTTTTATCCTTCCCAGAAGTAGTTGTAATGCTATTTAGGTTGCTCTGGTGTTTGCATAATATTGTATCCTTCCAGGATCCTGTCATTAATGGCAAACAACTGTTATACCGATTTTCTGTGCTTGAAATTCAGATCTGAATCATACACTCAGAACTCATATCTACTAATGTTGGGGTGAATAAAAAAATGTTTACCCATCCTTGTAAAAATATTTTAAATAAGGTAGAATTCAGTGGAGGCTAGTGACCTATGAAAGTGAGCTGGTGTATATTCAGTTTACTGACACTGTTGTGTAAAGATCATACTGTATCAATGTCAAGCTTAAACAGTGTGGGAAAAGCCTATCCTGATCTGCTTTTCCATATACAGAAAGCAAACTGATATTTTCAGTCAGAATGATTGCTGCTTTATAACCAAACAAGAAAGCACAGAAGTACAGTCTCCAGGACAGGGCTCACAGTGTTTGTATCTCCTTTGTGATGGCTGCGTTGAAGTAGACACACAATGGATTCCTGCCTCTGTGGACTTTCGAGCTTTTAAGTTTTAAAAGGTGCAGTATGCAGAAAACCAAGGCCAAACTGCTAAAGATCTAAATTAATCAGATCTGCCTAATCTTAGTTATACCCACTAGGAGAATTAGTGACAGATGGTGGTTCAACTTCTACTAACATCCCGATACTGGTTAATAGAAAAGTCTGTTTAAAGTACATTTAAAAAGAATTAAATGTGAATTAACTTGTAAAACAAATATAATTGTATATTGGAAATTTACATTAAATTGTCTTTTTTCTTTCTTACCAAATAATGGGCTCAGTTCTCCTCTCATTTATACCCAGTTTACAATAGTGTAACTCCATAGACATTACTCTTAAACTTTCAGTATCAGAGAGAGGAGAATTGGGCCTTGTGTTTGTGTTTAAAAAGAGTCTTAATTACATGGAAGAAACCACCCACAAACCCAACCATCCAAGACCAGTTTCATGCTAGCCAATACATAAGCAGTATTTTATATTGCAGCTATAGTGTTTATGACAAAGTGAAGGGAGAAGAGGATGGGCACAAAAATCAATTAAATAGGACAATTTTTCTATTCAAGAGCATAACATATGACTGTATTCAGATTAATTCCATGAAGGAGACAGGATTGGCTAATGTTTTTGCTGTGTGTTGTTAGAGCTGGGAAATTGCTAAGTAAATATAAAGAAGATGACAATATCTAATTCAGATCTGATTGTTCTACAGAAGTACTGTAACAACTCTGCAGCCACTCAGGAGTCTGAGGCCATGTCTACACTACAAAGTTAAGTCGATTTTATGTAAGTCAACATTGAGCCTCCGATTTAAGCAAGTCGATCTTGCATGTCTCCCCTATGCTCATTGTGTTGGCGGAGTGCATCCTCACTAGCAGGGCTTGCATTGACACACAGAGCACTGCACTGTGGGTAGCTATTCCACAGTGCTTGTAGATGAGTGGAATTTTGGGTTGGGTTTGCAATGTCTCATGGGACCAAAACATTTGCACGGGTGGTTATGGGAACATGGCGTTAGCATCCCATGATGCACTTGCGTCCCTCCCTCCCTGAAATCAACAGCAAAGAAACCACGCTTTTTTCACACCTTTTTTCCCTAAGCCTGGATTACCTGCACAGACACCATAGCACAGCAAGCATGTGTCTCTGCTGCATGTCCCTGATGTAGCCCCTTCTCCTCCATGCCCTGTGCGATTTTGGCATAGTGTTAGTGTTTCTTTTGCTGGATCGGAGATCTGCCTGCATAGACTCTTCTCCCCACGCAACAATAAGTTCCAGCACCTCCTGTGTACTCCATGCTGGAGCACGTTTGTGGCATTAAGCATCCATGATCAGCTCTGCTGGCAAGCTCTCCACGCTGATCGAACAGGAAATGAAAATTCAAAAGTTCCTGGAGCTTTAACGTGGGGTGGTTGTTTCCTATGTACCTGGCTGACATACTGTGGAGTTGAAAGCGCTCTCCAGAGTGGTCACTGTGGGACACCTCCTGGAGGCCAAGTCATTTGAATTACACAACACAGTGTCTACACTAGCCCTATGGTGACCCGTTGATGTCGAATCAAGTGCTACACCTCTTGTGGAGGTGGAGTACAGAAGTCGACTTTACAGGCCCTTTAGGTCAATGGAAGGGACTCAGTAGTGTAGACACATACGTTATTAAATTGACCAAACGCGGTTTATGTCGACCTAACTTTGTAGTGTAGACCAGGCCTGAAAATGTGTCCCTGTGCTGCACCCCACAGCCACTCAGAACTTCATGGCTGCAGCAGGTAAAGAGCTCAGATCCTTTTGCACCAAAAGCACAGGCTCTTGCCACTTGAGCTAAAGGAATATCTCCATTACTTACTAGCAGTATAGTGCTTGTGGCCCAGAGCCAAGTAATTCTGCTCCCATCCAGTCGTTGGAAATTCTTTACAACAGTAAATAAGAAAGATGGTATGAACATATTTGTCACTTTCTTCCCATAACTAGTGGGCCAGGTTCTGCCATCTTACTCAAGATGATTTGTACCTTACTCCTTGAGTAGTCTCCCTGATTTTAGTGGGACTCTACTTGCAAAGTAAGGCAATACTCAAGATAGTTAAGGATGGCATAAATTGGACTTAAGTAAGCAGCTTCAACAATATATACCTTTAGGTCTAGCCTCTGTGGTCTTAGCATTGGTACCATGCTCCCTCATAAAGGTACTATCTAAGACCCTCCTTTTACCCTTGTAGAATCCCAAAGGTAATGTCCTGTAGTTTTACAATAAAATCATGGATTTTGTCTATAATCGCATAACAGTAAGTGTCCATATTTCTGATCTTCCACTTTTGGAAAAAAGGATCCAGATGAGAAACTTAAATCAGTCCCATCTGTCCATCATGATTTAAGCAAATGACGCTGCTGACATCAGAAAGTGTATTGCGTTTGACAAGGGCATCTTTGTCTACTTGGAAGTAGGTAATTTAGACATGAAATATAAATCACGTGAAGTCAACATTTCATAGTAGTGGCAGGGTCCTGGCTGATAGTCATAATGGACTGAAAAGATTATAAACGAATATAAAAAGAGTACAATTAAATTTTAATGTGCATAAATATATATTTTACGTGAAGATTTCCAAAATGTTAAATAATATATAAGAATTTGATAGATGTTAAACAGCTTTTAAAGTGGCAGATAAATTTTTAACTATTTTAAAAATACAATATTTATTACTCGGATAATTTTGGGTTTTTAAAATAGATGTGGTAGGGCAGAGGAACTGTACATGGTTTGTGGAAAGCAGCAGGGGTTGGTGTTTAAATCATTGTCCTATACACCCAGATGCCCTTGCCGCCACAGTCAGAATTGCAAAGGGAGTCGGCCATCTAATACTCTGGATGCAATCTACCTGGCAGCTAGACAAAGCTGGAACACAGGAGTTCCTTAGGAGAATGCTGATGTTGCAGCTAGCCCCTGAATCCCAAGGGAGAAGGGGATATAAATAATTGGCAGGGAATGAGTTAGGGAATGAGAGCAATATAAAGAAGAGATAGAGCTGAATGCTTGAGAAAGCCAGATGAGTAGTGCAACAAGATGGCACTTTTCTTCCAGTTCATGTGTTAGTAGCTGCTGGAACCCTGCAAAGAGCTCTTGAAGTTTAGTGGATTCTTTGTGGCAGGCATAGTTTGTTATATCCCTTCTGAGATACAAGAGATGGAGTGGCCACTCAGGAAGAGGGAACAGATGAGGCCCCAGGGGAAGTTTAGTCATCTTCACATGCAGGGAAAAGCGAAGGTGGAATACAAAGACCCTCTGGACACTCCTCTTATGCAGGGACAGCAGGTTTGTATAATTTTTGGTGGTGCCCAGAATAGGTCCAACCCCCCACCCCCATCTGCCTAAGGCTCTGGGAGGGAGTGGGGTGCAGGCTCTGGGAGGGAGCTTGGGTGCTGGGTGTGGGCTCAAGGCTGGGACAGAGGGTTGGTGCATGGGAGAAGGTGCAGGGCATGGGGCTGGGCCAGGGATGAGGAGTTTGGAGTGCAGCAGGCAGGCTCCTTCCCGCCCCCAGCCCTCTCCACACCGGCAGCAGCGAGCTCCAGGGGCGTGGGGGCCCCTCCCCAGCCCTGAATTTGCTGGATGCGGGGCACCATGGGCCCAAACAACTCGCTGCCCCTGCCCTTGTGCTGCCAATAAAAAGCAGAGGGACAGTTGCAGTCATTACATTTGGATAAGTGCAGGGACTGCTCTCTCCCTCCAGTGCCCTCACGTGCTCAATCTACCCTAAGGCAAGTGGGGACGGGAGAAGGGCAGGTCCTTTCACCCTCCAGACACCCCAGTTCATAGAGCTGTGCAAGTGCAGAGAGTAATGCAAGCTGTACTAGCCTAATGGATGGTGCAGCCTGTATTCTCAAGTGCACTGCAAAACTTGGGGCAACACTGTACCTCTTGAGGCCTAAACCCTCTTGCAGCCCAGACCCACCTGGAGGTGCACTCACCTAACGCAGGCCAGTGGCCAAGTAGTTCTCAGTTTGGGTGAGTTCAGAGAAGTACGGTATATCTGTTTACTGTCTTGACAAAACCTGGTTTAGCTTTTAAGTAACAGGCAACTTTCTAAAATAAATGATTGAAAGGTTTCACTTTTTAAAATCTCTGTTTTAATCTGTTCTTTCAAGGCTTCAGAGAATAATGCAGATCTACAACCTTGTGGAGTCATTGATTCCAACCATTGCTCTGCCAATCATGGCAGCCTTAATCACCCACCAGTCTGCTTTTCCCTCAAGCACATGTTCTCCCCTGCCACCTGGTTGCACGGGAAAAAGTTCATCATAATTAATAAAGCCACCAGCTCAATCCTTCTTTAAAAACTTCGTCTCCTGTTATGCCTGTTAACATGCTCCTGCATGGCATTGGTTAAATAAGTGGTGAGTTGTGAGTTCTGCTTTTCTACTAACTCTGTGTTCATTTTATCATTGTGTCATCCACCCTGTCCTAGCCCCACAGAGTTTATCTGTTTCATCCAGCTGGTACGGCCTGTCTGACATGCAGTATGTGAGCTCTCTGGGGCAGTGATAATCTCTTTACTTTTCTGTACAGGCTTGGCACAATAGGGCCCTGATCCTTGATTGGGGTTCTTAGGTCCTACTGGAAAAGAAATAATAAATAACAATCAGTACTTAAAAGGAAATTTTGAAGCTGTAATTGATGGCACTGTAACTAGTGTTTCTGAAAACACATTTCTGAAGAAAAATGAGGTTCTCAAAATGGCATTGCTATAGACAGGACAGTATTCCTAACTTTATACCAAAAACATTGCTGTGTACTTCTATGATACATTTCTTTAATATCTTGAGCAACAGATGACTAAGCATCATCTGACACTTTATCAAAAAATAGATGAATGTTTGTTTCCCTAAAACAAGGAAATGACGAAAATCATGTAACAGATTCTAAGTAACAACCCAAAACAACTCCCACTACAATTAAAGGAAAGTTTCCAATCAACTTCAAAGGGAACAGGATCAAGCCCAGCATGCTGAGAGAAAACAGACATTTGTTTGCAAAGTCCTCTAGAATGAAGACAGTGATGGCAGAGACTTCAGGATTTTTATTGAACATGTTGTCATAGTTCAGGACAACTGTATCTATATTCCCACCTTGTGGTCCACCAAGGGGGTGCTCCTAAAGGTTTCCGGCTCACAGCCATCACCTCGCCTATGTGGATACCTGCCGCTCTCTCCTGACCAGAGGTTTTTCAGGCTGCACTGTTCAGTGCTTATACTGTGGTATTCCCAGCGTACCAGACTGCCTAAAAGGCCAGTATCTGGGCTTTGCTTTCTCTCTAGAGGCCGTGCCTAGTATATTTCCCACAGTTATAAGTTATCACACAACTCGTTATAAGCAAGCACATTTATTCTTAAGGCGAAAGCATTGCATCATATTAAAAACAGTAAAAGAATCTACATGCCTGCTAAAAAGCTTACCACAGGTCACCCCAACTCCAACCTCAGGCTCTGGTAGGTATCAGTCCTTCAAAACCCGCAACTGGCTTTTCCCCAGGGTTACAGGTTCATTGCTGTCTCTATTCAGAGCACAGGCTCGGTAGAGCAGGTGTTTCTTTATACTGCTTGTGCCTTTGATCTTGGCCTTCAGTAACAGGTAATCAGAAAACTGAGACCCTCTCCTCAGAGTATAGCTTCAATGGGCTTGGTTTTTGCATAACCAGAGTTGGGTAATTTGCATTAACTTCTCCCTAGGGAATCTCCAAGAAATCCAGTTAACGCTTGTTATCCCAAAAGTGCATACTTGTCTGGTACATTTTCAATAGGCTTTTGAAGTCTCTGTTACATCAATCACATCTCCCCACCAGAGATGTTACATACAACCCTAGCACACAGTAATACATAAACTTAATACAATAAAGTTTTTTCAAGAATATTGCAGGAAATTGCTATATCTGTCACACATAATCTTCAATGTAAAGTGATAACATGGAATTATCAAAACATTTCCTGCAGCCTATAAGACGTCTCAGGAATTCTCTGAGGTTCAATTTACAAATTATTCGATGTAGCCAATTGTACTCCCATTTTAGAGTAAACATCATTCCAAAGCAATAACTTCTAAAATAAACTGATTTGATTTTAATGTGTTGTCACTTCCCATGACAGCCTAGAGCGATGTGATACGATATATAACAATGAAAAGAAGCCCTACCTCTCAGAAAGAAAACTGACTATTAATTCAGAAAAAAGAAAAGGAGTACTTGTGGCACCTTAGAGACTAACCAATTTATTTGAGCATGAGCTTTCGTGAGCTACAGCTCACTTCATCAGATGTTTACCGTGGAAACTGCAGCAGACTTCCACGGTAAACATCTGCTGCAGTTTCCACGGTAAACATCTGATGAAGTGAGCTGTAGCTCACGAAAGCTCATGCTCAAATAAATTGGTTAGTCTCTAAGGTGCCACAAGTACTCCTTTTCTTTTTGCGAATACAGACTAACACGGCTGTTCCTCTGAAACCTGTTATTAATTCAGATAGTTTCCTTGTATTTACCAACAAAGGCCAGCAGTGTTTGCTGTTGGATTTATTGACATATGGGAACAGCATACGAGGAACTTAAAGTTTGGTCTAGCAATCAGGTGTTTGGGCAATGTTTTCTGATAGAGTGGGTAATTGGGGTCCTGCACAAACTCGAGTATAACCTGCAATGGCAGGAATCATATGGACCTGTATAGCCTATGGAGTTTGACAAACTAATGGGTGGCCTGGTCTCTTTCTGTTTCTGAGGTCATTTTCATGACTCCAGGAAAAGATGCTCAGTCTTAACCTCAGACAGAAAGAGGAAGAGAAGCCTAGTTGTAAGCCAGGAAATACCATGAGAAGGCTGGTTCTTGTGGCATCGTCAGCCCCTGAAGTCTATTGTCATGCAACATCAGCTGTTTTTATGAGGTGGTTGGACACTGAGGGAAGAACTGTAGCTTTGTGAAACTGGGTGGTGATGATAATAGTTCCATTAATTAATTCCATTTTTCTGGGGAATAATCCCTACACTTATTTTAATAAACCCAGCAGCCATTTAGGGGAATTATCTTTAATTTAGTTGAATAAATTCTGGCTTTGGAAGAAAACTTCCAACCTTTAGGAAGACAAAATCAGCTCTCAGAATATTAGAAGGAGCTAAAATTCAAAATGCAGCAAGGGCCATTCTTGGCAAAATGTTCAAACCTGGGTATTTAAAGTAATATATATATTTATGTGCCTATATCCACATATGGGCACATAAATAGAAGTGGCCTGGTTTTCAAAGACACTGAGAACCTGAAGCTCCCACTTACTTCAATACAAACTCTGGGCATGCAGCATTTCTGAAAGTCTGGTCATTTTTATTTGGGTGGCTAAATACTGATTTAGGAACTTGATGTAGGCACTGAGGTTTGAATATTTTTGCTGTTGATATCCATTGCTGTGTTGTGGCCAAATTCAACCCTGAAATAAAGGGAAGGATTGGTGGGCGGGGAAGGGAAGAACTCCACTGAAGTCAGGCTTTTGGCCTCTTACACCAGAGCTGAATGTGACCATTAGGCACTGCACACACACACTAATAATCTAATATAGTTTGGTATGGGAGATTCTGGAGAATCCTGTGCATATTTACATCTTTCTAACAAACCAGATGAATAGCTTTTGCATTATCAAATGGAGAGGAAGGTTCCTTGTTATTGCCTGATTTGGTATGTTGAAGCTCACTGGAGCACAGTGTTTTATTTGTTGGAACAATTATAATTACTTCAGCAGAAAGTAGCTCTTCATGTCATGGCTGCTGAGTACAAACCTGGTGGTAATTCTTTCTTACAGTCACTGCGGCATCACAAAGGCAGATTTGCTGAGGCCATTTGAGCATACAGTTCTTGATTTCAGCAGGCTTATCTGAGCTAGGTCATGCATATTGTGCTGGTTAAAACTCGTATTCTGTTGGCTAAAATAGAAGACTAGCAGTTAAGAAGTAGATTGTGGGTGTGTAATTATGGGAATGGGCGTAAGTACACATTTTACACAGAGTTCAACGACTGCTTGGTGTGTTTCTGGTGCTAGTCTTTCCAAAGGTGGCAGAGAGGATTGGGAAAGGGTCACACGCACTGGCTAGTGGAACTGCCCAGGTATGGAGGAGGGAAAAAAACAACCAATCAAGGCCACTTCAAGTAAGCAGCAATCACACAGAGTTCTAAGGGTATGTGGTTCCTAATTTAGGCACATTGCTTGTTGGAGCTCCCAGCTAGGCAGTGTGCTTCCACCCGCCGTCTCTAAGGTGAGGTATTGTGCCCACCACAGTGGTTTCCAAGCACCTAAGATTAGCTATCCTAGTAGGAGTGCAGTCTCTTGCTAAAATCTTTGCTTTGCATTTTCATAGATGGCTTGACAGTCTATCAGAGAACAAAATTTATGTCTTTTCCACTGCTTTTGACTCATATCAAATATGTTATTTTACTCAAATTGTACAGCAGTATAAAAACTTGCTGGTCATGGAAGTAGGAGGTCTGAGAATCTTCATTTCTAGTCAATACTGATGACACAAGACACATTTAGGATGATTCAAGGAGCTGTGTTTAATGTGACCAAATCAGGGTGAGGCTGTAAGCAGCAGATCATCAGGGAGATGTTTTAGGACTTTGGCTTAATTAATTTTGTGAGGCAAGATTAACAGGAATCCATGAGTTGGGCTAGCACTATAGTTTAAGCTAGAATCTATATTATTTCCATAAGCCAATCCCTGTTCATATTGGCATATCAAGAGGAATGCATGGCTACTGCTTACTAAAGCTTATTGCATTCAGCATTGTTATTTTAAATTCATTTTCCTTCTGTAGGCAAGAAATAATGCACTGATAAGAGAGAGAGAGGTTTTTACTATATGTCAGCTAACATGATTTAAATCTCCGTGACTTCAAAAATACCAGTGAAAAATACAAGAAAAGACAGAAATAGAAATAATCTTGAGAAATAAATAATACAGCACATACATCCGTCTACTTTCCAGTACTTTCTGGGTTTTACCAGCTCAGAACTATCACACAAAGTGCTCTTCTGGTAACATTTCTACTTCCCGTCCCAACAGAACCGAGGTGTTACAGCAAACATGTGAAATGACAAAGGGGCCTGCCTGATCAGTCTCCCGTCACAGCATGCAGTTTCCCCTTTTTGTGGCTCTCCCCTGTGTAGGCTGAAGAGGGGGTGTTCGGTCGTTTGGCAGTGCTGCCTAGCTCCAACATTGTAGAGGGCTCTTTGCAGGATCAGGGATCTATGGCTGGGGAAGCAGAGAGAGAGAGAGAGAGAGACTGTGAGCCTGCCGTGGTTGGCCTGTGGGGGAAACATATTTCTCTCCTCTCCCCATTACCCACACCCTACAGAAAAGTTAATCAGCCTGAGGTATTTGGAATCTACATGCACTAAGGCGAGAAATTCTTACCTCTCCCATTCCTGACACAGAGGAGATTCACAGGGAACCCCTCTGAGGGGTTCCTCAGAGAGACTCTATTCCTTTAAGAGTCAGTTATTTCCACAGAACTGGGCAATTCAAATTGAAAAGGGGGGGGGGGGGGAAGGGGCTCCAAACTTGTCATTTGTTTAAAAACTAAAACCTCAAACAGGTTTTGAATTTGGTTAATTTTGAATTTAGCTTCCACCAGTTTGCTGGTGGCCAAAAAAAGAGCCAGAGAATACAGCATATTCCTTATGTGTAGTTTTCATTTAGAGATGCTTTGAGATCTCATTTAGAGATCTGAGTGTCTGCTAAATAGGGTGTATGCCAACAATCCTGTACGAAAACATTGCTGATGACCTTATACCTATTAAATAATACAAATGCTCTTCCTGTTTGCCAAACAACATGACAATGGGGATCACTGCTGCGCACTGGGGAGGCATGAACTATAAATGGCTTTATCCTTTTTTAATTAGGCCATGTCTAATTAAAAAGGTGGAGTGCAATTACTAGCATTCATAAAATGTTTTCCAAGTCAGTATGACTCACGGGTGTGGATGGGGAAAAAGGGCACTTTAATCTACTACATGTATATATGCTTTTGCTGTGCATCTATTCTTTGTAATTTTGTAATTAAGATTTGTTTGAATTATTTATTGTGTATATGCGTTTTTTTGTTGTTTACTGCCCAACACAGCAGCTAGGCTGGTGTCATTTTACAAATAGCGTTGGTTAATAATGTTTGGATGATCAATATATGGGAAATCTGATTTTGGGGTCAAATTTAGATTCCCAAGGGGCAAATGAATTTGAGAGAGGGAGCAGGATTGAGAATGGAAGGGGAATTTAACAGTTCAAAATGATAGGGTAATTAAATAAATGATGTCTGAATTATTAAAGTCAATAGGAGTTTTTCCATTCAGTTAAAGAGGAACAGCAACAGGCCCCAGAACCTCAAGGATCCCACTCAAATCAGCCCACCAATGACTGAGTCACTACTTTGGAGACATGTGCAAGCCCTTCTTCCAGAGATATTACTGCATATGAAACACGGATATGATGCTATTGTTGTCTGCCTTCTTGCCAGTGAGGTCGTATGTAGAATCATAGTAGGACTGGAAAGGTCCTCAACAGGGCTGGATTTCCGATTAGGCACAGTAGGCACATGCCTAGGGGTGCCGGTGTTCTAGGGGCACCTTAAAGTTAAAAGTGGATTAAAAGTTTCCTTTTTTACAGAAAACACAAAGGTCAGCTGTTGGGGGGGCAGAAGGGGTGTTGGAGGCACTGATGAGGCTGTGCCTAGGTGCACGTAAGGTGTAAATCCAGCCCTCGTCCTCCATACGTCTCTAGTCTAGTCTCCTGCACTGAGGCAAGACTAAATATTATCTAGATGAGGGGTGGGCAAACTTTTTGGCCTGAGGGCCACATCAGGGTTCTGAAACTGTATGGAGGGCCGAGTAGGGAAGGCTGTGCCTCCCCAAAGAGCCTGGCCCCCGCCCCCTCCCACTTCCCACTCCCCTCAGAACCATCCATCCATCCCCATGCTCCTTGTCCCCTAACCTCCCCCCACCAGGACCCCACCCTCTAACTGCCCCCCCTGGAACCCCATCCCCTATCTACTCCCCCTCGCTCCCGCTCCCTGTCCCAACCCCTATCCACACCCCCACCTCCTGACAGGCCTCCCAGGACTCCCACACCTATCCGACCCACCCTGTTCCCTGAACTTCTGTACTAAGGGGACCTCTGTACTAAGTGTTAAGCCTTTGGAGCGTACAATCTAAATGAACAAAACTAAGTGTGGGGAAAGGAAATATTTTTATCCTCATTTTATAGATGAGGAACTGAGGCTCAGAGAAGTCAAGTGATTCACCCAGAGTCATAGAGGAAATCTGTGGCTGAGCTAGGAACTGACACCATGCTGTGGACTCTTCAGTCGAGTCTTCCCCACAATCCCACTCTCTCTAGCTCTCTTTTGGAAACGCTTATTCTGGATATTAATACATACACATCATCCTCATATAAAACACACAATGAAATGATGTGTCAAAGTAATTTAAAAAAACTTGCTGTGATGTGGAGAGTTGCTAAAAACTTGGAAAGTGAACTTTCACCTGAGGTTTCACCCTTCCCAACCACCTCCCACCATGGGCTAAAGTACAAGGATCATGTGCATATTCCACACATGATCCTTACATCATGCAAGAATGTCCTTTACTAGGTGTACTCCTTGCATGTTAATTGCATTAAACTTGAGTGACACATCCATGCATCATCCATGTATGATCTTTGCACTATTTTTGTTGGCATAGGACCAAAATATAAGGAAAAAATAAATAAAGCTCACTCTCCCCATCCTACATGTAATATAGTGTAGTGATTACTATGAACACAGCAACAGGGTATGTAACTGACTTTTGTCAATATTCCTTGTGCTCCTTTCATGTCTCTTTACCTACTTGGTAGGGAACGCAGAAGCTGAGCATGGAGTGTGGCGGGCAGCTATCAGGGCTGAGCTTTGGAATCATATTTTCCTGCAGTGGAAAACAACACGAGGTAAAGATCTAGTAACTAGATGACGTTTGTGAATGCTTCATTGGCTGGCTTTGCCGTTTTCTTCTCTGAATGGCTAAGTGCCAGCTCTGAAATATTTCTGGGCCTTTGCCATGATGAAGCAGCTGATGAGCTGTCTGGGTTATGATTTCCTCCCATGTCCCAATTTCCTTTTGATTTAACTTTAGTTTTCAGGAATGTGCTCATTGTATCTATAGAATGTGAGAACAGAATCTTGTGTAAATTCTGAATTTGGCAGCCAGTGTTATCCAGTGGCAACAGAAGAAGATTGAGGCCTTGTCTACACAGGGACAGTCAGGGCTTGTCTTCACTTGAAACGCTACAGCAGCACAGCTGCATCTCTGCAGTTACACTGTTGTGGTGCTTCAGTGTCGACACTGCTATGCCAATGGGAGGGGTTCTCCTATCAGCATAGGTAATCTGTCTCCCTGAGAGGTGGTAGTTAGGTTGATGGAAGAATTCTTCTGTCAACCTAGTGATGTTTTTTCACGTTTATTCAGTGATTTAGGTCAACTTAAGTATGTTGCTCAGGGGTGTGGGTTTTTCACACCCCTGAGTAGTGTAGCTGGATCAAACTAATTTTCAAATG
Source organism: Caretta caretta (assembly GCF_965140235.1). Taxonomy (NCBI): domain Eukaryota; kingdom Metazoa; phylum Chordata; order Testudines; family Cheloniidae; genus Caretta; species Caretta caretta. The sequence continues at coordinate 67,227,108 of NC_134213.1, forward strand.
TAGACAAATCTCTGGAAAATTAATCCAAATTAACTATTAAAGTAGATTAGTTAAACTGCATTAGATCCCTGTGTGAACACTCTTATTCAGAATTAAAGTGCCTTACTTCAGTTTAACTTCATTCACTTTGCAACTGAAGGAAACTAAACTAAATTAAGGCTACTTAAATTCTGAAGGAAAGTGTTCACATAAGGATTTAATGCAGTTCAATCAATCCACTTAAAATTCACATCTTTAGTTAATCCAGATTAATTTTCCTGGATGACCCTGTGTAAACAAGCTTTAGGAGTCAGGATACCTAGGTTCCATTTCCAACTGCCCCTCACTCCTTATGTGATATTGCATTTATCATTTGTATCTCTCTGGACTTCAGTTTCCCCATTTATAAAATGGAGATAGCAATACCCACCCTTCATCATAGAGCACTTTGATAGTCTTAGATAAAAATTAATATATTTGTGCAAATTGTTGTAATAGTGATGTCAAGTTTAAAATGGTAAAACCAGATGAATGCCAACATTCTACATTTTCAAATATATTGATATCAATTACAACACAGAATACATGTACAGCGTTCAGCTCTCAACATAGTTAATAGATCCTTAAGTACAGCAATGCAACATCTGCTTGAGGCTCACTTTAGTTTACTGTACTTCTAATCTTGTTTTACCTCTTCTAAAATTCTATCAATTGGTGATACAGTAATACAAACATATGCTCTAAATTCATCCCAATATTTAGAAAACAAAGTATACAGTAAATCCCAGTTTTACTTAAATCACTTTAACCACGAGTCCCTGTTATTCAAAATAAGTTATTGTTTTTATACAGTTCTCACTTTATATTATTTTTTATTACAAATATTTGCACTGTAAAAAAATAAAACAAATAGTATTTTTCAATTCACCTCATACAAGTACTGTAGTGCAATCTCTTTATCGTGAAAGTGCAATTTACAAATGTCAAATTATTATAATTATTTTTTTTAAATAACTTCACTCAAAAACAAAACAATGTAAAACTTTAGAGCCTACAAGTCGAAGTGTGAATGGGCACTTGAATGTTTGCATACCTAGCACATAAGTACCTTGCATCCCTGGCTACAACAGTGCCATGCAAACGGGGACTTGTGATTAAAGTGATTTAAGTAAAACTAACAGATATTTCTGAAGAAGTGAGGTTTTTACCCACGAAAGCTTATGCTCAAATATATCTGTTAGTCTTAAGGTGCCACAGGACTCCTTGTTGTTTTTGTGGATACAGACTAACATGGCTACCCCTTGATACTTAAGTAAAACTGAGATTTACTGTATATATTCTTTGTTTTCTAAATATTGGGATGAATTTAGAGCATATGTTTGTATTACTGTATCACCAATTGATAGAATTTTGGAAGAGGTAAAACAGGATTAGAAGTACAGTAAACTGAAGTGAGCCTCATGCAGATGTTGCATTGCTGTACTTAAGGATCTATTAACTATGCTGAGAGCTGAATGGTGTACATGTTAAATTGTGCATAACCAAGCAAATGTTTAGAGCAAAAAATTATATTTCCACAAGTGGTCATACTACTGATAAGTTACAGTTGACTAGTTTTCTGTTTTGTTACCACTCTTCATGCAAGGGCAGAGATCACATTAACATTACGTCTAGGTGGCAAAATTTTCCATGTGTGAAAAGTGCACATTTGACATTTGTAATGCAAAGAGATGACACATCTGTTACCACGCTGGAAAGAGTTTTTGTACTAGCATCCACAATGGAATTTAGACTTCAGAAATATAACAACATATAAATAGCATAAAACTTGCTATATTAAATTCTGAACATTAATATGTTAATTAAAAATAATTCATTTAAACTCTTGCTTCCCTCCATATATTGTCTGTGCTGAGTTGTTTGGGATTTACATGGAGAAAGTGCACCAATTTCTTATTGATATTTTAAATATTAAGTCTATTATTTTTCTGGGAAATAAAAGGAACTTTTTATAAGGGCGGTCCAGTCACAGAAATGATGTGAGTCCATGTGACAAGTCAGTGTATGCAGCAGCTGGTTAGATGGGGAAAGAAACTGAAAACTTAATTGTAAGTTTTAAACATGTGAGTAGTTCCACTGAAGTCACTTGGTCCCAATGGGAGTTTAGTCACGTTTAAAGCTAAGTGCATATGTAAGTGTTTGCGGCGTTAGCTTCTTGAAGCAAGCACCTGTCTTGTACTTGTTCTGTGTAGCATCATGTACTCTTCAGGCATTGTGTAAATAATCGTAGAGTCCCCAGTCTTTAGGGGAATCAAGAGCTTCATGGCAATTATTTTTAAGCCAGCAGGAGTTTCAGTGTGGGAGAGAGAAAAGGTGATAACTATGGGGTCTGAGATTGTCAGCTGGAAAAAAAACACCCAAACCCTAAAGGTATTAAACCTTTTGTGTTTGGCAAATACCAAACAACTCAGCATTCAGTGCAAGGATAGACTAATCTCCTTAAAGTTATTAATATTACTAGTTGTAATAGTATTAGTAATGTTTGATAGACTATGTCAGTGTGTATAATTCCTAATTAAAAGTCTGCTAGTAAACATAATCAACATAGTGCTACTTTACTATTTGCTCATGACTCCAAGATATTTTAAATGGATAATGTCTGTCTGTAAAAATGACTCATTACCTCTAAATCAGTTAGTGTCAGAGAAACATTGGAGTATCAAAAGCCTTTGGAAAACAACATGTTTTTATGCCCTCTGTATCACAATATACAGTGTCTTTAACAAACTAGCTGGTGAAGGGGTCACCGTAGCTTCTGAAGTCACATCATGCTCCTCTCTCCAATTCGTTGCAAGCTATAAAGCTCTTTGGTTATTTCTGTGTGGAAAATATACAAATGTACATCTATTTCCTTTGTAGTCATCTTTCTTCCTCCTGCACTTAAACATTTTCCGATGGTAATTTAGATGAAGTAAACACTGACGTCCCGGAGGCTGCACTTCCTCTATGTTCATCAGTCGATCTATTCAAATACCAAGCCATTCAAGCTATGTTAGGCAGATTCAAGGCAGATATACGCTATGTCTTTGTGACAGGGTGCTAAGCAGAAAACTGCTTAGCCAACCCTCTGTCACTCCAGCTCCAATTAAGGGAGGTGAATTGGAGCTGGGTAGATCATCTGGCCCTGATTGGGGAAGCTGGAACAGCTGCTGCCTCATCAGGCTGGGGCTGGATTAAAGCCCCAGGGGGAAGAAGCCCGGGGGAGGAGCTGGAAAGAGGGAAGCTACAGTAGGGGAAAGGCAGTGAGGGGAAGCAGAGAGCGATAGCTTGCCCCCTCTCTTCTGCTGGTGGACTGTAAGGAGGGGACTATGTGTATGGTGGAAAGGTGGTAGGAGCAAAGCCTGTAAATAAAAGCACCAGGTGAGCACTGCACCAAGGTCTCTGTGTGACTTTCTCAGCCCAGCGGGGGCAGGAGCCAGGAGGGCCCTGCGGGAACGCCATTACACTCCTTAATGTTTTGACTGTTCTGTTCTCAAGGAGCGTGATTTTCTTCTCGTTTGCACTTTGTGTAGCTATCTGTGCCTGTAAAAAGGGAGTATAAAGTGCTATCATTTGGATGTGGTAGTGTTTGAGACCCACTGTGCACAACCCAAGGTGCCAAGTACTGGGGATCAAGCTTGAGTCTATTTTATATATTTGTAAGGGACAGGAATTGAACTCTTTCAAGCAGTTACACTATCTCCATTTTTCGAAGTAATTTATAATAACTTGTAAGTTTCAGGATGGACAAAATCTCCACTAGTTTGTTCATATGGCACACTAAAAAAATACTTACAGTGGTTGGTAAAAGATGAGTGACCTGTAACTGTTTTTAATATGTCTCAGAAAAATCTTTGGCACTGCAACTGAAATGTTCACATACACCAGGGGTGGACAAACTTTTTGGCCCGAGGGCCACATCTGGGTATGGAAATTGTATGGCGGGCCATGAATGCTCATGAAATTGGGGATTGGGATGCGGGAGGGGCTGAGGGCTCCGGCTGGGGGTGCAGGCTGTGGGGTGGAGCCAGAAATGAGGCGTTCAGGGTGCAGGAGGGGGCTCTGGGATGGGGTAGGGAGTTGGAGTGCGGAGGGGGGTGAGGGCTCTGGCTGGGGGTACAGGCTCTGGGGTGGGACTGGGGATGAGGGGTTGGGGGTGCAGGAGGGTTCTCCGGGCTGGGACCAAGGGGTTCAGAGGGTGGGAGGGGAATCGGGGTAGGGAGTTGGGGTGCAGGCTCCAGACGGTGCTCACCTCAAGCAGCTCCCGGAAGCAACGGCATGTCCCCGCTCCAGCTCCTATGTGGAGGCACAGCCAGGCTGCTCCGCACACTGCCCCATCCGCAGGCACTGCTCGCAGCTCCCATTGGTCATGGTTCCTGGCCAATGGAAGCTGCGGAGCCCCTTGGCCGACCCTATGCATAGGAGCCAGAGGGGGGATATGCTGCTGCTTCTGGGAGCTGTGTGGAGCGGGGCAAGCTCCCGGCTGGAGTCCTGGAAAAGGGCAAGCCCCGGACCCCGCTCCCCGGCAGGAGCTCGAAGGCTGAATGTCTGAAGGGCCGGATGTAGTTTGCCCACCTCTGACATACACTATAACCAAGCTGCTGTGCAGGAGCTGGTATCAGCTGAGTGTACAATCATTAGGCTCGGAAGGATTTGATTTTTATCCGTAAATGTCGATTTCACTATACACACACACACACAAGCTGATGAAAAAGATATTTCCATTGATAATAATCAAAATATATGGATAGGCAAAGTTTAAAAAAAAAACAAGTTAGAGTCCCACCTTAATGTGTATAAAATGTACTGTATATAATTATTGATACATAAAGCATGTATTTACAACTATTCTAAAATAGCCAGCTCAGGCATTAACCAAGCTGGTACTGAAGATAATTATGTGGCATTCATAAAGCTTTAACTTTTTGAATCTGAATGTTTACAGTAATTAGAAATTTGTCTGACCCCTCCCTCCCACATTTTTCTGAAAATGTAAATGGATAAAAATCTAAAAAAACTACTTTAAATAAATAAAGAATTCTACCAAGTTTAATAAAAGAATTCTACCAAACTTAATAATCATTTACTTTCATTGTTCCTACTGTTGCTAGTAGAACTGAAGACCTCTTCAGGACAAAACAGAAATAGTGGAGTGTTTCACCCCAAAGTGACTCTAATTGTCAGGTATGCACAGTATCAGTAGCACAATGCAACACACTGTGTTGGCAACAGATGGAAGGAGCCCTGGGGTGGCTGTCACTCAGAGCCTGAATGGCCCATGCATCAATGATGTAGTCAACTTGGCATATTGTAGGATGAAAAAAAAATCCATATAATTCATGCACAGGGGGTGGGACATGGGGAGAGATGGGGTGGGAAGAGGAAAAGCAGAACCTCTGTACGTATGATCCAATAACTATCTTGTTGGTGCAGGGTACAATGGCTCAGTATAGATGATTGGACACATTTTGCTGCTGTATTAAAAAGGTGTTGTGTGTGCTCCCAGCCTACCATAGAACAATACCATTTTCAGCATATCAACCAGCTGACAGCTTGATTGTACCCTACTGCTTCTAGTCCCTTATCCTTCCACTGGTCTTCCTTGCTTACCAGTCCTTGCAGCAGACCCCAGTTCTCTCTGGTAATGGGCTTCTCATAATGATCCAAACTTTGTGGATCTATGGACTTCCCTCCTGGCCTGGATCTATAGTTCTTTACTTAGTCCATTCCTGCTGTTCCATAGCTAGCAGGCTGTATCTTTTTGGGATTGGACTGTGCCAACAAAAGCAATAGGCAGATTCTTCCTAATCCTCTCTTGTGCTCTAGTATGAATCCAACTTTGCTGCAGTGGGGATGGTTGTGCTGTAGCAGAAATTAGCTTCCTGTGATCTCTCCTTCACCCCACTCATCCACACAGCACAAAGCATAATTCAACCCTTAGTTTTTTGCATATTCATGTTTCTTCAGTACTTCCTATAGATAAAAACACAACGTCATTTCGTGAAGCATCTTCCACACAAAATATGGGCCTGATCCTGCTAACCCAAACCTGACATAATTGGAGCTATGAGTACAAGGTGTGAAAACTTTGGGCCTCCATTTCAAATGGCTTAGGAAATTTAAGCAATATAATTACATTGTTAATTAATAAATAACAGCAGATGGAGATACTGAGGAAATACGAAGTCGGAAGAAAGACATATTGTAGGTTAGATTTGTAAAGTAGAGAGTCAATGAGACCTTCTCAAGGACTCTCAAAATCTTCCTGCATATAAAATAGTCTATTTGATGGCCTGGTCAGTTCTTCTAATACAAGCAAATCATGGTCTTTTAAATGGTGCTTCAGTCGACCCTAGATCTCATGCCATATGCTCCTTGCTGACCTGCAGTATCTTGTACCAGTACATACTGCATGGGGTTTAAATAGCATAAAAATTCCTTACTGCTGACTTCACTCCCATACTTTACAGGATTATTATGTTTTGATAATTCTATTGGCCATTTACCTGAATTCAACATACTCATATATGTAGAACTGTAGAAGTCTCTTCAGAGCTGTCCCATCCCCACCTTTCATACATATTCCAGATGTAATATTTTTATATTTATTTTGAGGGGTCTTTGGTCTGTCTTCACCACTTCATTATTAAATAGGCAGCTAGTCACTTTCAGTCACTGACTTTATTAGGACCCAATCTTGCTCCCAATGAAGTCTGATGCAAAACTCTAATTTACTTAAGGGTTAGGCCCTTAAACAGCACATACTTTATAGTTGTTGCTTATTTAGTCTGCATCGTAGAGGCTTCTTGAACACTTAGGCTGAGATTTGCAAAGTCACCTAAGAGGTTTGGCCACCAGTTCCCACTGAAACAACTCGGAATGAGGCATCCAAATCCCGGGATGTCTCAAAAATTGCAGTCATAATTTTTCACTTGTCTGTGTTCAAATTCCACTTTCTTACTTGTTCTTTCTATTATTGGGTTTCATTAGAATGAAATGTTTGTTTGCCTGAAGAGGGTGTGGGTGGGCACTTCCTCTTTACCTGGAAGTAGTCAACAGAGGAGAGTAGAAAAAGGTTTTAAAAGGCACATATTTTAAAAACAGTCCTATATCTTATTTTGGCCTATCTGTCCTCCAGTTCCATAGAAGTGTGTATAATTGAGTAAAAAAGGAAGACTGGAAAGAACAGCAGCAATCAGCACCTAAGAGGGGAAAATGTTATTTAGGTTACCAGCTCAAGTCTACAGTGGTTGGTTTGCCCCTTCTTGGAAAAACAAAGCAAAACATAAAAGACCCAGCTGCAGATTCTAAAAGTAGTTCTTAGCACCTAAAGGCATTCACGCTTATAAATAATTTAATGCAAAATACTCAAGCAGGTATTTATTTGTTTTAAGGAGGAACCATTTTCTGAAACAGCCTCAGCAGTTACTGGAGTTGAGAGGAGTTGAAGGTTCACATAACAAGGATTGACATAACTGTAGGTTCACACCCAAAATAAACAGAGGGCCAAATTCATCTCTGGAATAATTCCATTAATAATGATGTATTCACTAGGGATAAATGTAGCCCAGAGTCTCTTACTCTCTATACATCTTCGTATACAGTAACCCTCTTGATCCAATATCCAGATTGGTTTGTTTCTTCCTGGAACCAAGTACCCTGCCTTCCTCCGTTTACAGACCTGCTTCCCTGAAGAAGACCAGCTGCCAGTCTTCCTTCCAGGAATAGTAACTTCCTGTGGGTGGAGCAGGTATTATACTTCCCTTCCCTCCAGAAATAACTCTTTCCTGCCTTTGCTGAGGATGAGGTACATACTTCCTGTGACAGTATCCCCACACATAGAAAATGCTATCTTTAAATAACTTTAAACAAATGGATGTTTAATTAAAAAAAGAAGTAAGCACATTTTAAAGTAAAAGTAATAATCCCCCTCAAGCAGTTTATATCAAATGCTTTCGCTTCTCTCGTAGCTGAATGCACTCACACTGTAACAAATAGTCAGATATAGAGAGATTCAGTGATAAGTGTTTTGTGCTTGTGCTGCTCACAATTACCTGTGAACACCATTTGGGGCAGCTTTGGGATTGTTCTGGACAAAACATATTGTTCATCTGTAGAGTGCCAAGAAATTTCTTGCACCACAGGAAAGATGAGAGAATCTGGCAAACATGGAGGAACATGATCAAATCACTGACAAGTAAAGACAAGTGTGAATTAACCTGGAGTCTGCATTTTCTTCTGCAAACTCATTTATGTGATCCACAGCATTAAAACATGCTGTGACTATTTTTTATAGTACAGACAACCACAGTTTCTGCAGTGTGAGGGGCTCCATTGTGTCTTATTAGCATGAATAAGACAGGCATGAATGTGGGTGGTGTGGAGCAGTAACATGCCCGAGTAATAGGAGATAGTCTGTCTGTGGCATATCCTGGCAGGCATTGAGTGTGTGCTGCTGCCATCCACCTTTTTAAGAGTGGCCACCAAGACAGTTCTTTGAACATATACATGAAGTTACATGAGGGATGTACTTGGTCCACTGTGTCTAGTTAAATAATACATGGGTTGATCTTTCAAGGCATTCAACAAGTGCTGAGCACGCTCAACTGCCCATGAAGTTAATGGGCTCTCAGCACCTCCTAGCAGAAGATCAGTAGGTCCTGAACCCAGGCATGCTGGCTTTCAGGCTGCTGCTGCATCCAGAACACCATTGTGGCTCTACTAGTGACTGGAGAATTGGGAGTCCTAAAGCTTTACACTCCACTAAAGCTACTGCCCTCAGAGACATGACTGGAAGATCTACAGAGTCTCTGATTGGGCCAGGTGTGCTATTTAAGCCAGAAAGAGACACAGGAAGTTGTCTATCCAGCAAGGTGGATTCTGGCTTGATGGTGCTAAGGACTGTGCCAGCTGCTGCCTGACTCCCAGCCTTGTCCACAGTTCCTGACTTTGATCCTGCCCTATTCCTGGCTTCTGCCCTCAGTCTTGTTCTGGTCCTGAACCCTGTCACTCTAGTTTCTGACAACTCTGGCTCAGACCCTAGATTATGGCTCTTTGGCCTCTGACTCAGCGCTGACCATTAGCTTTGACTCCTGTTTCCTGTCTGACCCCAGGTCTGACTTTCAGCAGTGACCACCTGACTCTGGACCTGCCCATGGACCTCTGGTTCCTGAATATTGTACTGACCACCAATCCAGAATGACTAGGGTCACTGGCACCTATCTTCCACAAACCCTCACAGTCAGCTCTTTGCAGCATCAGGCACCCAGCAGTTAACAGGGAAGATTGTTAATGTGATGTGGTTGAAATAATGGTCTCCAGGGCTTCCAAAGCCAGGAAAAGCATAGCCTGTATCACTTTTTTTTTTTTTTTTGCCAGAAGCTGGGAATGGGCAAGAGAGGATGGATCTCTTGATGATTATCTGTTCTGTTCATTCTCTGGGACAGCTGGCACTGGCCACTGTTGGAAGACAGGATACTGGGCTAGATGGACCTTTGGTCTGACCCAGTATGGCCGTTCTTATGTTTTAGTTTTTCAGGATGGCCATGTTTGAGCAGAACTGAAAATTATTATTACATATTTATGAAGCTTGATGAACATTCCTCTAAGGTGGAATAACTTCTCAAGTGAGGACATCTAAAGTAAATGTCCAAGGAAACATGGAGGCTTTGTCTGAGCAGCAAAGATGTTTGCTGCTCTAGCTTATTCTAGGACTGTGGTCTGCACAGCGCTTGCTGGTGATCCAGAGAGCGGGTTGGCCACATGGTGCTGCCTCTTAGCATTAATCCCAGAACCTGATGCTGCACTTGCTTTATATCCAGCAGCAAAGTGGAAAGAAGTTAAGTAGAAAGACTTGACAATCCTCTCCACCTTCATATTGCCGGCAACACTGTCAATAATACACTCCATAAGAGTTTTACTGCCATCTCCCACAGATATCCAAAAGCAACATTTACCCCACCTTCATCAAACTTGTGCTCTAATGGAAAACCTTAAGTGACCTCAGCAGGGTTAAGGCAGAATAACTTCCCAAATGCATAGAATGTGTGATGGTCAGATATACTGACTCAGGACCTATGCGGAGATAAAGTTCTTAGATACCATTAATGACTTCTTCTTGGAGCAGCTAGTTCTGGAATCCACAGGGGAGAGGCAATTCCTGATTTAATGCTAAATAGACCACAGGATCTGGTCCAAGAGGTGAATATGGTTGAATCGCCTGGTAATAACAACCATAATCTAATTAAATTTAATATCCTTGTGGGACATGAGATACCAAAGAAGGCCACCACAGTAGCATTTAACTTCACAAAGGGGAGCTATACAAAAAAAATGAAGAAACTAGTTAAATGGAAATTAAAAGGTACAGTCACAAGAGTGAAATGCCTGTGAGCTGCATGGAAACTTTTTAAAACCACCATAATAGAGGCTCAAATTAAATATATACCCAAATTAAAAAAACATAGTAAGAGGATGACAAGGGAGTGGATGACGGGGAAGGACCATTGGTCTGACCTAGTATGGTCATTCTTATGTTCGTATCTATACAAAAAAAATGAAGAAACTAGTTAAATGGAAATTAAAAGGTACAGTCACAAGAGTGAAATGCCTGTGAGCTGCATGGAAACTTTTTAAAACCACCATAATAGAGGCTCAAATTAAATGTATACCCAAATTAAAAAAACATAGTAAGAGGATGACAAGGGAGTGGATGACGCGGAAGGACCATTGGTCTGACCTAGTATGGTCATTCTTATGTTCGTATCTCTTGATACAATTGACATAAATCCCTTGAGGCAACTGCGAGGGCTCTGCTGCTGTAAGTACATATGGAAAAATCAATGCAGTCCAAATCTGTATTAACTTTTCTATGGCCTCCTCTAAGTACTGGGTAAACTCTCATGAGGGATTCTGGGTCTGGTTGAAAAGGATGTCAAGACTCCAAATATCATATTTTTAAATTCTCATGATTTTTAAGATGAGCTTAGGACTTTGGGGGCCTGACTCATGATTTAAAAAAAAATTTTTGGTGGGGTTGGCAATACTGAAAATGCTAAGGGCCAGCATGGTATTCTAGTGCAGGGGTTCTTGCAACAAATCTTGCTTGTGGCCACGCTGACACTTTTTCCTAAAATTATTTATTTTTCCTAAATTAATAAAGTACTATGCACATATATACATCCAAATCATTGTAATTTATTTATGTAAAAGTTGGGGTTTTTTTTTTTTTGCAGACTCAATAATAGAAATAATGCATAGTTATCTCTATTCTTTACTGGACCTAACAGACTAGAAACACAAATAAGGTGCTTTGAATGTTCTTGTCTTTTTTATTATTGTTTCTTTTGCTTTTTTGGTAAAAGTGGTTGTACAACAATTCTGACAATTAAAAACGCTTTGACATAATAGAGGTCCAAATAATTACATATCTGGGCGGCTTGGGTCTGGGGAGGGGAGCCCAGGGCTCCTCCAGGCAAATGGCAGGGCTCAGGGTCTCAGCTGGTCCTGAGCTCCTCTGGCTGAGGGGTGGGTGGGCGCTCTGGGCTTCAGACAACCTGGGGCTCCTCTGGGCAGGTGTGTGTGTGTGTGGGGGGGGGGCACTCGGGGCTTCAGCCAGCCAGGGCTCCTCCAGCCATGGTGGGGAGGGAGGGACACACACGCTTGGGGCTTCGCCGGGCGGGGGGCTTGTGGCTCCAGTTGCGGGGGGGAGGGCAGAGGGGTCTCGGGGCTCCGGCTGCTGGGGGTAGGGGTGGGTGGAAGGGGTGGAGTCAGGGGCTAGCCTCCCCAAAGGGGGGCTCCACCTGCTACCCATGTGCCCACCGCTCACCTCCTGCATCCGTCCTCAGTCCCCCATCCGCCGCTCGCCTCCTCACCCCCCTGCCACCGCGAGAACTGCTCACTGGTGGCTCACTGCTCACCTCCTTACTGCTCACCGCCCGCTTGCAGCCGGACGTCCCCTGCCTGCCTCCTCACCCTGCTGCTGGCTTGTCTCCTTACTCCTTGCCAGGCCCCCCGCCACTTGCCTTGCACCTTGCCTCCTCACCCCCTCTGTTGCTTGCCCCCCCCCGCTCGCAGCTGGCCCCCCCCCCGCCTCCTCACCCTGCTGCTGGCTCGCCACTCGTTTCCTTACTCCCTGCCAGGCCCCCCCCCCCACTCACCTTGCTGCTTGCCTCCTCCTGCTCCTGCCCCCCACTGCTTGCCTCCTCATCACCTTAATATTGGTGCATGTAACAAAATTCATATGCTGGGGGTGGGGCCGAGGGGTTTGGAGTGTGGCAGGGGGCTCAGGGCTGGGGCAGCGGGCTGAGGTGCAAGGGTGTGAGAGCTCCGGTTGGGGGTGTGGGCTCTGGGGTGGGGCCAGGGATGAGGGGTTTGGGGTGCAGGAGCGTTGTCCGGGACTATGACAGGGAGAGAGGACTCCCCCCAGCTCTCTCTCCCCGCAGCAGTACCTGGGCTGGGGTGGAGAGGTGCCTCTCCCCGCTGTGGCAACTCCGGGGCTGGGGCTGCAGGATAGGTGCTCCTTTGCCCCAACTGGTTTGGGCTGGGAGAGGGGCGCCCAGGTCAGGCCTAGGACAGCGCTGCCATGACTGTGGTTGGGTCTGGGCCAAAGCAGTATTGGGGCTGGTGGAGGGGCGTCCTGGCCATGGCAGGTTGGGGGCTGGGCTAGGTTGGGGCTGGGGGGAGAGGTTCCCTGAGCACCTGCATGGTGCTAAATAGGCTGCTGCGCGGCCCTGCAGCTTACAGGGAACTTGGAGGGGCTGTTGCTTTCCCCTCCCCCGCCCAGGAAACTGCCTTGGCCACAGGGAAACCCCCTGGTGCCCACATACAGCCATGGTGGCTGCATTTGAGAAACAGTGTTCTAGTGTCAACCAATGCCTGGTGGAGTTCAGGCCCAAATATGTATCCCTCATTCCTCGGGTCTGCAGAGGTTGAGTGCGCTATGAAGATAGCAGTCCATGTTGGGTAATATTATGTTTAAAAGTGTAGCCTAAGCAGAGCCATATTAGACCTTTGTACTGAACCACAATGATCCTTTCAATTTATGCTCTGTTTTCCTGTGTGTTCCAGTGTTCTGCTTACTCTTATCACTGCAACCAGATATTGACCTGGTGGTTTTAAGTTTCTACCCACTGTCAGCCAAGCACATTATCCTGATAAGTGTGTTTCACTTGTGACCAATTAGGGTGCATCTTCTTGTTCTGTTCTCCTGCCTGATTATCATTATTTTACATAACCTCTTTTTACCCCACAGACTCGTTTGTCCAGCTTCTTTTAAGTCCAGTGTTGTCCTCCCTCTATATAAAAAAGATGGAGAGTTATTGATCCATTGCAGTTACTACTATAAGGAAATGTAAATGTTAAGATAAAATAATCTCCTTAAAATATCAGCTGCTAACAGGACTTTTGTTTCTCAAGTTCAATATTATTTTAAATCTTTCTAAAATAATTCATCCAGATAACTAAATATGGGTTACATCTTAAAGCCCTTGCCAGGCAAACTCCCATATGAGTCAGTATAAAAATGGATAAGGATGTAGGCAAATAAGCAGGAAAAACACAAAGGGTGAAATCCTGGCCCCATTGAAGTCAATGGCAAAACTCCCATTAACTTTAATGGAGCCAGGATTTCACACATAAAGACCAAACGCTGCATTTCTAAATCAAGCTAACTTGAAGTGAGTTCAGTGGAACTTGATTAAGGACCATAGAATTTGTTTTGTGGGAAGGGCTGGAGAGGAAAGCAATAGTAATAAACTCTGTACAGCACTCAGTACATCACACACAACAGAAAACGTAACTAATGATAACAGGTGAGTTTTAGTAGATATGCACAGCAGCAATATTATTAAACACAGATTATTAGAACAGTTGTGCAGTTAGAATGGCTATCATGGGGGAGGGAGAGAGTAGGGTGTTTTCATTAATTATTCATTAGTTGGAAGATCTATATTCTGCCTCAGACTGACTGACATTTTCACCATCTGCTAGAAACCTCAGTTTCATGTGAACAAATCGTAAAACACTTTCTCAGATGATAAAGGCTCATATTTTTGTAATGCTTTGCCCTTTCAGAGTAATTGCTATTCAGTTCTTCCAGGCTGTAAATAAGGTTGATTTGTTTTCTTTAAGGTTTCCAGTGTAAATATACAGGAAAGTGTTACAAAGACCAGATCACTGTAATTCCTACATATTTGGATGTGCTTGACTGGCATCCTGTTAGGGATACAGTACACTTGTTTTTCTAAATTGTAATAGGGGTCATTCTGAGGCCTTGATCCTGCACACCCTTATGCATTTATTTAGAAGTATTCCTCTGAGTGAATCCCAAATGTGGGACTGGGACCCTCATTTTAAAAGGACACAGTGGTCAGATTCATTCCTAGTATAACTCTAGTGAAATAAAGTCTTCACTGGGAATTAATTTGTCTCAAGAGTGTTTAATTATCTCTGAAAGACACTTATTAAATACAGGTGCACTGCTGCAAATGAGTATAATGCAATTACATGGTTGAGAAAATGGCCATGCACTTGCCCTTTCTTTGAGGGTGCCATTTAAATACATAAAAAATGCTGTGTTGGCCACTGGGGGAGTTGATGAGGACTGTGGGGAAATGCCATGGGCCAAGGCACACTAATAGGGATTGTGAGAAAACTTACACAGCCGCTGCCCTTGCTCAGCCTATTCTGAGAAGACTTCAGGTTCCAGGGCTGGGTCAGCACCTTTCAGAGGCATTGAAATTTCTACACATGCTTTAAAGAACAAAATAGTCCCTATATCACAATCAAATCACAACAGATGGACAAATTCTGCCAGCCTTTTTTACCCCTGCTATTTTTTGAATGTTGGCTGGTGAAAAATATGGCATCCAAAAGGGCAATAGGGCTTAGCAGTAGGCTAATCCTACATCACTCTGCATATCATTCCACAGCTTGCAGCAAAGACAGGGGAAAGAGACCATCTTCAAAGTGCAATCCTGTTCATGGAAAAGCACAATCTGGGGCTGACATCGGCCAGGCTCACTGCCTAAATTATCATGATGGCTGGCTCATATTCAAGAACTGCCTGAGGAACAGTTTGGAAGTACACATTACTCCGCTTTGCATAGAGGATTACATCCAGCTTTCAGGAAATCTAGCACTGAGTGTTGTGGTTGCCAATAACATAATAGGCAAGATCCTGTAGTCTTTATTCTGTTAAAATTTTCACTGGCTGTAATGGGAATTTTCCTGAGAAAAGAGTGCAGGCTTGGTCCCACCATTTAACACTGTTTCTACTCTGAAGTGAAACTTGTTTACATAGGTCTGAATTTTTACAGTACATTTGGAATGTTGTAATTTTGGAGAAGATGTAACCAAACTGATCATGGAAACATAAACTCCCCTCTTGCTTTTTCACTGCACAGGAAAGATGAAAATTGAATAATAAATAATGTGCAGCTTGACTCTGTAAAAAGGGCATTATGGGAGTCCATTTTTAAATTTGTCTCTTTTTATGATTTCCAGGATGAACTAGCTGAATTTACAAGAAAGAAAATGTTTGCATCTAATTTGAAAAGTGAGGCTGAGTTCTGAAATTCAGCCTGTGTTTTTTCTGGCTCATGTACCATCACCAACCATCAAGATTCTGCAGGCCACATTCTGCTCTCCTTTACACCTATTGCAAATCCACTGGGCCTGGGTTTCCACTACTGTGAACCTACAAAAGGCATTTACATCAGTGCAAAGTGCAGGTAAAATGCTCCAAAATCACAATCATCTTGAATTTTAATGTTAATAAATAATCTTTTCCCTAGAGTTTTTCAGTGGTAATGACAGCAAGGTCATCCATGCAATCTTACAAGGTCCATCCATGTCTTTTCCTTTCACCATTCACACACTCCAAAAATACCCTGCATCAGGTACTTTTTGGGAACATGATTAGTAATATAAACAATGCACACTAACATAAGAATTTATTTATCTAGCTCCTGCCTTTTCAAAATATTCCTTTTATAATTCACATTTCTGGGCAATATTCAGTATTTATGATTAGAATAAATACAGAAATGGCTTTTGTGCTGGATTCTGTTTTTTCATAACAAGTTGGCAATTGGATGAACTTGTCAGGATGAGTCAAATTGAGACAATACATTCAGTTTAATTCCCCTAGCCCACAGCAGAACCTCTAACCTAGGTCATACATTACATGAAGCTTTAAACATGCCCTGCTACTACAGCAAACTCCATCGACTCTGTGAGTGTTAACTTACATGCTTCAGCAATTTTATTGTCTTTCAAATGAAAAGCATCTTCAAATGAACCTCTAGGGAACTTTTTAGAGCAATATGGATCCTTGGCTTTACTAACTTCTCACAAAATCCTTTAATAGCAACGCACAACAGATGGACAGCTACCAACATTCATAACTGTATTTGGCATTTTATGACCTATACAATAATGCCAAATATAAATCTCAATATAATAATAAATATATTAAAGTGGCATGTTTCTGTCACTACTTTTAGTGCCATGAAAACAGCAGATCTCAGTTTTGGTATTTGAGTTTATATGGTAGTTCTGAACCCAAATATTTTTTTTACTTCCTGTTTTTTCAATTCCTGATTTTGCATGAATGGTGAAGCCAGTTTTACCACTATATTGACCATCTTCAGAGATGAAGGAAGAACTTTGGATACTGGCACATTCGGGTGGTCCTAGGGCTAGGAGATAAAAAATTATGCCTGTCTTTATCACTGATTTCCTATATGATTGGAGGTAAGTCACTGATAGCCAACTTTTCAAAAGTGGCCTCCAATTTGGGGTGCCCCAATTTTTGGGTGCCCAACTTTAGAGCGCTAGAGTCTGGTTTTCACAGGTGATGAGCACCCACAGCTGCAGTTTACTTCAACTGGACTTGTGGGTGCTCAGCAACAAAATCAGACCTCAGGGTAGACCATGACCCCGCTGAAATGAATGGAAATTTTGCCATTGACTTCAGTGGAGCCAGGAGTTCACCCTGGAGTCTAACATTGGGTGCCCAGAAATAAAGGCAACCAAAATTAAGAGACCAGTTTTGAAAATTTGTGTCTTAATCTTTCTGTGTCTCAGTTTCCTCATCTGCAAAATAGGAATAATAATACATATGTCCCAGGGGTGGTATTGTTAGTTATTACAATCTTGGCACACTGAGTGAAAACTAGTCCCCTCCTGCTAGCTAAAACCATGACAAACCATCTTTGTTAGAACACCCTCCCCCTCTCTCTGAGGGTGTTTTACTCTCCAAGGCAGCGGTTCCCAAACTTTTTACCTGCATGATCCCATTTTCAGACTTACTGCTTCCCACAATCACAAATAGCATGGAGGATGCCACTTTGTAGAGAAAAATGGTGTTCTTTGCACAGAAGATTGCAACCCCATCTGCAGATGGTGCGATTCTATTTGGGGCACCGCTGCTCGATGAGTACTTTGCCATGCTTCCTTCAGTCCTTGCAGATGCTGCATGTGGTTATCTCACAAAAGTATCTTAAGACTCTTGAGATTGATAGTGTTGATAGAGAAGGAAAAATCATGGAGCAGGTCCTCAAGGAAACCCTTTTGAAGCACTTGGAGGAGAGGAAGGTGGTCAGGAACAGTTAACATGGATTCACCAAGCGCAAGTCATGCCTGACCAACCTGATTGCTTTCTATGATGAGATAACTGGCTCTGTGGATATGGGAAAAGCAGTGGATGTGATATATCCTGACTTTAGCAAAGCTTTTGATAAGGTCTCCCACAGTACTCTTGCCAGCAAGTAAAAAAAAAGTATGGATTAGATGAATGGACTGTAAGGTGGGTAGAAAGCTGGCTAGATTGTCAGGCTCAATGGTTAGTGATCAATGGCTCAATGTCTAGTTGGCAGCCGGTATCAAGGGGTTGGTCCAGGGGCCAGTTTTGTTCAACATCTTTATTAATGATCTGGAAGATGGGATAGATTGCACCCTCAGCAAGTTCGTGGATGACACTAAGATGGGGGAAGAGGTAGATATGCTGGAGAGTAGAAATAGGGTTCAGAGTGACCTAGACAAATTGGAGGATTGGGCCAAAAGAAATCTGATGAGGTCCTGCACTTAGGATGGAAGAATCCCATGTACTGCTATAGGCTTGGGACTAACTGGCTAAGTGGCAGTTCTGCAGAAAAGGACCTGGGGATTACAGTGGACGAGAAGCTGGATATGAGTCAACAGTGTGCCCTTGTTGCCAAGAAGGCTAATGGCATATTGGGCTGCATTAGCAGGAGCATTCCCAGCAGATTGAGGGAAGTGATTATTCCCCTCTATTTGGCACTGGTGAAGCCACATCTGGAGTACTGCATCCAATTTTGGGCTCCCCACTACGGAAAGGATGTGGACAAATTGGAGAGAGTCCAGCGGAGGGCAACAAAAATGATCAGGGGGCTGGAGCACATGACTCATGAGGAGAGGCTGAGGGAACTGGGATTGTTTAGTCTGTAGAAGAGAAGAGTGAGCAGGGATATGATAGCTGCTTTCAGCTACCTGAAGGGGGGTTCCAAAGAGGATGGAGCTTGGCTGTTCTCAGTGGTGGCAGATGACAGAACAAGAAGCAATGGTCTCAAGTTGCCGTGGGGGAGGTCTAGGTTCAATATTAGGAAACGCTATTTCACTCTGAGGGTGGTGAAGCACTGGAATGGGTTACCTAGGGAGGTGGTGGAATCGCCATCCTTCGAGGTTTTTAAGGCCTGGCTTGCCAAAGCCCTAGCTGGGATGATTTAGTTGGTGTTGGTCCTGCTTTGAGCAAGGGGTTGGATTAGATGACCTCCTGAGGTCTCTTCCAACCCTACTCTTCTATGATTCTAAGGCGAGAACGTTAGGAAGAAATAGGGAGAAAAGTCAGTTGCCTAAAGGCAGGGGTGGGTTGGAATTTCCCCTCACCAACATCAACTCTTACAAATGCCTGCAGTTACGTATTATAATGTGCTATATTAGAGATGGGCCTGATCCATCTCCCACTGAAGTCGGTGAGAGTTGATTTGGACCTGATAGGCATAGGTGATGTCAGGACATTGTTTGCTGTTTCATATCACTTGGATTCTTAGCACGTAACTGTAAAAACAAAACATCCCTGATCCCTAATACAAAGCACCAGCCCATTTTGATGGTGTTCTGGTAAAGATGCAGGTTTTCTAAAATGCTAAATCTTGAAATATTCCCTTCTCCATTCTGCCCTCAGGTGTCCTTCCCAATTTGTAGTTGCCATGTCTGCATATTTACAGCAAAAATCAAGGTGAGCTTAATTATTGTAAATTATGATTCTTCCTTGTGTTAACTTCAACCAAACACCTCACCCCATATCACCATACATCCTCCTTTGGTTTGCCAGATCTTGGAATAGTTAAACTGCTGGAATACTACAAAGCTGATCTCTTTTTCTCGACAGCTAAGAATACAGGGTGAAATCCTGCCCACTGAAGTCCATGACAAAATTCCCACTGACTTCAATGGGATCAGGATGTCTTTCATGGTGAATGGAGAGTTCGTCTGATTGTTTTGTGTTTATTATATGGTGGACAATTATTTGAGTTTTGGATAGTCTATTTTATTTTACTGGTAACTGGTTTACTGACATATTTCAGTGAAGTGTAGATAAACTACAGTATTTTCCCAGTTTGCTATTTTAAATGTCCCATATGGTGAAGCTTCCACCACTTTCTTTACAGAGAGTATTCCACAGCTTATTACATCTGATTGTCAAGAAGTATTTCCATATATTTAGCCTATACTATGCTAAATTTCATTCCATTACTATTTGGGTCCGTTTGCATCATTTATCTGCCCTCCACAGCATCTGCAACTCCTCTGAATTTAGGATCACCTGGACATTTAATTAGCATGCTATCTTCCAGGTCATTATTGAAGAGAGGACCCAATATTGATCCATATAATACACAACTGTACATGTCTTCCCAGCTTGATACATTGCTGTTTATTCTTGTCCTTTTGTTTATAGACATTGTTAGCTTTCAGGCTATGTGATTGCGCTCCTCTCCAAGCCTACTTGAATTAATGTTTCATGTAAGTTTTCATGAGCTATACTTTCAAATGCTTTACTAAAATACAAATAGGTTACCCCCAGGCATTCCTTTTGTCAACACTTATCGTAACCCTATATTTTAAAAAATGCTATCTAGTTTGTATGGCAAAACATATTCTCCATAATCTCGTTAACATTTATTAATAACTAAGGTTAAGATTCTATTATGGGTTATTTTTAGTCAAAGTCAGGGACAGGTTGCGGGTAATAAACAAAAATTAATGGAACCCCACAACCTGTCCCTGACTTTGTCTAAAAATACCCTGGGGGGGAGGACAAACAGAGTGCTGCTGGGTACTTGCAGCTCCTCCAGCCCCGCTGCTGCTCTGGTGGCAGGGGCTGACCTCTGCTGCTCCAGCCACAGAGGCACTGACCCAATCCCGGCCACTGCTCTGGCGACCCCAGGGCTGACCACTGGCCAGCTGTTCTAGCAGCCCAGAGGCTGCTCCTCCTCCTCTGGCGGCACCAGGGTTGACTGCTGGCTGCTGCTTCAGCCACGCTGCTGCTCCTGTAGCAGGGTCTGACCACTGCTGCTCCAACCCCAGGGGTGCTGACCCAAACCCAGCTGCTGCTTCAGCACTGGGGCTGCTGCTCCAGCGGCCCCAGGTCTGACAGCTGCTCCAGCCTGCCCCAGAAGAAGTCACAGAGGTCCTGGAAAGTCACAGAATCTGTGACTTCTGTGACAGAATCATATTCTTATTAATAACAAATGTAAGGTATACATTCTAAGTGGATATTAAGGATCATCAAATCTAACTGAGAAACACTGGCCAACAACTTGGATATAGCCAGACCTATCTGAGAGGCACTAACCCTTGATCACATTCATTTTCAGTGGTAGAGAGAGGGCAGACTGGAAAATTCTAGTCAATGGTCTCTTAATCTCATTTATTTTCACTGGGATGTAAGCAGGCTGCTTAAGAAAAGTTGGACAGGGGCCACATGCCTACTATTCCCATTCAATTGAAAAGAGGCAGAGTCAATGAGAAAGTTTGGCCAGCAGCCACATTTTCCCAATGGACTTTCAAATGGGAGACAGATAAAAATGAATGATGATAGGCACTGAAAGCATACTCTCATTCACTTTCACACTCTGTGTAGATGAATTCCCTATCACTGTAATCAAGTGGACCTGAGACATGCTGAGCAGTAGCTCAGTAGCTGCTTCAGTCTAGACACAGGCCTTTATTACCTATAAATAATGATGTCAGGCCTTCACCTCTAGTGTGCAGCAGCTTCTCACCTATGTTAATCAAAAACACACTCAAGAAACTGCCAAACTCAGAAAGCAGACAAGCCTTTAAGCTTCAAAACATTGACAAGTTTGTCAGCCAACAGGGCCTCTCTTCCACTTCAGAATGATGGGAATTTACTGCTGCGGGGAAGGATTAAAATGATCTGTGTTTGTTTATTAATATAGCAACCAAAAGTGTGTCAGGTGTTTCCTATAGACATATAGGATGACAAGTCCGTGTCTGGAAAAATACATGGTGGATAGGCTGAGCTGCAAACACAAGTGTAGTGCTTGCTACTGTCCCAATCACTTCAGTAGGACTGCTTACTGTAGTAAGTGCTATGCTAGGTAGTACAGTCCTCATTCTACAAGAAGCTCTGTGTAGGTGGAGCACTATTGATTTCAGGGAGCTCTGGCTAAGTGCTGGGGCTCTTCTGTGCAGAGCTCATTGCAGTAGTGCCTAGACAGATGACAACATAAAGACAGGAAAAGGAAGTGGGGAGAGGTGCTTTTTGGGAAAGGAACCATCATGTTGCTCTGTGTTTGTACAACACCTAAGACAGTAGGGTCCTGGTCCAGGATTGGGGCTCAGGTACTAGTGCAATACAAGTAATTAATGCACCATGAGTCTTTTTAAAAAAATTGGAGTATAACTAAGGTGTTAATTTTAAATTTGATGAGAGGGAAACATCCAAGAAAATTTCCAAAATCACTTGTACAAAAACAAAAGGAAAAGGAGTACTTGTGGCACCTTAGAGACTAACCAATTTATTTGAGCATGAGCTTTCGTGAGTTACAGCTCACTTCATCGGAGCTCACGAAAGCTCATGCTCAAATTGGTTAGTCTCTAAGGTGCCACAAATACTCCTTTTCTTTTTGCGAATACAGACTAACACGGCTGTTACTCTGAAACTTGTACAAAAACGTGGTTTAACAGAAAAGCCAATGAAAAAATAAAGGAACTCGGAGATTGCCATCGTGGTAGAAAGTAGCACAGGGTAGAACTAACGAAATTTCACTGAAAACTCCAGTGAATAAGAGAAGCAGGAGACTATTTGAAGGCTATTTTCAGTGACATTTCAATGTGTAATTCTTTCTTAAATGTAACATTCTTCTTTCTTTTCTTTTGCAGCTGCTGTCCAGGTTTTTTAAAGCAAGACTGTAATGTAGGGGTATTAATGGTTTTGTTACAGGAATCTGAAGCTAAAAATACCATAGGTGAATAAGTTAATTAAGTGTTAATAAGAACTATGAGAAATATTCACACTGAACCTTAAAACCCATTCAAATTGAGCTTCCTGCTACAGTGAAGCTTTGAACCAAGGACTGAAAGACCCATCCCAGCTGTGGATGTACCCCAGAGACTTGATTTGAACCTGCAGGTTATTCCATCACTGCTACAAGCCTGAACCAAGAACTTTGCCATTACTGTATGTAATTGATTCCATTTAACCAATCCTAAGCTCTCATCTATATCTTTTTCCTTTTATGAATAAACCTTTGGCAACAGTGTGATTTGTGGGTAAGATCTGATTTGTATATTGACCTGCGACTGGGGATTGAAAGAACCTTTTTTCTTTTACTGGGGTATTGGTTTTCATAACCATTTGTCCCCATAACGAGTGGCACTGGTGGTGATACTGGGCAACTGGAGTGTCTAAGGGAATTGCTTGTGTGACTTGTGGATAGCCAGTGGGGTAAAACCAAAGTCCTCTCTGTCTGGTTGGTTTGGTTTGCCTTGGTGTGCATAGAAACCCTAGCCTTGGGCTGTAACTGCCCTGCTTTAAGCAATTTGTCCTGAACTGACACTTTCAGTTGGGCCCACCAGAACCAGCATTATACAGTGGCGTGTTTCAGGTATGTGAACCTTAATCTGTGCTTGTGAAAGAGTGGAGGATGTGGACTGAGAAGATTTGAAAGTGGCCTGCCTTGCTCCTCAGATTATCTGAGACCTCCCTCCATAAAGACATCTTTGGTGAGAGAAGGGATTTCTGGGGCATGGGAGAGGGAGAGGATGGTGGATGTTCCATTGAAGGATAGAGTTAGCCAGACTCAATCTCCAAACAAGTCTTCAGCAATTGGCTCACTTGAGAACCAAATTACAGACTTCAGTTTTTGAGTCCTTCACTTAAAAATGTGTTGCTTAACAAGAAAAATAAAAAGAAAAGGAGTACTTGTAGCACCTTAGAGACTAACCAATTTATTTGAGCATGAGCTTTCGTGAGCTACAGCTCACTTCATCAGATGTATACCGTGGAAACTGCAGCAGACTTTATATACACACAGAGATCACGAAACAATACCTCCTCCCACCCCACTGTCCTGCTGGTAATAGCTTATCTAAAGTGATCATCAGGTGGGCCATTTCCAGCACAAATCTAGGTTTTCTCACCCTCCACCCCCCCACACAAATTCACTCTCCTGCTGGTGCTAGCCCATCCAAAGTGACAACTCTTTACATAATCAAGTCGGGCTATTTCCTGCATAAATCCAGGTTTTCTCACATTCCCCCCACCCCCATACACACACAAACTCACTCTCCTGCTAGTAATAGCTATTACCAGTGTGTATGGGGGTGGGGGGAATGTGAGAAAACCTGGATTTATGCAGGAAATAGCCCGACTTGATTATGTAAAGAGTTGTCACTTTGGATGGGCTAGCACCAGCAGGAGAGTGAATTTGTGTGGGGGGGTGGAGGGTGAGAAAACCTAGATTTGTGCTGGAAATGGCCCACCTGATGATCACTTTAGATAAGCTATTACCAGCAGGACAGTGGGGTGGGAGGAGGTATTGTTTCGTGATCTCTGTGTGTATATAAAGTCTGCTGCAGTTTCCACGGTATACATCTGATGAAGTGAGCTGTAGCTCACGAAAGCTCATGCTCAAATAAATTGGTTAGTCTCTAAGGTGCTACAAGTACTCCTTTTCTTTTTGCGAATACAGACTAACACGGCTGTTACTCTGAAACCTGTCAAGAAAAATAAAATATTTTTAACAGTTAGGACATAATGAAGATATTCTCACATAGCTCTTGATATAGAGCAGATTTGGGAATATTGGAAAATTTGAACACCTACAAATGAGCTGTTGTGGACAATTTGCAAAGTCAGGGAGAATTGGAAAAGTATTGGAAAATAGGAGGAAAGTAAATGTTGTGCAAATCTGCACAAAAGAAAAGAAGAATGATCCTGACAGTCTCTGTAACCTTTCTCTAGTAAAATAAAGGAACATATAATGATGTGGGGAAAAGCACCAACAGCCATTCTTATTTTCATTACATTGGTGTAAATCTGAGTAGTTCCACTGAAGTAAATGGATTTACACTGGTGTAACTGGAAACTCTAAATCTGTAAGACCAAATTCTGTTTCCATTTATACTCTGCAACCTCAACATTAGTGAGATTGCAGGGTACAACTGAGACAAAATGAGGGGAATGGAACTATGAACAGCAAATAACATACGCTTATAAAAAAAACAAATAAGGCCAATTAACAATGCCCAGTCTTGCCCAATTATGGTGTTTTTTGATAAATTACAAAGTGATACTTATCAGAGGGGTAGCTGTGTTACTCTGGATCTGTAAAAGCGGCAAAGAGTCCTGTGGCACCTTATAGACTAACAGACGTATTGGAGCATAAGCTTTCGTGGCTGAATACGCACTTCGTCGGATGCATGATACTTAGCAGTCACAGCCCCACTTCTGTCTCGTCGTCCCCGCCCTCCCCGTCCCCCGAGGGGATGTGCAGAGGAAATTGCCTCCAATTCCAGATCAGGCTGCTTGGACAGAGATTGGGGCATGGATCCTATTCCCCTAGGTGCCCATGTAGTTCCTTCTTCAAAGCTAATTTGCTCAGGATCTGTTTAGGTATGCGTATTTGTGTAAAATGTTATTTGAGAGGCAGGAAGTGATACAGTATAGGAATAAAGAAAACACATTTTGGACAACATGGGAGTCTTCATGGAGTAAAGTCAGAACCTTTAACTTTGTAAAACATTCTGAATTTGCAACAGGGATTTCTAAGATATTTGGGATTTAGGTATCATTTAAAGAAAATACTTATTTACTAGTGCAAGGCTTGATTAAACAGCACTAGAATGTTCCTTCGCATAAAAGGATTTGACCCATTCCAGTAATTAGCTTGCAGCTTTTTTAGCTATGCCATTTAGAAATCAGAATATCAGATGACACACACTCATTCACATATATTGTTTGTAAATGCAACCCAACATTTATACTGCAATTATATGTGATGTCTCATTGATTCCGACTGGCTGCAGGTGACATGGGGATGTGTGACTCCTTTCATTTTTTTGGCATCACTGGTACAATTCTTGTCAATTCATTAACAGGAAATAGCTTGTGGGTATAGTCAGAAACTCATTCTCTTATACCATTTTATATTAACTTAATGATAGCAGATAAAAACATCTAAATATAAAACCATGTTTTTTCTGTATTCCTGATCAAACCATTTTCACCCATTCTGATCGGTGATGACATCCAAGTGATCAAAGTGCAGTTTGGTAATTTCATCTCTTTTCCATTTTAAATGGAGGAATTAAGTTTCCTATAATTTTACATAGTTGCAAGCATTCAGATTCTGTGCTAGCACATTATATTACTAGCTCATAGTTTTTTAGTCATTTGTTCAGAAAATAAAATAATTCATACATTGCACTGAATAAATAACTTTACAGTACAGTTATTTACTCTCAGACCCATTGGCCCAATCCTGAAATGCTAACTAAGGGTCTGAGTCTATGCTGAGAAGTACTTAACTATGCAAATACCCCATTGTGTAATAAGGTACTACTCAATACAAGGATAGCAGAATTGGAACTGCAAGCAAGACTCCCAGTGAAGTTACACCTTCCCCACCAATTATTATTTTGAAAAAACATAATAGCACAGTCACACTGTCACAAATCCTTAAAAAAGTATGTTCTGTATTTTTTCAAACAAAAATACTTACTGCTAATTGAAACTTACAAATTGTAAAATTGTATTTCTACTCTGACAAGCTGCTCTGTGAGAATGGCTTCATAAGATTCCACACTCATCAAATCCACATCAAATGTTACATTTACAAGTTGGAAATGTGTCTTTTCTTTCTGCTAGCTCCTGCTTACGCAACCAGGGATCTCAAAGTCAAGCTGGGTTCTTTCTGGGTCATGCATTATTAGACCTTAGTACCTTCTGTAGCACTGACACATTGGGAAGTCCAGTTCCCCTGAATATGGTTGCTCACTAGTTGTGGTACTTCTTCCCATGTGATACTAGCACTTTCAATATCCTCTGCCACTGTCTTCTTCCAGCACTTCCTCACTTTCTTTTTCCTCCCGGGATAGCCAATTCCATATGTGTACATGTCACAACCACATGAGCCTTCTTACTTTGATATTTTCTAACATGTCTTGCTTTCATCTCCCTTACTCTTGCATTTGTTATTTTGTTTTCCATAAAATGTGTAATATCTTCCTCAACTGTCTGTAATGGCCAGCCTCCAATTCCTTTTTGTTAGCCACTGTGATTGGCCATGTCTCTGCTCCGTACAGCAGTGTGCTCAGAACAATCGCATGGTATAATCTGACTTTTAGTTCAATGTGAAGACCTGTTTGACCAGATGTTGTTCATCCTTCTAAAAGTAATGTTTTTCCTAATCTCATATGAGTATCTTTATCACAGCCACCTTCAACGGTCATCATGCTCCCTAGACACCAGAACTCTTCTGCCTTTTTTATTTCTTTTCTATCCACATACACTATTGCATCTGTTCCTACCTTCCCAGTCTTGGTTTTCTCTGCATTTACTTTCTATCAAATGTTTGCTGCTTCCTATTCTACCTCTGATTTAAGGGCAATCATTTAATTCTACATCATATATAGTAAAGCAATATCATCAGCAAAGTCAAGGTCATATAACCCTTTTCCACTAACCTTTTGTTGCCTGCTTCATTACACAGCCTATTGCTAATGCATAGAGGATGGTGATAACACACAGTCATGTCTTCCTCCAGTTGCAATACTGAACAACTCGCTCAGGGCTATATCCAGTCTTACCATGGATCTCCTTATTATGTCAGTATTATGTCTTAAAGTCAATAAAGTTGATTAAGATGAGTATTTGCCAAGCAGTAGCTTTTCTAATGATCTATTGAAGAGTGAATATCTGTTCACAACATGATCTACTTGGATAGAACTCAGCCTGTTCTCGTAATATTCCATACCACTGCCTTCTTCATTCTATTCAGTGTAAAGGTTGCCAATACCTTGCCTGGGAGTGACAGTGGTACAATCTCTCTACAGCTCATGCAGTAACATCACCTTTTCTTGGCAATTCCCTGATTATACCATTTTTCCAGCTCTGTGGCCTTGTTCTTTCATTCATAGTTCATTACACAGTTTTGTTAACTGCTGAATTAGAATTTCACTTTCCATCTTTAGTGCTTGAATTCTGTCAACCCCAGGAGCTTTCCTCTGTTTGAGGCTTTTGATGGCTGCTTTAGTTTCATCAGATGATATTGCTTTCTCTTCTCTTTCCTACTTAGCATTTGCATTTCTGGTCAGCTTAATAGGGAATGGAATTTTTTTTTCATTGTCTGGCTTGATCTTCATCTGTTTTCAACATCTATGCATGACAGTCCCTGATGGGCATCACCTATGATGGTCTGGTTCTTCTTGAGAGGACTTTCACTATTCAGTAGAGCTGCTTGAAGTCTCCCCTTTGTGCTGCTTCTTCTGCCTCTACAGACTTCTCCTGAACCCAGGCATTTCTATCTTCCCTGTATCTCTTCTTTATTTCTTTTGTCTTATTATCTGAATCTTACATCTGTCTCTTGCACTGTTCCTTTTTTGCCTTCAGAGCTTTCTGCTCATCAATCATAGCCCATGTTCCAGATGTAACCCATGGATCTTTCTTCTATCCTCTTTGGAGGCCCACTATTTCCTTTGCTTTCTCAACTACCATCTTCTTCCAGTTTGATGATCTATCTTCTAGATGTTCATGAGCCTGGTCCCATAAAACAACGGAATGGTTGCTGAGTACAATCTGGAATCTGATATACGTTTCTTTGTCCTTGAACTTGTCTATAGCTATAACACACTTTTTGTCTGTCTTCATGATCATTTTGAGTTTACATTGAAACTTGGCCACTAAAAGATAGTGATGTGAGCCAACATTGCTCCTCTTCTGACTCTGACATCACTGAAAGATGATGCTCATCTACACATCTACATCTCTCTGGTTGACAGTCAAATTGTCTGGTGATCTCCTTGTAAGCTTGTGAATCCTCTTGTGCTAAAAGAGACCGCCTCCTATATTTGAGATGTTTGCGCCTCAGAAATTTAAAATCCGTTCACCATCATCAGTTCAGATGCCATCCACTGCTGTTCCTATGATTCTTCCCAACCAATAGAGTTGTTGCTGGTTTCTGCATTGAAGTCACCTATCGTGAACTTGATGTCATGCTTACGCAGGTCATCCAATACTTGCTGCACCTGCACATAGAAAGTGTCCTTTTCACTGTTACCTGCTGCATTTGTTGGTGCATATACTTGGATTACTGTACACTAGACATATTTTGTTTGGGCCTGGCTACTATTATTCTGATGTTCACTGGCTTCCAAGACAGCAAGGTCTTTCCTATAATATTATCTAGCATAATTCCTACACCTCTTTCATGCATTCATCCTTGTGACTATAAGATTGTAGCACCATCCGACACCATCTTGCCACTCCCTGCTCATCTTGTCTCACTGACATCAAGTATGTTCAGATGGTATTTTTAAAAAATTTTTCTTGTAACCTGTGCCAGCTTTCCCCTATTATACAAAGTATGTGCATTCCATGTGCCTACTTTTATTACAGATTTAATCATCAAGCTTTGATGTCTCAAAATCTCAGTCTCCTTTTTTCTTTCACTGAGATCTGTCATACTTGGGTTTTGAGCTCCATCTATATCTACTGTCCTCAAGTTTTGGTTTAACTGAACTATTTCTGTTGCAATAAGATTGTACCTGAGTGGGTTGCAAATCCAGCTGCAAAATCCTCCTTTTATCCGGCCTTGGGAAATAGTGGTAGAGTTAATAAATCATTACCAGTAATAATGACTGAGAGTCAAATGCTGCTGTCAAGTGCACCTGAGCGCCCCACTCTCATCAAATATGTTCTTAATTACACCTGTGCAATCTCACTATCTTCAATGTGATTGCAAAGTTAGCGTTTGACCCTACTTGCTCTTGGGGCTTTGAGGGACATTTACGTTTGTTTTTGGTAGGAGATACAGCCCCACTCAGTTATGCAAAATGGTGAGGTAGCTACAGGCCAGACCCCATCTGATAAACCTGCACTTATTCGTGTAACTCCTATGATGCCAGTGTAACTCCTTGCATAAGTAACCACCACTCCCAAAAGCACTGTATATTTATATAAATGTGAAAAGAATTTTATGATTAGCAAAATAAAGAAGTCTCTTGTTAAGTTACAGCTTTTAAAAACTGTATTGTCAGGAAAAAAACCTATTTTAACTGGTCTATAATTTATTAAAAAGGTTGGGTGAAGTATTCTGACCTCAAGAAGCAACAGGAGTCAAGAGTGCCAGAAAGGACATTTGAAAATTGCAGGTGGCATTGGGTTATCTCATATAATCCTGCTGGTGTTTATAACCAAATTAAGATGCTGGAAGAATTTCTGATCCCTTAGATATTGAAGGAAAAAGATAGAGATGTTTTTTTCATTTTATACTAGTGCTTCTTAAAAAGTTTTGTAGTTACAAAACAAGCATATCATTTTAATTAACAGAAACATACTGTTTGCGTCATCTAGATTGTTGCTTTTGTGAGGAAATAAAAGGTACCTTCTCAGAAATCCAGAGGAAATGATGGCTTTTAAGAAGTAGACCTAGAGGGTACTGTGAACTCTGATGGATATTAGTACTGTTTCCCATCAAAACTTAGTCATAATTCTTGTTTGTTTTATAGTTAAATAAGAATATTTTGGTTGACTGTAACAGTTTAATTTGAATGTTTTATATTCAGATTACCTGTATGTTGGTTGGGAGGTATTACATTAATGTTCATTTTTTCAACAGCATTTAAATTGATCTAATCTGGTTTAGTTGCTGTGTATGATTGACAGCTATGGATGGCCTTCCAGAATAAACTGGTAATTTATATTAAAGTTGAGGATAACATATTTTCTTAGTGTAGAGTAAGAATAATACATGGCTATCAATTTATATCATTTCTGTTTCTTCTTTGAATTTTTATAGTGCAGTCTCTAATCTTAAAAACCCTCAATTTTTTAAAATGAGCAATACTTAAAACTAAGCATATTCAAACACCCTATGTGGCTTTAGTAGTGAAAGTTACAATATGCTATGGGATTTATTAAAGCTTTCTATAGAATTTTTCACATGGCCAATGCATTTCATGAGTGACTCAGATATAAGAAACATATGGCCAAATTATGCCCGGAGTTACATCTGTGCAACCCCAATGACGCCAATGGGGTTGAACAGGTGTAACGAAGGCTGAATTCAGCCTACAATGTTTAATGGTGACACGCAAAGGAAAAAATTGAGTTTGTATCCCTTTCAGGTTCTTTTTGATGTATAAAAGGAGGCCTGAAATATTTCTCTCACTAGCGTCTCTCTTAATACTAAAGTATGTTTTCTGCTTGTATTTTTAAAATGGAAGTACCAGGATTAGCAACTTTGGTTCAGATCCTCAACGACATTAAGGTACCTAACTCTCATTGATTTCTGTGGACATAAGGAGTCTGTTTTTCATGATGGACTCATCAATTCAGAACCCTGAAAGGCCTTAATTAGAGGGGAGAGTGTTTGAATAATTAAAAATAATTAAAAAAGGAGAGCTTTCCTCCCCAAAAGTTTTAAATATTTTGTATAAAAAATTACTTCCCTTCTCAGTTTAATTAGATATTATTCCTTTTGTTTCTGTGTCCTTTTAATCTTACTAGTTCTTCAATCAGCAACAGAGACTTCCAGCGTTGAGAACACCTGAATTTCTAATGTCAGGGAAGCAGGGAGGAAAAAAGCAAGCCTCAATAAACAAACTTCTAGCATTCTTCATTCATTATATAGAAGCAAAAGGCAGAAACCTCACTTCATTTTCCTTGTAGGTCACCTTTAAGCTTTTGGGGCTAAATTCTGTTCTCAAACTACACTGGTTTCAATCGCATTACAGAAATGAAAACAATAGTTATTCTGACTTAACGCTGGCATAACTGACAGCAGAACTGAGTCCTGTCAGTGAGCTCATAGGTGCTGGAACTAGGAGTGCTGTGCTTAAGGTTGCCAACTTTCTAATCGCACAAAAACGAACACCCCTGCCCTGCCCCTTCTCCGAGGCCCTGCTCACTCCAACCCCCCTCCCTTTGTCGCTCTCCCCCACCCTCACTCACTTTCACAGGGCTGGGGCAAGGAATTGGTGTGTGTGGGGGGGTTGGGCTTTGGGCTAGGGGTTTGGGCTCTGGGTGGAGCCAGAAATGAGGGGTTCAGGGTAGGAGAGTGCGCTCCAGGCTGGGGCAGGGGTTGGGATGCAGGGGGGTGAGGACTCTGGCTGGGGGTGTGGGCTCTGGGGTGGGGCCATGGATGAGGGGTTTGGGGTACATGGGGGGCTCTGGGCTGGGGGCAAGGGGTTTGGAGTGCAGGAGGTGGTGCCGGCTCCGGACTCTGGGGTGGGGCTGGAGATGAGGGCTGCGGGCTCCGGGCTGGGGTGCAGGAGAGGGTTTAGGGTGCGGGGTCCCGGCAGCACTTACCATGGCTCCCAGGAAGTGGCCGCCAGGTCCCTGCAGCCCCTAGATGCATGGCTGGTCAGGAAGGCTCTGCACGCTGCCCTCGTGCCTGCAGGTGCCACTCCTACAACTCCCATTGATCATGGTTCCCGGCCCATGGAAGCTGCAAAGCCAGGCCTCTGGGTGGGGGCAGCACATGAAGCCTCCCTTGCTGTCCATGCTTCTAGGGCAGATGTGGGCAAACTACAGGCCACATCCAGCCCGTGGGACCGTCCTGCCTGGCCCCTGAGCTCCTGGCCCAGGAGGCTCGCCCCGACCCCTCCCCCGCTTTTTCCCCTCCTCCGCAGTGACGCTGCCGCGCGGGCAGCAAACCTGCAAGCTCCTGACACTCTGAGTGGCTTGGTAAGGGAGCGGCGGTGGTGCGCGGGGCAGTGGGGGGATTGGGTAAGACGTCCTGGGGCACAGACAGGCAGCAGAGGGCGATTGGATGGGGTGGAGGTTCTGGGGCTGTCTGGGGTCAGGGATCGGGGGGGTTGGATAGGGCGTGGGAGTCCCGGGGGGGGCCTGTCAGAGGGTGGGGGTGTGGATAGGTCAGGGGAGTCAGGGGATGGGGAGCAGGGGGGTTGGATAGGGGGTGGGATCCCAGGGGGGGCAGTTTGGGGCAGGGGGTCTCAGGAGGGGGCAGTCAGGGGACAAGGAGCAGGGGGGTTGGATGAGTCGGGGGTTCTGAGGGGTACAGTCAAGGGGCGGGAAGTGGAAGGGGGCAAATAGGGGGCGGGGGACAAGCTGTTTGGGGGGGCAGAGCCTTCCCTACCTGCCCTCCATACAGTTTCACACCCCAATGTGGCCCTTGGGCCAAAAAGTTTGCCCACCCCGGTGTAGGGGCTGCAGGGCATCTACTTCCAGGAGTCATGCAGAGATAGGGCAGGCAGGGAGCCTGCCTTAGCCCTGGGCCCCCGCTGTGCCATTGACTGGACTATTAACAGCATGGTCGCATAGGCGCCGACTCCATGGGTGCTCTGGGGCTGGAGCAGCCATGGGGAAAAATTAGTGGGTGCTCTGCATCCAGCAGCAGCCAAGCTCCCCTCCCTGTCCCACCTCATCTAACCTCCTCCCCTGAGCATGCCGTGTCCCTGCTCCTCCGCCTACCTCCTAGTGCTTGCCGCTGCCAAACAGCTGTTTGGCTGCATAGCAAGCTCTGGGAGGGAGCAGGGAGGAGCAGGAATGTGGCCTGCTCGGGGAGGAGGCGGGGAAGAGGCGGGGGTGGGGATTTGGGGAAGGAGTCGGAATGGGAGGGGGTGGAGTTGGGTGGAGACTTTGGGGAAGGGGTTGGAATGGGGGCAGGGGCGGAGTCGGGGCTAGAGGCAGGGGTCGAGCACCCACCGGCGTGAGTGTAAGTCGGCGCCTATGCATGGTTGGCAGTACTGACCGGAGCCACGAGGGTCCCTTTTCCACTCGGCGTTCCAGTCAAAAACCGGATGCCTGGCAACCCTAGCTGTGCAGCCGCACTCTCTGGCTTGAAGTGCTTTCCATCATATACAGGATTTACAGTTTGGTTCAGTGGCTCTCAGCACCCCCACTATTAAAATTGTTCCAGCACCCCTGCGAGAGAGAGACTGCTGATCTTAATCAGGACTGCAGGAGCAGGGCCCGATTCAGTACATTTCTGTGGAGTTAAAAGGTGCATGGTAATTTTGAGGACCAACCCTCCATTACTGGTGTACCGCCCCACAGGGCCTGAGCCTACATTCCTGGTGCTGCCCCCCCTCAGCCAAGGCTGAGGGAAGAAGGCTGCTGGGTCCCTGCTGTCCACCAGTTCAGGCTGCTCAATGTGCAGGCTCGTAGAGTTACAGGAAAGTGGGTACATCAGCCCAACCTGATCATAACGAGCCCCCCGCTCTGAAACGGGGCTGGAGGCGCGTTTGTCCTTTTGCCTGGCAGGGGCTTCTAGCTGCAGGAGAAAGCCCTGCCTAGGAAGGCGAGGCCCCGGGGCCACCAGCCCTGCAGGCAGCGCCACAGCACCGGCCCCTCCGCAGAGCGTGCACCACCGGCCCAGGGACAATGCGCGCGCACCTGTCCCGAGCCCATCCTCTCGTCTGCGCAGAGGGGGAGGGGGAAGCTCGCACGCAGCCTCTCCAGCCGCCGCCGCCCGGCAGCTGCTGCCGCTCGCGCTCTGCAAAGGGCCGGGGCGCTCGGAAGAGCCGGAGCGGAGCAGTGCGGCGGCGCGGAGCCCCGAGGGCTTCCCTGCCTCTCTGGGTTTGGGGACCGGGCGCTTGCAGCCCGCAGCATCCTCCCCGCCTGGTGCCCGGCATGGAGCCCTGGAAGCAGTGCGCCCAGTGGCTGATCCACTGCAAGGTGCTGCCGCACAACCACCGAGTGACCTGGCCCACGGCTCAGGTGTTCGACCTGGCGCAGACCCTCCGCGATGGGGTCCTGCTCTGCCAGCTGCTCAACAACCTGCGCAGCCACTCCATCAACCTGAAGGAAATCAACCTCAGGCCCCAGATGTCCCAGGTAAGGGCCCCGCTCCGCAAGGGCTGCTGCTGCCGCCCTCGCCTCGCATCCCCCATTAATCAGCTGCTTAATTTCTTTGTGCAAATGCGGAGATGCGCTAAGTATCCTGCTCGTGTTTTGCTTTCACTTGCGCGGTAGCATTTAACTCTGCAAAGTATTGGAGGGGAGGATGCACGCGAGGTGAAAGATGCTGTAGGGAGTTAAACCCTATTGTATGGAGGGGCACGTGTCCACCCTCCGTGTCCCCTACCGTAGTCACTGCACGCTTTATGAGAAGTACTCAAGCTACTCTGTGTTTACAGTCGTTATTGTGAAGTAAGGAGGTATTGAAATGCCTCTGTTTTTTTTTAAAAAGCAAAAAGTAACCCTCTTAAAACCATACAAGACACAACCCCTCCCCAACATATTTCGGTTTTGTTTTGTTGTCAAATTCTGTCCCGATGAATAGGTCTGCAATTTTAAAAAGAACGGTGTCATGTAGAATGAGGAATCTAGGAAGCTGAATTACCATTGTCTATAATTACAATAGCTAGGGGGAAAAAGATCCCAAGAAGACTAACTTGACATAAATCTTGCTTCAGCCCTCTGAAGGTTTCTGGGCATGTGGTCTAATCACATGCTGGTGTTGTTTGTGTTTCCCCAACCATTCCTCAAAAGACAGGCAAAAAATATAACAAAAACCCTGTGTGAGATTTTTAGGTGTGTGATCTTCATGGAGATCAAAGCTAAAGCTCAGGGTCCCTCTCAGTCAATCCTGTGTGCTTAGGTCTTGGATTACATATTTATTGGGGATCTCAGAACAGAGGGGCTCCTTCTGGACCTCAGAAGCTGTGATACCCATGCACAAAGTTGTGATACCCTAAGCACATGATTTCAGTTTCGACTGTAAATTTCATGCTTTTTGTCAGATAAAATTGTACCTAATGTTACTTCTTTTCACCCCCCTGCCCAGTGGTGTTTGTGAATTTCCTTTTCGTTTATTTTTGAGAGGCCCCCAGCCTATATGGCACATGATGCAGATGGGGAGCTCCTTTGAAGTCACTGGGGTTTTGCAAAGGTGTCTTTTCTCATGGAATAATTTACAAAGATCAGGGGTCCAGTCACTGATCCTGCAAAAAAGCACGTGCTTAAATTTAATCATGTGAGTAGTCACATTGAGTTAAATATGCAGAAGGTTAAATAGGTGGATAAGTTTTTGCAGGATCAAGGCCTTGTTTTGTATACCTTTTTGAGTTGTATAAATTATAGTGTTAATCCTTATTTATGGAGCGGTAATAACCATAGTTAAGCTACCTTCCCAATATAAGCCTGATTTTTAGTACACTTTGCTTTTCCCTCTAATCTTCCTGAATCTTTACATCCTGCACATCAACTCTGGTAGATTTTATCTGAGAAATTGTTTTTTTAATTTTTAAAAAATTAAAAACTGAGCAGTTATAAAGTTATGGTGTTCTGAACTGCAAACACCTGTCCGTCAGATTTGAAAAGTTTCCTAATGATTTTTTGTGTCTTGTCTCAAAAGAACTTAGAATCTCTGAAATTGGGCCTGAACCTGCAAATGAATCTGCTTGGGTGGACTCTGTGCTCCTGTGGAGACTCATGCAGAACTGGGGTTGCATTTTATTGGCTTTGCTGAAGACAAGTTCCTCTTAGTCTTATAGGGGGCGATAAAGAGCACTGTTAAAACTAATAATATGAAAAATGTATTTACTATAAACAATTCATAATTAACTGACTTTTTGTTTCTGGTTTTGCTGGATTGACCTGGACAAACGGGTACATGGGGGGCATGGATTGGAAGTGGGAGCATGGTGGGGGGGGGGAATTGTGGTGAGTTAGAAGTTTGGGAAGAGATATAGAGAGCATGAAGAGTAGACAGACGATGATAGTAGGTCTGAGGACTGAGAGGTACCTGGTGAGGTAGCAAGTTGCCATGCTTCCTGTTTTTTGAATGGAAGGGGTAGGGGTGAGAATGCAAGTGCATGGAGTGGTACGCAGGAGAGAGTAGGGCTCCTCAAGGGCATGGAAGTTGCAAAGGACAGGGGAAGCACAGTGGGACGTGTGCAGGGGACTGGAGGAGGCATGAGAGGGTTAAAGGGACGGGGAGGGTGGGTGGGTGTAATTGTAACTTGTTGTTTTGGCCGTTACATATATTTTTGAAAATTTTAAGGTGGCAAGTTAAGGTTGGTTGATAAAGAGTGATGAAGGATTATATGTCTGTGGCGAATTGGTTGGGTCTCTTCACTGTTCATTTCCAGACATTCTTGTGTTTTTGTTTTTTTTAAAGAGAGGTCAAATTTTTTGTATGAATATATATGTTAGGCCATACTTGAATCACGAGATGATTGTCAAATAATTGCAGCTGAGTTGCGGACAAGACATGGAAAATTGTGGAAAAGTAATAATGGACCTTTATTAATTGTGTTAATTTGGAAAAGCCAGAGAAGACCTATTTGTTTAAGAAAAATTTGCTGGAACAATATAAACACTCAAGTATTATATTATGCCTGCTAATTTTTTTTGATAACCAGACATTTTGCTGCAACTATATTACAGTCAGTAATGTCCAGGACTCTGGCTGTCAGCTGCCTGGGCTGACAGCGGGAGCCCCGCCATGTGTGAGGCTGACAGCAGGACCCTGGGCTCCCACTATCAGCCCCAGAAGGCTGATGGCCAGGACTCCCGTTGTCAGCCCCACGCTCTCAGCACCGCCTGGCTGACAAAATTGCTGTGGAAGCTTAATATTGCGGGATCCGCAATTGCTGCAGTATTGTGAATTAATTAGGGACTTATATACATAATATATACACAAACAGACACTAGGAGTTAATTGGACTCCAGTGAAACATGGTTTCAATTTTTCACTCTTTTTAAACAAAGATTTTGTTGAGGATTATATGTAAATGGATATATCTTCATTGCCCCAGAATGCCAGTCTTTAATATGGCGATGTAAAATGTTAACATTATATTAAAATATTATGAGAAGAGATTCTGAGTACAAGTGGTCTGCTTCTAATCCCACTTGATATGCACCAGTAATTTCACTGACGTATACGGAAGTTAAGTAGATGTCTGCTGAAGCAAGAATAGACTTTAACATTTGCTAACATTTTGCAACATTTTCAGAATACCAGGACCTAATAATTTGTAACATTTTACTTTTTTCATTGAAGCTATTTTAGACTAATAGGAAGGCAATATTAGTACCCAGGCTTAGGAACCTCCTCTTATTTCATGTGTTTTTAAAAATAGATGCTTGTACAATTAATGTAAATTGGACTATGTTTGCTTGACATATTTAGTCCACAATCACTGGTTGGTGTCAGTTATATTCTTTCTTTTTATGACACCATTCTCATCTTGGCAAATGCATTTACTGCAAAATATTCTGTAAAAGCCAATAATGCATTATAAAAAAAACATGTCAAGAATAAATTGCAACCAGTCAAAATAAAAACTACACCAGCAGCATACTAGATGCAAATGTTATGACAGACATTCTAAAATACTTAATTCTTCAAAATTTGAGTAGTATACATGACACTGTATAGAAGAGGTGGTATTCTGTAACTTTTGTTAAATGACGTAGAGATTGTAGAGGGCATGAATTTTAACTGGAGCAAATTCAGATGAAATTCAGATGAAATTATAGCACATATTTAGTAACTGCATAAGCTAAGTAGGCCTTGCTAGATTGGAACAGAGCACTAGTTCATCTACTCTGGCATTCAGCTTCTGGCAGTGACCGTCTTGGAGGGAAGAATTCTTCTTCCTCCAAATCCCGGTTCTCCAACTCATATATTTAGCCATTTATGCATCCCTGTATGTGGAATGAGTGTGGATGATTCCTTGCTGATCCTTGTAGGCAATCTGTTTTGTGTTCTAATGCATACGGTCTGTTGCTATTATTTCCACAGCTTGCAAAACTATAAATACTTTCAAGATCAACTGTTGGATATAGCTTCATATAATACTCACATTTCATTATGAATAAAATATGTAAATATATTCTACTGGGTTAATGAACTAGAAAGGTTTCTTCATAATAACACAATATTTTCTTTCAGAGTGGTAGCCGTGTTAGTCTGAATCAGCAAAAAGAATGAGGAGTACTTGTGGCACCTTAGAGACTAACAAATTTATTTGGGCATAAGCTTTCGTGGGCTAAAACCCACTTCATCGGATGCATGTAGTGAAAAATACAGTAGGAAGATAGATATACACAGAGAACATGAAAAAATGACTGTCTGGTTTGGCCAATGTACATGGCAGAGGGGCATTGCTGGCACATGATGGCACATATCACATTGGTAGATGTGCAGGTGAATGAGCCTCTGATGGTGTGGCTGATGTGATTAGGTCCTATGATGGTGTCCCTTGAATAGATATGTGGACAGAGTTGGCAATGGGCTTTGTTGCAAGGATAGGTTCCTGGGTTGGTGTTTTTGTGGTGTGATGTGTGGTTAAGAACATAAAGAACATAAGAATGGCCATACTGGGTCAACCCAAAGGTCAGTCCAGCCCAATATCCTGTCTACCGACAGTGGCCAATGCCAGGTGCCCCAGAGGGAGTGAACTGAACAAGTAATGATCCAGTGATCTCTCTCCTGCCATCCATCTCCACCCTCTGAGAAACAGAGGCTAGGGACACCATTCCTTACCCATCCTGTCTAATAGCCATTAATGGACTTAACCTCCAGGAATTTATCCAGTTCTCTTTTAAACCCTGTTATATTCCTAGCCTTCACAACCTCCTCAGGCAAGGAGTTCCACAGGTTGACTGTGCGCTGGGCGAAGAAGAACTTCCTTTTATTTGTTTTAAACCTCCTACCATTGCTGGTGAGTATTTGCTTCAGGTTGGGGGGCTGTCTATAAGCGAGTATTGGCCTGTCTCCCAAGATCTGTGAGACTGAGGGATCGTCCTTCAGGATAGGTTTCAGAGTAACAGCCGTGTTAATCTGTATTCGCAAAAAGAAAAGGAGTACTTGTGGCACCTTAGAGACTAACCAATTTATTTGAGCATAAGCTTTCGTGAGCTACAGCTCACTTCATCGGATCCGATGAAGTGAGCTGTAGCTCACGAAAGCTTATGCTCAAATAAATTGGTTAGTCTCTAAGGTGCCACAAATACTCCTTCAGGATAGGTTTCAGAGGAACAGCCGTGTTAGTCTGTATTCGCAAAAAGAAAAGGAGTACTTGTGGCACCTTAGAGACTAACCAATTTATTTGAGCATGAGCTTTCGTGAGCTACAGCTCACTAAGCTCATGCTCAAATAAATTGGTTAGTCTCTAAGGTGCCACAAGTACTCCTTTTCCTTCAGGATAGGTTGTAGATTCTTGATGATGCGCGGTCTGGCAAGCTGCTTTGTGCAGATGGACACTTGCAACTGCTTCAGACTTCACTGACTTGAACTTGACTCTTTCAGGTACAGGGGTTTGTTTATGTGGATCAAAACCTATAAGGGCCAAATTGTGATCTCAGTAAAGATCTTGCTAATTTATGCTAGGTGCTAAGTGCCTTTGCAAAGTGAAGAGAATCCTCTTCTCCCATTGATTTCCATGAGAGCAGTCACTTAGACCTTTGCAGGAGGCACTCTTCACATTAGAGAATCATCCCCAGAAAATTTCAGAAATTATTATAACCTTGGATACATTTAAAAATGTATTTAGGTCGGCAGTGCATAAATAGAAAATTAAGGGCTTAATCCTGTGAGTTGCTGAGCATTCTAAAAAGGTACTGAGCATCAACTTCCATTGTAGCTTAAGAGAACTGAAGGTGCTTGGGGAGATACTGAAAATCTTTCATGATTGGGCTGTACATTTGCAATGTTTTCAGAAATAGTTACACTTGTCAGTAGTCTAATAAATTCTCTGCATTATGTTATATCTGCATCGTAGGATCTCACAGTGCTTTGTAAACACTAGTTTATTCTCCTATTCCTGTGATGTAGCAAGTAGTATGTTATCCCCACAGGCACAGAGAAGGAAAGTGCCAATGGTAGACTTGGAATTAGAATTTGGGAGGTCCTGGCTCCCGGATGCATTCACAGTCCACTAGTGCTTTATTGCTTTGTAAGCCAAGATGCCTGTGGTAATATTTTGCCTGTATTGTTTGACCCTCATGTGGCTCTTTATGGTTATGCATATGTCTTTTGTAGAGTCAAACTGGTATTTTCCTGTTCAGTTTTGTCAACTCTCGTGGATTTGGTCCCTGCTACAAGCAGAGTTGTGATGACATGAAGAATTCTGGTTGTCACACAATTTTTGGGAAACGAAAGACATAGAGCAAGACACTGGCCACCCCGCACTGTTCCTCAGACGTTCTTGTCAACTGCTGGAAATGGTCCACCTTGATTATCACTACAAAAGGTTTCCCCCGCCCCCCGCTCTCCTGCTGGTAATAGCTCACCTTAAGTGATCACTCTCGTTACAGTGTGTATGGTAACACCCATTGTTTCATGTTCTCTGTGTATATAAATCTCCCCACTGTATTTTCCACTGAATGCATCCGATGAAGTGAGCTGTAGCTCACGAAAGCTTATGCTCAAATAAATTTGTTAGTCTCTCAGGTGCCACAAGTCCTCCTTTTGTTTTTGCGAATACAGACTAACACGGCTGCTACTCTGAAACCTGTCATAAAATGTCCTGTAGTCTAGTGAAAGGTGCATTAAACTGCATGCCCAGACAGCACGAGTTCTACTCCCAGGTTTTCCTCTGACTGCTGTTGATATTTCTGTGTCCTTCACATCACTTGTTGTGAACCAAGGTTTCATGCCTTGTGGGGTAGCTATCATTAACCAGTTTCAGAGAGCAGATAAGTGATAGCTTGCATTGCAGGTAGAGCTGGGAATAGACCTCAGGCCTCTAATGTTACAGAGTCCAAGTCCCCCACTTTGTCACATAATGCTTTCAGAAGGAGCACAGCAAATTAGATCTTTCTGTATCCCACATTAATACAGTGTGGCTCTATGCCACCTTTTAGCCGCTAGACCACATAGAGATTTATGACTCTGTTCCCATGGTAAGAGAACTAGTTCTTTAGATAAAATGGTAGAGACTCTGGTTTTTACATCCAGAGCTCTTGGGTTCAGTCCCCACACATGACTCAAGTAGGAGTGTTGTTACGTTTGGCTATGATGTCTGTAACCACTAGACCATAATCCGCTGTCAGTGCTAGGAATAGGAACCAAGCATCCTGCTGCCCAAGCATTCCACTGTTGAGTCACAAACACATGTGTGGCCCACTGGCAAGATGTGTGTGGTCTCTCCCTGTATGGGCTGGGCTACATAGAAGATAACAGCATGTTGTTCTCTCCCACCCACCCCCTTACTCAAGTTACTCCTATAACTAAAGTGGAAGTGGTTTGTGCTGTGGATCTGAAGGTTATGGATTCAAACCCTGCTGATGACATATGTGGAGGTAAAAAAACCCACACACATGTGTACAAGTCAGTGTAAGGACCCTGCAAAGCATTGTATTTAGAAGCAAATTTGGTTATTGTGAAAATGTTTGTTTTAGTGTTGCATTTTTATTATTTGTATTTGGTTAAGAATAGTGTTTGGCTGACTGACAGCAATGTGCGGGAGATTTTGTGTGTGTCATGAGAGTGGAAGACCCAGTGTGTTCAAGCTCTAAGAAGGCCAGAACTTGATTTCGTAAACTTACCTTTCCAGAAAGTCAGCCTCATTTTTGAAGGACTAACGTTAGTGCTTATGAGGGACTGCTAATGAGCTATACAGCCTTTTGCCTGTAGGTCACCAGTGTGAATTGTGCCCAGCTCAGCAGGGATTAAAAGTTGTTCCCATCAATGGATATTTAATAGCTCACGTGAGAGGAGTCTGACAGGTCCCCGTTCCAGTTCCCATGTCACAAATTCACTACTATGCTTTGCACTAGAGTAGAACCTCTTTGGGGCAGGGACTGTCCCTGCTATGTGTTTGCACAAAGATTGACAATGGGACCCCTGTGTCCGGTGAGGATCCTGTAGCACGGGCCAAAATCACATCACTTTGTAAGTTTGCAAGAACTGGCAACATCAGTGTCAAGCGCGTACTGGGAGAGGGAGTTCAGAAGACGACAAAAAACACGTTTAATCTTTAAAAAGACTCCTTTTTATTTTTTGCCCTTATGTGTTTTTGGATTTGACTCATGCATTTTGAACTTTGATATTGGTAATAGTGCATACTTTGTCTGGTGTTGCACAGAACAAACAAAGCTGCCCCGTTACAAGCGTGGTCCTCACTGTAAAGCAGTGTTGAGCCTTCCTAGCAGCCAGAAAGGGGGATAGGAGAGGACTGTGTTAGTTTAATTACAGAGACCATTGTATGGTGCCTTAACATTTTGTTGGAAAAGTTTTCGTGAGATGTCGCATCAATACACGATGACCTTGAGTCATGAGGATTGCACAACACAAGGTAATGTTGGAGTGTTGCATTGTAACTGTGGTAATTCCATTTCATGACAAACTGCTTCCCCAGGGCTGGATTACACTGGTGTAAATAATAAAAATAGAAATGACCCATAACTGAAAGTTCTAATCATAATGTTTAATCTTAATTGTAACAGATACTGGTTAAATTGTCATTAGAAACAAATTAGCTGGGCTGACCTGCATTACACTGTCTTTTTTCAACTTCTATATCTGTGGCACTTCGTAAATTTCATTTTGAAATAGTTTTTGCAATGAGTTCTGTTAACTTGTGAGAAATTGCTAAACAGGAAAGCAGGAAGTGATGTGCTGCCAGCATTGGAGTTCACTAAAGGGGATATTTATATAAATTATTTATTTAAAATAACCGTTTCCTGAAATCGTTCTTAAAATAATAAAATAAATCACGGTTTACTTTGTCTAAATTTTTACCCCTTATTTTGAAGGGAGTTTGTTTTTTTCAAATGATCACCTAAAAATATGGAAGTACGTTATTGCCATTCTGGCTCTGAGTTATCTTTAGGTATAGAAATTAAGATTTAATGAGAAACTACTTCATGCTTGGGTGGCAATATATCTGCCAAACTCCCTGTGCAAAGAGATGTGACTACATCCCTTAAATCTTAGGAGGGGACCAAAGGATCTGAATTTTGAAAAAATATAAAATAATTTATAGTAGTCCTTGGTAATGTCCCCAGGAGCCATGATTGTCTCATCATTTTTATTATAATCTCTTTTAAAATTTGATTTCTCAAGGATTTTGAGCTGTGACAGAGAGTCTTACAAGATTGGAACATGGCATACTAGTTATCAGCTCAGGAAAACTATTTTTTTTTTTTTAACAGGAGAAATCCTATTTGATGAACTAATTGGGGATTTAGGAATTTATAAAATCAAAAAGTTCATAAAATTTAACATATCAGAATTACAATATTTATAGTGCATAAAATAATTTATTAATCATCCAGTGACAATGCACATAAGTAACGGTAACTAATGTATACAGTGATGTTTCTTTGTTTGATAGAATTGCTTCTCTTCCCTGCTGCCAAATGGATCAGTCTTTTCAAACCTTAACAGCTACTTGAATATTGGCTGAAGGATTGAAGTCACATTCAGTGGCAGAAATATGACTTTGGCAGCAGAAAAATGATTTAGATAACTGGCTGTTCATAAGATTGGTGCTCATAAAATCGGGGTTCTATTGCTTTTTGCACTTGGGTTAT
This sequence comes from Caretta caretta, assembly GCF_965140235.1. Classification (NCBI taxonomy): domain Eukaryota; kingdom Metazoa; phylum Chordata; order Testudines; family Cheloniidae; genus Caretta; species Caretta caretta. The sequence goes on from NC_134213.1 coordinate 67,271,356, forward strand.
TGAGTTATGAGAATGCTAAAAGGGTTATTTTTAGGTGTTAAAGATGCTTTTTCTCTAACTATAAAAACATTTGGTTTAGCTAAAGTTGGGAAATGATTTAATCTTTGGTATGGGATGGGGGGAATAACATGAGGGAGAAACAACAACATGAATTAATTAATTAGTAATGTCTGTTGTTGAGCATAAGCAACAATATTTGAGAGATAAAGTGTTTGTAATTCAAATAGCAGGCAGTCTCATCAAACATGCCCAATTAAACAAGTGAATATTTTGATTTGTTTTAGCCCCTGATCCTGCAAATATTTATGCACTTGTTTAACTTTATTTACATGCTTAGTCTCATTGAGGCCAAGTAAAATATATGCATAAGTATTTGCAGAATTGGGGCCTTCATGAAATAAATAATGTAGATTAAAAAAAGAAAGAGATTTCCTTGTAAAGAAAATGTAGCTGTAACTGATCAATTTTGCTCAAAAAAAAAAAATATTACACAGGAAGAGTAATAACTTGGCTCTTGGTATGAAACTTTTTGACAAAGTTACCAACTGCACTTATTCTAAGAAAGGGAAGGAAATAAAAATGGTCATCAGATCAGTTTCCAAATATTCTTTACTTGATTCCCTTGGAGAGAAAAAGGAACATGCACTCGTAATATTTTTTAGGATTATATTTACATGTTAACCACTTAATTAGTACTTAATGTAGCAGTGGCATGTTGCAAAGCTCATCTCAGGTACTGCCCCATGCACCATATTTAAAATGCTGCATGTTCTATGGCCTATTAGCACTAAATATGCTGCCACTGGTCTCTCACAGAAGCTATAGTGGGTATCAGCGGCAAAGAGTTAAATTAAACATCCAGATAGGCTTGAGGAAACATTCAGTTGGGGTAGCCTATGATGTTTTCTGCTAGGTATGCAGGAGAAACTGAGTTATCCCCTATTCTTGAGCTGACGGGGTGGGAGTGCTGTGGTGGCAGCAGGCTGAGCAAATCCTTGTGAAAGGGAATGAGTGAAAAAAGATGGTGGACGACAGAGAAGAGAGGTAGCAAAAGTGGGAGGCAAGCAATCAGAAGAGAAGAATGTAAACTAGAGAGAGAATAGGCAGGAAAAGAAGGGAGACAGATTAGAAGGGGCATCAGAGAACAAGTGAGAGATTGGAAAGAAAAAAGGAAAATCATTTAAGATTCATGCTAAGAAAAATCCACAGAGCCAGGTCTTGGATGTCCTGTGTTACTCTTAATGCAGTAATGGTGGCATGCCACTGAATGCCGATTATAACCTGCTGACTGTATTCTAGGAGGTTAATTACCAGGCAGTAGTATTTGACAATCTACAGCTATATTGTCTGTGGATTTAAACATCAGGAGGATAAAGGATCTCGGTTTTCTGGCTCCAACCTTTTCCTTTGCCCGTTTTTTAATTTGACCTTCAGTAAAAGAGGAAATTATGAGAGTAAAGAAGCAAATGGGAAGGTAAAGACAGTAAGGTGACTGGTAGATGAGAAGGAAATATGTGGGTATTGGAAGGGGAAAGAAGGAGAAAAAGAGGGCTGTTTATGGAATATGGAACATTGTCAGGTGATGTCAGCACCCGGTTGACGGTAGGGTGAGAGTGAGTGGCAATGTTGGGAGATGGTTAGGGGACCTGGTAATTATAAGTTAAATTCCTGGCAACCGACAGAGCTTCATAGCTGAGAGTAGGCTTGACTGGCAAGGGAATGAGGAGGGAAGGAATTAGCTAGGGAGTGACAGATTTTGTGTGTGTGTGAGAGAGAAAGATAATGATGTTATCTGCCAGTATCATTTTTGTGTTGAAGTTTTTGTGGACCACCAAGGAATTCAGGGCAGCCAGGTATCTTATACCGTGGAAAAGGCCACCTAGAACACTTTCTGATCTGTTCTGCTGTGATGTGCCAGGAAATGGGGAGGCAGCTTGAGATTGGGGTGGGGGTCGTGGTGCGCTGCAGCCCTTTGAAAGAGCAGGGAAGTTTTTCTTTTGTTCTGTGTTGTTTAGATGACTCTGAATACTGAGATAGTTATTTTATTGGACCACTAGCACTTGTCTCTTATTAAGATCTTTGGTTCACTGTGAGGATAAAAAATAGCAACCGGTCAATTCACTTTGAAGTCCTACCTTTATTTCCAGTGTTAAAATTGCATTACAGATTCTGTAAGGAATTACCTTAAACGTACACAACTTACTTGTGTCTGTTCTATGGAACCTAATTACAGTGCTTGTTTCTGTAGCACTCCTATTCACATTCATTTCAATTCATTACCAGACTTGGTGACCTAAAGAAAACATGACTGTATATCTGCATACTTTGGTTTTTTTTTGGTGGCAAATTGGCTCTATTTTCTTCACATCCTGGTTGTGTTAGGTATCATCTGCAGTTGACTGTTTTGCCCATTTTTTGCTTCAGTTTGATAGGACAAGTGCCAAAACTTAGAGTTGTGAAATACTATTTTGTTTACCTCCTGTGATTTCTTAGAAATATGTATAATAGTTTCTAAACTGTTAACTTAATAGCACGGATATGTCTTTTTATTTTAAGGAAAAAGATATTCTCTCCTATGTAACTGAACACTGTTGAGCCTGACTCAACTTGTAGTTTGGTGGGAATAATATTTTAGAAAAGCATTCAGTCAAATACCACATTAATTAAGAACAATAATAACAATCTTGGTAACCTTGCATAGTCAAAAGAACAGTCACAGAATAATTGATTGTTTGTTTGCATATTCAAAAGTTGGAGTCTTAGACCCCGATCCTGCAAAGTGGTCCACCTATGAGGAGTCCTACTGAAATACCCTGTGTGAGCATACAATTTGAAACAATACACAGGATATTAATACAAAGATTTTAAATTCTTAAGCCATAGATTTTTCTGCACCTGTGAATTTCAATTGTTCTGCATTATGACTTAAACTTGGTTTCTTCCTCTTGTGATTTTCTCTGCAAACATTACTTTTATTTGATCATAGCTTTTCTATTTCTCTCTGGAGCTAAATACTAATCTTGATTTCACATCTGGATATTTCAGTGCCTGTGTTCTTGTCATCAGGTTGGTGTTTTTGCTATTACAGTTTATTAATGACAATGGAATTCACTGATGATCTTTATTTAAATATAGCATGCTGCTACCTATTGCTCCACATTAGCACCACTGAGAATAGCATTCCAGTATTATCTTACTCTTATTATAATGTCCTAATGACAGCTTCCTCACACCCGGTGCTGTAGGAGAAAAAACTTGCATCCCTTTCTGATTCCTTGCCTTCTCTCCCATGATAATGATCATGATTTTTATTTATAAAATGTATCCTAATACTTTAAGTAGTATTCGGGGCCAGATTATTAGCTGATGTAAATTTGGGTTGCTCTGTTGAAGTTAGAGGAACCATAATGATTTACATAAACTGAAGTTCTCAACTAGCCTTTCTCTGAATTTCTTTTAAGTATGTGGTATATTTCTGTAGAGTTTTTGAAAGTGGCAGACTGATCAAATTGTCTAGACTGCTTAGGCAGATGTTTTGAAAGCTGCTTCATGCTACTCTCTGACATACCGTAGCTCTGACTTGTAACCATGCTTTGCAAGTCTTGAGTTGCTGAGCAGCAGCAGTTTTGCTAAATCATGCCAAATTATGTTAGGGTTTAGAGAATAAATTTTCACTTGATACTTGAAACAGGTTTGAACTTTGGTCTTCAAAGATGTGAAGTTAATGCAGTAACCTACACTTCAATCCTATATCCTGTCTGATTCAGTAATGACACATCTTTAAGTAAAAAGCTAAAATTCTTACCGAGCTTCCCTCTCTTAATAGTTAAAATGTTAACACTCTTTTGGACTACAACTTGGTTTTGTAGGGTCCTGAGTAAAATAACGGCTGATGAGCTTTGGGCCAGTTCCTATCATCCACAGAGCACATTGGCAACTGGGCTGTGTCAGGTCAAGATTGCATGCCATTAAGAAGATACTAGAGCATTGTAGCAAGTGGGGGAAGCAGGTCAGTGAACATGTCCTTAATCATAGAATCACAGAATATCAGGGTTGGAAGGGACCTCAGGAGGTCATCTAGTCCAACCCCCTGCTCAAAGCAGGACCAGTCCCCAACTAAATCATCCCAGCCAGGGCTTTGTCGAGCCTGACCTTAAAAATATCTGAGGAAGGAGATTCCACCACCTCCCTGGGTAACGCATTCCAGTGTTTCACCACCCTCCTAGTGAAAAAGCTTTTCCTAATATCCAACCTAAACCTCCCCCACTGCAACTTGAGACCATTACTCCTTGTTCTGTCATCAGCTACCACTGAGAACAGTCTAGATCCATCCTCTTTGGAACCCCCTTTCAGGTAGTTGAAAGCAGCTATCAAATCCCCCCTCATTCTTCTCTTCCGCAGACTAAACAATCCCAGTTCCCTCAGCCTCTCCTCATAAGTCATGTGTTCCAGTCCCCTAATCATTTTTGTTGCCCTCCGCTGGACTCTTTCCAATTTTTCCACATCCTTCTTGTAGTGTGGGCCCCAAAACTGGACACGGTACTCCAGATGAGGCCTCACCAATGTCGAATAGAGGGGAACGATCACGTCCCTCGATCTGCTGGCAATGCCCCTACTTATACATCCCAAAATGCTATTGGCCTTCTTGGCAACAAGGGTACACTGTTGACTCATATCCAGCTTCTTGTCCACTGTAACCCCTAGGTCCTTTTCTGCAGAACTGCTGCCGAGCCATTCGGTCCCTAGTCTGTAGCGGTGCATGGGATTCTTCCTTCCTAAGTGCAGGACTCTGCACTTGTCCTTGTTGAACCTCATCAGATTTCTTTTGGCCCAATCCTCTAATTTGTCTGGGGCCCTCTGTGTCCTATCCCTTCCCTCCAGCGTATCTATCTCTCCTCCCAGTTTAGTGTTGTTTAATGTGGGAGGGGAAAGAGGTAAACAAGGATTTTATCAACTAACAGTGGGTGTTAGGCTTGTTGCAGTTAGGAGGGGTTTGGCCCCCTGAAATTCATTTCTCAGGAAGGTGTTTGTGTATTTAGGTTGTGGGAGGGCCATTAGGAAAGAGAAATTCTAACAAGTCGTGAGCCATGCCTAGGGCTTGTCCTCATTGCTGCTTCTAGAGAGCTATTTTTTTTTGGAATTCCTACCACACCCCCTTCAAGTTCCTGTTCCTTTGCAAAAGGTGAAAAATCTTCAGTCCTATCCATAGAACAGTAGTTCATGAGCAGCATGAGTTTATCCACATGCTGTTCCACCAGTGTGCCTCGGCCTGCCCTTGAGGGGCTACCTCCAGTAATCATGAGGTAGCTCAGGGTCTGTGTTTGTTCTGTCTTTGAGCTGGCATGGTGGATGCGATAAATCTGGTGGTTTTCTCTGATGTGGGCTCCTGTCCACTAAGAGCTTGCACTGATGCCACTGACGTACTTCACAGAAGACCAAACTGAATAGACGGTGATCTTTGTTAAGAAAGTTGATGTTTTAACCCCTCACTTCTGGCTTGTTCTCAGACAATACCATAAAAGCAACGTTGCTGAGGAGACCGTTGGTTGGAGGATTGTGCCTTAGAGAATTTTAGTAACTAATGGTGCTGTGCAGTTACAGGCTCTATGGAGCATTAAGCGGATGAATTCAGTGATCCTGTTGGAGTATCCCTATATTTGAGGCAGAGTCCTACAGCTTTCCCTTTTTACAGAAGACTCTGGAAAATTGATTAGCTGCGATGAAAGCCTTTGCTGCCTGGAACAGTGTGATTTGCATCAAAATGTAGTCTTGGTGGCGAGAGAGGATCACATATGTAAGGACAGATGAGTGGTGTTGGGAACAGAATGCCTGCTGTTAATACTATGTATGCAGCTCTTAAGGAGCAAACTGGAACACAATTCAAGTTTGTTGTCTGTTCTAAGCCAAAATGGTCCGGATTCATGGTTCCCTTCGGAGTCTACTTCATTTATGTGATACGCATCCTGCGCTCTAAGACTTTAAATGGTCTGTTGTCTTTGGGGGGGTTCTCGGTTGCAATAATCAAATGTTGTTTTATAGTTTTTATAGGAATTTTAGGTATATATATATCATTTGCCCAGTTAACACAAGAAGAGTAGGAAAGTGTCTGTGAAATTAAAACACAGTTCCTCATTATTTGGTTATCTCCTGATATAGGCAGGGGTGGTTTTGGCACACATTGCCAAGAATAAGTATAACGGGTGATTCTGCTTCCATCAGTAATACAGTAACAGCTGTGAATGTATGAGGCTCATGATTAACACTGTCGTGCTGTGGGCCAAGTCTGGCCTTATGGCTGAGTTGTGAGTTTTTCACTGATCCTGTGCTCCATGTAATCCTACAAACAATTTAGGGTCAGCATGTAAATTTTTTTTTTTTTTTTTTTTTAAAAAGAGGATGGATCTGTCTTGATCCTAGAATGCAGATGGGACTGCAGTTTTGTGGAGTATTTCTCCAAATCTAAAAGGGTATTTTGAAAATGCATTGCACTGTGTAGTGTTCTGCATGTTGGAATATTCTATTTTATGATGTGTGTTTATATTTTAAAACTTCCTTTTATGTTGGAGATGTGCAATAACCCTGATGGTCACAGCCCCGTTCTGCTCCCTTGAAGAACTGTTATAACATTTAGAGTTGGTTGAAAATTTTTCGATGGAACAGTTTTTGGTTGGAAAATGCTGTTTTGTTGAAATAGAAATGTTTCCTGGGAATTAGAGCTGTCGATTAATCGCAGTTAACTCACGCAATTAACTAAAAAAAATTAATCGCGATTAATCGCTGTTTTAATCACACTGTTAAACAATAGAATACCAATTGAAATTTACAAAATATTTTGAAAGTTTTTCTACATTTTCATATATATTGTATTCTGTGTTGTAATTGAAATTAAACTGTATATTATTTTTATTACAAATATTTTCACTATAAAAACGAGAATCAAAAGAGTTTTCCAGTTCATCTCATATAAGTACTGTAGTGCAATCTCTTTATCATGAAAGTGCAATTTACAAATGTATATTTTTTTTGTTACATACTGCACTCAAAAACAAGACAATGTAAAACTCCCGAGTCTACAATTCTGCTCAGTGCTACTTCTTGTTCAGCCAATCGCAAAGACAAACAAGTTTGGTTCAATTTCCAGGAGATAATGCTGCCCTCTTCTTATGTTACAATGTTACCAGAAAGTGAGAACGGCCATTTGCAGGGCATTTTTGTAGCTGGAATTGCAAGATATTTACATGCCAGATATGCTAAACATTCATATGTTCCTTCATGCTCTGGCCACTGTTCCAGAGGACATGCTTCCATTCTGATGACGCTTGTTAAAAAAATAATGCGTTAATTAAATTTGTGACACAATTCTCCCCCAAGGAGTTCAATGTCCCCTGCTCTGTTTTACATACATTCTGCCATATATTTCATGTTCTAGCAGTTTCAGATGATGACCCAGCATGTTGTTCATTTTAAGAACGCTTTCACTGCAGATTTGACAAAACGCAAAGAAGGTACCAATTTGAGATTTCTAAAGATAGCTTCGGCACTCGACCCAAGGTTTAAGAATCTGAAGTGCCTTCCAAAATCTGAGAGGGATGAGGTGTGGCGCATGCTTTCAGAAGTGTTAAAAGAGCAACATTCCAATGTGGAAACTACAGAATCCGAATCACCAAAAAAGAAAATCAACCTTCTGCTGGTGGCATCTGACTCAGATAATGAAAATGAACATGCATTGGTCCTCACTGCTTTGGATTGTTATGGAGCAGAACCCATCATCAACATGGACCCATGTGTCCCGGAATGGTGATTGAAGCATGAAGGGACATATGAATCTTTAGTGCATCTGGCACATAAATATCTTGCGACGCTGGCTACAACAGTGGCATGAGAATGCCTGTTCTCACTTTCAGGTGACATTGTGAACAAGAAGCAGGGAGTGGTATCTCCTTTGAATGTAAACAAACTTGTTTGTTTGAGTGACTGGCTGTCTTGTTTTTTTACAGTGCAAATACTTGTAATAAAAATAAATATAAAGTGAGCACTGCACAGTATGTATTCTGTGTTGTAATTGAAATAAATGTAGAAGACATCCCAAAATATTTAAATGAATGGTATTTTATTATTGTTTAACAGTGCGATTAATCACATGAGTAATTGCGATTAATTTTTTTCATCATTTGACAGCCCTATTGGGACTGCTTCTATTTCAATGACATCTTTGAGAGAAAATTTTGAATTGATTTGAAACTGAAATACAGGATTTGATTTTGACTTTCATGTTAAATTTTGGCTTCCATTATATTCATGTTTTGTGTTTATCAAAATGCAGAATTTTGATGTTAGCTTTGATGTTTCTGAACTGAAATTGTTTTGAATTTCTGTCATATGCAAAATTTTAAAATTTAGACTTTTCGCCCTAATTCAGGATGAAAACAAATTTCAAAATGTTATTTTCTTGCAGGATGAAATTCCATTTTCTGACCACTCTAGTAACATAGAAGCATGGCTGCTTCTTAACCTTTCCTCTTCCTGTTATTTTAAAATAGTTTACATTTTTTATCTGGATCAGGTTATTTTATCTTATTAGATGTGTCTAGAAGCCCAGATGGGCTTTTCTGATAGTAGCATCTGTGGTCTGTGACTAATTGGAGATGCTGCTCTGACAAGGTTTGGTTTTTTGGTTGGTGTTTTCTTATCTCTACCTCTCTATTCTTGGTTTTGACTCATCTCTGTGTTAGCTGTATGTCCTGCTATCTGTCTCTTCCTCCTACTTTATTTTTACCGTCTTTAAACCCCTCTCTACCAGGTATTTGCACACCCCCCCCCCGCTTCAATACACCTATTTCCTCTTTTCTACATTCCCTTTCTTCCCTGATGCTATTCCTTTGTTTTCAGCTATTTTCCCTTCCCTGTTGTCTCCCTCTTTACAGTTCCTGTTGGCCTCAATAGGGAATGTGTCTCTGCAAATCCTCTAAAAGCTGTTTTTCTGTATTGGTGAGAATGTTAGACAGGAAGGACCTACTAGGTGATCTGTATATAGAAACACTGAACAATGAGATTTAAAGGGACAATGCAGAGCGTGAGCAGAACTTGTATGACAGCTTCTCGTCCTTTTTAGTGAGGTTCCTTTACATGCCCCATCAGCCATGAGTGGTGCTTATAGACATGACAGTCCTGCACTCCTGTTGTGGGAGGTGAGATCAGACTTGGTATCTTCCATCAGACTATGGGGTAGAAACTCAGGGTTCCAAGGAATAGCTTGCTTTACTTGTGTTTAAGGTGCTCTTAAATAGCTATCAGGTCCCCCCCAGAAGTAGCCACATTTCAGTGAATGAAGTGATACTTGTGTAAATAGTTTTGTGAAGCACTTAGTTCTTTTCATTCTTAAGGATTTCAATCTAAATCTATGTTTATTATAATTAGTAGGATATGATGTAGAAGCATCACTGCTATGTGTTTGGCTCCTGTCCTTACAGAGAATGGCTCTAAATAGGAACGTTAAAAAAATCGCACTGTGTTGGGGACCCAAACAATAATACCATTGGGAAGGGGATGAAAGAGGTAGAGAGAACAGTAAATAATGGAAAGTGCTTAGTTTGTGTGGAATTGTATTTGGTAGTTTCTGCTGGCTGTTGATCCACTTATCTTTCACAGTTAGTTAGACTGGTAGCAGAAAGATACTTAGAAATAAAACTTTGCCCTGAAGTTTGGCTTCTCTCACCCTCATTTGAAAATGTATTTGGGGATAAGGAAAGGAAGAACAGAGTAGAATTTCCCTTCCTTCCCACATTGGAAAATGAAGTTAGCCCTGCCTGTGATAAGATAACACACACAATTTTCAGTCTGGATACAGACTAGAACCACAACAAAATAACTACAGTGCCAGAAAACAGCCTTGGAACTGGCGCAGTGGTAGTATTTTCTAATGACAAACGTAAATCAAAGAGAGGAAAAAATCAGATAGCATTAGGAAAGCTAATAGAAATTCTCCTTTGTTTCCGAATCTTTAGAGACCATTTCTACCACCATTCAAGTAGCTATTGGCAACCTTCTGCCTAAAGGTATCAGCCTCCACGGCAGCAAGATAACAATATGCTGGACTTGAGAAATGAAAAATAAATCCGCTGTTGCAATATAAAAAGGAACCTTCCCTGCCTTCTTTCACCCTTAAAAATGTTCTTCTTTTTCATTCTTGCTGGAGCCATAGCTTCCTGTGGCAGTGGAGAGTGGTACTGTGACTGTATGTGGGTGAAGTAGCGTTCCTGGGCCTTCAAAACCACAGTCATAAGAACACATACCATAAAATTCTAAAGTCTCAAAGTGAGAATATTAGGCATAGTGTCTCTAAATTTCTCTAAACTGTTACTGTTGCTAGAGCAGAACCTTGCTAATTCCCACTCAAAACTGGGACAGTGTGCTTTTTTTTTAACCTCCTCAGTCCACATCCATTATCTGGGTCAAAACTCACCCCCTTTCCAGAGTTTTGACTGTTTTAAGCAACAATAGGACAATGTAAAGACCAGTCCAAGTTTTCTCGCTAGGCTTGGCTGCACCTCTGGTTCCTTGTCAGGAGCTGGTCAGCCACCCATTAGTACCATGGAGACAAACTCTCTCAGTTTGCACAGCAGCTCTCTGAAGCCTGTTTCCTCCAGCTGGAGGGCTCTCTCTGTGGGTTTGCTATTGCTGGCAGGTGTTTCAAGGAGGGCTCAGAAGGCAACTTCAGCCCATGTGTTGAGGACAGACCATTTACAACTACTTGGTTTGCAAGTGGTTAAAGTTAAACAACAATTTACAGTGAATCCTGGAAGCTGTCTCCATATGTGGAAATCCCACTGATCAACTCCATTACCTCCTGACCTCAGACATCACTTCTCTTATCCACTCCTTCAATTTCCTCCTTAAACTCTCACTCTGCTTAGGCTTCTTCCTCTCACAGTGCAAAGGTGTTGTGGTCTCTCATCCTTAAAAAGTTCACCCTTGTCTCCTTCTACCTTTCTAACTACCACTTTCACCTCTAAACTCATTTAAAAGTATCCTCTACTACTATTGCCTTGAGTTCCAACCCTCCAAATCTATCCTGGATCCCCTCTAATCTGGCCTTCCCTCTTCTCCCCTCCCCTCAAGCTGCTGTCACCAAGATCTCTTCTGACTCCACTGTTTTTAGCCTTTTGGCTGCTGACAAAAATAAGGCTAACACCTCATGATGTGCTAAGACCAGAGTGTGAGGGTTGTCTTTCAGCTTTAATCCTTTAATCCTTACATTAATATTTACAAAAGTTTTAGTCAGATCCTTAATATTAGCTGTTGTCATTTTAAATTAATTTAACGGGTGATGGAATGGATCACTTGTTGATTACCTGTTCTGTTCATTCCCTCTGGGGTACCTGGCATTGGCCACTGTCGGAAGACAGGATACTGGGCTAGATGACTTTTGGTCTGACCCAGTATGGCCGTTCTTATGTAATTATTATTTATATATATTTTTTACCCCTAAGTAAATACAGGTCAAGAATGGTCATGCTATTTTTACTCAGTTTTTATAGATTAATGCTGTGATACATATGCCCTGAGACTGCTGCACTCATTTTCCAACATAATCATGTAGCCTTAGGCTAGCTTACTATTGCTTTCCTATTCTGTAGATATTCTATTTACAAATGGGCTAGGTTTTGGATATGCCATTGTGAAAATGTTTTTGCTCACTGAGGTGTGCAATTGCACCTTACTTCACACTTAAAATGTTCTTTGAAAATACTGATTTGAGTGAAAGTCCCTTAATATTACAAGACAAAACAGCCCTGGAAGTGCTGGGGAAGGATTAATACACCTGCAATGGCCAAATACTTGTTTTTCAAACATAAGAAAAAAAATATTTGGTTTATGTCTGACTATATGGTATTAACACTAAGACACCACAGTCTAATGTGCATTAGAATAACTTAAGGCCTTATTTGGAAAGAGGATGAGACCCTTCAAGAATGAAAAGGAGTGGAGAGATTGTGGTTGGTACCTTCACCTTTCTCAGGCTGACTTCAGGAATGGCCATGGCCAATCATCCATCAAACTTCAAGTATTCAAATTATCACTGGTTGATTAAAGGAAGAGACATCTGTTCCTTATGATAGCCAGGAAAGTGCACGTCTTTGCATTAGGAGATCAGTGGACTTCCTATGCAGGGTCAGTAATATTTCCTATCCTCTTCAGGTTGGGCAGAATCTCAGACTCGTTGTTCAGGGGTAGAATGAAATATTTATATTAGCGCTGCCTGCACCGCTGTCAAAGAATCAGAAATGTCCTCCAATTACGGGGCTTAATTGTCTTACGCAGAGGGAATTTCTTCTTGAATTGGGTTCTAGAGCTTCATTAGAAGCAGAATATCTAGAAGGGACTTTTCTGATGCCAAACCAGGATTCATTACAGTAGCAGAACTACTTGAGATAAAAGTATTAAGTTATTTGACTCATTACACATTAACTCAGTACTAGTGTTGTAAACTCCTCAGGAGTGAGCACATGTTACCGCAGCATAAATATGATTTGATTGTACTCTAGAGAGTTATAAGCTTTACAAATCTGGCAGGAGGTTAAAAATATTTCCAGCTGACCACACTTAGTGACTAATGGAAGGAAGTAAAGTCATCCATCATTACAGATACCATCCAGTGCTTATCCAAGCTGATGTTATCCGATAACATCCAAGTATTGTTTTTCTTAAAGTAAGTTATGTGTGGTTATATTGATGAGCGCTGGTTGCTGCAGTGAGAGGGTGGTGGTGGTGGGGAAGCAGTGGGTAGTGATAGGGAGTATAAAAGGTGGAGATTGCCCATTCTGCTGTGCACCCTACTCCCCCGTCCCTGTGGAACTCCTTCCACAGTACTCTGTAGGGATTGGCTTCTGCAAATCCTGATTTGCATAATTTATTGCTGGCAGTATGAATTTAACATACACAGGTTCCCCCCCACCTGAAGGAGTTGTTTCCTTCTCCAAGGGGAGGTTTGAGGGCACTGGCAGGTGGGGAGGCATTGGCAGCATGCATGGCTGCTGGAAGAGCTTGCCAAGGAAACATGTAAAGGTGTGTAGGGGTTCCCATGAAAAGATCAGCATAGATATTGGGCGGTCACATTTACAGGATCCATCAGTTTAGTGTGTTGGGAAAGGATTAATACACCTGCAATGTGAGAGAGAGACACCCTTCTGTGCCCTCTCTATCAGGGAATAATGAATCAGAAATGCTAATGTTAATGTTAGAATTAGTGAATGTTAAGGGGATAGTATTAGTGAATTTCTTAAATTAATTAAGTAGCATATTAAAGCCACTAATAGAAAACTGCTTGCTTTTAAAAACAGATTTTATGGCCTGACCAAACGTTTCCTGAACCACAACCTTGTAGCTACAACACAATTTGAAAACAAATTAGGGCTGTCAGTTAATCGCAGTTAACTCATGCGATTAATTACAATTTTTTAACTGAGATTAAAAATATTAATCGCGATTAATCACACTGTTAAACAATAGAATACCAATTGAAATAGATTCAGTATTTTTGGATGTTTTTCTGCATTTTCAAATATATTGATTTCTATTACAACACAGAATACAAAGTATACGGTATTCACTTTATATTAGTTTTTATTACAAATATTTGCACTATAAAAATGATAAAAGAAATGGTAGTTTTCAGTTCACCTCATACCAAGTACTGTAGTATAGTCTCTACTGTGAAAGTGTAACTTACAAATGTAGATTTTTTTTGTTACATAACTGCACTCAAAAACAAAACAATGTAAAACTTTAGAGCCCACAAGCCCTCTCAGTCCTACTTCTTGTTCAGCCAATCACTAAGATAAACAAGTTTGTTTACATTTACAGGAGATACTGCTGTCTGTTTCTTATTTACAATTTCACCTGAAAGTGAGAACAGGCATTCACATGGCACTTTTGTAGCCAGCACTGCAAGGTATTTACATTCCAGATATGCTAACCATTCCTATGCCCCTTCATGCTTCTGCCACCATTCCGGAGGACATGCTTCCATGCTGAAGATGTTGGTTTTAAAATATAGTGAGTTAAATTTGTGACTGACCTCCTTGGGGGAGAATTGTATGTCTTCTGTTTTATTTTACCTGCATTCTGCCATATATTTCATGTTATAGCACTCTTTGAGGATGACCCAGCACATGTTGTTTGATTTATGAACACTGTCACCGCAGATTTGACAAAACGCAAAGAAGGTACTAAAATAGCTTCAGCACTCTCCCCAAGGTTTAAGAATCTGAAGTGCCTTCCAAAATCTGAGAGGGACAAGGTGTGGAGCATGCTTTCAGAAGTCTTAAAAGAGCAACATTTTGATGCGGAAACTACAGAACCCAAACCACCAAAAAAGAAAATCAACCTTCTACTGGTGGCATCTGACTCAGATGATGAAAATGAACATGTATCGGTCTGCTCTGCTTTGGATCGTTATCGAGCAGAACCTGTCATCAGCATGGATGCATGTCCTCTGGAATGGTGGTTGAAACATGAAGGGACATACAAATCTTTAGCGCATCTGGCAAGTAAATACCTTGCAATGCCGGCTACAACAGTGCCAACAGTGCCTGTTCTCACTTTCAGATGACGTTGTAAACAAGAAGTGGGCAGCGTTATCTCCTTCAAATGTAAACAAACTTGTTTGTCTGAGCGTTTGACTGAAGTAGGACTGAGTGGACTTGTAGGCTCTAAAGTTTTACATTGTTTTATTTTTGAATGCAGGGTTTTTTTGTACATAATTCTTTATCTGTAAGTTCAACTTTCAAGATAAAGAGATTGCACTGCAGTACTTCTATTAGGCGAATTGAAATATACTATTTCATTTGTTTTTTACAGTGCAAATATTTGTAATAAAAATAAATATAAAATAAGCACTGTACACTTTGATTTCAATTACAACACAGAATACAATGTATTTCAAAATGTACAAGACATACAAAATATTAAATAAATGGTATTTTATTATTGTTTAACAGTGCGATTAATCGCGATTAATTTTTTTAATCGCTTGACAGCCCTAAAAATATATATTCTAATCACTTTGCACTTTGCCTGTTGTAATCTCCTCTCTTCCCTTGATTCTAGCAACCTCGTCCTCCCTCAAATCCATTCAAAATCTTGCTGCGAAAATCATCTTCTTGTCTCGTTGCTCTGACTACAGCATCTCCCACTTTAAGTCCCTCTACTGGCTCCCTTTCTTCCAGTGCATTCTTCCTCTCATTTTTGTGTACAGAACCTCAATAATTTAGTCCTGTCTGTCTGACCCGTTAACTTGTTGCAAGGTTGATTCATGCCTTTGTGCTGCCAATGATGCCAGCCTCAGTTATCCACTTCTCCAACATGCATATTCATGCTTTTTTCCATGCTGCCCTTTATGAGTGGGGGGAAAGCTATGAGGCAAAATCTGCAAAGCCACAAGCTTGTCCTCCTTCACATCACTCCTCAAAATTCGACTCTTCCTTAATCTATACAGGAAGCTAAAACCTGATAATGGATAGGCAGGGGAAAAGCTGTGATTGCTACTACTCACTGGTTAAGAGTTCCACACATCTTATTTTTGTTACCCTGTTTCCCCCACCCCAACTGGCTTACTTGTCTCATCCACCTGTTCTGTCTTGTCTTTTGTAGATTGCAAGCTTTTTGGGGAGGGACTATCAAGTACTATGTTTGGATAGCACCTAGTGTAATGTTAAATAATAATCAATGGATGCAGTGTTATTATAGCTATGTTGGTCTCAGGATATTAGAGAGAAAAGGAGGGTAAAGTAATATCTGTTATGAATTTTATTATGAAGTTGGTCCAAATAAAATATTATTACCACACCCCCTTTTTTCTCTTATAATAATCAGTGTCAGAATGGCAAAGGCGATTTAAGACATTTTTATAGCTTAGCTTCAAATTTAGCACACAATACATTTTACAAAGGTCCTAAGAGATCATTTGTATTAAAATGTTAATATTATGTAGCTTATAATTTTAATATACTGGGAGTTTTTCAATTATTCAAGTGATGTTGAAAGTTGATAGTATGTTGATAGTATGATCAACTAAGTTTAATTTATGAAAGGGACACTGTTAACTTGAATTTTGGTTTTTGATAGAGCACCCTTGAAATTGTTTAGAAATTTTAGGTGTTACTAGTAACAATAGGAGATAACAAAATTTCAGATAGCTGGTAGGGCTCTCAAGCGATTAAAAAAATTAATCACAATTAATCACGCTGTTAATAATAGAACACCATTTATTTAAATATTTTTCAATGTTTTCTACATTTTCAAATATAGTGATTTCAATTACAACACAGAATACAAAGTGTACAGTGCTCACTTTATATTTATTTTTTGTTGCAAATATTTGCACTGTAAAAACAAAAGAAATAGTATTTTTCAATTAATCTAATGCAAGTACTGTAGTGCAATCTCTATAAAATGAAAGTTGAACTTACAAATAAAGAATTATGTACAAAAAAACCCCTGCATTCAAAAATAAAACAATGTAAAACTTTAGAGCCTACAAGTCCACTCAGTCCTACTTCTTGTTCAGCCAGTCACTCAGACAAACAAGTTTGCTTACATTTGCAGAAGATAACGGTGCCCGCTTCTTGTTTACAATGTCACCTGAAAGTGAGAACAGTTGTTTGCATGGCACTGTTGTAGCCAGCATTGCAAGATATGTATGTGCCAGATGCGCTAAAGATTCATATGTCCCTTCATGCTTCAACCGCCATTCCAGAGGACGTGTCCACACTGATGACTGGTTCTGCTCGAAAACTGTCCAACTGTGCAGTCCAACACATGTTCATTGTCATCATCTGATTCAGATGCCACCAGCAGAAGGTTAATTTTATTTTTTGGTGGTTTGGGTTCTGTGGTTTCCACATCAGAGTGTTGCTCTTTTAAGTCTTCTGAAAGCATGCTCCACATCTCATCCTTTCAGATTTTGAAAGGCACTTCAGATTCTTAAATCTTGGGTCGAGTGCTGTAGCTATCTTTAGAAATTTCACATTGGTATCTTCTTTGCATTGTGTCAAATTTGCAGTGAAAGTGTTCTTAAAACGAACAACATGCTGGGTCATCATTCAAGGCTGCTATAACAGGAAATATATGGCAGAATGTGGATAACACAGAGTAGGAGACATACAATTCTCCCCCAAGAGTTCAGTCACAAATTTAATTAATGCAGTATTTTTTTAACGAGCGCCATCAGCATGGAAGCATGTCCCCTGGAACAATGACCGAAGCGTGAAGAGGCATGTGAATCTTTAGTGCATGTTGCATGTAAATATCTTGTGACACCAGCTACAACAGTGCCATGCAAACACCTGTTCTCACTTTCGGTGCATTGTAATTAAGAAGTGAGCAGCATTATCTCCCATAAATGGAACCAAATTTGTTTCTCTTAGCGATTGGCTGAACAAGAAGTGAGACTGAGTGGATTTGTAGACTGTAAAGTTTTACATTGTTTTGTTTTTGAGTGAAGTTACGTAAACAAAAAAACCTACATTTGTAAGTTGCACTTTCATGAGAAAGAGATTGCACTGCAGTACTTGTATGAGGTGAATTGAAAAATACTATTTCTTTTGTTTACAAATATTTGCACTGTAAAATGATAATCTAAAGTAATACAAAGTGAGCACTATGCACTTTGTATTCTGTGTTGTAACTGAAATCGATTATATTTGACAATGTAGAAAAACATCCACAAATATTTAATACATTTCAAATTGGTATTCTATTGTTTTAACAGTGTGATTAATTATTTTTGAGTTAATCGCATGAGTTAACTGCGATTAATTGACAGCCCTAATAGCAGGGTAATTTTTTTTCCATGTTAATAGTTTCCCTTTAAAAGTGGTTCTTTTATAGGCGATATAAGCAATATAAATTATAGCCACTATTTGTGCGGGTTTTTGTGTGTGTGTGTGTGTGTGTGTGTATGTGTATATATATACACACTATGTAAAAACCTGGCTTATTGTGCTTTGTCTTTGACTTGCAGGCAGGCTTGTGCTTTTACTTACTTCCACATTGGGCTGGTGCAATTTCCTTTATGTATGTTTTGCAGCCACAAATATTAATAGATTACTAGTCATGCAGAAAAACTACTGAGCTGCTTATCTAGATCAAGCATGATCAGAGACTCTTTAGGAAATTTTACACTGATGGGCAATATATGAGACCAATTTTTAATATTTTTGTTTGAAAACTTGAATTTTATGTAACCAAGGGAGTTTAAAGGTATATGTATGTAAAAACAATTTGAATTATATACCATACACTATTGCTTAAAACATGAAAAACCAGATTTTGCTTGCCTTACTCACACGAACAAGTTTAGTAGGATTACTTGTGTGAGTAAAGTAAGTAGACTTTAGCCCTCATTTGATAGGATCAGAAGAGTATATTATATACAGGGATTTGCTGCATTGTATTCAATTGAGAATAGTAGCTACAGTAGGGGTGGCCAACCTGTGGCTCCAGAGACGTACGTGGCTCTTCAGAAGTTAATATCTGGCTCCTTGCATAGGCACCAACTCTGGGGCTGGAGCTACAGGCGCAAACTTTTCAAAGTGCCGGGGGAGGGGAGTGGTGCTCACTGCTCAGCCCCTGACTCTGCCACAGGCCCTACTTCACCCCTTCCCCCAAGGCCCCTCTCTTTCCTGCCCCCTTCCCTGAGGCTGCCATGCCCTCGCTCCTCCCCCTCCCCCCAGAGCCGCCTGCATGCCTCAGGAGGCATGGGGAAGGACGGGGAGGTGCTGATCAGCAGGGCTGTTGGCAGGCGGGGGCGGGGGGGGAGCTGATAGGGGGCTGCTGATGTATTACTGTGGCTCTTTGGCAATGTACATAGGTAAATTCTGGCTCCTTCTCAGGCGCAGGTTGGCCACCCATGAGCTACGGGATGGCAGTTGCCTGCTGCACTATGCATTGAAGGATTTCATTTTCACAGGATTTTGGAACAGTTTATCTAAAGCAAAATTGAAAAATAATTCTTCCTTCCATCTTTTGGGCCCCATATTGCACTCATATAAGCAGCCAATCCAAATTTAGCACTTAATATTGAAGGCTGTCTAGGCAAAAATCTCCCATTGACTTCACCTACAGAGGATTTGAAGGGCTGGATCTTTTAAATTGTAATGTTTTGTACTATAAATGTGTCATCATCGTGGTAATTATACTGAAATGTTTTAAGTAATGCAATAGGTGTGAAAGTGTCTTAAGAGTTATCGACCGTTTTTCTTCCTGAGCTTGGAATGGAGAATAAATGGACTATCACTGTGCGGTTGGTAAATGCTGATTTTTTTTTTTTTTATAACTGGGGCTTCTGTGCTATATGTTCACCTATGGGCCTCCAGAACATTGTTCAACAGGCTCTGAGTCCAGATAATTTGAAAACATTCAATAGAAGGCTTTGTGTTCTCAGGTTTATTTAACATTCATTAATCATTTTAGATTTTCCAGTGTAGTCTGCTATACATCATGGGATTTTGGCTTTAAACATTTTTCTATTTCATAAATATCCTTCCTTCTGATAAGACACCTGCGCATCCTGAGCTTTTTTTTTTTTTTTAAAGTTAATGATAGTTACTGAATTGATAGCCCTTGAGAGGGAAGTCCTCTTTTCGTCCATGGGTCAGACAGTGCTATATTGCAGGCAGGACAAGCTAGAAGTGCTCCCTCTACGCTAACGTGGCCCAGCCTTGATCTGGAAAGGGCCACCTGTAGAGGTGACAATAATTTAGTCTCCGGGACCATTTAATCATTTGCCTCTGCAGAGTCTGCCACAGGTATCAGTTCATGCCAACTGAAATATGTGATTCTAGCACATCCCCACTTAGACCTCGTCTACACTTTTGTGTCAGCATATAGGGTACGTGTAGCTACATGCCGCATTGAAAAGCTTTGTCCACACTGCGGAATATAGCTATATGCAGAAGTGAAAGGGTCTGGCAGGGGAGAGGCAGTGGGGAAACGCTCTGGTAGCTCCTTACTGCCGGAGCCCTTCCTCACTGCCGGACTCTTTCACTGCAGTGGGGATAGGCTCTAGTAGTCGGAAGGTACTGGAGCCTTTTCCCCACAGCCTCTCCTCTGCTGGAGCCTATCCCTATGGCAGGGAAAAGCTCTGGCAGTGGGGAGGCAGCGGGACACTACACTGCTAAAAATAGCAACATAGATTTGAGAGGCACTGCTTAGATATATAGAGAGCTGTGTAGGGTATATACCCTAGTGCCCCAACATGTCTTTACTCTACTCGACCTAGCAGTGCTTCACCGTCTAAATGGCTATTTGTGTCTGTTGCTAGGGGGGCATGCAGTGTATGTTACTCTATATGATGCCATAAGTGTAGACATAGCTTAAGACCTGGATTGGCTTCACTGACATATTTCATGTTGACAAAGACAAAACTGTGAGAGAATAACAACTTTTGGTCACTCCTGATCTGTGCCAGTACTACCTGGTGTATTACCCCTGGGGAATCCCTGGGAGAGTGTTTCGGTATACACCTGGCCAGCCCCTGCTGACAATCTGTTTTCCCCATATTGTCTCAGCAGGGTTGTAGAAGCAAAGTGGGAAGTGCTGAATTCCCCGTGTTTATCATCATTCTCAAGATGTGGAATCTACTGCTGTGTATAGGTTTAATAAAAAAAAAGAAAAAAAAAAGGAAAATTGTAAAATACAATTTGATGACGTAAATTGGAATTCAAACTAAGAACTTATAAATTCTTGTCTTACAAATTGTATAGATACTCCATTCTGACTTAATTATTTAATTAGGGAGATTATATGTCACTGAAGAAATAGGGGGCTCTGAGAATTGCATAGTAATTCCTGCACTGGATGGGATTCAGTTGGGTACAGAATTACTGTACAAGTAGAATTGTAGCAGGTGCAAGGAGACATGGGTGTTTAAATGTTTATATATATAAAACTTTGCCCTCAGGGAATGTTTCCTGTTACCCTCAATAGTAAGAATTTGTTTTATGCCCCAAAGCTTGAGGGTTTATATCCTTTACAAAGCTCCTGTTTGTTTTTGAAAGTATTTGTTATTCTAACTCTGAATGTTCTTTTTATCCATGTAAATGCCTAATCTTTTTTTTTTTTTTTTTTTACTTCTTCCAAGAAGTTGATGGTAGAAGTCTGCCACTAATGACAAACCAGACCTTAGAGTCATAATGCCATACAATGCCTTTTACTTTATGACATTTAAATATTGTGTAGACTTTTAGCTTATAATCAACAATATGGACATGCAGCCCTGAAAATGTACCCCTGTCTGTCAGTATCTGTGCACATTTTTTGAAGGCTGCCATCCAGCTGTCAGATCTTCTGAAATGGGGTAGATTGCACAATTAGAATGAGGAAGTAGTAAATATGCAGTGAAGCCTGCACCAAAGACCTGTGACTAACCCCATTCTTAAGTGACCACTTTAGTATACCCCCAAGGTTATCAGGATAGTTTTGTTTGGCTCTTATTTAAAGGTTACCTCTAATAGACAGCTATCTTTGCTAGATCCTTGGGTAGTTGCTTAAGACAGGGTTCGCTGTCCTAATAATAACAAATGATGCACTTTTAGAGCTTTTCATCTTCAAAGCACTTGGGCCCCCTCCCCCTGCCCCCATGTTCATTAAACATTCCTGTGGAAATGGAGGCATAAAAAGATTGTGACGTGTCCAAGGCCACAAGAGAATGTGTCAGCTGGAACTGGCATTCAGGAGTTCCTTGTTCCTCCTCTGGTGCTTACATCAGGAGGCTACACCACCTGTGTATGTAGTTAGTGATATTGTAAAAAGAAAGTTAAGCTTAAAGAACAAACAAACTCGAAGCAGATGGAAGGAAGATAAAAATGTTTCCTTTTCCTCTCCCAGGGACTTAGGGAAGTGACACTTACTTCCAGCAGTCTGACTTTCCCATCCCTCCAACTAAAGTAATTAATCATCAGTGCTGAAGTCTATGGTAAACTTTGAAATTTCTCCATCCAGATGCCCAGTTCTTATGTGGTTCTGTAGTTTTATTTATATTATATACTCTTCAGTACATAATGTATGTGTTCAGGAGGGAGAACAAGAACAAAGGAATAAACCAAGTGGTGTGAGAGAGATGCTGAGAATTGCAGAGATTGTGTAGAACTACCCTTGTGGATATGACAGTTACTGGTATAAAACACTGATAATCAACGCCAATATGTAGAACTTCATAATATGTCAGAAAAGTGTTAGGGCTGTGCATTAGTGAAGAGGGAGATAGCATGAAAAGGAAGAGAGAGGAAGTATTAGTGATACTTGTAAGTAGATCAGGATGTTCACATTTATAGGTAGGAAAAGGAATAGTAAAATACAGAAAGAGAGAGCACACGCTACAGAAAAGGGCAGAACTAGTCTTTTGGAGAGAAGTAGCAGAGTGTTGGTGATTAAGAACAAAGGTGATAGTCAAAGGTGGAGGGTAGCCTGGAGACAGGCAAAGCGGTGTTGATAAGAATAGAAAGGAAGGCCTTGAAAATAGAGCATTTAAATTGTAATCCAAAATAGAGGGCAGGGAATGAGATAGATACAGAAATAGGAGCCTTAAGGTGGAATAATTGCAGAAGAAAAGAATGAGGGTGGAGTGGTGTCTATTATACAGATAGAGAGGGAAGAATACAAAAAAATGAGATAGAATAGAATAGAGAAAATAAATATATGACAGAGGCATAACCAGTTACAGGGAGAACCTGGAGATGGACAGAATCTGTTGAGCACCTTTCCGATATTCTCAAACATTAGAGTGGTTCAGGGCATGTGGGTTTGTTGGACAATTTGTAACTTCAGGTTTTTTTCTCTGGTATTTGCATGGTAGCTTTTAAATAAGGCATCTAACCCTATGGAACACACTTAACATTGCAAGTGTTTTTAACTCTACTCTGAGACAATACTGTACAATAGACCTTTTGATCTGTCATATGCAAAGTAGGAGTTTTAAAAATGGCCCAAATACATCTTTCCTCTGAAAGAGCTACTATAGTATATATTATAAGTGATGGGCATTTTAGAAAACTGTAATAATTTACATGATAGAACATATTTTGTTTTTCTGGTTCTAAGTTGAAATGTGTTTTTTTTTGGTTTATTTACTTTTTATTTGAAACATTTATATATCTGCAGTTAGTGAGGATGCTGAAGCTCCTGTGGTGACACCATCTGCTCACTCGGAGAATGTGTACTGAGAAGCGAGGCATGTGGTGATTATACATTATAGCGATCTGCATGATGAGTGCTGCGTTTAAATTATTTTTTGTGTGTTAAGAAATTGAGTTTTCTGTGGCTCAGGGCTTGTTTTCACTGCCGTGCTACATCAGCGCCACTGGTACCACTGCGTCAATGCAATGTCACACTTCTGGTGAAGACACACTATGTCGACCTGAGAGCGCTCTCCCGTCAACGTAATTACTCCACCTTAACAAGAGGCGGAAGTTATGTTGGCGGGAGAGCATCTCCTGCTGGCTTAGTGCAGACAAGCCGTCAGTTAGATTTTTAGTGCTGTTTTACTAGGGTTGTCTCATCTCACTGCATGAAATGATTCTAGCTTTTTATCACCTTGGACATCTCACTTTCCTGATATGAGCAGTAAAATCTTATGAGGCTTATATTAATCCTAGCAGAAGGGTGCTCAGCGGTATTTTGCTTGAGGCTCCAGGAACAGACGTCCCACCATAATAGGACATTAGTGGTCCTGCAATCTCATTTATAGAGTCAATGATTTCTGAAGATGTGGGTGGTGGGTATTTGGAATTGTCTCTCTTATCTTGGAGCTTGCTATTTTTGGTTTGTTACACAAATACAAACTGTTGCCATTTGTGAGACATAACTGGCGGATTTTAGTTTTATACAGTTTATTTTTATTTGTTCTGTGTAATGTTCAGTGGGTGCATATTATACACATTTTGACTGCCTCAGGAGGAAATACTAGTACAATATTTCTAGGGTGGGTAATTACTAAGACAATGGTATATTGCACTAAGCCAAAGATCTGTATGTGGTCACGATTAGGGATAGATGAGGTTGCTCTTTCTGAGAGATTCCAGAGGGTAATATTGAGGAATTGCTCACCTGTGGTGGCTCTACGGGGTTCCCTTCTGTGGCCCCATCCTGTTCAATGTGTCTGTAGAGCTGTTAGGAGGATTGCTGAGTAAATGTGGGCTGTGTTGTCTGTGGTATCCTTATAAAGCCAAGCTTTCTATATCTTCTTCATCTAACTTAGTCAGTGCAGTTGAATGAGTTACCCAGTGCCTATTGGAGATTGAGGTTTGATTGAGTGTAATTTGGTTAAGGCTCATTCCAGACAAGAATGATGTACTGCTTGTAGGCTGTAGCATGTGCCAAGAGCATGTGGACAGATGCATTTCAGAAATCAAATCAAGTGAATACATGCACCATTTGCAAGAACTAATGGCATCTGGGACCAAGAACTTTTTTTCTATAGGTTTCAGAGTAACAGCCGTGTTAGTCTGTATTCGCAAAAAGAAAAGGAGCACTTGTGGCACCTTAGAGACTAACCAATTTATTTGAGCATGAGCTTTCGTGAGCTACAGCTCACTTCATCGGATGCATACCGTGGAAACTGCAGCAGACATTATATACACACAGAGATCATGAAACAATACCTCCTCCCACCCCACTGTCCTGCTGGTAATAGCTTATTTAAAGTGATCATCAAGTTGGGCCATTTCCAGCACAAATCCAGGTTTTCTCACCCTCCGCCCTCCAGTGGGGTGGGAGGAGGTATTGTTTCATGATCTCTGTGTGTATATAATGTCTGCTGCAGTTTCCACGGTATGCATCCGATGAAGTGAGCTGTAGCTCACGAAAGCTCATGCTCAAATAAATTGGTTAGTCTCTAAGGTGCCACAAGTACTCCTTTTCTTTTTTTTCTATAGTCCCCTTAAAATATTTCTTCTTTGAGTTTTATAAACTTTTGGTATGTTTTTCTTAATAGTATCCCTGGGTTCCCTGCCCTTAGGAGAGTAGGGGAGGACTTCTGGGCTTTCCCTCCCCTAACCTAAAGCAGTGAGGCAGAGGAGCAGTCGTAAGGGAATGGGGGCCAAAACCTAATTTCAAATTAGTTATACATATTGCCTTTTAATAACATTTTAGTATAGCATTGAAGGGGTCAGATAGCTCCTTACTGCCTTTTTACCGCTTCAGTTTTTTGCTGTTGCAGTATTTGAGATTACTTTTCAATTTGTGCCGAGAACTGGTAAATACCCTTTTAGGTGTGTTTAATTCATACTCCTACTTTGAGAAGAGAGAGCTAACTTACAAGTTTCCCATGTTAGCATTCATACTCAGTGAATGCATGCTAAAGATCATCCAGACAAAGGCTATCTGGTTTCTTAACAAATGGAAAAAGAAAGCTGAATGTATTTTTTGAATATGATGATTGGCACTATTGCATATAGCTTGGAAACATTAAGGTGAAACTCAGTGTTTTGCTTTTATTTTAATTGTGCAGCATTAATAGTAATCACTCATATAGTGCTATTGAAATGGAGGCCATTAAAGTACCCAGATTTCACAATGTGATAAGAAAAGGGTAGGTCTGTCTAGACTCATAGACTTTAAGATCAGAAGGGACCATCATGATCATCTACTCTGACCTCCTGCACACTGCAGGCCAAAGAACCTAACTCACCCAGTCCTGTAATAGACCCCTAACCTCTGGCTGATTTACTGAAGTCCTCAAATCATGGTTTAAAGACTTCAAGTTACAGAGAATCCACCATTTACACTAATTTAAACCTGCAAGTGACCCGTGCCCCATGCTGCAGAGGAAGGCAAAAAACCCACAGGGTCTCTGCCAATCTGACCCCAGGGAAAATTCCTTCCTGGTCCCAGAGATGGTGACCAGTTAGGGATACAGGTATAGGTTTAAGCAATTAAGATAAAAGCAATTTTATTAGGGTTTCATCAGCTTCCTCTGATAGAAGAAACAAGTCAGTTGTACTTGTATTACCACATTCAGTTCCAGAAAGATTGGCAGCTGGTGCAGGGGCAGGGACAAGGATCAAGGTGCTATGAAATAGTTGGCTAAACCCCAGAGAATGTTGTGAGACGTAGAAAATGTAGATACTGTATACAGTGCATGTCCAGTGCCAGTGGGTTTTAAGTTACAACTGTGCTGCAAGTCTTCTAATGGTATTTGTCTTTCAGACATGGGAATTCCCTTTGGGTTATAGTACAGATTAGGTTTTTATAAAATAACTATTGAAAATACCAAAAATCTTCACTTTTGTTAGTTTGTGGAAAGTTGTGGAATCTTCTGTGATTGCTGGGAGCTCATCCCATGAATACAGGTCTTGGGCAAAGACCAATTCTTGATATGATGCAAAAAAATAACATTTTACAACTTTGATTTAAGAAGCTACCTTCACTCCTAACTGTAATCATCTTTAACCCCCAGCCCCCAGTCAAAAATGAGATCCCTACCCCTCCTTCCCCATTGCCCCCAAAACCGGAAACCATCTACGTGAATGTAGATGTCTACAATATGCAGTTCAGGTACATAAAAACACAGAAGATATTTGGTTTAGCTTCATGTCTGATATCTACTGGTTTGTACCAATGAGCAGCCTGGATATTTAAAAGTGAAATATCAACAGGTAATGTTGCCTGTTATGTGGGGATTTAGAAAATGTTACACATGCCAACATTTCAGTAAAACAACATGTGGGCCTTGTAAAACAAAATGGAGTTATGAATAAAATCCAACTAAATATCATATAAGCAGAAATCTAGCATGCCCGGGTGTGATGCCTACCCCATGCCGATGATGAAAGGGTTAATGTGGGTTGATGAGGGTGGGCCAGGTGTAATTAATGATGTGACCCAGCTGGGGACTGGCTGAATGTGATTAACAGAAGAAGTTTAGTGCAGAAGGAAGCTGCAGGGAGAAACTCTGCAGTCACTCTCCTGATAGTAGGGAATGAAGAGACCTGTAGGGAACAGAAGGGCTCTGGCAGGGTGAGGAGAAAGTCTAGGGAAATGCTTGGTAGGAAGAAGTCCAGAGATGTGGCAGAAAGGAGTCTGGTGGAGTGAACTTTGCCTGTGTGTTCTAGTGTCCCTGGAATGGAACCCAGTGAGAAGGGCAGGGCAGGCCTGGATTCCCCTACCAGCCATCAGGGAAGGTGATGTGAAGCCTCTGACATAAGCCAATAAGGACTTCTGAGATCCCTGAGAAACAGGTGTATAGACCACTAGGTCCAGAATTGAGGGTGGGAGACCAGATGGGGGGATCAGATATTTGTTTTTGCTACACCTTCTGTTAATTTGGAAGGAGTGGGACTAAATGTGACTCATTGGAGGGCTGAGTCACGAGATGAGGCAGACCACTGAAGGGCCGGAGCAGCTGTTGGCCGGGGGCACGAGATGAAGAGAGCATGCTACACCACGCCAAGCTGTGAGGGGATGCTCCAGCAGTAAGTGCACTCTTGTACCCCAGGAAACAGTCACAACAACTGAAATAAATGTGGCAGTGCCCTTAAGTGGCATGCCTTACCAACAGACTTAGAGGTGTTTCATACTGCAGCTGTTGTCTTTTTTTACTTTTCTTTCCTTTGGTCATCAGAGCATCTTGAATGCTAATTTATTAAAGATATTCCAGTCATTGACAGTCTGATTAAATCAGGTGAATTACAGGGGTACTTTGAAAGTAAGCAATATTCAGGCTAGTGCTAATGTCCATCATCTGAAATGAAATGTGAGTGATTAGAAACCCTGTATTGGAATCAATAAAAATATATCCTAGCAGAAAATCAATGCATATTATAGATACGCCTTTTAAAAAAGCATTCCGCACATCATAGCTGTAAATACACAAGATCAGTGGACAGTAATCAATAAGTTGGTTTAAAGTGCTGTTTTATAAATGCTTTTACCTGGAAGCATCTTAATGCCAAAGAGATGTGGCCTTTTTTTCCCTCTTCCTGTTGAGTTTTTCTTCGTAATCTTCCTAACATTGATTCAGTGGTTCAGGCCTCTTCTATTCCTGCTGCTACTTTCCATTGCATCTATTTTTAATTTCTTCTCTAGACCATTGTTCCTGACATGATTCTCATTGTCTGTCTTCCCTTTCCTTTCCCATTCTCTCACTTCTGATTCTTCTTTGTTTTCCTTTTATCTTTCTTCTTCCTCCCCTGTCTTCCAGCTGCTTCCATTCTTTCCTTTTCTTGTTTTCTTCCTTCCCTTTGTCTTTCTTCCCCTTTCTTAGCTGTTTGTAAACCACTTTGGGATCCTCAGAGGAAAGGTGCTTTAGAAGTGCAAATACAGGATGAAGCTGTAGATAGATTATTAATTATCACAAAAGGTAACTAAATACAGTATGTGAAACTTACTGGCTGTTGGGTCAGCTCCAGTGAGATAATGCAGTTTAATAATGCTCTTGTATAATGTGAGGTAGCACAGTTCAGTGATATTCTTCCAACATTTTAACAAAGGGCTCTCTCAAAAATTCTCCTTTGTCCTAGGTTATGCTCCAGAACCTCAGCGCCACCCAGTTCCCTTCATGCCCATTACTTCCTTAATACAACAAATTCTCATGAGGGAGACTATGGTCTGGACCTCCCTATCCACTCAGTGACTGCTCACCCTCCCCCTGCCTGCCTCTCCTGTTCCTCCAGTTGCAGTGAGTTCTCTGGAAAAGAAGGTTCCCTACTGCTTCAGGGGTGCCTATGACTCCATGACTGAAAGGATGAAGGGATGTGTGTGTGTGATGATGCTTTTCATCAAATGTTTCTGTGACTGATGGTACACTGGTTCCTCTAGCCATGCTTGAGGCTAAAGCAGCGGTTCTCAAACTTCATTGCATTGTGACCCCCTTCTGACAACAAAAACTACTATACGACCTTGGGGGGGTGGGGCAGGGGAAACTGTAGTCAGAGTCCACCTGAGTCCTGTCATCCTGGGTGGTGTGGCCAAAACCAAAGCCTGAATCCCACCATCCTGGGCGGAGGGCCAAACCCCAAACCCAAACTCCACTGCCCCAGGGGGGGCAGGGTGAAGGGGGAGGGCCGGCAAAGTCGAAGCCCAAGGGCTTCAGCCCTGGGCAGGGGAGTCTGTAACCTGAGCCCCGCCACCCAGGGCTGAAGCCCTGGGCCCCAGCAAGTCTAACTCTAGCCCTGGTGACCCCATTAAAATGGGGTCCCGACCCACAGTTTGAGAACCACTGGGCTATAGGAACAAAGAGACAGAGAGACTTTCAAATCCCCCCTTGCTTTTCCAGCATCCTGGCATCAGTGCAGTGAAGGAGAGAGCCTCCTGCAGAAGTGGAAAGGGAGTTGTTAGCTTTCTCTGACCCATGTTGCTGTATTCTCCCATCAATGCTGTCTACAGCTCTGTACCCTACTAATGTCCTCTTGTCCATCTGCAAGAAGTATGACAGATGATCAGTTTTCATCTTCTTGGTGCTGGAACAGAGCAGTGAGAACAACAAAGGCATTTAAACAAGAATCTCCCCGAAGCTCTGTTCATAGCGTCCCAGACACAATTGACTGTTAGCTTATTATGAATCATCTGGAGGTCTTTGCCTGGGGTGTTTAATTCCTACATACCCTGAGAGCGTGAGACTTCAGGAATATTTATTAGTAGTAGTACCAGTAACAATATTTTCATGGATTTTAAAATAAAATAATGTTTTACAAACATCAGCTGTACATATGTGCTCACAACTGGTAAGTTGTTAATACAATACAGAACTCCCAAGTTATTACCTCTGCTGGACTTCCCAGCCTATAACATCCTCTCTGGATTTGCCTCTTGGATTGCATGTTCTGTGGGGCAGGGACTACTTGTTTTTGTGTGTTTTACAGCACTGGCACTTTATTAGTAGTACATTTTATTGTTTGAAAATGAAATGATTCCCTTTCACATCATGAGTCTTCAGCTATGGAAGGTGTAAAAAAAATACTGTCTTCAACCATCTGATTAGCTGCTAATGATTCTAACCCTTCCAGCCCTCATTATGGGGGGAGGGATAGCTCAGTGGTTTGAGCATTGGCCTGCTAAACCCAGGGTTGTGAGTTCAATCCTTGAGAGGGCCATTTAAGGGTCTGGGGCAAAAATTGGGGACTGGTCCTGCTTTGAGCAGGGGGTTGGACTAGATGACCCCCTCAGGTCCCTTCCAACCTTGATATTCTATGATTAACCAACTGTGCATATATCTATAACAAGACCGATACGCCAACAGGGAAACATTCAAAACATCCCCCTTCAGGGGTGGGTGTGTTTAATTTTTTGTCCAGTAGAAACTGCAAGCTTAAGGATTCTGTGTGAGCTGTATAACTTGTCAATGAGGCTGAGGATGCTGCTTCCACAGCATTTCTAGCCCTAGCCATCTCACGGAACAAGGAAGCAAATTTGGAATGCAGTGTTGGATCCGCAGGATGGTGCATTTACCAAGCCAGCATGTTCCCAGGCATTAACAATAAATTATATTTGAAGTTGGAAAACAAGTAATGATCATAGGTTAAGTTGCATTGTGGCGCCTCTGTGATCCAGAAACAACATATTTGGAAATGGTCATACGTGCTCACTCCCCTCACCAAAAACACACTCACACCTTCCTGAAAACTATTTGTTCTCTTTTAATTTCCCCCTGGCTCTCTCCTTGCCCCCGCCCGCCAATAAAAACCTAGATTTTGAGATCCTCATTTGGTGGCAGAATTGCTAAAATCCCATTTTTGACACTTCAGTGTTGCGATTTTTCCTTTTGCTGGCTCAGGAAAAGGCATTAATAGATTCTGAATTAAGACTTCATCAGAAGTTCCTATTTGGTTCATTTAGAATGCTTACAGCTATCTTTATTGAATGTAGTGACAATTACAGCTGTTGGCAGAGCAGAACTAATTTAATCTGTTTTGGCTGCTGAAATTTGTGAAGGAGCCAAGAATGATTTCTGGGAAAAATTGTTAACCCTGAATATACAATCCTGTAAGTTTTGGAGTGTGTTGTCATCCCCTTGTTGCTAAATAGCAAATATCCTGATGCTAATGAATATGCAGATTTTTTAAAAAGAACATATCCAGTAGTGAGAGTGCAACATATTGTATTTTGGGAACCCTGGGTTTGAATGACGATTATGCATGTTAGGGAACAAACCATTATAATTTTAGAGAAGATAAGCACTGCATGTGTGGGAAGCTACATCTAGGGGGGATTCTCTCTTTGAATCCTGTAAGGATCTGACTTTCTTCCTTTTTGGCAGGGGTGAGGGTGTGGGTGGAAAATGTTAACTCATGATAGACAGACCCAAGCATTCACTGATTGTTGTATAAGGTATGAGTAGATGGTACATACCCAGAGGTGAAAGTAAGCCGGTACGCCCTGGTACGCCCCAGTGCACCGTACCGGGACCGGCTTTCCCAGATGGCAATTTAAAGCCCTGGGGTAGTGGCGGCAGCCGGGAGCCCCCAGGGCTCCTCAGTGATTTAAAGGGCCTGGGGCTCTGCTACTGTAGCGGCAGCTGGAGCCCTGGGCCCTTTAAATTGCCCCCGAGCCCCAGGGTTCCCAGCTGCCTCTGCAGCTGGTAGCTCGGGGGTGATTTAAAGGGCCCCGGGCTCCCAGTTGCCACTACCACAGCTGGAGCCCTGGCCCTTTAAATCAAGATTTAAAGGCCCCGGCGATTTAAGGCCCCTCCTCTTCTGGTTAAGGCCATGCCTCTTCCAGTTGAGGCCACCCCCCCGCTCAGGACTCCGGCGTACCGGTAAGTCCTCTAACTTACTTTCACCCCTGTACATATCTTTTATTTTTCCTTACAGAGTCACATTATAACTTTCCTAACCTTGTCATGGAACAGCTTCACTTAAAAAACTGGGACTTTCTTTGTGTGCAGGTCATCACAGAATATTCATTATATTTGTAAAAAAGGTGACAGCTTTGTTGCCACAGAACGAAATGTGAGGCTTACAGGCCCTAGTCTAAGATTTAGATTTAGCAGGATTAAAAAAAGGATTAGACATTTATATACATAGCAACAATCTTCAGAGTTGGACTTGTTATAACAAATATTAAAAGAAACAAGCAAGAGGAGAGATAGAAACCTTCAAGCCTCAGGGAATAAACCAGATTCTTAGGAGGAGACTTTCCCTCAAATCAGGTTATTCTGTTACAGGGTTTCTTTCTCTGAAGCAGCACAGACTGGCCAGACATGATGACAGGATACAGACAAGATATATGTGGCACTGGCCTGATCCAGTATGGCAATTTCTGTGTTCCTCCTCTTCCCTAAGACATACAATTGCACACCTGCTCCTTTCCTTGTTCCTTCTTGGTCCCGCAGAGTGGGAGTAAAAATGATGTCTTTCTACCTAATCTCTTTGGGAGCACGCCAGAAATGGACTTTTCCTACTTAGGGAGGATCAAGCAGCTTGCCAAGTTCTGCAGCAAGAGTTGAGAACTTAGAAAGTAGAAAGACGTCTTATCCATGATCAGTTCCTCTCTAGTGTGCCTCTCTCCTCTTTTGGCTTAATTCTACTTTCCCAAGAATTATAAAAAGGTGCAGTTAGGAGAATCACTTTCTCCTCCAACTGCCACTTCACTGGTCTTGCTTATCTGAGTAGTGGTTCTCATCATATGTATGTGATATCACTTTTTTAAAAACAAAATACCAGACTTTCTAAGACGCATTGACAACGGCCAGTTTTTTTTATCCAATCACTTTGTCACATGTACGGTTTGTTTGAATCTCTTGTCTTTGGTCTACAATTTTTCTCATCTAAAATGCTGATTCTTACATCAGAACCCACAGTTGTGTGGGTACACTTGTAGACTTTTTAAACCACAGCTAAAAAGCTTGTAGGCAAGGGTAAGTGTAGATATCTAGAAAGTCATTAAGGGATGGTATGCTGAACTCTCCCTTAGTTGATGAGGCCCCATTTCTTCAAAGAAAAAAAATCATGGATCTAGAGGGCACAGAGTTAAATAATGTAATTTCTTTATTTGTACTGCAGTAATCTCTCCTTATGGGTTCTGACATCCTCCCTTTTGGATACTAGTCACTATGAATCACCTGATTGAGTTCTAATGTTGTGATACATTTGGAATCTGTTAACTTCTTCATGTGATAGTTTGAAACTGACAAAATACTTTTTAAAGTGCAGTAAATGATGGGGAAATACATTGTAATATGAGAAAACAAATAAAAATCATCTCAGTGAGCTGCATGACATTAGGGAGGTAATATATATTATGACAGGTTTCAGAGTAACAGCCGTGTTAGTCTGTATTCGCAAAAAGAAAAGGAGTACTTGTGGCACCTTAGAGACTAACCAGTTTATTTGAGCATGAGCTTTCGTGAGCTACAGCTCACTTCATCGGACGGGCCCAGTTCATCTCTACCTTGGACTTAACCAAGGGGTACTGGCAGGTACCGCTAGATGAATCTGCCAAGGAAAGGTCAGCCTTCATCACACATCTCGGGCTGTATGAATTTAATGTACTCCCTTTCGGGCTGCAAAATGCACCCACCACCTTCCAAAGACTTGTAGATGGTCTCCTAGCGGGATTAGGAGAATATGCGGTCGCCTACCTTGACGATGTGGCCATATTTTCGGATTCCTGGGCAGACCACCTGGGACATCTACAAAAAGTCCTTGAACGCATAAGGGAGGCAGGACTAACTGTTAAGGCTAAGAAGTGTCAAATAGGCCTAAACAGAGTGACTTACCTTGGACACCAGGTGGGTCAAGGAACTATCAGCCCCCTACAGGCCAAAGTGGATGCCATCCAAAAGTGGCCTGTCCCAAAGTCAAAGAAACAGGTTCAATCCTTCTTAGGTTTGGCCGGTTATTACAGACGATTTGTACCGCACTACAGCCAAATCGCCGCCCCACTGACAGACCTAACCAAAAAGAAACAGCCAAATGCTGTTCAGTGGACCAAAAAGTGTCAGAAGGCCTTTAACAAGCTGAAAGCGACACTCATGTCTGACCCTGTACTAAGGGCCCCAGACTTTGACAAACCGTTCCTAGTAACCACAGATGCGTCCGAGCGTGGTGTGGGAGCAGCTTTAATGCAGAAAGTACCTGATCAAGAATTCCACCCTGTAGTGTTTCTCAGCAAAAAACTGTCTGAGAGGGAAAGCAACTGGTCAGTCACTGAAAAAGAATGTTACGCCATTGTCTACGCTCTGGAAAAGCTACGCCCATATGTTTGGGGACGGCGTTTCCACCTGCAAACCGACCATGCTGCACTGAAGTGGCTTCACACCGTCAAAGACACTAACAAAAAACTTCTTCGGTGGAGTTTAGCTCTCCAAGATTTTGATTTCGACATCCGACACATCTCAGGAGCTTCTAACAAAGTGGCTGATGCACTCTCCCGTGAAAGTTTCCCAGAATCAACTGGTTAAAATCGTCCTTGAGATGTAGAAAATATTGTTAGTCTTTATGTACTTGGTAGTATATTTAGAGATGCATGTGTCTTATTAACTCTGTTTTTCCTAGAGCTCCAGGAAGAAATCCCAGCCAGTGTTTCACCCTAGCTGAGATTTGGGGGGCGTGTCATAAATATAAAGGGAAGGGTAAACCCCTTTGAAATCCCTCCTGGCCAGGGGAAAGCTCCTCTCACCTGTAAAGGGTTAAGCAGCTAAAGGTAACCTCGCTGGCACCTGACCAAAATGACCAATGAGGAGACAAGATACTTTAAAAAGCTGGGAGGAGGGAGAGAAACAAAGGGTCTGTGTGTTTGTCTACATTCTGTCTTGGCCGGGGATAGACCAGGAATGGAGTCTTAGAACTTTTAGTAAGTAATCTAGCTAGGTACGTGTTAGATTATGATTTCTTTAAATGGCTGAGAAAAGAACTGTGCTGAATAGAATAACTATTTCTGTCTGTGTATCTTTTTTGTAACTTAAGGTTTTGCCTAGAGGGGTTCTCTATGTTTTGAATCTAATTACCCTGTAAGGTATCTACCATCCTGATTTTACAGGGGGGATTTCTTTATTTCTATTTACTTCTATTTTTATTAAAAGTCTTCTTGTAAGAAAACTGAATGCTTTTTCATTGTTCTCAGATCCAAGGGTTTGGGTCTGTGGTCACCTATGCAAATTGGTGAGGCTTTTTATCCAACATTTCCCAGGAAAGGGGGGGTGCAAGTGTTGGGAGGATTGTTCATTGTTCTTAAGATCTAAGGGTCTGGGTCTGTAGTCTCCTAGGCAAATTGGTGAGGCTTTTTACCATACCTTGTCCAGGAAGTGGGGTGCAAGGTTTTGGGAAGTATTTTGGGGGGAAAGACGGTTCCAAACAGCTCTTCCCCAGTAACCAGTATTAGTTTGGTGGTGGTAGCGGCCAATCCAAGGACAAAGGGGACCTTGGGGAAGTTTTGACCTAAGCTGGTAAAGATAAGCTTAGGAGGTTTTTCATGCAGGTCCCCACATCTGTACCCTAGAGTTCAGAGTGGGGGAGGAACCTTGACATGATAGCTCACGAAAGCTCATGCTCAAATAAATTGGTTAGCCTCTAAGGTGCCACAAGTACTCCTTTTCTTTTTGCGAATATATATTATGTGAGGTTTTTTTTTTTTTAGACTGCTCTAAATTCTGATGCTGGAGGAGAACAAATTATAGTCAATTTCCTATCTTTTTTCAGTAGGGTGACACAGTAATCTAACAGTACAAGCATTGCTTCTTGCTTATATTTACTCTCATTTGCATCTGCTTCTTTAATCCTCTATTGAGGGCTAAGATTGCCCTCAAACAATCACAGATTTCATTGAGAGCTGTGTATCAATATTTAAGGGCAGAATCTGTTCTAAATGCTGAGTGAATATTCAGTGAACCAGAAGCAAATGTAAGGAAGTATAAGCAAGAAGCAAAGCTGTCTGACTGTCTCATCGTAATAAAAAGAGAGTAGGAAAAAACTTGCATTCCACTTTCCAACAACAAAATTTAGAAAATGAACTCTTAAAAGTTCTGGTGTATGTACCTAATTCCTCACATCAGTCATTTCTGTGGACATTTAGTCTCCTCTTGCCATTGACTTCAATAGGCATTGAACATGAATATCTAAGGCAGAGTTTGGCCCCTAAAATTGGTTATGCTGGTGTCTCATTCCTCTTTAAAATTTTTCTTCCAATATAAAATATTTCAGATACAGAATATTGTCTATGAACAATAAACGTGACTCTTACTAAAGTACTTTGATCTTCAGCATTAAAGGATATTTCCTGAGAAATATAATTTAACCTTATATAAATGGAGGAAATGGGAAGTTGTTCTTTCTTTTACATTTTCACTTATCATTTTATCAGAGATGTGGCACAGAGAAATCCTTTCTCCATGCCGGCCGTTACAGATTCCTGCTTACGCTTTTTGTGCCCAATTAGCTGTTTCTGTTCTGTACTTACTGTAAAATAATTCTTTACATTTCCTTATCACTGGACATCAGCTTATGCAATGTTGAATAAGCCTTAAAGAAATGCTCTTTTTGTGGCAGGTAACAAACATTGTAGGTGGAAAAAGGCATACTCTTCCTGTGGAGACAGACATCATAAGCCATACTGATCACTCTTCCAGTCTGTAGCATTTAGTTCTTTGATGCTGTGTTGCTCATCACTTAACAATTACACCTGCTTTCCTAGTGAAGTAATTGTGCAAACTGATTTTTTTCTTTCAAATAGATAGCTTTTAAGACCTCTTAAAATCAAGTTTCTCACAGAGTAGACAGGGGCTTGTAACACCCTGGTGATACTTTTCAGTAGGGGTTTACCACAGTGTCCTAGCCAGTAGTCCAATCTCCTTCCTTGACAGTACTGTACAGTGTGCTTTGTTTGTCTGCATATCAGTACTGGTGTATGTACATAATTTGGGCATAGGTGCTGCGGTTGCTGCCACACCCCCTGACTTGAAGTGGTTTCCATTATATATGGGGTTTACAGTTTGGTTCAATGGCTTTCAGCACCCCCACTGTAAAGATTGTTCCAGCGCCCCTGAATTTGGGAACCCCAGAGAGGAAAAGGTGCTCTAGAAATGTCAGATATGATTATATTAAAACCTACAGCTTTTAAGACTGAAAACAACTGAGAATTCAACACAATTAACTTGTATGTAAAAACAAATATAATTTTTTCCCATTATACTTGCCTTTTGGTCATGAACTTATTCAATATGTATGATAATAGAACTTGTATGGAATACTTCAGTTGACAAAGCTTCTATTAATATTAGACTGAGATTGGCTTTGACATCCTACTGAGCTCAAGTAATTTAGACTTGATAAGATAAATGTCATTGGAACTGTAAGAATTGTGTGAGATCTCTCCATTGCTAGGTCTTTCGGAGTCAGTACAATGTAAATGCAGTTGAATGAGATGCTTATATTATCAAGTTTTTGCAGACCGTTTGTATCTGCAATGCTATCAATGGAACAGTAAGTAATGTACTGGAATAGAATTTCATTGTGGGTAATTTGTTAATTAAAAATGTTTTGTTGAATAACCTTTCCTTCTGCTTCAAGATACTAGTCCACACAAAGGCCTGAAGGGTCTGTAATACTTAGGGATCAATTATGCCTTGTAGGCACAGTCCGTTGCAAGGGCTGGTGTGAAGCCACACTGCTGCAGAGGGAACAATGGGAGGCATTCCGCCGGTTACTATCCTCCATATAGCTGGTACATAGGGTGGGGTGGGGACAATGGCAGAGCCATGGTCCTGTCTTCTCCTAACCCTTTTAGGGCACTGAGTATCCCCCCAGGATTAGAGAGTACTGGTTGTGTGCCTCATGATGCTCTTTTGCCCTTCCCCCACTGAGCAACTGTCTAGTAGGCAAGCGGAATTGACCTTTAACTTCTTAAAATTAGGCCATTTTAGTTGCCGTATGAGGCAGGGCTTAAATTCAGCTGGAGCTGTCCAGAGCAAAGCTCTGGTAAATATTTCAACCCCCTTGGAGTTTTTATAGCATGTGTGGGGAGCTCCGGGAAATACTCTATAAAAATTTAAGCTTTGGTATGACGCAATGCAGTGTTGGAGACAAACCTGTATTTTTTTTACTAACGTTAAAAATAACACACTAGAGCATTCCAGTCTAATGGTAAAAACTTCATTCCACTCACCACTACATTGACCAGGAAGCTTAGTATAGTGATCTGGAACATGATGTCCAAACACTGAAGTGTTCTCCGACTGGTTTATGAATGTTATAATTCTTGACATCTGATTTGTGTCCATTTATTCTTTTACGTAGAGACTGTCCAGTTTGACCAATGTACATGGCAGTTACAAGTTGTTACCCTTTACAAATACACTACAATCTCTCTGGTCACGCGATTACAGACATGAAAGTTGTGATATTACAACAAAAAAACTTCAAATCCAGACTCCAGCGAGAAACTGTTGAATTGGAATTCATTTGCAAATTTGATACAATTAACTTAGGCTTGAATAGAGACCGGGAGTGGCTAAGTCATTATGCAAGGTAACCTATTTCCCCTTGTTTTCCTCACCCCCTCCCACCACCCTTCCTCAGACGTTCTTGTTAAACCCTGGATTTCTGCTGGAAATGGCCCACCTTGATTATCATACGCATTGTAAGGAGAGTGGTCACTTTAGATAAGCTATTACCAGCAGGAGAGTGGGTTTGTGTGTGTGGTGGGGGGTGTGTGTGAGAAAACCTGGATTTGTGCTGGAAATGGCCCAACTTGATTATCATACACATTGTAAGGAGAGTGATCACTTTAGATAAGCTATTACCAGCAGGAGAGTGGGGTGGGAGGAGGTATTTTTTCATGCTTTGTGTATATATAAAAAGAGATTCTACACTTTCCACAGTATGCATCCGATGAAGTGAGCTGTAGCTCACGAAAGCTTATGCTCAAATAAATTGGTTAGTCTCTAAGGTGCCACAAGTACTCCTTAACTTTTATTAAGCGTTTTAAAATTATGTAACATTGTAAAAGAAGAGAAACCCAGCTTTGGGCTGGAATTCTGCATTTATTGTAGAGGAGACTTTCAGAGATACAAAGGGTGGTAGGTGCTGCACTGTCAGTGAAATTCTGTGAGAGTTAGGTGACAGGTGTCCCAATAGTGTACCAAGGTATAATGTGTTTTTGGAAGAAATACAGTAACATCATAAGGCCCCTAATATCTAGAGGGCTAAACCTACTAGTCAGAGGTTTCAGAGTAACAGCCGTGTTAATCTGTATTTGCAAAAAGAAAAGGAGTACTTGTGGCACCTTAGAGACTAACCAATTTATTTGAGCATAAGCTTTCGTGAACTGTGAAGTGTAGCTCACGAAAGCTTATGCTCAAATAAATTGGTTAGTCTCTAAGGTGCCACAAGTACTCCTTTTCTTTTAGTCAGAGGTCGACACCCAGGATGAGGAGGCACCAGCAAGGAAGGTCCAGTGTTATCTACAGAAGCCTCTGGATTGTAGGTGTGTGAGAGACTTCAAGTCCCAGTTAAGAGAAACCC
The DNA here is from genome assembly GCF_965140235.1 of Caretta caretta. Classification (NCBI taxonomy): domain Eukaryota; kingdom Metazoa; phylum Chordata; order Testudines; family Cheloniidae; genus Caretta; species Caretta caretta. Next base: position 67,310,808 of record NC_134213.1, read on the forward strand.
AAGAAATACGAACAATTGATCCTTGCTGTAACTACCATGATGATGGCCATCTTTGTTTATAATGTATTTTTCATAGAGAAAAATGTCCATTGAAAATTATTTATATATTTGTTTTGGAAAAGGATTTTCCCACATAATTTTAAATAACTTTTACTGAAACAAAAGTGAAAATAATATGCATATCTTTTTGGTTTTAGTAACCTTCAAATTATATCCAGGAAGCTATTATGATTAGTTTAACTGTTCAGAGATGATAAACCTTTTAATCCATTTGAGCGATAGAATTGATATTTATTGAACTGTTAAGTCTAAAACCAAACTTGCTAAGTATGCTCTCAGCTAACAGGGTGATTTCATCATATTGTCAGGGGGCCTGTTATTTTAAAGAAATTATGTTGTGTGTAACTAATGATGTGGTCCCGGAGGCAGGCTCATGCAAAAGAGATAATAGAAGTGTTGTGTTGCCACACAATATCTAGTGAATGTTAGATAATAGAGGTAAGAATTATGGCAAACTCAGGGCCCATTACTTACCCCTTACCAATCTACTTACATGTTCTTGTAATTTTCATGTACTTAAAAAATCGTTTTATCCTGTTAATCATTCATTTAGAATAGTCTTAGGAATTTTATTTAATTTCCACTAATATTGGTACTCATTTATCTTACACAATTTCCTTCAAAATATAAAGCCAAGTGGATATGATTGTTTAATACTGTTTTATTTGCTTTTATGACTTATTATATATAATGCATAACATGCAGATATCACAGGGTATCTCCAGATTTGACATAACTGATGGTTCTTTATCATGGAATATAATTCTGACGTCCTTTATTTTTAGTTTTAGTAGGAATTGTTTTAGTTTAGTAGGAATATTTTCATGATGAGGAACCTTATTGAATGGTAGCAGGGGTCCTGATGTATATGTGATATATATGTAGTGTATTGATGGATAAAATAGATATTTTATCTCCATGAACGAGCTTAGATGTATTTTCATAGAAATGCCTTTGAAAGTGGGACGACAGAAGACCAGTGACTTCACAACTAGTGTATGTAGAGGGGTTGTCTCAGTGTTTATACCATCATGTTCCTTGCTCTGTACCCTATGGTAGGGCCAAGTCTTGCAGTCCTTACTCATGCAAAATTCCCAGTGAAATAAAAACCTTGTTTTGCTTTCAAATATCTAATTTCCCTTTTTTGTTCCATTCCTTGTTTGTTCTAATATATTCTCCCACTGCAAGTACATTTATTGAGACAAAAATTGACTGCTTTGTTTCATGGGGGACTCTGCTGCCCTTGTTCAATTGATTTTTAAAGATGTCTTGTTTTATTGTAACACCAGTATTTTTGCTTTTGAGCTTCTGGTTTGAATGAGCAGGAACACCCAGGGAAAAATATGGCAAACAGTGCTAAATTTTGCATGTTTTCAAGGAAAAATTTTTAAACCCTCCACCATTTTCTCTAGCTTGGGTGGGGAGAAGATCTCTAGAAACCCTTTTATTTCTTGAGGGGCCAGAAGAGGACTTAGGCCAAGACTCTGTTTCCCCTCCTCCAGGACTTCTTCTCTACCATTGGGCCACACGCTTCCTGCTGACCTTGGGGGTATGATACAGCATGGCCAGAAGGCAGCAGGAGAGTGATATAAGAGAGTTATGTAAGCCCCAGGATGAGGAGAAGCCTTATTCCCTGTAGAGGGAAGAAAGGTTTCTATAGATTAATTAAAAGCACCTGAAGCCAATTAGAGCACCTGAAGCTAGTCACCTGATAAAAACCCCCTGCTTCAATCAGCCAGGGGAAGGAGTTGGAGCAGAGAGCAGTCTGAAGGAGTTGAAGTCGAGGAGAGTTTGGAGGAGTGCTGTGGCTGGCTAGAAGACCAAGCCCCTAGGCTGGGACCTGGAGTAGAGGGCGGGCCCGGGTCTCTCCCTCTCCATTACCCTTCTCTGGGTTGCTAGTGGGACAGTAAATACCCTAGTTCGGGGGCAGGAAACTGTGACCTGAACACCCCCCCCTCACCCCCCCCCCAAAGAGGAAGTGCAGGACCCATCATAATCGTACCGGCAATTTGCCACAGGGGTTAGAGGACATAGTTTATTGACCTTTCTTAAACTTCATCCCCCTCAGTGTCAAGGTTGTGTGATGGCTGGTTCCCTCCTTCCATCTTAGATTCTTCTAGGGTGGCTATCTGGCTCATCTTCATATGGGCTGGCAAGATAGACCCCTCCTCCCCACCCCTATCTACAGAAAGATCTTGTGACAAGGGATGTGGGAGGAAGTGGGTGGCATCAGTCTTGGCTGAAACTTGTTTCTTCTTTACTAAAATGTTCTCAAACCTTTTTGCAAATCTGGGGGAAGTTTTAGGCTCATTACAACTCCTGTTCCTTCAGGTAGGTCATTTGCTGCTGAGCTTCCAGTTCCTTAAAGGTGATTTATTTCACAAGGTTTTAATTTTTCTTTACACTGGCAGATTTTGTCTTTGATTAATGTACAAAGTGCTCCTCCCCGCTGATCTTTCCAGCATGGAGAGCATCAGACAGTGATTACAAGTGTGATGTATATATTTCATTGTGAGGACACCATTAAATGCAATGCGGGCTCTGTAATATAAACTCTGTTGAACAAACCTGGTGGCTGTAACTTTTAAAAAGTAGCAACCCCTTCCCCGCCCCCGATTAATTATTGGGTTATTTTGTGACTCAATTCTTGGAAGTTACAGACTCCACCACACCACTTTCCTCCAGACACACTGTAGTGGTATGGTGGGGGCAGGAGTACATGAGCTTGGCCTCCTCAGTGAGCAGGATAAAGTGGCATGTATTCCACTCCTCTTTTCAGTATTGGCTTGAAAACCATAAATAAGGTTCCTGAAACCAGGGAAGAAGTTTGTAATGCAGATCCAATGAAATGTCTTGTCTTCTTCTGTAAGTCTGACACACATTTGTGTCTGATTCAAAACTTCTTATTCTGTTCTTTATTCTATAAATTGTACATCTGACACAGAACTACCGGAAACCTTTAGTTTATGGTTTGACTGCTGTGGTTTAGTTTATGGTGCATTATATTGAAATTTGTCAGCTATTGTCTTTATCTGACATTCCATGACCATCCCAGATATCTTCTAATACCTAAGATTGCTAATGTTGAATGAGTGCTTTTACAACATGAGTACAGACTTGTTAGAATCTGTTTTTGTCCGCTCCCGTCCCCAGGCTATAAATGTTTCTCATAAACTATTGTTATGTGATAGCCCTTTGGTATTTCTTACCCAAACTTCCACACTTGTTGCTATTACAAAATGTTGAGGGACCATATACCTTGTACCCACATGTATACATACACTTCCCTCTAATTCATGGTGAGTTCTTGGTCTTCTTTGCAATGTGTGCAATTCAAACCGTGAGTGTGTATGTCTCTTGAGCTTCTTTCAGGTAGAGCAGGTAGGCAGTTCCTCCCTTGTCCCAAATCCTTTGCATCTCTTCAGCACCAACATTTTCAAACTCTCGCAACTAGTGCTAATTTCCTGTCTCTTTTGCTGGCTCTCAGTGAGATAGTGAGTACACCATCTGGATCCAAATAGATTACCACAGATTGGAGACCTGGACCTTGTAGTGGACACATCTTATCCCTCTTTGGTTCAGCTGCTGAGTTCTGTTCGGCTGTCTCCAAACTCTCACTGAGGTACAGTTGTCTTAGCCTTCAGATGGTGACTATGGTATGTCATGCCAGGTGTTCTACCCACAAGGAAAGTTTCCTGTATAGCTTCAAAAGGACTACTGAGCATGTTTAGTGCCACACCGCAGATGGCGGATGTTTTTGCTTCTCTGGTAATGTCATTTCGCCCAACTCTGGCAAGTCTGTAAACACACAGTAAAACGAATAAAAGTAAATGAATAAACTATGTCTCCACCTCACTATTTCTTCCCTTATTTACACAAATAAATGCTGAAATGCATGCATGCCAATAAACCATTTGGCTGTTTTTCTGCATATGAGAATGTTGGCATGAGTGCCACAATTTCTTTTTATGAAGAAATAAGTGTATCATTTTAGTTATATATAAACAAAAGTAATTTAAAACATGGGCTCAGTCCTGTAATCCTTACTCTCATGGATCAGGCATTGAGAGAATTGGGTTTTAATCCTGGTTTGTTGTGTGACTAAGAACATTTGAAAGAAAATTTCAAGCAGATTGCTGTGTTCATTGAAATAATACTGTTGCCCATAAACATTCAATTTTTTTGTACTGTTATGTATTGCATTGTAAGATTTAATAAAAATAGACTTTGTAGAGTTTTATCGTCTCATAAAAAGAACCGGTACATCTTGCACTATTTTATTTTTAGATATGTGTCTTTCTCAAGTTGCTTCAAAATTATTGACAATGGTTGTCACTTTCACTACTGTTTCAAAAGATAACATGTCTGGGCTATGGTGAAAACAAATTACAGTCCCTTATCTAGAAGAAAACAACGTCCAGTGCTGCTGTACACAGAAGTGGGGCTATGCAGCTACTGAGGCTTTTCCCACAAGTGGTTATTTCTCCCTCACTAGTGTAGGTTTTTTTTAATTGCTTGTGACTGCTCTCCCTTCTCCAGTTAGGAGTCCTAGCCCATGGCTAAATCAATTGCTATTTGTGCTAAATGTGCATATGCCCTGAGTATTCTACAGAGGGAGTGTGGAAGGGGAAAATTATTCCCAAATTAATATCCAAGGAATAATTTTAAAGAGGAGGCCTGTCATCCTGAAAACAGAACTCCTGGGGTGACAGCTGTGTTTTGTTGCTAAACTGTGGACAATAATAGTTCATTGGACTACAAAATCCCCCAATTGCCTTTTCATTTTCTGTTTTGTGCATGTGTGTGTATTAGTGGGGGTTATTAATGAGAAGTGGTTATTGGGGTTGCTAAAAGGAAGTGTCCTCTCCCACACCTGGAAGTCTAGTCTGAAGCTGAGTTGAGGCTATGTGGAGTAGGGCTTGAAGAGGAGACAGTCCAGGATGTATATAGGGAGTAGTAGAGTCGGAAGCAGAATGCTCACTTGATAAAGCTTTCTCCAGTCCCAGGCATAAGTGCAATTCCTTAGCAGAGTATGATTCAGAAGTGCAAATCATTGGTAGCCATAGCTGTGTTCAGGCAAATCGAATCTCCGATTCCATCCGAATAGTCAGGATCGTTCTATCAAGCTAATTTGCCACTTGATAAATTGGGAACTAGTTCTTAATTGTGCAAAAATTACTATAAAATCATAATTGTATAATCCCCCAGTGTGTAATTATGGTCCATTTTGACAATATTGTTTGTGGTGTCTCGAATCTGTAAACGCAGTGCATGTATTTTCAGTAAATCTCTGCAGCTAGACTTCCAATTAATTCTTTTTAATGAAAATACTTGGTATATCGCAAATTGATTGCTTTTTCTAAGTTCAGTGCTGTGGTAATTTTTCTTTCAGCATCTAAAGAGTTTGGTCCACTCTTATACACTAATAGCTTACAAATTTTAATTTTTAAAACTGAAGCCATTTTAAAGTTAACTTAAACCTGGTAACTTCTTCGCTTTTCTGTTTGCCAACATAAAATTAGCTTAAACAAATTATGCTGAACAAAATTCCTCTCTTTAGGCCTTGGATAACACTATTTCAGTCTAAAGAGAATTTTAATGGCTGAATTACAAACCATCTGAAAATTATGGTTTAATAGAGGTGCTAGCTAACCCTTAGAAATGGTAATATTGCAGTGGGTTTTGCTAAACATATATAATGGCAAAAATAATCATGAGCTTCCAAAATATACCACAAAGCATTTGGTAATTACACGCCTGTACACTAACAATATTTGTTTTTTTTCTCTAGTTTCTCTGCTTGAAGAATATAAGAACATTCCTTTCAGCATGTTGTGAGATATTTGGGATGAAGAAAAGTGAACTTTTTGAAGCATTTGATTTGTTTGATGTGCGAGATTTTGGAAAGGTAATTTAAAATTTCCTGTTTACTCATATCTTCTTTTCTAGCTGGATAAAGTGGTTATTGGGTAATGCTTGCCATTGGTTTTATATAGCAACTACCTTGATGCAAAAGAGAGGTTTGGTCTAGTTTTGTTCTTTTCACACTTGTGTTGCATTTTTCTTTTCTTTAAGTCATAGCTGACAGAGGCCACCTGCCTGGGTGTTTTGACCATTGTGTCCTTTAGATCTACTCAGGGCAGACAACCCAGTGGCTAGAATTGCAGTGGCCAATGTACACTAGCACGTCCCATCATCGGCGCGACTGGTGATGCACTAGTGCTAGCGCTGGAGGAAGACTTTAGGGGAAAAGTGTAGGAGAGGCCAAAGAGGTCAAACACCTAATGTTCTACTGACGGATTTACCTCTTGATTCCTCTCTTGGTTGGGCTTGCTCACAAGGGCTGTTCTGTTGGGAGCAAGTTACAGGCACAAAAGGAACAATGTTATGGGGCTGAGAAGGACCATACAGTGGATCGGTGTCATAAGGAAAAATGTGCACGGCTGGAGGAGCAGGGAGTAGCGGTGGTGGGTGATGAGAAGAGGAGTCTGGGCTGACTGTAAGGTCAAGTAAATCAAGCAGTCACTTGGCGCGCCATATCTTTTGCGGGGAGCCTCCTATACCATGCACGCTCTCACTCCCTTGGAGTAACCCTATTTTCCTCTCCAGCAGTGGGACTTAGGAGGGGGGAAACAGTAACTCTCAGCCCTTCATCCCCACCCTCTTATGGCGAAGGGAGAGGAGTGGTAGGCAACTCAAGACTTGAATTCTGTGCCCCCCCCCTTGTCGTTGCTTGAAGCTGCTGTGTTGCCTGTGGGCCGTCAAATTGTAAGGCTTGGCACTTAGAGTAATGGGAAGAAGGAAAGGATGATAAGAGTGGCTAAGCATGGGGAAGGAGAGAAAAGTGAGGGTTTTGTATGAACAACAGGTGGTAACAGTAGTCAGATGAAGTGACAGTGGAAGTGGGATGTCCCTAACCCGCAGCATCACCATCTTTGCACCTATAATTTTTTTCATTGTCTAGGCTTGGAGAAATGGATGTAGGTTTAATACAGACACTCTATCTCTTTTCTCCAATATTTTAAAACCAGACTATCAGACAGCAGGAACATGCTGTGGCAGGCAAATATCCTGGTGTCTATGACTACAGTCTGTGGGAAAAAATCTCTTACGTACAGTTAGTGTGTCATAATGGATATCCCAATTGCATGGCAAGACAGACAATCTCTGAAGTCTGGGGAAAGGATGTAATTGCCAACTGTGTCCATGAATAGCAGGTTCATTTTAATAAGAAATACAGACATTAAGATTGTGTATGGTGAAATTGTTTGAGCAAATCCCTCTTTTGATGATCACATCTGTATGAACGCTAAATGCAGGTCATTGCCAATGTTGTAATAGGCAATTTAATGCCAAGACAGGTCAGTTAGGTTATAATTAGCACTCCCACAAGCTATTACATTCTCTACCAGTGCCACTCACAAAGGTGCAATTTGTGTTCTGCCTTTTAAAAACCAAATAAACACTTTTCGGTCTGGTCCTTACAACCGAATGCTCATTGTTCAGTATAAACGAGGAGCAATTTATCACCATATATGGGACCTGGCTTTTGGCAAGTATGGTTTGATTCATGTAGCCAAATGATCACTGCAAATAGTGATCTACATAACATAGTTCCACTGTGTTGGCTTTTCATGTACCTCTGGATTTCTTATGTTTTCTCTACATTTTTCACCCTAAAGCAAACCTTACAAGAAGTCTTCTTGTTTGCTTTCTAGATAATAGCACATTTACCTTGCTATTTGGGATTGGAAGGACTTCTGTGCACAGGCAAAGCAGATATGACCAAAGGGATATGTATTTAGTATAGGAGGAGGGTGGGGAAGAGAGAAAGGGAGGGTGAATGGGAGACAGAGAATAGAGGGTCAATGAAGTAAAAGAAGGGGCATGAGAGAGGGGGGAAAAAAGGGTTGGGAATTGTGAAAAGGAAAGCTTGACTTAAGAAGGAAGAGGATAGATGAGGGAAGGTAATGGGTAAGAAGAATGTGAGGGATATGGGGTTACGAAGGAGTTAGGCTGATTGAGCAGAATGGAGGGAGGTGCTCCAAGTGTTGATATACCCATAGTTAAAATAGTGGTGGGGGTGCCACAAGCCATGGGCCCTTCCAGACTGGAACTGCTTGACAACTTTGGAATCTTTTTCTTTCAAACAGTTTTAAGATTTAACCCCCTCACCCTCCTTGTTTGTATAATAAGTGCCAAGCTCCAAAGTACCATTTTTACTGCTGTGAGACTGAGACACAATGATGATTAGTTACTGTGGGCTACTCTGAATTATAAAGAGCTATGTATGTAAACCTGTGATTAGTTTTTCTGTGCGCAAAAGCTGGCTTTCTCTAGTGTATTGTTTGTAACCTCCTACATACTTGTCTGCTCTCTGCAGTTGCCAGCATGTATTCAGCACAGATTTCTACTTCTGAGTCAGTGGATCACTCCCCTAGTTTAACAGAAGAGCCTATAATTATCTAAAGACCATGCCACATTAAAAATATTCCAAATCAGAACAAATATCACAGACATAACTTCCCCTTTTTAACATCTGAAGATACAATGTTTCCGTTACTTTTTATACATTGTACTTTATAATAGACATGAGGCCTGATTCTTATTTACACTAAGGCCCCTTTATGCTGCCTTAGTGTAAATAAGAATCAAGCCTATGGTGTTGCTTTCTGGTACTGGTGATTGAAGTGACTCACTGAGCATATCTAAATACTTTTGTTTGATCATTTGTGCAATATAAAGAGACTGGCAAACCAAGAAATTCTACCTGTCCTTTTATGCTACTGTACGTTTTTTTTTTTTTGCCATGCTAGGCATAGTTAAGATATAGCATTGTACTTCTAGTCTTTTGTTTTTAAACTTGTTATATTGCCTATTCAAAAATGCCAAAGATTTTTTTCTTGGTTCTGTGAACAGCAGAGGAATTAAAACAAAAAGTCTTTTAACAGCTACTGCTCTACCAGGTATCCAGTTGCTTGCTATAATGTTAGGGTCCTTATCTAGACGTTTGTGTCAAGCCTTTGCTACTTTTTTAAATAGGCTAAATAGTGCTTTATGATAGAGTAGCATTACTTACTATTGGTTTCTAGTTAGTTGTTGAGAGAGATCCTGGTTTACATAGTTACTCTAATATGACCATAAAGGGCCTGATTTTTAAGACAGCCACTAGTCTTGAAGGAAAATATTTGCAGATTCAGTTAGTTACTGGTGCAAAATTGTACCTGTGAAATAACATGCTGGATTGAGGCCTGTCTCAGAAATGTAGCCCACAATGTATCGATGGCTATTTGACACATGGCTTTTTGGGTTTGTGGTTTGTAAAGTTGTGTTCCAAAATAAACTTTTATCTTGTGTAAAACTGAAGTAGAATAATGTAAGTTGGTATTTGCAGAGATACTATCTCTTTCATGAAAGATTTTAACTATTGCATTTTTCTTCTCCCGACACAAAATTAGCCTTAATAGTACATTATTTCTTTTATGTATACATTGTAGTGAACAACATGTGCTAGGTGCTGTACAACATATAGGAAAGAAGGGACAATTCCTGTCTTTACAATATTTGACAATTTCATTGTCTGTGCTGCTCAGTGTCAGGGGCCTAACAATGTCTGAAAAGTCAGCAATTCCTGCTGTGCATGCATGCAAACATGCTTCCATAGTCTTGGTGAGACTAGTGACAAAGGCACAAGGGGTTATTTAATGAGACTTGCCTCCAGTGAATAATAACAGCTGTTTGAGCAAAAGTGGTGCCACTAAACCGAACAGCGAAGACAGTGCAATACTTGCAGTGGCTGTGTGTGACAGGCATCTTTTCAGCTTCACCATTACTCTGTTTGCAGTTCATCTGTTTTCACTGCATGCAGGAATGAAAGCTTGTCACACATGACTGGAGGTTGCTGTGTGCTCTCTCTAGCGGTAGATAAATTGACTTGTGTTTAACTAGGCTCTTTAAATGCTTGGGGACATAGTCAACTTTCTAGAGCAGATAGTGAATTTGAAACCATTAAAAAGGAGTGGAACACTGGAAAAATATCACGTATAGTGTAGTCTCAGGGTTGTAAAATGTGTAGGACAGTATAACATAGTGTGAGAGTTGAGCTAACAAGACTACAAAATAAGATGTATTGGTTTGGAAATGTCTCTATTTACTAGAAGCAGTGGTGATGAGAAGGAAGGTTTCCTCTGATTCTTTTGATTTTTCTGTGGTCAAACAAATTTTCTTTAATTATTTCTCTATATGGAAAAAAAAATGTTTGTATACATTCCCAACCCTACAGTCTTTACTCCCACAAAACCCTTTGTGAATTCAGTAGGAGTTAGGCACGTGTAAAGGGCGACAAGATCAGCACCACTGGATTTTCCTGTTAGTCATCAACTAAAAAAATGCCATTATGTTCTCTTCATTATAAGAACCATTTTCTGAATCCTTCTCCCTGCACATGTACATAGTTAATAGGAGTTTTGTGCACAGAGAGAAGGCTGGTAGTGTGGTGTGATCACTCTAGTGTCAAGAAGATTTCTAGTTTAAAGAGGATCTTTTGGACCACAGGCATTTTCCAGACTGCTGGCCAAATGAGGATTAGGTGGATGTGTATATATTTCCACAACTTCCAGGGTATTCTAATGCACTAAAATCTTAAAGTAGATATTTGAGATTGAAGAAACTGTAGTGCAATGCTGACCAATGCTTAATGCTTTTAAGGGGCCAAATTCAGACGTGTAAGTGAGGGCAACTCCACAAACCCAACGTGTCTTGATTTTCATGAACTCCTTTTATTTAAGGAACCACCTCTGAAACCACATACAATCACAGATGTGTTGAGTTTTTGTAGCTTGTACTGCAATTATATTTTCATAATTGTTGAATTTTTAAACTTATTGTAATAGAAAATATGTAGTCAGTTTTATACTATAGGTTTCCATGTTACCCATTTAAGCAAACAAATTAGGAAGAACATGTCAGATGCAAATGAATAACTGATTTTAAAGAAAAGAAAGGGATAAAAAGAGGAGAAACAAAAAGGAGACCTGGCGATTATCATTTGAAATATTCCAGAGTTGTGCAGTTATTTTATTAAGATCTTATTTTTTAAAATAAGCGATGGGATATGACTTGTATGTCTAGTATTGCCTTTTTGTCCTCCCATGGAAAAAATGGTTTTATAGTTTTGATCTTTTCCCTCTTGTATGTTTTCAAATCTTTTCCTTTGTTTAGACAGTGGCAGTCACAGATGGTAGGTGCTAGCTGTAGCTGGATACTTCCTCCATGTTTTCTTCCCTGTCTAGCTATAAACTCCAGTAGCAGAAGTGCTATCAGGGACAGGCTGCATCCAATCCTTTAGTATGCCAGGCTGTAACTACAGTACTTTTAAAAACTATTTGGTGCTTTTTAACTATGGTGAACAGTTGTTACAAACTGTTAGGTATAACAGTAAAACTAACACAGGTAGGAGCAAGTGAACTGTTTTTTTCCAGTTTGAACCCACTATGACATAATGGGATTGGAAATTCGACTTGAACCGTAATGTTATTGAATTTATGTTCTGCTTTGCAACGACTCTGTGTGTGTGTGTGTGTAAAAGAGAGAGCGAGAGAGAGAGCGTGTGAGTGGTGATGGGAATGGAGATTAAAGTTCCTAAGGAAAAAGTTAGGTGAGGATGAAGCGGAGAGTGAACAGAGTGAAAAACAAAGACCCAAGCTTTAATACTGGGATCAAGGTGAGGGGAGTAGGAAAGCGTTCTTCTTTTCCGAATACATAGCACTGATTTCCCTTTATCGTTTTTTTTAAACTGAGTCTGCCTTGGGGGGGGGGGGGGGGGGAGGGTTTTAAATTGCAGGAAAAAAAGAAGGTTCTTGAACTAGTTCAACAAAATCAGAAAAAAAATAAGTTTAGACAGTTGCCAAGCCTCAAACTCCACGAGATTCATCCACTTCTAGTCACAACTGCCTATTCTTCTAGTAGATTTCAGTGCTGTGTTTAGCTTGCTGTTGTAGCATGAAAACCTCCACCCCCACACACACTGATGCCAGGCAGTGTTTTCATTAAAAATTCCATCTCATTTTTCGCCAACCCAGGACTGTTGGGTTCTTCCTCTCTATACCTGTGTGCCAGAATCAACAAATAATTTTGATACTTGTGCCTTCAATTCTGCCAGAATTACATAGTCCTCTAGCATTCCCGGTCTTTGGTGTGTCTTGTGTCTCGGCAATTGCAGCTGTTATAGCTTCTCAAAGGTGATTTCAACCTACTACAGGACTCCTTTGATAAAGAATAGCTCTGTGATGGAAATGGGCATCTAAAGGCCTGCTGAAGTCAATAGGAGTCCTGTTGACTGGAGCTATCTTTACTCTGGTCTTAGGAAGTATAAGGAATAGAGTGCTGATCACAGATGTACTCCTTGCTTCAAGCTTAGCTTAGTTTTCTTACCTTGTTTAAATCATATCTGTAAAGTTAATAAGTTTGAACTTATTTGATAACATGCTATTATACAAGATTTGTGAATAACATCAGAGAGCAAAAGGGCATTAGATTCACTAAGCAAAAGTGGTGTAAACGAGTATTTGATCATTCAAAATGCTACATACGAGCTAGGTTTTATTAAAAAGCATATAGTGCAACTTCCAGCATGGCTACATCCTCCATCACACTCAAAAGGCTCACTTGCACAAAGTACACAGCAAAGTGCTCTGAAAATACTGAATGTGTAAGCAAGAGTCTTGTACTAGATGGCCATTTTATCTACTCTGTCACTGTTAAGGAAATCCTGACACTGATTCAGCAGAACATCGTGAACCAGCTGAAGTATCACGTTCCAAGTGTGCTGGAATTCTACCAAGTATGTGTTCAAAAGATTCCAGGAAGAGCAGACAGATGTGAAAAGAAAAGGAGTACTTGTGGCACCTTAGAGACTAACAAATTTATTTGAGCATAAGCTTTTGTGAGCTACAGATCACTTCATCAGCTGTAGCTCATGAAAGCTTATGCTCAAATAAATTTTAGTCTCTAAGGTGCCACGCCACAAGTACTCCTTTTCTTTTTGCGGATACAGACTAACACGGCTGCTACTCTGAAACCAGACAGATATGAGTATTCACATGCCAAAATCTACATGGCAGCTTGATGGTTCTAAAAACAATGAAATTCACAGACAAGAACTAAATCTCAATACATAGAAATCAAGTGCAGTTCAACAGTACAATGATGTGATGTGACAGGTCCACCACTGTCTTGGTCTTAGGAGGCACATGTCAAATATTTGGACAGCATCACAAACTGTGCTGAAGGGTGCTTGAAAGATGTGGACACTTGTATAGAAGCAGCTACTGTCATGTTTCAGGCCCTTCAGTGGCCTGTGTGGGGACACTGTGACATCAGGCTTGCTACAAAGCTCCAGATCTATAGAACCATGGTTATACCACTGTACTGAATGGAAGTGAAACGTGGGTGCTGAGGAAATCTGAAGAACACAGGACTGATGTTCTCAATTCTCATCATTTTGGTCAAGCGGCAGGAAAAGAACAAAAATGAGGACATTCTAAACCGAACCCAGTAACCACCTCCCTGAACACTTGTTCAGTTTAGGCAGCTTTGTTGGTACGGACATATTAGAATGGAAGACAAATGAATTTTGAAGTGTGTGTACCAAGGAATGCTGCTACACAGCTGACGATCACGTGGGCACCAAAAGCTTTGTTAGCATGACAAGAGTGCCAATGATGAACACGAACTAAATATACAGCCAGACCACCGTAGTACCTTGCCAGAGATCAAGCCGAGTAGTGCTCGATCTGCAAGGAGGTTACATCCCTTTAGGATTTGCTATTATGACAGTCTTATATGTAGCTCTATATTTTTATTTAATGGTTTATGTATAAATTGTGTGTGTGTGAGAGAGAGTAGGGTGGGGAATGTGTCAGTGCATCAGAGAGAATGGGGTGGAGCACAGAAGTTTGACAGAACTGTAAAAGAAGCTTGGTGGGATGTGGTCCTTCTGTGTAAACTTAAACACAATGAAAATACACTTCCCTGTTAGTAATGCCTTGTGAATGTTCAGATAATACAGTTAATAATACCTAATTATGCTAGTTGGTAAGTCCTGGTCTACACACTGATTTTGTATCAGTATGAAAAAAAATCATCCCCCTCACTGAAATAGTTATTGATACAGTTATACCCAGTGGTGAGCTGGAGCCGGTTCGCACCGGTTTGCTAGAACCGGTTGTTAAATTTAGAAGCCCTTTTAGAACCAGTTGTTCCACAAGGGACAACCGGTTCTAAAAGGGCTTCCGAATTTAACCGCCCAAAAGTGGCACCGTAGGGGGAAAATTTGGTGGGTGCACAGCGCCCACCGGCAGCTCCCCGCCCCACCCCCGGCCCAGCTCACCTCCACTCCGCCTCCTCCCCGCTTCTCCGCCCCCTCCCCCGGCTTCCCGCGAATCAACTGTTCGCGCGGGAAGCTGGGGCAGGCTGAGAAGCAGGCCGCAGCTTCCCGCTCAGGCCCAGGGAGGCAGAGGTGAGCTAGGGCAGGGGGGTGCGAGGAGGGCCGCCCGCGCCGCAGCAGGTAACCCGGCTGGGGGGGGGGGGGGCGGCGCAGGGGGACCGCTCCCCGCCCCAGCTCACCTCCGCCACCCTTGGCCTGAGTGGGAAGCCGCCACCTGCTTCTCAGCCTTCCCAGGCTTCCCACCTAACAGCTGATTCGCGGGAAGCCGGGGGAGGGGGCGGAGAAGCAGAGCGGGGCAGCGCGTTCAGCAGAGGCGGCGGAGCGGAGGTGAGGTGATCTGGGGCCAGGCGCGGGGTGGGGAGCTGCTGGTGGGTGCTCTGCACCCACCAAATTTTCCCCGTCGGTGCTCCAGCCCTGGAGCACCTAGGGAGTCTGTGCCTAAGGCGCCACCTTTGATGTGATCAGTGGGGGAGCGGCTGCTCCCCCTGCTCCCCCCCAGCTACGCTCCCCCGCCCCTAGGAGTGAGAGGTACCTGCCGGATGCTTCCTGGGAGCTGCCCCAGGTAAGCACCTCTGGGACTCCCCACCTTGCCCCCCGGCAGGTGTCTCTGGCTCTTAGGGGTGGGCACCCACTACGGTGGCCCACGAGACCCTTCTGCCCAGTTCTGGGGGCAGTCAGGGGAGGGGGGTGGATGGGGCAGGGGTCTGGGGGGGGGTTGAATGGGGCAGGGGTTCTGGGGGGCAGGGGTGGGCAATGACCCCTCGTGGGGTAAGGAGGGAACCCGTTGTTAAGATTTTGGCAGCTGATCACTGGTTATACCTGTAGAAGCCCTAGTGTGGGTGCTGCTATACAAGAAATAAAGGTACCTTATATGGGTGTAACTTATTCCCCTTCCTCAGGGGTGAAAATAAAATTGAACTCTTACCATTATGGGGCTGGCTCTGCCTCCCTCCTGGAAGGGGCAGGGCCTCAGTAGCAGCAGCGGCGGCTGGAGCCCCGGGTCTTTTTAAATCACTGGGCCCGGGGCAGCTGCTCCTTTTGCCCTTCCTCCTATTGGCAGCCGGGGGCGGAGGGAGTTGGGGCATGTAAAAGGGGCAACTACATTAAAGCCCTGCCATGGCAATGATGTTAAAGCGCTGCTGTGGCAGCGCTTTAAGCAGGGTCCTTTAAAGTGCTGTCACGGCAAAGTCAGCTGTACGGGCCGATACCGACCCGTAGTGCCTTACTTTCACCCCTGCCTTTCCTGTATGGGAATAGCTATACTAGTATAACTGCATCCACATTAGGTTTTTTTTTTTTTTTTTTTTTTGCCACTTTTACTGTGCCGGCGTAGTTAAAACTGCAAAACTTTTAGGAGTAGACAATGCCTATCTGACGTTGCTGAAGACATAATTCTACTGTTTAGAATTTTGCTCCTTTGGAGACTGATCCCGCTGAGTGTCCTAAATTCCCATTGAAGGTAATAGAAGTTCACTGAAGGCATTTCTTAGGCGAGGCCCAGCACCTCACAGGTTTAGGTTGTTAAGAAGTGGAAGGAGAACGATGCACGTAGGGCATTGACCTCTGAAGTTAAGGAAACTGTGTGGAGTGCCCAGGACTGGAGTTGTGAGGCAGAAGAGAAGAGGAAAGGGAGTGGAGAAAACTGCATGAACCTGCATCTAGTCTTTTGCCACTCCAGTGCAATACACATTTGCAGCTGTGGGTAAAGACACTCCTGCCATTGTCCCCAAATAGCTTAAAATAAAACCAACATTTCAGGAAAGATGTGGACAAATTGGAGAAAGTCCAGAGAAGAACAACAAAAATGATGCAAGATCTAGAAAACATGACCCATGATTGAAGATTGAAAACATTGGGTTTGTTAGTCTGGAAAAGAGAAAACTGAGAGGGGGCATAACAGTTTTCAAGTACATAAAAGGTTGTTACAAGGAGGAGGGAGAAAAATTGTTCTCCTTAACCTCTGAGGGTAGACAAGAAGCAATGGGCTTAAATTGCAGCAAGGGCTTTTTAGGTTGGACATTAGGAAAAACTTCCTAACTGTCAAGGTGGTTAAGCACTGGAATAAATTGCCTAGGGAGGTTGTGGAATCTCCATCATTGGAGATTGTTTAAGAGCAGGTTAGACAAACACCGATCAGGGATGGTTTAGATAATACTTAGTACTGCTGTGAGAGAGAGGGACTGGACTACATGACCTCTTGAGATCCCTTCCAGTCCTGCAATTCTATGATTCTATGATTTTAAAGGCTTCTCATGTATTTTAGGGCAGGTCTACACAAGAAGCACTACATCTGTGCAGCTGCACCGCTGTAGAGTCTGGTGAAGATGCTGTGTGCTGACAGGAGAGCACGCTCCCATCACATAATTACTCCACCTCTGTGAGAGGCAGAAGCTATGTTGGCAGGAGAGCTGGTCGCTGTAATTTGTGTTGCTCAGGGGCGTGTCTTTTTCACACCTCGGAGCAACATAAGTTAGATTGACTTAAGTGGGAGCGTAGTCCTTCCCTCAATCTTTACATTTTCTGCCTTTTTCCCTCCCAATGTGTATAGCAGAGGTATTGTGTTTCTTACTGGGTTAAAAATTTCATCTGTGAATAAAAGTTGTCACTGGAGTTCAAAATACTAAAGGATATTCTTTGTATTATGTATTTGTAGAAGGAAGATGCAAACATAGAGTATTTGACTGTAGTATGAACTTGTTTCATGGGGCTGTCAGTCAAGATGCTGGTTGGTGGCTATCTTCATGTAAGGGTAAAAGAGGAGACTCTATATATGAAATCCTAATGAAAGTTATGAGAGTTTGAGATTCGTGTACTATTTTTTTTTAAAGCCAAAGTTATGGCATCTTAATGATGTTGTATTGTAGATATAACCCCTGCCCCAATGATTTTATTGAGTATCAGATACTGAAATGCAGCACTTTTGGGAACCATTAATTTAAAATGTTCAAGTATTACTTTTTATTATGGTGAAAGTGCTGAAATTTGGGGAAATAGTTTGGAGAGAGTGAATTTACAAAGATAATGGAGTCATTCAAAATATATATTCTGTATCTCCACTAAAAACAAGATCCCAGTTATTTAGAAGTGGATCTAGAAAAGTGGCTTGGTGGTTTGCTTCAGAAATCAGTTTTTTACAGTTAGTCTTTTTTTGGTCAAATGCCTAAATATTTAGGCTTCTCAAATGTAGTTATGGCTCAGAATTTTATTTTGATAGTTTATCAGTGAGATGTGCTGATTTGTCTTGCCACATCACAAAATCATTAGGCAATCTACAGGTGTTTGAGGTCTAATGAAGAGTTCTTATCCAGGCAGTGAAATGTTCTTGTCAGTATTGGAGCCCTTTAGGACTTTCATAATGTGGACTTTTGTTCAGTTAGGTTCTTCTCAGTAAACATGACCTGCTGTCTGTGGAGCCTGGATTAATGGAAAAATTGAGCTTCCAAGCTCTCGTTTCCTGCCCATGCGTCTCCGTTGCTATAGTGATCTTACCAAAATGTTATTCAGCTATGACTCAGGTATCCTCCGGGGTAGGGTAGCATTATGGAATTCTGTTTGGGGTGAGGGAAATATTGAAAAATAGGTCTTTGTTTTTGTCTTGAATAGATTTAAAATGGTTAAAGGGGATACTTGTTAAAGTCTGTCATAAAATGTTGTTAAAACAAACTTTATAAAACCTATTGAAATATTTAAAAAAATAAAATAAAATAAATTTTGTTTTTCATTTCCTGTAGTATTGAAACCTAAGCATTGCAGCACTAAGATATTGAAAGTGAAACTGATTGTAAACAAACAGAAAAGAGATAAATAAAAGGTATTTGTGGTTGACGAGCATGCTGGATTTTCAAAATTATTTCATTTTTAACAATTTAAGGTTGAGTAGCTACTTCAAAGGGAAAATACCAAATTAATATCACATGTTGTAAACAATAGTCAAGAAATGTTTGTTTACAATATGTGACATGCGAGTAAATCTTTTTTTCTTTGTTTTAGCGATTTGTTATGAGGAATGGGAAGCCTCATTTTTATGTAATGGGGGAACACAAATATGTATGTAAACTTTTGTTTCTTACTAATTCATATTATAGGTTTTGGACTTTTGTTGAACCAGTAACTGTTCAGAGACCTGTTTTTTCACATCAACCCAGCAAGTTAGGGATGCTGAGCCTACGATGAGATTTCCAAGATGAAAAACTAGGACAATTTCATGGCAGTGGAGCTGAGCAGGCAGAAGCAGGGACTGATAACAAACTTTTTTCCCCACCCAGTATTTTGGTCACAGTAACAGTTGATGTAAAAACAAACTAACCAGTTCCCCCTTTCCTCTGCCTTTGAATCTCCTTGCATCTGCTGCCCTGGCTCCCTAGCTCCTTCTCTTTCCTCCCATATGTTCTGAGGTTGCAATGAAACTGGCAGAAACTTCTGGTTTCACTAGAACCTAATAGGTAGGGCCCTACCAAATTCAAGGCCATGAAAAAACGCATCACGGACCGCGTGAAATCTGGTCTCCACCGTGAAATCTGTATAGTATAGGGTAAAAGCACGCAAAAGACCAGATTTCACAGGGGATACCAGCATTTCTCAAACTAGGAGTCCTGACCCAAAAGGAGGTTGTATGGGGGTGGCAAAATTTAGGATTGTGGGATTGCCACCTTTACTTCTGTGCTACCTTCAGAGTTGGGGTGCTGGAGAGTGGTGGCTGTTAGCCGGATACCCAGCTCTGAAGGTGGTGCCCCGCCAGCAGCAGCACAGAAGTAAGGGTGGCAGTATCATACCATGCCACCCTTCTGTGCTGCTGCCTTCAGAACCTGGTGCCCAGAGGCTGCTGACTGAGGGCCCAGATCTGCAGGCAGCAGTGCAGAAGGATGGCAATACCAAACCATGCCACCTTTGCTTCTGCACTGCTGCTGGTAGAGGCTCTGCCTTCAGAATGGGGCTCCTGGCCAGCAGCCGCAGCTCTTCAGCTGCTCAGCTCTGAAGGCAGTGCCTCTGCCAGCAGCAGCACAGAAGTAAGGGTAACCGGACCACAATAACTTTGCAACCTCCCCTCAACTCCTTTTTGGGTCAGGACCCCTACAATCACAACACCATGGAGTTTCAGATTTAAACAGCTGAAATCATGAAATTTACTATTTTTAAAATCCTATGACCAAAATGGACTGTGAATTTGGTAGGGCCCTACTAATAGGGTATCATGGGACTAGCTCAGTAAGGCGGGGGGACCTCTCATCACCATAGTTGATCTAGTAACCTCACAAATACCTGTGACATTAACCCAAAAAGCTAAAGTTGCTGAGCTAGTGACCTCGTAGCAACCTGTGCCTTGATATCAGACCAGAAAGCTATATAGTTGGTCTAACTCATAGAAGCCTTTGCCCTGAAATCTACCCAACAAATTAGAGGTGATTGGCCACTGACTTTATAGTGGCCTGTCCTTAAGATCAGACCAGCAAAGTAGAGGTGTAGAGCCATCAAGCTCACAAATGTCTGTGTCTTGTCATCAACCCTGCAAGTTAAATATGCAGAAAAGTGGTTAAGATACAGAGAAGCATTGGAGAGTGCAGAGGCTTCCCTTCCCCTCACTCCCCCGGGCTTGGGGAGGCTCAGTTCCCTTAAATCTCTCTCTCCTTATGCCTCTTTAGGTGGGGGAGTTTCAAGAGGTAGCATCAGTAGGAAATGGTGCCTAGCAGGGAAATTGGTAGGGCTCCAAGGCCTACCTGCCAGTAGCACCAGCATCTATTTAATGGAAGAAGAACTGTCCAAGCTGTGATTCACTGATTTGCCTTCTCTCTTTTACAGATATTCCATGGTAATTTCCACTCCTCTCAAAGGGGCAGAGAGTGGAAGTAGGTGAAGCTTGTTGCCTTCAGTTTGCCCCTATTTCAGTGGAGAAAGGGACACCTTTTTACTCTTCCCTATCCAGGATCCAGGGAAACAGAACAGCCTGGTCAGTTCCATCTCCACTCCTCTCCATATTGGATTGTGGTTGTGGGAGCAGTGTTGCCCCTCTATATAGCTCCATGCTCTTTGTGTGTGACTGGCCGTAGGGGGTACTGTCTCCCTTCTGATATGCTTGTTCTATTCTCCCTGTTGTGTCTCCTGTGCCATGTCCTATAGCACAAAGATGCTAGAATGTCACTTTGCTACAAGATCACATCATCCACGATGAGGTATAGCCACTAAAACTAGTGCCCCCTCCCCCCCACCCAGTTGCTTGTGACCCAAGCAGAGCATACAGTGTACAGTGAGGAAGATTACCATGCTTTAGGGCTTGACGGGGGGGCACGCAGGCTGAACTCCTCCGAGGTGCCCTCTATTGTCAGTTCTAAATCTTTTGTGTTTTTTCATTTAGATACCAATTTTCCATGGCGGTGCCTTTTGATAGGGTTGACTGCACATATTTTATAACTCACGAGAGAAGATTTACTCACGTTGCTGGAATGTCATGTATTGGTTCAGGGATCTCTTTGTGTTCATAATTTATATTCGTGTCGGTGATGAGGGTATTGTGTGGATGGTTTGGATTCCATTTTCAGTATCAGGAATATTAAAATCTAATGTTCCATTAAGCTAGCTGGACTCAAACTTTTCAGTTGATTTTTGAGTGCCAGGCTAGTATTGCACACTCAGAAGCAAGACATTCTACTGTGATGACAAAACCATGGCTCCAGAAAATGTTCAGCCATGGTGCATAAATTTAAGCAGGCCAAGAGCAATACTCTGTGCCTTTGTCTATTATACCACATCTTATGTTCCTTGGGGTATGCCTATTCTACAAAATTAGGTTGAATTTATAGAAGTCAGTTTTGTAGAAAGTGTTTTATACAGTTGACTGTGTGTGTCCCCACACAAATGCTCTCAGTGCATGTAGTCGGCGGAGTGTGTCCACAGTACCGAGGCAACCATCAACTCCCAGAGCGTTGCACTGTGGGTAGCTATCCCACAGTTCCCACAGTTTCTGCCGCCCATTTGAATTCTGGGTAGAAATCCCAGTGGCTGATGGGGCTAAAACATTGTCGCGGTTCTGGTACATATCGTCAGGCCCCCCTTCCCTCCCTGCCTCTGTGAAAGCAAGGGCAGACAATCATTTTGCGCCTTTTTTCTTGAGTTACCTGTGCAGATGCCATACCACAGCAAGCATGGAGCCCGCTCAGCTAACCGTCACCGTATGTCTCCTGGGTGCTGGCAGACACGGTACTGCATTGCTACACAGCAGCAGTTTATTGCCTTTTGGCAGCAGACAGTGCAGTATGACTGGTAGCCGTCATCGACGTAGTCCAGGGTGCTCTTTTAACCGACCTCGATGAGGTCGGGGTGCCTGGGCAAACATGGGAGTGACTCAGCCAAGTCATTTCCCTTTTAAGTTTCGTCTCATGATGATTCAGTCCTACCGGCAGTACACTGTCTTTTAATGTGCAGCCAGCAGAAGACGATGGCCAGCAGTCATACTGCATTGTCTTCTGCCGAGCATCCAGGAGATACGATGGCTAGCGGTTGTACTGCACAGTCTGCTGCCAGCAAGATGTATAAAGATAGATGAAGTGGATCAAAACAAGAAATAGACCAGATTTGTTTTGTATTCATTTTCTCCTTCCTCCCTCCTTGAAATCAATGGCCTGCTGTCAAGGTTCCTCCCCCACTCTGAACTCTAGGGTACAGATGTGGGGACCTGCATGAAAAAACTCCTAAGCTTATCTTTACCAGCTTAGGTCAAAACTTCCCCAAGGTACAAAATATTACACCCGTTATCCTTGGAATGGCCGCTACCACCACCAAACTAATACTGGTTACTGGGGAAGAGCTGTTTGGACGCGTCTTTCCCCCCAAAATACTTCCCAAAACCACTTCCTGGACAAGGTTTGGTAAAAAGCCTCACCAATTTACCTAGGTGACTACAGACCCAGACCCTTGGATCTTAAGAACAATGAACAATCCTCCCAACACTTGCACCCCCCCCTCTCCTGGGAAATGTTGGATAAAAAGCCTCACCAATTTGCATAGGTGACCACAGACCCAAACCCTTGGATCTGAGAACAATGAAAAAGCATTCAGTTTTTTACAAGAAGACTTTTAATAAAAAATAGCAGTAAATAGAAATAAAGAAATCCCCCCTGTAAAATCAGGATGGTAGATATCTTACAGGGTAATTAGATTCAAAAACATAGAGAACCCCTCTAGGCAAAACCTTAAGTTACAAAAAAGATATACAGACAGAAATAGTTATTCTATTCAGCACAATTCTTTTCTCAGCCATTTAAAGAAATCATAATCTAACACATACCTAGCTAGATTACTTACTAAAAGTTCTAAGCCTCCATTCCTGTTCTGTCCCTGGCCAAGACGACTACAGACAGACCCAGACCCTTTGTTCCTCTCCCTCCTCCCAGCTTTTGAAAGTATCTTGTCTCCTCATTGGTCATTTTGGTCAGGTGCCAGCGAGGTTACCTTTAGCTTCTCAACCCTTTACAGGTGAGAGGAGCCTTCCCCTGGCCAGGAGGGATTCCAAAGGGGCTTACCCTTCCCTTTATATTTATGACACGCCCCCCAAATCTCAGCTAGGGTGAAACACTGGCTGGGATTTCTTCCTGGAGCTCTAGGAAAACAGAGTTAATAAGACACATGCATCTCTAAATATACTACCAAGTACATAAAGACTAACAATATTTTCCACATCTCAAGGACGATTTTAACCAGTTGATTCTGGGAAACTTTCACGGGAGAGTGCATCAGCCACTTTGTTAGAAGCTCCTGAGATGTGTTGGACGTCAAAATCAAAATCTTGGGGAGCTAAACTCCACCGAAGAAGTTTTTTGTTAGTTTCTTTGACGGTGTGAAGCCACTTTAGTGCAGCATGGTCGGTTTGCAGGTGGAAACGCCGTCCCCAAACATATGGGCGTAGCTTTTCCAGAGCGTAGACAATGGCATAACATTCTTTTTCAGTGACTGACCAGTTGCTTTCCCTCTCAGACAGTTTTTTGCTGAGAAACACTACAGGGTGGAATTCTTGATCAGGTCCTTTCTGCATTAAAACTGCTCCCACACCACGCTCGGACGCATCCGTGGTTACTAGGAACGGTTTGTCAAAGTCTGGGGCCCTTAGTACAGGGTCAGACATGAGTGTCGCTTTAAGCTTGTTAAAGGCCTTCTGACACTTTCCGGTCCACTGAACAGCATTTGGCTGTTTCTTTTTGGTTAGGTCTGTCAGTGGGGCAGCGATTTGGCTGTAGTGCGGTACAAATCGTCTGTAATAACCGGCCAAGCCTAAGAAGGATTGAACCTGTTTCTTTGACTTTGGGACAGGCCACTTTTGGATAGCATCCACTTTGGCCTGTAGGGGGCTGATAGTTCCTTGACCCACCTGGTGTCCAAGGTAAGTCACTCTGTTTAGGCCTATTTGACACTTCTTAGCCTTAACAGTTAGTCCTGCCTCCCTTATGCGCTCAAGGACTTTTTGTAGATGTTCCAGGTGGTCTGCCCAGGAATCCGAAAATATGGCCACGTCGTCAAGGTAGGCGACTGCATATTCTCCTAATCCCGCTAGGAGACCATCTACAAGTCTTTGCAAAGTGGCGGGTGCATTTTGCAGCCCGAAAGGGAGTACATTAAATTCATACAGCCCGAGATGTGTGATGAAGGCTGACCTTTCCTTGGCAGATTCATCTAGCGGTACCTGCCAGTACCCCTTGGTTAAGTCCAAGGTAGAGATGAACTGGGCCCGCCCCAGTTTCTCTAATCGTTCACCTGTGCATGGCATTGGATAGTTGTCTGGGCGAGTTACAGCATTTAGCTTACGATAGTCCACGCAAAAACGTATCTCCCCATCTGGTTTGGGGACTAGAACCACTGGAGATGCCCATGCACTTTCAGAGGGGCGGATTACCCCCATCTGTAACATACCCTGGATCTCCCGTTCTATAGCAGTTTTAGCTTGAGGAGACACCCGGTAAGGTTGGACCCTAATTGGGTGAGCATTACCTGTGTCAATGGAGTGGTATGCCCGTTCAGTCAGTCCTGGGGTGGCTGAGAACGTTGGCGCGTAGCTAGTGCACAGCTCCTGGATCTGCTGTCGCTGCATACGCCCAAGGGTCATGGAGAGGTTCACCTCTTCCACACCACCAGCACATTTCCCTTCGTAGTAAACACCTTCAGGCCACTCAGCGTCGTCTCCTCCCTGGGCTGTAAACTGACAAACCTTTAATTCTCTGGAATAAAAGGGCTTTAGAGAATTAATATGGTACACCTTAGGCTTCCGGTTGGAGGTGGGGAATGCTATGAGATAATTAACAGCTCCCAGGCGCTCCTGGACCGTGAATGGCCCTTCCCACGATGCTTCCATTTTATGGGCCTGGAGCGCCCTTAAGACCATGACCTGGTCTCCTACTTTGAAGGAAAGCTCTCTGGCATGTTTATCATACCAGGCTTTTTGCTCTTTTTGAGCATCCTGTAAGTTTTCTCTAGCAAGGGCTAAAGAGGTTCGGAGGGTGTTTTGTAGGTTGGTTACAAAGTCCAGAATGTTAGTTCCTGGAGAAGGTGTAAATCCCTCCCATTGCTGCTTCACCAACTGCAATGGCCCTTTAACCTCACGGCCATATACAAGTTCAAATGGGGAAAACCCTAAACTGGGATGTGGTACAGCTCTGTAGGCAAAGAGCAACTGCTGCAACACTAGGTCCCAATCATTGGAGTGCTCATTTACGAATTTACGTATCATGGCCCCCAAAGTTCCATTAAACTTCTCCACCATGCCATTTGTTTGATGATGGTAGGGAGTGGCAACCAAGTGATTTACCCCATGAGCTTCCCAAAGGTTTTTCATAGTTCCTGCCAGGAAATTAGTCCCTGCATCGGTGAGGATGTCGGAGGGCCAACCTACCCTGGCAAAAATGTCTGCTAGTGCCTGGCACACACTTTTAGCCCTGGTGTTGCTTAGAGCTACTGCTTCCGGCCATCGGGTGGCAAAATCCATGAAAGTCAGTATGTACTGCTTTCCTCTGGGTGTCTTTTTCGGAAAAGGACCCAGAATATCCACAGCTACTCGCTGAAATGGAACTTCAATGATGGGGAGTGTCTGGAGAGGGGCTTTGACCTGGTCTTGGGGTTTTCCCACTCTTTGGCACACCTCACAAGACTGGACATAGGTAGAAACATCCTTGCCCATTCCCTCCCAGTGGCATGACCCCCCCAAATGGTCTTTGGTCCTGTTCACCCCAGCATGGCCACTAGGGTGATCATGGGCTAAGCTCAAGAGCTTGGCCCGGTATTTAGTTGGAACTACCAACTGTCTCTGAGGATGCCAGTCTTCCTGGTGTCCACCAGAAAGAGTTTCCTTGTATAAAAGTCCTCTTTCTATAACAAACCTGGATCGATTAGAAGAGCTGAGAGGCGGTGGGTTGCTCCGTGCCGCCGTCCAAGCTCTCTGGAGGCTTTCATCTGCTTCCTGTTCGGTCTGGAACTGTTCCCTTGATGCTGGAGACATCAGTTCCTCATGGGATTGTGGACCTAGGCTTGGTCCCTCTGGAAGCGATATAGGGGATGGAGCTGTTTCTGTTGACTGTGAACCGCTCTCCGCTGGTGCACTATGTTGGGATTCAGGCTCCGGCTGAGCCTCTTGGGTCGGGTTATCGGCTGCTGCCAGTTCAGGTTCGGTGGGGCCCTCTGGTGTTGAGGTTGCAAGTACTGGATTCAGTGCTGACACGGGGTCTGGTGTTGGTTGTTCGGCTGGTTCCGGTTCTGGGACTGGTTCCGTCTGGGTCTCTGGGACTGGATCCACTACTGCTGTTGCAGACATTGGCCTGGGGTCCAGGTCCATCACCTCTGACTGGGTCCTGATAGAAGTTTCTGGAACAGAGCTAGGCCTCACGGCTTGTTTAGCCTGGCTGCGGGTGACCATTCCCACCCTCTTGGCCTGCTTCACATGATTGGCCAAGTCTTCCCCCAACAGCATGGGGATGGGATAATCATCATAGACTGCAAAAGTCCACATTCCTGACCAGCCCTTGTACTGGACAGGCAACTTGGCTGTAGGCAAATTGAAAGAGTTGGACTTGAAGGGTTGAATCGTCACTTGGATCTCTGGGTTGATTAAATTGGGGTCCACTAAGGAAGCATGGATAGCTGACACTTGTGCTCCGGTGTCCCTCCACGCGGTGACCTTCTTCCCGCCCACACTCACAGTTTCCCTCCGCTCCAAGGGTATCTGGGAGGTATCTGGGCCTGTGGACCTCTGGTGTGATTCCGGTGCAATGAACTGTAATCTGTTGGGGTTCTTGGGGCAGTTGGCCTTTACATGCCCCAGCTCGTTACACTTAAAACATCGTCCAGCTGACGGGTCACTGGGGCGAGGAGGGTTGCTGGAGAACGGGGTGGTGGGACGATAAGGGGTCTGGAGGGCTCTTTGGGAGGTAGGTGGGGCTTTGGGCGGCCCCCGGTAATAGGGTGTGGTCTGGGGTGGTCCCTTCTGGTCTCCGCTCCAACTGCGACCAGTTTTCTTCTTCTCTGCCACCTCCACCCATCTGGCTCCAATCTCTCCTGCCTCAATTACAGTTTTGGGTTTCCCATCTAGGATGTATCTTTCTATTTCCTCAGGAACACCCTCTAAGAATTGTTCCATTTGCATTAGGAAGGGCAAATTTACTGGAGATTCAACACTTGCTCCTGATATCCAGGCATCCCAATGTTTCACAATGTGGTAGGCATGTCGGGTAAATGACATGTCTGGTTTCCACCTTAGGGCTCTGAACCTCCGACGAGACTGCTCGGGTGTTATCCCCATTCTGACTCTCGCCTTGGATTTAAACAGTTCATACTTGTTCATGTGTTCTTTAGGCATTTCAGCCGCCACCTCAGCTAAGGGTCCACTGAGCTGCGGCCTCAGCTCTACCATGTATTGGTCAGCAGAGATGTTGTACCCAAGGCAGGCCCTTTCGAAGTTCTCTAAGAAGGCCTCAGTATCATCACCTGCCTTGTAGGTGGGGAACTTTCTGGGATGGGAAGTGGTACCTGGAGAAGGATTGCTAGGGTTTGTTGGTATATTCTGCCGGGCCTTTATCCTCTCCATCTCCTCCACATGCTTCCTCTCTTTTTCCCTCTCCTCCTCCACTTGCTTCTTTGCCTCCATTTCTTGTTCCTTCTTCAGCTGCATGAGTTCTATCTGTCTTTCATGTTCCCTTTGTCTTTCCTCAGCCTGAAATTTGGCTAATTCCAGCTGTAGTCGAGCTGAGGATTTGGTCATTCTAACCTCTCTGTTTTTAACTAACTTTACACCCGAGGTTTAGAAATAAACAAACAAAACTTGGCTGTAAAATTTTGCTGTGCTGGAATAGAATACCTATTCTCTGATAGTGATTGTCAGCCTACAGAAAAAGACAATTCCCTTGTCTCTGCTCTGGGCCCAAATTAAAGCAAAAAACCTCCAACTGCTTGGAAACCTGCTTACCCAGCCCAAAGAAAAAGCAAATGGGTAGAACACACACCCCCTATTTACTTTTAGGAAGAAAAGAAAAAAAAAAACAATGGGTTGGAAGACTGTGAATTTCCCTGCAGGAGTTAAGTACCCTGCCTCCAGGCAAAAAAACCTGCAATTCACAAGATAATCCCCTTTTGTCTCTGCTTGGCCACAAAGCAGAGAGAAACCAAGCTGCTTTCAGTTTCAAAGCTGCTTTCTGGACTTTCTTTCCAAAGAAAAAAAAATTTCCTTTTTAAAATCTGTATTTCTAGTTCAAAAAATCTCAACTGGATCTCAGATGATTTCAGGTTAATCCCACCACTGTGCCACCATGTCAAGGTTCCTCCCCCACTCTGAACTCTAGGGTACAGATGTGGGGACCTGCATGAAAAAACCCCCTAAGCTTATCTTTAACAGCTTAGGTCAAAACTTCCCCAAGGTACAAAATATTACACCCGTTATCCTTGGAATGGCCGCTACCACCACCAAACTAATACTGGTTACTGGGGAAGAGCTGTTTGGACGCGTCTTTCCCCCCAAAATACTTCCCCAAAACCTTGCACCCCAGTTCCTGGACAAGGTTTGGTAAAAAGCCTCACCAATTTGCCTAGGTGACTACAGACCCAGACCCTTGGATCTTAAGAACAATGAACAATCCTCCCAACACTTGCACCCCCCCCTCTCCTGGGAAATGTTGGATAAAAAGCCTCACCAATTTGCATAGGTGACCACAGACCCAAACCCTTGGATCTGAGAACAATGAAAAAGCATTCAGTTTTTTAAAAGAAGACTTTTAATAAAAAATAGCAGTAAATAGAAATAAAGAAATCCCCCCTGTAAAATCAGGATGGTAGATATCTTACAGGGTAATTAGATTCAAAACATAGAGAACCCCTCTAGGCAAAACCTTAAGTTACAAAAAAAGTACACAGACAGAAATAGTTATTCTATTCAGCACAATTCTTTTCTCAGCCATTTAAAGAAATCATAATCTAACACATACCTAGCTAGATTACTTACTAAAAGTTCTAAGACTCCATTCCTGTTCTGTCCCTGGCAAGAGCAGCACACAGACAGACCCTTTGTCCCTCTCCCTCCTCCCAGCTTTTGAAAGTATCTTGTCTCCTCATTGGTCATTTTGGTCAGGTGCCAGCGAGGTTACCTTTAGCTTCTCAACCCTTTACAGGTGAGAGGAGCCTTCCCCTGGCCAGGAGGGATTCCAAAGGGGCTTACCCTTCCCTTTATATTTATGACAGTCGCTTTAAGCTTGTTAAAGGCCTTCTGACACTTTCCGGTCCACTGAACAGCATTTGGCTGTTTCTTTTTGGTTAGGTCTGTCAGTGGGGCAGCGATTTGGCTGTAGTGCGGTACAAATCGTCTGTAATAACCGGCCAAGCCTAAGAAGGATTGAACCTGTTTCTTTGACTTTGGGACAGGCCACTTTTGGATAGCATCCACTTTGGCCTGTAGGGGGCTGATAGTTCCTTGACCCACCTGGTGTCCAAGGTAAGTCACTCTGTTTAGGCCTATTTGACACTTCTTAGCCTTAACAGTTAGTCCTGCCTCCCTTATGCGCTCAAGGACTTTTTGTAGATGTTCCAGGTGGTCTGCCCAGGAATCCGAAAATATGGCCACATCGTCAAGGTAGGCGACTGCATATTCTCCTAATCCCGCTAGGAGACCATCTACAAGTCTTTGGAAAGTGGCGGGTGCATTTCGCAGCCCGAAAGGGAGTATATTAAATTCATACAGCCCGAGATGTGTGATGAAGGCTGACCTTTCCTTGGCAGATTCATCTAGCGGTACCTGCCAGTACCCTTTGGTTAAGTCCAAGGTAGAGATGAACTGGGCCCGTCCCAGTTTCTTTAATAGTTCATCTGTGCGTGGCATTGGATAGTTGTCTGGGCGAGTTACAGCATTTAGCTTACGGTAGTCCACGCAAAAACGTATTTCCCCATCTGGTTTGGGAACTAGAACCACTGGAGATGCCCATGCACTTTCAGAGGGGCGGATTACAGCGATCTGTAACATATCATGGATCTCCCGTTCTATAGCAGTTTTAGCTTGAGGAGACACCCGGTAAGGTTGGACCCTAATTGGGTGAGCATTACCTGTGTCAATGGAGTGGTATGCCCGTTCAGTCAGTCCTGGGGTGGCTGAGAACGTTGGCGCGTAGCTAGTGCACAGCTCCTGGATCTGCTGTCGCTGCATACGCCGAAGGGTCATGGAGAGGTTCACCTCTTCCACACCACCACCACATTTCCCTTCGTAGTAGACACCTTTGGGCCACTCAGCGTCGTCTCCTCCCTGGGCTGTAAACTGACAAACCTTTAATTCTCTGGAATAAAAGGGCTTTAGAGAATTAATATGGTACACCTTAGGCTTTCGGTTGGAGGTGGGGAATGCTATGAGATAATTAACAGCTCCCAGGCGCTCCTGGACCATGAATGGCCCTTCCCACGATGCTTCCATTTTATGGGCCTGGAGCGCCTTTAAGACCATGACCTGGTCTCCTACTTTGAAGGAACACTCTCTGGCATGTTTATCATACCAGGCTTTTTGCTCTTTTTGAGCATCCTGTAAGTTTTCTCTAGCAAGGGCTAAAGAGGTTCGGAGGGTGTTTTGTAGGTTGGTTACAAAGTCCAGAATGTTAGTTCCTGGAGAAGGTGTAAATCCCTCCCATTGCTGCTTCACCAACTGCAATGGCCCCTTAACCTCACGGCCATATACAAGTTCAAATGGGGAAAACCCTAAACTGGGATGTGGTACAGCTCTGTAGGCAAAGAGCAACTGCTGCAACACTAGGTCCCAATCATTGGAGTGCTCATTTACGAATTTACGTATCATGGCCCCCAAAGTTCCATTAAACTTCTCCACCATGCCATTTGTTTGATGGTGGTAAGGAGTGGCAACCAAGTGATTTACCCCATGAGCTTCCCAAAGGTTTTTCATAGTTCCTGCCAGGAAATTAGTCCCTGCATCTGTGAGGATGTCGGAGGGCCAACCTACCCTGGCAAAAATGTCTGCTAGTGCCTGACACACACTTTTAGCCCTGGTGTTGCTTAGAGCTACTGCTTCTGGCCATCGGGTGGCAAAATCCATGAAAGTCAGTATGTACTGCTTTCCTCTGGGTGTCTTTTTCGGAAAAGGACCCAGAATATCCACAGCTACTCGCTGAAATGGAACTTCAATGATGGGGAGTGTCTGGAGAGGGGCTTTGACCTGGTCTTGGGGTTTTCCCACTCTTTGGCACACCTCACAAGACTGGACATAGGTAGAAACATCCTTGCCCATTCCCTCCCAGTGGCATGATCCCCCCAAACAGTCTTTGGTCCTGTTCACCCCAGCATGGCCACTAGGGTGATCATGGGCTAAGCTCAAGAGCTTGGCCCGGTATTTAGTTGGAACTACCAACTGTTTCTGAGGATGCCAGTCTTCCTGGTGTCCACCAGAAAGAGTTTCCTTGTATAAAAGTCCTCTTTCTATAACAAACCTGGATCGATTAGAAGAGCTGAGAGGCGGTGGGTTGCTCCGTGCCGCCGTCCAAGCTCTCTGGAGGCTTTCATCTGCTTCCTGTTCGGTCTGGAACTGTTCCCTTGATGCTGGAGACATCAGTTCCTCATGGGATTGTGGACCTAGGCTTGGTCCCTCTGGAAGCGATATAGGGGATGGAGCTGTTTCTGTTGACTGTGAACCGCTCTCCGCTGGTGCACTATGTTGGGATTCAGGCTCCGGCTGAGCCTCTTGGGTCGGGTTATCGGCTGCTGCCAGTTCAGGTTCGGTGGGGCCCTCTGGTGTTGAGGTTGCAAGTACTGGATTCAGTGCTGACACGGGGTCTGGTGTTGGTTGTTCGGCTGGTTCCGGTTCTGGGACTGGTTCCGTCTGGGTCTCTGGGACTGGATCCACTACTGCTGTTGCAGACATTGGCCTGGGGTCCAGGTCCATCACCTCTGACTGGGTCCTGATAGAAGTTTCTGGAACAGAGCTAGGCCTCACGGCTTGTTTAGCCTGGCTGCGGGTGACCATTCCCACCCTCTTGGCCTGCTTCACATGATTGGCCAAGTCTTCCCCCAACAGCATGGGGATGGGATAATCATCATAGACTGCAAAAGTCCACATTCCTGACCAGCCCTTGTACTGGACAGGCAACTTGGCTGTAGGCAAATTGAAAGAGTTGGACTTGAAGGGTTGAATCGTCACTTGGATCTCTGGGTTGATTAAATTGGGGTCCACTAAGGAAGCATGGATAGCTGACACTTGTGCTCCGGTGTCCCTCCACGCGGTGACCTTCTTCCCGCCCACACTCACAGTTTCCCTCCGCTCCAAGGGTATCTGGGAGGTATCTGGGCCTGTGGACCTCTGGTGTGATTCCGGTGCAATGAACTGTAATCTGTTGGGGTTCTTGGGGCAGTTGGCCTTTACATGCCCCAGCTCGTTACACTTAAAACATCGTCCAGCTGACGGGTCACTGGGGCGAGGAGGGTTGCTGGAGAACGGGGTGGTGGGACGATAAGGGGTCTGGAGGGCTCTTTGGGAGGTAGGTGGGGCTTTGGGCGGCCCCCGGTAATAGGGTGTGGTCTGGGGTGGTCCCTTCTGGTCTCCGCTCCAACTGCGACCAGTTTTCTTCTTCTCTGCCACCTCCACCCATCTGGCTCCAATCTCTCCTGCCTCAATTACAGTTTTGGGTTTCCCATCTAGGATGTATCTTTCTATTTCCTCAGGAACACCCTCTAAGAATTGTTCCATTTGCATTAGGAAGGGCAAATTTACTGGAGATTCAACACTTGCTCCTGATATCCAGGCATCCCAATGTTTCACAATGTGGTAGGCATGTCGGGTAAATGACATGTCTGGTTTCCACCTTAGGGCTCTGAACCTCCGACGAGACTGCTCGGGTGTTATCCCCATTCTGACTCTCGCCTTGGATTTAAACAGTTCATACTTGTTCATGTGTTCTTTAGGCATTTCAGCCGCCACCTCAGCTAAGGGTCCACTGAGCTGCGGCCTCAGCTCTACCATGTATTGGTCAGCAGAGATGTTGTACCCAAGGCAGGCCCTTTCGAAGTTCTCTAAGAAGGCCTCAGTATCATCACCTGCCTTGTAGGTGGGGAACTTTCTGGGATGGGAAGTGGTACCTGGAGAAGGATTGCTAGGGTTTGTTGGTATATTCTGCCGGGCCTTTATCCTCTCCATCTCCTCCACATGCTTCCTCTCTTTTTCCCTCTCCTCCTCCACTTGCTTCTTTGCCTCCATTTCTTGTTCCTTCTTCAGCTGCATGAGTTCTATCTGTCTTTCATGTTCCCTTTGTCTTTCCTCAGCCTGAAATTTGGCTAATTCCAGCTGTAGTCGAGCTGAGGATTTGGTCATTCTAACCTCTCTGTTTTTAACTAACTTTACACCCGAGGTTTAGAAATAAACAAACAAAACTTGGCTGTAAAATTTTGCTGTGCTGGAATAGAATACCTATTCTCTGATAGTGATTGTCAGCCTACAGAAAAAGACAATTCCCTTGTCTCTGCTCTGGGCCCAAATTAAAGCAAAAAACCTCCAACTGCTTGGAAACCTGCTTACCCAGCCCAAAGAAAAAGCAAATGGGTAGAACACACACCCCCTATTTACTTTTAGGAAGAAAAGAAAAAAAAAAACAATGGGTTGGAAGACTGTGAATTTCCCTGCAGGAGTTAAGTACCCTGCCTCCAGGCAAAAAAACCTGCAATTCACAAGATAATCCCCTTTTGTCTCTGCTTGGCCACAAAGCAGAGAGAAACCAAGCTGCTTTCAGTTTCAAAGCTGCTTTCTGGACTTTCTTTCCAAAGAAAAAAAAATTTCCTTTTTAAAATCTGTATTTCTAGTTCAAAAAATCTCAACTGGATCTCAGATGATTTCAGGTTAATCCCACCACTGTGCCACCATGTCAAGGTTCCTCCCCCACTCTGAACTCTAGGGTACAGATGTGGGGACCTGCATGAAAAACCTCCTAAGCTTATCTTTACCAGCTTAGGTCAAAACTTCCCCAAGGTACAAAATATTACACCCGTTATCCTTGGAATGGCCGCTACCACCACCAAACTAATACTGGTTACTGGGGAAGAGCTGTTTGGACGCGTCTTTCCCCCCAAAATACTTCCCAAAACCTTGCACCCCACTTCCTGGACAAGGTTTGGTAGAAAGCCTCACCAATTTGCCTAGGTGACTACAGACCCAGACCCTTGGATCTTAAGAACAATGAACAATCCTCCCAACACTTGCACCCCCCCCTCTCCTGGGAAATGTTGGATAAAAAGCCTCACCAATTTGCATAGGTGACCACAGACCCAAACCCTTGGATCTGAGAACAATGAAAAAGCATTCAGTTTTTTACAAGAAGACTTTTAATAAAAAATAGCAGTAAATAGAAATAAAGAAATCCCCCCTGTAAAATCAGGATGGTAGATATCTTACAGGGTAATTAGATTCAAAAACATAGAGAACCCCTCTAGGCAAAACCTTAAGTTACAAAAAAGATATACAGACAGAAATAGTTATTCTATTCAGCACAATTCTTTTCTCAGCCATTGAAAGAAATCATAATCTAACACATACCTAGCTAGATTACTTACTAAAAGTTCTAAGACTCCATTCCTGTTCTGTGTCTGGCCAAGACGACTACAGACAGTCCCAGACCCTTTGTTCCTCTCCCTCCTCCCAGCTTTTGAAAGTATCTTGTCTCCTCATTGGTCATTTTGGTCAGGTGCCAGCGAGGTTACCTTTAGCTTCTTAACCCTTTACAGGTGAGAGGAGCTTTCCCCTGGCCAGGAGGGATTTCAAAGGGGTTTACCCTTCCCTTTATATTTATGACACCTGCTAAACCCAGTTTTGAGTTATATCCTTGAGGGGGCCATTCTGTTTCTTGCAAAGCCACCCTCTTTGTTGATTTTAATTCCCTGTAAGCCAACCCTGTAAGCCATGTCGTCAGTCGCCCCTCCCTCCGTCAGAGCAATGGCAGACAATGGTTCCGCGCCTTTTTGCTGTGCAGACGCCATACCACGGCAAGCATGGAGCCCGCTCAGATCACTTTGGCAATTAGGAGCACATTAAACACCACACGCATTATCCAGCAGTATATGCAGCACCAGAACCTGGCAAAGCGAAACCGGGCAAGTAGGCGACGTCAGCACGGTGACGAGAGTGATGAGGACATGGACACAGACTTCTCTCACAGCATGGGCCCTGGCAATGTGGGCATGATGGTGCTAATGGGGCAGGTTCATGCGGTGGAATGCCGATTCTGGGCTCAGGAAACAAGCAGAGACTGGTGGGACCACGTAGTGTTGCAGGTCAGGGACGATTCCCAGTGACTGCGAAACTTTCGCATGCGTAAGAGCACTTTCATGGAACTTTGTGACTTGCTTTCCCCTGCCCTGAGGCACAAGAATACCAAGATGAGAGCAGCCCTCACAGTTGAGAAGCGAGTGGCAATAGCCCTGTGGAAGCTTGCAACGCCAGACAGCTACTGGTCAGTCGAGAATCAATTTGGAGTGGACAAATCTACTGGGGGGGCTACTGTGATACAAGTAGCCAGTGCAATCAAAGATCTGCTGATATCAAGGGTAGTGACCCTGGGAAATGTGCAGGTTATAGTGGATGGCTTTGCTGCAATGGGATTCCCTAACTGTGGTGGGGCCATAGTCGGAATCCATATCCCTATCTTGGCACCGGAGCACCGAGCCGGCGAGTACATAAACCGCAAGGGGTACTTTGCAATAGTGCTGCAAGCACTGGTGGATCACAAGGGACGTTTCACCAACATCAATGTGGGATGTCCGGGAAAGGTACATGACGCTCGCATCTTCAGGAACTCTGGTCTGTTTCAAAAGCTGCGGGAAGGGACTTTATTCCCAGACCAGAAAATAACAGTTGGGATTGTTGAAATGCCTATATGTATCCTTGGGGACCTAGCCTACCCCTTAATGCCATGGCTCATGAAGCCGTACACAGGCAGCCTGGACAGTAGTCAGGAGCTGTTCAACTACAGGCTGAGCACATGCAGAATGGTGGTAGAATGTGCATTTGGACGTTTCAAAGCGCGCTGGTGCAGTTTACTGACTCGCTTAGACCTCAGCGAAACAAATATTCCCATTGTTATTAGTGCTTGCTGTGCGCTCCACAATATCTGTGAGAGTAAGGGGGAGACGTTTATGGTGGGGTGGGAGGTTGAGGCAAATCGCCTGGCCACTGGTTATGCACAGCCAGACACCAGGGCGGTTAGAAGAGCAGAGGAGGGCACGGTGCCCATCAGAGAAGCTTTGAAAACCAGTTTCATGACTGGACAGGCTACGGTGTGACAGTTCTGTTTGTTTCTCCTTGATGAAACCCCCTGCCCCTTGGTTCACTCTACTTCCCTGTAAGCTAACCACCCTCCCCTCTTCCCTTCGATCACCGCTTGCAGAGGCAATAAAGTCATTGTTGTTTCAAATTCATGCATTCTTTATTCATTCATCACACAAATAGGGGGATAACTACCAAGGTAGCCCAGGAGGGGTGGTGGAGGAGGGAAGGACAAGGCCACACAGCACTTTAAAAGTTTAAAACTTATTGAATGCCAGTCTTCTGTTGCTTGGGCAATCCTCTGGGGTGGAGTGGCTGGGTGGCTGGAGGCCCCCCCACCGCGTTCTTGGGCGTCTGGGTGAGGAGGCTATGGAACTTGGGGAGGAGGGAGGTTGGTTACACAGGGGCTGTAGCGGCGGTCTGTGCTCCAGCTGCCTTTCCTGCAGCTCAGCTATATGCTGGAGCATATTAGTTTGATCCTCCAGCAGCCTCAGCATTGAATCCTGCCTCCTCTCATCACGCTGCTGCCATCTTTCAGCTTCAGCCCTCTCTTCAGCCGACCACTTACTCTCTTCAGCCCACTACCTCTCCTCCCGATCATTTTGTGCTTTCCTGCACTCTGACATTGTCTGCCTCCACGCATTCGTCTGTGCTCTTGTCAGTGTGGGAGGACAGCATGAGCTCAGAGAACATTTCATTGTGAGTGCGTTTTTTCCGCCTTCTAATCTTCGCTAGCCTCTGGGAAGGAGAAGATCCTGTGATCCTTGAAACACATGCAGGTGGTGGAGGGAAAAAAAGGGACAGTGGTATTTAAAAAGACACATTTTATAGAACAACGGGTACACTCTTTCACGGTAAACCTTGCTGTTAACAGTACATACATAGCTTTCGTTCCAAGGTCGCATTTTGCCTCCCCCCACCGTGTGGCTAGCCCCTCATCCCTCCGCCCTCCCCGTGGCTAACAGCGGGGAACATTTCTGTTCAGCTACAGGCAAACAGCCCAGCAGGAATGGGCACCTCTGAATATCCCCTTAAGAAAAGCACCCTATTTCAACCAAGTGACCATGACTGATATCACTCTCCTGAGGATAACACAGAGAGATAAAGAACGGATGTTGTTTGAATGCCAGCAAACATACACTGCAATGCTTTGTTCTACAATGATTCCCGAGTACGTGCTACTGGCCTGGAGTGGTAAAGTGTCCTACCGTGGTGGACGGAATAAGGCTGCCCTCACCAGAAACCTTTTGCAAAGGCTTTGGGAGTATATCCAAGAGAGCCGCAAATGCCAGGGCAAATTAATCATTAAACATGCTTGCTTTTAAACCATGTATAGTATTTTAAAAGGTACACTCACCAGAGGTTCCTTCTCTGTGTGGCGGGTCCGGGAGGCAGCCTTGGGTGGGTTCGGGGGGTACTGGCTTCAGGTCCAGGGTAAGAAACAGTTCCTGGCTGTCAGGAAAACCGGTTTCTCTGCTTGCTTGCTGTGAGGTATCTACAACCTCATCATCATCATCTTCCTCGTCCGCAAAACCTGATTCCATGTTGCCTCCATCTCCATTGAAGGAGTCAAACAACACGGCTGGGGTAGTGGTGGCTGAACCCCCTAAAATGGCATGCAGCTCATCATAGAAGCGGTATGTTTTGGGCTCTGACCTGGACTGGCCGTTTGCCTCTCTGGTTTTCTGATAGGCTTGCCTCAGCTCCTTAAGTTTCACGTGGCACTGCTTTGGGTCCCTGTTATGGCATCTGTCCTCCATGCCCTAGGAGATTTTGACAAATGTTTTGGCATTTCGAAAACTGATAGCACGGATTCCTCTCCCCATACAGCGATCAGATCCCGTACCTCCCATTCGGTCCATGCTGGAGCTCTTTTGCGATTCTGGGACTCCATCATGGTCACCTCTGCTGATGAGCTCTGCATGGTCACCTGCAGCTTGCCACGCTGGCCAAACAGGAAATTGAAATTCAAAAGTTTGTGGGCCTTTTCCTGTCTACCTAGCCAGTGCATCTGAGTTGAGAGTGCTGTCCAGAGCGGTTACAATGGAGCACTCTGGGGTAGCTCCTGGAGGCCAATACCGTCTAATTGTGTCCACAGTACTCCAAATTCGACCCAGCAAGGCCGATTTCAGCGCTAATCCCCTTGTTGGGGGTGGAGTAAGGAAATCGATTTTAAGAGCCCTTTAAGTCGAAAAAAGGGCTTCGTCAGTCATGTGGATGGGTGCAGGGTTAAATGGTTTTAACGCTGCTAAATTCAACCTCAACTCCTAGTGTAGATCAAGGCTTAAGCAGTAATGGGCAGCAGACTGATGTGCTTGGATATCAACACACTTCAATATAGAGGATAATTGGGCTTGTAAAGGACTTGAAAAATGATGCCTACAAGCCAGGGTGAAAAATATCTGCAATGTGTGTTTGAAGGAATAAAACTTTTTCTTGCTGCGTACTATATTTCATTGCAACATTGTCCAGTCAATGTTACAATTTTAATGATTTTAAAATATGTGACTTACCATCTTGCTCTGCCTTTGTTAGACCTTCTTTCTCTTCCTGGCTTTGCTCAGTTTTTCTCTTTTCTATACTATGTCCTTGTCTCCCTCAATCCTTTATCTGTTTCTTTCTCTTCAATGTACTGTCTACCTCCTTTCTTTTTCTTTTTCACTCCCCCCCCCCCCCGCCCCATGTACATATATTAACATGCATGCCCCCTAACCAACACTGTAGGGCTTAAAGATTTTACCAGATTTTGAATAGTCAGTGGGCCTAACCCTCGGCGCCAAAGACTGACAGAAAAAATGGGGATTCCCAGTGCCTGTGAGAAGCCAATTCCCTTCTCAGTGCTACATTATGGACATGATTTTCAGAGGTACTGAACACTTGTTGGTTCAACGGAAGTCAGTGGAAGTTATGAGTGCTCAGTATCTTTGCATTTTAGGCCTATATAACTAGAATATACTTCACAATGGATTAAAATGTCAGAATCTCTACTACCGATGCAGTACCACATCCTACATTTGAGAGAATGACTCTTCTCTTTTGGAATAGATTCCCTTTTGCTTCCTTGTGTCAATTCACAGAGCATGGAGTGAGTACAAATGCAGTTTATTATGGAGAGACTGTATTCTTTTCATAAGCAAGGTTAGGACTAGCTTTTCAGAACAAGTACTTTCTGGTTTTGCCCTAACTTAACTCAGATTGAACCAACTGACTTGAAATGTTTTCGGTCTGTTCCTCTGTTTGAGAATTTTTTAGCAAACGTTGCAAAAGAGGATCTGACAGTCTATCCAAAATTCTCTTCTGTGGTGCTATTTTCCTGTGTTGATGAGAAAGTTATTGGGGAGACTTCCTGCTGTCCGTCATCTCTCAGTTGGCCCCAGCTGCAGAGACCCACCTCCCATCTGTTCAGGATCTGAGCTCAGGAACTCTGCAAGAGCAGGGCTTTGGTTCCACTTCCTTCAGCTTGCAGCTGTTTAACTTGGGGACATAATTTCTCCAGACTCGGAAGTCAGTGAATAGTGTACAGAGCTGATGTCCCCAGTGATCTGAGACTCTGACTGTATTACAGAGATATGGGCATTACAGTGTTTACGGGCTGTTCTTGTGGATAATATCCTTGATGCCTGACACCCCATGATGTCTGCTACTTGTAAGCCTCACAGGTCTAACGTGGGTGTTCACTCCATGTCACAAATGCAGAGATCTTTGGATTTCTTCTGTCTTTGAAATCAGTAAAGCATGCTGAAATGTCAGAGCAATTTGTTTAAAAAAAATTGCATGCCAAATTCTCCTGTAAAACAAATTATAAAACAAAAAGAGCATTCAGTTTTTTATTATGCTAATAGTAATACCTAGCATTTATGTTGCTTTACAGACATTGATCTCCATAACATTCCTATACATAAGCAAGTAGTAGTATCCCCATTTCACAGAGGAACAAATGGGAAAACTGAGGCAGAGAGAAATTGTGACTTGCTCCCACAGAAGTTGGGATTTAAGAGCGCAGTTTTATGTAAATGCTGAAGCTTAATTTGTGAT
Source organism: Caretta caretta (assembly GCF_965140235.1). NCBI lineage: Eukaryota > Metazoa > Chordata > Testudines > Cheloniidae > Caretta > Caretta caretta. The sequence goes on from NC_134213.1 coordinate 67,351,097, forward strand.
AGAGAAATGGTGAATTAATAAGCCAATTTTGAAAAAAAAACTTCTCTAAACAAGCCTTAGTGACATTAGGTGTAAGGTATTATGATACTCATTCCAAGAGTAAAAGCCAATAGAGTATTAAATTTGGTGCCCTCTTTAGAATGGGCACCAGTTTTGCTACAATGTGTTGGGTGTGCCAGGCAGAGTAGTTTAATCAGTGATGAGCTGCCAAAACCTTAACAACGGGTTCTGTCCTTACCCCACGAGGGGGTCGTTGCCCACCCCTGCCCCCCAGAACCCCTGCCCCATTCAACCCCCCCCAGACTCCTGCCCCATCCACCCCCCTCCCCTGACTGCCCCCAGAACCGGGCAGGAGGGTCTTGTGGGCCACCGTAGTGGGTGCCCACCCCTAAGAGCCAGAGGCGCCTGCCGGGGGGCGAGGTGGGGAGTCCCAGAGGTGCTTACCTGGGGCAGCTCCCAGGAAGCATCCGGCAGTTCCCTCTCACTCCTAGGGGCGGGGGAGCGTAGCTGGGGGGGAGCAGGGGGAGCGGTCGCTCCGCCACTGATCACATCAAAAGTAGTGCCTTAGGTGCCGATGCCCTAGGTGCTCCGGGGCTGGAGCACCGACGGGGAAAATTTGGTGGTTGCAGAGCACCCACCAGCAGCTCCCCACCCCGCGCCTGGCCCCAGATCACCTCACCTCCGCTCCGCCGCCTCTGCTGAACGTGCTGCCCCGCTCTGCTTCTCTGCCCCCTCCCCTGGCTTCCCGCGAATCAGCTGTTAGGTGGGAAGCCTGGGAGGGCTGAGAAGCAGGTGGCAGCTTCCCGCTCAGGCCGAGGGTGGCGGAGGTGAAATGGGGCGAGGAATGGTTCCCCAGCGTGGGCCCCCCCCCCCGGGTTACCTGCTGCTGATATTCTATTGTAAGTTCTCAGACATTTGCCTTTATGAATTACACCTGTGCAGTGCACAGCTATAGTAAGGCATTTATCTATGCCATGCCAAGAGTCCTAGATTGTCATCAGAGATAACCAATCACCACCCTTACTCTGCAGCTAATTTGCACGCAACAATATCATTGGTTGTACGAGGGAGACTGCATAGATGGTGGAGTACTTGGCCTACTGCCACAGCTGTGGGACAGCGTGGGCTTTCAGTTACTAGTAAGCAGCATAAATTTTTTGCATAGAATGACAACAGCTGGGTAGTGAACTTGTTTAAATTTCAGCAAAGTTGGAGAGGATTCAAACTTTAGGTTAATGTAATATTCAGTCTTTCCAAGAATGATAATTCTATCATGCCACATTAGTATTTTATTTTTGGAAACAAACTGCAAAAAATATAATGAGAAAACTCAGACAAGTCTCAGGACACAAACACACAGTTTCCTTGAAATGTGTAGTATGCGATGCACTTAGAGCTAAATTTATTTCTTGGAGCACAATATTTTTACATTTCTAGAAAGTGTTTCTAGAAGCACATGGGATCTTTTTCAGGGAAAAAGGCAACACACCGCATTTATTGAGAATACAGCAGTTAGCATATGCTTTTCAGTCTCTCTCACACACAGTCCTGCCAGTCGATGTTTATAGTTACCAGTCCAGAGTCTGGACTATCTAGTGGCCAGCCAGATTGGTCATAGGGGAGCCAGGCTATGTTGGTCGCGATCCGATACTCCTGGAGTTGTGGCAAGATGAACCCAAAGTCCCATGGTGAAGCACCCTGTTATTATAGTCTTTTTTTCCTCTGTTGAAATCTGGATTTTGCTGTGTCAGTTTGTGACCTGTTACTCCTTAGTTGGTGTTAACATCAAAAGGTAACATTCCAAAACACCTCCAAGAGGGTCCTCCTGTCCTGGTTTCGATTTAATCAATTGTCTTGTCTTTAGAGGTACCAGCCTCCACCTCAGGATTGTCAGTCTGCCCTTCCTCACTTATGGATGTGCGTTGATGGTTCTCTGGTATCCTTAAGTTTCTTCATTCCTCCTTCCTTGACCATCTGACTTTAACAGTGGCCTTCACACCTTATCTTTTCTTGATGCATACATTCCTCATTCACACAAACAGTCTTTTACAGAGACCTTCAGACAGGATAACATTTGGGAAAGGATTATATGGTTACTAAAGGAATTACAAAAGAACCTTACACAACTTAGTTTGCAATGCATACAAGAAGCAAGACCTCATAGCAAATACTGTAATGAAATCTTATCCTAAAACAAAAGGGTGACCATAATCAGTCATAAGGATTGTTCTGGTCTGTCCCTGCCTTAACATCAGTACAGACACTGGCATTCTGTCAAATGTGTTTCTACCAGTGTCCCAGAGGGTCATTCCTTTGTGCTATTCAGAAAGGGTGGCTGGCAGGATGATCAAATCACACATTTAATTCTTACAGTACAAATATAAAATCCTGCTCCTACAAAGGTGCTATGCATTACACATATTTTAAAAAATAGGGTTAAATAAGGTTTTATTCATGGACATGGGTATACTTTAAGTTGAATATGCGTAGCAGAAAACATTTTCTACTGTACATCTACTTAAGTGACATTTGACAGAATTGTTTAGGAAAACAGTTGAGAGCTAATCCTCTTGCATATATAATTAATCCTCCAAAAGTCTACTTCATGGGTTTTTTAAAACCTTAAAAGGTTTAAAGTGTTTCTAATATATAACTGACTTGAGCAAAAGTACATTAGCAGCGTTGTATGAGTGAATGATGTGTGCTACCTACGGTAGCAAACTGATGTTAGCAAAGACATTCTGTGCATGATGTTATCCAGCTTTCACCAAACTGTATAAATGAGTTTAGGGAATATTGGTTGACAGTGCTCATATGGGAGAGAGGAATAAAAGTATAATGTAGGTCACAGTGAAACAAGGATGTGGAAAGTTTACTTCCAATATTTGCTTCAGAAAAATCCACTATTCTGTTTCTTGTGTTGGTAGTTTGTTGTTCAGAATTTCAAAACAGGCCCAAAGCTTATGGACAAACATATTCATTATAGATAATGTTTACTAAGCAATTAGGGGAGGTTTATTTTCTAGCACTAGGTAAAACCAGGAGAACAGATTTTTAATTCTGCTATTTATTGGTTTGCGAGCAATGGGGCAGGCCCTTGGGGGAAGAGGATTGGCAGGGGCGGTGGCAAGGTTCCTTCCCCACTCTGAACACTAGGGTACAGATGTGGGGACCTGCATGAAAACCTCCTAAGCTTATCTTTACCAGCTTAGGTCAAAACTTCCCCAAGGTACAAAATATTCCACCCTTTCTCCTTGGATTGGCCGCTACCACCACCAAACAAATACTGGTTACTGGGGAAGAGCTGTTTGGAACCGTCTTTCCCCCCAAATACTTCCCAAAACCTTGCACCCCACTTCCTGGACAAGGTTTGGTAAAAAGCCTCACCAATTTGCCTAGGTGACTACAGACCCAGACCCTTGGATCTTAAGAACAATGAACAATCCTCCCAACACTTGCACCCCCTCTTTCCTGGGAATTGTTGGATAAAAAGCCTCACCAATTTGCATAGGTGACCACAGACCCAAACCCTTGGATCTGAGAACAATGAAAAAGCATTCAGTTTTCTTACAAGAAGACTTTTAATAGAAATAGGAGTAAATAGAAGTAAAGAAATCCCCTCTGTAAAATCAGGATGGTAGATACCTTACAGGGTAATTAGATTCAAAACATAGAGAATCCCTCTAGGCAAAACTTTAAGTTACAAAAAAGATACACAGACAGAAATAGTTATTCTATTCAGCACAATTCTTTTCTCAGCCATTGAAAGAAATCATAATCTAACACATACCTAGCTAGATTACTTACTAAAAGTTCTAAGACTCCATTCCTGGTCTATCCCCGACAAAAGCAGCATACAGACAGACACAGACCCTTTGTTTCTCTCCCTCCTCCCAGCTTTTTAAAGTATCTTGTCTCCTCATTGGTCATTTTGGTCAGGTGCCAGTGAGGTTACCTTTAGCAGGTGAGAGGAGTTTTCCTCTGGCCAGGAGGGATTTTAAAGGGGTTACGTACAGTAATTTTGCACCATGAGAGTGAATAATGTGGAGAATCAGTTGCAGTACACACTTGAGAATTTGGGGTGTTGAGTTGGCATTCAGGCAATACAGCTTCTGGTGTTAAGGATTTATTGGCAGCTATTTTTTTAGTTGAAATTTGATCCTTCTTTACAAACAGAAAAAGCTTAATCAATACTAGTGAAGATGCAGTTAGGTTAGACATCCCAGTTTGTGTAGCTTCTGATAAATTCTTTTGTATTTTTGATCAAGAGCTCATAGTTGCACCCAAGAAAATATAAGGGGACTGTTGCTCCCTTACTAACAGTCAGTGGGGGTGTTTTGGTTGGCTAGCTCCCAGTACTAAAAGGGGAAGGGTCTATGGGAAATAAGGACCCTGAGACTGATAGTCCCCAGGAACAATGGGGAGAGGCCAATGCACCAGGTCAGCTTGAATGACAGGGCGGGCAGGCTAATCAGGGAGTCAGGAGGCCAGGGAGGTCCCGTCCTCTGTGTGAGCTGGAATTGCCTGGGTCAGACAGAGTGGGGCCGAGCTAAGGAGACAACAGGGGCCCAAGCTGAGCTGGGGAGCAGAGCTGTGCCAGATCCAGAGAGAGCAGACCCTGTCCTGGGAGCAGAGCTGCAGCCTCAGAGCTAGAGGCATAGCCCAGAGAGAGCAGACTTGCCCTGGGAAGAAAACTGCAGCAACCAGAGCCAGAGGGTCCAGAAAAGCAGCCCAGGAAGCAGGTCAGTGCTAGGAGCAGAGTCACAGAAGCAGCCTGCAGAGCAGACCTGTCCTGGGAGCAGAGCTGTAGCAACCAGAGGCAGAGGGGCCAAAGAAGCAGCCCAGGGAGTTGGAGGCAGAGCAGCAGCAGCAGCAGTGCTGAGACAGAGTGGTGGAGCTGGGGCTGGAGCAGTCCGGAGCTGGGTGCGGTGAGCAGCTGGAGAGAGTGAGGGGGACCCTGGGCAATGAGCCCAGCACAGGGAGACGCCTCAGCCAAGAGGCTCTGCAGGCTAGGCTTGGATCGTAACCCTGACAGAGCGGGGGTGACACTGGGAAGAAGGGTCCTACCACTTAGAGCCTGAGAGTGTGTGGCCACCACCAGAGCAAGTGTCCAACCCAGAGCATCCCTACAGCACAGCCAGAGCCTGAGAAGAAGGCCTGGGACTTACAAGGAACAGACTGTGAACTGCCCTGACATTCCAGAGACACTGTTTGTGATGTTCCTACCACAGAACGGGTTGATGTGTTTCCTTAAACCTTTCCCATTTTTCCTTATTCTTTTTAAAATTAATTGTTGATTAAATAACTTGTATTTGCTTTAACTTGTATGTCATGGTCAGTGGGTCACAGAAGTGCCCAGCGCAGAGGGAGTACCCTGGAGTGGCCACACCCCAGCCCCTATCCTAGGTGACCACAGCAGGGTTGGGGGTCGAGCCCCCCCCCGCCAGGAATCCTGGGCCCAGCCTTGTTGGGGTTATGAGGACTCTGCCAGACAGGAGCGTAGAAGGGGAGTTCTCAAGGGCAGGGAGGCCACTGGGTAAAGGAAGTGGGAGCGAGGACTCAGATCCTTTCGTTAGCCCACTTCACCGGGGTAGTGCAGAAGCCAGGAAAGTTCCCACAATAGTGGAACTATTCCCCCGCTTACATAATGTTAAAGCAAGATTTTTATTTGAAGAATAAGGTTGATATTTTCAGATCTATCTTCTCAAATGCAGATTTGCAGGCAGAAAATAAATATAGTAAAATCTGATTTCTTCTTGTTGTTATGCAGCTAAATTATCTTTGGTTTTCTTGGATGCTATTTTGTCTTCTGGGGATTATTATAAGATTTCCATTTTAGTTTATTTTATTCAACCTGAATATTTTAAATTAATTGTAACCAAAGGTATGTTACAAAGAAGAGTTCAGTTACATACGTGTGTGATGGGCTTGACTCACCAATGCATAAGCTTGCAGGATATCTGCACCAGTGAGACAATTGCCCTGGGGAGGTGGCAGATGACAGTGTTGTCACTTTCCTGTTTTGGAAGGTTTGCTATTGGAGGGAGGGAGGGTTGAAGTTCTGGATGGGATCCCATAAAAGCACTTTAGGTGCGTCTATAGAATGCGTGCTGTGGCAACCTTATGCTGCTGTGCCCTCCCGCTAGGCTAATATTCCATCCTTGGGGGCTCCATAGCCTGGTTATGCCAACAGCTGCCAAGGAATTAATTTGGCCCAACATATGTCTATAACAGGGGTCTCAAACACGTGATCCGCGGGGTTATTTTCTGCGGCCCGCCAGCTCCCAGCGCTCCCCCCTCACCCCCAGCATTTACCTAGAGTGGCTCCGGTCCGGCACGCACCGGGGGCAGGGCAGGCTCCCTGCCTGCCTGCCCTGCCCCCGCGCCACTCTAGGAAGTGGCCAGGACCTGGGGGAGGGTGGGCTGGCTGTTGCCCTGGCTGCTCCTCCCGGTACCTCCCCCGAAGCTCCTGTTGGCCACAGTTCTCCGTTCGCTTGCCAGAGAGTTTTTAGTTTCAGAGTAGCAGCTGTGTTAGTCTGTATTTGCAAAAAGAAAAGGAGTACTTGTGGCACCTTAGAGACTAACAAATTTATTTGAGCATAAGCTTTCGTGACCTACAGCTCACTTCATCGGATGCATTCGGTGGAAAATACAGTGGGGAGATTTATATACATAGAGAACATGAAACAATCGGTGTTACCATACACACTGTAAGGAGAGTGATCAGGTAAGGTGAGCTATTACCAGCAGGAGAGCGGGGGGACACCTTTTGTAGTGATAACCAAGGTGGGCCATTTCCAGCAGCTGACAAGAACGTCTGAGGAACGGGGGGGAGGGACGGGAATAAACATGGGAAAATAGTTTTATTTTGTGTAATGACCCATTCACTCCCAGTCTCTATTCAAGCCTAAGTTAATTGTATCCAGTTTGCAAATTAATTCCAATACAGCAGTCTCTCGCTGGAGTCAGTTTTTGAAGTTTTTTTGTTGAAGAATTTCTGTCAGTTTGTTGATGTTTGGCCTCAGTGACTGAGCAGTTGAAACCTTCAGGATTGCAGCAAGGTGTGCGTCAGATAGTTGTGTTTGGTATTTTGACTTGTTTATATTCATTGTGGAGAAAAGTGACGCTGCCTCCATGGCTGACTCTACCCAGCAACTAGTGATGCTGCCTCCATGTCTGACCCCACCTGGCGACTAGTGATGGTATCTCTGTCCCTCTCTCCCAGCCAGTCGGAGCTGTGGGGGGCAGCGGGCCACAGTGGGGAGGTTCTCAGGCCACAGATGTCCCGTGGGATGGGACTTTGAGACCCCTGATGTAGAGGGCTCTCATGGGAGAGAGTTGCTGTGCTATGTTCATGTGGAGTACTGTAGCAGGTGCTTTCGGAGAGCTAAAGGCGCATTCTGGCCACCCATGGTAATTATTACTATATCCTTGCACAGCTCAATTTGTTGCAGTCATACAACTTGCAACTCCCCAAGGGCTCCGTTTGTCTTTGGACTTTACGGTTCAGTCTCAAGATATCAGTGACTGGTTTAATTCCATTTACCCTAAACATACATACTTTTGATGTTTCACTCTTTTTGGTTCCGTTATCAAGTGTCTTTCCCTAATTTCGCACCCTGACTACAAAAATTTCTTAATAATAAAGTGATAAATAAAATTTGTTGTGTAAGAGGTCTGTTAAAATGCAGCAATGGTGTTTTCTGCTTCCTGAAAAAAATTAAGAGGTATTCATATCCAGCAAACGTTAGATTATTTAATCACAAGTTTGTAAGGGAGTTACACAGGACATAAGCATGGAAAAGAGCTGGAATACTAGACGCTTGATAGTAAAATGTCCCTTGGTTATGTGGATTGTATGGAGCAGTTGACATCTTTATTTCCTGTTTCTTTATGGAGATCTATGCTAATCCCACCTTCCACACATACGTAAGTATTAATGTAATTCAGGAATGGCAAAAGCCACAACCAGAGAACGTTCCGACATAAGAGTAACAGTTTTCGCATCTACTTCAAAGAGGTTAGATTAACTGCATATTCAATTTTGAAGCCTAGAGTTAATGCAGAAATTTAGGGCAAACACCTTTTTAGTGGACAACGCACCTCCTGCAAAAGGCTGGGCACAAAATTGAATGGGAGCTGAGGATATCCAGCACTTTGCGGAAGGTCCTTCATTTGAGGTTAGCAGGTGTCTAGATCTTCTCATTGTTTTGGTCTTTGTGGGAACGCTTCATTTCTCCTGAGTCACAATATTCCACCTGTGCCTTGCACAGTTGCCTGAATCTAGGTAGTTAGTTTACCAGTGTTGTCAGTACCAAATTAACAATATCCTAGTAATAAGAGTGTTGAGTTCAAAAGGGTGGGAGTGGAATATAAACTGTTCTCTCCCTTTCTAGGTTGCAGCTTTGCTAGTGGTTCCCTAGTGGTTCTGAAGATTAACAACCTGTTAGTCTGTATGAAATGAAAATGAAGGAAAGAGGAGAAATTAAGAAGATAGCAAGACACAGAAAGGAAAAGTATGAGGAGAAAAAGGAAGAATGGGAGCAGAGGGGGGAATCCATTATTATTATTATTATTATTATTAATTATTAACAATAACTATTTGTATTATTGTAGTGCCTAGGAGCCCTAGTAATGGACCAGGAGCCCATTGTGCTAGGCACTGTACAAACACAGAATAAAATGGCCTATGCAGTGAGGATCTACAATAAATTGTGATGATAAAGGCATAGGAGATGTTTTGATCAGTTAAGACTCATGTAAGTTAGGAAATCGTTGTTACTGATGATAGTTTTCCAAATGATTCCTTCTGAACTGGAACGGAAAATGATTCTGGTGGTTGTGGAAACCAGACAAAACCATTTCCTATACCATTTCAGAAAGACTTGCTGCCACCGTGTCTTAACTATGTGTTCTTAAATGATTTTGGCTACATTAGCACTTGAACTGTTTTCTATGGTGGTTCAAGTGGAACGGTTGTTGAAAATGATTTTAAGCTATGTTTCAATCTCCTAATAGACAGAACCCCAATTAATATTGGGTGTTAGATGGCATATGAGGCTGCCTCACCACTTGAACATAATTAATATTGAACCTGATTCTGCAATCATATTCATGTTGAATATGATTTAGTCACGAGTCACCCCACTGAACTCAATGGAACTGTTCACAAAACCAAATTATGCTTATTGTAAGAGTTATATTGGGCCTATTATATTTTTATTTTATATTTTGTTTCTACTCCTTCATGTCTCCACTCTTCAAACTGTGTAGCAAATGCGTCAGGGGAATCTCTTGACTTGATCATTAATGGTTATTTTTGAATGAACTATGAATTTTTGGTTCATATATATTTTCAATTAGAAATGAGGAAAAAGCTAAATCCTGGTGTAAATCTATTTTGTAATGTTAAGTAATATGTTGAAAGCAAGGTTGGCATTTTCAAAAGTGCTATGAGCTGTGTCCAATTTCATGAAGCCTGCCTTGCCTTTGTGCAAAAGAATCAATTTGACAGAATGACACAAACCATCTGATGGCTTTACATTGATTGGTGTGAGTTCATCACACATTGGGCAGACAAATCCTCAGGGCAAAATCCTCTTCTGTGTGAAGCATCTCATGGCCTGAGGATCCCTGTGCACTAGCAACCCAGTGAATCTCATTTGGAATCCTTTTTCTTGCCTGCTCTTCTACTACTGTTAATAAGAAGTGGGAGGTTTTTGTAGATCCATGCTCAACCTGTTCATGGTGTTCATGTCAGTAGGCCCATGTGATATACATCACCAAGTGTGTTGTTCTAATAGCCGTGCAGGATGGATGACTGAGGTAATTTTAATGGGCAAAGACCAAAAAATCATAGTGCACCATGCATACAAAATCTCAGCTCTTTGTATTATGTTTATTCAAGAAAGCACTGGGCTGAGGACTGAGCCTTGATCTCAATGTAAACGGGAATAGATCTAGAACAGCATAGTTATGTTGTAATAATGTAGTACCCAGTGAAATACAAACTGAATCAAAAGAGCTCTGTTTCTGCCTTTTCAGTTTTCTTTCTCTTTTCCCCTTCCTCCTCCTCATTTGCTTTTTTCTTTTTTCTCTCCCTTTTATCTAGGGTTGCCAACTTTGGTTGGAGGTATTCCTGGAGATTTCATCACACGATATAATCTTTAATTAAAGATTAATCTTTAATTCCTGGAGACTCCCCGTCAATCCTGGTCAATCAATCTTCTCTCCCTTGTTTCCTCTCTCTTCCTCCCTTGCACTTGGCTCCCTCCACTTCACCCCAGTAAGAAAGACCAGAATATTTCTTCCTGTGTCTAATAGGCTTTTATATAATTCAGCATTGGGGATGACATTGGGGATGCCTTAGTCAGGTTTTGGCATCAATCCGTTCCTGAAGTGAATATTGTTGGATGTGTGCAATACAAGAGATTTCAATTCTGATGGAAACAGAAGTGGGGAAAAAAGTCAATATTTGTTAAAATAAAAAGGGAAAATCTGTTAACTAAAGGATTTTTTGGTCAAGCTTGTAAAAGCATATTACAAACAGTGTAGAGTAAACACATACATACCAGTTGTTGACAGTGTCTTTGAAGTCTTGGCACAGGACCGTTTCAATGATATTATTTAGCATTCATTGATTCGTAGACCTGCTTTATTCTTTAACACTTCTGTTGTTTTTTATGTTTGAAATTAAATATGCAGCAATGAGTAGCATGAATCTGGGAAGTTTTAATTGCTTATTAACATGCTTCCCTCCCCCCCAAAACAGTTGTGAATATAAAAATCTAATCTCCTCAAGCTGTTTCCACACTTCCTGACCACATGTTAAAAGTATAATTGAATGACTGACACATATTTAGGTATTGCTCCCTAGTTAAATAAGACCATTATCATCATCATAAATAATTCTTATTAGCACAGTTTATAGAAATAGAAAATGTTCTCTTTTGCAAACTATATTTAATACATTGTACCTCAAAGGGTTTCACATACAGTTGATATTTCGTTTGAGCGAATGATGTATTTAGCAGTTTGATAGCAGTATATTTTCCCAGTGCTACCTCGAAGATAAATGGTTGTGTAAATTGACTCCTGGGGAAAGATGATGTGGCCTGAAATCCATGCAGCTTGAAGTCCTCTGTTCATCCACAGACCATGTATAGGACAGAGAGCAGCAGTCCAATCTTTTCTACACCACCCTATCAATGAACCTCAACTCAAAGCCCTGGAGTCAAGTTTTCATGTCAATTCAGTGTTAGGCCTCTCTGCTGAGACTGCCAACAGCGAGGCCAATTAATACTGATTGTGGTGGATTTATTTCTTATTTGGACGCAGTGTACTGGACTGAGACCCAGCTGCATTTCACTGAACTACTAGTAATGACTTTCAATCACTGGTAACATGAGCCAGGGCCAGCAACCTTAGATGAAGATTTTGTGTCCAACCTCCTGAGACAGTCAATCCTCTCCCTCATGTCTTGCATTTCACAGAAACAGAAAATTATTGCACTTACCCATAAAATTTATATTATGCTAAGAAATGGTCTTCTACAAAATGTCACTATGTATAACGTGTTTCAGAATAGCAGCCGTGTTAGTCTGTATTTGCAAAAAGAAAGGGAGTACTAGTGGCACCTTAGAGACTAACCAATTTATTTGAGCATAAGCTTTCGTGAGCTACAGCTTACTTCATTGGATGCATCCGATGAAGTGAGCTGTAGCTCACGAAAGCTTATGCTCAAATAAATTTTTTATGTATAACGTGTGTGTGTAATTTTGATTTGCTTATATTGTATTTACCACAGTATGACTATTTAAATATACATTTACATTAGGCATTCAAAATATCCATCTACACTTGAAATGAAAACGCAACTGGAATAGTCTCCTATCTGAAGCACATTTTGTAAAGGATGGGGTAGCAATATTAGAATTCTATCTTACTTTACTTTTCCGTGTTCAGAAATTGCCTTTGTAAGTTTGATCTGCCCTAACACTCACCTGCTGTTGCAGTTCTTAAAATAACAGCAGACACACCAGTTGCCAGGAATTATCACCATGGACTATTTGCACACTGTTGCAATAAAAGACCCTTCTTGTTTATGTCATCAAAACTAACATCCCAAGTAAGGTGTGTTTTTTTTTTTTTTTACTTCTGGGGGAATAAAGCCAGGGGATTTTGTTGCCGCTGTGTAGAGTGATGGAAGAATTGTGCTAGAATGGATGTGAAGAATGTTTATGGAAAAAAAAATCTAAAACCCACCAATGATGATAACCAAAATCCATAATCAAATAAATGGAGTGCGGGAGTGAGAGGGGGAGGAATTCAGAGAGGATGGCATCTATGTATCAAGTCACAAGGTAGTGTGCTTGTGTTCTTCCGCTAATTTCACTACATGAGTCACACTAGAAAGAGCTAGAGATGTCACATGATCAATTTCTAGTATATTTTGTTTTAAAATATGACGTGCACAAATTCCAATGTTTAAGTTCAAAATGGTATCAAAATGAGAGAAGGATTTTCTTTTGCGCCTGTATGGCTTTTGCTTGTATTAAAACACTTTCATGTTTCAATATTACTAGGAATGAGTTTGGTTCAGTGGTCTTACAGAACCAAACAGTGGTGTATAGAACAGATGATGTGAGTTAAAAACAGCAATAATTCAAAATCTACTACTCTGCATTTCCTGGTCTCTCCTGCTTTTTTGTTGTTGTTGTTGTCATTGGACTGTACACTCTTCTGGGAATTGTCTGTCTTTAATTTTCATGTCATATGCAGCATGTCTCCGTGTAAAACAAAATACTGATGCTGAAATACTGATCGCACAGCCATTGTCTTTTGAAGGTAAGAAATTACCCTTTATTTGTCTAGCGTCAGCTTCCAGCCATATGCTCATGGACAGTACAGTGCTCTGTGTTTATTACAACAGTACTTAAAGTAAGATTGCCCTTTTTTAAACAATATCTAAACAACCTTAGGGCATTGTAAAGATTCAGAAGATCTGCATAAGTGTTAAAACCACAAAAGCAGACAGGAAACTGCTGTAAAAACTCCCCTCCCCCACTGCTTTCTTTTTTAAACGTCTCAGCCTTTTGGACAGAAAAAGAACTCTAGAGATCAGCAAGGGTATACTGCTTCATGCAGTTTGGATTATCTGAGTCTCATACAAGTATCTAGGGAAGCTTTTGTACTTTAAAACTTGCAATTTTAATCCTGTCACTTGAAAATGGAAATAGATGTTAAGCACAACTTCGTTAATGAGTAAAAATATATATATATTTTTCACAACTGGATACTGATTTATTAATGGTTTACTCATAGTGTGTTTAATTTAGTCCTGTTCTGTTAAAATTATAGCAGAATACTGTGTTGTGCATTTTTCAGCTTTTTCGTAATTCTCATGGTGACTGTAGCCTTCCCAAGATAGCTTGAATCCAGCTAGTGCAGGTAACAATAACAGTAAAGACACTGCAGTGCAAGGCTTCAGCATGGATGGTATAAGCCCAAAATGCACCCTGGGTATGTATGTCGCTCACTAGTTCATTCTGCATTTCATACTGTGTTGTCTTCACTACCATCTTGGGGTGGGCTTATGCTGTGTAGACATATCCCTAGAGTGGATGTTAAGTTCCAGGGTGAAAGGTTTAAGTTTGGAGAAAAATGCTGCTTCTCTATGCAAGATGTCATTGAAGAGATTGTTGGAGAAAACAGATGCCAGACGAGACTTCTCCAAGTCAATGCATATGTTGTCCAGGCTGAATAAAAGATGTCATAAATCATAGAGTCCTTTTTATTTTCTTTTACATCCTTCCCGGCCCAATGTTAGAGTACAGGGTGAAAACCAGTCTCTTCCATTCCTCTCTGTCATTTGCTGTATGGTATTTGTTGGGATTGACTGTTCAGCCATCTCTGTTAGGGCGGTTCTTAAGGCTGCTCTTGGCCTCCCTCGTTTCCTCATACTAGTTGGTTTCCACTTGACAGCTTCGTCTAATTATGGTGGAAACGAGCTGCTGGTCAGTGATTTCTCTGATCTCTTCATTGTTAATGAAGTCTTTGTAACCAATACCCAGAATCTTTTGTAGGCCTTTATTTTCAAGGGTGTCTAGTTTTCTGTTTTGATGTTTTAGTCGCTGTCCAGCTCTCGCAGTCATATGCTGGCACTGAGATTGTGTTTGAATTGAAAATTCTCACTTTTTTGTTTCGGGGTTGTATGTCTTTGATTTCCCTACGTTGCTGAGTTTAGTAAATGCTGAGTGTGCCTTTCCTATTCTTGATGTCACTTTCTTTTTGAGATCTCTGTTAGGTTAATATGGTGCTGCCCAGGTAGATGAACTGTTCTACGTAGAGATTTTTGCCTTCTAACGTGATGTTACTGCTTGACATCTGGGTTTCAGAGATGTTTGTTTTAGCATAGCTAATTTTGAGCCCTACTTAGCCTGCTATTTTTGCCAGGTTGTCTGTCTTTGTTTGTAACTTTTCGGGGGTGTTGCTCAATAGTGCAGTATCATCAATAAAGTCTACATCTTCTAAGCATTTGCCATCTACTCATGCTGTCTCTGGTGTTTGTGCTGCTAATACACTTCTTTGTTATCCAGCCTATGGCAGAGCTAAATAGTGGAGATAAAATGCGGCCCTAATTCATTCCAGTGTTCGCACTGAATCACTCTATTGTCCAATTGTCCACACTTATATAGCACTTTGCATATCTGTACATGGCCGTGGTTATATTGATAACTTATCTGGGATCTGTAGGACTGAAGAATATTCCAGAACGTACATCTATGGAGGCTGTCAAATGCCTTTTGAAAATCAGTTAAATTGATGAAGAGGGGAGCGTGCCATTCTCTACATTTTTCTATGGTGGAATCCTTCTATCATAATGTAATCATTATCGGGGGGAAAAAAAAGAGAGGTGATCTTACTGATTGTAATGAACTGGAGGGGAGTACCCTTTGTAGGGAAAGCCTTTTGAGGGGAAAGTGGTGATACTACACAGGATGAAAGAGGCAGTGGAAGAAGCTTAGAGAAGAACAGGCTGGATTCAGGTCCAAGAGATCCTGTGTAGATCAGATATACACATTAAGGACCATGTGTTAGAAGAATGAAGAACTTTCCCTGTATTAATTCTGAAATATTGCTCAGTTTGAGAAATCCTCTATCTCGATGGATGTGTCAGTTTCTCTGAAGGATCCTTGCAAATTAAAGCTGGAGTCAGATTTTTTGAAAGAACCACAAGAATCTTGTTCAGTCATAGCTCTGCCATCGCCATTTGTGTCAAGGCGTTAGACATCTGGCTTGTATCTAATATCATGGGCATCTGGCTTGTATCTAATATCATGGGCAGGTCTTTCTCAGTCACAGAAGCCAGGACTCAGTGTTCAGTTAATGATTTTTTCTGCCATGCCCCTGTGGGCTGGCCACACTATTTTCTTTCCTTACTAGCAGTCTTATGCATAGAGAAGTTGGCTGCCCATTGTTCTCCAGGTATGTCTCAGGCAGAAGACAGTGAGGCGAGGGAGAATGGATATAGTTGAGTGGAGATCTGAGGCTGTATGTGAAGGAGCAGAGGCTTCAAAACCATACTAAATGAGGCAGAGCTATATGTTCCTGATGAAATGGCTAGCAACCCACTACGAACTGGTGGTCATTTATGGAGAAAGTGTACAAGTTTAAGACGAAAATCCTCCTCTATTTTGTTGCTATCAGAGCTCAACACCTGGTGCTCATGTATTGTTTTTATTTGAATGAGTTAAAACATACCATGAATCTGTAAACAGTTTTAATTACAACTTTTTTTCTTTAATAGTTTGTTCAAAAGTGATTGGAATTTCTTTAAAGGAAGCAGTTAATAAAGAAGGGAATGTGCATAATCTACTTATATTCCATTAGTCTTTTTAACTAAAGAGTAAATAGGAACAAAACAAAACTAGAGAAATCAAAAAGAGATTGTAAGGTGAGGAGCAAATGAAGTGATATGAAGGAAGTACAGACAGTATTAGAAACTGTTGTATGTTTGAAACAATGCTAAAAAAATGTTTGTGTGCCACATGAGGCAATATTTCTAGTAGTTAAGAGCCGGAGCCTGAGAATCAGGACTGCTGGAGTCTATTCCTAGATTTGCTAGTAACTTATTGTCTGGGGTTCCTGATTTAATCTCTGTACATCTTCGTATACCCATGTAGAATTCAAGTGCCATTAATCATGTTATTTGACACTATTAGTTTTGCATGGTTGGTCTTCCACAATTTGCATTTATTTATGTATTTAAGAGCTGTCCTTGCACCAAAGTGAGGATCTGGTATCATGCTTGCTATTTTTTTCTTTTTAAAAAGATTTTTACCCAGATCCACATATCTTCTGTGTTTGTTTTTTCAAAGAGCCCTTGTCCCTTTCCTCTTCCCTAAAGAGTTGTGGTTGGATTGAAAGTAGGTTGAATTGGCACAGTATGCGAAGTCTTACATTATCAGGGAAGACAGATGGAGAGAAAAGTTTTCAGCATAAGTTAACAGCCGCCTTTGCTGACATAATGTGCTCTTCACATCAGCAGCTGGGTAGTCACTATGGAGTTATTTGGCTACATGTCATTTTTCACATCTGTCAGCTGAATTAGAGATTCAAATGTAAAAGTAACACATCCTGGAGAGAACTATGGGTCCAAAAGTCAACAAATGGTGTACAATAAGACATGCATATATTTTTTCCCCATCTGTGTCA
The DNA here is from genome assembly GCF_965140235.1 of Caretta caretta. Lineage (NCBI taxonomy): Eukaryota > Metazoa > Chordata > Testudines > Cheloniidae > Caretta > Caretta caretta. Next base: position 67,367,813 of record NC_134213.1, read on the forward strand.
GATAAAATGTTGACCCTGTATTGTTCATGATTTGTAAAAGGAAACTCCAGCCTTCTTCCTCAGAGCAGCAGTCATAAATTTGAAAAGATAACAATTGTTTCTCAGCATGAATCAACTGAGAATGTATAAGTAGTGCAATTTGGCATTATCTTTTAAAGCTGCATGCTCCTTAGATGTGCAAAATGGGAACATTTCTCTTACTTTTTTCCCCAACACCTTAGGTGAGTGAACACGACAGAATGGAGATGTGAGATTGAGTGGTCGCTTGCATGTTATCTGCATAAAGTGCATAGGAGGTCCTCAGACACTAGGGGGGATGAGAGTTGCGTAAGTAGCTCGATCTATAGCATGTAAACATCTTTGTTTCCTCACAGACATTTGATTTGTCCGTTTTATTTTAGTTATTCCAGTGTATCAGGCTTCTGACTAAATCTCTAAACATAAAAGTATACATCCAAATAATCTCCTCTCATCAAACACTTATTTTGCTCAAACCACTGAACATCCCTAAGAACCTCCCTCCCACCATATAAAAGCAACAAACTCTACCTTTAGCCCACTTGCTCCCTTTCAAACTCCCCCGCCCCCAGGAAAAGCCTAGGAAAACAGAATGTAATGTGTGCCCTAAAAATTAACACATCTGGGCTGAAGGAGAGGAAAAATTTCCAGAGTTGAAGGCTGTTCAGTGAAACCATTTTGCTGGTTTAAACCAGAAAGCTGTTTCCTGAAGTACTTCATCTGATTTCAATTACATGAAGAGAAAGGTGGTAGTTTTGGTAATCAGGACCTAAATCATTTAGAACCATGGTTATATTTTTTACCTATAAAGTGTTGATTGTAGAGCAAGCAGAAGTATAATACGTTCCTTATCTAAAACATTGATTGCATATTAAACAGGTGGGTTTGCTACCTGAAGTTTGAATGGTCTTAGTGCATAGTCCCATGAGGAATCCATGCATGAGGTGACTAAGGCATGGGTAATTGTTGTGAGGTTTGTAAGTAAAGAACACTACACCCTTGCCAAGCACTGATGGGGAAAGTTTGCTCCTGGCTGGGTAACAGAGAACAGGTATGCTTGCTCAGTTGAAGGAGCACATAGCATCTGTGCCATTTTTTTCTGGTGCAGGCATCATTCATTACCTTGGTTTTAGTTGTCTGACGGCCAACCTGATGACTCTCACCCATGCGCTGATCTTGGCCTGACACTGGATAAGTCGTTCAACTGCATTGATTGGATCTGATGGAACTGAGATGTAGATCTGGGTTTTAATTACATAGTGGAGTCATTGCTATACCCTGTGACATCTTCAAATACTGTATAAATGGTCTGGGCAGGGTGACAGACTAGAGGTCTGTGTGAGAGTGTTACCCAGGGCAGACAGTTACCTAGTACTAACCTCTGGAAACAAAACAAAAACCCATCCAAAAACACAGGGCACTACAAGAGGAAGTATCAAAAAGAGATGAATGTATCAGAGGCTGGCATCACTGTTCCAATCTCAGACAGGAATTGAGGCAGTGGATGGGGTGTGTTGCACACCTACTGCCTGTCTGAAGATTGTGGCAAGTAGGAGTGTCTTTCCAGTGCCCTTGGAGTTCACTGCACGAATCCCAAGTTATTCAAGTTTTATGTGTGATGGAAGCGGTGAAATTACTTATAAAATAGGGGAACATGCATATTTACCTTTTATCTTCTCCTGAATCCAATGGCTAAAGAGGTTTTTCTCAAAAATTTAAAAAATTAAAAGCCAAACAAACCTAACCCAAAAATTTGGGCAAAGACTATGATGTTTCAGAAAGAGTAAAAATATGTTTGTAATGGAAATGTTTTACAATGTTAACTATAGCAGTCGCTACTGAAATGGCTTTATCTAATCTATCTATCTATCTATCTATCTATCTATCTATCTATCTATCTATCTATCTATCTATCTCCTTCTCTCCCTCCCTCCCTCTGCTGATTAAATTAATTTTAGGGGAAAGAATTAAGGGTCAGGGCTTCAAAAAGCTCAGCTTGTAATCTGGCCATAAATTACATAATGGTTGTTGCAGGGTGCTGGGTGTTTGTGAAAATCTCATGCTTATTTAAGTGCCTAAATAGGAGCCACGCTACTTTGAAAATCTGACCCAGGCTGTTCGTTCCTACTTGTTACAGAATAACTGTACTTTTAGTTAAAGCTATTAAGCTGTCAATGCATTAGACAACTTGCAGTTTATGAAATTACCACAAACATTTAATTTATTATATAGATAAAATACAGTATTTATTACAAACATGGGTCCAATCCAGAAAACAACCCTGAGTGCATAGTGCTTATTATCATGTCTAGTTATATTGACCTCTGTGGGCCTAATCAGCATAGTAAACACAGATCTGTAGTGTTTGCTGGATTGGGCCCAAAGGTTACAGTCAACAAAAGCATTTAATTGCTGAGATGCTGTAAATAGTAAATGAACACAGATTAATTGTTATATACTCTTCATGTGTGGCCAGGTGCTTCAGTGTATTTAAACTGTTGCCTGTTTAAAGGATGAATGTAGATTCAGTATTACATTGCAATATGATTTATCTTTATAGTTGTCTTCTTAAATATCAATGGGAAAGGCTTTTAAGAAGACAGGACTTGTAGTGCAGGACTTGAAGTGCAGGACTTGTAGGTTGACTATGTTGTTAAAAATACACCACCATCAACACAACAACACCCACATTTGCTGTATCATAGCACAGTTAAACTAGGAGAAATCTCCATGGCTGGAGAGAGATGAAAGAGTCACCCTACAGTACTGTTGCTATAACTACACATAGGAATAGTCAATGTGACTTACTGAGGAATATTGCTGCAGGAAGTTACAAAATAAACATTTCAACAGAGGATACAGATGTGCATACACAAACGGCTAACAAATGAATGGCTTCTTAACCCTTAATGCACAACTGTTTAGCACGTGTATCCAAGTTGTTGCAGTTTTTGGTGTGAATCAGGTGAAGCAATAATAAATACTAACTCCCAAAAAACCTATAGTTAGAGAACTTCATGAAGTAAAAGTTAATGCTTCGTTCAAACCCATTCACTCTGCCAAGTATGCTTGAAATATATGAATCAGGAAGACATCTCCCACGGGGGAGCAGTCCAGGATACACTTTCTTTTGGAGTGTCCTGTGTTTGAATTTCATGCCCTATTTTGCATAAACTCATGCACTGAAAAACAGTCTTGGGTGTTATGCTCTAGAAATGAGAGTTTGGCTTTGATGTGACAATGTGCTTCTGAAGAGGTACATAACCTCATTCTCAAACATTCAGAGTTGCTGTAAAGGAAATGTAGAAATAGCATACCAGAAGAACTTCCTCTTCATTTGTTTGACTGTCTCTCTCCCTGAAGGCTCCCATGTTCTGCTAGAAAAGTGTCAGAGGGGGGTTTTTCTCTTGTGTAGTGAGCTGTAGTAAACTGAGCCTAATTAAATCTTTTCATACACAAATATTGAAGTGTTTAAAAAAATCAGATCTAGATTGTGCATTTGTGAATCAACCCTGAATAAGGGGCAGTTTGTAGCTGCACTGTCCCCAGAGGGGTCCCATGCGTCATTGTGCCTCCCCAGTTACACTGGATGAATAATTTGTTATAGCCTTTTTAAGGGTATAACTTACTTCTTCCCCGCACCTCCCGCAGTCAACCGGCGCAGAGTTATGACTCTGCTTTCTCCTGGCCTACTCTCCATGCACCTGTCTCTGAGGGGAGCAAAGTCCCATGCACTCCTGTTGTTGTTCATTAGCGTTGCGGTAGTGCTGTAGCCCCAGTCCTAGATCAGAGCCCTGTTGTGTCGAGCATTGTGCCCACACAGGACAAAAAGATGGTCCCTGCCCTGAAGAGCTTACAGTCTAAGTTAGCACCTAAAGCTAAAATCCAGCTAAATCCAGTTGTGCAGTGTAGCCTATTGTGAGTATGATTTGCTGCGAGGAAGTATTACAGTCCCCTTCTGGAGAAGAAGGCTGGGAACCCAAAAAGATTCCTTCATTCCAATAAAAACAGAATATTCAGTTCCTCTGAAAAATAAGAATGAAGGACGGAGATAATATGAAAAGTGTGAAATACAATGTAATGGGCATTAAAGAGAGGGCACATTATAATCCATGAGTACAGAGCCTCTTCTAAGATGTATTGCAGCTTCCTGCACAGCACATTGAATAACCTACTGTCATATGAAATATTGTAAAATCAGAAAATGTTGTGTGTGTATAGCAAGTACTTCTAACGAGCTAGTTGGAGACGTTCTGATGAAAAAATTCTCACTGGAATTTGCAGATTTGTCTAAAGTGAAATGTTTCACAGAGGTGGTATGATTTCAGCAAAGCTCTGATAGGAGCCACATCCCAGGCAAGTGCCCTGAGCTATAGAGTTAGTGTTTTGTTTCTCTCTCACTGCCTCATGTTGAAGCTCTTCTACTTCGTTGGGTCTGAGAGAGAGAGAGACTGACTCTTTAGCCTGATTTTCACAGCTCTACCTGCTTTGGAGCAGGAATTGGAACCTGGGTCTCCCACATCTCAGGTGAGTGCCCTAACCACTGACAGTTGGCTATTCTCGAGTGGGTGTCTCCCTTTGACCTGAGAAACCTTCTTGACTGAAGCTTAATTGAAGCCAATGTTTCCATGAAAAGCTTTGGCGTCAATGAATAATCATTTTCTGATGAAAGAAGTTTTGTTGAACATTTCCCAACCAGCCATACTTACTAGCTATGGAGTTTTTTTTATCTGCAGTGTGTGCAGTGGGTTGATAACTACTGTGTGTTTTTAGCGCATTGTTTTCCTCTCTAAATATTGCATTGTTGTTCTGTTGAGGGTGATAAGGTCTTAATTTGCAGTTTTATCAGCAGGCTGCTATACTAATTGTTTGTGGAGGATTATTTCCAACCAACGCCACATTTATAGAATGTGGCATTCCTAGAAATATGTTCAATATATTTCCTCTGATATGCAAGGCTTAGCTTAATATGGACTAGACAATCAGCCAAATTCAGTCCTGGTGTAACTGGGTGCTGCTCTTATGGCTTCAGTGGAGTTGCAGGCATTTACATTGGGTCTCCTTTGACTCAATTTTTCTGGACAACAGTAATTGCTAGCCTTACAGTCAACAGTCAGTGCTCAAAGTGGGACAACTTATGAGTGACACAGAGCAAATCTTAACTGGTGGGCAGACCACAAGGTGGCCTTATATTGCAGATGACTGCAGAATAATTCCACACATACTATCAAATTAACTCTCCCTCTTTCCCCTGTATTCTTCTTTCTTGATGTATGTTCTTGAGCACCCTCCTTAAAATGAAACTCTAAGAATTTTTTCATTTTCTAGAGATGAGCTGGGACTTGCTTCTTGTAGGCTGCCAACTTCTTTAGCAGAAACACGTTAAGAATGATTTGTCTTATGGGTCCCTCTTCTGGTCAGTTGGTGGAATAGCTGGAATGGATATTCTTTTCTTCCTTGGTAGCTAAAAAACAGCCTTCTCATGGCGGTTTCCAGGATAACATCCAGTAAACATTTCATTCATGTCTAAATGCACATTGAACTTGCTTGTTGTGGATTTAAAAATATTATTTTATTTACACTCTGAAATCTATTTAAATTGTTTAAACTTAACTCTTTATCAAGAGCCCATCTCTCCCCTCTCCCCCAATCCCCCAAAAGCGCTAAAGACCTAATCTTGGGAGCTGCTGTGACCTTGGGAGTTGAGGGCAATGCAGCACTTTGCAGGGCCAGATCCAGAGTGCCAACTATTTGTAGTGTATGATGCAAATTAAGCAGGATCTCATTACAGAATTGAAAAATAGAGTACAAAGTATGATATAGTTTCTGTTCCACAACTAAACAAATATTTTCTGTTCCCCTTTTCTGTAGGTCATAGAAACACTATCAAAACTTTCTCGCACTTCTATTGCATTAGCAACAGGAATAAGGTACGACATTAGTGCTACTAAACTTCCATTTTATCATTTATAAAACAAGTAACATGATATACAATTAAAAGAAATATGATCTCAGCTGCACTGTTTTAGCCTTATTTTTTCTGCGCTTCTAATTGTATATAGAGGTCCGTTCTTGTCTAGAGTAGTGCTACCAGTAGTTCTGACTTTAAAACTCTACATGTTTAAAGGAAATCCATATCACATAGCCCACAAAGCAGAACTCCTTCATGGTGAATCTCCAGCGTGCTAATTCACGCTAGTGTGCAGTGAGATTTTACGTTTTCCAGAACTGAGAGCTGAAGGTGCCTCCTTCCCTTCCCCTGTCACCACTGGAAATTTGCTTTCACTTCTTCCGTGGGGTTGTCTGCATTCTCTATATTTAGAAGTAAACAGCTATGCTAAGGAACAGCCATTTGTGCTGTTGTTGTATCTGAAGGCCAATGCCTATTTTTGGGTAAAACACCTGCTTTCGAGAGTTTATCATTTGTCTGATCAAATTCATTTTGGAATGGAAATAGCAGTGAAAGTCTCACTCTCAGCTTTGTTTTTAAACCATATTTGAAATATATATTTGGCTCTTTATAAATAGTTGTAGATAAAACAAAATAAGTTATTAAAATTTATTTTTTTTGCATGTAAACAGCTTAAAATTTGAAATTGATCGAATGGGTTGTCTATAATATATAGTCCAATTGCTCTTAATATTTTGACAAAAGTATATATTTTTTTAAACAATCTAACTTGTAACAAATAACTTTTTCTACAAAATTGTATTGGGTTTCTATTGATAACCTGCTGTATGTGTGTCCTCAGTTATACAGCATAAAGGAATTGTTGTGTATGTTTTAAGTATGTTATAATGAGACCACCTCACAAGGTATTTACATATGTTGTGAACTAATACTCCTGCGTAGGGCTCAAAAACAGCACTCACCAGTGGCTCCTGAGAGGCTTTCTCTTACAGTGTTTGTGTCCTACCTCATTGGTTTAAGAAATATTAAAGCTCTCTTTCAAATAATAATAAACATATTTACAAGAATTATGGCTGTGAAGATAACCTTCCAAATGTCAGCTGAATGTAAACCAAATTCAGATGTTTTCCTGAGACAGTAGGCAGCTCTCAGTGCCTCTGGTGCAGCTGACAGATTTCTCAAGCAGCAGTAGAGCAAAATTTTCAAGGTTCTGCTCAATTTTCATTGCTGCTCTTTGGAACCCTATGGGCAGTAGTTAAAATATCAAGAACATCAATTTCATGCTACTGCTTGGGAAAGCTGTAAATGGCAACAAAGGCAAGTCTAGAGTTTTTAATGGCTGGGGAGGATCAGAAAAAGGTGAGCCTGGGGAAGAGACCTTCCCCCCTCCACCCTCGCAATAGTTGGGGAGTAATGAATGGGGAAAAGAGACAGAAATCTCTATTTCCTGTCCAGCATCTTAGGGGGCGAGAAAGAGGGTATGGAGTTTCGTGTTCATTTGATACCTGTGAGTCAGAACTTGATACAAAGGATGGAGCCCTCAAACACATGACATTCTGGTAGGAATCCTTCTTCCTAGCATAAGGCACAACATGGCTGTGATTCTCACCAGCTCATTCCCATCTCAGTGCCACTTTCCGGTGGGGCCCTCACCTCACATCCTTTTTTTTCACACTCTAACTATAAACTTTCTAACTGCAGGATAGTTAAGCTCTGGAATAGGCTTCTAAGGGAGGCTGTGGACTCCCCATCTTTGTATGTTTTTAAGAACAAATGGGACAAACACTTGGTCCTGCCTCAGTGCAGGGGGATGGGCTTGATGACCTCTCAAGGTCCCTTCTGTGATTCTGTGTCTGGTTAGTAGGCCGGCAAATAGGTGTCTGGTGAATTTTCAACATTTATCTGCTCCTGCATTCAACACACTGGGACAGTTTGCCTTCTCCCAATGTGCATTCCCCTACCCACCTCACCTGTAAAACTGAAAGAGTGTAGAGAAAGAGAAGGGAAAGCAAGAAATACAGGGGATCCTCTAAGGCAAAAGAAATTCCCTCCATTAACTCAGACATCATTGGGCACCTCATTGATTATGACTTGGGTTCCCTCGTTGGACAAGTAACCAAGGCTCTCTGAACCTTAAACTCTCTGTGGAGTCCACTAGGGCATTTTCTTTCTCTCCTTTTGGTACATTTGCTGAGGAGCCCTAGGCCTCCCACATAGTGCTGAGGCAGAAGATGAACTGGTGAATGGCCAAAATGACAGAAACACAGTTTACGGTGGGGAAATAATTATATAGCAAGGGTCAAAAACTGCCTTATAATGCACAGAGATGGCTCCCACAGATGTCAGTGATATGAACCTCCTGTGTGCATTTCATTAAAACCATTTAAAACCATTAGTCCAGTGCCTATTGTTTCAGTCCTGTAGCAACAGCGCAGGAAACAGACAGGTGAGAGCCACTGCTGCTGTCCTGCCTCATTCTCTGCAAAGGCAGCAGGAGCAGAAGTGTTGTGCAGATTCCTCTTAACACTCTGTGTAAGTGTTTGAGGTGGAGGCAGGGGGATCTCACTGGCCCATGCACTGCAGAACACTCTCCAACCAGAGGATTTTTTTCTCCCTTTTTCTTCAGCGCTTCACTTTTATTTCTTCAAACCAAAATTGTTGAACTTGTGTTATACAATCAACCATGTCCTTTCCATGGGGTCTTCTACAAAGGCCTATCTACGCCCTGTCGGATTGCACTTCACAGGCCATCTGCTTAGAGTCTGGGTGGGCCTCCTGACTCCCTTCTCCATCTTAGCCTGCTCCCTATAGATTTATGCTCTGCAGGCTGTCTTCCTCAGAGTCATACGTATCAAACTGGGTTCTTTCCCTTGATTCAGGGACTCCTGCAGTTCTCAGCTGAACTACTTGCTGGCTTTTACAAGGACCAGGTGATCTTCCAAGTTATCACCTGAACCCTGACCTTACAGCCTCAGCTGGAAGGCAGCTGATTAATCACAACCTGTGTCTGAGCGTAAGATACTCCCACTTTGACAAACTAGGAACCATAATTATACCTTCTCTCACCTTCCCACGCAGACCACACTTTGACTTGGTCACTTTCAAGCTTTTCAGATTGAATTCTTGATCATCACATTCACTCACCCAAAATATCAGAAGTGAAGGCTTTAAAACATAAATGAAGAAAAAATCCTTTGAAAATCATGGATTTTTGACTTAATTGTAAATACATAGTAGTTAATACTTGCTTTTAAAATCTCTGATTTATATTCATGATTACATGCAACAGTTCCATCATGCATGTGTGGCAATTTTTTTTTTAAATTGTTCAATCATATAAACCACAATATCAAAGAGAGAGAGACACACAAACAGATTGACAGACATATTAATATAAATTGAAATTTTGGCAGCATACCACCCAAACTGAACACCCAGTCTGGTACAGTCTTTGATTAATACTGTTGTCCTTTGTCTCTCTAGGCCATTCCCTACAGAAGAAAGTGTTGATGATGAAGATATCTACAAAGGCCTTCCTGATTTACTAGAGTATGTCGTAAATCTTTTAAGCAGAATGAAAGCTTTTAATTTTCTGTTATGTAGCTATTATTTAAATGACGTGATGAAATAGTGTTCTAAAATAAGTTATTTTATCTGATTGACCAAGGATTGGGAGAAAGGAAGAATTAATTGTCCAGAAAAAAGCACCTTAGCTTAATGATTGATTTTCATACCCATGAAAATCAGATGATATTTCATGATGGGGTCTGGTGATGAATTGAAGTATCAGTGCGCTCTCTAGAATTATTTGTTTGTATCATCAGAATGCTTACGTAAAATGACAGAATCAATGAATGCTTTTCCCTGATCCTGCAGACAATTATGCGTATATGTATTTTTATTCATGTAAGTAGTCCCACATAATCCAGTGGAACTCGTCACGTGAGTTAATTTCCACATGTAGTTAAGGGTTGCAGGATGCTTGCTGTTCTGGGCAGAATACATTGCTGTACAAGGGAAAGTCAAAAGAAAAAGGGTTCATATTTTAGCCATCCTCCTTCTGTTTGAGTAGCAGAGCAGGCTATAACAGACCTTGACATTCTCTCCCTTTACAATGACAAAAGTTTTGTGAAAAATCCTAATGTTTCAGTTGTGACACTTATAAATTTAGCAGTTCAAATCCCCGCATCTAACAGTTTACAATACAGAAAATCATACAGCTCTGCCAAAATTTTTATTTATAGCAATATTATTAAACACAAAATCCTAACACAAAGGGATAGAAATGTGATTTTAACAAGAACAAGAAGTTTGGTATTACATACAAAAGTTACCCCATTTAAGATTTATAGTCTTTTTGCAATATGTGCATCAGCATTAAAAACATGGTTCCTACATATGCTTCTAAAATAGAAATCTGTTACAATATTAGGTGCAATAGCCTCTATTTTGATGCACTGTTATAGGATTCACATGTAAAAATTTACAATGGATTTATTTTGGATTGGTTATTATGTCAGGTAGCATGTACCATACACTGGAATGTAATAGTTAGATGCTCTCTAAAATATAGATAGGAAACAGCTGGAAGAAGTATGTATTTCTTAAGAAATATAAATAGTTCAAGAGAGCTGGGGTTTTCCCCCTAACCAGGGAAGTTTATTTTACAAGAATAATTCCACCTTAATGATCTCTCTCTGGGTCCAAATGGTGTCGGAGGAACTCACCGTCCCATTTAGTACGTGGGGAGTCACTCGTTTTAGGATAGATTTTAATTTGCCCGGATGCTGAGGCCCATCTGTAACTTAGGTAGCAAGAACTCAGTGCCCCATTTTCTCCATAGAAACCTTATTTCAATTCCTGTCGTGGTTCGAAACTTAATTCTGTTTCTTCAAACTTGTGTTAATTTTATAAAGTCAGATGTTAAATGTGTTGAGGTAAAAAAACCAAAAAAACGTATTGATTGTATAGTCCCTTTGTGGTTTAGTTCAGTTAGAGAGTTCTTTTTCATTCATCTGTTTTAGATTTACTGTAAAAACCCAGACACTTGGTAAATTCTGTTTCCTAGTGTTGACTCTGTAATCCCTGTTCAATACACTGACCCTTTATGTTGTTGCTTTTCCTTTTTTCTTTTAGTGAAAGTGGCGGCGATGAGGATGAAGAGTTATATGATTGTGTCTATGGAGAAGATGAAGGTGGGGAAGTATATGAAGACTTAATGAAAGATGAAGCAGCACATCAACCTGTATGATTTCTATTTTTTGGGTGACTACAGACATATTCATAGAGAAATAGTGGTAGTGTGAAAGTTAAATTTTACTAACATTCATTAAATAACTGTTAGCTGTTTTCACTAACACTGTATGTATTTTTTTAAATTTAGATATTTCAGATCTGCTGTGTTGTTATGGTTGAGTTCACATTTGTGTACAGTGACCATGTAACATATGCAGTGGATCATAACATTATCATCCTGCTGTGAAATCCAACATTCTCTTATGGAGAAAGGGTCAAAGATTCACTCTGGTAATTCTTTCTGTGAAAGAAATACCAACACTATTTCAACAGTAAAAAGAGAACATGAAAATAAATCATTATTTAGTTAAGATCCAGTTAGGTATGGATATTAAGATTTATTAGCTACTTGAGTTAAGACCATTTGAAAAAATAAATGCTACTGTTTACTCAAAAGTATGCTACTTAAAAAAAAAAAAAAAGTGTTCCCCATATTATTTTGGCCACTATGCAACATTAGTCATGAACTAGTTAAATAGAGAGAGCTAGCATGTATATTGTACATATAGATATACATGTGTGTCAGCTTTACAAAAGTGCCATGAAATTTACATGCCCATGCACAAAATTTACTCACTAGCCATTTTTAATGGACTGGTAATTGGAAGCGAGGTGATGTCAAAACCCGTTCTAATAACTTATTGTCCATCTCTTTACAAGCATTCATTTGGCTTACCTGCAAATCTTTAGTGTGCTATTGTGATGATGCACACTTTTTCAAGGAAGTTGCGTGTTTTAAGGTGGGAGCTCACCATCTACATTTCCAGATTGAATTCCAGTGATATAGTGACTTGTAGAAGTGAGAAAATGAAAAGGTCTGAAGGTTGTTTTCCTGTGTTCTCCTGCTATAAAAGCGGCAAGTTGTAGGTATCTCCTGCAGTTCATACAATGTGTTTTTGTTGTGATTCTGAGAATTTACCATTATGTCGTGAGAAGACTATTTCCTTGGAAAGATTTTTGACTTGTGTCAATATGATTCATGTAAGTCTAGACTCTGCCAATTACTATGCATCTTAATGACAATTTAAGAGTATCATCACTTTTTCCAAGACATTTTTATACTAAGGACATTTTACTTTCAGCAACCTGCATCACAGTACCTTTAAGTAAAATAAGTGATGTGTAAAATATTGTGAAACTTGGGAGTTTCAGTTTGTAGTGGTTTATGTTTTGTTTGGATTTGATCAATTTTTGAGTTTTGGGGTAACCTTTACCAAAACTCAGTTAAAAGTACAAATTTTGCATGATTTCTATATATAACCATAAATCAGATCAAGTTCACTTGCAACTGGGCCCAGTTGTTTGCTTAAAATGGGTGTGAACTATAGTGGATCTTTCGATAATCCTAGTCCGAGTATTCTGTTTGCAATGAAACTCAAAACCATGTGAAATTCAGGTATCATTATGGATATTTCTCCCAGTCCTAGCAGTTGACGAACCTTGACATATTTTCCCCTTTGCAAACTCTGTTTCTTTCTTGCCTTTACAAATGAAGTACTGTAAGGTATGTAGCTTCAATGGACATAACAGGGTGAGTTTAGGAGGGAATGGCAGCCATAGTCTGAATTTGCTTGTGGGAAGAAAAAATAATACTAAAGATCTAAAAATGTTTAATATTAATTTCCTAATTAAAAAGAACAGTAGATTAAAACATGGTGCATTATGTCCACACATTTTTATACCTGATATGGTAAGAATGGATGTATTATGTTTGTTTCATTGACATTGTATATCTTTGTTGGATTTGATGGCTGTCTTAGTATACAATAATTTACTATTAGATTTGCAAATGTGATGCACAGTAACATTACACATTGGCACAATTCTTTCATTTGAGTCCTTTGAATGAAATTCACTAGCATAGGGGGCTTAGAGGTGACTTGCAATTGCAAATCAATTTTAGAAGAATGAAAATGCTTTAGAAATCTGTGTTTGGTGTTTTACGCAGCTAGAGAAGAATACGTGTATCAGTTTAAAACTACTTTGTTGTTTGATGTGACTTCTTTGTTGTTTGATGTGACTGCCTCACAACGTAAACTAAGGTACCAAAGTTTCCTGTGCCAGCAGACTGCTGCCACAGAACAATTTTCTTAGTGTACTGAGCAGACTGTTTTCTTTCACTCTTTTTAGCCCCTTTGACCATTGTCATTACTTCCTGTATTCAAATTCCAAGATATTGTAGCATCTGCTATAGACGGCAGATTGATGTGTTAAATAAGAACACTTACAAAAAGGGCCCGCTTATGCAACCCTAATTTGTGTTGTGTGAGCACTAACAGACAAGATCAGTCCTGTTGACTTGGGCTCTTCTTGGGGGCTGCTCTCATGAATTAGTGCTCAGCAACATAAGTAAGGGTTGCACAGTTGGGCCCAAGCTATACAAACCACTTTTGGAAATGTAATACACGCACATTTTATTTACAAAATAGCTCACAAAGAGGAGATTAAAAATAGACTCCAATCAAAATAATAATTTGAAACCCAAAAACTTGTTTAAAAGGAACGGACATGGGTAAAGTGTGACATTCCCTCCAATACAAATCTTTGATAGCCAGGAAATACCACATTTTGGGACAGCTCTTAATCATAACTTAATGTCCACACACCAGGTTTCCACTGACTGTGACAGACTCTGTATGCTCAGAGAGAACTTCATTCTGCCTCAAACTGATAAGGAAATGCACTGCACACAGCATCTTCCCCATACTATCTAAATCTTCCTCACTAGGCTGAAAGAAATAGGTTTGACGGAGGGATCTGCAGGAAGAGAATGACGTGGTTTAGTGTGTGGAAGGGAGGAGGCAGATGTAGGGAACTACTTGAAAGAAGGTGTGGAGTGATAGGCAGGGGGAAAAAGACAAAGATGACATGAAGGGGTTGGGGAATAGTAGTGTGACTTTTTGTGTCTGAGTGAGTGACATTGCTCTTTTTAGTAACTAGACTATGGAGTGGATGTAGACTTTCTACTATGATCAACAGCTACAGGAGTCTTCCTTTAGCTCAAGGGTTAGAGGCCAGGGTGTTTTTTGGAACTAAAGTCTCAGGATTCTGGTTCTGACTTCCTCTGTGTGAAACAAATGTATCTAGTAATTGTCTTTATCTGCTGCACATGGATTCGTTACAGTAGGCAATGAGCTGAGATACAGACAGGGCTACAGTCATGAAGATCCTTGGAAATGTGAATGAGGAGCTTGGATAGAATTTGGAAGGAAACAGGGAACAGGTGGAAAGAATTTAGGGGAGACAAGTTATATTATTATTGTTTTATTATTTGCTGAGGTTTTTTTGGGTGTGGAGAATCCAATCGTGACAATGACATGAACGATAAATGTCCATGCAGGAGTAATCCAGGAATTGTGTCCAATCCGCAAGCTAACCAACACCTGCCCAAATGTTTCTTTTAAGAATCTTTATAAACACATTCTTTCATATTTGTCTGTATCCTGGAAAAAGAACTCTGATACCTTGGAATTCTGAACTCCAGTGCAGGAATTTTGTGCTCAGCCTTAATAAGCCCAATGTGGCAGTGAGCCCATGATGTTCAAATCTAACATCAGCTTCTGCTCTGTGATATGCCCCAACATGCACTATATTGCTGATCTCACATCTGCAGGAAACTGAAGCAGGCCTGTTAGGGTGAGGCAATCCCAGAGTCCTGTAAAGAACAAACAAACATACAAAGATTGCAGGATAGAGCCCTAAGATCCAGCTACTGTCCTTGACTCGGAACAGAATAGGACTATGAACCTAAATGCAAGTTCCTTTCAGGGAAAAGGTAAAAGGAAAAATTATAAACAAACACAAAGAGTTAGATGCGAGCCCATTACTCACAGCATGAGAGTCTCATTGATTTTAACTACGATGAGTAGCTGCTCACTGTTGTAAATAAAGGCCCAAATTAAATAAATATGGATCTATATTTCATCTTAATCTCATTATATTATTTTTAAAAGTATATAAGAAGGATTAAGTTATTGTTTATCTTAAAATATAACATACTGAATGACAAATTTTATCAAAATTCAACCCTACTAAAATTCTAGAAGTTGCCAGCTATTTGCGCTTTTAAAAACTATTCCCTTGGTAGCTGTTCCAATCTTTTGAAGCTGCAATACTAAGAATTTTCCAACAAGCAGTGTGTCTTAATAGCTAAGCAGTAAACAAATAAAAGAGTTTGTTGTACAAAAGGTGTCCACAAATTAATTAAATTTAACTTGCTTCTAATTGCAGAAGTGTACTGAAAATGACATAAGAAGCTGTTGCCTTACTGAAATAAAACAGACTGAAGAGAAATACACTGAGACCTTGGAGTCAATAGAGAAAGTAAGCCACTGAACTTTATGCTTGTAGAATAGTTATTTATATAGTAATAATATAATTGTATAATGGAATAGAGAATATATTAATCCAGTCAATGTTCACTTTTCTTAACAGTTTTTCATGGTGCCATTGAAAAGGTTTCTGTCAGCATCAGAGTTTGATATAGTGTTCATCAACATTCCTGTAAGTAATTGTACACTTAAAGAAAAAGGCAGAGAATTTGTGTCTGGTTATCATTTTGTGCGGTCACGTGTTATTGAACAAAGTGATGACTTGAAATGTGATGTGCAAATTGCCCTCAAAGCTTTTTTGAATATTCAGTAGGTTACTGTACATCTTAGTGAAAATGATTTTAGACTGTATTTTTTTATAGTTACTATGAGGAAAAAAATGTTGCATGCAGCCACAGCAGTTTGTCAGCAATAGCATGGACCAGATATTCTGCTGGTCTGCAGTGGAGTGTAGCTCTTGATTTGTACCAGCTGAGGATTTAGCACTATAACACAGTAACTCTTAGAAGATCTGTGATATGCCAAGTATTTTATTGATTTAATTTAAGTTAGACATTAACCATGTGTGAGTTTCCTCACATCCTTCTATGCGTAATAGAGAACGTGGATCATATTTTGTGTAGATAAGATGGAAAACATCTCTTCAGAAATTTACAAAGCACGTGACCATCATCAGCCTATTACACTTGAGTGTTGCATCAGGGTAGAGAACGTTTACACAGTATTTTGAGTTACAGGAATGCTTCTGAAAAGACTTTATAACAAGCTTGCAGATTTTTATTGGTATCTGCCCTCGATGTGTTGTCACTGAAGACATTTAAAAATCAATATAGCTTACAGCCTTATACTCAGAATTTGACAGGGAAAGTTGTAAAGAAAAAAAAAATTCTGTAGTCTCTAAGAAACTTCCTATTGAGTTGATATGGGTTGAGATTACCTGTGTGACCAGCCACAGAAATGTGGACATCTACAAGCAGATTGCATGAGGGATGCAGACAAAGGGGTACGACAGGGACCTGCAGCAATGCTGCATGAAATTTAAGGAATTTTGCCAGGGTGGCCACAAAGCCAGGGAGGCCAACAGTAGATGTGATGCTGTGCCACAGACCTGCCGCTTCTACCAGGAACTGCATGTCATAGATTTTCTGTGCTGTTTTCCCCCCACTCAGTCAAGTTCAGTTTTTGGAGAATGAAATTATCTGTCTTAGTTCACAACAAATATTGCAGAATGCATAGAGATACTCAAAGCAAACTGTAATTGTAAATGCACATCTAACATCACAATATTCATAATTTCAGGAAAATACCTAGACGTGTTTATAAATGTACAACAAGTGCTACACAATTCTTAGCAGCACTAAAGCTCCAGGCCTAGAGAACACTGCTGTGGCTGACTGTTAAAATGCTCTTTCAAAACCTCCCTCATAGTAACTATAAAAAAATACAGTCTAAAATCATTTTCACTAAGATGTGTTGGGCTTTTGTAATAATCCTTGTAGACACAAGGTTCAAAGTCAGCAGGCAGATGCTCCACTTCTGCCCTCTACCCTGATGGCAGCTTTGCCTCACAAATATTATGCAGGACACAGCAAGCAGCTATAACCATTGGGATATTTTTCTTACTGAGATCCAGTCTAATGAGTAAAACACTGCCAGTGCCCCTTCAATCTAGCAAAAGCATGTCCAACTGTCATTTTGCATCTGCTGAGCCAATAGTTAATCTTTCCTGGCGGTATTGAGGTGGACAGTGTATGACTTCATGAACCAGAGGTGCAAAGGGTTGGCTGAGTCCCCCAGAACCATTTTCAGCATTTCAACTTCGGCAATGGTAATGTGCCAGCAGGGAAAGAATGTCCCTGCATGCAGCTCTCTGAACAGTCCTGTGTTCTTAAAGATGCGAGCATCGTGCACCTTCCTTGGCCAGCCCACATTGATATGGGTGAAGTGCCACTGGTGATCCACCAATGCTTGCATAAGCAGAGAAAAATAGCGCTTTCTGTTGATGTATTCTGTAGCAAGGTGAGCTCATGCCAAAATAGGGATAAGCATGCAGTCTATTGCCCCAACGCAGTTCGGGAACCCCACTGCTGAAAATTCATCCAGTATTTCCTACAGGTAGCTGAGAGTCACAGTCCTGCATAGCAGATGATTAATGGTCCTACAGACTTGTATGACAGCCCCTCACTGTGGATTTTCCAATTCCAAAATGATTTCTTCACTGACTGATAGCAGTCCGGCATTACAAGCTTCCAGATTGTGATCACAACTCAATTCTCCACTGAGGGGCGAGCTCAGCACACAGATCCAGTGATGTGGACTTTTGCATCCACTGCTCCTCGTCCTAAACCTGCTTTATGATGTGATCCCACCAGTCAGTGCTTGTTTCTTGGGCCCAGAGGTGGCACTTTACCATCTGCAGCTGCTCCATGAATACCACCAACAACCTTGAATTGTTTTTCATTATTCCCCTCAGTGAACTGCCCTTGAAGAAATCGTCATGTCGCCCCATTGTTGTGGTACTTCCTGCAGGTCTGCAAAGACAGGAGAATTATGCATCCTGTATTTGCAGTGTTCATGAGAATAGTGCAGAGCCCTGCGGGCTATGTCAGAGAGGGCAGACATTGAAAAGTGCTGCACAGGTTTGGGGGATTTTTTTAAAAGGCACAAAAATTTTGGAGTATTGCTGAATGGAGAGAGTTGCATCATGAGAACTTGACTTCCCCAGGGATCTCTGGAGCTAGAGGTCATTTCCTTCCCACAACATATTGGGAATGTTTCCCAAAAGGCATTGTGCCGGATGGTGGCACGCTGGGATACCTACCTGTGGTGCACCTCACTTTACATCGACACAAGCACTCCTAGTGAGTACGTACAGCACTTATGTGAGCAGCCAAGTATGCACGTGAGTGATGTACTAATTTCAGGTTTCAGAATAGCAGCTGTGTAAGTCTGGATCTGCAAAAAGAAAAGGAGCACTTGTGGCACCTTAGAGACTAACCGATTTATTTGAGCATAAGCTTTCGTGAGCTATAGCTCACTTCATGCTTCCAGCTTTCATCCAGACCACACCACACGATCCACTGTCTACAGCCAAGCTCTACGATACAACTGCATTTGCTCCAACCCCTCAGACAGACAAACACCTACAAGATCTCTATTAAGCGTTCTTATAGCTACAATACCCACCTGCTGAAGTGAAGAAATAGATTGACAGAGCCAGAAGAGTACCCAGAAGTTACCTACCTGGTCTTGAATTGAGAATCTTAAAATTTCTGCTGCAATATAGCTTGGCTCAAATATTTCTGCAGCATCCTTGTCTTTTTCCTGTGCCATTAGTGGACCGTTGTATCAAGAAACTTATTGTAATTGGAGTTAACTTAGCACCAGGATGCCACTAATTGACCCATGTAATGTACAAAACTGGTTTTTCACAGCTCGGGGAAACAAATCATTACTTTTGTCTTGTCATTAAAACATTGACTTGACTTGCTTAATTTTAAAATTATCATTATAAAATGAAGCTGAACTAACAGGGCACATTTCAAGTTGGAATAAATTAGCCTTTAATAGGTCTCTGAGTTTAGTTTCCCTTGTCACATTGTATGGAGGATCCGGCATTTCAAAGCAAACATTGAAAGTAGCAGCTACTCATAAGTGATCTGTGTCTTAGTTTCTTGGAATTAACAGATATCCATGGAGACACTAATCTTCATTCTGGAAGCTTTAGGGGTTCTATTTGCATTTTAATTTTTTTCTTCTATTACTGTTTTTAAGGAATTGGTGAAAACCCACAGAAGTCTAATGCAGGATATTTATGACTCCATTGTAAACAAAAATGACCAGAACCTGTATCAAATTTTTATTAACTACAAGGAAAGGTAATATTTATTCAACAACTTTTATATACTTTAGTGATAACCTATACTCAGTCCATGGAAGTGTTTCTCAATGATTAAGTACTCCATAAGCATTTATATAATTGAACTGAATATCTATGGGTAACAGCATCAGTATATATAATGGGCTTTGAATGTGGAAAGTACCAAGGAAGTGCTATTATTATTTTATAGAATGGATTGTTCATTTTTCCCCAACTGTTTTTTGTCATTGCTTTTTCATTTAAAAATAGCATCCATATTTTATATGAAATCATAAAATTTATTTTGCACAGCTTCTGGCATGAAAACTATCTTCGAATGCTTTATAGAGATAAACAATACAGGTACAGAGATAAAATAATCAGAGATGGGGAAGCAAATAAAATAAGACAGAAAGATACAGGCGAGGCATTCCAGATGGCAGAAAGAAGGACAGAAAGAAGGGTGAAACAGGCTGAGGAGAAGAGAGGAGAGTCTGAGGGGTTCCATGGAAGGTGTACATGAAGTCACTTCTGAACTGGAAATTGAAGTAGCTGGGGAGCCAGTTGAGTTGTTTGAGAAGAGGTTAATGCAGTCACACTATGCTTGTGAGAAAGCAGGTATAAGCTAACAGAAAATGTCTGAAACTGGAAAGCTGGATTTTAGGGAGATGATGGGAAAGAAAGTTGCCATAGTCACATTGAAGTGATATATGAAGGTTTCAGATGAAGCCATATATGAAGATTTCAGCAGAGGAGCAGCTTATGGCAGTGGTATGTATGCTTGGGTAGATGCTGACAGACTGAGGGAAAGGGTGATTATTGGAAGGTGTGACAAAGTTCCTCCTCTACCTTGGTGGGTCTTGCGCTTATTGGCGGATTTGCTCACCTTGGAGCTTCACGGCAGCCCTCAGTTTGGCCGTTTTGGTGAACCCACAGTCCAGGTTAACTCCTCCTGTGTCTGACCAGGAGTTGGGAGGTTTGGGGGGAACCCGGGCCCGCCCTCTATTCCGGGTTCCAGCCCAGGGGCCTGTGGAATGCAGCTGTCTAGAGTGCCTCCTGGAACAGCTGTGCGACAGCTACAACTCCCTGGGCTACTTCCCCATGGCCTCCTCCCCCTGCTTTATCCTCACCATAGGACCTTCCTCCTGGTGTCTGATAATGCTTGTACTCCTCAGTCCTCCAACAGTCCGCGTTCTCACTCTCAGCTCCTAGTGCCTCTTGTTCCCAGCTCCTTACATGCGCACCACAAACCGAGGTGAGCTCCTTTTTAAACCCAGGTGTCCTGATTAGCCTGCCTTAATTGATTCTAGCAGCTTCTTGATTGGCTGCAGGTGTTCTAATCAGCCTGTCTGTCTTAATTGCCTCCAGAAGGTTCCTGATTGTTCTGGAACCTTCTCTGTTACCTTCCCAAGGGTAAAGAGACCTCCTTCGCTTGCTGCTCATCTATCTGCTTTCTATTCTCTCCTAAAGCCCCCTGGCCTGGGCTTTTCTTACTTTTTGACCCTGCTTCAGCCCCCCCCATCCCCCCCGACCGGGCCAGATGCTTTTTCTTCGTTTTGTTTTTTTTTTTGCTGCTGCTCAAGTGCTGGTCGGCTGCCAGCTAGCTGCCAACCCCCCCACGCCTGCCCTTGGACGCTGCTACTGCTCCAGTTGAAACCCCCAGAGGAGGGGGGGAGGACTGCCGACCTGCTCCCCGGAGGAGGGGAGTGGAAGCCCCCAGACCCAACCGTTTTGCTGTTTGTTTATGGTCCCGTACCGAGCCAAGAAGAATCTTCTTATCTCTGCGACGTTCTGGGCCTGCTGAAAGCCCTGCTGTCCAAAGCTACAAAAGCGGAAGAGAAGGCAGCAGACAGAAAAACCACCCAGGGAAGCTACGAACCATCGTGGAGGGGGCCGTAAGACTGAGTAACTTTTGAACTGTACTCTCATGTGGGGGGAGTTCGACTGTGTCTTAACTGCATTTGTAGGGAAACGGGGGTGTGGCATGGAGCTGCCCCCCCCCGATCCATCGGTGCCTCCCCCAACACTACTACAACCGTCACGGCCCCCCCGCCGTCCGTCCCTGCTGGCAACTTGCCATCTGCCTCTGGATTCAGCTGCTTTCCCTGATTCCATTGTCTGGACCGGAAACGACAGCCGACCAAGCGAGACTCTTTGGACAAACATGCGTGGGTCCAGGTCCACGTGTCCCCCCCCCCCGACTGTTCACCCCACAGTTTGCCCCTATTACCTGACCCCAACTCCTGTTTCCTCCCCCGCCCAGTTCGACCCATTTGCCCCCCCCCCCCTGCAGCCCAGCAGGGAGAAGTGGTTAATCTGTTTCCCCCTCCCCCTCCTCCTTTTGGTGTCTCTCCCTGCTCACAATGGCGGGGAATGAGAGGGGTGAGGCCCCTCTAACAACCTCAGCTGCCCCTCACCCACCTACCCCCCTGCCCAACCCCCAAGCCCCCACCCCCACTGCTGCCAAAACACCTGCCACCGCCCCTGCTGGGGCATCAGCAGCAGGAGGCACCGGGGCGACTACTGCCGCTGCTACGCCCACAGCCCCCCCAGATTCTAGGAGAGCCCCCCCAGTTGGCCGGAAAGGCCAGGCTGTGAAGAAGGGAAAGGGCCCCACTACAACCACCAGGCCCTCCATGGCAGGGGCTGCCCCCACCGCTGTGGCCTCGTCATCGACCATGGTGTCCCTCCCCGCTGTTCCCTCCACCAGCTCTGCGAGCGTCCCTCCCCCGGCCCCCAGGGTGTATGCCCGGGCGGTAGCAGCGCCCCCCGCCTGCCGTCTCGTCATCTCGCCCACCCACCACCTCCGCTACCATCAATAGCAGCCGTGGCCCCTTTCCCACAATGACCAGGAAGCACGGCGTTCGTTGCCTCCTGGTGCCCGCCTCACCCCACATGGAGACATACGTGCAGGCATTGGCGAGGGTGGCAGGACCCATGGCTATTGTGGCAGCCTCCAAAATGTACGGGAAGGTCGTCTTTTTCTTAGCATCGGAGGCTGCCGCCCAGGAGGCGGTGGAGAAGGGCCTGGCGGTGGGGGGAGTGTTCGTTCCCCTGGAACCGCTAGAGGACCTGGGCGTCCGCCTAGTCCTGACCCCTCCGTCCCTCCTTTTCTACCCAATGCCGCCGTGTTACCCGCTCTCTCCACCCTGGGGAAACCTGTCTCTGTCATGAGCCCTCTCCCATTGGGCTGCAAGGACCTCACCCTCCGTCACATCCTTTCGTTCCGCCGGCAAGTGCAGCTTCTACCACCGCCAGCGGCGCATGATGGAGAGGCGCTTGAGGGGTCCTTCCTGATCCCCTACCAGGGAGCCCGCTATCGGGTCTACTATTCCACAGGAGAGGCCCGGTGCTACCTCTGCTGATCAGTGGGGCATGTCCGAAGAGACTGCCCCTTGGCCCGGCGGGGAGGGGCACCCGAGACCGCCGAGACCCAGCAGGACATCGGCTCCGTCGTTGCCGACGCCCCTGGCCTCCCGGGACCTGAAACCACCTCTCCTCCTGCTTGATCCACCGCTGCTCCCACCTGGGCCCAAGAGACACCTCCCCTACAGCGCCCAGATGAGCGAGGGAGCCCCGCCCTTGCTGTTAACAATCCAGCAGAGCCTATGGAGGAGGGTGCAGGAAAGATATTACCGGGCATAGGAGAGGGCCTGCCCCAAGGAGACCCCCCCCATGCAGCCTCACCGTTAACCCCCCCCCCCCGAGCCCCTGAACCATCACCTCTGCCCCCCGACATGACCCCTGCTAACCAGCCCTCAGACGATGCTATGGAGGGCTGGACCCTAGTTCAGGGAAAGCGAGGCAAGCGGAAGGCTCGAGCTCCGCTGCACCCATCCGATGCGGAGGCCCCCCGGAAGACCAGGAAGGGGGGCACTGACACTGAGCCTTCCGCTATGCCCACGAGTGAGATCCATCTGCCAGTGTCGGGAGGGGAAGACAAAATAGCACTGGAAGATAGGATCTCCCCTCCACGGGAGACCCTACCCTCCGAGACCCCTGAGGAAGCCCCTTCTGCCCGAACACCCCCAGAACCCCCCGCGAACCCCGAAGCGACCATCGTAGCGGGCGCCAGAGGGGAGACCCCCGGGGTGGCAGAAGACGATCTCTCCTCCATGTATGAGGAGATCGAGGCCCTAGGTTTGGCCCCGGTCACCCAGGGAGAGGATGACCTACTGCCGGCTGGCCTCAATCTGGGCAACCTCACCCCAGTCCTCCTTTCCCCATGCTAGCTCCCCCTAACCACCTTCCCAGACGGGCACCCTACAGAGGGTAGTCCACCACCTGATGCCGTGGCTGCCAAATCCACCACAGAGCCTGTGCCTAGCATGACTGGGAGCTCCCTCCCCACCTCCTTAACCCTCGAATCTGTTCGGGAGGCGCCACCTCTTAGCTGCTTGCCTCCTGAAGACCAGAGTCTTGCCTCTGTCCCTGCCCAATCCACCTCCTCCTGCAATGCTATTGCCGCCCCTGGGGTTATTTCTTT
This sequence comes from Caretta caretta, assembly GCF_965140235.1. Classification (NCBI taxonomy): domain Eukaryota; kingdom Metazoa; phylum Chordata; order Testudines; family Cheloniidae; genus Caretta; species Caretta caretta. The sequence goes on from NC_134213.1 coordinate 67,391,713, forward strand.
CCCTTTTTTTGCGGATCCCTCCCAAGGATTGCATTTTCCTGCCGCGACCTATTAGGAGCTGCAGTTTTCCCTCCGCCGTCCCCTTCTACCCCAAGGCTTGAGATGAACCTAATAACTTTAGCCTGTCAGACGGCCCGTCGGTGGTCTGCACCATTCCTGCCCGCCTCATAAAATCATAGAATATCAGGGTTGGAAGGGACCTCAGGAGGTCATCTAGTCCAACCCCCTGCTCCAAGCAGGACCAATCCCCAATTAAATCATCCCAGCCAGGGCTTTGTCAAGCCTGACCTTAAAAACTTCTAAGGAAGGAGATTCTACCACCTCCCTAGGTAACGCATTCCAGTGTTTCACCACCCTCCTAGTGAAAAAGTTTTTCCTAATATCCAACCTAAACCTCCCCCACTACAACTTGAGACCATTACTCCTTGTCCTGTCCTCTTCTACCACTGAGAATAGTCTAGAACCATACTCTCTGGAACGACCTCTCAGGTAGTTGAAAGCAGCTATCAAATCCCCCCTCATTCTTCTCTTCTGCAGACTAAACAATCCCAGTTCCCTCAGCCTCTCCTCATAAGTCATGTGTTCCAGACCCCTAATCATTTTTGTTGCCCTTCGCTGGACTCTCTCCAATTTATCCACATCCTTCTTGTAGTGTGGGGCCCAAAACTGGACACAGTACTCCAGATGAGGCCTCACCAATGTCGAATAGAGGGGGACGATCACGTCCCTCGATCTGCTCGCTATGCCCCTACTTATACATCCCAAAATGCCATTGGCCTTGGCAACAAGGGCACACTGTTGACTCATATCCAGCTTCTCGTCCACTGTCACCCCTAGGTCCTTTTCCGCAGAACTGCTGCCTAGCCATTCGGTCCCTAGTCTGTAGCTGTGCATTGGGTTCTTCCGTCCTAAGTGCAGGACCCTGCACTTATCCTTATTGAACCTCATCAGATTTCTTTTGGCCCAATCCTCCAATTTGTCTAGGTCCTTCTGTATCCTATCCCTGCCCTCCAGCGTATCTACCACTCCTCCCAGTTTAGTATCATCCGCAAATTTGCTGAGAGTGCAATCCACACCATCCTCCAGATCATTTATGAAGATATTGAACAAAACCGGCCCCAGGACCGACCCCTGGGGCACTCCACTTGATACCGGCTGCCAACTAGACCTGGAGCCATTGATCACTACCCGTTGAGCCTGACAATCTAGCCAACTTTCTACCCACCTTATAGTGCATTCATCCAGCCCATACTTTAACTTGCTGACAAGAATACTGTGGGAGACAGTGTCAAAAGCTTTGCTAAAGTCAAGAAATAATACATCCACTGCTTTCCCTTCATCCACAGAACCAGTGATCTCATCATAGAAGGCGATTAGATTAGTCAGGCATGACCTTCCCTTGGTGAATCCATGCTGACTGTTCCTGATCACTTTCCTCTCATGTAAGTGCTTCAGGATTGATTCTTTGAGGACCTGCTCCATGATTTTTCCAGGGACTGAGGTGAGGCTGACTGGCCTGTAGTTCCCAGGATCCTCCTTCTTCCCTTTTTTAAAGATTGGCACTACATTAGCCTTTTTCCAGTCATCCAGGACTTCCCCCGTTCGCCACGAGTTTTTAAAGATAATGGCCAATGGCTCTGCAATCACATCCGCCAACTCCTTTAGCACTCTTGGATGCAGCGCATCCGGCCCCATGGACTTGTGGTCCTCCAGCTTTTCTAAATAGTCCCAAACCACTTCTTTCTCCACAGAGGGCTGGTCACCTCCTCCCCATGCTGTGCTGCCCAGTGCAGTAGTCTGGGAGCTGACCTTGTTCATGAAGACAGAGGCAAAAAAAGCATTGAGTACATTAACTTTTTCCACATCCTCTGTCACTAGGTTGACACCAAGAGCCCCACCAGGGGAAAACTGGGAAATCGCAACCCCACGCCCCCATGAGCTGCGAAAAGTGTTGCGGGAGTTTTTAGAAGACATCCGTGGCTCCCGCAACAGGATACAGCTAGCTCTCCAGCTGTGGGGGGGACTTTGATCAACTCCTCCAGGCCACAAGGGCCCTTATAAAGGAGGTTAGAGGGAAAGGAAGGCACGATGCCACGGCCTACAGGCGGGCCCACAGCTTCCGTGATGATTTACTCACTGACGGGATGGGTCACGGATTGTTGTGCGACCCGCCGGGGCCGTGAACACCCCCGCCAAGAAGGGACCCCCACCCCCCCAGCCCTCCACATGACGTCTCTCATTATTGCAACTTTGAACACCAGGGGATGTAGGATGGCTCTCCACAGGTTCCAGGTGCTCTCTTACCTTCGGGAAGGGGGGTACTCTGTGGTTTTCCTGCAGGAAAACCACATACGGATCTGACCGCCGAGGACAGCTGGTGGCTGGAGTGGGGGGACGGGGTCTACTTTAGCTACTTCACGATTCGACAAGCTGGAGTGGCGACCCTCTTCTCCCCCAACCTACGGCCCGAGGTGCTAGGGGTCACTGAGGCCGTGCCGGGCCTCTTGCTGCATCTCCGAGTCATATGGAGGGGCTCGTGGTCAACCTCGTTAACATCTATGCCCCGACAACGAGCCCGAAGCGGCCTCAATTCTATCAGCGGGTGTCCAACTTCCTCGGCACCCTAGATTTTCACAAGTGCCTAGTCCTGGGAGGGGACTTTAACACCACCCTCGAGGAGCAGGACTGCTCAGGGGCCGAGCTGAGCCCGGCCTCCGCAAACATTCTCCGAGAAATAGTCGAACATCACTCCCTAGTGGACGTCTGGCGTGACTACCACCCAGATGACACTTCCACGTTCACCTTTGTCTGGGTGGAGGCCCATCGGTCACACCACTCTCGGTTGGACGGTATTTATTTATCCCATTTCCATCTTTCACAAGCCCACTCCTCCAACATTCGGCCGGCCCCATTTTCCGACCATCATCTAGCCACCATAACAGCCTCCCTCCGTGCAGAGAGGCATTTTAACAACAGCCTGTTGGAGGATGAGGGCTTTGTGACTGTCAAGGTTCCTCCCCCACTCTGAACTCTAGGGTACAGATGTGGGGACCTGCATGAAAACCTCCTAAGCTTACTTTTACCAGCTTAGGTTAAAACTTCCCCAAGGTACAAATTAATTTTATCTTTTGTCCTTGGAATAACCACTGCCACCACCAAACTCTAACTGGGTTTACTGGGAAGCGTACTTTGGACACGTCTTTCCCCCCAAAATCCTCCCAACCTTTGCACCCCACTTCCTGGGAAAGGTTTGGTAAAAATCCTCACCAATTTGCATAGGTGACCACAGACCCAAACCCTTGGATCTGAGAACAATGAAAAAGCATTCAGTTTTCTTACAAGAAGACTTTTAATAGAAATAGAAGTAAATAGGAGTAAAGGAACCACCCCTGTAAAATCAGGATGGTAGATACCTTACAGGGTAATTAGATTCAAAACATAGAGAATCCCTCTAGGCAAAACCTTAAGTTACAAAAAAGACACACAGACAGAAATAGTCATTCTATTCAGCACAATTCTTTTCTCAGCCATTGAAAGAAATCATAATCTAACACATACCTAGCTAGATTACTTACTAAAAGTTATAAGACTCCATTCCTGTTCTATCCCCGGCAAAGCAGCATACCGACAGAGAGACACAGACCCTTTGTTTCTCTCCCTCCTCCCAGCTTTTGAAAGTATCTTGTCTCCTCATTGGTCATTTTGTCAGGTGCCAGTGAGGTTACCTTTAGCTTCTTAACCCTTTACAGGTGAGAGGATTTTTCCTCTGGCCAGGAGGGATTTTAAAGGGGTTTACCCTTCCCTTTATATTTATGACAGTGACGTCCTTCCGGGAGTTTTGGCTGGCCTGGCGAGAGCAGCGGTGTGCCTTTCTCTCGGCGTGGCGATTGTGGGACCTGGGGAAGGTGCGCACCAAGCTCTTCTGCCGTGACAACACCCGGGGCACCAGCCGACGGAGAAATGCAGCGATAGAGCAGTTGGAACGGGAGGTCTTAGAGATGGAGAGGCGTCTGGTCGCCAGCCCCGAGGACTCATTCCTCTGCGGAGCATGCCAGGAGAAGCGGGAGGAGCTCCGGGCCCTCGAGGACCATCGGGCCCGAGGTGCCTTTGTTCGATCCCACATCCGCCTCCTTCGGGACATGGATCGCGGCTCCCATTTCTTCTACGCCCTGGAGAAAATGAGGGGGGCCAAGAAACATGTCACCTGCCTTCTAGCAGAAGACGGCACCCCCCTCACGGATCCGGTGGAGATGTGTGGAAGGCCCATGACTTCTACACAAGCCTTTTCTCCCCGGATCCGACCGATCCTGGTGCTTGCAGGGTGCTCTGGGAAGAACTCCCCACGGTCAGCGTGGGCGACCGAGACCGACTAGAGCTGCCTCTCACCCTGGCCGAGTTCTCGGAAGCCCTTCGTCGCATGCCCACCAATAAATCTCCGGGCATGGATGGGCTGACCATGGAGCTCTACCACGCGTTCTGGGATATCCTTGGCCCAGACTAAGCCACTGTCTGGGCCGAGTTTTTGCAGGGCGGGGTCCTCCCTCTTTCGTGCAGGCGAGCAGTGCTCGCCTTGTTGCCGAAGAAGGGGGACCTCTGCGATTTACGAAACTGGCGTCCCGTCTCACTCCTTAGCACGGACTACAAAATTGTAGCGAAAGCAATCTCACTGCGGCTAGGGTCCGTGATGGTGGACGTGATCCACCCAGACCAGACCTACACTGTCCTGGACCGCAGCATTTTTGATAACCTATTTCTAATCTGAGACCTTTTGGAACTCGGGCGTAGAGACGGTCTGTTGTTCACCCTCCTGTCTCTTGATCAGAAGGCGTTCGATAGAGTGGACCATGGGTACCTCCTGGGCACTCTGCAGGCGTTTGGATTCGGACCTCAGTTTGTGAGTTTTCTCCAGGTGCTGTATGCTTCCGTGGAGTGTCTGGTTAGGCTCAACTGGACCGTGACCGAACCGGTCAGCTTTGAGCGAGGAGTACGGCGGGGTGCCCCTTCTCGGGCCAGCTGTACGCTCTGGCGATCGAGCCCTTCCTCTGTCTCCTCCAAGGGAGGTTGACAGGGTCGGTGCTGCGGGAGCTGGAGCTGCGGCTGGTCCTGTCGGCGTACGCCGATGATGTGCTCCTCGTGGTCCAGGACCTGGGCGACTTAGCGCGGGTGGAGGCTTGCCAGGCCATCTATTCAGCAGCCTCCTCCGCCCGAGTCAACTGGGTCAAGAGCTCTGGCTTGGCGGTGGGGACTGGCGGCAGGTGAGCTCCCTCCCATCCGCGCTTCAGACCATCCGGTGGAGCGCGGGTCCACTGCTCTACCTAGGTGTTTACCTTTCTGCCACGCACCCTTCTCCGCCGGAGAACTGGCAAAATTTAGAAGGCGGGGTGATAGAGTGGCTCTGGAAATGGACAAGGCTACTCCGATGTCTCTCCCTCCGAGGGAGAGCACTGGTGCTTAACCAACTAGTCCTGTCCATGCTCTGGTACCGGCTCAACACCCTGGTCCCGGCCCCGGGTTTCCTGACCAACCTCCAGACATCGATTCTAGAGTTCTTTTGGTCAGGAATGCACTGGGCCCCTGTTGGGGTTCTCCATCTACCCCTGAAGGAAGGAGGGCAGGACCTGAAGTGTCTGCACACTCAGGTCCATGTCTTCCGCCTCCAGGCCCTGCAGAGGCTCCTTTATAGTGCAGGTAGTTCGATGTGGAGCATATTGCACACGTCAATACGACTGGCAGCTCTTTTATCTTTGTCCGAGAGGTTTTCCGCAAGACCTCTCCGGGCTGCCAGTCTTCTACCAGGACCTCCTCCGGACCTGGAAACTGTTTTCAACAACCAGGTCCGTGGTGGCCACCGTGGGAGCAGATCTCCTCGCGGAGCCCCTGCTACACAACCCCCAGCTCCGTGTGCAGGTGGCAGAGTCCCGCTCGGTGCGCCAGAGTTTGGTCCTGGCGGAAGTCACGAGAGTCAGAGACCTCCTGGACTACGACCGGGGAGACTGGCTGGATCCCCTGACGCTCGCTCGGCGCATGGGGCTCTCCAGACCTTGTATCCCCCGGCGCGTACTTCAGGAGGTGAAGGCCGCCTTGATGCCCGCTGCTCGGGCTTATCTCAATTGAGCCCTGCGCGAGGGTGCACCCCGCCCACCCTCTACCCCAGGCCCGCCGGACCTTTCAATTGGGTCCCTACCCTGTAGATCCCAACAAACCCGTCACCCTTTCCCTGTGAGCCGGCTGCATAAACTGCAGCCGGTCAGCTTCCAAATCGCGCCACAGAAACATCTATACACATTCACGCTTCACACCCTTCACTCCCACACCCTGGTGTCCCGCCCCGATGGAAGGTGGTGGGACCTCCTGCCACCTTTGGAGGGTGAGCAAACCCGGTGGGCCAGCCTGTAATCCACCTTGGTCCCGAGGCCCGTCGGGGACATTAGTTGGCGGCTCCTTCACGGAGCTGTGAGCACGGGCGTGTTTTTGACACGGTTCACCCCCATCCCGGATACTTGCCCTTTTTGCAACGTGAGGGAAACCCTGGCGCACGTATATTTAGTGTGTGCCAGGCTGCAGCCCCTTTTCCGGCTCCTTACGAATATTTTATTACGCTTTTGGCTACACTTTTCCCCTCACCTTTTTATCCGATGAAGTGAGCTGTAGCTCACGAAAGCTTATGCTCAAATAAATTGGTTAGTCTCTAAGGTGCCACAAGTACTCCTTTTCTTTTTGCGAATACAGACTAACACTGCTGTTACTCTGAAACACTCCCCATCCGTGGCCCCACAAAATCACAGGATCTCCTGGTTAACCTCCTCCTAGCCCCTAGCTAAAACAGCCATCTATAAAACCAGAGAGGGGAGGTTGGCCAAGGAAGCGTCCTGCGACTGTAGGGCCATTTTCCGATCCTCGGTACATTCATGTATCCGGGCGGAGTTCCTCTGGGCGGCGTCCACCAACTCTCTTGACGCCTTCGAGGAGTGGTGGGCGCTGTCCGAGGTTCTCTGCTCAATGACCCCGTCCGGTTCCCTCCGTCTGACCCTTTGATTGAGGGGAAGAGCGAGAGACCCCAGCCCCAGCCGTTGCTGCTGTGGATACCATCATCTTTGTCACCTAGGAGGGGTCCTATCACACGTGGGTGTACGTCCCCCCACCCCACCCCCAAACCGCCCACCCCGCAGCCGTGCCCATCTTGTCAGGCACTCTCAGGAGAGGAATAATCGGTGACACTGGGCGTGGCACTAGGTAACTTGAGGGGGTGGAAGACCATGAGTGTTGAGGAAGCCCCCCCGCTCTAGGCCAGCAGGTGACTCAGGAGGGTGGAAGACCACGAATGTCGAGGAAGCCCCCCCAGCTCTGGGCCCAGGCTAGCCTGAACACTTCTCCCTCCTGAAGGCTGCTGTGTTATACCTTGTGTTTGCTTTTATTTTGTTGCATAGTTTTGCTTTATCCTTTTTGGTGATTCTTTGTAAGTGTTACACAAATGAAATTATTTTCTTCTTCTTCTTCTTCAAAAAAAATTACTCTCCTGTAGCCATCCGGCCCGACCCTGTCACAAAGGATACAGGCAGTGAAGGCAAATGGCAGGTCTGAGTGTAGAGGGGAGCTACAGGAGCAGGAGTTGTGTCTCAGGATGCTCCTTTTCTCCAAAAGAAGCAATGTAACTTAAGGAAGCTGAGAGGAAACTACAAGTTTATTTTGTCAAGGGAGGACAGATACTGTGTCTAGCTCTATTTGTACTGCAGTATAGGTTTAAAATAATAATTAAAGGTGAAAGATGTGCAGTTAGTATCATCACTTTTGAAGTGGAAGCTAAAGCTAAACAGAAGATGATCAAGAGGGAGAAAAAGATTAAAAATAGAAGGCAAGAACTGAGGCTTGTAGATCCCCAAAGATGGAGCTTGCAGATTAAAAAGGAGTCACCTCTAAAAATTTAGAACAGTTTGAGAAGAGTGGAATGAATTGTTACTGAAGGGAACAGGAAGTTCCCGGTACAAACCTGGATTCTTTCCAATAGCTTTACAAAAAATCAGCCAATGGGTACCATGCTGGTTTCTGACTGCTGTTAAGAATTTCTTGCTTTTACATATGTTAGCTATTATCTTGACCCAAAGCCTCATGGAATGTAAACTCAACAGATACTGTCAAATCAGTTTGCAAAACCTACTGTTGCTGTAAAAAGAGTGGATGTAATTAATCCTGGGCTAATCCTATGTAACAGAATTTATTCATTGCATCCTTTGAAATCTATCTCTTTACACTGTAAATACTAATGACTCTGGTGCTGTTAAGCAGCAGTTACATTGTCTTACAGCCTGAAACAAGTGCTTTATTGTGTCAGGGTATGCATGTCAGTGTTAAAGTGAATTGAAATGATTTTACAGCATTTTGATTATGATCTTTAGTATTTTTCAAACATGCACCTGATTATATTCTTGGGGAAGCTTTGTAATACACATTTAGGGCCAAGTTATTATGCCTTGGTATGTAGGTACCGCTCCCAGTTGAAGGGAAGATTGTGACCCATATATTTGTTTGTGAAATGTGAACAAAGGACTGTTTCTTTAAAAAAACAAAACAAAAACAAACAAAAAAACAAACCCCACACCATCCCGCTTGTTTTTTTCTTTCTTTCTTTGTTTTAGAATGGTTATTTATGGGCAGTACTGCAGTCAAGTGGAGACAGCCATATCCTGCTTGGACAACATCTCTAAGACAAAAGAAGATGTTAAATTGAAGCTAGAGGTACTGATATTTATTTTTTATATACAAATATATATCCACCATCCCCCCCAAAAAAGAAAACTGTTCATTCTGACATGTGGTTCTGTGAGTTTCTTTTCTTTTCCTTTTTACCTGGACTAACTGATCAAATTAACTTGTCAGGTAGACACAGAAGAGGTCGAATCCTGGTCCCACTGAAGTCAGAAGAAGTCTTGCTATTGACTTCAGTGGGGTCAGGATTTACCCAAGAAGTGGTTTTGTCAATAAAACAGTTTTTTCTCATAGTGTTTTAGGTGAGAGTGAAGGTAGCTGAGAGTAAAATATGGTTATAATTAGAATAACATTTAAAGACTAAACTCTGCCTATAGGCACATCTCTGCACAAGGGATTGTGTGTAAGATGCACCACCCGAGATGTTCAGACAACCTTGGAAGCACAAAAAGAACACGAGTACTTGTGGCACGTTAGAGACAGCCATAAAAATGTTGGCATACTGTGGGGCCATGCGGGTACCCATAGCAGTGCTGCTGACTTGAAGGTATACATTGTCCCCAAATGTGAAATAGTTGTGGGTGAGGACAAAGTCACAAAAGGTCAGCCACCAGGTTTGCCGTGACTTTATCGGGGATACTGTTCCTGACGGGTTGTAGTCCATCTTTGTGTGGAATGTTGGTGTAGAGGGCTTCTACATCCATAGTGGCCAGGAGGGTGTTTTCTGGAAGATCACCGATGGATTGTAGTTTCCTCAGGAAGTCAGTGGTGTCTCGAAGACAGCTGGGAGTGCTGGTAGCATAGGGCCTGAAGAGAGAGTCCACATAGCCACACAATCCTGCTGTCAGGGTACCAATGCCTGAGATGATGGGGCGTCCAGGATTCCCAGTTTATGGATCTTGGGAAGCAGATAGAATACCACTGGTCAGGGTTCTAGGCATGTGTCTGCACAGATCTGTTCCTGTGCTTTTTCAGGGGAAGCACAGTTCCTCTTTGGCCTGGAGGATAATCAGCTACAGCCCTTTATAGGACACAGCATACTGCCCATCAGCTTTGCTGGGGAAGTGAATGTGCAGGGTGGGAGTTTGATGATCCCACCTGTGATAAAGAGGATTTCTTATTTTTTGGTTTACTAGTCACCTTCGATCCACACAGTTGTCATGCCTGTTGTGCTATTTATGCCTACATCTAATAAGACAAAGAGTCTGCTGTTTACCTGCAGTGTTGCACTTGAACTACCTGCTGGGCACTAGCCAGAGTGATTCCAACTGCTATCTCTGTTTCTCTTATAGACACTCACAGCTTCAAATCAACAAAACTCTGTGTGGTTTCTTATCTCTAATTACAGTGTTTATACCACAGTCATCACTCTGCTGTCTGAACACCTGAAGAATAGGATCTGAATCTGGATCCAGATCTTGAATACCCCCAAATTCAGTGGTGTTCTGAGCCAGGGTTTTGGTTCAGCTTATCACTACGGAGATGATTTTTTCCTCATTATGGTGGTATTTATCCAGTATCCTAATATCTGGGTGATCTGGCAAACTTATATGTCTACTTAAAAAAAAATTAGGAGTATACTTTGTATTTTTTTTTATTTTTCAGGAATCACAGCTCAATCTTGTATTTTATTTTTAAAAACTAGGAATGTTCCAAGAGGGCCAATAATGGGAAATTTACTTTGCGGGATCTTCTAGTGGTTCCTATGCAGCGAGTTCTGAAATATCATCTGCTGCTGCAGGTACTTTTTTTTGAAGTTTAAAGTGATTAAGCGCAAAGCTGTGAAGGTTTATCATCAGAGGATTGTTATAATGAGGGTTCAGTACCTTTATTAAAGGACAGTGATTAACATTTTTATAGAGTTGAATTGCGAATTATCTGTGTGGAATCCAGTACAGTTCAGCCTTCTTTGTGGTGAGCATTCCACACAGCTGAAGCATATCTGAGAATAACAATCACTTCCCAGGTATTTGAGCCTTTTCATTTAATGGCTTCTTTAAAAGTTAGTGGTGGCAAACTATGAGAATAGTGGTTTTGTAATGTAGACCACTACCCCCAAAGACTAAGCTGAACGAGATGATACCATTCTTTAAGATACTTCCCTGCTATAGTAAATTCTAATAAAACCATATTTATTTTGAAATGCTTCTTGTTATAACCCACAAAGCTCTTGGCTTCCACCGTTAGTCCTGTAATGAGGGTGGAGAGTCTTATAAATTTAATTTGATAGCTGTTCCAGGAGACTCATTAGTTCAGCAGCAAAGAAATATATTACTGTATTAGATTGTCAACCCTGCTGATGTTTGTAAAATGTAATTTTAAAAAGAGCTGCTATCTTTATGTGAAGCATAATTTTGACTCTGCGGTGCTTTGTGTAATTCAAACTTATTACTTTTCTTGAAATATATCTATATAAATGCAAGTCATCAATATTCTGATCAACAGAAAATCATGAAAAAAACCAAACCAAAACTGATGACAGAACCACTTTCTTAAAACATTTGAGACATGAACCAAGGCAATATAATCAAATTGTATATTATGAAAAAATGATATGAAAGATTATGTCACTCATAGTGTTTTAAAGTGTGAGGCATCATAAAACTACAGTCAGGTGTGTAACAGGGTGTCCAAATATATTAGTCTTTTCAGAAGCAAAATATCCACAAAAATTGCTAGAAAAACTGCACTTTTAAGTAGTAGCATCTATTCCCACCATTTTCCAGTATTTTAGCAAGATATTATTTTTGGTAACAACATATAGTCCTCTTCTTAAAATGCATTCAAGAAGAAATAACTGATTTCTCTCTGGATTTTCTTTTTTGCTTTTAACTAACCCATTAATTTTTCTAGATTCTAGATGGGCTATGTATCTTTTAAAATATAGCAAATAGCTTAACATTCTTGAAATATTTTCATATACTGTCAAGGTATGTCATCCACATTCATGTCTATAAAATATTATATAAATGCAGCTAATCTTGTACTGGAGTAGTGACTATCTCATTGTGGTTAGTCACATATTTTAGTTAAAGATTTTGTCAGCATATATTCCTACTTCATCTTTGCAAACAAACTCTTATTTTGGGGTTTTGACTATTCATGTTGTTGCTAGTAACATGAAAATTATCTAATATTGTTTGCCTGGGCTTTCAGCACAGACTACTTCTCAGGGAATTCTGCACCAAAAAATTAAAATTCTGTGCCACTTTTAAAAAAAAAGTATGAGTATAATATTTTAAAATTCTGCAAAATTCGGCAAATTTTATTTGTCAATAAATAAATGTGGCTCCAGCATGGCAGTGGGGAGCACAGGCCACTGGCTGCACTGAGGTGAGAGATCACCCTGAAGCCCCCACCTCCCCCAGTCCAGGGCCTTGGTAGTGAAGCTGCACTCGACCTTGACACAGTGCAAAGGCTGGGGCTGCCTCAGAAACACCCTGGGACCCTGCCCCTCTGTGCCAGGTGCACCAGGTGTGGGTGGACTGGTTCAGCACAGCAGGATCCAAGTGTGGAGGGGCTTAGTGTGGAGGGAACCAGGTGTGGGGTGAGAGGTTTCTGTGCAGGGCAATCTAGGTACGAGCAGCTCAGTGGGAGATCTGGATGCACAGGGACTTGCTGGGGGGTTCTGGATGCAGAATGGGATTCTGCAGTGGATCCAGGTGAAGATGGTTGGGACTCAGCAAGGAGGCTCTGGGTGTGGGAGATGGGGCTTTATGGGAGGGTCTGGGTGTGGGAGCTCAGTGTGGGGGTCCTGGTGCTGGGGAAGTAGGGCTTGATGGGGTGAGGGTCCAGGTGCAGCTGATTAGGGATCAGTGGGGTGGGGGTCTGAGTGGGGGGGGGGCTCGTTGGAGGAGTGCAGGTGTACGGGGTAGGGCTTGTCAGGGTGAGGGTTTAATGGTCCTGCTTAATGGGGGAGCCCCCGCTGCTGACGATGCGATGCTGCATGCCGGGCTCCTCCTTCCCCCTACGATTCCCCTATCCCCTTTTCTTCTCCACCCCCTCCCCTCCCCCCCACATTCCCCTCCCCCTGCCCTATTCCACCCCGCTCCCTTTCCCACCGCTTCTTCCCCCAGATCCCCTCTTCCCTCATTTCCCCACCTCCCCCTTTTCCAGCCCCACCACTGGCACTCACTGTTGCACAGAAAACAGAGAGGCTGCCAGCACGCAGGGAGAACGACTGACACTAGGACCCAGGGGGCAGTGTTCAGCTGTAGAGTCAGCAGAGCCCAGACATAGCTTCCTTCAGCTGGGCAGCTCTGCGCTTGCAGAGATGGGGGGACAGGGAGCAGTGGCAAGTTACCCTGTGTGCCTCCCCAGGCCTCACCTCTGTTTGTGGGGAGCAATCCCCCACCAAAACCTGTGTCCATGGTCATACTCTCCGCCCCCCAATGTGGCTTCCCTTTGCTTGTCTGCTATTTTCTGCATGGAAGCACAGGAATTCTGCGGGAGGGCTGTTTTCTGCGGGTGTGCAGTCACACATAATCCCCCCAGAAGTAACAGACATGTACAGTAAGGATCTGACTGGTAAATTTTAATTGTTACCAGAATAGAATTAGCTTTTGTTGACTGTTCATTGTCAAATATTATTAGTATTGAGAAATAACAGTACTCACACTTAACACTTAACTATTTGTGGTAATCCCTAGTTGTTCACTATGAGATGTATCATAGAATATCAGGGTTGGAAGAGACCTCAGGAGGTCATCTAGTCCAACCCCCTGCTCAAAGCAGGACCAATCCCCAATTTTTGCCCCAGATCCCAAATGGCCCCCTCAAGGATTGAACTCACAATCCTGGGTTTAGCAGGCCAATGCTCAAACCACTGAGCTATCCCTCCCCTGCAATGTATAGGGAATCATAGAGGAAAAAAATAAATTCTAGGGCTGTTATCTATTTAAGGCAAAATTGGTAAGTTTTTAAGAGTGACCAGTGCACAGTAGTCATTTTATTTCAGTGATAAATGTGTAAACTGATTGGCACCTGGCTGAGTGAAAAGTTGTTATAAGAAATATCCCTGCATTTTGCCAAATAGGAACTGGTGAAGCACACCACTGACCCAACTGAGAAGGAAAATCTGAAGTTGGCACTTGATGCAATGAAGGTAAGTGTGCCATGGCAGGGAGATGTTTACATCTTCACTGCCAGTTAAAATGGTTGGGGCCTTTTTCAGAACACACGGGCATGCAGAAGTGAAGTTTACAGTATATTTGCTGCTGAAGGAGGTCCTGCAATTCACAATAGATCTAGCAAATATTTGTTAACTAGCCACAAACTCTCGTATAAGGAGGCTAGATCAAGGATATTGCTACAGGCTTTTTTAGTAACTTAGCCAATAGGTTTTATATGGTATGGAGTAGAGCTGACTGGCTTCTATTTATCTGTAATATCCTAATTTTTACATTCTGTCCCGTAGTTCTCAGCCTGCTAACCATTTGGAAAAAAATTTGCCTTTCTCAGTTTTACTAGTCCTTTACAAAATGGGTAAAACTTCCATTACTGCAGATCACCTCAAATTTTGGTTAACAGTTTCCCAATAAGGTAAACACAGTTCTCTTTCCTCACAACTTGTGTCCTAGTAATGTCTTTGTTGCCTTAGGCTAGAAGGCATTAATATCTCTCCTAGTGACCGTTACTCCACATGCTACTGCAAATGACACAAGCAAGTGCTTTTTAAAATAGCAGTATCTCATTACATGTTTGGTGCTGTATCCCTCGGCAGTCTGCAATTCCCTCTGCAACTAGCAGTACTCTTAGTTTCCTTTTTTTCTGATGCTGTGCACGGAGTTCAGTTATTGTTTTCGTTATATTTTCCCACTCTATCCTTTTCCTGGTTAATATGTTAGAAAATTGTTCCATTTAGCACATATTTCCTAAAAAATGTTTGCTCCTAGATATTACAGATTATATACCACTGAGGACATACAAATGAGGATAAACACGTGATTTGAATAGAGAAAGATAAGTGGCAAATTTACCAGCACATTCAATGCACAAATATAGAAGATATACTGGTCCACGGCTTAAGATCATACCTAAACTTTTTCCAGATCCCAACACTATATGTGGAAAAGATTCATTTTCCAGAGTCAGTCAGGCCCATTATTGTGCATGGGACCTAAGAATTACGCTGGCTGTTGGCATGCTATTATATACCTTCTATTTTGCTATTCAGACATTACTGCCCTCTCACTGTATGCCTCGGTCTTGAAGTTGTAGATATTTGGACATCCTACTGAACCTATCCAGGATTACTGCATATAGGAGCAATTAGAGCCTCGACTTGGTTACATCTTTTACGCAGGCCTTGTTGTCTTCAGATCTCTGAAATCATGTGCAAATATCAAGACTGAAGGAGATATCCCATTCTCTGACTGAAAGAAGCACTCCACCAGGCTGGAGCAAACCACCTTTAACTTAAACGCTGGTTCCTGTAGGTGGAGATGACATTCCTTATTTCACTATTAATTTTTTTTTAGCCCAGCTGATACCAGTGCTTCTTTGTCCTTGGCTGATTTGGGGTAGGTCGCTCTCAGTCTCTCCTATTGGAGCTCTTCCACTTTGGATAAATAATTAAATATTTACTGGAGCACAGCCATGAACCTGAGTCTCCCATAACCTAGGTGGTTTCCCGAACCATTGGGCTGTTGGCCATTCCGGGAGTCTTTTTTTTCTTTTGCCAAAAAATTCCAAAGATCTAGATTTCCTCTACGCAAAATGTGAATATTTTTTGAATTCTCAAAATTTTAACAGGATGAGAATATCATTTTCTGCCCAGCTTTAATAGACAGTTTTTTTAAAGCTTGCATACTTAGGTGTGTATATCAGCAACTTCTGAACACTTAAAATAACTTTTAAAAAGTCTTATTGTGCAGATTAGGCAAAATAAGTAAGATAAATACAGTTGCTTAAAATAATGTATTGGAATTTTTCTGACTGAAATATTCCCCCCTCCTTTTTTTTATGCTTTAGGACTTGGCTCAATATGTAAATGAAGTGAAGAGAGATAATGAATCCCTCCGTGAAATTAAACAGTTTCAGTTATCAATAGAGAATTTGGTATGTGATAGGCTATATTTACACCCTTGTTTATTCCAGCTTTTCACCATTGTTCTACTTTACTGATATCTACTGCTCCCTATCATCTTATATAATGCTAGAAACCTGGGTAAAATTCAGGTATGTGTATGTGGTGTTCTTTTGGCTGGCCTGGAATGATATCTGTATACAGTGACTTCCTCTCCATTTCCTTAGATCAGCGGTTCCCAAACTTGTTCTGCCGCTTGTGCAGGGAAAGCCCCTGGCGGGCCACGCTGGTTTGTTTACCTACCGCGTCCACAGGTTCATCCGATCGCGGCTCCCTGTGGTCGCAGTTCGCTGCTCCAGGCCAATGGGAGCTTCTGGAAGCAGTGGCCAGTATGTCTCTTGACCCATGCCGCTTCCAGCAACTCCCTTTCCCTGCACAAGCAGCGGAACAAGTTTGGGAGCCACTGCCTTAGATGCATGCAGCTAAATCAGTTTTGTTGCACGATGCCCCAGGTCCCTTGGTGGGTGGAATAAAAGGAGTTTATTTATGCCTTATCATCCTTAGTAGGACCAAAAGGTGCCAAGTTCTTTTTGACTCTTGGAGAATCTTGCTTTGTAGTATAATGACCAACTTACACTTGAATGTCAGACATTATCTTAACTCTTCTGCTGGCATATATGTTAAATAATGAATTTATTTCCTTTTTTTGTTTTTAGAACCATTCTCTCTTAATGTATGGAAGACCACAAGGTGATGGTGAAATAAGAATAACTACATTAGACAAACGTGCAAGGCAAGACAGGTGAGAATATAGATACAGTACTTGAGTTGCTAAAGTCAGAATTGGTATTAGATAAATGCTTGTAAAATACAGCATGGCATCTGCCTGTGAAATTTGGTGTCAGCTCAGGAATTCTTCTGCATACATCCTCCTTTCATTGTACACACATAGCTCCTATTAATATTAATGTCAAGGAAGTAAATTTTCAAAGTGGTTCAAGAGAAGTTAGCCATTACATTAATATCTAAATCCCTATGCACCTCTTGCAAAAGTACTTTAAGTGGTTCATGTTTTGTTACCCAATAGTTTAATTGCTAAGTTTCAAAATCATAAGTGCTCCGTGCAGTGTTTTTATATAATAGTGTATTATTTTAAAAGGATTAGTGAATTGGCATACAGACAAGTTTTTTAACCCTTTATATATTATGTTTTCATAGGCATATCTTCTTATTTGATTTAGCTGTAATTGTGTGCAAACGGCGAGGTGATAATTATGAAATGAAGGAAATAATAGATCTTCAAAAGTACAAAATCACAAATAATCCCACCACTGATAAAGAAACTAAAAAGGTAAATGTTTATAATACTACTACATACAAAATATACGCCACTATTAAATATTTGAGATCCATAGACCTTGAGTATATGAAATATTCTGCAACCACACTTCAGCGATTTGTGTATTTTTTTTTAAATGTCAAAGCCATATAGTATCAAAAACACACTGGACATTGTGGTTTAAAGTAGATGACTATTAAAGGGCTTCAACTATGTTAATTTCTGATGTAATGAAGAGATATGAATGAGCCATTATTAAACTGAACAGAGCTGCAAAATGGTATGACCTCCATTTTTCCGAACTCAGGGTTGGTGTTATACGATGAATATAAAAATATTGTCTTCTTTCTGTCTGAATATTAAATTGTTAATTAGTGAATTGCCATACTTTTCACACAGTGGTCTTATGGCTTCTACCTCATCCACATACAAGGACAAAATGGTTTGGAATTTTATTGCAAAACTAAAGATTTGAAGAAAAAGTGGCTTGAGCAGTTTGAAATGGCATTGTAAGTATATATTTTTCTGTTATGTAAACATTTCCTTAACCAATGCTTTAATATGCATTTTAAATTATAACAATAATTCTGCACACACCAGGATACTCTTTTATCTGCATTTTTGAAAACAGAACTCATAGCTGACATCTACAATGTAAGAGTATTCCTCTGAAACACTTCTAGGAAAAGATAGAGGGCACTCTAAGCTATGTGTTGCTTTCCAGCATAGCTGGTAAGATTGTTTTACTAATACAGTCTGAAACACCTAGGGAAAATATTAATTGTTTTAGCAATAAATATTTAACATAATGGTGTCTGATTTTTCCATCTTTATTTCTTGGTACATTGAAATACATTTTAAGAGATATGGGGATGTTGGCTTTTTTCCTAGTGGCTTTAAACTAATTTATTATGTAGCATTTGGATCAGGTTGCTTGGTTTATTAAGTTTGATTTCCATTGCTTGACATCGTGTGTGTGTGTGTGTGTGGTTTTTCTAATGTAAAAAAATAGCATGAATGTGTTAGACTTCTCAGAAAGTAATATGTCAGAATATAGCACTGCAGATTACATTATAGTTATGTGCTTTCAGCTTTATTTTTATTTCCGATTCTGTTGGAAAAACAAACATGGGTATTGATACTGAAAGTATTCTGCTTTAAATTTAAAACACAGGAACAAATAAATCAGGTGGAAAAGAGACAGTCACTGCGTTATTTTTTTTTTTAAAAGAGGAGGGTGCAGAGGAATATTCCCATCTAAGAGTGGTGAAATTAACAAAGACAGGTTATCACTTATATGAATTTTTGGTTGAATGAAATGGATGTCGTTAGCTGCACTCCATTGAAACACACTTACAACCTTAATTCCTGTTAATTATATTTTTTGTTTAATTTTTTCCCTTTTTTCTTTTAATGAGAGCCAAGAGTTTAAATTGGGGTAGCATAGAAGGTATGCAGGAAGAGAGCCTTACTCTGCCATATGTTCTGAGTCCCACCAAATATGGTTTCCCTTCCTGCTGACATTATCAAATCCGTAGGAGTATATCTGCTAGTGGGAGTTGTTCCTGGGTGTGATAGGTGGGGAGCGGAGAGGCTTTTAATCGGCCAACTACATTGAAAACTAAGCTCTGGGGCCATGTCTCTCTGGTTCCCTGCATATACCTCCTATGCTGTCATTGTTGATACTTTTATTGTTATCTAAATATAAAGAAATATCCCTATTAAAAGCCCCCAACATCCTAATTAATTAGACTTATAATTGAAAATAATGCCCACCCTGCCATAATTTAATTATACAAATAATGGTTAGCTCAGCCAGCTAATAAATCAAAGCAGTAAAACAGCCTCCCCCACACACATCCATCCTGAGGAACATACCTACAGCCTTGTCCCAGAACTTTTCCTGGTTCCCTGCATGCCTTTTTCCTGTCCCCTCTCCCTGTTCCCTTTCTCTGTGCTATTGGGATTCCCTGCACCCTCTTCATCCTATTTCTACCAGTGTCCTCCCCCAAAACCATATGTCCCTCCTTTTGCCTGCCACAGAGGCACCCTGCTGTGGGTACCCTCATGGCCTCACAGTATGCCAACATTTTTATGGCTGATTTAGGGGATGAGACCCGAGGAGGCATTGTTCTAACGCCCCCTATTCTACTTGTGCTACATTGATGACATCTTCATCATCTGGACCCATGGAAAGGAGGGCCTTGAGGAATTCCACCAGGATTTCAACAATTTCCACCCGACCATCAATCTCAGTCCACACAAGAGATCCACTTCCTAGACACTACAGTGCAAATAAGCGATGGTCATATAAACACCACCCTATACCGGAAACCCACTGACTGCTATACTTACCCACATGCCTCCAGCTTTCATCCAGACCACATCACATGATCCATTGTCTACAGCCAAGCTCTAAGATACAACCGCATTTGTTTCAGTCCCTCAGACAGAGACAAACACCTATAGGATCTCTATCAAGCATTCTTAAAACTACAATACCCACCTGCTGAAGTGAAGAAACAGATTGACAGAGCCAGAAGGGTACCCAGAAGTCATCTACTACAGGACAGGCCCAACTAAGAAAGTAACAGAAAGCCACTAGCCATCAACTACAGCCCCCAACTAAAACGACTCCAGCGCATCTTCAAGGATCTACAAACTATCCTGAAGGACGATTCCTCACTCTCACAGACCTTGGGAGACAGGCCAGTCCTTGCTTACAGACAGCCCCCCAACCTGAAGCAAATACTCACCAGCAACCACACACCACACAACAAAAACACTAACACAGGAACCAAACCCTACAACAAACCCTGGTGCCAACTCTGTCCGCATATCTATTCAAGGGACACCATCATAGGACCTAACCACATCAGCGACACCATCGGGGCTCGTTCATCTGCACATCTACCAGTGTGATATATGCCATCATGTGCCAGAAATGCCCCTCTGCCATGTACATTGGCCAGAACGGACAGTCTCTACACAAAAGAATAAATGGACACAAATCTAACATCAAGAATTATAACATTCAAAAACCAGTAGGAGAACACTTCAATCTCCCTGGACACTCAATAACAGACTTAAAAGTGGCAATTCTTCAACGAAAAAACTTCAAAAACAGACTCCAGTGAGAAACTGCAGAACTGGAATTAATTTGAAAACTGGATATCATCAAATTAGGCCTGAATAAAGACTGGGAATGGATGGGTCACTACAAAAACTAATTTTTCCCCCTGCTGATACTCATATCTTCTTGTCAACTGTTTGAAATGGACCACCTTGGTTACATTGAACTTATTAGCACTACAAAAGTGATTTTTCCTCCCTTCTTGTCAACTGTTGAGATTAGCCCACTTCCGCCTTAATTGAATTGGCTCGTTAGCACTGACCCCCCACTTGGTAAGGCAACTCCAGTCTTTTCATATGCTGTGTATTTATACCTCTCTACTGTATCTTCCACTCCATGCATCTGATGAAGTGGGTTTTAGCCCACTTAAGCTTATGCCCAAATAAATTTTGTTAGTCTGTAAGGTGCCACAAGGACTCCCCGTTTTTTTTCCTGCTGATACTGGGAAACATGGTTCCATGCCGCATTTTCCTGTGACCCTCCCTCCCATCCCATCCCCAGACCTTCATCCCCAATCTGTGTTTTTTATGCTCCCTTTCTCTCCCTTACCTCTTCCCAAATTTCTTTGCAGCCATGTTAATCCTGATCTCCAGCACCCTCATATTGTGATTCAACTAAAGATAACAATGACTGCACTTTAAATGCCAGTGTATTTGATGCTGTGCATGGACTTCTTGAATTTTGGCCAGTGTTTGCATGAAAGTTTTGGTGTTTTCATATCTTCAAATTATCCTGTTTCTCTCTCTGTGTATGATGAGCTAATGCAGCCACACTTACCGTACTTATAAAAATGGTAGGTGTCAGCTAAGGCATAGCGCTACTCATAATAGTGCTTTGGGAAAGGTAATTTATTGTTCCTGATTATCATAAATGATCAGAACCCAGGGCTTGGAAGTTCAATGAGTTAATACAATAATTTTTCACCTGGGTTCACTTCTGGCCTAGGTCACCAGTGAAAATGAGATTTGTTGGTCTCAGCCTGGTCCCTTATGGATATTTGTCCACCTCATAAACCCACAACACAATTTAACATGATTGGCAGTCGTAATCTAGAGCAACACAGGGCTGGAATAGTAGGGTTACTGCAGGTCAGGGCTGAGTTGTATTAGCAGAACTGAATTGTAACCTTGCATAGTGACATTCTTTGCTCTAGCCAGTATTATTGCTTCCTTATTTGTATAACCACTAAAACTCACTAGATTTAAAAACTTGCAGCATTTAATCAATTTTGAAATCTCATACCTTTTTATTTTTTTGTTATTTGTGGGTTTTGGCTTTATAGAATATCTCCCAAAAGTGGCACTCCCTTGATTTCCCGCTCCCATGAGTTACCTCAGCATGTAGTGTGCTAATGAGATTATAAATGCTGAAGCATGGAGTCTGCCTTTGGGAATAAACCAGGGGTTCTCAAACTGGGGATTTTGACCCCTCAAGGGGTCATGAGGTTATTACATGGGGGGGGGGGTCGCGAGCTGTCAGCCTCCACCCCAAGCCTCACTTCACCTCCAGCATTTATAACAGTGTTAAATATATAAAAACGCATTTAATTTATAAGGGGGTCGCACTCAGAGGCTTTCTGTGTGAAAGGGTCACAAGTACAAAAGTTTGAAAACCCCTGAAATAAACTAACCCCATTGTTTTTCCATATTGTATGGTGAGTCTGTTTTTTCAGTTGTATTTCCTACTCTATAAGGTGTCTATTAAAGTATAATTCTGTTCTGAAAAATTACTGTGGTAAAATGAATCCGATGAAGTGAGCTGTAGCTCACGAAAGCTCATGCTCAAATAAATTGGTTAGTCTCTAAGGTGCCACAAGTACTCCTTTTCTTTTTGTGGCAAAATGACAGTTTCTTCAGCACATTCAGAATTGTAATTGCTGACTTAACAGGCAAAACATAACTACGTATTTAGCACTTTTGTTAGGACTGCAAAATCAACACAGCTGAAAAGGAATGAGCTGGATTCTTTCCTGTGCATCAGAAATAGGATTTTACTATGTTCCACTCAGTTATATCTATGCAAACCCACTGCTGTCTGAGAAGCTTCCTGAATGAAGCTAGGGCTGCCCAGGTGTTACTAAAGAACCTAATTTGTGAGCAAATTCAGATCTCATTTACATCAGTTTAAATTGAGAATAGGGCCCAGTCTACGCTAGAAAAGTTTTACTGATATAACTGTCCATTCAGGGTGTGGTTTAAAAAAAAAAAACTAAAATATTTATTTTTAGCATAGAGGCAGAGGTACTAACACAAAAGGTCCCTTATATTGGTATACCTTATTTTGCTTCCCAAGTCAGAATAACCTATATTGGAATAAGCACATTCAGTATACTTAGGGCTTGTCAATAGAAAGTTTATGAAGTGTCAGTAGAATTAATCCTGATCTATACTGGTGTAACTGAGATCAGAATTTGGCCCTTGATGTGCAGAGCCTGACATTACTCATGAAATATGTAATGGAAAGAACCCAACTTGTCTCTCAGAAACCTAGGCTGAGTTTGCAAGACTGGAAGAAAATGACTGGATGATCTGGAAAAGATTGGGAAAAAATAAACATGGAACCCCGCATGGTCACTTTTCAGATTAGAACAGCTCTTTACGTAGAAAATTGGGAATACTTTTTATCTCCATGAAGATAGTCCAAACTCTAGGCCTGATCTACGGTAATATGACAGGTCATCTTGTGGTGGGGGAAGCTTGAGAGCAATGGGTACTGCTACAAGAAGATACAAAATACATTTAAGATATTTTTAACTATTTCCATTTATGTGGCAGTTCTCCTGTCACTGTGTCTGTATTTGTTGTTAATCTGAGACTATTATTTTGTTTAGAAAAAGGGCTAAAATCTATGCACCTAAACTTTTATTACCACTAAGAATTTCCTAAGGATTTTTCATAAGAGAGCTAGTACATATGCTGTACATCCTCAGTGACTTGATAAACTGCAACACCTCAGCACTAAATTTGATGCTGTTGACCTATTCACACTAATCTCCAAAATTGAGGCTGACTCAATTGGCCTTGAATCTAATGTATTGTGTACAACCTTTCAAAATTGTCAGTTAGTTCAGGGTGCTGGATCTTCTTGGCAGCATTAGAAGGAAGTGGGCAACTGGGGCAGCACACTAAAAATCACAATTGGCCTCCTAAAGCTGGAACTTTTGTTAGACTAACATGCATGATGAGTTTGTGAGTGTGTTCCACATGAATAAATGTAACTGGCAAAGAGTAGTCCAATGTTGTCAAGGTTCCTTCCCCACTCTGAACTCTAAGGTACAGATGTGAGGACCTGCATGAAAGACCCCCTAAGCTTATTCTTACCAGCTTAGGTTAAAAACTTCCTCGAGGTACAAACTTTGCCTTGTCCTTGAACCCTATGCTGCCACCACCAAGCGTGTTAAAGAACAGGGAAAGAGCCCACTTGGAGATGTCTTCCCCACAAAATATCCCCCCAAGCCCTACACCCCCTTTCCTGGGGAAGGCTTGATTAAAAATCCTCACCAGTTTGTCCAGGTGAACACAGACCCAAACCCTTGGATCTTAAGAACAATGAAAAAGCAATC
Source organism: Caretta caretta (assembly GCF_965140235.1). Lineage (NCBI taxonomy): Eukaryota > Metazoa > Chordata > Testudines > Cheloniidae > Caretta > Caretta caretta. The sequence goes on from NC_134213.1 coordinate 67,415,477, forward strand.
AGGTTCTTAAAAGAAGAATTTGAATTAAAGAAAAAGTAAAAGAATCACCTCTGTAAAAATCAGGATGGTAAATACTTTACAGGGTAATCAGATTCAAAACATAGAGAATCCCTCTAGGCAAAACCTTAAGTTACAAAAAGACACAAAAACAGGAATATATATTCCATTCAGCACAGCTATTTTATCAGCCATTAAACAAAAGAAATCTAACACATTTCTAGCTAGATTACTTCCGATGAAGTGAGCTGTAGCTCACGAAAGCTTATGTCAAATAAATTTGTTAGTCTCTAAGGTGCCACAAGTACTCCTTTTCTTTTAACTTTTTACAGGAGTTCTGAGCTGCATTCCTGATCTGTTCCTGGCAAAAGCATCACACAGACAGACAGACCCTTCCCCCCCCCCCCTCCAGCTTTGAAAGTATCTTGTCTCCTCATTGGTCATTTTGGTCAGGTGCCAGTGAGGTTATCTTGGCTTCTTAACCCTTTACAGGTGAAAGGGTTTTGCCTCTGGCCAGGAGGAATTTTACAGCACTGTGGACAGAAAGGTGGTTACCCTTGCCTTTATATTTATGACAGATCTGCTTTTAACAGTAGCTTGTCCATTTTGAGGGGATATGGGTTCTCTCTATATATCTGCTTAACTCTCATTGATATTAATGGGAATTGTGCATGCATAAGGGGAGAACAAAACCATATGTTGTGTGATGAGTTCTCCCCGGGGTGCCACCTGGAATTGGGGTACCACTGAGCCCTCTGACCCACGAGCTTGGGCTCCCTCTCACTATCCTGCTGTGACAAGCTGCAGACATGCTCTCGGTCTTACACTTCCTCCAACATTACCACAGGTAAGGACACACCCAGCTGCAGTTACATGCAGGCTCTTTGACTAGCCGCTGCATGAACCAACAATAGAAAGGCTAAAGCTCAGGTAAGTGTCAGCTCCCCAGGCACCTCCCCCAGGCCCCGGAGCATAAACCCAAAATTATGCCATCTTGTGGTGCACAGGGAACAGTACAGCGTAAACTCAAAAAGTCTTCCCTGCACCCCGCCCCATGTGGAGAGGAATGTGCAACAGCCTTTCTGAGCTAAGATTCCCACACACTTCACTCCAAACTCACTGGTTTAGATTAAAACATAAAATAAATGTATTCACTACAAAAGATAGATTTTAAGTGATTATAACGGATAGCAAACAGATCAAAGCAGATTACCTAGCAAATAAAGAAAAATGCAAACTAAGCTTAATATACTACATAGATTAGATATGAATTAGCAGATTCTCACCCTAACTGATGGTACTGGCAGATTTGTAGATTCTTAAGGCACAAGCTGCATTATCTTTACAGCTTGGGTTTCTCAGGTCTTCATACATAGGTCTTCATGAAAAAATCCCTTTAGCCTGTATCCAGCACTTCCCAGAGTTCAGTCTTTTTTCCTCAGGTGTTTCCAGGCGTCGTCTTGTGTGGGGAGTGAAAAAAAACAGATGATGTCAGTTCCTGCCTTATATAGTTTTAGAATATGGTGGGACCCCTTTGTTTCAAAACTTGGTTCCCAGAACAGTTTGTAGAAAAATACTGATGTCCCAAGATGGAGTCCAGAGTCATGTGGTCTGGTCCCATGCCCTTGCAGTGTTATAGCAGCCGTTGTTTACAGGGTGACCAAAATGCCCACAGGAATGTTAAACTATTCCATAGTCCATTGTCTTTGCTGATGGGCTATCAGCCCCGTCTGGCTTCTTCATTGTTGTACCTGAAAGGCTGGCTGTGGGTGTTTTCCAGAGTAAGCCCATTTGAAATACAGATCCCTAATCAATATTCATAACTTCAGATACAAAAATGATACAGACATACAAATAGGATAATCATATTCAGAAAATCATAATTTTCCCAGTGACACCTCACATAACTTACCTTGTACAAAATTATCATAATTATGCCATAATCATATTTTAATATTACTATGACGAGTATGGGGTGCAGTGTCAATGTTGTTTCAACATAGTTGTGTTCCTTAAAAGCAGTTGTAATAAATCTGGTCAGTTGGTGTTTTGTTTTTGAAGCTGTATTAGTAATTTTGGTTTAGATTATAGCTATGTAGTTTAATGTATACTGTTGTTTTTAAAAGAAAAAGTGCTATGAAAAGTGTTTAGTATACAGGAAGTGGTAGGCTATATGCAATCTTCAGCATGCCTAATAATGTAGATGTTAATGGAAAGGCATTACATATCTGAGAAACTGCTGATACTGTGTTCACCCAAATTATTACACTCCTCCACCTTAAGTTAATGACCTACAATGTAAGTATAGTAAAAGTAATAATCGTGAGCTTTGACCCTAGAGATCAGGTCCACTGTTTCTTGTTATGCTTATAAAGCTATTTTAAAAAAACTAATTGTAGAAGTGTGAAGGCATTATTTTTCTAGAACACACCGATTTCCCATCTAGTTCATTATCCTTCCTCCAATAGTGACTAGTGCTAGTTGATTCAGTGGAAATGTTGAATTCCCCATGATGCACATAATAATTATGCAAAAGAATACAACATTCAGAGTTAAGATTCCTTCTTGTTATCTATCAGTATGAAGTTTGTGCTACAAAGCAGGAGAGTTGATGGCTCTTTCAGCTTTATTCTAGCTAATTCTACTGCAGATGCCTTTCTTATTCTTACAAGCTAATTTCTTCACAAAATCCTGTGGCAATGAATTCCAAACGTTAACTGTGCTTCACTTAAAATGTTTTCCCCTTTTTATCAGACTTAAAGGTGCTTTTCTTTATAATTTTATCAAGTTATCCTCTTGTATTCATAGAATCATAGGCTGAATCATGTAGGGTTGGAAGGGGCCTCGAGAGGTCATCTAGTCCATCCCCTACACTGAGGTGAGATTAAATAAACCTAGCCCATCCCTGACAGGTGTTTGTCTAACCTGTCCTCCAAGGGCTGGTATTCTGCAACCTCTGTTGGTAATCTATTCCAATTATAGCCCAGAGCCCGTTAATTGAATGGACTGGACTCACCTGATATGATCCAGGGGTGATGGGCCTACTCCACCCACAGGGATCAGCTACACAGTGGTAGCAAGGCAGGGATGTGCAATATTGGTTTATATTGGCATTACATTTTCTATGCTATTCAGTGTTCCCTTCTTAATGCAAAACATATTTTCATTCTTTGCCCCCACTGTGGACTAAGCAGATGTCTTTATTGAAGTGTTCACAGTGACATCTAGATATTTTCCTTGAAAGGCTACAGCTGCATACTAGATTTACACATTGAGTTAGCAACTCAGAACCCATCAGTGTAACTACAACATGCAAAATCTTGCCTCTCGTCTGTGCTGAATTTCATCTGTCATCATGATGTCTAGTTTTCTAATTTCATTAGGTCTTTTTGTAGTTTCTCATTGCCTTTCTCGCTACCTAATCTACTGTAAATTTTGCCATCAGCAAACTTCAGCTTCACTATTCAAACCTTCTTTCAAGTCATTAAGAAATATGCTGTATAAAACAGTGCTGCCCAGGTTCCAAGATGTATAGAGCCAAAGAATATTGCAGTACTTCATGTAACATTGTTCTCTTTAACATTCTCCAAATCCATGGAATCCTATATGCTAAGATCATCAAATGCTCTTTGTGGTGAGGAACTTTAGGTGTTGAATTATAAGTGCTGTATTGAACATTTGTAGTGATTAGGGTATATGATGGGCCAGTCTTCCCCATGTGTAGTATTAATATGAGTCCAAAATAAATGTATGTTTATGTTTTTATTCAGGACCCACTTAGTATATTAACAGTTTCACAAGGCTATGGAATCTTGTTCCAAATAAGCCTAAAACTGGATGTTAAACTGTTTTTGTCCTAGGAAGAATCAAATATTTCATTGAGCTATCTTAAATCTCTCATTTTGGGCAGCATTCTTAAATATTTGAAAGCTCTGTCTCTCATGAAAGAGAGTTGCTGAATGTTGTGCTTTTAATTTTAACAGTGCTGTATCCAGTTTTTGGGGTTGTTAATAGGTTCTTTAGTAGTTTGTGCTGCAGTAGAGGTATGATCTAGTTTGCTGGTTTTGAAAACTCATTCTTTAATTTGGACACCAGCTATTGTTCTCTAACACAAGAAAGCCAGAACAGTCCATCTGAATGGAAGAAAACAATCCGGAGATTCATTGACACACGAACGTGATAAATATGTGCATCACATCTTGCATAAGCACACACCTACATTTTAAACTAAGAAAGCTCCATAATGCATGGATATAGTCCATTGGTTACGTAGAGTGGTTTTTTTATGGTTAGTTTTTTAAACTAGTTCTAGAGACAGGGTAAATGAAAATGGTTCTCTTATCTATTATTATATCTCCATTTCCCAAATTTGCTTTATGCTCTGTGACTAATGACTTATTGGTCAAAGCCAACTCAGATAGATCTGCTCCTTCAGATACTGCATTAATAATGCATATGCATTAAAACTCCTTCTGAGAGACTATTTGAGCTGTGACATATTGAACACTGACATACTAAATTAAAGCTGTTGCTATCAATGCGTTTTAAAAGCTTTAAGTACACACTGCATTTTCCAAACAGTCTGGAGAAGTATTTCACTTTTAACAATCTGGATCTAAGTTCACTTAGTTTACCAAAGCAAAACACAAACATGCCTGTCTGGATTTCCTTGATATCCTGCCTGTTTCCTGAAGTGGTATGAAAAGGAAGAAGGAATTGTGTTATTTACCTCTGTAGGTAGGAATGTTATTAATCTGGATCATGCATTACAGCTAATGTACCACAAATGGTGCTTTATTTGAAAAAACAGGACTCAATGGGGGTAGAGGAGGGGCCACAGAAAGACAGTCTTCCCAGTGGCAGAATAGAGGGATTAAAGTGGCCCAGGCTGCAGCTACCTGCTGTGGAAAAAGGGAGGAGCTCATGTTGGCTTCACTGCCTGCTATCCAGTCCTGAACAGTACTTCCCTCCTGTGCCCCATAGCACCATCTGCTTGCCTGGCATTTCCAGGTTTGTCAGTTTTGTGGATGCATGGCCTCCTGGAATTTTTGGGGCAAGGTAATAGGTGTTGTAAATGGACATAGTGCGCCTTCCTTCCCCACACCCTAAGTTTTCTTAAGGATGATGATTCTTGGAAGGATCTGCATCCTCTTGTCTTCAGGAAGTTCCTGGTGTACCTAGTGTTTCTGCTGGTCCCACACCAATAATGTAAAAAGGGGCAGGGTTATTTCTTCAAAATGAAAAATTCAGGAGATGGCCCTAAATTACCTGAACTCAAGCTACATGTAAGTTTTACTAACGAAAACTGTGGGGAAGAAAGAGGTGTTTTAAGTTGTTGAGTTGCACGTAATTTTATCCCCAAAATTACTGAAAATGTAGTCTAGAGCTGTGGTTCTCAACTGGGGGTCAGTGGCCTCCAGGGGACCCTGAGAAGATTTCAGGGAGTCTGCCAAAATAAACCAGACAGCATAGAAAAAATAAAAACTGTTTCACCTTGCACTATTTGGACACTTCTTTTTTTTTTTTTTAGAACCGGAGAGCATGTTAATTTTCCTGCATGATATGCTGAAACCTATTGGCTTCAGCAGGGCTGGTGTAGTTAGGGGGTAGCAAGCAGGACAATTGCCTGCTGCCCTATGCCGCAGGGGGATCCGGGTGGCAGGGCTAGGGCTTGGGCTTTGGCTTTGGCTTCAGTCCTGGGCGGCGGGGCTCAGACATATTACTATTTGACCATAATATTTACTACTTTTATTTTGTACCTATATTATCCTTTTCTTTTTTATATTACATAGGTGTGTAGGTTTAACTGTATAACTGTCAATTTAATACAGCTTTTAATCTACTAGATATGCAGGAAATCACTTGTGGTACAGGTGGGCCATGGATAGCATGTGGGGGTGGGAGGTGGGGGGGGGGGGGAGACTTAGAAGGAAAAAGGTTGAGAACCCCTGGTCTAGAAAAACAAGAAATGGGAGGCCAGATCTTAATAATTGTCTCTCTTGAAGCAATCTGGGAATTTGACTCTCACTATTTTAGTCACATGGGGTTCTTTCCATGCCTAAGTGGACACCAGGGTTAAAGACCAGCAAATTAATCACAATTACTATTTGATTATTAAAGAAAGGGGTGTGGGAGTAAAAATAAGTACAATTGAAAACAGATACAAATAATAAACAATGGTTACTTCAATCACAGTCTATTCTGTCTGTCTGTGGAGAGCTTTCAGCAGGAATCCTACCTTTGAGAGTGTGTCTGTGCTGGTGGGGATGCTCTTCTCTAGGTAAACGAAAATGAAAGTATGTTATTCCCAGAATCCATAGTGAGTCTTGTCTCAGTGTAACATAGATAGCTAAGATAGTTTATAGATGGGCAGTGGAATTTTGTTTAAGGGTTGGTGGATCCTGTTTGGTTTAATATGGATTACTTAAACAGTTAATAAGTGGGCAGTGGTTAGTAATCTTAACTAGTCCTAAGAAAGCAAATAAAGTTTTACCTCAGTTATTTAAAAGAAGCCCTTCAAGGAGAAGGCTTGAGCAAATTAATTAATATGAAGAATCTTACACTATTTCTTTGTGTTTAACAAGATTAAATGTTGTCTCCTCTTCAGCAGTAATCTAAACCATCTGGAGAATCTGTAAATATCTTAAATTGCAATAGTATTTCAATATTCCAGTACAATGATAAAAAGAAAAAATTAAATCTATTCTGTTGGCAGTGTTTTTGCGAACACTGTCTAACCGGTGATGAAGTCTCAGTGATGTTATAATGTTGTAGAAACCACGCTGGGCTGTAAGGTTGCTTCTTTTAATGCTGTATTGTAGCTTCTTTTATTCTTCTGAGGTGTCTTGTTGCTGATGCTGTTTGCTTGCTTGCTTGCTTGTAGAAATGTCTGCTTGAACAGGCAGAGCTGTGTTGAGTGAACTGTGTGCTGATGGCTCCATTCAGAGAGATTTATGCCCTTCTCTCTCTGTAGTCTTACTAAAGGTGGAAGGTGCGCTTCTTTCAGCAGCTTGGTTAGATCCAGATATCAGCCACTGTCACCTGTGATTGCCTCAACACTTTATGGACTGGTCTTGGTAGGATCTTCAGTGCATGAATATGCAGCAGGGTTTTAATGGCTTTTGTCTTTGTGGAGGGAAATTCTCAGAACATCTTTAATGTTAGTTTTAACTTTTTCCTTTATCTAGACAATTTTTTAAGAGATCTTTTTACTTACTTAGGTGCCAAAGTATGATTGAGGTACCTAACATAAGGCAGCCATTTCTGAAAATCTTGGCTCTTGGGAAACACCTAGTGCAGATCTAGATAAATTGCCTTGTTTCTTGCAGGGATACCTAGTATTAAGATAATAAGTAAGACCAAACGGAATGGAAAGTTTTGTTGTGTTTGGATATCAGGTTGTATGATCTTTATATGCTACTAAAATGTATAGATATAATAATATCCAACTTCAAATATCAAACACATGTTTGAGCTTGAGCAGTTTATGCTCAGTGTGCCAACTCAGTATTCATCATTCACACCAATAACATTCACAGTGCTTTAAATTTTCATAAGCAAAACACTAACTGCAGAACAAGGTTTAGATTGGATATTAGGAAAAACGTTTTCACTAAGAGGGTGGTGAAACACTGGAATGCGTTACCTAGGGAGGTGGTAGAATCTCCTTCCTTAGAGGTTTTTAAGGTCAGGCTTGACAAAGCCCTGGCTGGGATGATTTAACTGGGAATTGGTCCTGCTTCGAGCAGGGGGTTGGACTAGATGACCTTCTGGGGTCCCTTCCAACCCTGATATTCTATGATTCTATGAATAACAGAGCTCTTAATTGAGAAGGTCTGACACAAGGTTGAGGGGTAGAGCAGAGTTCAAGGCAATGAGTTCTTCTTAACTCTCTGTAGCATTTCTTCTTCAATACATGAAACAGTTTTAATTCACCACAGACTACTTGCTTGATACTTCATATAAATACTTATTTGATCTGCCACTAGGGCTCACTGATTGGCAAGTATTAAATATGATTCTCCTCAGTCAAGATTTAATCAAGTGAAGTGGCATAACAGTTTAAAACAACATGTAATATTTTTTGACAATGATTTTATTGATATGCAAATATCTATTAACTTCTTGAAATCCAATCCCTAGTTTCAGAGTATTTTCTGCTGAAACAATTAGCCTGATTTACTGGAGGAGCTGATGTGGAATATGTGTTTTTCAAAACAAAAACAAACAAACAAAGCTAACTCATACCCTCCTTTGTAAATCTGACTAGGAAAAAAAGTCGACACAACCTCAGAAAATCCCACCACACCATCTCCTTCTAGGAGAGAGCTTTGCAGGCAAGTATGGGGGGGGGGGCAGGAGCCTAGCCCTCCAATTACACAGATGCCCCCAAAGATCTATTGGGAACCCAATCCCCAGCCGTAGGTCATCCATATTTGAGGGCATGCTGCAGCTTCTGTAGTCTTTCTATCCATATAGTAGCATGGTTCCCTGAGTCTCCCATGAGTGCAGGCTACCCACTGAGGTAGACAACTTTGAGTGGTCCCAACTTCATGTTATCCATATAGAAAGGAGGGGGCTTGGATGATGTCTCTGAGGTTCATCTTCTTTCTCCCATGTGGGTAGTGGCTAGATTAGGCCAGTGTTTACACTGCTTTCATTCTCTCGGTACCACTTAGCAGAAGGAATGACTTGCTCCACAATTTCTAGGTCAGTGGCTGTTTTTGTTGGTATCCTATTTCATAGAATCATAGAATATAAGGGTTGGAAGGGACCCCAGAAGGTCATCTAGTCCAACCCCCTGCTCAAAGCAGGACCAATTCCCAGTTAAATCATCCCAGCCAGGGCTTTGTCAAGCCTGACCTTAAAAACCTCTAAGGAAGGAGATTCTACCACCTCCCTAGGTAACGCATTCCAGTGTTTCACCACCCTCTTAGTGAAAAAGTTTTTCCTAATATCCAATCTAAACCTCCCCCACTGCAACTTGAGACCATTACTCCTCGTTCTGTCATCTGCTACCATTGAGAACAGTCTAGAGCCATCCTCTTTGGAACCCCCTTTCAGGTAGTTGAAAGCAGCTATCAAATCCCCCCTCATTCTTCTCTTCTGCAGGCTAAACAATCCCAGCTCCCTCAGCCTCTCCTCATAACTCATGTGTTCCAGACCCCTAATCATTTTTGTTGCCCTTCGCTGGACTCTCTCCAATTTATCCACATCCTTCTTGAAGTGTGGGGCCCAAAACTGGACACAGTACTCCAGATGAGGCCTCACCAATGTCGAATAGAGGGGAACGATCACGTCCCTCGATCTGCTCGCTATGCCCCTACTTATACATCCCAAAATGCCATTGGCTTTCTTGGCAACAAGGGCACACTGCTGACTCATATCCAGCTTCTCGTCCACTGTCACCCCTAGGTCCTTTTCCGCAGAACTGCTGCCTAGCCATTTGGTCCCTAGTCTGTAGCTGTGCATTGGGTTCTTCCGTCCTAAGTGCAGGACCCTGCACTTATCCTTATTGAACCTCATCAGATTTCTTTTGGCCCAATCCTCCAATTTGTCTAGGTCCTTCTGTATCCTATCCCTCCCCTCCAGCGTATATACCACTCCTCCCAGTTTAGTATCATCCGCAGATTTGCTGAGAGTGCAATCTACACCATCCTCCAGATCATTTATGAAGATATTGAACAAAACCGGCCCCAGGACCGACCCTTGGGGCACTCCACTTGATACCGGCTGCCAACTAGACATGGAACCATTGATAACTACCCGTTGAGCCCGACAATCTAGCCAGCTTTCTACCCACCTTATAGTGCATTCATCCAGCCCATACTTCCTTAACTTGCTGACAAGAATACTGTGGGAGACCGTGTCAAAAGCTTTGCTAAAGTCAAGAAACAATACATCCACTGCTTTCCCTTCATCCACAGAACCAGTAATCTCATCATAAAAGGCGATTAGATTAGTCAGGCATGACCTTCCCTTGGTGAATCCATGCTGGCTGTTCCTGATCACTTTCCTCTCATGCAAGTGCTTCAGGATTGATTCTTTGAGGACCTGCTCCATGATTTTTCCAGGGACTGAGGTGAGGCTGACTGGCCTGTAGTTCCCAGGATCCTCCTTCTTCCCTTTTTTAAAGATTGGCACTACATTAGCCTTTTTCCAGTCATCTGGGATTCCCCCGTTTGCCACGAGTTTTCAAAGATAATGGCCAATGGCTCTGCAATCACAGCCGCCAATTCCTTCAGCACTCTCGGATGCAACTCGTCCGGCCCCATGGACTTGTGCACGTCCAGCTTTTCTAAATAGTCCCTAACCACCTCTATCTCCACAGAGGGCTGGCCATCTCTTCCCCATTTTGCGATGCCCAGCGCAGCAGTCTGGGAGCTGACCTTGTTAGTGAAAACAGAGGCAAAAAAAGCATTGAGTACATTAGCTTTTTCCACATCCTCTGTCACTAGGTTGCCTCCCTCATTCAGTAAGGGGCCCACACTTTCCTTGGCTTTCTTCTTGTTGCCAACATACCTGAAGAAACCCTTCTTGTTACTCTTGACATCTCTGGCTAGCTGCAGCTCCAGGTGTGATTTGGCCCTCCTGATATCATTCCTACATGCCCGAGCAATATTTTTATACTCTTCCCTGGTCATATGTCCAACCTTCCACTTCTTGTAAGCCTCTTTTTTATGTTTAAGATCCGCTAGGATTTCACCATTAAGCCAAGCTGGTCGCCTGCCATATTTACTATTCTTTCGACTCATCGGGATGGTTTGTCCCTGTAACCTCAACAGGGATTCCTTGAAATACAGCCAGCTCTCCTGGACTCCTTTCCCCTTCAAGTTAGTCCCCCAGGGGATCCTGGCCATCCGTTCCCTGAGGGAGTCAAAGTCTGCTTTCCTGAAGTCCAGGGTTCGTATCCTGCTGCTTACCTTTCTTCCCTGCGTCAGGATCCTGAACTCAACCAACTCATGGTCACTGCCTCCCAGATTCCCATCCACTTTTGCTTCCCCCACTAATTCTACCCGGTTTGTGAGCAGCAGGTCAAGAAAAGCGCCCCCCCCCAGTTGGCTCCTCTAGCACTTGTGCCAGGAAATTGTCCCCTACGCTTTCCAAAAACTTCCTGGATTGTCTATGCACCGCTGTATTGCTCTCCCAGCAGATATCAGGAAAATTAAAGTCACCCATGAGAATCAGGGCATACGATCTAGTAGCTTCCGTGAGCTGCCGGAAGAAAGCCTCATCTACCTCATCCCCCTGGTCCGGTGGTCTATAGCAGACTCCCACCACTACATCACTCTTGTTGCACACACTTCTAAACTTAATCCAGAGACACTCCGGTTTTTCTGCAGTTTCGTACCGGAGCTCTGAGCAGTCATACTGCTCCCTTACGTACAGTACATTTCCATTTGTGGCTACTTAGAATGCATGCTGGGTCATTCTGGGTTGCTTCTGCATTTATTTAATTTTAATTGTGAAGTATTTGTGTTTAGTTTTGTCACCTAGATTTATTGTGATCTCTGCAGTACGACGTGATTGCTCCCTTCATGGGAATCTGATACACAGAAATGTCCAAAGGACATACCCTCTTTCTCCATTTTGTTCTGCAATAAATTTTTCCTTGTGTTATGAAGAAAATAAATTAGATTGAAGTTATTTGGAATCTTGGAGGGAAAAGTTGAGTTGTTAATTAAGTGCCCCAGAAAAGCAATTTTTCAAGATTAATTGAAATGTTTGTGTTGGTTTTAAGCAAAACCTCCACAGTGGCCTTGACTGAGAGAGGTGAGAATCTGTACAGGTTTTAATTGCCAAAACCTAGCTAATATTGAAAAACTGCCAGAGAAGCAATTAAAAGAAATGGCCCTTAAATATGTGTGAGAGGTAGAGAACCAGTCAGTGAGTAGCAGTTCTTTGAACTAAAATATTAACTGGTACCATTAATGGTAATGGTAAATAAGTTTTGAAACCCCAAGTAAAATAAGAGATAATACTTTCTTCATGCCCATTCAGTACCTGGTCTTGCTCCTTTGCCCTCCTGCAGAGGTATGAATTGTGATGTGGACATTTATCCACCACAGACTGGACTGAGGACCACAATTAATTTCTCATAAACTGTGAGAATTGTTGGATGAGAGTAACTTTTGGTCGTTAATAACCTGTCAGACCTATAACAAGAGTTCAAAGGCTTCTTTCTTCCAGTGCTTTCTATTCTAAGACATTCACTTCTTTCTTTCACTATTATATCATGTTATTGTCACTTCTGTCATTCCCCTTTTGAAATTTTGTTTCATACATCTGTAAGAATTTAACAAGATTAATTAGGGACAGATCACGTTGCTTTACATACTTCTTACCATATTTCTTTTTATGGCAGATATGTAGGCAGCTGATATTCTTTGTTCGTAATGAGGGCTTTAGTGTCTAGTCCTTAAAGAAGCAAGTTTTCTTTATAACTTTGTATTATTTTTTGTAAATACTTATTTTAATAGCCTCATCCAGAAAAATCTCAAACATGTAGCAAACAAAATATCTTTAAGTCTGTAATGCTAATATTGAAATCTGTAGACTGAAATTCCTTCTCAGCAGTCTCTACTAGAAATATAACATGATTGGAGACATTTTCAGTATTTCAGAACTTTTGCAATAGGGATATGAGCATTTATATTTTTAGATACATGACCTTTTGAAGCAATGAAGACAGAGATTTTGATGCCTTTATTCTCACATTGTGGGGGAAGCCAGAATACTATATGCTTCAGACTTTTCCTTATCTAGCGTGTTGGGTCATGCTATCAATAAGAATTACATATTTAGGGTAGTGCATCCTGGAGATATATAAGATGGAGTGTTAAGGCTGCAAGTTTAGTAGTATTCTTGGTGCAATTTATTTATAAGATTTAGTGCAGAGGAAGTTTAAATTGATGGTAAGGAAAAGCATGTTTGTGCCTAACATACTAGAGAAATTATTCAATAACAATTCATCTGTTTAGTCTGACCTCCCATTGTGAAAGATACTTGATATTTTTTTCTTGTTGAAAATAAACATAAACCTAAAATTGACAATAAAAACTTAAATTGCCACTACGGAAGCCAAATGCTACTGTACTCCATCACTATTAGAACACTGTTCTCATCTTATGTTCATAGTATCTCAGATTATGGCCTTATTTAAGCCATGAAATGTCATAACATGGCTGATATGTTATAGCTCTTGCACCACCTTTATTGTGGCATACATTTTGGAAAAGTTGTTGGACCTGAAATTTTCAAACTTGGGTTCCTAAAGCTAGGTACCTAAATATGTGGCTGGATTTTTCTGGGCTCCTGAACATCAACAGCTCATATTGACTTGAGTATCAATGTTTTCATTTAGGCATGCATTTTTAAAGAAATTGCTTAGAGTGTCGGAGTACATACTCCCAGGTTATTAGAATATTCTCAGTATTTGACCCACTCTCCCACTTTGCCATGCCATTGGGAAAAGAATACATCATACTCACATTTGCATTTGTATTTCAAGCAGCTATATTTTATATATACATACATATCTATAATTCTGAGATCTTTGTTGCATGAAAAACTGAAACAAAGGATTATGAACTGGAATAGCTGAAAAGAACAAACACATTATATTAGGCAGTGAATGTTAAGTGTTAGCATGTTTTCCGGTCTCACTCAGTTTTCTTTCATAACCATGTTTAGACTACTGTATTTTTAGACATGTTTATCAATCAATTTGGTGTAATTTCTCTTTCAGCGATGGCTGGATATTTTGAAGTGGGTATTGATGATGATAATTTATTCCATACTGTGTAGGCATGTGAAAAATTAGAGTGTATCCCTCTGACAGAGTAGTGCTGAGCTGCTTAAATAACCTATGGCATTACCTCCAGTCTCTCTCACCCTTAATCTAGGGCAAAGTGATGGCTGGGAGAAACTCAGGTTGCAGAAGCTTGAGGGGGCTGATGCTATGTAACACTTTCTAACATGGTTTGGAAAGTGACTGAGTTTTATGTGGGTGGTTAAGGACAGTATGGGCTATTCATTTGATTTCTCTCCTGACAGGTAAGGCTCAAGGAGCACAGGTAGTACTCACTATCTGGAATTACAGTTATTCTAGAGTGGCAGTATTTCACAATATGATGTTGGCAAAAAGACTTAACACATGAAGCTCTGGTGGTATGAGGGTTTTGTCATGTGCGATATCTGAGAAGCTGATAGTACAGAACTCTGAGAAATGGATTTGTTCAGAGACTAAGGCTTTGGAGAAGATAATGGAGATTCTGATCCTGGAATAGTTATTTGTATGGTTGATGGAGAGGAGATTATCTGAATGACAAGGGAGGATAACAAGACAAGTATGTGACGGTCCCCTGGGTTGATCAGGTAGCAGTGAATTAGTCCCAGTGAGGCTAATGTTCAGTAAGTCACTAGGAAAGAAAAGGCTTTACCAAGAAGGCTGAGGGGCAGCCCAAGGCCATTAAAGCAAAGACTGGTGGAAGAGTAAAGTTGGGAAGTAGAATGCAGCGATGTGCTGAAGAGAGCTCTCGGGCACTCATAGTTGTCCTTTGGAAGGTTTCTGCTGCTGATTGAAATGAGAATTGGGATGATTTCTCTGTTTATGGTTTCATCCCCTTTCTGTATGTTGCTAATTCATCCCAGCAGGAGAAGGCATCCCTGGGACTCTTAGAAGACTAAAAACGAGTAATATTTTTCCTTTAGAGTGCACCAAATTGCCAGTTACATTTTTAAATATATTCTGAAGGTGGATTATCTTCACACCAATCTACAAGGGTGTGTGTGTGAGAGAGAGAGGGAGAGAGAGAGTATCACTCTGTTGTATACTATATACTCGGTACATTCTTCAGGAACAAAATATTCCGAGAGGCTGCAGTTTAATATGTTTATCAATTGATATTACTTCTTTCTTTTGTTGTGGCTATTAGAGGGCATGCTTGTCTAAATGAGTACATTAGAAACATGGCTCATTACTTCTCTTTGTCAGAACATGCACTATTACTACATAGAGCTCACAGAGTAAGGGAGAAATGTGAGAGCCCCTTTTAAAAACACTGACCTCATGTCACTGGTAAAATGTTCTGTAATCATATGACATACTATATAGGACGTAGAGCAGGGGGACTTACTGTTGGACACCTCACAGTGGAGATGCTCTAACACCCTATTAAACAGTTTCATACTAAGTCTTCCTGAAGTCAAGGGAGATGGCCTACCTTAGCATAACATTGAGGTTATCCTGGAGGAACTTTCCACCTGTGTTAGTCTGGACTCTTCCCTAATAGAGGGAATTGTAAAGGAATTGACTAGTTACTTTGCTGTTGGTGGAGGGGGCATATGTAATAAATCCCAGATTCTATCTCCCACTCCCCCTCATAGAGCAATGCATACAAATAATTGTTTTCACCATTAGTCTGAATTTTTGAGGGGTATTCTTTCATGTGCTATGATTCTTGCTCTTCTGTTTGTATCAATACATCATCCTTCTAAGAAACTGAGTATGACATTCACACTTGCCCATGTTCTGGGATATCATTGTTACTACCACAGACCATAGCCATCAGCTTATTCTAGACTGGGAAATAGAAGGGAAAAAGAAAAATCCTTTCAAGCACCAAAAAGCTACCGCATCGACACTGATGTCTGTTCTCAAACCATTAAAATAGTTCCTGAGCGCTGCCCGTTGATAGAGGTTTTTACTTGGTGAAAAATACTTGTAAAGCATACATGATGTTATGACCACTGCTTCTCTGTATAATAAGTAAAAAAAAATAAGAATTTCCCAATCTATGTCACTGAAATTCCAAATCCACTACACTCAACACTTGGTATTTTTATCAACCATTTTATTGAAGATGTATCAGAAGAATTAGAGATGGTTCTACTCTTTCCTAGAGCATTGGGGTATTTAGGCCAATCTCAGCTAAAAATATACTCCATAACAAATACAACTCAAACTAAGGTTCTCAACCTTGGCACATTCATTTGTACTCTGAGCAGAATTTGTGCTTACTGCTCACGTCTCAAGCCGCAGAGAAGATCTGTTTAGAAAGAAGGATATCTGGGCTGAAGAAAGGGCTCAAATCCTGAGCTAAAAAGGATACCTGAGGTAAAATAGGCTCAATCCTAGAAACACAACGATGAACAACTTTACTTATGTGAGTAGTCCCATTATATAAGTACATGTTTGCAGGCTTGGGCCAAAGTGTGCGGTAGGCGTATATCCTCGACAGTTCCACAGCACCAGAATGCAAAATACTAATTATTTGCTTTAAAGGTGAAAGCTCCTCTAAGGGTTTTTCCCCCCTTCCTGCTGCTTAGGGTTGATGGAGACGCCTTGGAAATGGAAGGATGTGGAAATTTGGATTTATGATGCCAGAAAGTTAAGATCCTTACATAGGCGGTGAGTTATATGGGCCCATGGTGCCCATGCTCCATCAATATTTAGGAAAGTGGCCCCAGCTCCACCAATGTTTGGGCTTTCCGTGCTTTGGGGGGTCCCCACGCTTCAGGGGGAATGTGGGGTCCATGGCAGCCTGAGTGGATAGCAGGGGGCCTGGCAGCAGTGAGCAACCTGGCCCCAGCCTGCCCCGCTCTGCCCTGCTGGCTCCCAGCATCGCTCGGGGGAGGGGGCAGAAGCCAGAAAGAGGTGGGGCGGGGGTTTGGGGGAAGGGGTGAAATGCGGGCGGAGAAGGGGCGGGCTGGGGCTGGATCGCTTGCTGCTGCCAGTGCCAGGCCCCCTGCTAATCCCCCAGGCTGCCCTGGACCATGCGTCCCCTGAAGTGCGGGGCCCCCCAAAGTGCAGGGCCCGGGGCGGTTGACCCAGTCTGTCCTATGGACGGGACGGCTCTGCTTGGACCGTTCTGGGCACCACCAATAATTATACAAACCTGGCACCCATGGGTCCTTATTGTTATAGCAGGGAATAGAAAGAAGTACAGTTTTAAGAATAGTCGGCAAAAATGAAAGAGAGAAAAAAAATGTTCCAGAATTAGAATACTTAGGGTGTTTACTATGTATCATGATCACTAGCTAACTTCTAAACTAGTGGTGGGCCACCTGCGGCCCAGGGGCCGCATGCAGCCCGTCAGGGTAATCCACTGGCAGGCCACTCGACAGTTTGTTTACATTTGCATGGCCACCCACACCTCCCAGTGGCAGCGAACAGTGAACTGTGGCCACTGGGAGCTGTGGGCGGCTGTGCAAATGTAAACAAATTGTCTGGTGGCCCGCCAGCGGATTACCTCCATGGGCTGCGTGTGGCCTGTGGCCTGCAGGTTGCCCACAGCTGCTCTAAGCTATTATAGTACGTGTCAAATGCCAAATGTCTGAAAAACTACACAATACATATTTTGAAAATCATTAGCAAAGAACTACATTGAAGTCAAGAAACAGAATTCAACAAATTTCAGTTTAGAAAAGGAGACTTTTGGAAATTTGTGACTTGACATATGCTGTTGTAGTACCTCATATCACATTATCTCAGTCTCATCTGATGTGACATGTGACTACATAATTCACTGTAATATTATATGTTATGACTGGGCAGAATATTGATATGTGGAAAAGAGTATTCAAACCCACAGCTAGTGATGAACTGTATTTTGTTTAGATAAGGATGTTTTGGGGTTTTTTCCTTGTTAAATCAGAAAACACAATGGATAATATATATATCAGGTTTTTATAACTTTCATTTAGCCACAGTTTTTGCCTGATTTGTTACTGTATCTTTAGTTAGCTTTTCATACTGTGATCACTTTACCTCCTTAAGTCATCAGGGTATGAATGATGTTATTTTTACCATTACATTGTTAATTGTCTTATATTGCATCTGATAAAGCATCAGTAACTAAACTAGAAATTTTGTTACATGATGATTTCCTGTCTGGAAATGACCTCTTGTCCAATCTGAGACAGTTGGGCTGTGTCTTTCTTCCTACAAATATTGGAGGCAGTATTTGACCATGACACTTCAGGGCATGGCCATACCCCTTCTGCCATCACACCAGATAAGTCCTTCCAATGCTGTATGGAAATACTAAATTTTTGTAGTGGATAATTTAACTGTATATAAATCTTGAAGAGACTATCAATCATGTAGCTGCTTGGGGTGACATCCTGGCCCCTTTGAAACTTAAATGGGGTCATGATTTCACCATTTGAGAACTTATTTCAGGTGGGTAAACTGGAGGAAATGTCAGTCACAGGAAGGAAATTACCAAATAACAAATTCCAGCTCTAGAACTTGTCCCATTTCCATTGATAGACAAATAGGGTGCCGTGAACAGTAAGGAAAAATTAGTAGTGAGGGAGAGATAAAACGGAAGAAAAATTATCCCGCTTTTCAAAAATATATTGGTATTCATCTATTTTGGAACTACTGCTTGGAAGTATCTTCCTTCATGGGATGTTTCTGTAGAGGAGTGAAGGTCAAGCCTGGAGAAAGTATTAACGGATGACCAGGTTCCAGCTTTACAGTATTCCTCTCTTTTCATTTATGCCTTTTTCCTCACAGGAGGCCTCTGTGCAATGTGCTGAGTGGCCTATGATCCCTTCTAGAATCACTTAATCTGTGGCTGGATATACTTCAGTGACACGTGATACATCATGGCCAGAGGGCAGCAGAAGGGTGATAGAGGGGAAATATGTAAGCCCCAGGATGATGAGAGCCTTATTCCCTGTAGAGGGAAGAGAGGTTGCTATGGATTAATTAGAGCACCTGAAGCCAGTGAACTGATAAAAACCTCCCTGCTTCAATCAGACAGTTGGAGGAGTTGAAGCAGAGTGGTTTGGTTTTGGAGCAGAGAGCAGTTTGAAGGAGTACAGTTTGGAGGGAAGCAGAGGAGAGTTTGGAGAAGTGCTGTGGTGGACCAGAAGACCAGGACCCTAGGTAAAGGGAAACCTGGCTTGTGCAGAGCAGAGAGACTCCACAGACACAAGGGGTTGGGAGAAACCTGGCCCAAGCAGAGAGAGGGCAGGAAGCCCCACAAGCTGAAGGGACGGAGAGGGAAGTAGCCCAGGGGAAGGAATTGCTAGTTCAAGTGGTTTGCCGCTATCCCTAGGACCCCTGGGCTGGGACCCGAAGTAGAGGGCGGGCCTGGGTCCCTCCATCTCCACTATCCTTCTCTGGGATACTAGTGGGACAGTTAATACCCCAGATCAGGGGCAAGAAACGGCACCCTGAACCCCCCCACAAGAAGAGAAAGTGCGGGACCCATCATAGTGCTGGCAATTTGCCGCATACAGCATTTTGTCTTTCAAGAACCAAGATTTCAGAGACTCCTCTTGCCAAAGTTGTTGCAACCCAGAGGTATATTTTTATGTAAAGGAAATACTGTGAGAGCTTGTATTGCTGTGGGCAGATCTGATGTAGAGAAGATAGGCCTAATTCTTGATTTAGACAGAAGTGTTGATCTAAGGAACCTCTAATCTAGACCATTATGTGAGTTAAAAACAAACCTTGAAGAACTCACTTTCATGAAGTTGTTTAAAGCTGAGACGTGATATGCAATGGAAGGAGCATCTTCGCAAGCAGGCTGGCTAACCTAGTGAGGAGGGCTTTAAACTAGGTTCACTGGGGGAAGGAGACCAAAGCCCTGAGGTAAGTGGGGACGTGGGATACCAGGAGGAAGCACGAGCAGGAGAGCTCGAGAGGGGAGGGCTCCTGCCTCATACTGAGAAAGAGGGACAATCAGTGAGTTATCTCAAGTGCCTATACACAAATGCAAGAAGCCTGGGAAACAAGCAGGGAGAACTGGAAGTCCTGACACAGTCAAGGAATTATGTTGTGATTGGAATAACAGAGACGTGGTGGGATAACTCACATGACTGGAGTACTGTCATGGATGGATATAAACTGTTCAGGAAGAACAGAAAAGGTGGGGGAGTTGCATAGTATGTAAGGGAGGAATATGACTGCTCAGAGCTCAGGTATGAAACTGTAGAAAAACCTGAGAGTCTCTGGATTAAGTTTAGAAGTGTGAGCAACAAGGGTGATGTCGTGGTGGGAGTCTGCTATAGACCACTGGACCAGGGGGATGAGGTGGACGAGGCTTTCTTCCGGCAACTCACGGAAGTTACTAGTTCGCAGGCCCCGGTTCTCATGGGAGACTTCAATCACCCTGATATCTGCTGGGAGAGCAATACAGCAGTGCACAGACAATCCAGGAAGTTTTTGGAAAGCGTAGGGGACAATTTCCTGCTGCAAATGCTGGAGGAACCAACTAGGGGCAGAGCTCTTCTTGACCTGCTGCTCACAAACCAGGAAGAATTAGTAGGGGAAGCAAAAGTGGATGGGAACCTGGGAGGCAGTGACCATGAGATGGTTGAGTTCAGAATCCTGACACAAAGAAGAAAGGAGAGCAGCAGAATACAGACCCTGGACTTCAGAAAAGCAGACTTTGACTCCCTCAGGGAGCTGATGGGTAGGATCCCCTGGGAGAATAACATGAAGGGGAAAAGAGTCCAGGAGAGCTGGCTGTATTTTAAAGAATCCTTATTGAGGTTACAGGGACAAACCATCCCAATGTATAGAAAGAATAGTAAATATGGCAGGTGACCAACTTGGCTTAACAGTGAAATCCTTGCTGATCTTAAACACAAAAAAGAAGAGCTTTCGTGAGCTCACGAAAGCTCATGCTCAAATAAATTGGTTAATCTCTAAGGTGCCACAAGTACTCCTTTTCTTTTTGCGAATACAGACTAACACGGCTGTTCCTCTGAAACAAAAAAGAAGCTTACAAGAAGTGGAAGACTGGACAAATGACCAGGGAAGAGTATAAAAATATTACTCGGGCTTGCAGGAGTGAAATCAGGAAGGCCAAATCACACTTGGAATTGCAGCTAGTAAGAGATGTTAAGAGTTACAAGAAGGGTTTCTTCAGGTATGTTAGCAACAAGAAGAAAGTCAAGGAAAGTGTGGGCCCCTTACTGAATGAGAGGCAACCTCGTGACAGAGGATGTGGAAAAAGCTAATGTACTCAATGCTTTTTTTGCTTCTGTCTTCACAAACAAGATAAGCTCCCAGACTACGACACTGGGCAGCACAGCATGGAGAGGAGGTGACCAGCCCTCTGTGGAGAAAGAAGTGGTTTGGGACTATTTAGAAAAGCTGGATGAGCACAAGTCCATGGGGCCGGATGCGCTGCATCCAAGAGTGCTAAAGGAGTTGGCGGATGTGATTGCAGAGCCATTGGCTATTGCAGAGCCATTGGCCATTATCTTTGAAAACTCATGGAGATCGGGGGAGGTCCTGGACAATTGGAAAAAGGCTAATGTAGTGCCGATCTTTAAAAAAGGGAAGAAGGAGGATCTGGGGAACTACAGGCCAGTCAGCCTCACCTCAGTCCCTGGAAAAATCATGGAGCAGGTCCTCAAGGAATCAATTCTGAAGCACTTAGAGGAAAGTGATCAGGAACAGTCAGCATGGATTCACCAGGGCAAGTCATGCCTGACTAATGTAGTTGCCTTCTATGATGAGATAACTGGCTCTGTGGATGAGGGGAAAGCAGTGGACGTGTTATTCCTTGACTTTAACTTGCTGGCAACTGTACTGTGGGACACTGTGTCAAAAGCTTTGCTAAAGTAATATGGGCTGGATGAATGGAGTATAAGGTGGATAGAAAGCTGGCTAGATCATCAGGCTCAACGGGTAGTGATCAATGGTTCCATGTCTCGTTGGCAGCCAGTATCAAGTGGAGTGCCCCAAGGGTTGGTCCTGGGGCCCGATTTGTTCAATATCTTCATTAATGACCTGGAGGATGGCATGGACTGCACCCTCAGCAAGTTTGTAGTTGACACTAAACTGGGAGGAGCGGTAGATATGCTGGAGGATAGGGACAGGATACAGAGGGCCTTAGACAAATTAGAGGATTGTGCCAAAAGAAATCTGATGAGGCTCAACAAGGAGAAATGCAGAGTCCTGCATTTAGGACAGAAGAATCCCATGCACCGCTACAGACTAGGGACCGAATGGCTAGGCAACAGTTCTGCAGAAAAGGACCTAGGGGTTACAGTGGACGAGAAGCTGGATATGAGTCAACAGTGTGCCCTTGTTGCCAAGAAGGCCAATGGCATTTTGGGCTGTATAAGTAGGGGCATTGCCAGCAGATCGAGGGACATGATCGTTCCCCTCTATTCGACATTGGTGAGGCCTCATCTGGAGTACTGTGTCCAGTTTTGGGCCCCACACTACAAGAAGGATGTGGAAAAATTGGAAAAGGTCCAGCGGAGGGCAACAAAAATGATTAAGGGGTTGGAGCACATGACTTATGAGGAGAGGTTGAGGGAACTGGGAACTGCTTAGTCTGCGGAAAAGAAGAATGAGGGGGGATTACATAGCTGCTTTCAACTACCTGAAAGAGGGTTCCAAAGAGGTTGGATCTAGACTGTTCTCAGTGGTAGCAGATGACAGAACGAGGAGTAATGGTTTCAAGTTGCGGTAGGGGAGGTTTAGGTTGGATATTAGGAAAAACTTTTTTACTAGGAGGGCGATGAAGTGCTGGAATGCGTTACCTAGGGAGGTGGTGGAATCTCCTTCCTTTGAAGTTTTTAAGGTCAGGCTTGACAAAGCCCTGGCTGGGATGATTTAGTTGAGGATTGGTCCTGCTTTGAGCAGGGGGTTGGATTAGATGACCTCCTGAGGTCCCTTCCAACCCTGATATTCTGTGATTCTATGATTTCTATGGCCCAAGTCTAGTCCATCCTGTAAGAAATTAAAAAAAAAAATACTTGGTTTTCTGGGGCTGATCTTTCTTCCTTGATACAAGTATTTGGGTTTTAAGCTTGAGCTTCTTGTGTATGAAGTTAAAAAAAAAAAAAAAAAGAGAGAGATAATATTTGCCAATATGCTAATAATATGTTTAATTTGTAAAATTCTTGACTTTTACACATTAGATTTTTGCATTCTCTACTAACATGATAGTAGAGGCAACATTTTTTGTCTTACTGAGGACGGTAAAATAGGTAAAAAGAACGAGGATTTCGTGTGGCACCTTAGAGACTAACAAATTTACTTGAGCATAAGCTTTCATGGGCTATAGGCCACTTCATCAAATGCGTGCAGTGGAAAATACAGTAGGAAGATATATATATATATATATTTATATACACAGAGAATATGAAAAAATGGGGGTTGCCATACCAACTCTAAAGAGACTAATCGATTAAGGTGGGCTATTATCAGCAGTAGAAAAAAAACTTTTGTAGTGATAATCAGGATGGCCCATTTCAAACAGTTGACAAGAAGGTGTGAGGAACAGTAGGGGGAAAATTAGCATGGGGAAATAGTTTTTAGTTTGTGTAATGACGCATCCACTCCCAGTCTTTATTCAAGCCTAATTTAATGGTGTCCAGTTTGCAAATTAATTCCAGTTCTGCAGTTTCTCGTACGTCAAGAATTATAACATTCAAAAACCAGTCGGAGAACACTTCAACCTCTCTGGACACTCAGTTACAGACCTAAAAGTTGCAATTATTCAACAAAAAAACTTCAAAAACAGACTCCAAAGAGAAACTGCAGAACTGGAGTAGCGTAACTTAGGTCGACTTACCCCGATAGTGTAGACAAGGCCTGAGTGTGTGAGGCTGATACTCTTGAAATACCTTCACAAACTGTATCCTTCTCTGAATCGAAATGTTGAAGAAAGAAGTAGCTTTTGTTAGGTGCTTAGTGTGTACTGTAAGTTATTCTTGAGAGTTTTTAATTCTTACATTATTATTTGCATGGCCTAAAAGACCCCTGTCAGAACTGTGCCTCATTGTGTTAGACTTTATACAATACACGTTAAGACACAGTCCTTTCCCATGAGAGTTTACAATCTAAAAACACATTGCTCCACGGTAATTTTGATAGGATAATGATAATCTCCAAAATGAAATAATATCATATCTATATCTTCCTCCTCTAGGAGGTTAGTATACAGGACAATTGCATCACTGTATCTTGTACACATAGACAACAAGAGATATTAGTCAGATGGTGGAAAACAATGCTAAAAGTAAGGTCATTAACAAGCACAAAAACAGAGAAGTCTCATTTGCCTTAAAAATTCAGTGTCATTTTCAGCACACTCATATTCAGGAGATGCATTAAAAGACTGACCTTTCTGACACCACTGTATCAATACTAACTACTCAAGAGCTGCTTTGAATATTTTTCATAGGTGTTCACTCAGTAGTAAAGATACTGATGTTTTGATCTTTGCCTGTGTTACACATCACTGCAGTTCATCGCTATCAAATATCTTATTCTGGGAATTGCTTATAATATAGAAAAAGTGAAATTTCATCTTATCAGTATCTCCAGCTTTACCAGCCAGTTGTATGCCTCTGATAACACCTTGGGTACTACTTCCTTAGGTGTCTCAAATTCTTAAATTTTCTCCCCTTCCTTTACTCGATTCCCCCCCCCCCCCCATTCTAATTCTTGTGTTAGTTTAGCAAAGCACCAGAAGTATACATAATCCTAAAGACCTCAGTGTGATAAGTAATTTGTTTTGTTAATAAAACATTTTATTAAGGGTTAATTTTATTTTCCCTTATCCACTGGTACCGATTTACACAAAGTTATCTAGAAACAAAGTATGTTCTTAGCATATCAATGGTCTTGTTCTTTTAGCATTGTAGTAATCTAAATGTAATTTTTTTAAATGCTTGTGAGCTTTATATAGAACATAAAAATGAACAAGAATACTAATGCTCAGCAACAAAAACAAAACAAAAACTACAAAACCCTGTAATGGAGAACAATACACAGTCCAAACAAACTCCTTGAAATGGAAAGAGTTACAGAAGAAAAACTGAATGAAATGCTAAATAGTGTTTTTAAAAACCCTCAACAAGGTAACAATGCAACAAAATGATTAATGGAGTTTTTCTCAGCTAGTACTGCTTAAAGAGAAACAATGGGGAAGATAAACTAGTATATGATCATAACAAATAGTCCACATATGTTATAGATGTATTAGTTCTGTAGGTACATGTTTCCCACAAGCAAGCTGATATTTTAGTAGCATAACTAGAGGCCTGCCATTTTATTGGCTAAATTAATGTACAGAGACATCTGTAGGCATTAGGAAACTCATTCAAGGAACACTAGCTAAAAGAACAGTAAATATTCTATAATTACTTTTGAAATGGCTTTAGTTACCTAATTTGTTGCTGGATAACTGTGACTCAACTCTGTCCAGCATACGCTGCTCGCATTTTCAAATGCGATGGTTCTCAGTCTGTGCTATATGGTCTTTGCTGATGATCCACAGAACGAAACATTTTGAGACTCAAGCAGTGAAGAATTGGAAGGAGAGGTAGATCCATGAGATGATTCTTGACATATGAAGTGGTCCTCAGAATAGAAAGGAATAACTTCCCTGATGTGTGCAGCTATTTTCCCAGTTACTGTGGTCTCTAAGAAATGGCTTATACTATACATCTTTTGGGAACAGGCGTGGATAATAAAATGTTTTGTTTCATGGTGTGTGGCACAGACTGTGTCTCTTAGAGAAATATCAATGCAAAAATAGGCTCACAGTTTGTGGATTCAGATTCCCTGTTTAGATTTGGTGCACCGTATTCCCAAATTTCTTTAATTAAAAGCGTATTATCAAATAATGTAATTTACTTTTCTCTAGATCCAACATAAGACCGGACAATGCAAATACAAATTTTCATGAGTTCAAAATGCACACCTTCACTCGTGTCACATCCTGCAAAGTCTGTCAAATGCTTCTGAGGTAAGTCTTATAGTGTAAAGTATTGACTTTAATTTAATTCAAGTACCTTGCTGGGAAAAAAGAGTATGGAAATGACATGCAGGGTGAGAGAACTGTTCAAGACAGACTATCTGTAAAACAAACCTAACCTATGTGTTTTTGTTTTGGTGCTGAAAATTTTTACCAGACCTCAAAATGAGAGCAGAAAGCCTATTTAAAATCTCATGCCCGCAACGTTGTGACTCATCACTACCAAGCGTCCTAGCACCACTCTCTCCCCTTCTATTTCCTGCTTCCAGCTCTTCAATTTTATATAGGTTGTAAATAGGGCTATCAAATGATTAAAAAATTAATCACGATATATTGCAAGATTAAAAAAATAGTCACGATTAATCACAGCTTTAATCGCACTGTTCAACAATAATAGAATGCCATGTCTTTCAATATTTTTTGGATGTTTTCTACACTTTCAAATATATTTTAATTACAACACAGAATACAAAGTTTACAGTGCTCACTTTATATTATTTTTTATTACAAATATAGACACTGTAAAAAGATAATAGAAATAAAACAATATAAAATGAGATTTTACATGCTGATGACTGGTTCTGCTCGATAATGATCCAAAGCAGTGGGACGGACACACATTCATTTTCATCAACTGAGTTAGATGCCACCAA
The DNA here is from genome assembly GCF_965140235.1 of Caretta caretta. Lineage (NCBI taxonomy): Eukaryota > Metazoa > Chordata > Testudines > Cheloniidae > Caretta > Caretta caretta. Next base: position 67,441,875 of record NC_134213.1, read on the forward strand.
CAGAAGGTTGATTTTCTCTTTTGGTGGTTTGGGTTCTGTAGTTTATGCATCAGAGTGTTGCTCTTTTACGACTTGTGACAGCATGTTCCACACCTCGTCCATCTCAGATTTTGGAAGGCACTTCAGATTCTTAAACCTTAGGTTGAGTGCTTTAGCTGTTAGCTATCTTTAGAAATTTCATATTGGTACCTTCTTTCTGTTTTGTCAAATCTGCAGTGAAAGTGTTCTTAAATTGAACAACATATCGTGGGTCATCATCCAAGACTGCTATAACACAAAATATATGGCAGAATGCAGGTAAAACACAGAGCAGGAGACAAACAATTCTCTCCCCAAGGACTTCAGTCACAAATTGATTTAATACATTATTTTTTTAATGAGCATCATCAGCATGGAAGTATGTCCTCCTGGAATGATGGTCGAAGCATGTACCAATGAACTCCTTACTTCCCTAGTGGGTCAGACTTGGAATAAAAGCCATGGGTAGGCTTGAATCTAAACCCCCACTTGAAATTCAAAGGGGTTCAAAGTTGAGCTTATAATTTATGAGAGTTAGGGTATGTGAAAGTCTGGTCGAAAAGGGGACCTGGCCGTGTCCGTCAAGTGTACTGATTGGACACCAAAAGTCCACTTACTGTGGGGTGGGGGGAAGCACCAGGTTTTTCCTCCTACCTGCATACCACCTCCTTGTCAGGTTGCAGCAGCTCCCATCCCAGCCCTGGAGCAGAGTGAGCCCGGGGGGAGGGGGGGATGGAGAAGGAATTAATGATGGGGGCAGGGCCTTGGGGAAAGAGGTTACCAGCAATTAGAAAGGTGGCAACTCTATCTATACTGCAGTTAAAAACCCATGGTTGGCCCTGTGCCAGGTGACACGGGCTTGTGGGGCTTGGGCTAAGAGTCTGTTTAATTGTGGTGTAAATGTTCAGGCTCGGGCTGGAGCCTAGGCTCTATGACCCTGCAAGGTGGGAGGCTTCCAGAGCAATTAAACACCCGCTTTGCCCAATCCCTCTGAGCCCAAGTCAGCTGGCACAGGCAAGCTGCGGGTGCCTAAAATCAGTGTAGGCATACCATTCCTCCAGGGGAGAGTGCATGGCTCTGTGAGGTGTGCTCAGTAGCTCTTAAAATTAATCAACGTATTTCCTTATACTTTTCTTTTTAATGGAAGCAATTTGTAGTCAATAATATAGGGAATAAAATCTTCTCTCCTGAAAAAATAAATCCTCCAAAATGAATCCTGTCCTATTATGCATGTTCATTATACATTCCTATTGAAATCAAATGGAGTGTGGCTCAATGATAGTATAGGTCACTGTAGTATTTATACTTGGTACAATTTTGGCATGTACCATGCCAAACCCCGTTTTGTGCCCAATTGAAATGAAATATGTTATTCTACCAGTAATCCAGGAGAACTGTCTGGCTCTAAATGGCTTGAAGTTATGAAAAGGAGACTGGAGTTGCATGTTACCCATGATCTGTTGCTCTTCCTCAGGCTTTTAGGTACAATCATTGTACAGCACAGCAAATGACTTCTAATGCCATCTACAGTATTTTTAAAATTTTTCTTTATGCTAATTATTTCACATATGCAGATTTTTATCACTTAATAAATCACTATCTAATTTTACTTTACAGAGGAACATTTTATCAAGGCTATTTATGTTCTAAGTGTGGCGCTGGAGCGCACAAAGAATGTTTAGGGAGATTAGACAATTGTGGCAGAGCTAATTCAGGTGGTAAGTCATTTTTATTGTTGGAATACTGTTTTTAATTAGAACATAAAACTTGCTGGATATAATTAAGGTTTAATTTACTTCTAATTTGTGTTTATTGTAACATGCATGCTTTTGAAACTACCATTTATAAGCACAATTAGAATTGCATTTAAAATTCATAGTGACTTTTATTCTTGCTAAACTGAAATGTGAGAGAGGAAGGGAGTGAGAACTGCTGTAGGACATAGCAGATTCCTTAGCCTGTGTTGCTGTACATTAACAGATTGTTCTGGTTTTAATCATGAACTGCTCATAAGGAACATCTGTTATAAAGAAAACCATCATTTGACACGCCCCTCCCCCAAGTGTCTCCATTGCAATCTTCCTCTTTTGCTCTCAACATCTTGAGCTATTTGTTTGTGCTGCCTCATCTTCCTCTCCCTGTTAATTCTCTCTTCGATCTCTTTGGTTTCCATGGTTCCCACACACTCCACTCAAAATGTTCTCACAAATGTAATTGATGGCTTACTACTGTCCATATCTAAGGACCTCATTTCTGTTCTCATCCCACCTGGTGACTCCTTCCCCATTGGTTTTCTCCCCACTCTAGGCTTTTCTGAATCTCTTTCTACCTCTCTAATCATTCTTTCAGTGTATCTGTCTGAGGCTCTCCCTTCTTCCTCTCTCTGTTCAGATCCTGCAGAGCTTCGTCCTCCTCTTTCCACTTTCATCTTATCCCTGGTACCTCATCCACTCTTGTGACTTAAGCTACTGCCTCTCTCCTACAACTCCCAAGCTCTCCCTTCCTCTGACCTCTTCTCTCTCTCTTTGCTTCTCTGTTTATCTGTCTGATATCTGCTCCTGGATGGCCTACTGCTAACTAAAACAATCAAACGTAACTAAAAACTGAAATAAACAATGTATATAATCAGTTTGCCATAAGAGATCTATACTCCCTAGGAACAGCTTCCTCTATTTCCACTTTCTTCCCCACTCCCACCTTCACCTGTTATCATTTTGCTCATATTTTTATCTTAATTAGATTACAAGCACCGTAAGGGGAGGGACGTCATGTTTCAATTTGTTTGGAAAGTATTATATATATACATGGTGCAATCTAAAGCAACAATAATAGTCATAAATGTTTAGTTAACTCAGGTTCTCAGATTTCTCCTCAATTCTCCTGAATATACACTGAAGTAATGCTGTTCAGTTGCTGGAGGCAAAATAATCACACACATGCTACTTCATGAATTAATGAACTGAATAAATTTTCATTTTACAACACCCAAAGATACAGTATGTTCTTTTGGATTTTATTTAAAATGTTTTACCCTGAGTTTTTAAAAATAGAAGTACCATATGACTCTGGCATGAATCAGTAGTTGCTCAACACACTTCAGTGCAATTGGATGATGTAATTATTGCATATTGCTTTATTTTGGTTTATTCTGATTGTTTAATTTTTTTCTGTGCATGTACACTTTTCTTTTTCATTTGTCCTTTCCTTGCCTATATGAAGGCTCCCATGTTTCTGTACTTGCTGTAGAATCTACAAACTTGTTAAAACAAAAGTGCCCCGCCCACACTAATCAGAAAATTTGTTTTAAAACTGATCACTAAGGAGCAGGCTGTGACTTCTTTTCAGTCTTCTATTTCTGCTATATCCTTTTTGGGATGGGGTGACACGAATTCAAAACAATAGTCCAGGTGAGGGTGTGTCATTAATTTATGTACTGGCATTCTAATATTTCAGTATTTTCTCTCTCCTTTTTAATATAGTTCAACATTTTGTTTCCTTTTAGACCACTGAGCAGATGTTTTCACTGAGCTGTCTGAAATGATGCCTAAAACTTTACCTGAGTGGTTTAGGGCCTTTTGTAGTGCATTCTAAGCCTGTTACTGAAAATTCAAAACACAGACTTTTAGAGACAGATGAAACCTTAAGAATGACAAATTTAATAAGTGTCAGATTTAGGTGATACACTGATAAGGGAGATGTGACTAAATCTAAAAATAAATTACTACTTTGTCAAGCAATGACTTATAGACAGACATATGCCAGTTCTTTAGATGTCTTGTTTCAAAGGAGGCCAATTCAATATTTGAAATGATAAAAGTTCTCTGGTAATCAGTTAAATTGCTGAATGGTATAAAATGTCCAAATTCAGTCCTGGCTTTTCTTATTTTTGTTCTTGCTCCTACTTCACTGAACATCTCTTGTAGAAGTCCTGTGGCTGTGTTCACTTCCTCCGCTATCACTTATCCTTTCTTCCTTCAGTGCTGCTTTGTTCATGCCCAAGCAATCCTTCATTTCTTCTGTCATTCACTTCCAATCCCCACCAGCTCTTCTCTACTGTTAAAACTCTGATCAAATCCTCATCCCTGCCTCCCCTTTCGGCTCATATTCTGACAGACTCCTTCAGTGGCGTTGAATAGTTGTAACAAAGCACAGATTTTAACAAATATGTATATATTTTCATTATATCTTTTGTGAAGATGCACCCAACTTTGTCCAAATCAAAAACTTAGGTTTCTCAAAATATATTATCCACAATGCTTGTGCTCACTAGCCTGAACTCTCCATCACTATATCACAGGCTGGTATTTCTCCCCCCTCTACCTTCTTCCTCTCCTTTACTGTCCTCCTTTTCACCAGCATCTGAAGTTAAGCTCTCCAAACATCTTTCCACTTCCAGTCCCTGAGCCTGTCCCTGTCACGCATGCAGTGCTGCTCAGAACAGGGGATAGAAGGGCCATTTCACCTTGATTTCCTGCCTGGTAATGTGGGCTCTTCCTATCACCAGAGGAAAGTGATGCTATATGGATGCAGTGAAGAGCGGGATCTAGGGCAGCAGCACTCCTTGGGGCCAGGGAGCAGGAGAGCAGGGAGGGATTCTCCCTGTGTTTTTTGAAGAGATGGGGAAAAGCTGTGCCACCTCATGTCCCCCCTTTCATTGTGCACACGTAATAGGAGTCAGCTCTGTGGGCCTTACAGTTTCTTGATCCCAGTGTTCTTCTCAGGACTACCCTAGAATGCCAATAACTGAGCTTGATTCCATTTTAATAATCTAAATCAGGGGAAATACCAATCTACTTTATTACATTATCATACTTCAAGCAGACCACCCCTTTTGCTATATCCTTCCCATTAAAATAGGATTGAGTGTCTCAGACAATTGTTTCCTGGTTGCATAGACAATATAATCTTTCAATGAGATAAACCCCTGAGCATAGGCAAAAGTATTAGAAATATTTAATAAATAAAGTAAAATCCATGACAACCTCTTGTTTATAGATGTCTCCAGGTTCTCCAGAGAATGGATGTTAGAATCATCTTATATTCAGACATAGATAAATAGGAAAAAACTGGCATTTTTACACTGTGCTGTAGCTAGGCAGATCTGAGCACCCCAAATTTGCTACTCGAACAACTGGAACATTTCACACTGTCATCTTTTAGCAAACAAATGGTGTCAGGAGGATTCCTCTTCCACATGAGCTCTGATTAAAACACAATTTTAATGTATATTACTTGATAAAAATCTGTTGTCATTTGCTCCCCCACCAGACCAAACAAAACCACAAAACAAGATAGCCTCTGCTTGATTCCTTTTTCATTTAAATTCCACAATTTCAGATAGTTCTGCCTGAGAAAGAGCCAAATGGACTGAGATGAAAAGGATATATAGCTTTCATATGCATGGATAGTATGTGATTACTTGTTTAAAAAATGGTTTCAGAGTAACAGCCGTGTTAGTCTGTCTTTGCGAAAAGAAAAGGAGTACTAAGGTGCACAAGTACTCCTTTTGTTTAAAAAATGTTACAGAAGTGTATGAACTGTAAATGAAAGAAGCTACTTTTTTATTATAACATATTTGTTGAAAAGTACACGTGCTCCTTGTGTAGATTTTCGTATGTTGCAGCACGTAATTTTTACCTTATATGAGACTATTCATAATCAAGATGTGTTTTTGACGTGATATAAAACCAACAGCTTTCCCTATTTACCTTTCCCTGGCTTGTTCAGTAGCTACAGATTTGCTGGCTGTCCTCCAAAGCCACCATAGCATTGACCAACAAATGTTCAAGTCCCAGAATGCTCATTGGAGAGTTGCTGTTTCTTATTTAACTTAAATAATATTGTTCAGCCTTTGTTGAACTAATCATCCTTACTGAGCTTGAATAACAATCACTGTGGGATCAGGGTGCTTTGGGGCAAAGTCCTGTCCTGGGCAACTGCTTGTGATACTCTCATAACACCTCACTATATACGATGTAAGGTCATAGAGTCCATATGCCCTCACTGTGAGCCATAAGGAACAGATAGCCTCATTCCTCCTTTTCAAGTGGTCTACTTTACATTTTCTACATTTAAAAAATAAAAGTTAAAATTTTTTAAAAAGAAGACAGGTATTCCCCTATTGTATCCCCATATTTCACTGTTCATTTAGTTAGCACGCAAGCAGTTGCTCTGCTATATAACTGAAGATTAAGCTATTCCCACTTAGACTCTTAGACGTTAAGAGGGACCATTGTGATCATCTAGTCTGACCTCTTGCACATCACAGGCCACATAATCTCACCCACCCACTCCTGTAATAGATCCGTAATCTCGGGCAGAGTTACTGAAATCCTCAAATCATGATTTAAGGACTCCAAGTTACAGAGAATCCACCGTTTACTCTAATTTAAACCAGCAAGTGTCCCATTTCCCATGTTGCAGAGGAAAGTGGAAACCTCCCAAGGTCTCTGCCAAGCTGACCTGAGGGGAAATTACTTCCAAACCCCAAATATGGCAGTCAGTCAGCTGTTGAGCATGTTGGCGAAAACCATCAGCCAAACACCCAGAAAAGAGTTCACGGTAGTAACTCAGAGCCCTCCTCATCTAGTGTCCCATCTCTGGCAATTGGAGATATTTGCTACTAGCAGTCACAAATGTGCTACATACCATTCTAGCCAATCTCATCATACCATTCCCTCCATAAAATGATCAAGCTCAGTCTTTGAAACAAATTAAGTTTTTTGCCCCTACTACTTCCCTTGGCAGGCTATTCCAGAACTTCACTACACTGATGGTTGGAAACCTTCATCTAATTTCAAGCCTAAACTTGTTCATGGCCAGTTTATATCCATGTATTCTTGTGCCAACATTGGACCTTAACGTAAATAACTCCTCTCCCTCCTTGGCGTTTATCCTTCTAATGTATTATAGAGAGCAGTTGTATCTCCAGTTTTCATTTGTTTAGGGTAAATGAATCCAAGCTTCTTAAGTCTCCTCTTCTAGGGTAGGTTCTCTAATCTCCTAGTAGTCCTTTTCTGCACCTGTTCCAGTTGGAATTAATCTTTCTTAAACACAGGAGACCAGAATTTCACACAATATTCCAGATAAGATCTCACCAGTGCTTTGTATAATGGTAATAACACTTTTCCTATCTCTATTGGAAACACTTGGCTTGATGCATCCTAGGATTACATTAGCCTTTTTCATGGCCACGTCACATTGGCAGCTCCTAGTCATCCTGTGATCAACCAATACACCCAAGCCTTTCTCCTTCTCTGTCACTTCCAACTGATTATGTCCCCAACTTATAGCAAAACTTCTTATTTGCACTATTAAATTTCATCCCATTTCTATTGTCCAGTTTTTCAGAATCTTGTGTGAAATTCCAGTCCATCTCCATATTGGTAATACCTCCCAACTTTGTATCATCAGCAAGTTTTATTAGTACACTCTCACTTTTTGTGCTTGGGTCATAAATGAAAATGTTAATTAATTAAGACTGGTCCCAAGACCAATACCTGAAGTAGTCTACCAGTAACCTCCCTCCAGCCTGATAGTTCACATTTCAGTATGACCCATTGTAGTCTCCTCTTTAACCAGTTCCTTACCAACCTTTCAATTCTCACATTAACCCTCATCTTCTCCAGTTTAACTAACTTGTTTATCTGTTCAGTCGCGCACTTGTCTGGACTAGATGCTGTTCATGTTGCTGTTGTAGTAATCGGGAGAATGTGGCCAAATAGTCTCATGACTTCAGTCTATAAACAAAACATAAAAATTTTGCTGAACTGATCCATTAAAAGCAGTTTGCTGTCAAAACTGAGATCCCTCAGGATCTCAAAAACAACAACAATAAAAAAAACCATACCCCATGGCAGTAGATCTCAGAGCCCAGGTCGACTGGCTTGGGTTCACGTAATGGGGCTAAAAATAACAGTGTAGATGTTCCTGCTTGGGCTCAAGCCTGGGCTCTGAAACCCAGCCAGGGGGAGGTTCTGAGAGGGCTCTCAGCCTGAGCGGGAATGTTTACACTGCTATTTTTAGCTTTGTAGCACATGTTCCATGGGGCTTTTTTTTGCAGTGTGGACATACCCTCAATGGCTACACTGTCCTGTTTGTAACCAGTCCATATTTAAATTAAAATTTTCTTTTGTAAAAATTCTGCTGGTGGACATTGTGACCCTATTTTCTATAGCAGCAGTGTAGGAACTAGTTTGTCTTGCTTTGATGCCAGTTTGGATGCTTTACAAAAATAGTGATATGTAGAGATTATGAAAATGCAGTGCTAAAAAGATGAGTCTTCAAAGATGTTTTAGAAATTGAATAATAAGTCAGAGAATCAAATTTGTTAGGAAGAATGAAATCCAAATCTCTGTAAAATCAAATGGTACAGTCCTTGCTCTAGAAATTCTCCAAAGGCCTTCTGAACGAGAGTGGAGGTTATGGGTCCCATAATATGGACCGATACTTTTTCCCGATATGAAGAATCATGCTTGTTAGGAGTTCTGCTACTGTGTAGGTTACAAAATATTTTAAAGTTAGCCTGCTGCTTCACTGAAGGCAGGTATAGTTTTCTAAGCACTAGACTAATATGTCTAGTGATCATTGTTCCTTTGTGGAGTCTAGAGGCACAATTCTGTGCAAACTGTGAGTGCATAAGGGAAGTAGAGGAAGATCCACAAATTATGAACTGCAATTATCCAGGAGAAATGTGATAAAAAGAATGTGGAAGCGTGTCAAGATCTTGGTCAAAAGATGTCCGTTATAGCCTGGACATTTTCCCTGAAACTGTAATATGGGTTCATAGTCTGATTACTGTGAACTTCCAAAATAAAGCTGAAAGACAACCATGAGTTTAAGATAACAAACTATGGAAATACTAAGAATAGAAATGAAAATGTTAGAGGCAGAAAAAAGAGAGCTTCTGCCTAATAGGTACGGCATTTTAGGACACAAGTATGAATAATTCTGTGCAGATGAAGCAAGGAATCTGCTCTTGAACTCCTAATCAGAAACTCATGGGGAAGTGAATCACATAAGGATCTGATGCAAAGATATGGATATATGGAGACTGAAATTGAATAGATGTAAGCACTAGCTTAAAATAGTAATGATTTCACTTTGTTGGAGACTATAGATTTTACTTTAGCAGTTTTCTTCTCACCATAATGCAGTGGTTCTCAAACTTTTGTACTGGTGACCCCTTTCATATAAGCATGCCTTTATAAATTAAAAACACTTTTTATATATTTAACACCATTATAAATGCTTGAGGCAAAGCGGGGTTTGGGGTGGAGGCTGACAGCTCGCAACCCCCCATGTAAAAACCTTATGACCCCCTAAGGGGCCCTGACCCCCAGTTTGAGAACCCCGCCATAATGAATGAAATTTGTGTATATATGCTATAGATAAACAAGTCTTTTTTGGCAATATTGATATCAGATGGTTAGTTTCACTGTGGTCTTTAGACATGTTGAAGGGTCTTCCTGAGTAAATGTCACTTTGGCAAAGTTTTAAGGTCTAATTCAGACATGGAGTAAATAGATGAAATACTGTCAACTTCAGTGGAGTTGCATTTGCTTATGCCAAGTTTGAATTTGGCCCTCAGTCTTTAACAACAGAATCTCTGCTGGCTTGGGGTAATGGAGTAGTATAGTATTTTCTTTGAACACTAAATATCATTAATGTGACCTATTACCATAAATACTTCTCTCAGTAAAACTCATATGTAGCTATCAGGGATATTTATAGCTTTTCTATATTACTGATTTTTTGCATCTCTCTGAGCCCCAAATATTAGAAGTTAATCATTCAGCTTCTCTTTCTACATCAAATCACAACATTGGGATACTGAACTCACTTTATCCTAGTGAACTTTGAAACTCACTCCAAGATTAGTGTTTATGATATTCATAAAAAAGCAGCAATAAGCCACGTCAGCTATTAAGACAAGGTGCTTTCTTCACTCAAAAGCCCAAGTCTCCTCCGATAAACTCTCCCACACCAGGACAGAAAGGCACCCAGTGCACTCTAATATTTGAGACATATGGGATCTGAAGATAAAACACTAACAGAACTTGCGATTGGGAAAGAACTTTTATAATTATTCCATTTTCATGGTACTCATATGGTACTTAGTTCAGTGTTGAAATAATTTATAATGCCAAGGTAGTGATACTATATAGGAGTATAAGGCCAAAAAGGTAATTTCATTCTTACCTTCATGCCCTTACCTTAGGTTGTCATTTTCAAAGGAGTCCAAGAGAGTTAAGTGCCTAAATCCTATTGAATTTCAAGTCTGATTTGAACACTTAATGGGCTCCTTTGAAAATCTCAGCCTTAATAATCTCCTCAAAACTATTCCTTTGCTTCCTCCCCTGCTCTTTTAGTACACAAAGGTGAATGAATATTTTTGGTAAAGCTGAAAAAAAAACTTTACAACCCTTTTTAAAAAAAGTTCCCTGAGTGTGACAAAAAAATTTTCCCCTGGCATTCCATCCATGAGGGGAAAATTATACTGCTCATACTTGCTAGCATTCTGTCCTTCCAGTCTCCTGCTGAGATTTCTTGGTTCATATTCTTATTGTCAACAAGTCTGTTTATCTTTAAATAAAATGTTAGTAACCAAGAGGTTTGTTCCATATAGTAAGAACCATTTTGGATGCATTTTTTAGCTTTAGCAAATCAAAATGTTTAGTTTTAGAGCTTCATATTTGGCTCATTCAGTATTTTGTCCTTGGTAAGAAATGCATGTTTTGCCCTAACTGAGGGACAACTAGAACGTCTTTTTGTTCCCCTTCTGTTTCCCAAAGTCCAGTGTCTTTGCCTCAAAAGCCAAAAGGCTTCGTGGGGTGTTGACTCTGTTCCCCCTCTGTTGCTAGTTAGCTTGATTGTTTTGTTTACTCTATATGTAAATGTACTTTCATAATCCTCTGCCTGAAATCAAGCCAGCCGGACAGATAAATCCACATTTGTCTGTCTAGGGCAGGCTCGGTTTATGCACTGTTTCTAAAATACATTTTAAGAACACATTGCCAGGACACATACATAATTCTTTATACACAACCCATACATACATCATGCAGTAATATCTGCGACCAACATATCACCATTTTTTATGACATCTTACTCAGTATACTTTTATAGTACAGTAATATTGTATACAATCAGTTGATTCAATTGCTTATTCTTTGGGGCTCTGGACTCTGATTTTCACACCCAAGTTTGAAAAAATTTGGAAATTTTCTGTGGTTGTAAACTACACACTGGACATGTGCAGTACATAATTTTCCTTTCCAGATATCAGGAGTGGGCCTGGAGAATGCCACATAGAAATAAACACAGCTGTGTGATAAGGCAGTAAAATAAAATCCAGGTGCAGTGATGTGTTTATTAGAAAGTATGTTGATCTAATCACACACTCCAAAATCCACCCCGTTCCCCAGACCCTTGCTGGGTTCATAGAAATATGTGGTGCTCTGTATGCACACAGCTTTAATACACTGATGCAGCCATTCTGATAACCCACAAGAGTACCTTTCTTTATCCTTTTCTCATTCTGCTTTTCTTATTTCATTAAAAGAAAACGAGGAAACTCATTGCAAAAAAACCTACAGTATGTTAGTGCAGTGCTACTTGAGAATTTAAGTACATGAATCTCAGGAAACATCAAAGCTAAGGTTCCCACCACAACCAGTAGGCAAAACATTGAACTGATTATACAGCAATATAGAATATTATATAGATGCAAAGGGATTAGAGGAAGGTTAAATTACAGTTGCAATAGGAATCTTAACTATAGAATTTCCCAAAGTGTATGCAGTTACATAGTGTTTTGAAACTCAGTATAACCATTTCTAAAGATTTAAATTATTTGATTGTTTGGCGTACAACTGTTGGAAAGTTCAGCAGAACTTAGAAACAGGCCATTTATAGTGTTGGTTTAGTGTTACCTGACGAGCCAATCAGCTCTAAGAACACAGTTTGCAAAACAATAATTAGCTCAGCTCCAGGGCTGTCGGACCATATTACAGGTATCAGTTAGCAAAACAAAGCAGTAGTGTGTTCTCAGGCAGCACAGTACAGAGATATATATAAAAGAGCAAATTGACAGGCACTGATAATGCCCGTTTTTACTTTTGTTTCAGAACATGGGATCCTGAAACATGAGGTAAGGATTTATTTTCAATTTTTATGCGATATTTATTTTGTTGATGGCTTACAAATTGTTCATTTACTTCGTACGGCTGTGCCAGTGCTACAGATAATGTATTTTTTCTGCAGCTAACTTACGTTTATTTAGAGTTATGCAAACTCTAGCAGTAGAAGTGACTCCATGTACATGCACTAACAATTAGCTATATCTATATTAAATTGCAGGGGATTAACTTAATTTTCATTGAGATTTTTCAGTGTTTAGGATAGTGGGAAGAATGTAGGTTTTCTTAAATTATAGGGGGAAAGTAAAACAATGTTAATTTAACTCAGAATATCAGTGATCACAGGTCTCCAACTGTTCTAGGCCAAATTTGGCAACAGAGATAAAACTATCCTCAGGTAAATTTCAGCAAATTCTGCAATAATACTATATTACTACGGACTAATAAATCTGGAATTCTTCAGCCTACAGTAAGCTGCAAAATTTGCAGTGGAATGCTGACTTTTTACATAACCGTAGTCTTTCTTAGTGTCACTCAGCAACCATGGAATTTGTTTAATCCTGACAGGACAGCAAAATGAACTACTAATGTCCAGAGAAGTTAGTCGGTACGCGTGATATGTCATGACAAAGCTCTAAGAATACTGCAAGTAACAGTGAGGTATCTCACTGCATATTGCTGATGTCTTTCCATTATGGTACAGAAAGAAGTAAAAGTCCTACTTCCCACTAACTTTGTCAAAATACAGACTATATTTTAAACCCAGGACACTATGTTGCGTTTCCAGCATCCATTTTAGATCAGTGGATGTAAATTCATTCTGTAAACTGGCATTATGGTTATGAGCACCATATAAATTTGTAGGATGATAATTTTACCTATTCAGGTTTGTGATTGTCTCTACTTGCATGCTGTCCTGCTATGACTCAGGTTGGCAATGCAAATCAAAAGAAAAGTATTACTGTTATAATAATATAATGGCAGATTAATGCTGCCTGCTAATAAATGTTACATAACTAAGACTGTATTCTCAGCCTGCTCCTAGGATAGTGCACATTTTTAGCTAGTTTCTGCTGTCTAATTGCTATTTGGAAGTTCTTATGTTAATAGACCTGTTTAAATTTCCTTAAAACCTATTGGAGGAATTAATAGAACCCTACTGACAACTGGCTTTGTTTTACACCACTTACCTGCACAGAAGTGTTATATAAAGGCCTGTCATCTTTAGTAATATTAATGTTGTTTGATCTAGTGGCTAAATGAATTGTAAAAGGAAATCTAGGACTGAAAATATAAGCTCTCTATACTGGGCAGGTAACAGGGTTTTTTACCCCCTTGACTTGTGGAGAATTTAATGGAGGATATACATTTCTGTCACTTATAGCTTAGAAAACCTAGTGCTTTGGATAATTAAATTGTAATGTTATGGGCCCTGGATGGTTGTGGTGACTGTTAAATAGATATGGAATCTCACCTGTGTGACCCCCATTAAATGTTGAGATCTGGCACAGGTCATTATGGACCATGAACTATTACCTTTTGATAACTGTTCAGTGGCCTATGTGTGATGAGATGTTGAGTTCAGTTCAGCTCATCTCCTATTGGGCAGGTGTCCATATCATAAAATAATTCTTATAGTTGACATTAGTTTGCCCTATTTTGATAGGTTTATGGGAGTGGGCAGGATTTAATGGGTATAGAACTACTCGGTTTTCCTTGAGGGGATCACACATTATAAGGATAAAAAAACCATTGACAGAACTCTGAGGGGAGGAGGGAGGAGTGGTTGGCATGTGTTTAGACATGTTTTATGATTATGTAGAAGACCTCAGTTGCCAGTGCTATAAACTCACTTTAAAATGTCTGTTGCATGTGCTCATTTTAATAGAATCCTCACCACCAGCAGTTTGCTACCTTACCTTCTGCCATGTGCTGTTTGTTTGTTTTTACATTTTTAATCTCTCTCTAAACTGTGAAACATGAACATTCTTAAATACCAAAACTACAGCTTGGTTTGTTTGCTTAAAAGTCTGTTGATCATTACACATGGCATACAGTATTGAAGAAGCTATAAACAGATTGCTTATGGTATGTTATGGACAAGGTTGCCAGAAGTGAGTAAAACTACCAATGAGGAACATATGTGACTGGATGAGATAATATTTATCCTAATTCTGTTTTATTCCTCCTCTTTCCATGCCTCTTCCTCCAACTTGATTCTTGAGATTTTTGTAAGAAAAAATTCCTTCTCCTGATGAGGTTTCTGTACCTTGATTTTATGTAGAATGTAAAATTGGAGCCTTATTCTCATTTGTGCCATGGCCCCTTTACATGGTTCTGGTAGTATGAAGGGGCCTTAAATGTATTTAATATGTCTTTAAGGTTCCTTTATGCTGTCAGAGTGGTGTAAAGGGGACATAGTGTAAATGAAGATCAGGTTTTTAAGAAAAGATGGATTTATGTTGCAGAAAATGTGAAGATCTGCTGATAATAACAACATAAGATGAAGTATTCAGTACATTTTCACACACTCCCAACATTTACTTCCTTGGGTATTTTTATGCCCTCTTCTTTCTTTTAGTGTATGTAATTTTATTGTACATTGATAAGTTATCACGTTTTTTTTTTCCAGTTAATCCATGGAAACAGTTTGCAACCAACCACAATAACTTCCCCCAACTTTCCCCTCACCCCAAGCTTATGGCTCCTCTCCTCTCTGTGTCAGTGTGAATAAACAATACAGTCTCAATTTTTAAAAAACCTGATTGCACCCTTTGTTTTTGCTCTGCTTGGCTTGAGTAAAACATTGTAATTTGCATGAGCCCTCATGCAAGCTACTAATTAAAACAAGTAGCAGGAGGAGATGACTAACGTACAAATATACCTTATTATGCACTGGAGTTCCTAAGGGCCTATTTAAATGCAGAGATCTGTGCAACTGGTACAAATCAGCACTTGCCAAATAATAAACCATTATGTTTGTATAGTGTACCTGGGATTTCATATGGCTCCAGTTTGCCTAAACTAAACTTAAACAAATAGAATAAAAGTTTATTACGTCATGTTTTAAAAAAAAATTAAATGCTCATTTGAGAGATGGGACAGGCATTGTTAACTATAAGGAGCTTTAGTACAAAGCAAGAACAGTGTAAAGGTCCCATCCTATTGGAACTGCAGCTTCATTCGCATTCATTCTTGCTGCTGTTCTAGTCCCGGACCTTCCCTGAGTCAGACAATTGCAAACTGTGTGGTGTATTTTTCCACTATAAAATAGGCTGAGTTATTACAATCATTTTCACATGTGATCTCAGTGGAGTTTGAACCCAGATGTCAAGAGGTGACAGACTAACACATGAACCTTTTGTGTCACTTGCACCTCAACACTAAAATATTAACACATGATATTTCTGCATTAACCCCATTGTAGGATGGAAGAGAACTTTTTAAAAATTGGCTTTGCCTAGTAGACTACAAACACTAGTTTAGCTGAGAGTTACAAACACCTTGGGAATGGAAGTTGTTCGTAACTCTGAACAAAATATTATGGTGGTTCTTTCAGAAGTTTACAACTGAACATTTACTTAATGCAACTTTGAAACTGTACTATGCAGAAGAAAAATGTGCTTTCCCTTTATTTTTTTTAGTAGTTACATTTAACACAGTACTGTATTGAACGCCGCCCCCCCCCCTTTTTTTTTGGCCTCTGCTGCTGCCTGTTTGTGTATTTCTGGTTCCAAATGAGGTATGAGGTTGACTGATCAGTTTGTAACTCTGATGTTTTTAACTCTGAGGTTCTACTATACTTAGAAATGAAAACTGGTTTATACATGCTTTTGACTTGTATTTTTGCTATGCAGAAACGAACTAATGGAATTCGAAGAAACTCCAGGCACATGGACTCAGGTTTGTTTTATACCTTTTATTAATTACCGTTTTGAATTAAAAAGGCAAAAGAAAGCTTCAAGCTATAACATCATGCTGTATCATGATCAGCATTACACTGCACGCTGTGTTGAGAACACATTGAACATTTTTCTGTTGGGAACCTAAAGTCTTGCACGTCTAAATCGATGGCTTGGCTGTATTTTCAAAGATATAGTCATATGACTGACTGAACTCCAGGCTTTTTTACATGCATGTTTATAAGTAGTGCTTGTTCAGCTTTGTTTGCACATTGAAAAGCTTCTGGGCTTTTGGTTAGCAGTTTCTCCACCCTTGTGTACTTTGCTGTTAAAAACAGGCAGCTACTGTATAAACCTTAGTTTCTGATCCTACAAAGTTCTCGGTGCTTTCAACCTGTCTTGGGATTTATCCGTGCTTTGCTGGACTGGACTTTAGCTGCTCTCCAAAAAAAGGCATAAATAGTCTGTAATTTTACATACACCTTCGTAAAGGCTGTATTTTTCACTATAGTTTGTTTGATGTTGTTATAAAATCACGAACACTGGCTCTTAAGAAAATTAAGGGTTTAATTACAAACTATGTACTAACTGGGTGAGCATCTCCTCTGGAGACCAATTATTTTTCTGAATAGACTATTCAATAGTTCTTCTGTTTAACACTGAATTTTTTTACAGTAATTATGCTTTTGTCGTTTGTATGTTTCTTTTCACAGTTTAATTACTGGAGATTTGTTATGTGTATGGTAATAGTTATTCTGAATAAAACTAAGTTATTGTTAAATGTTTCTAAATGTAGATACCTGAGTACAGTTTGAGTAGAACACTAAATGGGCTAGCAGCCTTGCACCATCTCAAAACCTGGTAAAAGCTGTGTGTTTGCTGAGGAGTAAGTGTGCTGGTTAGGCTGCCATCGTTCCCAGTGTTCAGCTGCACAGGTTCTAAATGTTGTAACTACTTGAAACAATCCACACCCTTCTTACTCATGTCAGATTATGAGATGTTTTAGAAGGTTTACGGTTGCTTTGTTGCCTCTAGCCAAAACTTGCTTCACTCTGCACTTAGGTCAGTCTGTATGCCTTTCTACTCGAGGAAACTGAAGCCATTTAAAAATAAGTTTAACTTTTAATATGTACTGCTATTAGAAGGGGCAGCATGAAGAGTAACAAGCCATTGGCCTAGTGGGGCTATTGTCTATTTACTCATTCAGTTATACAAACTGATGTATTAGGCATATTGTCCATGTGTGTGTGAGCTCTCATTTAGGCTCGAATGTTTAAACTTTGCTGTCTACTGTTAGGCTCTCAAGTCCCTGCGTACGCACTTAAATATAAGTAACTTGAGTATTTTCAGCTCCCATTGAAGTCAGTAATTATTGAGGTCCCTTATTCAGGAAGGTGGCTTAAGCCGGTGTTTAAATGCCACTGAAGTCAGTGGGACTTAAGCACATGCTTAAGTGCTTTCCTGAATCCTAAGTTATTAAGGCCGAGATCTCTGAATACCTTATTCTGCAGGTAGTTCTGTTGAAGTCCAGTCAACGTTAGTATTGATGGCAGACTCTGGTCCTCAATTGTTTTTTGGAAGCCAGTGGAAGTTCAGGACCTCTGAAAATCATTCTACTATTTTTAGGTACCTAAATTTATGTCTCCTGGTTGAAAATATTGGTGAAGAAATCTTCATACTTCTGCAAAATTGATTCTGCTATTACATATATTTGAAATAAGAGCTAACAAAACATAGCTGAAAACTACATATTGATCACATTCTTCTGTATAAGCAATGTGGCAATTTTCAAATTAAGTCATAATAGCAAGGTAATCCCTATCTTATTTGTATCCTTGTAAATGTACTGTTGACTGGTGGTGTTTCCATCAGATAACAGCTTCTCTCTCTCAAGGCAATGTGCAATCAAGAGAACAACACTTGTAAGAGACAGATCAATTATTTGAGACATACATTACTACAGTGGTGCTAGTATCTTTTCAAGAACACAGGATCATAAATCTCTGAAAATCCTAGCACTACTGTGATATTTCTGTTGAAAGTGATAGTCAAGGTTAAAGTTACCAATTAAACTTTAATACACAGGCTTTAAAAATTGCCTAGTCTAGTACGTGTTTGAGAGGTCTGATGTGTTTTGCTCCCCACAGTGTTGTGATACTGAAACATGGGCCATATTTTTAACAAAGATGATATTTGCTGTTTTTCAGTAGCATGTCCTTGCAATGTCCAAATATTAGTTGATATCAGCAATAGGTACTCTATGTAATCATCGCTCTTTTTAGGCAAATCCTCTGCTGTAGCCTGCTGCTGTTCTGTGTCTGGCTATTTTAAAAATAACAGATGTCTATGGTAGGTCCCAACCTAATAAAAACTGAGTTGTCTTTGGAGTGTAAGGACCACATTCTAATCCGGGTTACACTATGCAATCCCCAGTGACAGGGATTTAAATCAATTAAAAGGTTGGAGGGGAGACTCTGGGCAGTATATGGCCCCCAGGAAGTAGCAACAAGTATGAAGGTATTGGAATTTTCACCTGGCTTAAAGTAATTCTGCTTCTTTTTCTGGCAAAGCTCTTACTTTGGTGAAGAAAGATCCCTACCCCCAGCTGTCCTACCCTATAAACAATAAATGGATAGTGTCTGTTTTTCTCTTCAGAGATTGTGGTTGCATTTGGCAGATTTCTTTTAGAGTTAAAGATATTCACTTGTCACTCTTTCTGCTGCATAAGAGGAAAGGATAAGAGACGGGGGGCCAGAGGGGCAACAGATAAGAAAGGGGAGAAGCTGGTAGCGGCTAGAAGAGCCAGCAGAAAGGGAGTGTACCTAGACCTGTGCAAAAGAAAAGCAAACTGAAAAGCAAAAACATATGGTCTACTATTTGATTCTTTCCCCATGCCTTGTGGCTTCCCCATGTGGGTCCAGTTGAGGATGGCCTTCACAGTGGTCTATCCACTGGTTTTTAGGGGTGCCAGGCTTGGCATTCTCTACATTACACTGCAGTTAACAAAATGGGTGTGCTTGTGTGTATGTGTTACTGTCATATTTATGCATATCTATAAAGCAAGTAAGAATTTGGGTCCAATGTTTGAATTTTCTTTATAATACAAAAGATTAAATGAAAGTTTGTAGGAAAGGGGATTTAAGATGTGATTTAGGTTTGAAGGAAACTTTGCCTGGAATGGGAAATCTGAAATAACTCTAATTTTTTGCATTCTGAAGAGGGATCCTGCAAACCCTTATGCACATGTTTTACTTTAAGCATGTACATTAGCTGACTTAATGGCCAGTAGGACTATTGACATGCTTCAAGTTGAGCATGCGGATGAGGATTTGTATGGCTCAGGGCTTATTTTGTTAAAAACATGCACTGTGCTGAACATCTATAATGTCTTTTTGTTAATAAGGAAAAATTGTCATAAATAGCTTGCCCCCCCAATATTTGTAAAAACACAGTTATTCTCTTTGATATAGAACTGGTATATTGCAAGTTTGTTGGCTGTCCCTTTTTATTTCCTGGTATAAATAGAGCTAAAAGGTAATGGATTCACTGTTGAGTGTTTTTAAACGAGGTTCACCCTAAACCTTTATGCTAATAAAAATATTGGGACTTTAATTTCAAAACCTGTAAAAAACATATTTCATGTCAGTAGGATAAACTTGGCAAAAATGGGAACACTAGAAACCTGTACTTCAGATTTGTTTCAGAGAAACTTGAAATCTGATCTGTGAAAGAATGCTATGGGAAACATGTTCTGACTTTTAAAATAGCTGATTTTCTTGTAAGCATGGATTAAATCTTGGAAAACAACCTTAGTTTTGGATTGGGGGCAAAATGAAGATTTGTATCTCATGTTAATGGCAAGAAAACCTAAAGAATTCACTGTAACATTTCATCTGATTTCCAAATATTTTACAAAATTGTGTATGTGTGTATGTATCTGGTCAATGTCTGGTCTATACATGCTTTGCAAAATTAGTCTTTAATACTGATTATACACCATTAATAAAGGAAAGGAACTGAAGGAAAGTGTGAGGTTATTGCTTGAAGAACATACATTTTGGCTGTGCAATGGGAAATAAAGTAGCAAAGATATGGTTTTTTAAACAATAAGATATAGCGGGAGGTTGGTTGGGGCATGCTTCATGGTATCTATGCACATTAGACTGTGAAATCTCATAACCCAAGTCTGGTATTGTAATTCCCTATGTTATTTAAATATAAGCATTGAAAAGAAATATTCATCTGTTTTTATATATTATAGTGAATGTATATTTTTCATATTAGAAAAGTAGGAAATATTGCAATATATTTTAAATGATGTTTTCCCTTCCCAAGTATATGTCATAAGCATACCACAGTGTTTGGTATCATGTTTCAACATAATGGGACATATTTTGCCCTGTGATATATATATCTGACTTTGATTCATTTCATTGGGGGCCTCACCCAGCATGGTATATCTAAGAGTAAAATCTTGTCTTATTCAAATGTTTAGATGTCCTGACTTAACTGTAACCTCTTGCTAAGCATTGACACAATTGTTACGTGCATTGAATTGCAGCTACAGCTGCATTCTATTTAACTATCGCTTTTCATTACAAATACTAAATTTCTGCATATCTAATACTCTTGTCTGCGGGACCTATCTAGGCAAAAATGTGCAAGCTCTTGAAGGCTCTGGATGATTGCTGAATACAGACTTTTGCCATTTACCTACAAACACAACACATCCCATTACAAGAAATTAGCTTATTTCAAACAGAATATCATTTGCAATCAAGAGGTCTCATAGGACAGTGGAACCAGGGGTACGCAGAGGTCTTCCAGGGGGGTACATTAACTCATCTAGATATTTGCCTACTTTTACAACACACTACCAAAAAACCCACTTGCGAAGTCAGTACAAACTAAAATTCCATAAAGACTGACTTGTTTATACTGGTCTATATACTATACACTGAAATGTAAGTACAATATTTATATTCCAATTGATTTGTTTTATAATTATATGGTAAAAATGAGAAAGCAATTTTTCAGAATAGTGTGCTGTGACATTTTTATATTTTTAGGTCCAATTTTGTAAGCAAGTAGTTTTTAAGTGAGGTGAAACTTGGGGGTACATAAAACAAATCAGACTCCTGAAAGGGGTACAGTAGTCTGGAAGGGTTGAGAGCCGCTGTCACAGACACCAAGCACAGGATCTTAGCAAATAGCATCCAATAGCAAATAGCCATAACTGAAGACAAACACCCACTTCAGTCTGTGGTGGCAAGAAGATTATGATCCAGCCTGTCAGACTCAGATTTATCCATAGTGATCTACACATTTATGACCTCTGGGTTTGATTGTTGTAACTCATTACAGATAGAAATGAAGCCATATACCCTGGAAAAACTTTAACTGGTACAAAACCTGTCTGGTTATTAACCTGGGTCATTGTGAATATGTTATCATCATGCTCGCCACAGAATATAGAATCCAGTTCAAGGTCTCCGTACTGATATTCAAAGCCCTGCAAAGCCACAATGGGGAATAAAACCATCTATCTTACTCCCCTATGCACTCAGCACTCCCCATGTCCAGAACAAATGGGTGGGGAAGGGCAGGGATCTGGTGGAACCTTAGCTTGCTCCATCTTCCCAACACTGGCCAGGTTAGCTGTTGTGGTAGGGTTGTGATTTGCTGCTGCAATAAACCAGCAATAAATTACAAGTCTCTCTTCCCCTAAGCAAAGGGAAAGCAGCAAGGAAATTGTGTGTTAGAGGGTGGCTATATATTATGCCTCAGACAGCCTTGGGTGTGCCCCCCAAAAACTGAAGTAGTCACACAAGACGCAGATAGGTGCTTGTTTTATCTTGTTTTATTATTTAAACCTCAAGAAAGCCTAAGGGCCAGATTCCAATCTCTGTTGCGCTGATATAACTATACAGTAACATAACTAAAGCCTTCTATATGCCATTATACCAGTGATCAGAGACTGGCCATAAGAGTAATAGCTGGGCTCAGCATCCTTACTGAAGACTGATGGATTCTTCACCACAATGAATTTCTGTGGATCGCAGTGTGAGAATAATTGGTGTAGAAATCTGAGGCATTTTGTAATGTTTTAAATTTTCTCAACAAATTAGATTGGGTCATGAATATGGATATTACTTTTTAAATGTATAGACCTTTTAATAATGAATTTTATGTTCTTAATGTTGTTGAAATGCTGTATTAGATAATATGGATTTTCAAAGCACCATACCAGAAGTATAATATTAAAAGACTATGCTACTAATTAGATGTGCTGCTAAAACAAATTGCTGAATGAGACTAGTAGTTCAAACATACTGTGTAGGTCTGATAATAAACAAAATCTTACTGCCAAAATATTACCAATCCAAACAGGGGAGACTAGAATAACAGGCATCTTAAAAACAACCATTTTACTTTATTTATACCATGGTAAACACAGAATAAAGTTAGGGCTATACGGTGCGGCAAAATGTACCACAAGGGTGTGATCTGTAAAATGCTCTAACTGACCCGTGTAGACCCTGCTCTCAAAAACAGTGATACTCAGACTGAGGCTTGCGAGCCGCAGTGGCCCTGCAATGTGTCTCCTGCAGCTCTTTGCAGTAACCAATCAGGATGCTTTTACTATGTTATTAACCAGTTGAAGTTGATAAAATAATAATACTTGGTTAGACATTTTGCTGTGAGAATATATATTTACTGTTTAAATAAGAATATATCATACCATAGTAAAAGAAACAACGAATTCATACTACTGTGCCTGTTTTGGGTAATGTTGATCGCTAATTTGGCTCCTGAACCACTGAGGTCTTAGTATCACTGCTGTAAAAGCTACCTAGTTCCCTTTAATGTAGTCCCAAACTCGGACTACGTTAATGCAAATGAGGTACCTTTTAGAGCTGAGCAGTTAGACTGCCACATGTTAGCGCACACCTTTAGTGCACTGTGCCAGGACTGTGAAGACAAGACCTTAGAAAGTGCTGAAAGTATTCTCAAGGCCATTGTAGAGACTTGAAGGTATTCTTAAACTTCTACTATTTTTGGAAGAGTAGGCTGCCTAATAATTAGCAGCTATGATAAAAACAGAACACATACATTTGCATATTTTACTGGAGATATTTTTTCACACTATGTAGCTTTAGACTTGCTAAGTTTTCACTAAAATGTTTCATTGTAATAGAGTAAACTATTAAAACTGAAAAGGGCTTTGACACGCATTTAAGAAATTTGTTTAACTTTTATGCTTTATCCTATATACAACATTATTCAACTTCACTGTAATATTTCTATTGACAAATCTAACAATACATTTTGTATGCATGGGTAGAACATCACAAGTAGGTTGCAATTATACATAAGGAAATACTGAATGCTTTTGTATTCCATAGGTAATATGGAACATAATTATATTGTTGGTTTAATTTTCTAGGCAGTGATTTTCCTGAAAAGCTGTCTGGAAGTAACACAGGAAAAAGTTTGCAAAATATCTAATTTTATTGAGGGGAAAAAGTCAATCCCAGTGTTAGTCTATTGTTGTTCCTTATTTTGCTCTAGGGCATTAAACTCTGAGCTCTGGTGCTCCTAGATCTGGCCATTCAGGTGTAACTTTACCAGAACATCGTAAGGTCAGCTGTCTTCTGACACATTTGTGTGTAATATGGGTGGGGTAAAATGGCTCTACAGCTGTTTTAGTGAATTGTTACAGCCCCATTTCATTGAATGCTGTAGCATAAATAGATTCCCCCAAACGATTCTGTAAGAGTGGTGTCTCTCACACACTGCAAACAAAGGAGGAGTTAGGATGTGTACCACCCCTAAGCATGCTGAACTCATCTGGTCAAAAAGTATATGCTGTCCTACCCAATTAAATATTGAGCTAGATGGCTGTTAACCTATATTGTGATTTCTCATCTCAGGGTTTAATACCACTGCTACTTTTGCTGTAGCACTAATGCTAAGTGTAGATATTTCCTCTTCCCAGAATAATGATGGCATGATGGCACAAGAACCAACTTGCCTAATGCCAAGATATTTTCCAGTAACTCATATCCAAAGGCAAAAACAAGTTTTTTCTCCATGTGAAGTGTTTCAGTCTGGGTTTCTTTTCCTTTATTTGGGTTAATGTATTTTTAATAAAAATTGTTTTGAAATTCGTGGTAGGGTGGGATGTCATTTACCTGAGCACAATGGATATATTTTATTTCATATATTTGCATAGCTCCCATTTACATTTATGTATCTGTCATAGGCATTTTCAATGTGCCTGTTGCTTTACTATCTAAGCAGCAATCTAGCATTAAGAGCAGAACATAGCGGCTAGGGTTCATCCTTTTCTTTTAATTAAACATCAGAAGACCCAGATGCCAAAATATGAAACATATTTATTTAGTCAAACTCTTCCATTTTTCTGTGGTTAGATTGCAAGATTAGGCTGCAGGTGAGTAATTAATTTTCTCTAACTTTTTAGATGTACTCCTTGGAGCTGTTACTTTGCTTTGGTTGACTAACAGATTTTAGTTTCCTCCCACTGAATACGGTGTTTACTCCATGTTCAGCATTTTTAATGTACGCCAAGGTCAAAGTTTTGCTAAACCCTTCTTTTAGGTCCATAAGCACACTATATTAACATAGATTATTCAGTGCAAAATGTGATATCTAAAAGGGAGTTGGCACACAGAAGGGAGTGGGGGAAGAGATTAAAGTGTAACAGGCACAAATGGACATACAAGTCTAATCTATGAAAACCATAGGATACCGCTTTTCAAAAAACAATACACACACATAAAAATGCAAGTGTACAAATTAAAGATGTCCCAGAGTTGCTTTTATTCAGTATTAGAGAGACAAGGTGGGTGAGGTAATATCTTTTACTGGACCGACTTCTGTTGGTGAAAGAGACAAGCTTTCCAGCTTACACAGAGCTCTTCTTCACCGTTGAGAAATGTACTGGGAGTGTTACAGCTAAATACAAGCAAAAGTCATTAACACATATTTCAAGGGACCAATCAAGGTGAAGTTGTCTATTAACACCTCTCCAGTCACTGTGGTCAGGGGAGCTTGGGAGGGTTTTTAAGTGGGTTATAGATGGTTGTAATAAGCATAAATCCAGTGTCTCTATTCAGTCCTTGATTTTAGTAGGTAGCAATGTCATGAATTTAAGATATGAATTTAATTAGTGTTGTCAGCTGGCAAGTAGAAAAGAATGGCACGTCAGCAAAACTGTTATTTACAGGGACTTGTAAATCTCCCATTAATTTGCAAGGGCAGAGTTGCCCTTACCTGTATATTTCCATGTTTGTTTTTAATTGTCAGAGTTCTATCATTCTCAGAAAGCAAAACAGAGATAATAAGGGAATGAATTATAATAATCATAAAAAGTCACTGAATTTTAATATTACTCAAAAGGGTATGGATTTTTTGTGATTCATTCATTTAATTTGATCACTACTGAGAGTAATGCTTACACAAAGAATTTAGGAAACATTGTAAAAATTTCTAAGGGCTAAATTTTCCCCTTCTGTGGGAGAAGAAATACTGCTAAAACTCATTGAGGAGAATTTTGCAGAATTGCTGCTGTACCCTGCCCTCATCAGGGGAAGGTTTTGTGACCATGTCTCAGGGAAAGGAAATGGCCTTCAAACCTGGGAACCTGCTGAGAAATTGAGATGATTCTCAATAGAGAGCTTGATCTATACATCTTTTTGGGCTTCCTGCTACCCATGCTTGTTGCACTAATACTCCTGCACTGAGTCTACCTTCGAAGCTAGTAGGTTTTGAAGGAAGCATGCCATACAAGATAGTTACCCCCTATGTTAAGCATGGCAAAGGTCCCACAAATCCATGGATTCCTAGCTGACTGGTGTTTGCCCAAAAAGGCTTTTATAGGTAATAGGGGGCATGTTGTAGAAACACCAGTTGCCTTTCTGGTAAATTTGGAGTTTTTCTGTCTTTACAACATCATTTTGTTTCTAGAGAAGTTACCAGTTCTGCCAGTATTCCTTATTTTAGTTATAGGGAATTGCTCTAAAACTGGAAATAACTTGGTAAGGCATCTAATATATCTACCTCTGAGTGGGGAGACTGATTTGTTAAAATGAATAGTGTAGTGTAACTGATAATTATTATTTAGTGTTTTTACTTTTCACATTGTTAATCAAATTTACTTATTTTAAAAAAATATTTGGGATTCATTACCTTTACATTAGGACACATTACATTTACATGGCTATTCCTTCTGGTAGATGAACCCATAATGCTGTTATGTGAGGCCTAGTTTCCGTTGCATGATAGAAATATGGTAGACTATGTAACAGCATTACTGGTAACTAATTTCCCTTTCCAAGGCACATTATCTGTTACCAAAAGAAAGAAACGAATTTCTGTACAGGTGCTAAATATGTAAACTGAAAACAACTATCAGAGGGTATTAACTTTGTGGTCTGTGTAAAAGGAACTTGGTGCTTTCAGTTCAGATCATGGTGGATAAATATCCATGTCACAAGAAGTACCATCATAATAGTCAAGGCCTGAAAAATGTACCTGATGCTTTTTAGCTCGTGTCTTTCTCTTCCTTCCTTGGACCTCCTTTCCTTTCCTGGCTGCACTCCATATTTTCTGTCTTATTTTGCTATAGTATACTAGGATGCATCATTTTCTGGCTTGGTTTCTGTCTCTCTCCCTTCACTCCCTTATGTCCATTCTTTTCCTTACATTCTTTTATTCCTCCCCTATCTTTTTGTTTCTCCTTCTTTTCTTTCTTTTCTCCCCCATAATCTGTGTAAAACTGACTCTTTCTTAGTACCATACGTCTCAATTTCTATATAGACTCATCACACACACTCTCAAACACCTCCACTTATGTACTACTTAGTTGGAAAGATACCCCTAACAGCTAGAAGACTGTTAGCCAGAGGTTGATATGGAAAGTAGTGGGTGCTCTAATGTCCAGGGGCAATGCCCAGGTTAGAAATCTGTAATCTTCTGACATCCACTCTTCTGGCTGCTGGGATTCCTACTAGGATGCTGTCAATGGGCCTTTTTAAGGGGATCCATCTTTCAGACTAGCTATTGAGTAGTAGCTGTCTCAGTATTGCCAAGCACAAGCATTCAAAAGTTACAAGTCAGCCCTCTTCCCTCCCCCACCCCCAAAATGCTATTGAAATAAAAATAATGAGATTTTAAAAATTATGCATTTTGGTTTTTTATTTGTCTTTTGGTTTTTGAGCTTTTGGGTTCACATATTCAAGCTTGTCTCTGTAACTGTAAGGGCTAGTTCCTTAGTACTTAGAATTCTTTCTCCGTCTTTTTTTCTTAAAGCTGGAGCTTTAAGAAAAACACTAAATACAGACTTTCATAATAAAAGCATGAGAGCTGGCAATAACTGCAGGGTTGGATAAGTCTGAAGACCCGTGAGGAGCCTCATGGCTGTTGCAAAGGATGTCCATATTTCACCTGCTCTCTTCAGATACGTTTCTGAAACCGTGGGAGTGCATTCACTTTTCCACTCCTTTCCCGGCCTCAGGTTTTGATGACTTCTCCCCGGTGAATATTCTCAATGTCTACCCGTACTGCTGCTCCAGAGCTTTCCCAAGCAGGAGTAGAGCGAAATCGACCTGTTTCTTCTTTAAGTAGAGTCACTGATTTGAATGTACGTGAGGATGGATTAATGAACCCTTTTATCCCTTCAGGATGGTACCTTCAGGTTAATGCTGGGGCACATTTCCAGGGAGGTGTGGGAAAACTAGTACAGCTGTAGCCAGACTTTGCTCTCCAGCTCTGTCATAAGTGTTTAACTTTTTCTTAATCTTTAACACACAGCGCTGAATTAAATAGTAACTTCATTATCTGAAGCATTGAGAACACCACCCTGTTCTCACTAATCTTTTGGGTTATTCTTTAACCAGCCCATGTGGGGGAGGGAAGCATTTAGAGTTGCCACCCTGTTAGTTCAGGTGGTAAACCTGAAAGTCTAAAGCTGCTTTTGAAGTGCTTCCCCAGTTGAATTTGATGGCAGCGGATTGTATGAAGTATGATATATCAACAAAGCCTTCATAGGTAGATGACAGCATTCCTTCCAGAATGACATGTGACTTAGACCAGTGATGGTTTGCTTGAAAATTTACTGATCTTTACAGTATGATTTATGATTACAGCACAGCAATCGCCTTGGATTCACACCATACGATCTCCTTTCCACAGCTTTAATGCTTGTCCACTGTAGGACTCTGGGCTTTTGCTTTAGCAGAACATTGAGTTAAATGAAGAGAAGGTAGAAAGACTGAAAAGGAAAAAGATCCCATAATCTAAAGATTTAAATCCAACACTGATTCTGTGCACCTATGTTGCATATGCTACTGTCTACTTCCAGTGGTGTTGATTTTAATACATAAAGCCCTATGTGGTCTAGATCAAGCAAAGTAAGAGACATCCAATGATAAATTCCTTGATTTGAACTCAGGGCCACTTGAGGGGAGGGCCACTTGATGGAAAGACCTCTGGAGATAACTGCCCTTGTTGGACTGCTGGAGTCAGTATGTTGTCCTTCAAGGCATGGTTGATGTTCCCTCTGATTTACCCAATGTTTGCTTGAGAGAGGGTAAACTGATAGTTTCTGTTTTATTCTCCATAGGGTTTGAGTGGTTGATGGTGACTTTATCTTGTAAATTTCCATCTGTACAGTTCGAGGGTATTCCTTTATACTGCTTATTGTTGATTTGTTATGTATTTTATCTTAATTTTCTGTTCTTCGAATGGCTCTGCATATACCCATTTATGAGTACTGGACCACATTGTGATGCTTTATGGTAGAACTTCTAGCAGTGTCCCTTCAGCATCATGATACGCTGAAGGCGAGGGTATGAAGCGGGCAGAGCTCCCTCACCACCTCAGTTTCTTCCATGGTTGGATGGATGTGACTGCTCTTTGGAGTTGGAGTTTCTTTCTGCTTAGAAATAGTTAGTGTTAGCCCATTTATTATAGTTAGTGAACTAATAGTTAACAGTTCCAGATTACAGTGGAACTGAAGAAACAGAGGAAGCCAGGATTCAAGAAATGCACTTCTTGTCTGGCTGTCTGCCTGGCATCTGATGACTTAGTGTGGTGCCTCAAGTGCCTGGGAGAAGGACAGTTGCTTTCTGGGTGTTCAATCTGCCAGACCTTTACTCCCAGACCCTGTAAGGACAGGGAGACTTGTTTGCAGATTTTTCTTCTAAAGGAAGCCTTTGAGACTAGACCCTCTGGACCAATCAGTCCTCAGATCCTAGGTCTAAGACGTCAGTCTCTGCCCCAGTGACTACCAGAGCCAACGAACTGCAGGGTCCCCAGAAGTCGTAATCCCTGTCAAGGTTGGATTCCGTTCCCACAGCTCCCTCAGTCAAGCCCCTGAGGTTACAGATGCCTGAACTGAGGGCCATCTGCTCTGGTTCTGGAAGAGAAGTCAAGGGACAGTTTCGCTACCCTTACCAGTGCCCCCAGTGATCCAACTCTGACAGAACCCCTGCTGCTGCAGGACCAGGGCTGGTCCCGACTTCCACTTGCAGATTGAGGAAGATGGAATTGATCACTGTGTCAGAATCTGCGCTTTAGTTGGGGATTGGTCCTGCTTTGAGCAGGGGGTTGGACTAGATGACCTCCTGAGGTCCCTTCCAAACCTGATATTCTATGATTCTATCACCTTCGACTCTGTCTGTTGAGCTGCCAAAGAAGAAAAAGGTATAGAGAAAAAACGGCCACTCTTAGCAATGCCAGTTCCTATGCATCACAGCTGTTGCATCTGCATGATTTGGAGAGGACTGCTATGGTTCTGAAGTGGAGATCTGTTCCACTCATCTATAGTAGCAAGGGAGATGGATTCGTGTTTAATGTCAGATCTGAGGTTGTCCATGTTGTCAGATCCTTTGTTGATTACTGGATCGGTTCCAATTACATCTGCAGTTGCAGAGAGCTCTGAAACCGTAATAGCCCAGGTTCACCTTTCAGCTCTGATTGAGTTGTCAGTTCTCAATGGGAAGCATAGGGTTTCCAAAAGAAGACATGTTTCCCCAGTTTCAAGATCTTCTTCCTCATTCCCCGTTAGGAAGAAGAGACTAGAAGACGCTGCTGGACTTACTCCGGAGTATCCTGTTTCCTCCTTCTAGGACCCCTACAGAGTCTCAGAAGCATTACTGAAAAGTCCAGTGTACAAATGAAACCAGTTCTGTCATTTAGAATGTCTTAGATTTTATAAATATTTGCTCGAATCCTGTCCACTTTGTCAGGGTTCTCCCACCTTTTTTCTCTCCTATGTTACGGCTACAACCCTTTCTCAATGGAGCTTGCTGGACACACAGAATATATTACTTTATGAGAATGTATTTACATCAATTGCCCATTAAATCTTTTATTCGGAAAGGCAGATGCTATTGTTAAGCACTGAGTGCAAAAGAGAAGAACTTAAACTCCTTCCACTACTTAGTTTTGTAATTTGTTCTCTATAAACCATCAGTGGATATATCTTCTGTAATATGTGTGTGTATTTGTGTAAATGTTATAAATTGTAATTAAAAGCAAAACTAGTCAGAGAGCCCAAATGCCATAAAACTGCATTTTCAAAGATTTCAGTGTGCACAGTTATTTAGCCCACCCCTCCATGAGTACTATTTAAATATATGCGCAGTGCTGTCCACATTATGATTAACCACCCGTTTTGCTGAACTGACATATTGGAAAGCAGGGCCTTCTCCCATTGTCATGCTTTTAATATACTTTGAGTCACACTGCACATGAGCCCTGCCTGTCATATTCTTGTTGTTACACATTTTGGAAGCCACTCCTTATTATCATTATGCTTGTCTCAAAGCAAATAATCAACTTCCATCCGAAAGCATCCATTGCCTGAGTGTACCAGGACATTACGCTCAACAATGTATACAAGTTTAGGCTATATACAAGACCTGCAGCCTTGTACACCTCATGGTATTCAATGTCTTGTTTTCCACAGTGAAGTCTTCCATTCATGTTCTCAAGATCCTGTCTGCTAAAGCGAAGCTTCTTTCCCCTTTCATTATATACCATACTTTTCTTTAAAATGTACATGTAAGTGAACAGCCCACAAAATATACTACCCAAAATATAGGCAGGTGCTCTGGAATATCTGCTTAGTAACTCATCCACGCTTCATTCCCACTTCTGTTGCCAAGTTTTGCGTTACTGATCATCCACAACTCTGTCTGCTCTTGCCCTCATGACTCATCCTTTAATTATTTGAATTTTGTCTGTCCAGTTTAAGCTGTGAGCTCCTCAGGGCAGGTACCTGCTTAAACAAAAGCGTTTGTAAAGTTCTGCACCCCATGCCAGTATATTAGAAGGAATAACAGTCAATATAACACCTTCTGTTCAGCATCTGATAAATGCCATTTTGTGCTTTTATAGCTATGGCATCTCAATAAACCATATTTGTTAGTTCACATACCAAATAAGAGTCTCCTGTTTCTTAGCAAAGATTTAATAGCAGAAGTTTTTAGTGAAGGCTTATATTTCTAATACATCATTATTTGTAAAACTATACTATAGTACATTTATCAGTACAATATAAATTATTTAAGTTTCTTTGCAGTTGTCAAAGTAAATAAACAAAGTGCATGTTTTGTGGTATTGTTCTCTTTTTCATTTGTGTGTTCTTGTTAACTCCCAACAGTTAGTAATTTCCACTGTTAGTTTAAAGTACTGAGTTTCTTCAACATTTAGACATGACCCTGAAAACCCTTACTTAAGACTCATTCAAGTCACTTGAAGTAAAAAATGGTTGTTTGAATGTGAGTTTGAAATGAAATATGTACAATGAAATTATTCTTAATACATGCCTATTGAAAGAGGAAATTCCATGAAAGAGAAGTCCTAGCCAATCAGCGAAGAAAATCTATGTACTGTCTAATGTCTCCACCTTTCATACCATGCTCATCATTGTAATATTTGAATGCCTAGGAGCATTATTCATAATGATAATTCATTACCACAGCACGAAGGCGTGCATGTTACCTAGTTTTTCTCCTCTTTCTCTTGAAGCCAACCAGTATTGTATTAGGATTAACTGGGAAGTCAAAATACAGAAGAGGAATATTAAGATTCCAAGTACACGTCTGAATGTTGAATATAGACTGTCCACCTAAGTTGCAATTTTGCATGGGTTTTCTATTGCTTTAACTTCTCTTTCTTCCTCTACACTCCACATTTATTCATATGAGCCATCTGTGTCGTCAGTGATTAGGCTGTCCAACCTAGATTCTCAAAAGTAAGTGGGCTAATGTTAGATTCCTATTGGCCAGATCTACAGAAGTTTTCAGCAAATGCAATAGGGGTTGCTTCATTTCCCCCCACCCTCTTAAAAATAAATAAATAAAAAACTCCAAAAAATCTTTACCTGTGCAGAGACTTTTTTAATCTAGGTAATTTCACCTTGGAAGGGACTTATCTTGATGTTTTATAAATCCTAAAGTAATGTGTTGATGCAAACTAAAAGCTAAAATCAATGCTTGAAATCCCAAAAGTTTCTATGTGTGTTCTAACTTTGGCTAAAAAATAGGGTGTATTCTTATGACAAGATATGCTCATCAGGATAAGGGTATGCACTGTACTCAGTTCTATAAACCGAAGATACAATCTCTGCAAACTTGTTTGTACACACAAGATACCAAAAGGGCTTCTTGAGGTTGAAAAGTTTTCCATTTCTGATAAAGACATGAATGCTAATCAACTTGTGTTAGTAGAGAATTTTTCCCCTCACAGCTTGAGCTTTAGTTGCTTGCTGATGTATTTTTTCAGAAGTTGCTACCCAAAGTATGGCTGATGCAGTAAATGGTAACAAGTAGAAAATCAGTCATTACAAAAGTCCCAAGTTCCACAATTAGGGAGGATAAACTAGGAAGAGATTGACGGGGGACCTAGAGTGCTGCTTCAGGGAGGAATTTAAAGCACTACTGCACTAGGAAGTGTTGAAGGAGAACTGGAGTGAGTAAATTAAAGTTGAATCAGAATGTCACTGGGAATAGATTTAGGATTGCAAAGAATTTGAATTTCTGTAGTAGATTTATCTGTCCTGGGGGATGGAACTTTAAAAGCTTTTATCTGTGTGGAAGTGGAGGGAAGGGAAATGTAAATATTTTTCAATTAGGTTTTGGAGCTATGTTGTAAATTTGTCAGCTGAGATGCGGGAATGGGATGGTGCAGCTCCCCCGCCCCCATATCCCACTAGAGTATTCTGTGCTCAGGCAAGAGAGCAATGCGGTGGTACAAGGAGAACCTTGCCAGGGAATCTTCTGTATAAATGCCTCCATGAGTGGAACTTTAAACAATTAATGGAGGAGAGCAGGAGCTGAATGTTAAATATGCAAGAAGCCAGATTTAGCAAATTTGTAGATTAAAAGGAACCATAATGAATGTAGGGCCAAGTGAAGGAGAACATGTAGTAAATGATACAGTGGAAGGATAACTAATCAGAAGCAGAACAAAAAAAGGTAGATTCAGAACTGATTCTTTAGGAATTGTCAGTATTTCTGTTGAAAAGGCATCTTGCCTGGACATACTGTGAGGTTCTGAAAAGTGTCTTACACATTTTTAAACTCTTCAAGATATGCAGAAACAATGACATTTGGAATCGAGAGAACCAAACATCCACTTAATGCATTGTCTTTCTGATGCAGGAACAACCACGTCATCGGTAGTTTTATCCAACATTAATTATATTCCTTAAATCCCCATTCTGTTCTGAAAAGTACCCTTAAAAGATGGTGTTAGGATGTTCCATCTTTATTGGCTCAGCATCTTTAATCAGTACAGTGTAAACAGAAGTAACATGTAGTAAGAATATATTTTTGTCACTGAAGTCAGAAGCCATGACTCTGAAGAGTCATCATCAGATCTGTGGAGTACAATAAGTACTGTTTTTGCATAGTCACCTTTCAGAATAGAATTGGCCATTAAATATCCTTTTCAAATTGGATTACTGCACTTTAATAATAGTGACTGGGTAGTTGGCCTTAGAGAGATTATTGACTTTTTTGTTTTTTTAAGTGTCTCAGAGCCATGAAATTGAGAACATAGCTGTTTGCTGTATTCCCATGCTTCTCTTGTTACCCTCATCATCCCATCTGCTTTCCCTCTATTGTTGTTGTTATGCTCACTTGTTGCTTTTTAAAAATCTTAAATTAGATTGAGAGCCCTATAGGGGAGGGGCCATGATTTTGTGTGTGCTTGTACAGTCCCCACCACAATTGGGTCTTTGGGAGCTCCTATAATTCAAGTGGTGGTGCTGATTTGAAAATCAAAAGCTTAAACTCACAGATTTAGCTAAATTCTAGCGCTTGGTTCCCAGTATATCATTATGTTGGGTCTTCTACATGATGAGTAAAAAGAAAAGGAGTACTTGTGGCACCTTAGAGACTAACAAATTTATTTGAGCATAAGCTTTCGTGAGCTACAGCTCACTTCATCGGATGCATTCTACATGATGAGTGATATTCTGAGTCACATTTCTGACACTTAACCTGAATAGTTACATACTTAAAAATATTGGAATGGGCTTCTCTCCCCAGTTAGTTGGTTTGTAGGTGGATGTGGTTTGAGAGAGTTACCCACCTGGGGGACTAGGATTGAAACAAAGTGGTCTGGTGGGAGGCAAAGCAGCCTGTCTTCAGCTCCAGGGGAGGCAGGTGCTGCTGAGCTAGGGCTCTGGCTGAGTTATTTATTTTATTTTTTTTAAAGAATGTGGTCTTACCTCATTCTTTCAGATACACTTGATGGTATAATATTAAGCACTTGGTCCAAAGTGCATTGAAGTCTATAGAATTCATTCTATTTCTTAAATGGCCTTTGGATCAAACCCCAAATATTTGGATGATTCCAGAAAATTCATGAAACAGTCTCCAACCATAAAGAAGGGATCATGAGAGAATCACTGTCAAACCAATCCTCTTTCTGATCCTCAAGATTCAAATTAACTTGCACTGAACTTTCAGTGCAAACAGAGCTCACCCAATGAGCCCTGAAAATAAAACACACTGTAAGCATAAATTCACCAGTATGCCCCATTCTCCTATATTTTTGTTCCATCATTCTCTATGATTAAATGATCTGTGACTAAAGCCTAAACCAAACTTTTGATTATTCAGGAATAACAGATGCTGAGGTCTGCTCTGACAGGGTTATCACTGGCACGAATGACTCCTGTTGTACGCAAGAATAATATTTACATGTCTTATTCCTCCTCGGGAATCTTTGTATCAGACTCTGATGGCCTTCAGTGCTGTTCATAGATACAGAGATGCTTTAATGCATATATGTAGCTTATTCCTAATGTATATATATTCTCTGTTAATACTCATTTTAAAACTAAAACTGTAAGGAATACGTGAGCCTTCTTCCTTGTCCTGTAATTACCAGAGAACATATTCAAATGTGTAATACAAGTTTAAATAAAGGTAAAGTCTGCACTGTAGCCAGATTGGTACTTTATAAAACATGGCTATGACAGACCTGCGTTTATCCCTTGATTTCTCATGAACTGAGATTCAGCTCAGTCTTTTGTGTGATCCGGTCTTGGCTGCTAAGGTGCATTCACGTGGAGGTTCTCAGAGTTTAGTCTGGCAGCCAGAGGGGACATGATTTCAGCCATTTGATGGGTTATGAAGGCCGATATTGCAGCTGTTTCTTTTTAAAGATCAGACGTTGGCACACTGATTTTGTTTGTTCGTATTGGGAAGTTTACTGGTGTAGACTTGTAAGCACTAAGGTAATACCTGGGCCCTACTGAGGTGAATGGCAAAACTCCAATTGATTTCAGTAGGCCATGATTTTAGCCTATTGCTGTTCTTTTGTTGCAGTAGTTCTATGTGCATTTAGATACATTCACAAGCACCTATCTTTGCACCAGATATATACCTCCCAGACTGTTTTCTGTGAATCTGCCAGACCTCTTTGGTACTGCAGCTGTAATACCCCACAGCGGTAATGTCTCTGGAACTATATTTTACATAATCCGTTTTAGTTGTTAGTCTCTGTTTCTACTGAAGATGTTTTGTACTTTCATAGTCCACTCAGTGAGGTGTACCTCAGAATATGTTGCTGAAAATAATGGGGGTTACCAACATTTAATTTGAGTATATAGAAATTTGCCTCTGTACTACCGTGAAACTCAACTGAATTGTTTATACCTGCTAATCTACACTTTTTTAAAATTAGTGATAGGGTTGTATAGATAACTTTAGAAAATAAAATTCAGTTGTTGGTGGAAACAGCCTCCCTTCCAGATGTTCTGGATGTCTCCTTGTGTCATTGGCATTCAAATGCCATTTACTCGGCACTCTCCCTGAGATTCCTAAGGAGAAATATAGATTCCCCGTTGTGGGGCGATTGTTGGGAATTTTTGAATGTTCTGTAATCAAATGTCACTGAGAACAAGCTGCTTTTAAAAATATTTGCTTTGATGGTAGAATTTATAGATGTTTGAAACACATACTTTTTTCTTGCATTATAATATATTCTGCCACAGTATAATTCTAAATCACAAATTTCCCACCCATACACATTATTTACTCTTGTTGATTAGCTATTTTTTTAAATGAAAAGTTTCTTGAAGTTTGTGTTTAACAACAAAAAATTGCTCTTGTACTTTCCAGATAAATCTATCCTCTCTAATAATGTATTTTTAATCAAGTTTAAGAAGTTATTAAATAGTTTAGGACTCCTTTGGAAGGATACCAATTTTTAGATTTCCATTAGTGATATGAAAAATATTGCAATCCATGTTCAGTTGTTTATGAATGTGGAGCTTTGGGTCCTGTCAACTCAGTGCTATAATGTGAAGCCTGTCTCAACTCCTTGTTTGTTATCTCAGAACCCACATAAGTGTTCTTGTGATAGCTGTCATCTTGGCTGATACATCAAGACCTCCAGAGCCTAATGTCCAAGCAGCTACTACAGCTTGAGCTAAAAAGCCCAGGCTTTCTAGCAAGGCATATACCTGACTCTCATTTTCTGTGGGCACAGAAAGGGATCTGTATCACACCACTGGGTTATATTTTCCTTTTTGGACTTTCCTTAGCAGGGCTTGGTATATACTTTCTTCTCTGTATGAACTCTTGTTTGTGAAGTTTTTACTCCTGTAGTGTGTCCTTTGAAAGAATGCTGATTTTTTAATTATTTCAAAGACAATGGGGGAGAAGGGGAGAGAAAGGGTAGAATGGGGAAACAGCTAGATTCCAGATATGAAATACAGCTGTAAACACATTTCAGTATTAGCCAGCTAGAAGTGCTTCTAAGTTACTATACCAAATCAGCATTATTTGACACAGAGAAAGCTAAGCACAGTTTTCTGCACACTCCATCCATTTGCCACCATTCATAGATTCATAGATATTTAGGTCAGAAGGGACCATTATGATCATCTAGTCTGACCTCCTGCACAACGCAGGCCACAGAATTTCACCCACCACTCCTGTAAAATACCTCACACCTATATCTGTGCTATTGAAGTCCTCAAATCGTAGTTTAAAGATAATCCTCCAGCAAGTGACCCATGCCCCATGCTACAGAGGAAGGCGAAAAACCTCCAGGGCCTCTTCCAATCTGCCCTGGAGGAAAATTCCTTCCCGACCCCAAATATGGCGATCAGCTAAACCCTGTATGGCGATCAGCTAAACCCTGAGCATATGGGCAAGATTCATCAGCCAGGTACTACAGAAAGTTCTTTCCTGGGTAACTCGGATCCCACCCCCTCTAATATCCCATCACAGGCCATTGGGCCTATATACCATGAATATTTAATTACCAAAATCATGTTATCCCATCATACCATCTCCTCCATAAACTTATCGAGTTTAATCTTAAAGCCAGATAGATCTTTTGCCCCCACTGCTTCCCTTGGAAGGCTATTCCAAAACTTCCCTCCTCTGATGGTTAGAAACCTTCGTCTAATTTCTAGTCTAAATTTCCTGGTGGCTAGTTTATATCCATTTGTTCTTGTGTCCACATTGGTACTGAGCTTAAATAATTCCTCTCCCTCTCCAGTATTTATCCCTCTGATATATTTATAGAGAGCAATCATATGTCCCCTCCACCTTCTTTTAGTTAGGCTAAACAAGCCAAGCTCCTTGAGTCTCCTTTCATAAGACAAGTTTTCCATTCCTCGGATCATCCTAGTAGCCCTTCTCTGTACCTGTTCCAGTTTGAATTCATCCTTCTTAAACATGGGAGACCAGAACTGCACACAGTATTCCAGGTGAGGTCTCACCAGTGCCTTGTATAACGGTACTAAAACCTCCTTATCCCTACTGGAAATACCTCTCCTGATGATCCCAAGACCACATTAGCTTTTTTCACGGCCATATCACATTGGCAGCTCATAGTCATCCTATGATCAACCAATACTCCAAGGTCCTTTTCCTCCTCCGTTACTTCTAATTGATGTGTCCTTAGCTTATAACTAAAATTCTTGTTATTAATCCCTAAATGCATGACCTTACACTTTTCACTATTAAATTTCATCCTATTACTATTACTCCAGTTTACAAGGTCATCCAGATCCTCCTGTAGGATATCCCTGTCCTTCTCTAAATTGGCAATACCTCCCAGCTTTGTATCATCCGCAAACTTTATTAGCACACTCCCACTTTTTGTGCCAAGGTCAGTAATAAAAAGATTAAATAAGATTGGTTCCAAAACCGATCCCTGAGAAACTCCACTGGTAACCTCCCTCCAGCCTGACAGTTCACCTTTCAGTAGCACCCGTTGTAGTCTCCCCTTTAACCAATTCCTTATCCACCTTTCAATTTTCCTATTGATCCCCATCATATCCAATTTAACTAATAATTCCCCATGTGGCACGGTATCAAACGCCTTACGAAAATCAAGGTAAATTAGATCCACTGCGTTTCCTTTGTCTAAAAAAATCTGTTACTTTCTCAAAGAAGGAAATCAGGTTGGTTTGTCACGATCTACCTTTTGTAAAACCATGTTGTATTTTGTCCCATGTACCATTGACTTCAATGTCCTTAACTACTTTCTCCTTCCTTAACTACCTTCTCTCATTCATTGCTATATGCTTCCATGCACCCCAATCATTCTCTCCACGCCTAATTGAGATACAGCTGAGGTTCTGTGGTACGAGCTTTTATAGAAGGAAGAAAGCATATGCACATTTTGGAGTAATTTCCATGATTCGTGTTAGTCTTCATTCTCTGGAAAAGTATAATCTTTTTTCTATATATTAAAATTATGGTGCAGATATAGCTCCTTCCACTGAAACTTTTCAGATCATGAATGATGCATACATCCTACAGATTCACTGCTTTTACGTGTGTAATCAATACAAGTTATCTGTGCCATGTCTGGATTTGCTGGGATAACCAGAGAACATAATCTCTGTGACTCAGACAGTCCCATTATTGGAGGAGGGTTAACACAGGAGAGACTTTGACCTGCTTTTGAAGTTCTTTATTAGCTTGTTATGGTAGGTCTGCCTCTTGAATATGAAAATCAGTTTATAGACCTTGTGAAAGCATCTTTTAGTGGAGTAGATATTTTTACATTCTCCATCCTGTTGTGATTCCGGGTATGCAATGTGCCAGGTAAAATAACTTTAATAGTTGGTCATTGTATTTTCAGTTTGCCGAATTTTAAATTTATGTCTCCTCTGTGCCTGTCTTGTGTTAAATACATTACATGTTCAAAAATTACAGGAACAGGTAAAAGCACATTAGTTTATACTGAACCTTCAATTTCAGCCTACTGTAAGGAAAACGGTTCTTTTTTAATTTATATTTTGTTTTAAAATGCCAATAATCATAGACCTGAAAATTTTGTTTTAAATCCTTCTACTTTAGCTGCAAAGCAAATTTCAGAAGTTAAATTAACATGAGGTGTTTGTAAGTAAAAACAAAAAATATTCATTATTTATATAAGCAAA
This sequence comes from Caretta caretta, assembly GCF_965140235.1. Taxonomy (NCBI): domain Eukaryota; kingdom Metazoa; phylum Chordata; order Testudines; family Cheloniidae; genus Caretta; species Caretta caretta. Next base: position 67,481,888 of record NC_134213.1, read on the forward strand.
TATGACAAGTAGGCTCGTGTAGTCAGGTGATATGCTGAGTTCCCATAGCTGCCACTGAAGTTTTCAAGTGGGCAATGAGAGTACTCAGTGCCTGTGTCGCTTGGGATCATTAATCCATGGTCCAGTGCGTTAGCCAGCTCTTTTAGGAAACTTCAGTTTTGGCACCAAAAATTTATGAGACTGAAAATATCACACAGAGTTTTGTTTCAATAATAATTAAATGAAATCACATGACTCAAGAATAAGAACCTGAGACAAAGCCCATGAAAGCCAATCGTATTCTTTCTGGTGACTGCAATGGGTTTTAGATCAGCCTCTTGGAGGCCAAGTGCTGCAGTCTCATGTTAACAACTCCCTTCTGCCATTGTAATTACTGTAGCATTTGGTCTTAACAGAATTAAGCATGTTTAAACTTTATGCAAGGCACACAGGCATGATATATTTTAATGTTGATAATACTGTGATATCTTTTAATGTTGTTAATCCTGTGCTATCTTTTTTACAATTCTGCTGTTTGAGACAACATGGAATTTCTTTAACACTGTTGGCCTGCTGAGCATTCCACAACTCCCACTTCCGTAAATAAAAGTTAAAAATCAGGCTGCATCTGTTAATTCTGCGTGCCATGATTGTTCTGACCTTTCTAATGGTTGAAATTCTTATTTTTAATAAAGTAGGATTCCCAGTGAAACACATAGTCAAGTACTCCTTAATGCCTTTCTAGTGAGATTGTCACAAAGAGGTAGTGAAGTGCTGTATACGCAGACTGTAAACATTTGATTGAAAAAAAGCTAAAATCACTTGATTTGACATTTTGTAAAACATAATTTTTAATGTAAGTTTCTTAGTCTTGAAATTAGGTCTCAAAAGTGAGAGGCCAGGACATGCTGACAGCTCATTGACCAAGTACGCAGTGCTATCTTCTAAGATATTGCCACAGGGAAACTTTATTGTATTAGGACAAAGTTATCAGCCTTGTGAATAGGTACTAATCTATACTGCTGCAAACATTCTCTCACTCATATGCAACACCATACACAGAAGGCAAAAATGGTTGATGCTGAATCAGTTGTGTAGTGCATTGATCAATATGTATTTTGCAGAGTGGCAACCTGATTAAACTGTTAAATGAAGCCAGAATTGGTATTTCATCTAGCTGGGATGAAGGCAGTAAATTTTTTTTAAGTTTAGGTGTCTAATTTTAGATGTATTAGATAATATAATCAATTTGATGGAATAGTTATTCTTTTATTTCAGTCCAAGTCACATCATATAGAGTTGGTATTATTTTGCCTAATATTTTGCCTAATATTTTGTTGGCTTGAAATTTAGTCTTACTCATTGAAAATACTGTTAGATTATTTACTGCTCCATAAAGTACATGTTCAATATATATACAGTAAAACCTCAGAGTTACGAACACCAGAGTTATGAACTAACCGGTCAACCACACATATCTTTTGAAACCGGAAGTACGCAATCAGAAAGCAGCAGAGACCAAAAAAAAAGGGGGGGGGGGCAGAAAATACAGTACAGTACTGTGTTAAATGTAAACTACTAAAAGATTAAAGAGAAGGTTTAAAAATATTTGACAAGGTAAGGAAATTGTTTCTGTGCTTGTTTCATTTAAATAAAGATGGTTAAAAGCAGCATTTTTCTTTTGCATAGTAAAGTTTCAAAGCCGTATTAAGTCAGTGTTCAGCTGTAAACTTTTGAAAGAACAACCATAATGTTTTGTTCAGAGTTATGAACATTTCAGAGTTACGAACAACCTCCATTCCTGAGGTGTTAGTAACTCTGAGGTTCTACTATATAATATAATTCATGTGTATGTGTATTTATCTGTGTATAGAAATATAATGACGAACTTTCTAAACAAAAAATGGAAAGCCAAATTCTAGGCCTGTCTCAAAAGCGGGTTTATCTCATATTTCTCAGCAGCAAAACAGTTGATATCTATCAGTCCAGACAAGTGAACTGTGTTCTTCCACGTTTGCTTAGTTCTTAAGAGCATTTGACCTAAAATGGTTCATATGATTACAGCAGCATGGTATATCCAATTAATTATAGGAACCTGTAACATCCCATGTGTAGTGATAAACAACCAAATTAGATTAAAGTATGTATCAAAGACAGATGGAAGAACTGATCTTGTCTCATGCTTGACTTATGTATGTCTTTTTTGCCTGTATACCACATGACATTGTGATTAAAAAAACTAGAATGATATAAAATGAACATAGCACACGTTACATGGATTAATTGATGGGTCTCAAGATATAATTGTAAATGGGGAATAATCATCGAGTGGGTGTGTTTCTAGGGGGGTCCTGCAGGGATCTGTTCTTAGCCCTACACCATTCAACATTTTTATCAATGACATGGAAGAAAACATAAAATCATCATTGTGAACTTTGGGAAAAGGTAAATAATGAGGAGGACAGGTCATTAATACAGAGCAATGTGGACCGCTTGGTAAACTCTGTGCAAACAATAATATATGTTAGGGGTAGTCCATAGACGGACAGTGGGCCAAATCTGGACAGCCGGATGCTTTTAAATGGACCCTGACATCTTTTTATTTACTTATTATCATTATTGAGGTTTTCTTAATTATTTTCTCTAGAGTCTGGACCTTTTCTATACCTTGAGCAAGAAATTTGGACCTTGACAAAAAATAAACTACCCCGATATATGTTTTAATACAGCTAAATGTAAATTATACATCTAGGAACAAAGAATGTAGGCCATATTTATACAGTGAGAGACTCTACCCCAGGAAGCAGTGATTCTGAAAATGATTTGGGTGTGATGGTGGATAATCCTGTAACCGTGACCTCTCAGTGCAGCACTGTTACTAAAAGAGCTAATTTGATCCTTTGATGCATAAACAGGGGACTCTCCAGTTGGAGAAGTGTGTTTATATTAGCCCTGTTTTGGCACTGCTGCAATGACTGCTGGAATACTGTGTCCAGTTTTGGTGTCCACACTTCAAGAAGGATGTTGGAAAAATTGGAGACCGTTCAGAGAAGAGTGACGAGAAAGATTAAAGGATTGGAAAATTTCCCTTATAGTGATAGATCCAAGGAGCTCAATCTGTGTAGCTTAACAATGAGAAGGTTAAGGGTTGAATTGGTTACAGTCTATAAGTACTACATTGGAAAGAAATATTTAATAATGAGCTCTTCAATCTAACAGAGAAAGATGTAACACGATCCAGTGCCTGAAAGTTGAAGCTAGACTAATTTAAGTGGCTTATGTTTCAGGAGATGGCATTCTCACCTTTGAAAAAGATCCCAATTCAGATGCAGCCAGTATTGGTGCAATAAGGCCAGAATGCTACCATGAGTTCTGTTTTTTAAAATGAAGTATTGAACTGTATATCCAATAACAAACTTAAGAAAAATGAGGTTTAAAAAAAAAAAAAAAACAGATTGCATCAGAAGCATGGAACGTTTGTCACTCTGATATTCATAGACATGTTCCTTTTAATGGCACCATTTTTGGAACATTGATTCAAGCCTGGAGAGTTTCTCCATTTCAATGTCTTAAATATTACTTCATCACATCCATCACATTTTTGTTTTGGATTACAAAGATAACCTTAAGATACAAACCTTATACAAGGCCAATGTTATATATACACAGAAAAGGATGAGTTTCCTTAGTGATGAAATCAACTAATGCCCCAAGAGGAAAGTAGGAGGAGGTAGGGATGGAGTTGATGGGGAAAAATGATTCTTTTCCATTAAACTGTATGTGTTGTGCTTTTTTTGAAGTAAGCAGTAGCCTAAAGAGAAATATTTTTCTTGAACTAAAAAAATATAGTGAGGAGCTGAGAGAAATTTCTCATTTCATTACTTGTTCAAATATAGTAGCTGGTGAATGTGCTTTTACTTCCTTCCCCGACTGCTCCTAGTTAAGTTCCTAACATTGATATATTATCTTTATTATTATTTATTATATTTATTTAATTATTTTATGCACATTGGAATGTCTTAGATTGCCATGTCATTGACCAAAAACCTGTATTCAATTTTTGGCAGGATTACCAAAAATGCAAGTCGTTAGAAACTACAATGGGGTACCACAGCCAGCACCACATGATGGCCCACCGTTACACATCCAGACTGGGGACACTATTGAACTCATCAAAGGAGATGCACATAGCAGGTTTTGGCAGGTATGGGACTAGCAATGGCTACAATTCTATTGCTTGAGAGAGAAAACTGTTATTGACTCATTTTTATGTTCATCATCCTGTTTTTATGTTCATCATCATCAACAACAACAACAAAATCTTTAGTTTTTGTGCATTTTACCCAAAATACATGTCTAATGTAAGAATTTCACCTTTCGGATGCCAGCAGTGCTTACACACTGCTTTTTATATCTAAGGGATTGATCTTACAACTCTATGCATTTAAGTGAGTAAGTTTGCAAGATGGGGCCCTTGGTGTGACCCATTTACTTAAATGATTTAAGATGAAGAAAGTGCATGGCACATAAGCAGCAAGCGTACCCTGTGTGCTTTGAATTCCCAAGTCCTCTCAGACAATAGAACTAAGGAGCATGCTAACCAGATAAAATATTTGACTTGGATGAGAAGAACGGATAAAATAGTTATCAGAGATTGAGACAGAATTCTTTTAATTTGTTCGGGGGCAGCCTAAGTCAAATAATGACTGTTTTGTGTTTATAGGAAAACTATACTATATTGATTGGATAAAAGAGTTGCTTCCATGGAAACTCAATATCACATGATTCTAGTTGCTAATTCTGTTAGAGATTGTTTTCTTTATTGAACATTCATACCAAATAGAGATTCAAACTGTGTCAGCTTTCACATTTTGCTCTAAAGACAGGCATAAGAATTTTAATTTTTTCTAATTATATTTTCTTGTTTGTTTTTAATTTGTCACAATGGAGGGAGGTGTGTGTGTGTGTGCACAAAATGGACAATTTGCAAATTAATAACATTTGGGAAAAGCTGATGGTAAAGAAAAAGGTATATCTGCAAGGGAATCTGAAAGGTGTCTGGTATAGCTGTTCCTGTGTTTTGTTATTGAGACTGTTCTTTGAGAATGCAATAACCTAATTAATAATATGTTGAGAACTGTGTGCCATCCCCATTAGCATCTTTGGGTGACTTTTTTCTCGGTTATGTTGTCACAGACGTACTCTGATGTCTTGATCACTTTGTAATGCATATTAAGAAGTCACCGCAAAACATAAGGTTTTCTTAAAATCTTGATGTTTACTCAGGGGACATTTTGGAATAGTTTATTTCTGACCTGAAAGACCACTGTGGATACGATAGACTCATAAACTGACCAGAAGCTCAGATGTTAGTAATAAATAAATGTTTGTATGCACAGTTATGTGCAATTTTTCTGTGCTTTACAGAAAAAAACCTAGAAAAAAACAAAAAACAAAAACTCTGGTTTCCTCTTCTCTAATAACTTAAACCCAACCAAATACATTTTGATAAATGTTAAGAAAATCTTCCCAAGTGACATATTTGTATGCTTGGTCTCAGTCCTTTGCAAACTTTTATCATCATGTTCTGTGGCTCAATCAAGACTGTATACATCCTGGGTTCCTTCTCTTTACTCCCTCTCACAAGCAGGATAAACATGAATTGTCCTAGAGGATGGCAAAATTCTGGATTGTTTATAGGTCATCGTTTGGCCTGTCTCAGTGAGTAAGAAGGAGGGACCCAGCACCTGTACTCTCTCACCTGAACCATCGAAAGCAAATTCCCATATAACCAGGGAATATAAATTGCCTTAATATGAAACCTTGAAAATGAGGGATGTGGGCGTGAGGGAGATTGATGCCACAGTGGTTAGTCCACTACCTCCAGCTGAAGATCGGGGTTCAGTCACAAATGAAAATGAGTGAGGTGGTCTCATGGTAGTATCCAGACACACCAGTTAGCATGACTGGCTTTCTTTGCTCAAGGTCTAGGAGTGGAATAGCCACAGTGCTTACCTGTGTGTGGCTTGAACTGGTACTACTGATGCTTCACTTTTACACATAGTAAAGTTACTCACAGAGTTAATTAAATAAGAAAGGGAGGGGGAAAGAGAGAAAATTTGGTGTTTTAAATGGAAATTTCAGACTCTTATCTGGAACACTGCCTGTTGGTGCAACTGTAATCGTGCAAAGTCTGATTTTTATTATTGATGTGTTTTTTTTCCTCTTCTTTTGAGTTTGTTCAGAGCAAAGTACTTATTTAACCTGAGGGTAAGCTTTCAGGGGTTACAGGATGTATCATATAAGGTGTGATGTAATGCTGGTTTTACAGGTTTCCATTGCAATTATACACTGTCCTCAGGGCAATCATGTTTTCCATGTATGCCAAAAGCATACAATGTGCACTGTACTAGTTTCTTCCACTGTGAAAAACAACACTTCTTTAATACAGACTTAAACCTGTAGCAATTCTTTGCTTTAACCAAAGCTAATGCCACTATTGTTGATGGTCCCTCTACATTTTCAATGTAACTGTGCTGTGAACATTTGTTCTTGGATGAAAAATTAAATCTTTACCTTTTGGGGGGAAATTTTCTATGTTTCAGTAGTAGATAGAACTCACCGGAGACTAAAGTACTGCAAGAAGAATGGAGAATAGGTAGAGACTTGCTGGCTTGAAATCTATAGTAACAAAACAGTCTACATCAAATCTATAGTAACAAAATATCAAGCATAACAACATTGTTCGCCTGGAAAAAATCTTCCAGTATCGGGGAATTATATATGAAAATACTTATACTATACTTAACAGGGGGAAATCTGCATGTGGGAGTCTCCAGGGACTAGTTACCTATTTACTATGATTGGCTTTTCAGTAAGTTTCCCCGTAAACGACCTGCCTTTGGAAGAAAGTAACTGGGGATCCTATGCACGGTCTCATTAAATGTTTCTATTTTGTCTTGAAATTGAATTGAAATAAATTTTGTAGAGAACCTGAGCCCAAAGTTGGTCTGCAAACTGCTTTTGTCCTAGTATGAGTTTGGTTGCAATCTGTTTGATATATATTCCTAGGGCTGATTCAAGATATATCTGAGGACATCTGTTGTGGTGTCAATGAGGGGATGTGTCAGTGATTTTTCCCAAGCTCTGGCCCCATTTGTTGCCAGAAGTTATGAGACTCTGTAAATTCCTGTAAGTTATAGTAATAGTGTAGTCCTCTTTGGTGCTTGCTGAAGAGTGGATGGGTAAACATTTTAAGGTGCAACTTTGCAGGATGTTCATAAGTGTGGAACAAATCATGTTAGTCTTTTTTGAAAATGCATTAGGTTGGCAGAGCTGTTAGGCTGAGATTTTCAAATCTATCTAGGCGATCTGGACAGCTAAATCCCATTAAAATTATCCAAATCCTGTAGGCAGTTATGAAAATCTCAGTCTTAATGTTTAAAAAGAAGCTTAATTTTCATTCAGTTGAAATCTGTACTATATGAAATTTATTATCCTTTTTATATGTTGCTTATATATCACATATTGCATGTTACATGTTCTACACCATGTTACCTCTGAAGGCCATTTGGAAACATCAGCACAGAATGTGGGGATGACCTCATAGGTGGGATGGATGAATACTACATGAACAATGTATAGTACATGAATATATACCATCTGTCCTGTACTCTGCATTAGCTCTTAGTACACCTCTAGATGAAATTCCAGGTACTAATCAGTGTTATCTGCATATCTCTGAATGGAACTGGATCAGATTGTCTCAGTATTTATTTGTTACCATATGCTTTTTTGTAGCATTCAAGATGAACATTTTTGCTCTTTGTGCAAAATCAAACTCCAGGGAGTGGAAGGAGCCTTGGTTCCTCCTCCTGTTGGAGTGCCATTTAGGTGACTTTTAAGACATGGTGCAGATGTGTTCAGTTTGGTTCTTTCCTTAATTTGGTCCCATCACCAGAGGGGGGAAAGGGGAGAGAGAGAAAGATAGGATGTGATTTTTGCTGAATGTGAACAGCATTTGTTCATTTTAATTTTGGTAACGTGTCTACTTATAACTGTGCCAGGCATGATACAAATAAACTAGATCTGAACATAGTCCAAAATTTTATGAACAATTTTTTTGTAAAAACAAAACCTGCCCTTTTCACAAAAAATGATTTTTTTATATTTTCATTTTTTTACTAACCTGAAAAAAATAAAAAGTAACTTTTTCTTTCAGCTCATCATTTTTCCATTTCTTACTCACTCACCCCCCCAACCTTTTCAGTGGGAAAATGAGAAGGGGGGGCAAGAGGGAATGAGAAACTAGAAAAATAATGACTACAGTTTTCAGTTTCATTTAAATGTGAAAAAAACAAAAAAGGGGAAAATGAAGAGAAAAAAGCTGTGGTGGGAATGTAGAAAAGCAGAAGGCGAAGGAAACCCATACACTAAATAGGCCTTTTCAATAAAAATGTTGAAAATTATTCCTCTTCTAAATTTGCAGAATTGAAAATTGCTTGGAAATGTTCAGATTACAAGAAATGTTTTCCATTTTTTGACCAGCTTTAGTTATAAAACCTGGTTTCTTTTCACTGTTGTTGCCTAAATCTGTGGCAAGATTAGTAATTTCTCAATCAAAGGATTGAGATAAAAATAAGATGGAAACTGGATACTGTACAACCTAGGGTTAACTTTTCAGCTGCTCTGCATGAGTCCATTGAAGTTAATGGGAGTTGCATATCTAAACCTCAGGTAGCACTCTGGAAATTTAGGGTGACTGTGCAAAATGGTTCCAGGAAACCTCCCCATTAAAACAGATTCAAGAATAATGAATCATCCTCTAGTCTCACTGACAAGTGTCATTTAAAGTAGCAGTCTGAAGGAGTTCATTGCTACTTTATATGCTGCAAGCACTCTGTAATATAATTTCTTTAGCAAGTCAGCCCAGACATTTACTAGTGCATTTGGGATGGCCTTTAAGGCTTTTGTTAGAAGGAAATTGACTACTTACTCATCACATGAGAAACAGTTAACAAGGAAGAGACGTGCAGTTGAAAGAAATTGTTAGCAAATTTGAGGTGCAGTGGTGCGACAAATCCACTGCTAGTTGCGATGGATAGTGCATATGCGCTCAGTACAGAAATCCACAGTCATATACCTGACAGCATGCATCACAGGTTTTTATACAAGGGGCCTTGAGGGATTTAGCAGGCTATCTAAAAGTAAACAATCATCTTGTATTTTAAACATAATTAGGAATGAACATAAAATTATTCATATCAATCCTATAATTAGCAAAGAATTTTAAAAACAAAAAGCTCCTTTCAGCCTACTGTAACTTTTGTACGCTACATTTTTGAGGATTTTAAAACTCCCACAATTATATGAAACAGGCAAAGCTTTTTATTTACAAGTGCAGATATTCCTAGAGGCAGTGCAGTGCTATGATCACGTTAATTTCCTGACAGGTAAGACAGCTACCTTGTGTTGGCTAACTTTGTTGATAGCTGATTTGAAAAAGTAATCAGAGTGATAGCCTCCTCACATGCATGGATGACCTAGTGGGAAGATGACTGCTTCTCCACAGCCCATGAAATACCATGCAGCTGCACTAAGGTGGCCACTGGTGCATCCCCAGACTACAGGAGATCCCTGCTCCCACCTGCATGGGCCTGCCCCTGCCTGTGCCACTTGTCACGGGATGCTGCTCCCATGTCAGCTGGTGTCCTCCTGCATTCACATAGATTTCTATAGTTCACTAAGCCATTGATCATCTCCCCCCCGCCCCAGGCCAGGAAAATGATCGCTCTGTGTTGCTGGAGAGAGAACTTCCATGGTGCAGTGCTCCATACTGCAAAGGGAACATGGAGTACTTCTCTAGGCAACCTAGGGTTGCCAGGCGTCCGGTTTTCGACCGGAACACCCAGTCGAAAAGGGATCCTGGCTCCAGTCAGTGCTGCTGACTGGGCCGTTAAAAGTCCAGTTGGCAGTGCAGCGGGGCTAAGGCAAGCTTCCTGTCTGCCCTGGGTCTGCAAGGCTCCTGGAAATGGCCAGCATTTCCCTCCAGCTCCTAGGTGGCGGTGAAGCCCCATGGGGGTTCTGCCTGCTGCACCCGCCTCGAGCGCTGGTTCTGCGGCCAGAAGGCGGTGCCTGCGGACAAGGGCAGCATGTAGAGCTGGTTGGCACGCCTCCTCCTAGGAGCCGGAGGGAAATACCTGCTGCTTCCGAGAGCCACCTGAGGTAAGCGCCACCCGGAGCCCGCACCTGGAACCCTCTCCTGCACCACAAACCCCTGCCCCAGCCCTGAGCCCCCTTCTGCACCCAAACTCTCTCCCAGAGCCTGCACCCGCCCCCCAACTCCAAACAGCTCAGTCCCAGCCCAGTGGGATGCATCCCCAGCCCCACCCCAGATCCCACACCCCCAGCTGGAGCCCTTACCCTCCCATACCCCCCAATTCCCTGCCCAAGCCCAGAAGCCCCCCCCACTCTGAAACACCCATTCCTGGCCCCAGCCCAGAGCTCATACTCCCAGCCAGAGACCTCACCCCCTCCCGTACCCCAGCCCGGTGAAAAAGAGCAAGTGAGTGAGGGTAGGGGAGAGCAAGCATTGGAAGGAGGGGGGATGAAGTAAGTGTGGGGTTGGGGCCTCAGAGAAGGTCAGGGTAGGGTGGGGTGGGGTAGAGAGCTGGGCAAGGGTGTTCAGTTTTCTGCATTCGGAAAGTTGGCAACCCTAGGGCACCCCCTTCACTCATCTCACTTACAGCAAAGCTACCATTGTGCCTTCTGAATTTTGAGCCAGATGTCAATTAGCCAGTGATGCAGAATTTTCCCCAAAGTGTTTAAATGAGTTTTAGAAGTACTATAGGAAATAGCAATATTAGAGCTTTGTACTTATCTAACATCTTCCAAGGAAGGATTTGATAGAGCTTAGCAAATGCTAATGACTCTCTTTGAGTTAAATATGTGTTATCTCCATTTTACAGATAAGGAAACTGAGGCACAGAGAAGTTAAATATTGTCTTCAGAGTCATGAAACAGTTCAGAACTTTTGACTTCCAATGTTATGCTTTCACTATTAGGCAGTGCCACCAGTACCTGAAGTCACATCATGTGCCGCCTTGTTAGAAGTATGGTGTTTGGCATTAAAGATTCAGTATTTTCTAACAGCTGCCACACAGTTTTGAGAAGTGGATGGCTCTTACTAGTGACCTCACAGGGCTGCTCTGGCACTTGTGGATGCATCCCACAGCAATTTGAATTTGGTGGGAAGACTTCTTGTATACTAATTCACATGCAAGGATGTCCACTGACAATGGGATCTCTTGTTACATTTCATAAGAATGTATGAGTGTCATAGGTGTGCACAGCACATTTCATTCGGGTGTGCATCCAGGGAATTTTTTTTTTTAAAGCGAACATTTATTGAATACTCAATCATAAAGGACATTATTTTTATTCATCAAACAAATTAAAGAAACTAAAACTTAACTAAACTTATTTTTTTAAAATTAACAACTAAACTTTACTTAAAAAAATACAAACTTAAAAAATGAGACACAAAATACCAATTTTTTCCTGTAGTGATAACCAGGCGTATACAAAGATACAGTCAATTTTTATGATCTTTAACCAGTTAATGCACTAACCCAAATTGACCAAAGCAGATTAAGGTTTCTTCATCTTTCTGTCCTAGAGAATGAGATGTCACTCACCAGGTGTTAGGGACTTAAATTCCTCGATCACATCATTGTAATTAACTGATGAAGCAAATTCTTGTTCAATGTACAAAATCATGAGTAAGTCGAGGTGCTGTTGGGACATTGTACTTCTTAGTTTGTTTTTTACATGTGCTAGTTTTGAAAAGACTCTTTCACATGAACAGCTTGTAACAGATAAGACTGCAAAGCATTGCATAGATTTATAAAAGGCCTGGAACGTGGAAGACTGATCCAATTCCTTTAGCCAGTCAAGCCACTCTCTGGTGGTGTTCGTAGTGCTACCTTTAGGAACAGATCCGTCATAACCCCGAAGCAATCCGACTTCAGCTTCCAACTCATCCAAGGACACTTTAAATTTGTTGGCAATGATTCTCATATCGTCCCTGCCAATGTCTAAGCTCAGCAGTTTTCCCATTGCAGTCACAATTTTACAAGTCTCCTGTTCAAATTGCTGGTCAATGCCGGTAATCATTGAGTCTAGGAGTAGGTAAAATGAAGTTATTCTCTCCTGCGTCTCTTTTGTATCAAAGCAATGCTGGGACTCAAACGTGTCATCAAAACGAGTGAACGTTTTTCTCTTCTTAACTGGGGGAATCGATATATCATTCTCTACACACATTTTCACACTGTCATTGAAAATAGATTGAAAATATTCTGGGCCACTTCTCATCGCAGCCAAAGAGTTACACAAGCTTTTCACCCCTGTCATTGCAGTAAGTAAGTTGAGAGCTGGAGTTGGAAAAGCCTTACTCACTTTTACCACCATCTGGAGAATAGGGTGCATCATGTGAAGGACAAAGATGAACCTGAATAAATTTAGTTCATGGATAAGTCCCCTGGCTTTTATTTTAGCATCAGCAAGGCGAGTTGTTTCGATAATCTCTTGTAAAGCTTGTAAAATGATGGAGTAGTTTTGTTTTACAGCAGCCACTGCTTCTGCTCTGTATGCCCATTTTGTGTTTGATAGTGACTTCAAAGTCTTCCACTGGGATCCTACTACTTGTGAAATTTTTTCCATTACTGCATGTCGCACAGGACTCCCCTCCATAAAGGCCTAAAGAGTCTGAATAACACCAAAATAATCAGACAGTTTCTGTCTATTTGGAATAGGTGACAATTGCTGTGATCATTACCTGGGTGTGATAAATTGCATAGCAATCTTCCCAGGAAGATAATGTTCCCTTTGAATATGCTTAGGGCACTTCAACTCAAGAAAACTTCCAATTTTTCAAGAATACTCATTAATTCGGCTCCTTTTTACATCCAGCTCCACCCTTGTTTTCAATTTATGAATGATGGTTTATGATGGTGCATTAATTTCAATGGGAGTTAGGCACCCAGGCACTTTCAAAAATCCCACTAGGCACCTATCTGCATCTTAAATTGCCTAAATATTTTTAACAATCTGGACTTCAGTGCCTAAATATGCATTTAAGAGCCTAACTTTAGGCACCCATGTTTAAGAATGCTGGGCCTAGTCTAATTTAGAGCACTAGCAACTCTGCATTTATCTGCCTGTGGACAATCTTACCATGCATCAGAAGTGCCTCTGTGTGCTTTAGGTTAATATGCTTTGAAGTGTGCTAAGCTAACCATCTTAGCTTGCTGCTCACTAACTTCCCTTGTAGAAAGAAACGGAGTACTTGTGGCACCTTAGAGACTAACAAATTTATTTGAGCATAAGCTTTCGTGAGCTACAGCAGTTAGTCTCTAAGGTGCCACAAGTACTCCGTTTCTTTTTGCGAATACAGACTAACACGGCTGCTACTCTGAAACCTTCCCTTGTAGACAGGCCCTAATACAATCACACTGTGCAGCTCAAGAGTTACTTCGCAGCATGGTTGCTCACACTTCAGAGTAGTTAACTCGAATTAGCTCTGCAATGAAGATTTAACCACATGAGTCAGTGACAGAATTGGGAATAAAACCCAGATCTCCTGAGTCCAATCCTCTCACCTATCTACCAGACCACTCAGATTTAACCATTTGTAATTATTACTTAGTTACAGAAGTCAAGAAATTATTACTTTACAAAATTTGAGTAAGACTGGCATTGAATTTTAGAACTTTTACTGTATGTTTATTTAAATGAATCCCTGTGCATACAGGATTGCTTCCAATCTACACAGTCATTTGCTCATAATGGGAACTTTTTGTCTATTTCTAGGGTAGAAATCTAGTCACAGGGGAGCTTGGCTACTTTCCAAGTGATGTCGTAAAGCCTTGCCCATGCGTAAGTACAAATGTTTAATTGTGTTTGTCAGTATAATAGTTTCCTGAGGAACATTCATAGGAAAAGTTGCCTGGTTCGTACCAGGGTTTCATTAATCCTGCCTTGTGGGAAGCATTATTTTAGTTTCCTTGTGTTTGTATGCTACATTCAATGTTTAAAAATATAACATTCTAATGCGTTTGGTTATTGGATTTAAACTATAAATGTTAAGGAAACATGCTCAAGAGACAGATTTTAACTTTTGGGAGTTTAATAAATTAAATTGTCTAAAGAGTTTTCAGATAAATACAATCAGACTCCAGAACAAATATATTGTGCAGTAAAGCTGTTAGTTTTTTTACAATGAGATGAAAATGCTGTGGTTTTAATCTGTTTCCCAGTCACTCTGGGTTACAGAGAGAGATTACACCATAAATAGTGAGTTTTAAAAAAAACCCTGTAAAAGTAAAAATAGAATAAAGAACAAACGAATAAATAAACCCTCCAACCGGATCTTTCAACATACTTCTGCGTCCCTATATGCTTTGACCTGCCTGTGTTTTGTGTTAAGAAGACAAATACTCTCAAAATACTAAGAACTGCAGCAGGATAATAAGAAAAATTAATTTACAGTACGTACTCATAATTTTGTATGAGCATGTTAATAAATTGTGCACTCCTTCATTGTGTCTTTCCATAATACTTTGGATCATGTTACTCCAGATTTAATATAGCATTGAAATCATTGAAATCAGTGGAGTTACATTGGTATTAAACCAAAATAATACAGTGGTTAACAAGGCTTCCTTGTTTTGCTGTAAACGTGCTTTAACTTGGTTCACAACTAAATTCAACTCTATTAATAAATCTACTTTGATTACAACATTCAAGATGTCATCATGGTGGTATTGTTATTAGGTAGAGTCACCTTTTAATGGATACAACTGTTTTGACACATTATGATAGGCCTTTAAGGTTTAGATCAAACCTTAGCTCCAAAATAAATCTCTACATTAGTAATACATCATAATATTGTTTAACAGCAGATCAACATATCTTTTACCATTTATAGTTAGGGCTGTTGATTAATCGCAGTTCACTCCCACAATTAACTAAAAAAAATAACTGTGATTAAAAAAATTAATCGTGATTAATCGCGCTGTTAAACAATAGAATACCAATTGATTAAATATTTTTGGATGTTTTTCTACATTTTCACATATATTGATTTGTATTACAACACAGAATACAAAGTGCACAGTGCTCACTTTATATTATTATTTTTGATTACAAATATTTGCACTGTAAAAATGATAAACAAAAGAAACCGTATTTTTCAATTCACCTCATACAAGTACTGTAGTGCAATCTATTTATTGTAAAAGTGTAACTTACACATGTAGATTTTTTTTTGTTACATAACTGCACTCAAAAACAAAACAATGTAAAACTTTAGAGCCTACAAGTCCACTCAGTCCTCCTGTTCAGCCAATTGCTAAGATAAACAAGTTTGTTTACATTTACGGGAGATACTGCTGACTGCTTCTTATTTACAATGTCACCTGAAAGTGAGAAGCGTCATTCACATGGCACTTTTGTAGCGGGTGTTGCAAGGTATTTACATGCCAGATATGCTAAACATTCATATGCCCCTTCAGCCACCATTCCAGAGGACATGCTTCCATGCTGCTGATGCTTGTTAAAAAAATAATGCATTAATTAAATTTGTGACTGAACACCTTGGGGGAGAATTGTATATCTCCTGTTCTGTTTTACCTGAATTCTGCCATATATTTAATGTTACAGCAGTCTCAGATGATGACCCAGCACGTGTTCATTTTAAAAACATTTTCACAGCAGATTTGACAAAATGCACAGAAGGTACCAATGTGGGATTTCTAAAGATAGATACAGCACTCATCCCAGAGTTTAAGACTCTGAAGTGCCTTCCAAAATCTGAGAGGGAGAAGGTGTGGAGCATGCTTTCAGATGTCTTAAAAGAGCAACACTCTGATGCGGAAACGACAGAACCCGAACCACCAAAAAAGGAAACGAACCTTCTGCTGGTGGCATCTGACTCAGATGATGGAAAATGAACATGCGTCGGTCCACACTGCTTTGGATTGTTATTGAGCAGAACCCATGTCAGGGTTCCTTCCCCACTCAGAACTCTGGGGTACAGATGTGGGGAGCCGCATGCAAGACCCCCTAAGCTTATTTTTACTAGCTTAGGTTAAAAACTTTCCCAAGGCACAAATTCCACCTTGTCCTTGAACAGTATGCTGCTGCCACCAAGTGATTTAGACAAAGAATCAGGGAAAGGACTGCTTGGAGTTCCTGTTCTCCCAAAATATCCCCCAAAGCCCTTATACCCCCTTTCCTGGGGAGGCTTGAGAATAATATCCTAACCAATTGGTTACAAAGTGAACACAGACCCAAATCTCTGGATCTTTGGATGCTGAAAAAAAAATCAATCAGTTCTTAAAAGAAGAATTTTATTTAAAAAAGAAAAGAAAAGGTAAAAATCCCCTCTGTAAAATCAGGTTGGAAGATAACTTTATAGGGTAACAAAAGATGCACAAAACACAGAGGAACCCCCTCTAGCCTTAGTTTCAAAGTTACAACAAAACAGGGATAAACCTCCCTCCAGCAAAGGGAAAATTCACAAGTTGAGAAAACAAAGATAAACTAATACGCCTTGTCTGGCTGTACTTACAATTTCTGTAATATGAGAGACTGGTTCAGAATGGTTCGGAGGACATGGATTAGTGTCCGGTCCCTCTTAGTCCCAAGAGCGAACGAACACAGAAACAAAGAACCCAAAACAAAGCCTCTCCCTCACCCCAGATTTGAAAGTATGTTTTGTCCCCATTGGTTCCTTTGGTCAGGTTATTTGAGCTTCTTAACCCTTTACAGGTAAGGAGGAATTTTAGGATACACTTATGGTTACGACTACCCGTCATCAGCATGGACGCATGTTCCCTGGTATGGTGGTTGAAGCATGAAGAGGCATATGAATCTTTAGCACATCTGGCATGTAAATATCTTGCGACGCCGGCTACAACAGTGCCATGCGAACGCCTGTTCTCACTTTCAGGTGACATTGTAGACAAGACATAGGCAGCAGCCTCGCCTGCAAATTGTAACCAAACTTGTTTGAGCAATTGGCTGAAGTAGCACTGAGTGGACTTGTAGGTTCTAAAGTTTTACATTGTTTTATTTTTGAATGCAGTTATTTTTTGTACATAATTCTACATTTGTAAGTTCAACTTCCATTATAAAGAGATTGCGCTGCAGTACTTGTATTAGGTGAATTGAAATATATTATTTCTTTTGTTTTTTACAGTGCAAATATTTGTAATAAAAAAATAAAACGAGCACTGTACACTTTGTATTCTGTGTTGTAATTGAAATCAATATATTTGAAAATGTAGAACACACCCAAAAATATTTAAATAATATTCCATGATTGTTTAACAGTGCGATTAATCGCGCGATTCATTTTTTTAATCGCTTGACAGCCCTAATTATCATCTCACAATCCTATTCACAAAGATACTTATCATTCCATTGTTACTTTAAATTTAAGGCTATGTCTACACTATGCAGCTCTTAGCGACAAGCTGTGTCACTACAGCTGTGCTGCTAAAAGGCGCGCAGTGTAGCCACTAAAAGAAAAGGAGGACTTGTGGCACCTTAGAGACTAACAAATGCCACAAGTCCTCCTTTTCTTTTTGCGGATACAGACTAACACGGCTGCTACTCTGAAAAGCGTAGCCACTGTTTATCAGGTTTTGTCGTTCAGATGCCAGTGTAGACATAGCCTTAGTTCTGTTAAACAGAGTGACAAAGCAGATGCCCGTTAAAGAGAATATACTGCTCATAAAAATGTTATGTAATAAAGCTTAACGTTTTTTGTAACCCAATTACCATATTTTATTAAGCATTAGTGTCACACAGTCACGCTGGATGTTGTTGGGCAGAGTCAGCACATGCCTTTAGCAATTTTCAGTCACTGGAGCTGCCCTGTGGATCTGGAAACACCACTCTAGGGCAGCACTTAAGATAAATACAGGGGTCTACTGTAAATACTGTAAAAAGAAAAGGAGTACTTGTGGCACCTTAGAGACCATATTTATTTATTGGGAAAAATCAGCTCATTTTGAAAGAGTACTACTGTAGTTTAAAGTGGGAAACTCACATAGTTAAGGAAAAACTCTTCTGTTAAAGCTACCAAGGCAACATGAAGATTACTTAGTGTCTAGTGACATAGCTTTCTGCTAAATTTAGAAATATACTATTAAGCGGAGGATTGAATGAAAATAGCATGATTTTACAGTATGAATAAATATTATTCATGACATGTTAGCAACCAGAGGCATAAACTGATGAAAAAGATGAATTGATTCTCCACCACTGCTAAACTGGAAGGGCAAAATATAAACATCTTATTCTGACAAATGATGCAGTTTAAAGATACCAAAACATCTATCAGATTTTTAACGTATTATAACTTGTACTATTATTATTAAGTGTAACCATCTTTACAACTGGCCAATATAAAAATGCCCAGAATCAGCATAAAATACATATATCAAAAGGCTTTAGGAATGAATATTGCATGAAAAACTGCTGAGTTCGAGAATATGAAATTCCAGTCCCTTCTAAGCTATACCTATAAATGCTTTATTCTTCTTGCAATATGCAGTATTTGTCTGCAGACATTTTTATATCATAAAAACAAAAAGGAGTCCGGTGGCATCTTAAAGACTAACAGATTTATTTGGGCATAAGCTTTCGTGGGTAAAATACCACTTCTTCAGATGCATGGAGTGAAAATTACAGATGTCTTTTGTTCAGTTTTCTCATTGCGGTTGCTTTGATTTGGATGTATAATACAGTGCAAGCCAACAGCTTCTAGTACAATGTTTGATTGTTTTCTTTTTTCTCTGCAATGGGCAATCTTTATTTTACAACTCAACACACTCAGGGTTGAAAAGGATTAATGATTGCTGATGTTCTAGCTGTCTGCAACCAAAATGACCTGCTCTGATAGATGAGCCAAACCAATTTAGAATTTCAGATTCCATCCAATATAGGACTGTAAGCCAATATACAGGGAGGGTAGTGGTCTTCCTAATTGCCACTACTGTCCTGCCACTGGTATACTCACATCAAGTAATTTGAACTACTTTCCAAACTTTATTCTAACAATACAAAACATTCAAAATGTAAAATTCTGTAGGCTAACATAATTACAGAAGTATCTTACATATAAAGACTGGCTTTATATACAGTGGGTTTTTATCCTTACATTTTTTGAGTGGAGCAGCTTCACTAATGATAGGAAAGTAGGAGTGCTAGCTGTCAGCATTTTTAATGTTTAGACCGTCTCTCAGCCAGGTGGGAATGATGCCTGAGCTCTATCAACAAGCCGTTGGTAGCAACGGCCTAGCTGGTTTCGTTCTGATATAATGCTGCTTTATTTTCCTAATACTTGTCAGATGTTCGTGTAGGGATATGAGAGAATGTGTCACCAACTAAATCCCAGCCCAGGTCTGTTGTATCTAAGCTTTGATGCTACGGTGTTACAAATGGACAGTATACTTTTTGAATTTGTTTAGGCTGTCATGGCTTTGGAATCCATTATAGATTCACAGCCACTCTCCTCCTTGTTCTCTTACAACATATACTGACATTTGGCTAGCAATAATTCCATTCCTGATCTCTTTGCATTTTACAGAAGCCTTCCATTGTTCTGGTTAACTCTTTCCCTCTCTCCCCCAATCTCTCTGTCTAGTCTGATTGCTTCCTGGTTGGGAGATTTATTATCATGCAAATAAATAGGTCACACTATTCTTAGAGCAGAACTCTTTAACATATTGACAACAAATTCACACTAGTGGCTCCTTTGTGCTTTGGGGAAAATACACTTTTTGGTGATGATGTAAGAGAGATTGTCAGCATTAAAATCATAGATTCAGATGCATTCAAATAAGAGTACTAGGCTGGTTATCTGTCCAAAATACCTTTTGCAAAAACACTTAGGAGGAAAAATTGCAATCACACAATATGCGAAGGGCAGTAAGCCGGGCTCTGTGAACTCTGCAAAGGTCAGCTTAGAACCTGAACCTTACAGTTTGGATCACAAGGGTTGGAAGCAAATCAACACTATGCAGGTTAGTAAGTTCAAGCTAGCCAAACTTGTGCCCTCCAAGAGGGTCTCAGGGATTTTAGTAACTGTTGGTGGGGAGCATGGAAGTCAGCTGTGGAAATATTCATTCAATTCCCATATTATATATGCATATATATACTATCCTTTTTTGTATGTTTAATTTTAGTTTATTTTAAACTATTTGAAAATTAAATAAAGCAGTTGTCCTTTCAAAATGTGTTCCTATTTAAATCCAAGTATAAGAGTAAAACTTGTTTCATTCAAATGTATTAATAAATTCATACAATACCTCAGAAATGTATGGATTATTCAGTTAACATCTCAAGAGATTATATAACATACCACCTAAGCTTTTACTTCAACTAAGAATAGTGCCTTTTCAAGGCAATCTAATTCAAAAAGCACTTAGTGAATTTAGTGTGCATCATTGTACATTCAGTTGCACACTTTAATGATGCATTGCAACAATATACCCTATTAGATGAACATTTTATGGATGAAATGAGAGTGGAAGTACTGCCAAAATCCATTTCAGATAGATTAAAATATATATGGGATTTGTAGCACTTATCTGTCGAAAATTAAAAAAAACTCTCCCAACAACAACAATAAAATACATAAGCTTAATATTCTGTCCTGTTTTCAGACCTATACAGGGTATTCACACTTTATTAATTTATTCTGAATAAAGTAGACTAATAGATGAAGAAATGTAATCAATATGATTCTTATCTCCCCAGTGTGATGTAGGATATTTGGTCATTAGATCAGTGCTACCTAATTTGCGAGTCAATTCGAAAAATATTCTTTAAATAATTATATTCTATGATGTCTTTTTATACCCTAGGTGCCTAAACCAGTAGACTACTCTTGCCAACCATGGTGAGTCCTGGACTAGTCCTATAAAAATCATGTTGAAATAGACAGGCATAGAGAGAGAACTGTGTTTATCACAATCTAATTTAAATTGCTTTAACCTTTCTTGGCTTCTGAAGAAGGTATTGTGTAGCAGTTTTGGAAAACAGAACTGAATATGCACTGCCTAAAAGCATTTCTCATATAATAATGTGCTTAATGATTTTGACATTTTGTTTACAAGTCTATATATATACACAGTCTGTATCCCAGAGGTCTCTAAAGTGGTATAACAAAAAGTCAGTACAACATGAATCATGCAAGAAGATCCTACATTTTAAGTGGCTAAACAAAATGAAGAAAGTGACATTTTGTTTTGTGAATAATTCTGCTGAAATTTTGTTTGACAGAAAAGCAATCTATTAAGTGATGTAAATGGATAATGTATCGACTCCACAACCACTGTCAAAGTGAATCATAGTGTAGTGTGAACCCTCTGCTCTGGAGTGAGTTTGACTTAAAAAGATTATAAATGCACAGTGACTGATTCTGTTTTCACACTGGTTTTACAAATTTATTCCTGATTTCTACTGGGTTGCAGTAAGTGAGATCAGAATCAGATCCACTGACCCAAACAAACACTGAGCTTTCATAGCCAGTGAATAAAATCCCAAAGGGGAAAAGTTGCTGTTTTTAATTTGATTCAAGCTTCAATTCTGCTCCTTATAGTTTTGACAGAAGAGAGGACAAAAATAGCATTGTGTTCACAATACTAAAGTTGAGGTTCTTTGTGCCTTTTCAGGATCAAACTTAATTTTCTAAGCATTTGTAACTTGAACGTGGGAAATTGCCTTAGGCTGAAACTTGCCTTAAAAAGTCTCAGCGTGGGAGCTCATATTTTGTGATAATTTGAAGAAAATCCTCTCTGATACTTTCTTTAAAAACTAAAAGCCGCCCCAAAGTAGAAGTTTGAAGTTTTTTGTGATATTTAAAGTTTTGTTTAATGATGGATTAAGTAGTGTAACTATATATACAACTGGATTAAGAAACTTACTGTATTATAGTTATATGAATGGATTTATAGCTAACGTAAAATGTATTCATTTTAAAAAATTGTGCACAGTACTGGTTCCTAATATTGACTGAAATTATTCTGGTTTTAAAAAGTAAAAATAAGCAATTATTTCATTTTAATAAATGCACATTTTTTCCACAGTTAAAAATTTAGGCCCCAATTCTGCAAGCAGATCTCTGCAGGCAGACCCTTCTGGAATCTTTTGTCTCAGTCGTTTCAGACCTGGCCATAGTTTAGGGCTGAAGTAGATTTTGAATCTAATCTGTTAGGGTTTAGTCTGCACATTTAAATTTTAACCTTTAGAGTAAAATAAATAAATATGAATCAAATGAAATTATTTTTGTTTGTTTAAGAACAGAATTAGTGCATCAGCTGCCTGATTCTCCAGTCTGTTATACCAACTTGACCTGAAGTCAGTGAAGTTTCACTAGTACGAGACTGGTATAATATAGTGTTGTATCAGGCCCAAGCTTTTAAGTTTGTGATACAAAATATTTCAAATAAGTAAATTCCACCACCTGATCCAGGCCACCCTTTAATTACATTTTCAGTATAGGCCCCAGTTCAGCAAAGTACTTCAGTATGTGCTTAAGTGCTTTCGAAGTCAGTGGGGTGTTTAAGGTTTTGTCTACAGTACACTACCACTTTTGACGGTAAAACACACCCCTGACCGACATTGCTGGTGCCAACATAGCTAATGCCGCTCATTGGGGGTGGTTTAATTATGCCAGCAGGAGAGCTCTCTCCTGCTGGCAAAGAGCGGCTACATGGGAGACCTTAAAGTGGCACACCTGCAGTGGTACAGCTGTGCTGCTGTAAGGTCCATAGTGTAGACCTAGCCTAAAAGTTAACACATGCATAAGTGCTTTCCTAAACAGGGATGAACTTAATCTTGTGCTTCAGTGCTTTTCTGAATAGAAGCCATAGTCCTTTGTGCCCAAAAGTGGGAGAGTGTACTGCACATTTTACTATTAATTATAAATTTCTGTGCTTTTTATTATTTTCCAGCACAACCTTGAAATCCGGTTCATGTACCAGGAGCTTTTGATGTATCTTTCATTCACCATCTCATGTAAAATATTGGAACATTAAACTGCATGTTGGAAAGACCTACTGCACAGTTTCAAAGATGAGCATGGCTAGTATTTATTTGCTTTTCTTACAGGTATGCAGGAGCAATGGAGAGGCTGCAAGCTGAAAGTGAACTTATTAACAGGGTAAATAGAACTTACCTGGTGCGACACAGGACCAAAGAGTCAGGAGAATACGCAATTAGCATTAAGTAAGTGGGACAAGCACTTTAACAGAAATAGACTTCCTGTTTTCTTTATTGCATAGGCAGATGTTTGTAATCAATAATACAGAAAATCATGAATCTCATTGCATCTTAAATAATCATATAATATCCTGTCACTTAGTACATAAAAATATCAGTTGCTAGAAAAGTATTTCAGGCATATAGGACAAAAAGTGTAAATCCGCATAGCTCCACTGAAGTTAATGGAAAGATACCAGTTTACAGTGGCCTGTCGGATACTAACGGGCAATTGTTTACTTCTGATTCAGCTCCTGTTGATGTTAAGGTGAGTCTGTTCAAGTCTTTAGCTTCTCGGACATTGCAGTAAAGAGTGTGTTAGCAAATACATTTCAGTAGAGTGTGTTCTATCAGCATAAATTACTAAAGAGAGTCTTGTTTGTTTCCACATCGATCCTCAGTATGAACTTGAAAGCAAGCAATAGATGGGACCCCCTAATTAGAAGTAACTTTTTTTTCTGAATACAGGCTACATCTTCATTCATACACTAATAAATATATTTGGTTAATTAGATGTCAACTGTGTATTGGCCTGGATATACATTTTGTCTTAAGAATTTATTCATGTAGTGTTTTGGGGTATACCCTCAGGTAATTATTGATTGCCACTGTTTAAAAACACATTTATATTCATAAGTTATTAATTGCCCACAGGTATAATAACGAAGTGAAACACATCAAGATTTTAACAAGAGATGGCTTTTTTCACATTGCAGAAAATAAAAAATTTAAAAGTTTAATGGTAAGTATTGATTAGGTTTCTTCAGTGTGCAATTCCCATGTAACTATTGCTGTTAAAGTAAATGCTGGTTCTCTAGATTTGCAGAAATGTGGTATGCAGAAGTACTTTCAGGTTAGAATCATGTCCATCATTGCTTTATATATTTGTGATGTTCAGTCTTAGATGTCAATGAAGATGGTGTATGCTTAAAAATATTTATATGTAAAGTTAGAGCCAGCTTGGGGCCCCTGCAGTGACGTGCTTGAGAGAGGAAGAAACCTGTACCTGGTCAGCAACTAGTGAAGTCTCTGCATTCTCCTGAGAGCAGAGATTACTCCCTGGTAGTATTCCTCTTCATGCTAACCACCCCAAAAAGGATAGGACATAGGCTGGACAATGACCCCCGCACATCTAAGAAGCCTTAGCTGTCAGGGGACATTGTCCAGCCTGTTTCCTGGGCTGCGCTAACAGGGACTATGCTACCCTGGTAGAGAAATTTTGTTTTTCTGTCACCCATCCGTGAAGGCTAGTGCCTGTTAAGCACAGTCTGGTGCTCAGGTTGTCTCTACCCAAAGAGGTTTTTCTTATTGTTGCTACCACTGGTTCTACTCTTGCCATGTAAGTAATAGTGTTGATAAGACTCTAGGTCAGGGGTTAGCAACCTTTGAGAAGTGGTGTGCCAAGTCTTCATTTATTTACTGTAATTTAAGGTTTCGCGTGCCAGTAATACATTTTACATTTACAGGGGCCGGCAGACGGAACCCCAGACCGGCAGCACGCTGAGTCGCTCAGCCTGCTGCTGGTCCGGGGTTCCATCCGCCGGCTCCTGCCAGCCGGGGTCGCAGCTGCCAGCCCTGCCCAGCCCGCTGCCGGCCCGGGGTTCCGTCGATCCAAGCTGGCAGCGGGCTGAGTGGGGCTGGCGGCTGGGACCCTGGCTGGCAAGGGGCCGGCGGCCGGAACCCCAGACCGGCAGCGGGCTGGGGTTCCATCTGCTGGCTCCTGCCAGCCCGGGTCCCAGCTGCCAGCTGCGCTCAGCCTACTGCTGGCCTGGGATTCCGTTCATCCAGGCAGGCAGCGGGCTGAGCAGGGCTGGCGGCTGGGACCCCAGCTGGCAGCAGAATGCCACTAAAAATCAGCTTGTGTGCCACCTTTGGCACGCGTGCCGCAGGTTGCCGACCCCTGCTCTAAGTGGTTTCTGGCATTGTCAGTTTTGTGTTGGCTAACCCTGTTGGGACGAGCTCTGTCTAACCCTGTTCATAATGTCTGGTGTATATAGAATAAATGCTGTGTCTTATCTATCATGGCACTCTCAACACTGTATAAACAGCGTTGTGTCTCTCTATAGCAGGGATGGCCAAACTTACTGACCCCTCCACCCCCTCTGCTAAGACGTTCAAGAGCCAAGGCACATCTGCCGGGGCTCGGGGCTTCGGCCCAGCAGGACCTGCTAGGGCTCGGGGCTTCAGCCCCACTCTGGCTGAAGTGCCAAAACCCAGCAGGTATGCCCCACAGTGCTGAAACCCCAAGGCCCCTCTCCCCATTGGGTAGAAGCCCCTACCCCACCACCCCATTGCAAGGCAGAGGTCCCAAGCTCTTCCCTTCCCTCTCCACCCAAGTCTGACAGGTAGAGAATGGAGGAGGTTGTGCACTTTAACTGTAAAAGAGCCACATGCGGCTCGTGAGCCACAGTTTGGTCACTCCTTGTCTGTAGCAAAGGGGGCATATCCAGAGAATGGACATACTGGAGTGCTGACATACTAAAGAAATTCTTAGCTGGAGTAATGGCCAGCTGTGTTAATGTAAGATAACAGAAGCCCAAATATTTCTTTTTGTTCCTAGCTTTTCTGTTTACATGTAGTGCCTGGAGGTCTGTGATTGTGAATTACTAAAAGCAGGTGTGGATTTTACTTTTGGTTTAGACTCTACCTTTGAGATAGCTACTGAGACATACAACACTGTACAACATGGGACTGAAGAGCTCCAAAATTCAGTTCAGAAGTTTACCATTAAGACTGTTTTCATGAACTTACATTTAGTGCACTAGATCTTGGGTGAATAATTTTAAGGGTCATTTTGTTCATTGGAATTAATTTATAGCATGGACCACTTTAGATTTTTGTAGGAGAGCATAGGCTGGTTTTGGGGGGGCTTGTTTGTAAATCAGAATGAAATTATTGCTTTTTCCTTATTTGGACTGAAGCTTGGCCTGGTTGATTTAGTTTTTGGAAACTTAAACATGGCAGAACAAAATGGGATTATTGAATGAATTGGTGATGGGAGTTAAGTGTTTACAATAAATGAATTACTGTATTTGATTTTGAAAAACGAAATGCTATGCTTGAAGGAACAGAATAATTAACTAAAGTGTGTTTGCTTTGATTTTCCTACTCAACATTTACCCTCATTCCTTACTCTGTAGAGAAACTCTGTGCTGAACTTATTCACATAAATCTGTCGACCCAATCCATAGACTGATCTAAGGACTTGTCTACGCAGTAACGTGCACCGCAGGGGTATGATTTCTAAATCACACTAACATGTCGCTCATTTATTGGTCTCCATAGACCCTGCTGGTGTGCATTAAATGTTCCCTAGTGCACTTTCACAAACATACATTAAAGTGCAGTAAGGAACATCTTATGCATACCAATAGGGTCTACATGGACTACTTAATGCACAGTATGTTAGTGTGCTTTAGACATCACAGACCCGTTGTGCGCATTGTCCCACCACGTAGACAAGCCTTAAGAGTTGCACACTAGAGTTGAATACTGCATAGAAATATCATGAATTCTTAATGTTTGGAGGTGTTCCTTCATATTTACAATGAGAACTGAATGCACTGGCCTCCATGTATTGTACCTCCTTTGCTTTCATATTCTATTTTGGCAAATCATTTATGAAATATATGGAAAATTCTCAGATTGGATCCATGGAGAATGTGAAACGCTGTGTACTCTTGAGTTTATTCCTGATGCCATCTGATACAATGCACGTTATCTTATGAAATCACCTTGAAACCTTTACATGGTCCATATACCTGAGAAGAAATCACCTGTTGATTATAAAGCTCGCACTGTTATCTGGTGTCTGTGTTTTCAGAAAAAGATTTGTGGATGATCATTATTTATCACTGTAGTAAAAAGCTGAGAAAGTAAAGATAGGTACAGTGAGTAGTTAGCAAGCAGCTGACCTCCCCTTCTACCTTTGTTCCATAGGGCAAATATTAATTAATCAACCTAACTGAAAGGAGCAAATACTCCTTTCAAATAGAGAAGTAAGATTTTTTTGTCCTATAAAGCGTTACTAACTCTAGTACAACTTACTAAATAGAAGGTAGTGATACAGATAAGGTGCTGAGCTCATCTATGCAGGGAGTAGGTATTTTAGGTAACATGGCTTTATGTATATTTACTGGGCAGTTATCCATTATAAATAGAGCTGGGTGAAAGTTTTTCAGCAACTAATAAACTCACCAAAACTGCATTTTTCAGGCCACCGAAACTGTTCATGACTCTAGTTAAAATTCAGCAAAAAGTTTCATCTGCAAAAAAGATTTTTAAAATGTCAAAACAACATTTTGAAAACAAAATGCCAGTTTGACCTAAGTGAAATATTTTTGGTTTTCCATTTCTTGGATGAAACCAAATACATTTATTTTCAGGGTGTTTTTTGTTTTGTTTTGTTTTTGGCCCTGAACTGAAAAATCAATTATTTGCTCAGGTCTAATGATAAGATCACCTCTCTAAGCAAACTATCATTAACTGTATATCTTACTGTTGAAAAGAATGCAAATTAAATTTCCAATAATTGTTTATTCTCTCTTCCTCAAAGGAACTTGTAGAGTACTACAAGCACCACTCTCTCAAAGAAGGTTTCCGAAGTTTGGATACTACTCTTCAGGTTCCATACAAGGCATCTGAAAATTCAGATGGACAAAGGAGTAATAAAGCAAGCAGTAACTGTGAGTATTATCATTTTACATATTATTTGCTGTCATTTAAACACTAAAAGCGTAATGATATTTAAAACATCTTCATTTTGCATTTTTGACATGTAACCAATTAATATGGTAATGCGTTCAACTAGGATTTTTCTACAGCTAAGCATAATCAGATCTGCCAACAGGTTTATGAACATGTCTAGTGAGACTTCCTTGCTGCCAAACTTAAAATCAGGTTGGTGTTCAAAAATCTATTAGAAATGCAAGTGAGAGATTTAATTTGGAGTCTGCCTAGTTTTTGCAGGTGTTTACATAGGCGGCACTGTTTTCAGTTACATGCATAAATAAGTAACCATTTCTAATGTAGTATTGAGATTTAAATAGATCAGTCATCTAATATAACTGCATTTTTTTAAATTAGGGTTTCAGCAAAGAGACACACAGTTTTTCAAGTAATATGTCATTTGTTGAATCATCTCATTTGTTTTTTTACACCTCTCTTTTAAGGCCATAATTTGCAAGCCTGTAAAACACTTCTAAAAGAATTTTCAAAATACATACCATATAAATACCTGTTAAAAGACTATATGTATTTTTGGAGTAAATAGCTACAATATGTGTAATATTGTTCTTACGAACATGTAACTTTCCATTTTAAGGGAAAGTCTATAAAAGCGTTGTTGTCTTTTTAGAAGTTCAGTGCTATTTAAAACAACTGTTATGTGGTCTGTTGAAAATATTTAATTTTTCCCTGCAAGAATATTAGACTTCACTGCGTTTCAGGCAATGGCCTTATCTTTGCACTGCACCAGATAAGAAGAAGAAAATAAAAATTAATGATGACTTCAACAATATGAAGACTGCTGTGAATGAAGATACAGTCAAGCCCAGTGTCTTGTGGAAATAATTTTGACTATTTCATCATTTTCACTTATTCGTTTTCTTCTTGGATTTTCACTTGTTTATCTATACTCCATGGACATGCATATATAATTTCCAAGAGAATTTCTTATTTTTATTTGGTAAAACAGGAACATTAGGTGAATTTTAGGACACATTATTTTCAGATTATTTTTCATCCATTTTCATTGTTTTTTCTTTGTGTTTCTTTCTATCATTCTGTTTCCTCTTTTCTTTCTTCTCTTGTTTTTTCATTGTTTCCCCTGGGTGTATACAATGCAATTAAACACGCATGGCTGGCCTGGGTCAGCTGACTTGGGCTCAGGCTATGGGGCTGTAAAATTTCAGTGTAGACGTTCAGGCTTGGGCTGCAACCTGAGTTCTGGGGCCCTCCCAATTCCCCAAGCCCAAACATCTACAGTGCAATTTTATAGCCCCGTGAGCCTGAGTCAGCTGATATGGGCCAGCCACAGGTGTTTTTTAATGTAGTGTAGACAAACCCTATGAGTTTTTTGAGTTTTCTCCCTCCTGTTGTATCCCATGTTTTCTCAGGACTTCACGTCTATTCCTAGTTATTTGAAAAGAGATGAACAGAGAATGATCTTTTTCCCCCATTATCCTATCTCCCTTCCTTTCACCATCCCTCTCAATCTCTGTCCTCTTTTCTCCCCACCCCTACTTGGCATGGAGTGCCAGGGCATTGACTGGCATGAGGAGTGTACCCTGCCTGCCTTACCTTTGTGTTTATTTTAGTTATTCTCCGAGAGGAGCAGAAAGAAAGCACTGCCTCTTCTTACTTAGACCAGCTGATAGGAGGAAGGCACGGAAGCAGGCATCTGTATCACACAGAAGAGTACTAACGTACAGGAGAAATAGCACAACTGTTGCAAATTCCTGCAGGATACAAGATTTTATATAGTGCATATTCCACTTCCTTCACTCCACTCCAGAAATAAAAATCTCCATTACAGGAGTTCAAAAGTGATTATATGGAAGAACAAAAGAAATGAATGTGGGGCATTTTCCACTTAAGAGGTTTGGCAGGCTTGGCTTTCTGCTATGTTGAAATTCGAACATTTTCCCACTATATTTGCTGGTGGAAACTGGAAAATTTCCCCCTGAGGCCAAATTGATGAAAAGTCTCTCAATTCTCAGATTCCCCATGTAAAACCTAATATTTTGCCACAACTCTGAGAACAAAATGCAGATTGTTTGACCCTGGATGACACTTTGGTTAATGGATTTGAAGTTTTTTATAAATCTGAATGAGCTTTTCCTTCTGGACACTCCAGACTTTAGTACTGGACCCAAATCATGAGTCTGGTGTTCTCTTGAGGCTCAGCAGAATTTAGGTATTGTCTCTGACTTTGGGCCTCTAGGCACACACACCAGGTACAGATACCATGTCTGATACCCGTCTTGGCAGGCCCTGAAAATAGCTCCAGCTGTCCCAAGCCTCGCCAGTAGCCGTTGCGTGCTCTGAGTTCCACTGAAGCTGATTTACTGTTTCCCTTTTTGGGGACTTTGTGACAGTGTAAGCAAGTAACACACGGACTCTGCAAAGGAATTTCTAAATGAACATACCTTATTCTTAGACAGCACAACTGGTACAGTTGATGGAAAAACAACAAAACCTGCACACAAAACCCTACCTCACTTTCCTCACTACTCCCACAGTCCTTTGGGATTTGGTCAGTGACTTTTCAGGGGTCCAGTATTTTCCTCACCCTGTTCTCCCCTGCACAGCCTTGTCTGTCGCTCTCTCCCTTTCTACTGAATCGAGCCCTTTTTATGAAGTTGCAGTCCCCTTTATTAGGTGATCACTAGGAGCTGCTTCAAGTCCCTTTCTCGGGTGATCCACTGCTTGATTACAAGGCCACCAGAGGAAAAGGGTTTCTCTGCCCCTCTCAAATATTGTTGGCAGATCATCTGCAGCTCATGCTTTTTAGTTTTACAGCTGCCCTGTTAGTTTTCACCAAGTTGGCATTAGAATACCCTCATAGTTAGGGTATCTGAACCCTGCAATTTTGATCTGCAAAGCAGTTAGAGAATTTGTATCTTGGAATTTTGTTAGCAAGGGTTACAACTTGGAAGCAAACCAGCTGCTGGAGATTTGTTGGACAATCTTCACTCAGTCAGTTCCTCTCTGACCACCTCCTGCTCTCCTTTGAAGGCATCTCATATAAGAAGGGATAGCTGTTGAGAGGGACCCTGAATGACAAACTGAGGGGAAGGAGATTTGCCAGTTTTCCAGCTGGGTGCATTAACTGAGCCCATGGTCACCAGATTTTCACAAGTACAGGCTGCGGCAATTAAATATGTCAAGCTTCCAACTTCAATCTGAGATTGACTGGAGGTTTGAGATGGACATTTTTCACTGCTCTGCTTTTATGAATACCTGTTCGGATTTTTTTTTTTGGTAATAAATACATCTTCCCTAATGATGCAATTCTCATTTTTTTTGTCCTTTGATACCTTCATAGAATTTGGTATACATTGGGAAAAACTTCACAACATAAGCAGAGAGAGGCATTTCTGTGTTGGAGCATTTTTTAGAAATTTAGGAAGCTCTACTGCGGACACTGCAAAAGTCCATCAAGTACTAATGCCAAGTGTTTTGAGCTAATATGAAATCCAAAGGCAGCTTCAAATCACCTAATTGTCTAAGATGATAGGAAAAATGGTTTTAATGGTTTTATTTATTTCCCCTTTGAATATTAAATGGCTGCTAGGTTTTCCTGTAATTTTTTTATATGACTTGCAATACAATTTCCATATTATTTCTTAGAATGTCAGACAAAGGGTGATTTGAAAGCTGGCCTACTTGTGTCACAGTTCTCTCAATACTTACTTGTTAGACCTGAATTATCATTTTGTACCTAAAATTAAGTTGACTTTTCACTTACTTCAGAAAATTGTCCAGTTGTTCTTTTTAATCTCCCAGCATCCCAGGACTTGTGTACTCTTTTTAGATGTTCATTGCACACTTTCAGTAGGCATGAGGATACCTCATCAGCTATCAAATATGTCAAGACATCTAGATGTAATTTACTTTTTTCTTAAGAGGAATGTAAACAAAGATGGGTTTTGGTGCCACGGCATGTTCTTTGGTCCCAATTTTCATTTCAGACTGCTTCTGCATGCACAATGTTGCACCCACAAAAATGGGCACATACTCTTTTGTGGGTAGAAAACATACTATCACCCAAAGGAGAGCAATTGGGTGACCAGCAACCTGATTACTATAAATATTTTGGAGATTTAATTAGTGTGTTTTTAACCCTTTGTTTACCTGAGAATACATTACATTTATCTATCAAAGAGGGGGCTAGCATAGTGGCTGCACAAGTTTAAGTACCTGAGCCAAATTCTGCATTTTGTGTGTGCTCAGAACTTCCATTGAACTGAATGTGTGTAGTATATATGGATCCAAAGCATCATTTAGTCCTTAGAGGATATGAAACGTGCACGTAATTCCCGTTGATGTTAATAGTTATCAGAGTAGAATGCTGTGATCCCTACATGCATGGTGTGAGGTCCAGTTTAACAAGGTACAGTCACTCCTCGCTTAACACTGTAGTT
Organism: Caretta caretta; assembly: GCF_965140235.1. Taxonomy (NCBI): domain Eukaryota; kingdom Metazoa; phylum Chordata; order Testudines; family Cheloniidae; genus Caretta; species Caretta caretta. The sequence goes on from NC_134213.1 coordinate 67,514,347, forward strand.
ATGTTCCTGAAAAATGCGACTTTAAGCAAAATGTTGTTAAGCGAATCCAATTTCCCCATAAGAATTAATGTAAATTGGGGGGTTAGGTTCCAGGGAAATTTTTTTCACCAGATAAAAGACTATATTTTATTTTATATATATATATATATATATATATATATATATACACACACACACACACACAGTATAAGTTTTAAACAAACAAGTTAATACTATACACAACAATGATGATTGTGAAGCTTGGTTGAGGTGGTGGAGTCAGAGGGTGGGATATTTCCCAGGGAATGCCTTACTGCTAAATGATGAACTAGCACTCACTGCTGAACCCTCAAGGGTTAACACGTTGTTAATGTAGCCTCACACTCTACAAGACAGCACAAATGGAGGGAGGGGAGACAGCATGGCAGAGAGAGAGAGACACCCTGTGTGTGTGAGAGAGAGAGATGCGCATTGCCACTTCAATTACGGTGACCCCACTCTAAGTACATTTCCTTTTTAAGTAGATCAGCAAGTTGAGACAGCCGCTGCTGCCAGCAAGCTCCTCGGTCCTGAGCCCTGTCGTGTCCCGTCCCACCCCGCTCTATTGAGATGGGGTAAGCGGGGGACAGGAGCAGGGGGAAGGGCACACCCTGACATTAGCCCCCTTCTTTTCCTTTCCTCCTCTCCCCCCCGCCCCACCCCCGCACAGCAAGCAGGAGGCTCCCGGGAAGCAGCTCCAAGGCAGAGGGCAGGAGCAGCACATGGCAGTGGGGGGAGGGACAGCTGAACTGCCCGCAATTGATGGGCAGCTGCCACACAGTGAGCTGCATGGAGCTGATAGAGGGGCTGCTGGTCCACCCTGGTTCCAAGCCCCCACCAGCCAGCTGCAACGGGCTGCTCTTCCTGCAAGCAGTGGACAGAGCAGGCGGCTGCCAAACAATGTTATAAGGGAGCATTGCGCAACTTTAAAGGAGCATGTTCTCTAATTGATTAGCAGCGTAACAACGTTAACTGGGATGACTTTAAGTGAGGAGTTACTGTACTTAAGAACAGGCCTAAGTTAAGCATGGGACTAGTCCTGGGGATACCAATGGCACTACTTATGTACTTGAATTTAGACACATGTTTAAGAACTTGGTTGAGTCAGGGCCAAAAGGATTTTAAAATGTATTAAGAAAAGAAACAGCTTTATTTGTAAGAAAAAACAGTTTAAAATTCTTTTCTGCCAAACCCAAAATGGATTTTTTTTAAATTTTTTGTTTTTGAAAAATGTAATTGTGAAAAATTAAATCATAGATCTACATTTTCCACTTTTCACAGTCAATTTCCTTCCAGACTTCCTCAGTGAGGAACCGTAGTTTCCTTATTACCAATGACTTACATAATAGAAATACTAATATTTAAATATTTTGCCGATATTTCAACGTTCTTTTGCTTCTCTCTTTTTCTCTTTCTTTCTCTAAGCCCCCTCTTTGTTCTGTGGGTTTTCTTTTGTAACTCCTCCAGACTACAGCTTTGTTCCCCCTTCCTCCACTCCTTTCTGGTCAGGTACTGCTTACTGCTTTTATATTTCTTCTAAATTTGCTTCTGTTTGCAGATTCTTTCTGTGTGCAGCCAACTAGGGAAGGGACGAATCTACTTTTTCATTTCTTGACTAAATGCAGAATAGCAGCTAATGCTATATACTGAAGACTGACTCCAAATCTCAGTAACTGGTTAACATGATAAGCTATAAAGACAAGGTAATCGGAGGGTAGAAAATTTTTATTCTTGCAGTCCAATAAAATCAAACTCTTGCAAAATCAACTTTTAAAAGTATACATTCCTATAAGCAGAATTTGAATAGCCGCAGCAGATCTCAAATGGCCACTAGTTCACCATTCAATAGTAGAATTCTACAGCAAGTATTATATTTTTAATTGATGTATTCATACAAATATGCATACCTGAAAATTGCACTGTTCATGAATGAATCAAGTATTCGTCCCATCTCTATAGCAAACCATACTGTGGCAGCATCGTAAAATGCCGTTGCTAGAGAGTTCTGTTGTAGCAAATGTTAGATTTTGCACTACCATTGTTTCAGTTAATTTTACTCATCTGCTTTTCAAATGTAATCACGTTTTCTTTATTCTCTTTTAACCTTCTCTTGCTTTGAAAATATAAAAACATTTTGAACTAACAGACAGTATAAAAAGATTGAAATTTACAGCCATGCTAATTTCAATTCCAATCACATTATGGCAAACTTGCACTCCATTAATAAACACCAGTAAGTAAGGATGCTGTTGTGACTTTTAAGCCACAGTTATGGTGGGGCTGCACCACTTTGGCAGTAGCCCCAGTAATTTTGCCTGTGGCAGGCAAAAAGTCTCTGAGAACCCTGAAGGCACATACACAACAGCAACTGCTACACCCTCTAAAAGAGTGCAGCATTTGTTCTCCTTATGCTGGTTCACTTCCACTTATAGAGGGTGGATTATCTGGCCTAGCTAGCACAAGGTTTTGGAATTGAGGTTGGCCCCTGGCACCCTCTTCTACCCTTGTGCATAGCACTAGTCCCAACAGAGCCCTTTATGTTGGTAATTAGTAAGAATTAACTGCACTCTGTCTCCTTCACAAAAAGAAATCCTGACAATATCTGATGTAAAGCATGTCTTTGTAACAATTACACAACAGTAAAGGGGTGTCAGGTAGTGACAGGTAATTTAATCATGTCTGCTTGGATGGCATTTCATATTCTGGCAGATACTGTGCTTGACTTTTTGCGTTCTTTATAAAATCATCTCTTTTTAAGACACCAAAAGAGTCTTCATTAAATTCACAACTAAATGATAATATAAATGGAAAATATGATCACTAAATATTATGGGTGGGGTTTCCAAAAGCACCTTCAATGTTGGCTTATCTCTGCTCCCACTGGAAGTCAGTGGTAAAATTTTCATTGATGCCAGTGGGAGAAGAATTAAGCCAGCAATTTGTGAGCACTTTTTTGAAATTCCTCTCCATGCTTGCAAACTGGCAAGAACTGATGTACAGTTTTGTAAAATTAAGCAAACGCACATTGCTTCAAGATGCACAGAACCCACTAGCCAAAAATGACTCTTCTGGGGATAAAGCCACAAGTTAAGAGAAATACATAGTGTGAGATCAAACTGGTTACAGGTTACATTAATGAGAAATTGACCCGAATAGAAGCAAGGCAGAAATCTGACACAGACCAAAGTGTCTAGTTCTCTGGGGCTACAAGCATTAGTGAGTCCTCTCAGGGTATGTCTATAGTGCAACTAAATACCCGTGGCTGACTTGTGTCAGCTGACTAGAGCTTGCGAGGCTGTAAAATTGTGCTGTAGACATTCAAGCTCAGGCTGGAGTGCAGGCTCTGGGACCCTCCTAACTTGCAGGGTCCTAGAGCTCGGGCTCCAGCCTGAGCCCAACGTCTACACTGCAACTAAACAGCTCCTTAGCCCGAACCCAGCGAGTCTGAGTCAGCTGGTATGGGACAGCTGCAAGTTTTTAATTGCACTGTAGACATAGCCGCCTCCTTCTTTAAAATCTCCCCTGCTGCTTGTTTCAATTCTTTCTTTTCTTGTTTCTCTGATCCTCTCTCCCCTATCTCCAGATTCTTTCCTTCTCCTCTTACTTCTTTCTCACTTTCCCCGTGCTCCTCACTTTGAAAGGGGTTTGAAATATTCCCCTCCTTTACTCCGATTCTGCCCCCTTTCCCTCCCATTTCCCCCAATATTGTACTGCCCACTATTCCCTGCATTTCTCCTCTCCTTAGTTCTTTTCCTCGCTCAGTTCCCCTTGTTTTCTTCTTTCTTACCTACTTCCTTTTGTTCCTCCCCCACATCTTCCCCAGGTACCTTGTTCCCTTGACCTCTTATCCTCTTTCTAGAGTCCAGAGCGGCTCTCTGCTTCCCCTCCCCACAACCATTTACTGGTCCTTATAACCTCCAAATCAATTATCCCCTTCCCCCAATAGTTACTGCTATTGTCACCCACCAAGATACTGAGCCCCAAATCAATAAGTGCTGCTAGTGCCCTCTTCCCCCCGAAAATGTCAATTACTGCCTCTGCTGCACCCCTTCTCCCCAAAATCAGTTCCTGCCCCATCACCACTGATTCTTGCTGCCCAGTACGGTATTTGGCATAGTATTGATGTAAATAGGCAAATAGTCATGGTATTTGACTTGCTAGAGTGTAAGTCGTGTATTTTTTATGATAATATACTGTGCATGATTGTCTATATTCTTCAGCATCTTCATATTGTGCACATGAACAATATATAAATCTGCTGATTCTCTTCTGTAGAGCGTATTTATATCCTATAGGCATATGCTAAATACGAACGCTGAGTGTAAAATTGTAGTGCACTATGATGATGTGGGAAAATATGGTCATAATTCATTTTCAGACATACGATTTAACTTTAGCTATTTCAGTTTTAATCGTTGATGCGTGTCCAGTTTTAATGATTTGAATGCACGGTATCTATTATGCAAAAGCTGCTGTTCATATGAGGTCACAATAAATATCAAATAAAAGTATATGCAGCAAGGCTATCACTTAAGTGGTTGATTTTGTCCTAGCTGTTTAGATTTTCTAGTTTATATGCCATGTTTCGTATTTCCCTGATTTTAAATCAAAGAAGGCAGCTTGCTCTGATTCTTTACTGTTAAATTTCGATTACGTTTTCAAAACTAGAATGTTAGTAGCAATTCCTAAAACTCTTTGGGAAACTCTAGTAACAGTGTGCTTGCTCTCTTGTTCTCTGAATTATGACAAAGAGAATGGTTTTGATGATGCCTCCAACTCACTGTTGTTGGCCATACTCCAAATACACCCAGGATTTTTTCAATAGGGATTTTAGTGTGTCCATCTCCCTAGCTCCCTATGTAAGGTGCTAGTCAGAACTAATGGTAGTCCATTTCTGTCTACAGCAGCTGTTTACTCATTGAACCAGTTGTAAAGGGAGATTGCCTCTATTGAAAAACACTGTTTGGATGCCTTTTTGCATACCGTAGGCTTCCACCTTTGCCAGTTGCTGGTCTAACCTCTGAATCTAATGTATTAGCCAGTGTATATTTTTTCTATTATACCTAATTATAGGTCTCACCCTGCAAGGTGCTGAGAACTTTTACCTCCCAATGAGAAATGACAGTCCACAGCAGCTTACATGATTGGATTCTATAAGACTTCATAAAAAGATTATTAGTTTGCTACAATTAAAGCCATTTTTGAATTGTACATATTAGAGACATGCAGCTTTTGCACTTGTATCATTCAGAAATGTTTGAAGTAATTTTTATATCTGTTTAAAAGATTTAGGCCCCAGTTCAGCAAGGTATTTTAAGTCGGTGCATCACTGTAAACCTTTAAGAGTTGATTTTGTTGGGACCTCTCACATGCTTAGACTTATGCTAATACTTAAGTTCTTTGCTGGATCAGGGCATTTTGCTTTGTGGTGAAATTTTGTGAGCCAGGTTCAACTGATCATTTTTGATGTTTGATTTTCAGTGTACTCTCGAGAAAAATGGTGCTTTACATGATCCAGTGGCCATACAACAGATAACTCAAACTGTAGAAATGTATTTCTTTTTTGCTGTTGGTCTACAGCAGCGGTTCTCAAACTGTGGATCAGGACTCCAAAGTGGGTCACGACCGCATTTTAATTGAGTCACCAGGGCTGGCTTAGACTTGCCCAAACTGTAGAAATGCATTTCCTTTTTGCTGTTAGTTGGAAGGAGTTAGTCTACAGACTTATATGGATAGTATTTAACCTGGATTGCTTCTCTGAAGGAATAGCACCATAATCTATGCATTTTGCCTCATTAGGGGTTTAAAGTTAAATCAACAATAAATGCTAATAATCTATTTGGAAACAAACTAGTGACCTGAAAAATATGTTGATGTAAGTACTTTGCAGCAAGTTTTATTATAAACTACAAAAGTGTAATAAATTTTACAGTATTTTTGAATCCTTGAGAAAAATTTTGCCTTAGTGGCATTTACATTCAGGCTTATGTAATGTTTTTTCTATTTCCCTCCCTGTCCTCTGCACATAAAATCCTCCAACCTTGTGTTGAATTAACCTTTAAAGAAGGCTTCTTGATCTCTTTGGGTGGTTACTTTCACATTTACATAAAATTGTTGCCAATTTATTTTGTAATGGAATCATTGCTATACATTTTACAGTATTGACTTAATTGATTAGTCTGCGATTAACAGATCATAACAACATTGATTTCTTGTGTTCAATTTCAGTGCTAAGTCCAAAAGTAATAGGCATAGCCATTGCCCGGTATGACTTCTGTGCAAGAGACATGAGAGAACTGTCCTTACTGAAAGGTGATGTGGTGAAAATTTACACAAAGATGAGTGCCAATGGCTGGTGGAGAGGTGAAGTAAATGGAAGGGTAGGTTTTTCTTTTATTTGGTATCATTTTATACTTATCTCACTGATAAGGCTTTTAAATGGAGTCTTCAGACATCATAAACCTGTTTCACATATTTTCTCTCACAGCATATCTGACACATCATCAGCTCTGTTTCAGATGATCCAGACAGTATGCTTGATCAACTTTCCCAGAGTCTAAATGAACTAGGGTCGTGGATGAGCACTAACTGGCTGATGTCCAGCGGGGATAAGACTGTTTGGTGGGGGAAATAGCAGAGGTTATAACCCTTAGCAGCAGAACATCAGGGTCTTGTTGGATCCCTGGTTGCTTCTTGGTGTCCAGCTAGCAGCAAAGGCCAGGAGTGCATTTTATGATCTTTCCTTTTGGATGTGCATTTCACCACTGCCTTCTATACCTTTGTCAGCATAAGACTGGATTGCTGCAACAGGATTTATAGGAGGCTACACCTGAAGGGCACTCAGAAACTTCAGCTAGTACAAAATGTGGCAAGAGGCTTATGTAGCAGTGATTTTTACAGGGAGCATGTTACATCTGTGCTTGGAGATTTGTGCAGGTTGCTGGTAGTTCCCAGGTACAATTCCAAGTGCTAGTTTTGTCATAGAAGCCCTAAATGGTTTCCATCGCTACGTTAGGTGCTACCACCCTGCTCATGTAATACCTCCGCAGTGGAGATAAATTGAGGCACTGAAAGTCCTGGTTTAAGTGGGAAGAGATTAGTGGCAGCGCCAGGGCCTGCTGTAAAGGGCCTGTTTCTCCAGCTTTGGGTAAGGGAGGGTGGATGTGGGTTGGGATGGTGGTTGCGAGTGAAAGTCCTGTGCAATAGGATGGGGAGAAGTCTGGGGTTTTGTGTTTTACATTATTTGAGGGGGTTTTTATTTTGTACATGTGCTAGAGCATGAGAGAATCACATTTTAAAAAAGAAATAATCATATAGACTGGAAGCAATATAGAAACCTAAACTATTTTTTATGACCCTGTGTGAAATAAATTGATGATCTCGTTCCAGGTGTTAATGGACAGACAGGCGCATACTAAAGAAAAACATTAGGAATGGGCATTCTGTTTGACAGTCTCAGCAAGATGGGCTTTTGGACTTGAGTTCTCTTCTTTCTCTAGAGATAGTTCATCCAGAACAGGGTACATTGGCAGGGCAGCATGAAGTGTTGCACTCTGTTATAGATATAGGACTTCACTCTCCAAAGTTAATAGGTGTGGTTTCTTTCATGAGCAATACAATAACTTGTAACAATGCAGTATAAATGAAAAATTTCGGGCTCTGCCCTGCAATTCTTTCTCATTTAAAACGACTCCTGACTACATTGAGACTTGAGTGCACGTAAGCACAACAAAATCAGTTCCTATTTAATTTATGTGAATAATGGTAATGGGGACTTGCGAGCCTGTTGGTAGCTTTGAAGAATACTTAGATGTCCGTCACCTCCAAAATGGGGAAATAGCAGCTGCCTGGCTCTAGTAAAACTCCTTGTTTCTGCTCTTACTCTTCTTCTTCCATGTTTTAGTGCTTTGGGGCACAGTCACAGCTAGTGGTTTAGTTCTGATCTTCCAAAAAAAGGTTTTAATGTCCAGTGCTGCAATCTCCAAATCATGGGATCAATAATTTGCATCACTTGGTTGAGAGGCGTTACTCTAACTAAGTGCTGTGGTGGCACAATCAAGTTTATCTTTATAATTTTGTGTCCCCTTGTTTACTAAACAGAACCATGACAGTTTTTGCCTAGGCAGGCCTGTAAAAGAATTGTCCTGTGTCATTAGCATCTTATGTATTATTTTTATTCTGCTTTTGCCTTCTTTAGGTGGGCTGGTTTCCATCAACCTATGTTGAAGAAGATGAATGAATTGAACACTTACTTTGCACTGTTGACCAGAAATTTCAGGGACTGTGGAATACAACAATCTGCAAAGCATTATTAGTCTTGTTAAGTATTTCAAAAGCAGCGTTTTCTGTCTATCCAAACCCTCCAGTCTTATTGTTGGAATTTCTACAGAAGTTTGTGCTGACAGATTAATGGTTTGCCCAGAGCTATGCAAGAAACAACCTGCCAGTTTGCCATCATCAGGGACCAGTATAAAGCCCAACCCTCACCTTTCCAGAAGATCCTTGCAAAACAGATTTCTTTATGCTGCTTTTCATTTCACCCTGTGGTACACAGCGAATGCTACCTATTGGTAAATGTTTAATAAATCTTTTTTTCTAGTAGCTAACATCTGTGATGGTAGAAGGAGGCGATGAAGGCTTATTACTCCTTATCACTGTATACAGAAAAAGGAAAGTTCAGTCATGCCAGTCAATATTAGCTGTCTTGAAACATCAAGCAATGTTATTTATCACATAACAAACAGTTGTGCACTCATCAAACCATTCTGAGAAAAATAGAAATGTAGTAAATATTTATAGCCTTTTCTTCCAAGGTACATGTGTGGGATGATTATAACTGACTTGAAGTCCTGCCTAAATTTTCAAACAACTTGTTTTTAAGACAGGAGTTTTAAAAAGGGTAGTGTTACTTGGTGTGGTTCTGCTAGAAAAAACGACTACAAATGGGATTGTGGTGTTCTCTTTTTGTTTTGTTATGCGCTTCAAAGCAAATTTTACTCAGTTTACAAATAAGCAGCTAACTATGTAAACACACCCAGGAATCTTAAGGACAAAATGTGTTCTTTATAGCTCATGTATCATCAATAATTTAAACATTTTGTAGGTCATATTCTGCCTAGAATATGGCAGATTTAGCTTTGCAGTAGGAATTTAGTTAACAATTCCTTTCCTGAGTGAACACAAAAAGAATCCCGCTCACTGTCCCATAAGTGTATTGACTCTGCAGGGCTGAAAGAATTAAATAGTAATAAAAATGTATTTTTGGAGCAAAGCAAGGAGATTTCACCCTAAATACACACAGGAACAGATCTGCTGGGAAAGAAGGTATCATTTTTAAGGGTAGTACTGCTCTTTGTATCTTAAACTACTGGCACTTTTGTATTTTGCTTTTGGAAGCTTTCTACATCAGGTCTCCATGAAGGGCTTTTTCTCTTTCCCTTGCTAGCAAATGGGAGCATGTATCATCCAGTGTATACCTTCTTGGTCATCAGGGCATGGTAAACGAACATCTTACAGATTTTTTTTTTCCTGTTGCCTGCCTTTCTGTTTTTCTGGAATCTAACCCTGATTGTTACTTCCCTCCCAGAGTGGCAGTGAAATTATGGCAATGCAGTGGTGTGGACTGTTCCTTCCACAATGTAATGCATAAGTGTCGATTATCCTAAGAAAAAGAGCCCCCAAGTTTGCATGAAAGCCTGTAACCTTGGTGTCAGGTATGAGCAAGTGATATCTGTCTTTTGAGATCCAGAATTTTAATAAAGTTTGAAAGTCCTGGTTCATAGAAGAAAAAGTTGAAACAAGTGTTAGTGGTGATGTTGTACAGGTGTGAATATACAATTGTTAATATTTAGCTAATCTCTTACCTGTAAAATTTGGGCTAAACAAAATGTTCCTACATACATAAAATTCTGAACTGTATTTTTCCTGTGTGTGACACTCTCCTCCTTCCAGTACAAAACACAGGAGAATCCATTCCCACAATGTGCACACAGACCAGCAATACAGCCCCTTTGCAACTGCTATCCATCCTATAGACTGAATGATATCCAATGATCCTCCACAGAATGAGCACATATCCCAACTCCCCTCCCTTGGGCTGCTCTCCCCCGCCCCCGTGATCCCCACTTTTATGCTGGCCTATTTGTGGCCAGCACAGACATCCCATTCACATGGGGGTGGGGGTGGGGGTTGCAGCCATTCCTCACACACACACACTGCATCCTGTAGGCAGCCCCTTTGCAGGGCCAAGTGGTGCAGCGAGCCTCTCTGAAATTCTCTGCATATGGGTGAATTTTAACCTTAGGGTTAGGGATGAATCTCTGCCAAAGTAGTATAGTTTCAGGGAGTTTACCTCAAAATTATGTAACTGTGATTGAGTTGAATACATTTATTTGATGGAACTGATTTAGAGCATTTGTAAATGATTCCTAAAAGATATTTTATAAAGTGATCTGTACAGCAGTTTAGACTTTGGTATGTTGTCTGGTTATATTTTGCCATGCAATAGTATTATGTGTTGTGGGCCTGATCCTGTTCTCCTTAAATGGACCACACTGGTTCTTTGGCAGCTTTGCCTGCTTTAAGGGTAAAGGAATAGGCTCTAGCTCTGTGAAATGTTTTGTGCTTAGCTATTAGCATATAGTTCTTGTATGAGGAGAAGCAGTTTAATTCAATACAAATTAAGAAACACATCTGTTATGTTCAGTAACCTAGGGTTTTTTAAACATTAATTTGATAAGTCACCTTGTTACCCTAAATTGGTTGTGTGCTTTTTAGCAACTCAGGGGTCCAGCAATTTACCTTGGAGAAGAATTAAAGTAATATCTTAACACTTTTTCATAGTATTCATACTGTACATCTTGGTTGTCTCTGTTTAATGCCCTGTACTGAATGAGTTAAACGCTGCATCTTAAACTGTATTTCTAATACCAAAGACTTATGTAACAATTCCAGAGCCACTGCTTCTCAATGTGCTTTCTTTTGCCTGTATGGAGACCTTGCTGTCATGCAGTGACTTAGTACAGTACTTTAATTTGTAATATGTTGTACATATGTGAATATAATAAACTGGTTAATTTCTTGTTTAAATTCATGTGTCAGAATTCATACTTGGTAGTGTAAAGGCATGGTCTGGCTCCTGTGTGGCTTTTTAAATAATTGCTGTTACTAGCAGGAATTGTTAATGGTCTGTTTATCAAACCCATACTTGTATAAACCTTGTTTATATGTAAGATTGTGTTGTCATTGTATATAGGTCAGTATATCCTTCCTTCCTTTGAGGATTTGTTCTTAGACTAATGTCCCTTGTGCTATATCCGGAATAGCTTTGTATATGGATGGATGGATACTCAGAATCAGCTATATATATTGTTGTTAATTGTTTATTTGTATGTTTTCCTCTATCAAAACCTGCACTTATAATTTCTTGCCTGACATATCCTTTTAAGAGAGATTCCTCTTGTCCATCTTGTTGTATAGATGTGTCCCCATCTCCTCGTTCTGCATTCCCTCAGTGCTTAGACACACACGCACACGTTCATTCAAGTTGACTTGAGATCAAGTCTGAAAATATGCTGTGTGCATAATTTCTTGGGCTGCTAAATTATCTTTTTATAATGTACCCTGTTCACATAAAGTTTTGAAAATATAGCCCTTTATTTACAAACAGAATAATTTCTGTGCCGATTTATTAATTTAGTCAGTTCAGTGATAACACAATTCAAACATGGCTTTACCGTGTCACTGCTGCTTTTCAGTAACAAAGCGTTTCTTTGTGGAGCCACTTTTATGATAATCATTAAACTTAATGAGGCATTTGCACATCTCTACACATGGAAGGCATAATTTTCCTGTCATATCGTATATCTAAGAGTCACACCTAACTTGAAAGACACAGAATGCATTTCAATTAAATTCTGTTCTTAACATCTCTCACTCTCTCACACACACACACACAAATATGTATATATATGCAGGTCCCTTTCACTTATATGAGAGAGAAGAAAGTTATGCCCTCTGTTGAGTGAGAAATTAAGAGAAACTGTTGTAATTGATCTGTAGGGGCTGTTCATGGTGGGGTTCTGAATGCCACAGTTTGATTTGTAGGAATTAAAACTGAACCAACCACTGAAGGTTGATTTGGAGGTTTGAATTCGACAAATTCCTTCCTCAACATGGAAAATCACCTCCACTAAGATCACTCCTTCCTATACCCCAAAGCAAGCTCTAATTCTCCTCCAAAGGTAAGGTGAGGTGGGGTTCCCAGGGCTTGTTCAGGATATGGGGGTGGGAGAGAAGCATGCCACTTGGAGGGGAGGTTGCTGGCTTAACACTGTGCGCTTTTTCTTTGTGCAAACATTCTCTGCCTATGTTTGTGGAACACACGCAACCTTAGACCCAGGCTTGGTTTAAATTCAGTGCAAATGTTTTGCATGTCTCTGGTTTCCATTGATATTGTCACCAATGGATTTTGCAGTCAAGTTGCAATTGCAGTTTTAATCACTGCACTAACCCAGGGCTCTTTCACGCTTAGTTTCATGTGTTACATTAATACTGCAGTACATTCATGGTTGTGGCTTTGCTGCACACTATGCCCACTCAGAGATTCACATTGATGTTGAAAAGGGAAGAAAGGAGAGCACAGAATCCGGACCCTGGACTTCAGAAAAGCAGACTTTGACTCCCTCAGGGAACTGATGGGCAGGATCCCCTGGGAGAATAACATGAGGGGGAAAGGAGTCCAGGAGAGCTGGCTGTATTTTAAAGAATCCTTATTGAGGTTACAGGGACAAACCATCCCAATGTGTAGAAAGAATAGTAAATATGGCAGGCGACCAGCTTGGCTTAACAGTGAAATCCTTGCTGATCTTGAACACAAAAAAGAAGCTTACAAGAAGTGGAAGGCTGGACAAATGACCAGGGAAGAGTATAAAAATATTGCTCGGGGATGCAGGAGTGAAATTGGGAAGGCCAAATCACACCTGGAGTTGCAGCTAGCAAGAGATGTTAAGAGTAACAAGAAGGGTTTCTTCAGGTATGTTAGTAACAAGAAGAAAGTCAAGGAAAGTGTGGGCCCCTTACTGAATGAGGGAGGCAACCTAGTGATAGAGGATGTGGAAAAAGCTAATGTACTCAATGCTTTTTTTGCCTCTGTCTTCACGAACAAGGTCAGCTCCCAGACTACTGCACTGGGCAGCACAGCATGGGGAGGAGGTGACCAACCCTCTGTGGAGAAAGAAGTGGTTTGGGACTATTTAGAAAAGCTGGATGAGTACAAGTCCATGGGGCCGGATGTGCTGCATCAGAGAGTGCTAAAGGAGCTGGCGGATGTGATTGCAGAGCCATTGGCCATTATCTTTGAAAACTCATGGTGATCCGGAGAAGTCCCGGACAACTGGAAAAAGGCTAATGTAGTGCCCATCTTTAAAAAAGGGAAGAAGGAGGATCCTGGGAACTACAGGCCAGTCAGCCTCACCTCAGTCCCTGGAAAAATCATGGAGTAGGTCCTCAAGGAATCCATTCTGAAGCACTTAGAGGAGAGGAAAGTGATCAGGAACAGTCAGCATGGATTCACCAAGGGCAAGTCATGCCTGACTAATCTAATTGCCTTCTATGACGAGATAACTGGCTCTGTGGATGATGGGAAAGCGGTGGACATGTTGTTCCTTGACTTTAGCAAAGCTTTTGACACGGTCTCCCACAGTATTCTTGCCAGCAAGTTAAAGAAGTATGGGCTGGATGAATGGACTATAAGGTGGATAGAAAGTTGGCTAGATTGTCGGGCTCAACGAGGAGTGATCAATGGCTCCAGGTCTAGTTGGCATCCAGTATCAAGTGGAGTGCCCCAAGGGTCAGTCCTTGGGCCAGTTTTGTTCAATATCTTCATAAATGATCTGGTCTGGATTGCACCCTCAGCAAGTTTTCAGATGACACTAAACTGGGAGGAGAGGTAGATACGCTGGAGGGTAGGGATAGGATACAGAGGGATCTAGAAAAATTAGAGGATTGGGCCAAAAGAAATCTGATGAGGTTCAACAAGGACAAGTGCAGAGTCCTGCACTTAGGACGGAAGAACCCCATGCACCGCTACAGACTAGGGACCGAACGGCTTGGCAGCAGTTCTGCAGAAAAGGACCTAGGGGTTACAGTGGACAGGAAGCTGGATATGAGTCAACAGTGTGCCCTTGTTGCCAAGGCGGCCAATAGCATTTTGGGATGTATACGTAGGGGCATTGTCAGCAGATCGAGGGACGTGATCGTTTCCCTCTATTCGACATTGGTGAGGCCTTATCTGGAGTACTGTGTCCAGTTTTGGGCCTCACACTACAAGAAGGATGTGGAAAAATTGGAGAGAGTCCAGCGGAGGGCAACAAAAATGATTAGGGGACTGGAACACATGACTTATGAGGAGAGGCTGAGGGAACTGGGATTGTTTAGTCTGCGGAAGAGAACAATGAGGGGGGATCTGATAGCTGCTTTCAACTACCTGAAAGGGTGTTCCAAAGAGGATGGATCTAGACTGTTCTCAGTGGTAGCAGATGACAGAACAAGGAGTAATGGTTTCAAGTTGCAGTGGGGGAGGTTTAGGTTGGATATTAGGAAAAACTTTTTCACTAGGAGGGTGGTGAAACACTGGAATGTGTTACCTAGGGAGGTGGTGGAATCTCCTTCCTCAGATATTTTTAAGGTAAGGCTTGACAAAGCCCTGGCTGGGATGATTTAATTGGGGATTGGTCCTGCTTTGAGCAGGGGGTTGGACTAGATGACCTCCTGAGGTCCCTTCCAACCCTGATATTCTATGATTCTATAGAATTCAAATTCTCGTGCCCTGAAAGCACTGGCTCCTCCCACTTGAGCTAAAGATGAGTCACAGCAGGCTAAGGCTTTTGACACACAGCTAAGTAGTTCTAATTCTATCTTTTAGAAGGCAGTGATCCGTATCATATGTGTGCATGCACACATTTGTTTTTAGCTAGTTTATTCTGATCCTGTTGAAGGATACTTACTAATAGAAAACAGTATTTTTGGTGATTATTGGAAAGATGCTATCTGCACATCGTGTGCAAATAACTTTAGCATGAGGGGTGGATTAGATGACTTCTTGAGGTACCTCTAACCCTACATTTCTGTGATTCTTTGATTGTATCCCAACAGTGCTTTAAAAAACAATGGTAGTGCAAACTGGGTAAGCAAATGCACCAGTGCTTCATCTGCGTACAGTATCAAATCTTAGAATCTGTTTTATTATAAGAACAAATGTTAATGTGTCCTCTAGTACTCCTTGAAAAGGGCCACAGAATTTTTAACATCTGAATTTCCACTAGTGATCGGTGACTGGTGGGTCACTTTAAAATCACAGCCAAAAGCTTTATGAAGCTAATGATAAATAATATATATTTTTCACAATATGTTGAAATTTGTAATTCAACAACAGAATAGACAAAGAATTAAGCATCAAAATTCCAAATGCAGAAGACTGATTCATTGCATATCTCATCAACTTTCTTTTCAAGAGCTAAGAGCGATTTGTTTTTATAGCAAATTAGATTTGGGTTTTTAATTTAGTTTTATAATTCCTGATCCACTGTACAGTATGCCACCCATTCATTATAAGGATCTCTGTTGCTTACTCTGAATATAATATTAGATTTTATTTAGTAAAAGAACCCTCCTGAAATGTTTGAAACATCTGTTTCCTTTGCTTGCTTTGACTACAGTTTTAATCTTGTGCTTTTGGAAGCTAGATATGTAGTTACTTTAAAATGTTGCAGTTTAACCTTCAGTAAACTCGTATTTAGAACAAATGACAGGTTAGGAGGTGGCTATTTGCTAAAAGGGTTGTTTGCTTCTTTCAGAAATCAGGTTATGCTAAAATTGCTATGGCAAAATGTACCTCCAGAGAGGACTGAAATTGTCTGAAAAGAAAAAGGGGACCAGGAAACAAGAAGACCAAAATTAATAGCAGGCCATGTGTGCTGTAGTCCTACAGTCTGATGTGTAAAGTTTCACGTTAATACCATTTCTTACCCTAGATAACTTTTTTTAAACTATTGCCCAATATATCAGATGCCTAGTGCTAGCTTTGGCTTTGAACCAGATATACTGGAATGCTTCAGCACTCTGAAACCTTCACTAATGTAGATACTATAATTGACTGCCTTTGGGGAATACTGGGCCTAATCCTAGATGCTTTTGTTTGCTTGTAATCTTTAAGCTGAACCCCCAAGGAACCTATTTTGGGTGCTTAATTTTTGGAATTGCTCTTTTAAAATCTAGCAAAAGCCTAAGTTCCAGATGTATTTTCTTTCTTTCTTGTTTTCAATAAAATTTACCTTTTTTAAGGACAGGATTGGATTTTTGGTGTCCTAAGGGTATGTCTACACTATGAAATTAGGTCGAATTTATAGAAGTCGTTTTTTTAGAAATCGGTTTTATATATTCGAGTGTGTGTGTCCCCACAGAAAATGCTCTAAGTGCATTAAGTGCATTAACTCGGCGGAGTGCTTCCACAGTACCGAGGCAAGCGTCTACTTCCGGAGTGTTGCACTGTGGGTAGCTATCCCACAGTTCCCGCAATCTCCGCTGTCCATTGGAATTCTGGGTTGAGATCCCAGTGCCTGATGGGGCTAAAACATTGTCGCGAGTGGTTCTGGGTACATGTCGTCAGGCCCCCCTTCCCTCCCTCCCTCCATGAAAGAAAGTGCAGACAATTGTTTTACGCCTTTTTTCCTGGGTTACCCATGCAGACGCCATACCACGGCAAGCATGGAGCCCGCTCAGCTCACTGTCACCATATATCTCCTGGGTGCTGGCAGACGTGGTACTGCATTGCTACACAGCAGCAGCAACCCATTGCCTTATGGCAGCAGACGGTACAGTAGGACTGGTAGCCGTCATCGTCATGTCCGAGGTGCTCCTGGTCGCCTCTGTGAGGTCGATCAGGAGTGTCTGGGCAGACATGGGCGCAGGGACTAAATTTGGAGTGACTTGATCAGGTCATTCTCTTTAGTCCTGCAGTCAGTCCTATTGAACCATCTTATGGTGAGCAGGCAGGCGATACAGATTGCTAGCAGTCCTATTGTACCATCTTCTGCCGAGCAGCCATGAGATGTGGATGGCATGCAGTCCTTCTGCACCGTCTGCTGCCAGCCAAAGATGTAAAAGATAGATGGAGTGTATCAAAACAAGAAATAGGCCAGATTTGTTTTGTACTCATTTGCAACCCTCCCAGCCCCCCGTCTAGGGGACTCATTCCTCTAGGTCACACTGCAGTCACTCACAGAGAAGGTGCAGCGAGGTAAATCTAGCCATGTATCAATCAGAGGCCAGACCAACCTGCTTGTTCCAATAAGAACAATAACTTAGGTGCACCATTTCTTATTGGAACCCTCCGTGAAGTCCTGCCTGAAATATTCCTTGATGTAAAGCCACCCCCTTTGTTGATTTTAACTCCCTGTAAGCCAACCCTGTAAGCCGTGTCGTCA
Organism: Caretta caretta; assembly: GCF_965140235.1. Classification (NCBI taxonomy): domain Eukaryota; kingdom Metazoa; phylum Chordata; order Testudines; family Cheloniidae; genus Caretta; species Caretta caretta. Next base: position 67,531,848 of record NC_134213.1, read on the forward strand.
GTTGCCCCTCCCTGCGTCAGAGCAACGGCAGACAATTGTGCATCTGAGTTGAGAGTGCTGTCCAGAGCAGTCACAGTGGAGCACTCTGGGATAGCTCCCGGAGGCCAATACTGTCGAATTGTGTCCACAGTACCCCTAATTCGACCCGGCAAGGCCGATTTAAGCACCAATCTACTTGTCAGGGGTGGAGTAAGAGCCCTTTAAGTTGAAATAAAGGGCTTCATCATGTGGATGGGTGCAGGTTTACATTGATTTAACCCTGCTAAATTCGACCTAAAGTCCTAGTATAGACCAGGGCTAAGAGATTTATGCAAATGTTGTTTAATTAGCTGGGGCAACAGCTAATTTCTTTTGTTTTCTTTCTCAGCTCTTCCCTGAAGGAGGGGGGTAGGGCTTCAGGGTACCCCACAGGAAGGAATTCCCAAGTGCACCTTCCTGGGTTTCAAAAAAGGGGTTTTGCATTTGGGTGATGGCAGTGTTTACCAAGCCAAGGTCAGAGAGAAGCTGTAACCTTTGGAGTTTAATACAAGCCTGGAGTGGCAAGTATTAATTTTTAAAATCCTTGCAGGCCCCACCTTCTGCACTCGAAGTGCCAGAGTGGGGAATCAGCCTTGACAATATTCTTGAACATTTAACTGCGATTGGCCTGTAGCCCGTCATTATTATTATTATTTGTATTGCGCTAGTGTCTAGAGCCCCAGCCCCATTGTGCCAGGTCCTGTATAAAAACAACTCTTTCCTCCTCCTACCTGCTTTCACAGACTTTTTCTGTCTTCCACCTTCTACCTCCCTGGCTATATGTGTGAATCTTCCCCTTTTGCCTCTCTAGCCCATTTCCCCTTTCCTCCATTAGTTGTATGTAACATTTATATTGCAGAGACCCCAGTCATGAGCTGGGTACCACACAAACAGTTGGAGCTTATCTAAATGGAGAGTTAGTGCACGGCAAGCTAGGCTGTCAATCTATAATACACTAGCCTGCCACGCACTAACTGGCTCTGGCGACCCTGCCTACTGCGCACTAAAAGTTCTCTCGTGCATTTTGATCTACTACTGTCAAGGAGCAGAAGGGAACTTTTAGTGCATCGTAGCTGGTCTACATGACCAGTAAATGCATGGCAGGCTACTCACAAAAGGCTTATCTATTCAAAGAGTTAGTGTGCAGCAAGATGGCGTGTAAGTCTTACAAGGCAGCCTTATAGATTTACACGCCATCTTGCTGCACACTAACTCTTTGTATAGATAAGCCCTTTATAAAAGAGAGTTCTTGCCAACGGAGCTTACATCCTGCTTCCCTGTTTCTCTCTGCTTTCTTTCTCCTACCTCCGTTGCTCTGTTCCTCCCCATTACTTAAGATAAACTGTAGGACCAGAGGGAAAGATTTCTCCTAAGAAGGAAATGTTGAACTATTGTTAAATGTAAGAGAAGGATAAATACATTTTTAAGTGAATCTTTAGATCTCTGAGAGCCTGGCATGTGATCTACAGTATCTGGTATTGCAGGTCAAGCAGTGACCATCAACTCTAACAAGGGTAACACATAAGGCTAGATCGTGTGTCAAGGGCACCCAGCTCACAGTAACAAGCAGAATGTAACTGAGCTATCCCAGGAGCAGTGCAGAGAAGAAACTGTGACCCAGGAAGCCATGATCCTTTCCCACCATCACTTTGCTCTAGGCAGGTAGTAATGTGCCCCTCATCTATCCGATGGGAATTGGGGGTGGAAGGCCAGAGACGACGCTCTACCTATTCCTTAGCCGCCTTCTTCAGGAGGTGGGAGTGTAAGTGGGTGTGCATCTCCTTTTGTCTCCTAAGTTCCAGGTAGTAAGCACAAGAGAGTTAAGGGTTTTTTTACTCCCCTGTGCAGGCATGCAGTCTGTTTCAGAATTGCACTCATGGATTTCTGAATGCCTTACATAATTGCTTTCCGTAATTAAGCTGTAGCTAGCTTCACTAGACCAGGAAAGGCTCTCAAGTTAAAGGATTAAACTTTCTGAAATTGTATGGTTTTTGTAGTGTTCCGTTCACTGACTATCTCTTGGGTTCAATTCAAGTTAGATAAAACCGAAGTGTTCTGTGTGAGGGAATGCTAACTGTACTGTATTTAGGAGAGGAGTGGTAATACCTCTCAGGGTGAAGGTAATAAAACCCAGCTGAGTAGGCCCAACTCCGAAATTGTATTGGCTCACCCAGGTTGGCTCTGGAAAAAGGGCACATAGATTGTAAGAGGCAATTGCACTTCAATCCGTTACTAGTAATGTTCATACTTATTGTTGGGGAGAACCTTTGTTATAACCCAGCACACCAAGTAGACGTCCAAGGACAATTCTAGGAAGATGATGGAATTTTCATCTTTATTGTTTGCAATGTAACACAACTTTAAGTATTACTAAAATTAAATTAAATCAGAAGTATAGTGAGACTAGGTGAAGAAAGGAATGATAAGATAAAAAGAGAATCACTGACAAATGTTACCCATTTGAACCTATTGGGTCAGATTCTGATCTCACACTGGTGTTAATCTGGAGTAAATCCATGGACTCAAGAGTTTATCCATGGCATATCTGAGATCAGAATCTGGCCTATATTGAGTATCATCATAAAATACTTTACCATAAATATTTAAACAAGTAAAAAGCTATGGTTAATTCTGTATGAGATATGAAAGTAGATCTTCCTATTATCTAACTATCCCTAGAATTATTAACGTAAATTAATATTCAAGCTTATGGGATCATCTTTTTTGCATTCTGAATGTGTATACATAACTACAATAGTTTATCTAGCAGACACAGATGAATTTTTTCTTGATTTTTGGACTTGTCATGAATATATTGTAGTTATCAGTGAAATGAATCAATAAGTACAGAAAACAGCTGTACTACAAATAACATGCATCCAGTCAGTCTGACACTAATAAAACTAGATATTTTCTCTTTCTGCCTCTTCATCAGGGTTACACTGTGAACATCAAGAAGCTTTATTTGAATGTCACTAGAAGAACAGTTTTAATTACCAGTAGAATTCATCAAAACATTTAGTGGAGAAGTGACATTAAGTAATAATTAATAGACTGTGTGATGTGGCTGCTGCGTAAAATGACAATGATTAACCTGTGACATAACAGAATGTGACTGTTTCCCATTCAAGCACCAGTTATTCTACAATATAGCTATGTCTAGGCTGCCCTGTGCCACTAGACCTCTGCCTATCTCTCTACAAAAGGAAATTGGGTTCAAAAACCAGAATTTGTTATCTTGACTGGCAATCTGGAATTTTGGGTCAATTTGTCACCTTAAACTGTGATGCATGGGCTTATTTGTAGCCACTAACAGTAATTGCTGTGCTTATTACTACTCTGGTTACTTATTACAGAGTAGGTGCTGATGCTAGTATATATATTTTTTTCTCCCCATTGGGTAACTGTTTCTTGCTGTGTATATGCTTGAGAACATAGCTTGGCCGAAGTCTTAGATCTCTGATTGCCCAGATAAAATCATTGTGCAGAAGAAGAATAAACTCTAGATTGATCTGAAGTGAACTGATCTCCAGTGCACAGGTAGGTGAGTATTAGCAGCCTTATTTTACAAATAGGGAAACTGAGGTAGAGGTTAAAGGCCCAAACCAACAGCTTGCTGAGTGCCCCCAACTCCCACTGACTTCAATGGGAGCTGAGGGTGCTCCCCACTTTCCAGGACTGAGCTCTAATTGACTTGTCTACAATATTTTCTGCTAAGATCCTGTCCAAATGACAAGTGAATTGTTCAATATATTGGCTGTTATGTAGATTGACCCCAGTTGCTTTGACGAGTGTTTTCTTTCCTGGTCATAGTCAAGCACATTGTAGAAGGGCAGACTACTTTCTCTATGCAAAACTGCTTGTGATCAGAGAGTGCTGTAGATGGCTGGTTAGTAAGTGTTGACATAAGTCTGAGGGAGAGAGCTGTAGTTCCTTGGGGCATCAATGATTGTATAGTCTCAAAATACTATAGCTTCCATTTTTTGTATCATGTACTTTATGGTATGCTGTTTAAAACTATATTACAGCATGACAGGGTGTGCCTGGCCTTGGCAGCTCCCTACTGGAGGCCACATTGTTATACTACACCCCTCCCCTAGAAAGGAGCAGTGAAGGTGCGTCTTCCAAGCCTGTCATGGGCCTTAGCAGGTCACTTCCAGGCTGGAAACCAGAAGTGTACTCTCTGGCCAAAGGAGCTCAACAACCAGTCAGAGGATATCGCTGGTTGAATTTACATCATTGGGATTGCTGAAAGAGAAGAGCCTGAGGACATTGGCCCTGATATAGGGCTGGAGCTAAAAGGGCCAGCAGGAAGAGGCTGAGGGAAAGTACAGTGAAGGACTGAGGTAAGCAGTATGTGGCTACTCTGTATAGGGTCCCTGGGTTGGAACTTGGAGTAGTGGACAGGCCCAGGTTCCCCTACCAGCAACAAGTAAATGGGGCATGAACCCCACGAAGGAGAAAGGATTGAGCCGGGAGCCCCCAAAAAGGACTGTATTTAAAGGGACTCAGAGCCAGGTTTGAAGGCCCTAGTAAGGGCAAATAGATAGTTTAGTTATTTGGACTTGTCACTCAGTTCCACTAAGACCCACTAAGGTCATCTGGCAGCCTGCAGGGGGTGCCAGGGATGAGAAAAGGACTGTAGTACCACACTCAGCCACTAGGGGGCCCTCAAGAGTGAGTGCTCCTATCACATAGGCGCCGTCCAAAACCATAGCATTCTAATAAGATTATAGAAGTCCTGTTCTTCTGCTTACATTTCTCACAAATAATTTCATGTTTGATTTCTATATTTTACTTAGCTGGATAAGTGTTACATTTTAACATTTTGGTGTTGAAATCAAAATTATTCTTTGTCAGAACCCAGCCATTCTTCTTGTCAAAAAGACATATGATGCATTAGCTTAAGGGCGATTGCTAATAACTACGTAAGTGACATTTGGCTACATAGAATGGGCAAGGCTACATATATCTTTGTCAAGCTATCAAGATTTGCATACACTGCAGTTCGTGCTGTTTAAGAGAGCTGCTGCACTAATGCAAAACCAAAACAAAACAAATTCAGGTTTGGCCTTTCCACCATTTCATTGCAATTAACATCTGCTCTCTCCCAGATTCACAGGAGATACCTGTTTTTGTGTTTGTGTTTATAATTTTAACCAAAATGAGCTTGCTGCAGTTGGGGTGAAGAAAGCCATTTGATTGCCGTGTATTCTAAGTAGGCATTGGTGATGAGGAAGGTTTCCGTTTGTTTGGGGGGTTTTCTCATTGAGAGAAGTGGAGCAAAGTGGGTTTTTTTGTGGGGGGGGGGGAGGATTTGCATTGGATTGGGTAGTATAAGATTTCCTATATGCTACATTTTACTGCATCCTCCTAATGTGTTTGATGTAATACTCACTTCCACTTATCACCTCTCAAAGACATAAAATAACAAAGATGGTTTATGGCTGTTCAACACCACAAGACATCTTGTGTCTTGTTTCATCACTAGTGGATGTAAGGCCACATTTCTAAAGGTATTTAGATGCTTCTGAAAAAATCCCACTTGGTGCCTATCTGCATTTTTAGATGTCTAAATACCTTTAAAATTCTGACCCTAGGAGTATAAGCAAAACAGGACAAATCCTTCTCTCATTCACAGTGACTCCAGTGGGAGCTTGTAGCAGTGTAACAGAAGAATTTGGCCCCAAAACTGTATGATGTAAGCAGAGCAAAAACATGGCAAAATATTTTTTCCCATGAATACAAACAAGTTTCACAGCATAGTTAAAGGTTAAAAACCTAGACCCAGATCCTCATAGAGTGTAAATTGGCATAGCTCCATTTATTTACACCAGGTTAGAATCTAGCTCAGTACACTTAGGGTGAAATTCTGGCCACACTGAAGTCAGTTGCAAAACTCCAGTTGCCTTTAGTAAGACCAGAATTTTTTACTTAATAGGCATGCACAATTGGAGTTTAATTTACATTTAATTATTGAAAGTGAATGAATGTTATCCTGTCACTTACCTGTTATCTTTTGCACCGTTTGCCCTCTTTCACTTCATTGAACCTAGACAAAGAAAACAACAGGTCAGTTTTCTTATTCTTTCTGGTCTGTTTCACTGTCGCTCTGGCTCTCATGCACCTGTACAGTGCTACATTGCTTGGGCTGCAAACACCCCAGGAGAATGTTTAACCTCTAAAATTTAGTGACATACCACGCCCATGAAAGCATTTCTGTTAAATGGCACCACTGTTGTACCAGATTGCTTGGGCAGATCCTGAGAACAACTTCCCCTTCCTCAGGAGATTCTCACGTGGTGCTCACCAACTAATAGCACCGCCCTCCTTGTAAACAAAGCCACCATTCACCAGATGGAGTGCCTCTCTCGAGTGATGGGATTGACTTGGTGGTGGCTGAACAATGATAAGAAGCAGTAGTAAACAGAAGCAGCCTCCCATGTCACTCCTTTCCAGCCTCAGGTGTGCACGTAAGCATCCTAGCATGAGTCTCCCTGCATGCTATGCACGGCAACAACTCCATCTGTGTCACCAGTGCGGTGGCGCTGGAACAGGTTTTAGAATGGAGGGTGCTGAGCTGTGTCCCCCTTACCCCATCCGTGCCCCAGAGCTGCGGCCAGGGCATCAAGACTGGTGCCACAGATGGGGGAGTGTGGAGCCCCGGGGCGTGGGGCCAGCGACCAGGACCCCAGGCATGGGGTCAGCAGCTGGGACCTGGGGCCGGAGGCAGAGCTCCTGAGTGTGGGAGTGGTAGCCTAGACCCTGGGTGGGGGGCTAGCGACCAGGACCCCACGCAAAGCCTGGGGGTGCTGCAGCACCCCCCCGCACCCTTAGTTCCTGGGCCTATTCACCAGTGGGGATCCCTCGCTGGCCACTGGCAGTATGCTCAGATGCAAACCATGCTCTCCCTGTTCCCTTTACCCCACTTGTGCTGCTCTTTTCTATCCTCCCCTGCCCCTCAGTATGGCAAGTTAGCCATGATACTGGGACTAGGTAGGCCAGCCTCTCTCTCACAACCCCCTCAGGCCTTACCACAGTACTAGTGGCACTGTCCAGTAAGACTGACTACCTTTCTCTAGGCTAAGGGGCTTCCCTTCAGCTATTCTCCCTGGTGACCCACTCCACCAGCTGCCAAACCCACATTGTTTCTGTAATTTTGTTGCTCTATCACCTTACCCATCCCACCAAAACCACTCTACTATTGTTATTGCTGGTTGGTGATGGGAATCATGCCCCTGGTTTGTCTGTCAAACCTTATGTAATATTATAGCTAAGGTGGCCCCTGGGCATTTAAACTTTGCCCTTCACTGTGGTTACTACTGTCTAGCAGCCTAGGCCATCTCTCCTGCTTGTGTTTGATGGGTTTGTTTGTTTGTTTGTTTTTTGGCAGACCCCCTGAGAGGGCAGCAAGAGCTCTGGCTGAGTACTGCTGTCTGTAACGGGTGGTCTGTCCCTTTAAGGGCCAGAGGGCTGAGGCAGCCAGCCCTGTTTACTAATCAGATGTAGCTGAGAAGAAAACAGGTGTTCCTTATAATGAGCAGCAGGAGGGGTCTCAGTTGATTGGGGGGGAGGGTGTGGCCTGCCAGAGTGCCCTGGTGAGGGAAGCAGTGGAAACCTGCTGGGGAAAAGAGCTCTGGGAGCAGCAAAGCTCAGGAGCAGAGTATTGGGGAAGAATCCAGGACGGAGTAGGAGGATAAGCCCAGGGGAGTGGACTCTGGTTGCATGGGACTTTAATATTACCCCAGGATAGGTGGGAACTGTTTGTCTGACTCCTTTGTTTGGGGCCTTGAGTTCTACTAAGGGTCACTGGGGGAAACCCAGGGGCCCTCCACTCTGAAGGATGAGTGGGCTAGAAGAAGAGCTTGGATTGGCAAAAAATGACAGAACCAAGTAAGAACTTTTGAGTTATGATATTGGACTTTATTTTAGGTTATTTTGACGCCTCTGTGTTAACAAATAAGCCTGCAAGAAAGGGTAGTTTTAGCCTATAGAGTATTGGTCTGACAGAGGGGTTCTCAACCTTTCTTTCTGAGCCCCCTCCTGCAATATGCTATAAAAACTCTGTGGCCCAGCAGTGCCACAACAACTGTTTTTCTGTAGATCCAATAGAATAAAAACCAGGGCCTGTATTAGGGGGTAGCAAGCAGGGCAATTGCCCCGGGCCCCATGCCACATGGGGTCCTACAAAGCAAAGTTGCTCAGGCTTTGGCTTCAGCCCCATGCAGTGGGGCTCAGGCTTCAGCCTTCTGTCCTGGGCCCTAGCAAGTCTGACACTGGCCCTGCTCTCTGGTTTATTTTGGCAGACTCCCTGAAACCTGCTCTGGGGCTCCCAGGCCCCTGGTTGAGAACCATTGGTCTGAGGGACTTTTGACAAAGGGGAGCTGAGGCTGGGGACCTGTGGGGCATGTTCCTGTGATGGAGGGGGCATCTCAGGTAACACTGTCCAATCTGAGTTCCTTCCAGCTCTACCTGTTATGCTTCTATACACAAAAACACACTAGCCTATAAATAGTTTTATTTTGGATAAAGGAAACCAAGAAAGAACTAAAGTAAAGTCTTCATGAAAAAGGCATGTAATAGGTTGCAACAACTCTGAGAATTAAATGGCTGTTGTTTCTACAGAAATGCATAGCTCCTACAAATATAAAGGTGCATAACAGTTACATACCCCTTCTTCCCAGAACTACAAGGAGAGATCAGGGGGCCATCGGTGGGGACAAATCTTCCCTTCAGCCACTCTTGGGCCTTGTAGTCTGTATCATCAGCAGCTGGCCACTGAACACTTAAATCCAAGCAAAACATACATTTAAAAAATGATTTTAGTACAAATACAAAGTTATGATAACACTTTTATGAAGACTTTTTTTCTTTATTTTAAAATGAACTAGAGCTAACTTGGAGAATTAAATTAGTTGGCGCTGTCCCTTTAAAGGCCAAGGGCCTGATTCTCAGTTGGTGTACACACTGGTGTAGTTTCACAGAAATCAAAAACGGAGATTTTCCAGTTTATGCTAGCTCAGGCTCAGGCCCCAAGTATTGTGTCTAGTCAGTAATATTTCTGGTTATTCAGGATACTAATGAGATGCAGCTTTGTAGTTGCCATTTCTAGAACTTTATGTTCATTACTACTGTAACACCAATAAACCCACCTGTGGTTCTAATTGGAATGTTGCAATTATTTAAAAAAAAATCTTTTCCATGTGGGCCTAATTTAAAAAAAAAAAATGAAAAGGGGAGCTGGCCAGTTGATGAGTTGCAAAGCCTTATGGTGCCAGCTGGAATGCCAAGGGAATGCAAGTGAACCTCAAATCATTGGCTGGGGCTTGGTGGAAGAACAGGTGCATTAGCTAAATGATGCCCTTGCTTTCCAGCAACTTTATCCTGCTCTCTCTAAAGACAGTGTTTTGCTGTTAACTTCAATGGGAACAGGAGCAGGCCCTGGGGAGAAGTGTACTTGGATCTGTCATGTAGCAATCTCTAGCTAGCAGATCCATTAACCAGCTTTGGTGTTGACTTCAGAAGTAACAGCTGCTCACTCTCTTGGCTGGAGAAAAAGACTTGGGGAGATCTGAATAAATGTGGGAACATCTGGTATGGAAAGAAATCAAACCGCATAAATTATTTTTAGTGTGTTATTGCTTAATTGTTCTTTGCTGTGCCAAAAAGGAGAGGTCACAGTCAGCATCAAACCTCTTCAGGCAGTGCTCCAAATCTTCCCAGTCTGAGCCCCTCTCTGCCCTGCACCCCCCACAAGATTAAGTGTATTTTTCTTTAAATTGAATCAATAGTCCTGTCTTTGGGAAAAGCAACACAAGCTACTCATCACTGGGTTCCCCCTACCCCCAACTGTTCCTACGTTTGTAGTCAAGAAAACTATTTTTTATTAGCCATTTATCATCCTGTCTGAGAGGGATTTTTTTTTTAACTGCACTAAAGCACTGCATGTTCTATTCCTGTTGCAGAGAGCAGTTCAGTCCCTATGGCAAAAATCAAGGCAATATTAAAAGCCACAACTTCAGAGGGAAACTTTCAGATGCCTTGGCCATTTACATCTCACATTAGATAAATAATAGTTTTGAATGTATGTGATCAATGTTTAGGATTTCAAAATATTACTTGAAATATTTGAGAGACAAGGAGAATGGGGTAATATCAGAAACAAGCTTTCTCACCAATAAAAGATCCAATCCCTCATCCATCTTCTCTCTCTTATAACCTTGGACTGACGTAGTTACAACAACACTGCATACCAAAATAGTTTAGTTAACCAGGACTCTAGATTATTTGTAACTGCATTCTGTCTTTAAAATTATGTATCAATTTGTCCCATTAACACACAACACTGAGACCCACTCCACATCTAATTAGATGAAATAATTGCACCTTGCATTGCTTCAGAGCTATTTTGTTTTTGTGTAAATTATAATGCAGTCATTAGCATGCTTCTGTGCATCAATGTACAGATGCTTGGTTTGCAGAATGTTATGTTTTGTGGCCACAAGATGTCAGGCTAATCTGAGTGTGGGAGAGTGTTTTACCTATAGAATTTAGGAATGTTTATTAAATTGTGACAATTGAATAACTAGACCTGGGATTTTCAAATAAACCAAAGGAGTTAGGTTCCCAACTCCCATGAAGTTCAATAGGATTTGGGCACCTAACTCAGTTAAGATGCTTTGAAAATCCTACTTATTATGGCAGTTGAAACTATTATGCAGAAAAACCCTGTGTAGCAGGGTTAAAAGTAAAGTATAAAGATAAGTTACATGTACTAGCCATAGGCAGAGACAGGTTGGGATTTTCAAATGGTCACATTGGGGGCAGAATTAGGCCAGCATTGAGTGATTTTTGCAAATCTCACCCATACATGCTATATGTTGCCCAGAAGATATTTTAAACTGTAAACAACACTATTACACATACCTGTTCACAACTTTACTGAAGTCATTCTACATTGCTCTGATTATATATTACCTTCATCAACCAGAAATGCTGTTTTACATTTTACTTATGTTAGGGTGACCAGACATCCAATATTAGGGGATTTGTCTTGTATAGACAACTATACCCCCGACCCCCGCCGGAAAAAAAGAAATGCCCTAATTTTTCACACTTGCTGGTCTGGTTACCCTAACTTCTGAGAGCTGCTCCAGAGTTCTGTAAGCAGGAAGATTTATTAACATATCAGCTACCTTAGCTGATCTAAGAAGCCGTGATGTGCTGCTAAATTTTAACAAGGGGCTCCTCCAAAATTTTTCCACATCACTCAGTGATACTTGTGACATTTTCTGGGTAAAACACACTCCTCTCCCTCTCCACCCTGCACACACTCATCAATTCCATGTTCTTCTCTTATCCAGATTCACTGATCCTTCCACCTACTCCTGTCCCAGCATCTGTTGATTCGCAATGCATTTCCCTCCTGAGCAGGCATGTAGATGGGTGAGTTGTCCAGTGCCTTCTGGCTGCCATGGTTGGAAGCAAGTTGTCCTGCAGACTCCTGTTGTTGGGCGATTAGGCAGGTGTGGAGTCAGCCCGTTCTAGTGGTTGAGTGGCTAAGCTATATAGCACAAACTGTGCTCCTCTGTCTGAGTTACAGAGCTAGGATGCGGAGTACTGTCCAATGTTCCTTAGTACAGCATCACTTTTGTGTTTACTACACCTGAGTCCTGTCTCTATTTCATTGCAAGAGAGACTGCAGATAAAAGGCTGATTCTGTTAACAAAGGGCTCTTGGAAGACCTCCTGGTGCTCCATGGTAAGGAGCAGTTGTTGGGGTGAAAAAGTTCTTTAGACAAGAAAAGTGCACAAAAGAGAAGGCTTTTTATGTTAAAAAGCGATGTGCTAGCAAAAATACCTTGCAAATGAATGGATGGAGAGAGATTCAGTTATTCTCTGTGTTTGTGTAATACATATAAATATTACTTCATGGAGGTGTGAATTTTTGTAAGTCACTTCAAGATCTTCAGATGGCAGACACAGCAGTCCAATGTGTTGGTGGGTGTATAAACATGCACACATAATATGTATTATTTATGAAGGTCTTTACTCTGTCCTCGTTTTATTCTTCTTAAAAGGCCATTTCTGCCCTGCTGTCAATAGTGAATCTAATTAACTGGTATTAAAATATTGTTGTTCACTATGCCTCTTACCATAACTTTTGTCCACTTGCCTCTCTGTCCTGAGTCTGTGTGCTGAAACCACTCCTTCCTATATGTCTGGAAAATTCCTAGCATATTGTGAGCACTTTCATACACCCCATAATAACTAATAATTATTAAGCACAAATGTTGAGCTCAGAGCTGTACGAGATGGACTGAAGAGATTCCCTACCCACAGGAGCTTATAGTTTCAGACAAAGATCTGACAAACACACAGTGGGAGACCCATAGGAAGGTAACACATTAAGTTATTTTTTTTATATGTTCACACTAGCATAGACCCTGAATAGGAGTGGATTGGTAATGGGATCCAGAGCATTTGATAGGTCACCAAATCAAATCCAGTGCAAGGTAGTAGTGACTGAAACTTGGTGCTGTCTGGTGGCATGCATGAAATTAATTTAGTGCTCAGAGTCCATTTCCCAGTGGCAAGTGTTCATGTCAAAAAGCAACAACATTTGGTACTAATTGACTTGGTGACAGTCTGTTTGGGGTGTTTGTCTCCTAGATCCTGACATTTCTATAATCTTCCTGTATGTCTCTTTTCTCTAGTTCTGTGAGAGTACAGCCAGTCCATTCTGGGTAGCCATTAACTGGCCAGGCAGTCACCACCACCTTGTAATGCTGTGCCTGTTGTTACCTCATCATGGATCTGCTGTGAGCCAGACTTCCTGTTGACGTGGAAATTGGCTCCCATGTTTGTAGTGTCAGCAGAGATATTAAGAACTTGAATGGAAATGCAGAGAGAACTATCAGTTCTGTACAGTGGCTTTCCTTTCACCGCTCTGGGCTTAAACACCTTGGTAAAGCAGTGGTGGTGCTCGGGGTAGGGAGGAGTTTGCTTTGCTAAAACATGAGTTACTCATTCTAGGGACATATAGGAAAAGTTCATCTCTAAGGCTGTTTATGGGACCTTCCACAAGCAATATATCATTTAGAAAAGGTAAAACAGGAAATAAATTCCAGCCTCCGACTGGGTGACATGATACGCGATCATGTGAATCCAGAGTTTGATTTATCCTCAATTTGTGTACATCTTAACCATGAAGAGCTGCAAAGTGTATAGGCTGCAGAAGGACTTAAGTGCTTTAGTATGTAAAACACTTACTAAAAAAAAAGACTGTTTGGTGATCTTTTAGTTCCTTGGCAAGTGTGGCTTTCACAGAGGAAAGAAAACTGGCCATCTATACAGTGCAGTGCACATATGAGCGTGTGTTTGGATTCAGTCTCTACATTTGGTTAGATGTTTTCCTTTAGAGACAGATATCTACTTCACAGTATGCTACTGGGACTTAGGGAGTCCAGATATGTCCATTAGACTCCTAGGCATCCAGTCATTGATGGATGTTGCTGAGACTGAGACCAGGCAGAAAGAACGATGTTAATAGTACTGTCCCCCACTGTAAAACAGTCCCTGATTGGATGAAGGGAATGACCATGAGGTGGAGTTCATGAACACCAGGCAGATCAGGTGAGATGAAATGAGTGAGGCTTTCCAGCAGAAACCATTCAAATGAAATTGAAAACCATGACAAATCTAAAGAAAAATATCTCTCCCCCCCGTCACCTTCACACAAATGCAGTCTTAAGTATGTGGCTAAGTTAAACAAATTGGACTTCAGTGTCTCATACTTTCAGCTATACATTTGATTCATATTATGAAATAAATGTTTAGTTCATTTAGCTGTTGAGACATGACAAATTGGGCCTGAAAAGGAGAAAGTTGACTAATGTGTTAGCTAAAAAGCCTGAAATGACATTGTTTTTCCTGTTGTTCTGAACACTTACTACTTCTCTGTCTGCCCCTGCTCCCTGTTCCCACTGAAGTCCAAAGATACACCATGAAGTCTTTTACTAAGTTTTATATATTTCTGTAAGAAGACTGAATTTAGGTTTAAAAACATGTGCTGGCACATGCAGGAAAGCAAATGCGTTTCCCTCTTGGCTGTATAGTTGTCTGTAACAATAATGTCATAAATAATGTTTCTGTACAGAAAAGAAGGGGATGTTTATCAGATAAAATACATGCCAGTTAGGATAACTGAACAAAATGTTAACACAGATTAAACAGAAAAACTTGCTACTGGCAAACAAACAGTAGGTGAAAACAGCTTCAGCTAGGGAGTTCCTTTTGTCAGCTACATAGAAATGGTGCCTGCCACATAGATGTGATTTTAAAATGAAGATTTTGTCACCAATAGTGCTGTGGCTGTGAAAACATTCAGATGAAGACAATTTCCATGTTGGAGTAGGATAATGCACAATAAATGGACCTGTACAAATGTTGTGAATAAAATAGCATAAGTGGGATAATGATTCTGTGGTGGCGGTTTTATCTATTCTTGAAGTTGTTGTTCAAGTTAATTTAAGGCCTGATTCAAAACCCATTGCAGTCAATGGAAGGCTTTCTATTGGGTTCAATGGACTTTGGATCAGATCATTGGTGAATGCAGATTAGCCAACCTTTGGAGAATGAAGGGTCATTTTTCCACAGAATTGAAACAACAGGGACAATGGGATTAAATTTCCCAACATTGATGGAGCAATGTGCTTCATCTGTGCTTAGGAGGGACGAGTGCTAAGGAAGGAGAGATCAGCATGTGCGTGCGCTCTCTCACGCTCTCTCCATTTCTGATGTGGACATGTCCCTCAGTAACTGGATTGAGATTGGTGGCTGTTTTGAGGCTTACCTGCCATGAGTTGGCAGTCAGGAATTTCTGTCATCATAGATCTGGGCTATGTCATGTCCTTTTGAAATATTTCTTAATATAATGGTGAACAGGATGGGCACTTGAAGATGTGTAGCTTTACAACTGATGTTTCATCAGGACAGGAATTACTGCTTCTTAAACTGTTAACATCCCACTTGCAACAATAAAGGAAGTTTTTTAATAGATTTAGAAAGAAAACAAAACCTAATTCAAACAAAAATTGACTTCAGTGGGATATGAGCATGTGCTTACGTGCCCTTCCTGAATAGGGGTACCTGTAGCTTTCATATCTCCTTTCACCTGCTTACCAAGAGATGCTTTTGCTAGAGAGCTGAAGATGGAAAACTATGGGAGTTTTCACTACAGACTCAGAATGCTCATTTTATGATTCTTACTATTGATTATTGCTTAATGGTTTCACATCAGGATACCACAGAATACGGAGAATACTTGGAGTATGTTTAATAATGATGATTTAAAATTGCTTAGAGTGATGCATGTATTAGGATAAAGAATGAAATGGAAGGAAAAAAAATAGGAATAAATTTTAGGAAGTAGAATGAGAAAATGCGGAGGCACTATCAAATGCTTACTGACCGGCTAAATAGCTACAGAAAAGTTAATAGTCTGGTAAGAAGTATGCACTAGAGATAAGTAAGTCTGAAGAATACAGTTATGTTCAACCATTTTTGCTGGCTTTTGGATAATCTGCACCATACTGGGACATATTGATTTATGAACTAATTAGTTGTACACAACAAAAATATTTATAGAAAATGTTTCTCTCAACCAGCCCCCAAACCACCCAAACAAGGAAAATGGTCGTTGTGTGTTAGAAAATTAAATTCAATATATATTTATGAGGCCATTCAAAATGTAGAGTCCTTCACTACCAAGTTTCCAGTAAGCAGAAATATCCATGCATCAAAACCTAATTGTGTCAGAAACCAAGGCATTTGGGAATAAATTTAATTCTACAGCTGCAAAAGACATTGTATATTAATTTAGAGGCTTCTTATAGAAATGATTATATGAGCACTAATAAATCCAACAAAAAAAATCAAAGTGGCAAATAATATATAGCCATTTTCTTTCTTTTGCAAAAATTTGGCGCATTTACTATTATTTTTCTAAAGTACAAAAACAATCTGCATTACTTTGGCTTTTTCCTCATTTCTGAGTGGATGCTGTAACTGTGGATTACCCCCAGCCTTAGATTCAGGAGTAGGATGGGAAGCAGCAAAAGAAGAATATAATCACTTGTATGATATACTCAGAGCTTCTTGTGATATGTATCATGAGACTCTAAGCATTACAGGCAAAGATGACATTATGGAAAGTGTAATGTAAAATGGATTTGGAGTAAGCTTATTTGAAGAAGTTTTTGGTTGGAAAATGCTTGTAGATGTTTGATTTTGGACTTACAAGAATTTGGTGAAGCAGGAAGCCCAGTAGTTAGGGGAAGGGATTGGGTGTCAAGACTCGTATGTTCTATTGCTGATTCCCTCCCTGACTCACTAAGTGGGTAAGTCACTTTACCTCTCATTGTTTCACTTTCCCCATCTGTAAACTGACGACAATCAGTAATGTTTGTGAGGTGTTCAGATGACGATTAACCCTGTGGAAAATTATTCACCAGTAAATTTTCCTGGTTTAGTCACCACTTTATCATACCCTACCCAACAATTGCAGAGAGTGTTATGGCTCTGCCTACCAGAAGCAGGGAGGCAAAGAAGATCTCTGTCAAGGCGAGTACATAAACACTGATCCACCCACTTCTTTTCCAGTTGAAGACTTCTAGAGCAAAATAATAAAATAAGGAGGGCACAGAAAATATTCAGAGGGAGGCAAGAGGGATATAGGATGGGATTAGAGAGGACAAGAACAAATATAGGTTTCAGAGTAACAGCCGTGTTAGTCTGTATTCGCAAAAAGAAAAGGAGTACTTGTGGCACCTTAGAGACTAACCAATTTATTTGAGCATGAGCTTTCGTGAGCTACAGCTCACTTCATCGGATGCATACCGTGGAAACTGCAGAAGACATTATATACACACAGAGACCACGAAACAATACCTTCTCCTACCCCACTGTCCTGCTGGTAATAGCTTATCTAAAGTGATCATCAAGTTGGGCCATTTCCAACACAAATCCAGGTTTTCTCACCCTCCGCCGCCCCCCCCCTCCCCCCACAAACTCACTCTCCTGCTGGTAATAGCCCATCCAAAGTGACCACTCTCTTCACAATGTGTATGATAATCAAGGTGGGCCATTTCCAGCACAAATCCAGGCTTTCTCACCCCCCCCCCCGGGAACGCACACACGCACGCACTCACTCTCCTGCTGGCAATAGCTCATCCAAACTGACCACTCTCCAAGTTTAAATCCAAGTTTAAAGAGAACATCTGGGGGGGGGGGGGGTAGGAAGAAACAAGGGGAAATAGGCTACCTTGCATAATGACTTAGCCACTCCCAGTCTCTATTTAAGCCTAAATTAATAGTATCCAATTTGCAAATGAATTCCAATTCAGCAGTTTCTTGCTGGAGTCTGGATTTGAAGTTTTTTTGTTGTAAGATAGCGACCTTCATGTCTGTGATTGCGTGACCAGAGAGATTGAAGTGTTCTCCGACTGGTTTATGAATGTTATAATTCTTGACATCTGATTTGTGTCCATTTATTCTTTTACGTAGAGACTGTCCAGTTTGACCAATGTAAACACTTCAATCTCTCTGGTCACGCAATCACAGACATGAAGGTCGCTATCTTACAACAAAAAAACTTCAAATCCAGACTCCAGCGAGAAACTGCTGAATTGGAATTCATTTGCAAATTGGATACTATTAATTTAGGCTTAAATAGAGACTGGGAGTGGCTAAGTCATTATGCAAGGTAGCCTATTTCCCCTTGTTTCTTCCTACCCCCCCCCCCCCCCAGATGTTCTGGTTAAACTTGGATTTAAACTTGGAGAGTGGTCAGTTTGGATGAGCTATTGCCAGCAGGAGAGTGAGTGCGTGTGTGTGTGCGTTCCCGGGGGGGGGGGGGGGGTGAGAGAGCCTGGATTTGTGCTGGAAATGGCCCACCTTGATTATCATACACATTGTGAAGAGAGTGGTCACTTTGGATGGGCTATTACCAGCAGGAGAATGAGTTTGTGGGGGGGGGGGGGGGGCGGTGGAGGGTGAGAAAACCTGGATTTGTGCTGGAAATGGCCCAACTTGATGATCACTTTAGATAAGCTATTACCAGCAGGACAGTGGGGTGGGAGGAGGTATTGTTTCATGGTCTCTGTGTGTATATAATGTCTTTTGCAGTTTCCACGATATGCATCCGATGAAGTGAGCTGTAGCTCACGAAAGCTCATGCTCAAATAAATTGGTTAGTCTCTAAGGTGCCACAAGTACTCCTTTTCTTTTTAAGAACAAATATAATTACCTATGCATATTTTCTGTTGTACATCCCTCTTCTCCCATTCTACTAAGCAACAGCAATCAGAGACAGCAGATGTTTCAAGAAATGAAACAAAGGAGTCAAGCTAACTATTCAGTGGTGCTTGGTGCAGCTACTGGCCAATAAATGGCAGCAGACAAAGACCTGTCTAATTGGTATTGCCAAATGTGAGGGTGCAAATAACTGACCAGGTAGCTATCTCACAAGTTCTGCACTATGAATCCACGTGGAAATCTCTGCCTTGAAATCTTCCCTGCAGTTTAGAGCATTGAGCCAATCTGTGAAGAGCCCTGGCTCAAACAACTGAAACAGGCTAGAGGTGCTGGGTCAGTCACATCACAGAGTCTATCTTCACATCTGACCAGCAAACTACAGGTGCTAAGCAGGGTCAAGGTCAGGGTAACATGTTGGCAGCACAGTTCCTACTCCTTTGCTAAAAGAGTGTGAGTTTCCCTCCTCTCCTTTCCCTAGGCTTGAAGGTCTCTCCTATCCCAGAGCTCATCCTGCTTTTACCTCTTTTCACTGGCTTCCATTGACTTCAATAGGGCCAGGATGTCACCCTGGGCGTGGCTTACAAACACACGAACTGACAGTAGTTACTGGTATTTGTGAATATAAATGTTATGCTGTGCAGCCCTATCTATATTTCCGGCTGCTGCTGCTCTGATCTTGTATTTTTATGGCTGTTTTAATGTTTTTATGCTTTCTTCCTTGCTTATTTTAAAAGCTGCTCATGAAATAAACCTGGATCTATACCAGCCTAATGTAATCCTGACTCATCTAATGAGAACAATCGTTTAGGATGATCTTTCTCTTTGTACTCAGTTGTCAGTTAAGAAGATATTTTTGTTTTTCTGCAGAATCTCAAAGAACTTGCCCACCCCAATTTTGTTTTGAGTTTAAAAACAAAACAAAACACACCTTCAAATTGTTAACTGGTTCATATTTCTAAACTGTAGTTATGAAGAAGACAACCACAGAACCAGGTGTCAGGAGATCTAAATTCTATAAATAGTTCTGCCTCGGACTTTGGGCAACTTAGCCTCTCTGTACCACAGTTTTTGCAAACTATAAAATGGGGATTAATAATCATTACCTTTATATAGTGCCACACATTGGTGTTGGGCAATTTTAGTCATTAATGTTTGAAGTTTTTGAGAGGTTCCAAAGTACTTTCTAGCCCCTGATGAACGAACCTCAAATTAGGACATTTTATGTTTACTTTTTTGCTTCTGTATCTTATTTTACTTTCTTGTTATGAACACTATCTCTTGGGATAAGAGCTTGCTCATTGCAACTGTATTTTTAATTTATCCTTGGATGGAAGATGCTATAGATGTGCAAAACATTTTTTTTAGCTCTTTTTGGATCCTTAGAAATGTAGTGCTAAATCAAGTCTATACGTTTCTGTGAAATGTACAGACAAACTCCAGTTTTTGACATGTTGTGCACATAAATCTCTTAAAACTCAAATTATGTAACGGGAAAGTTAGCTGCCATGCAGTGGTTTATCTGAAATTCCAGAGCGCACTCATTCTGTTTCATAATCTCACTTTTCATTAAAAAATTGAATACTAATGCATGGATCTCTCATTTATACCATAGCCGCTTCAGTATTTTCCCATGTTAGAAATTGGTGCCCATCAAGGAAAGCTTGTCAGCCATGTGAGAGGAGGTGAACATCCACAAGAGTAGATGGAGATAACTTTAAAACAATTACAGAATGGTAAAAAAGTGCAGGGGAATATTTATATTTCTCTCTTCAGAACACCAAGTTTCCAAAACTAAGTGCATGAATGAAACCTGTCTGTAGACCAATTTGTTTCTATTGTAGATCTAGCTATGGCTCATGACACTTGCATTACCTAATATAATTCCCATTAAACCTATTTAATTCAAGTTATCCTAGAAAATATCTAACAGGTAAGAGAGAGAGGGATATTTACCTATTAGTGATACGATGAACCACTTTACCTACAGTCACTTGACAATCCATGAAAGTCAAATATGAACTATGATATTCATAAAAATGGTTCATAGCTGCTCTTCTAGACACCGTTAATGTAGTGCAGAGGGATACATCTGGAGGACAATAATGCTAATAATGGAAACATTATTGCAAATCTTTTAAGGGAGAAAATGGACATTTAGTAAATAATCCTTTTTAATTTCTCCCATTTCAAATTCTGCACAAGAATATGAACATACTTTTTTGGATTTTGTTGGGAACTGCCTGGTTGGGGAGTTCTTTTCTTTCCTTTACTCCTTGTTTAGAGAGCAGGATTCACCCCACTTCTGATACCATGTAATGTGGGGATGCAAACACAGAGAGCCATGCTTTAAGCAGTAATTAGAGGAACTTCCTGGTTATGGAGTTCTCTATTTATTTGTTAAACTCCCTGCTGCAACACATCCTTCTCTTCTCTGGTAACTGTGGAGGATCAGAATCTCTTTATTCACTCCACACACATGATACTAGAATACATTCAGGGTGAAATCCCTGCCCCCCCTGAAGTCAGTGGAAAAACTGCCATTGACTTTAATGAACAAGGATTTCACTGTTAGTTTCCAAGCATCCCACAACAGCTACAGAGTCAAATGAGGCTTTGCCATCATTGTGGGTATCCCTGAACAGCAGTTAGAGAATCATAGAATATCAGGGTTGGAAGGAACCTCAGGAGGTCATCTAGTCCAACCCCCTGCTCAAAGCAGGACCAATCCCCAACTAAATCATCCCAGCCAGGGCTTTGTCAAGCCTGACCTTAAAAATATTTAAGGAAGGAGATTCCACCACCTCCCTAGGTAATGCATTCCAGTGTTTCACCGCCCTCCTAGTGAAAAAGTTTTTCCTAATATCCAATCTAAACCTCCCCCACTGCAACTTGAGACCATTACTCCTTGTTCTGTCATCAGCTACCACTGAGAACAGTCTACATCCATCTTCTTTGGAACCCCCTTTCAGGTAGTTGAAAGCAGCTATGAAATCCCCCCTCATTCTTCTCTTCCGCAGACTAAACAATCCCAGTTCCCTCAGCCTCTCCTCATAAGTCATGTGTTCCAGTCCCCTAATCATTTTTGTTGCCCTCCGCTGGATGTTTTCCAATTTTTCCAGATCCTTCTTGTAGTGTGGGGCTCAAAACTGGACACAGTACTCCAGATGAGGCCTCACCAATGTCAAATAGAGGGGAACGATCACGTCCCTCGATCTGCTGGCAGTGCCCCTACGTATACATCCCAAAATGCTATTGGCCGCCTTGGCAACAAGGGCACACTGTTGACTCATATCCAGCTTCTCGTCCACTGTAACCCCTAGGTTCTTTTCTGCAGAACTGCTGCCTAGCCATTCGGTCCTTAGTCTGTAGCTGTGCATGGGGTTCTTCCGTCCTAAGTGCAGGACTCTGCACTTGTCCTTGTTGAACCTCATCAGATTTCTTTTGGCCCAATCCTCTAATTTGTCTAGGTCCCTCTGTATCCTATCCCTACCCTCCAGCGTATCTACCTCTCCTCCCAGTTTAGTGTCATCTGAAAACTTGCTGAGGGTGCAGTCCATGCCATCCTCCAGATCATTTATGAAGATATTGAACAAAACCGGCCCGAGGACCGACCCTTCGGGCACTCCACTTGATACTGGATGCCAACTAGACCTGGAGCCATTGATCACTACCCGTTGAGCCCGACAATCTAGCCAACTTTCTGTCCACCTTATAGTCCATTCATCCAGCCCATACTTCTTTAACTTGCTGGCAACAATACTATGGGAGACCGTGTCAAAAGCTTTGCTAAAGTCAAGGAACAACACGTCCACCGCTTTCCCGTCATCCACAGAGCCAGTTATCTCGTCATAGAAGGCAATTAGATTAGTCAGGCACGACTTGCCCTTGGTGAATCCATGCTGACTGTTCCTGATCACTTTCCTCTCCTCTAAGTGCTGGAATATAGGGTGTGATACTGAAACCTTAAAAATTGCTGCAAAAATTCTTTGTCACTAATAGCGACATTTTTCCGTTACAATTTATACTATATTGGTTATAGCTATGATATGATATGAAACCCTAACATGCACCGTCATTCACACTCACATCTTTCACACAAGCCAGCATGAGGTTCCAAGAGAAGTATGCCGCCTTTACTAAGACAACAGCAGGACATAAAAATGAATGTGTCCGTAAGATTTCCCCTGCCCCACCCTACAAAGAGGCTGTGTGGATTTACAGATCTGGGTTATACCCTGGGCTGTCACACTCTAGCACTCCTTATTTCACACAGTGGCTCACAACAGGAGTCCAACGAAGATCAGACTCCTGAGACAGGCTTTTCCTTCTTAAGGAGCAATGCAGACCGTGAGTATCTGCAGTGATGCAAGGCAGCCTTTTCAAAACAAGGTCACTTTTCTTATTGACCTGGAATTCAGCATTGCAGAGTCCTTAGGTTAGAATGGGAAAGGTAAACTTAAGACAGAGTCCATATTGGTGGAGGCCCTGGCACAAGATCTGTGGTGTTCTCAGATCCCAGTTGGCTTTCCTAATCCCTCTGTCCTTGCTCTGTCTGCACCACCAATCTTAACACTCAGTCACATGATGCCTTTTTTCTCCAGCTAGTGCTCTGCTTCCCTGCAGAGAGGTCAGGGGGGAAGTAACTTGTTCTGGGAGTGAATGTGTGCTTATTGAGGCTTCCATTGACTCTGTAATGTCTTCCATTCAAATGTGCTGATTCCAGCCCAGACAGACCTAGTAGGTATATGTCTCAAATGCTAGCCCTGACCTCTAAATCTCCCAGGGAGAAAATTAATTATCCCCCCCCCAGTGTGTATTAATGCAAAGTGAATAGATACAGTCATACAGATAGTTCATAAAAATACTACAGAAAATCCCCACATTTGTCACATCTGTATTGATCAATTTTCATCCCACTGGTGGTGATAACAGAAGTCACAGGAGTACAGTGATCAATTTTTCTTGATTAACTATTGACATGCATTATACTTAAGATATATGCATGTATTTGAAATGTTAACAGCATAGAGAATTATAGAGCAGAGTTAGGAATCATATTTATAAATTTCAGCATAAGCTTTAATGGATTTCCTGAGCACAATAAGATAGTGTGTTTGATGCTAGGAATATATCATGAGTTTATGACTGTGACAGTATATTTAGACCTCTCCAGTTAAAATGAATTTAATTGCTTATTTACCATTTGCTAGTACAATTGAGCTTAAGAATAGTGATTCTATTAAATTCTCCCTAGAATCTGCAAAGAAGGACTCAAATAGTCAGTTAAAACTAGATTTACAAGGTCAAGAAAATGTAACCCAAAAGTTGGTGCAAATCATAAAGCCCCCAAAGCAAAGTTTGCAGGACGATAGTAATAAGATCAGAGAACTGGAAAGAATTCACAAGAAATGGGAATCAGACACAGAAATTATTAAAACAACTCTTGGACTTCAGGGAGGAGGAATTTAGAAGGTCAAATGTAGAAATGCAAATTGAAATCCAGGCTTCCGAAGCTGATCTTACTGAGAAGGAAACTGAAGGCCAATAAAAGAAAATGAACCCCCAGAATAATAATCAGCTTCCATCTACTGGTTAAAGATCAAAAACTGGCCCAGGTCCAATCAGGAGTCCAACATTTAAAGGCTTTAATCGAATCCTAGGGAGGCAACCTAGTGACAGAGGATGTGGAAAAAGCTAATGTACTCAATGCTTTTTTTGCCTCTGTTTTCACTAACAAGGTCAGCTCCCAGACTGCTGCGCTGGGCATCGCAAAATGGGGAAGAGATGGCCAGCCCTCTGTGGAGATAGAGGTGGTTAGGGACTATTTAGAAAAGCTGGACGTGCACAAGTCCATGGGGCCGGACGAGTTGCATCCGAGAGTGCTGAAGGAACTGGCGGCTGTGATTGCAGAGCCATTGGCCATTATCTTTGAAAACTCGTGGCGAACGGGGGAAGTCCCGGATGACTGGAAAAAGGTTAATGTAGTGCCAATCTTTAAAAAAGGGAAGAAGGAGGATCCTGGGAACTACAGGCCAGTCAGCCTCACCTCAGTCCCTGGAAAAATCATGGAGCAGGTCCTCAAAGAATCAATCCTGAAGCACTTGCATGAGAGGAAAGTGATCAGGAACAGCCAGCATGGATTCACCAAGGGAAGGTCATGCCTGACTAATCTAATCGCCTTTTATGATGAGATTACTGGTTCTGTGGATGAAGGGAAAGCAGTGGATGTATTGTTTCTTGACTTTAGCAAAGCTTTTGACACGGTCTCCCACAGTATTCTTGTCAGCAAGTTAAGGAAGTATGGGCTGGAAGAATGCACTATAAGGTGGGTAGAAAGCTGGCTAGATTGTCGGGCTCAACGGGTAGTTATCAATGGCTTCATGTCTAGTTGGCAGCCGGTATCAAGTGGAGTGCCCCAAGGGTCGGTCCTGGGGCCGGTTTTGTTCAATATCTTCATAAATGATCTGGAGGATGGTGTGGATTGCACTCTCAGCAAATTTGCGGATGATACTAAACTGGGAGGAGTGGTAGATACGCTGGAGGGGAGGGATAGGATACAGAAGGACCTAGACAAATTGGAGGATTGGGCCAAAAGAAATCTGATGAGGTTCAATAAGGATAAGTGCAGGGTCCTGCACTTAGGACGGAAGAACCCAATGCACAGCTACAGACTAGGGACCGAATGGCTAGGCAGCAGTTCTGCGGAAAAGGACCTAGGGGTGACAGTGGACGAGAAGCTGGATATGAGTCAGCAGTGTGCCCTTGTTGCCAAGAAGGCCAATGGCATTTTGGGATGTATAAGTAGGGGCATAGCGAGCAGATCGAGGGACGTGATCGTTCCCCTCTATTCGACATTGGTGAGGCCTCATCTGGAGTACTGTGTCCAGTTTTGGGCCCCACACTTCAAGAAGGATGTGGATAAATTGGAGAGAGTCCAGCGAAGGGCAACAAAAATGATTAGGGGTCTGGAACACATGAGTTATGAGGAGAGGCTGAGGGAGCTGGGATTGTTTAGCCTGCAGAAGAGAAGAATGAGGGGGGATTTGATAGCTGCTTTCAACTACCTGAAAGGGGGTTCCAAAGAGGATGGCTCTAGACTGTTCTCAATGGTATCAGATGACAGAACGAGGAGTAATGGTCTCAAGCTGCAGTGGGGGAGGTTTAGATTGGATATTAGGAAAAACTTTTTCACTAAGAGGGTGGTGAAACACTGGAATGCGTTACCTAGGGAGGTGGTAGAATCTCCTTCCTTAGAGGTTTTTAAGGTCAGGCTTGACAAAGCCCTGGCTGGGATGATTTAACTGGGAATTGGTCCTGCTTCGAGCAGGGGGTTGGACTAGATGACCTTCTGGGGTCCCTTCCAACCCTTATATTCTATGATTCTATTCTATGATTCTATGAATCCAAAGGGAAAGAATTCAAGCAGCCGTAAGCATAGATAAGAAAACTAGACTATTGTAGGGAACTCCGAGACTCAGATATTGGAAAGAAAAAAGGGGAGGGGAAAAAAAAGGGGTGCTCTTCTGTGAAGTGTGTGGTAGGAAAAAGCAACCATCAATACAGAATAGCCTAAAGGGTCCGAGGAATTACCAGTTTCAGTGCTTGTGGTGCTAGGTTTATCATGTAGTGAAGAGACATCACGTTATCTTGTCTTCCTCATGTCATGTCCAATCACACAATAGGGACAAGGGAATAAATGTATCTGAAAAGAGTACATGTCCCCAAGCATGTTCACAGCCAGTCCAAATACATACATGTTCATGTGCATATGTGATAAATGAAGGGGGATGGGGGGGTAGCTCCCTTTTATGGACGCCTAGCCAGCCAGTAGCTATAAAATCCCTCTTAGTAGCTGTTCTCTAATTGCCCTACCTGTAAAGGGTTTAAAAAGTCACTGTGATACCTAGGTAAAAGGAAGTGAGTGGGCACCTGGCCAAAAGAGCCAGTGGGAAGGCTAGAACTTTTTAAAATTGAAAAAAGACTCCCCTTTTGTCTGTCTGTCTGCTCTCCAGGGAGAGGCAGACAGGGCTGCAACTATGCAACTGAATCCAAGTAAGAAGCTTGGATTCAGGTATGAAAAATCATCGGTATCATACCTAAAAACTCCTCATTTGAAACCCTAGATATGTAAGTAGATCAGGGAATGTCTAGGAAGACGCGATTCGGTTTATCTCTTTATTTCTTTATAGCTTGTGGACTCTGTGCTAGCCCCAGGTGCTTTTGTTTTGCTTGTGACCCTTAAACTGGACCTCAAGAAACTATTCTTGATGCTTAACCATTGTAGTTGCTCTTTTTAAATCTAGCAATAGCCTAAGTTCCCAGAAGTATTTTCTTCCTTTTGTATTTTTAATAAAATTTACCTTTTCTTAAGAACAGAATTGAATGTTTGGGTCCAAGAGGTTTGTGCACATGTTGTTTAATTAGCTGGTGGCAACAGCTGATTTCCTTTTTTTTCTTTCTCAGCTCTTCCCTGGGTGTGTGGGGAGGGGGAAGGGAGAAGAGGACTTGAGGGTACCCCAAAGGAAGGAATTCCCAAGTGTGCCTTCCTGGGTTCTCAAAGGAGTTTAGCTTGCATTTGGGTGGTGGCAGCATCTACCAATACAAGGTCAGAGAGAAACTGTAACCTTGTGAGTTTAATACAAGCCTGGAGTGGCAAGTATTTTTAGAGTCCTTGCGGGTCCCCACCTCTGCACTCGAAGCACCAGAGTGGGGAAACAGCCTTGACAGCATATATTCATGCAGCATTTGTAGCTATTTAGGGACAGCCCTTGTGTTTCCAACAATTCTCACTATGGGGTATGAGGAGACTGAACAGTTTCCCCCAGAATCAGGCTAGGGAAATAGAAACTGGGGCAGGGTCTCCCTTTTTCCCTGCCTGGAGGGAGAGCCTAGAAGGAGCAGGCTCTCTTTTTCCCTCTGTCCCCTTGGAGGGGAGGGAGAATTTGAACGGAAAGAGATCTTGCAGTATAAAAATCTAGAGGATGATACAGCCAAAGGCAGAATTTTTTCTTCCATTTTCCAGTGTCAGCATTCTCCTTCCCCCTGCCCCCAACACACACAATTCATAGCTCACTAATTAAACAATACTAACAGTGACATTCAAGGAAAATTCTGGGACTTGGGTAACAAAATGAATGTTATTTTTTACTTCCAAGTCTCTCCAAGTTTCTTCAGCAGGTCTGGTGAATCTTTAGTATTAGCATAATTAGGTATCGCAAAATAATGGCCTATTTCGCCAGCAATTATTGAAAGCTAATAAAATTATCTCCTAATCTTAAATGTTGCCCCTCGTTCAATTTACCATTCTATTACAACTGGTTTTTAGGTGATGGGAAAAAGCAAAGAGGGAATTAATGTATTAATTATATACTGGACTATTTATGTCTAAATCGTGACCAAAGAAATGGAGGAAGTCTTCCTTCTTTTCCCACTGAGGGACCTACTTTTTAAAATGTAGCCCAGAGTCATTGTTATGCCATGTTAGAATGGAAACAATTATATTAAATTATTTAAAAGAGGGTCTCCACTAATAGTAAAGCATCTACAATTCTTTCAAATAGTAGTCTGGTATATGCATCCCACAATACAGAAACACTTCATCTATGGAGTTAATCTTGCATTCCTTTCATGCCCAAAACTCCTAGTTGCCTTCAGTGAGTTTTAAATGCATTGGGTATGCAGGATCAGGCTGTGGGTGTGCAAAGTGCTTAAGCACATGCTTAAATTTAAGCATGTGAATAGTCCCACTGATTTGCTGAATTGGGGCTTTAATATGCAATCCAAATTCTCTTTCATGTTTATATGATTTATTAGTATTTATTAGAAACTCACCTTGTAGTAGTGCCTGGAGACCTCCATGGGGCCCTGTACAAACATACAGTAAATGACATTTCCTGCCCTCATAACATCCTATTGTATGTTAATGTGACTTTTATCCTGTGCATACACCTCCCTATAATTAGGAATGATATAGCATTTTTGTAACTAATAGGCTTGTGTGGCTCTTGAGTTAAGATACCTCAGAGTATGACAGCCAGACTCATTGTGGCTTTTGTTGCACTTTATAAATTATAATAGGACTTTATTCTGATTTGGGTACCAAAATAATGCAAGTTGCAGATATATCTTTTGGCACACAAAAATCAATGTTTTCAAAGCTGGGTGCCTAAAGAAAGGTACCTAAATCCATATTTAGTAGAGCTGGTAGAAAAATTTTTGGACCCATGTGGGAAATTCAGATATTTCAAAATTTTTCTTCCTGAATCAGGACAAAACAAAATATTGAAAATTATCAAGGAATGGAGAGTCCTGAAAAAATTTGATTGAAAGGTTTTGTTTTGGCTTGTTTCAACATTAATCTGTGTCCCCTGAGCTGTCATGGTGACTCGCGCTCCCATTCTCCAGTATAGGCTGAGTTCTTTGGCCAGATTTCCCATAATGTGGGAAGATTTCCCATAATGTGCTGTGGCCATGTGACTCCCAATAAGCATTACTGCAATTCACCCAGAGGGGAGACTGCAGTGTACCAGGTAGTCTAATCAGGAAGCCTTGCCCATGGGGCATGAGTTACCTGAACAGCAGCTCCCATGAGGCACCATGGCAGCTCAGGCGGACTCAGATTAATGTCAGGTTTCAGAGTAACAGCCGTGTTAGTCTGTATTCTCAAAAAGAAAAGGAGTACTTGTGGCACCTTAGAGACTAACCAATTTATTTGAGCATGAGCTTTCGTGAGCTACAGCTCACTTCATTGGATGCATTCTGTGGAAAATACAGAAGATGTTTATATACATACGAACCATGAAAAAATGGGTGTTTACCACTACAAAAGGTTTTCTCTTCCCCCACCCCACTCTCCTGCTGGTAATAGCTTATCTAAAGTGATTACTCTCCTTACAATGTGTATGATAATCAAGGTGGGCCATTTCCAGCACAAATCCAGGTTTTCTCCCCCCCCCCATCCTTGCAACAAAGCCCGTTGCCAACTGTGCCCACATATCTATTCAGGGGACACCATCACAGGGCCTAATAACATCAGCCACACTATAAGAGGCTCGTTCACCTGCACATCTACCAATGTGATATGTGCCAGCAATGCCCCTCTGACATGTACATTGGTCAAACTGGACAGTCTCTACGTAAAAGAATAAATGGATACAAATCAGATGTCAAGAATTATAACATTCATAAACCAGTCGGAGAACACTTCAATCTCTCTGGTCACGCGATTACAGACATGAAAGTTGCGATATTACAACAGAAAAACTTCAAATCCAGACTCCAGCGAGAGACTGTTGAATTGGAATTCATTTGCAAATTGGATACAATTAACTTAGGCTTGAATAGAGACTGGGAGTGGCTAAGTCATTATGCAAGGTAACCTATTTCCCCTTGTTCCCCCCTCTCCCCCCCTCCGTTCCTCAGACGTTCTTGTTAAACCCTGGATTTGTTTGTGCTGAAAATGGCCCACCTTGATTATCATACACATTGTAAGGAGAGTGATCACTTTAGATAGGCTATTACCAGCAGGAGAGTGGGGAAGGGGGACAGAAAACCTTTTGTAGTGGTAAACACCCATTTTTTCATGGTTTGTATGTATATAAACATCTTCTGTATTTTCCACAGTATGCATCTGATGAAGTGAGCTGTAGCTCACGAAAGCTTATGCTCAAATAAATTGGTTAGTTTCTAAGGTGCCACAAGTACTCCTTTTCTTTTTCAGATTAATGTCAAACTCAGATGTTCTGATGTGAGTTAACCTGACCCAAAGCAGACTATTTCATTTCAATTTTCCTAACAGGACATCAAAAAAATTCTGAAAAATAAAAATTTTTCTTTGGAAAATTTTAAATTTGTGGAAACTGCTTTTTCTGTCAAACATTTTGTCAGAAAATTTCTGCCCAACTCTAATATATAGGCATCTAAATCAGTGACCTGATTTTCAGAAGTATCGAGTATCCACAAGCTGTTTTTGAAGCCACTGGGAATTGTCGGTGCTGGGCATTTCTAAAAATCCGCCTACTTTTTATTTAGGTGCCTCAGTAGGGATTTAGGTATTCATCTTTTGGCATCCATGTTTGGAAGGTTTTGGTCTTAGTATGAGTATATTTTTTCCAATGTAGTACATCTCTGTAAAGGGATTCCAATATCCCCTTTTTCCATATTATGCCTCTACCAAATATGGATTATACAATCTACAGATGAAAAATATATTGGCTCATCTAGCTCACTTCTCTGTTAATGAAGGATTCTTTATACCTACAGGCCAGATTCTGATACTTTTATTCACAGTGAATAGCAGTTTGGTTTCAGTGGGATTTCTTTTTGAGTAAGGTGCTACAGGAGTACTTGAATTTGGCTGTCAATATTCCACCCACCCCATTGCCCTTATAGGCATCTTTACTTGCAAATATTTTTCCTGATCTGATCGTTCAGGGTTGTATAATCCAGAATGAATTTCCTAATCATTTCTTTACTAGACATCATAAAGGTCTGTGTAGGGTGTGAGAATTACATTAAATGAGAAATAAAAATATATTTGAGTGAAACTGTAGAGTCTAAACTGATCATTCAACAAATATATGAAAAGAACCTACAATTCAGAATCATTGCCTCCATTCCATAGTTACTGCTCACTTTTTAATTACAAATGGCATGTTTCCACTGCTGATAACATACTTTTATCAATATATTGCAAACATTTGCTGATGGAGCATTTTGGAACATGTAGTAAATATTTTAGTTAATCTAATCCACCTAGCACTTTTGTTCTGACCAAGACACACAATTAAGCACTCACTTCATGTCCAACTCTGTGCCTTCTTCCATATGGCCTTTCATGACGTGGAGCACAATGCATGTTTATGAGTCCTTTCTTCAAATGCCTTTCTTCCTTGAGGGGCCTGTATCCTAGTTCTTTCAAAGCGTGTATTAGGTAAGCAGAAAACAAATGCAGAGGCACCTACAAGGCACAATGCTAACTGTTAGGGAGCTTATTCCTTTACCCACTTACTTCCCTGGTCCTTCTCGCATGAACAGAGAGCAACAATACCCGAAGTCCAAAGGTGCAAACAATTCAATGTTTATTGGGGTGAACTTCCAGCAAGCATGATTCCAGTTTTCTTCCTTAGTGTCCCCCTTCCCAGCTCTGACACCACAGCACCTTACACCTGTGTCCCTGTTCCCATTCCTGTGCTTAGCCAAACATGATTCCAATTTCCCCACCCCTATTCCCTGTTCCCATTTCCCCCACTCAGTCACTTCCTTCCTGATTGACTGCAGACTATATAGTAAAACTTGAGTTCTGCTTAGCTATACCTTAACCAATCCTTTTACTGAAATTTAACTAACCAATCCTAACATAGTGTAACATGATTATTTAACCAATTATATCACACCACCTTAATTAGTTTACACCAGCAAAATTAATTATACAGCAGACAGGACCAATCCCAGAACCAGACAGAGATTAGACAGACAAACAATAGCAAAGTGGGAACTATAATGACAAAACAATACAGAAGTGAGGATTTCACATCCCAGCTATTGATAAGTGAGTTCTTACCAGACAGGATGCTATCAAACTAAGTTTCCTTTTACATCTTCTAGGCACTTCCCTTTCTCTGGAGGCAATAGGCATTTTCAGGACAGGACTGTATTCCTAACAGCCCAATAGCACCTTATTTCAATGTGACTAGTTTGGAATGTGAGGATGTGATCAGTTGCTTCCCAGCTTAGCCTCTGTTGCTTAGCCAAAGGCCTTAACCTAAGAACAGGGATGGCCTCAGACTGTCACAGTAAGAAAAGGCCCTTACACCGGCAGACAGTAATTTTGATTCTTTCTTTTATACCTCTAGAACTAGCTAAGTGATAAGAATACACCTAAATTCTTAGAGTATAGGCCTTTACAGACAGGCCTGAATATCTATATCCTAACACTAACCCTTTCTTGTTTCTATTTATTGCATCATATCAGTCTTCTATATTGTTCCTTTAGATTGTAAAACTTTTGAATCAGTGACCTTGTCAGATTTATCTTAAGAGCCTAATGCACATTTGGTTCTATATACATAATAAACAGCAATCCCAATAATCGTGAAGTGATAGGTTTAACACAAGTTGGGATTTTGTCTCTAGCATACCATAACACAAGCAGTAGGCCTTCCATTTCATTCAGGGAGATGCCACTGCTACAAAATTCTGCAGTACTTGCTCATGTTTTGCACAGTAATTTCTATTCTTTTGTGCTTTCTAGTACGTAGCATTGTGAAAGAGAGAGAGAAACTGATTTATATTTCTAATAGGGCTGTCAAGCGATTTAAAAAATTGCGTGATTAAAAAAATAGAATACCATTTATTTAAATATTTTTGGATGTTTTCTACATTTTCAAATATATTGATTTCAATTACAACACAGAATACAAAGTGTACAGTGCTTACTTTATATTTTTTATCACAAATATTAGCACTGTAAAAAACAAAAGAAATAGTATTTTCACTTCACCTGGTAAAAGTATTGTAGTGCAATCTCTTTATCATGAAAGTTGAACTTACAAATATAGAATTATGTACAAAAAACCCCTGCATTCAAAAACAAAACAGTGTAAAACTTTAGAGCCTACAAGTCCAAACAGTCCTACATTTTGTTCAGCTAATCACTAGGACAAACAAGTTTGTTTACATTTGCAGAAGATAATGCTCCTGCTTCTTGTTTACAACGTCATCTGAAAGTGAGAACAGGCATTCATATGGCACTGTTGTAGCCGGCATCGCAAGATATTTACGTGGCAGATGCACTAAAAATTCATATGCCCCTTCATGCTTCAACCACAATTCCAAAGGATATGCGTCCATGCTGATGATGGGTTCTGCTTGATAACGATCCAAAGCAGTGTGGACTGATGCATGTTCATTTTCATCATCCGATGCCACCAGCAGAAGGTTGGTTTTCTTTTTTGTTGGTTTGGGTTCTGTAGTTTTTGCATCGGAGTGTTGCTCTTTTAAGACTTCTGAAAGCATGCTCCACACCTCATCACTTTCAGATTTTGGAAGGCACTTCGATTCTTAAATTTTGGGTTGAGTACTGTAGCTATCTTTAGAAATATCACTTTGTGTCATCTTTGCATTTTGTCAAATTTGCAGTGAAAGTGTACTTAAAACTAACATGTGCTGGGTCATTATCTGAGACTGCTATAACATGAAATATATGGCGGAATGCAGGTAAAACAGAGCGGGAGACATACAGTTCTCCCCCAAGGAGTTCAGTCACAAATTTAATGCATTAGTTTTTTAATGAGAGTCATCAGCATGGAAGCATGTCCTCTGGAACAATGGTAAAGCATGAAGAAGCATATGAATCTTTAGCGCATCTGGCACGTAAATATCTTGCGACACCAGCTTAAAACAGTGCCATGCGAAAGTCTGTTCTCATTTTCAGGTGACATTGTAATTAAGAAGTGGGCAGCATTCTCTCCCGTAAATGTAAACAAACTTGTTTCTCTTAGAGATTGGCTGCACAAGAAGTAGGACTGAGTGGACTTGTAGGTTCTAAAGTTTTACATTGTTTTGTTTTTGTAAGTTATAAGTCTACATTTGTAAGTTGCACTTTCATGATAAAAGAGATTGCACTACAGTACTTGTAGGAGGAGAATTGAAAAATACTATTTTATCACTTTTACAGTGCAAATATTTGTAATAAAAATAATATAAAGTGAGCACTGTACACTTTGTATTCTGTTGTAATTGAAATCAATATATTTGAAAATGTAGAAAAGCATCCAAAAATATTTAATAAATTGCAAGTGGTATTCTATTGTTTAACAGTGCTATTAATCGTCATTAATGTTTTTTATCACAATTAATTTTTTTAGTTAATCAAGTGAGTTAACTGTGATTGACAGCCCTAATTTCTAATTTATATTTAGAATCTAGATAATAAGACAGATTTTAATCACTAGACTGTGTTGTGATGCCTTTTGTCATTCATAAATAATTGCACTCATAATTGTGCACCTAAAATAAATTGCTGTACCAAATATTAGTAGTTAGATCTCTGACTACCTGTTTGCAAGAGAAAACACAAAGCCTGGGCTGAAAGTCTAGTCTCACTTATTCCCTGAAAAATATGTCTCAAATTATCTCTCACAGGTGAATAAACTCTAGGCACTGATGAGTCTTGTTAATTCAGTGTTTAATAAACCTACAATCCCAAAGAGGCTATAACAAATCCGTGTGGCTTATTCCTGGGGGAATTCTGTGCATAATTCATGTCCTCCACAGCTTTCTTTGCTTCCCTGCAGAAAAATGACTTTCTGACAGGGAAGCGAAGGGAATCTGTAAGAGCAGTCATGCACCACTCCCTAGCAGTGCAGGTACATCGTTTCAGGCACC
This sequence comes from Caretta caretta, assembly GCF_965140235.1. Taxonomy (NCBI): domain Eukaryota; kingdom Metazoa; phylum Chordata; order Testudines; family Cheloniidae; genus Caretta; species Caretta caretta. The sequence goes on from NC_134213.1 coordinate 67,566,566, forward strand.
TGGAGCAGCCAGTGGAGAGGTAAATCACCGCAGAGCTGGGGACACCTCAGCCAGTAGCTCCTACCCTGAGCTGGGATCAGCTGCTAGTCTTGTCTGGGCTAGAGGCAGGAGAGGACGGGACTTCCTCTTCCCTTGCAAGGAGTGACTGGGGCTTTGTCAGACCCACCCCCAGAAACCTCCCCCAGCTCCACGAAGTCAGCATCTTCCCCTGCTTCCTGCCCCCATCGCTCTTCAGCTGTTGCGGGAGGGGTCACTGTACAGGGAGCTGCTCACCAATCCCCATGCATCCGGACCTCCCATACTCTGACAACCCTGCTGAGCCTTGCCCAGTACATCCACAACTCCCCTAGCCCTCCATAGGTGAACCGCACTCCCTCCCCTCCCGAGCTTCAACCCCTGTAGCTAGAACCTCCCCTGCACCCAGACTCCTTGCTTCCAGACCACCACCCCTTCATGCTGACCACTTCCCCTTGAGCTCCCTGCACTCAACCCCCCCACACCCTGATGCCCCACTCCCTACACCACCCTGAGTCCCCACATCCAGACCCCCAGGCTAGCTGTACCCAGACTTCCACCCCGTGAAACCCTACTTCTCCAGCACCCAGACCCCCTGCACCCCACCCCTCCCCTAAACCCCAACTGCCTTCACCTGGAAGCCCCCCTCCCCTGAGTCCAATTTCCCCTGAACCTGGAACCCCACAACAAGCCTCTGTGCATCCAGATCCCCCCACACCTAAACTCCCTACTGAGCTGCCTGCACCCAGATTGTCTCACACAGAATCCTCTCACCCCTTACCTGGATCCCCACACTGAGCCCCTCCACACTTGGATCCTGTCTGGTTGAGCCTGCCTGCCCCACATGGTGCAGAGGGGCAGGGCCCCAGTGTGTTTCTTACACAGTGCAAGGCCTGGACCTGCACCAGAATGCAGAGGCTCCAGCATGGCAGTGGGGAGCACTGGCTGTACAAAGGTGGGAGATCACCTTGCAGCGCTCCCATCCCCACCCCGCCCCCAGGACACAGACTCAGTGGTGAAGCCTAAGCAACCAGAGGAGCGACTAACAAGGGAGTTTTGCAAAGGAGTTTACAGGGGGTGTCTGGGGGAGAGGGGGGGATGACTACATACACTTAACATTCTTTAAACTTAAGCTAAAAAAATCCCCTGATTAAAAACAAAACAACAAAGGAACCAGCCGCAGAAGTAAAAAGAGAATGCAGGCAGAAGTCCAGCAACAGAGTGGGGGCTACCCAGTTTATTGCACCCAATGCAGCATGTATAATTACCTGTCCTATGGGCAGGTGGCATAAGTGTGCATTTGGTGGAAGGAGCTCCTGGCCCTCAGAGACTGTGTACAGGCTTTGGAGACCAGGGCGCAGAGCTGCGGGGGCTAAGGGAGACAGAGAGGTACATAGATGAGACATTCCAGGACACAGTAGAATGGTTCCACCCCTAGTCTGACAACCTCTGTGTGATTGAGGAGGATGAAAGCCTCGGGGAAGGAGAACATCCAACTGGAGCCAGAGGAAAATGATCCCAGAGTTGGGGCCCTCCTTCCAGATGATGATGTGGTATCCTCTCGCACTGAGGATACCTCTCTGGTGGAGGGAACTCCCAGATATTATTAAGACACAGGTATTAGTTATGGGGGATTTGATCATTAGAAACATAGATAGCTGGGTTTGTGATGACCAGGAGAACCACATGATCGCCTGCCTGCCTGGTGTGAAGGTTGAAGATCTCTTGAGACATCTAGATAGACTTATGCGTAGTGCTGGGAAGGAGCTAGTTGTCGTGGTACATGTAGGTACCAATGAGATAGGGAAGGATAGGCGAGAGGTCCTGGAGGCCAAATTTAGGCTGCTAGACAAGAGATTGAAGTCCAAAACCTCCATGGTAGAATTCTCTGAAATGCTTCCAGTTCCACGCGCAGGGCCAGTTATACAGGCAGTACTTTAGGGTTTCAATGCGTGGATGAGACGATGGTATAGGGAGGAGAGGGTTAGACTTATTAGGAACTGGAGAAACTTTTGGGAAAGGGGGAGCCTATACAGGAAGGATGGGTTCCATGTAAACCACAAGGGAACCAGATTGCTGGCGCTTAAAATTAAAAAGGTTGTAGAGCAGTTTTTAAACTAAGGGCTGGGGGAAAGCCGACAGGTGCAGAGGAGCACGTGGTTCAGATGGTGACACCCCTTGGGGGAGGACCTATTAATGCAGATTCCCTATGTCCTAATAAGGAGGAGATGATGGAAGATGATAAAATACAGGTAGGATTTGATGAGAAACAGTCAAAAGAAAAAAGTCCCATTCAAGTACATCATGTAATGGCAGACAGCTAAAAAGTGACAAGTTTTTAAAGTGCTTATATACCAGTGATAGAAGTCTAAATAATAAGATGGGTGAACTAGAGTGCCTCGTATTAAATGAGGATATTGATACAATAGGCATCACAAAAACGTGGTGGAATGAGGATAATCAATGGGACACAGTCATACCAGTGTACAAAGTATATTGAAAGGACAGAACGGGTCATGCTGGTGGGGGAGTGGCACTATATGTGAAAGAAAGCGTAGATCAAATGAAGTAAAAATCTTAAATGAACCAAACTGTACCATGGAATCTTTATGGCTAGTAATTCCATGCTTGAATAATAAGAATATAGCAGTGGGGATATACTACCGACCACCCAACCAGGATGGTGATAGTGACTGTGAAATGCTCAGGGAGATTAAAATAATGAGGGATTTCAACTATCCCCGTATTGACTGGGTACATATCTCCTCAGGAAGGGATGCAGAAATAAAAGTTTCTTGACCTCTTAAATGACTGCTGCTTGGAGCAGCTTGCCCTGGAACCCACAAGAGGTGAGGCAATTCTTGACTTAGTTATAAATGGAGCATGTCCAAGAGGTGAATATAGCTGGACCCCTTGGTAATAGTGACCATAATATTAAATTTAACATCCCTGTGGCAGGGAAAACACCACAGCAGCCCAACACTGTATCATTTAATTTCAGAAAGGGGAACTACACAAAAATGAGGAGGTTAGTTAAACAGAAATTAAAAGGTACAGCACCAAAAGTAAAATCCCTCCAAGCTGCATGGAAACTTTATAAAGACATAATAATAAAGGCTCAACTTAAATATATACCCCAAATTAAAAAACGTAGTAAGAGAATCAAAAAAGAGCCACCATGGCTAGACAAGCAGTAAAAGAAGCAGTGAGAGGCAAAAAGGCATCCTTTAAAATGTGGAAATTAAATCCTAATGAGGAAAATAGAAAGGAGCATAAACTCTGGCAAATGCAGTGTAAAAATATAATTAGGAAGGCCAAAAAAGAATCTGAAGAACAGCTAGCCAAAGACTCAAAAAGTAATAGCAAACCCCTTTTAAAATTATATCATAAGCAGGAAGCCTGCTAAACAACCAGTGGGACCACTGCACAATCAAGAGGATAAAGGAGCACTCAAGGACAATAAGGCCATTGCGGAGAAACTAAATGAATTCTTTGCATCAGTCTTCACAGCTGAGAGTATGAGGGAGATTCCCAAACTGGAGCCATTCTTTTTAGGTGACAAATCTATGGAACTGTCCCAGATTGAGGTGTCATTAGAGGAGGTTTTGGAACAAATTGATAAACTAAACAGTAATAAGTCACCAGGACCAGATGGTATTCTGAAGGAAGTTCTGAAGGAACTCAATTGTGAAATTGCAGGACTACAGAATTGCAGTCTGTAACCTATCATTTAAATCAGCTTCTGTACCAAATGACTGGAGGATAGCTAATGTGACGCCATTTTTTTAAAAAGGGCTCCAGGGATTATCCTGGGATTAACTACAGCCGGTAAGCCTGATTTCAGTACCGGGCAAACTGGTTGAAACTATTGTAAAGAACAAAATTGTCATACACATAGATGAACATAATTTGTTTGGGAAGAGTCAAGCATGGTTTTTGTAAAGGAAAATCATGCTTCACTGATCTACTAGAATTCTTTGAGGGGGTCAGTAAGCATGTGGATATAGTGTACTTAAGATTTTCAGAAAGTCTTTGACAAGGTCCCTCACCAAAGGCTCTTAAGCACAGTAAGCAGTCATGTGATAAGAGGGAAGGTTCTCTCATGGATTGGTAACTGGTTGGTTAAAAGATAGGAAACAAAGAGTCGGAATAAACGGTCAGTTTTCAGAATGGAGAGAGATAAATAATGGTGTCCCCCAGGGGTCTGTATTGTGCCCAGTCCTATTCAACATATTCATAAATGATCTGGAGAAAGGGGTAAACAGTGAGGTGGCAAAATTTGCAGATGATACAAAACTACTCAAGATAGCTAAGGCCCAGGCAGATGGCAAAGAGCTACAAAACCCATAACAAGATTGAGATAACTGGTGTGTGAAGGCCTTAGTTTGCGTAGGTCAAACTGACCTTTTTTTGATTTTTACAGCACGGAGATATGTTAGACATACATATCTTTCTTGATGCACCTTTAGGAAAATGGTAGTTTTGAGCTGAAACTGTTGTCAGCCTCTCAGATGTATAAGTTGTTCATTATTTTTATTATTATTTCCTGCCTGTCTCTGAGTCTGAGATCAGAACTGAGCCCATAGTTAGCAGAAAGGAAACCTGGAAATTGTTCAGAAATAACTAAGTTTGGATTGTTTTGCCAAATAACATACCTGTGCATTAATTTTGTATTTAGAGTCACATTACCTCAAACTGTAATCATACAAGCTAAGCAAGGCCAAGCCTGGTCAGCACTTGGATGGGAAAACTTCAAGGAATGCCTATTAGATTCAGAAAATAATAATGGTAATTCAGCAGCAGGCACTATACTCTCTGATCTAGTGTACAACGATGGCCTCAGTATGGTGGTATTCTAAGCTGTGTGGTCGCGCAGCAGCCTATTAGGCGCCGTGCAAGTGCTCAGGGCTGCGGTGGGGAGAGATGAATTCTCCCCCAGCCCTGGACCTGCTGTGGCACCCCTCCCCAGGCACTGACCCAGCCTGGCCCAGTGGCCACAGCACTGGCTCCTCTCTGGACCCTTCCCCACGCGCTTCTTAGCCAGCTGGCTGAGGCCTCCTCTCTCTGCCTCCGTGACTGGCAGGCAGCAGCCGCTGGCGAGTTGCGCACAGGGCAGAGGGTGGGGGCAGAAAGGAGCCCACATCTGCAGTTGCTACTCTGGGCTGCCAGTAAGGGACCGTCTGCCGCTTTGAGCTCCCCCGGGGTCCGGAGCCTGAAGGGGTGGACCATCACTGGCGGCCCGGACTGCAGACGGACTTGCTGCGGCCTGGGGAGAGGCACCCCTCCCCCGGTCCCAGCCCAGTCCCCCCAGACCTGACGTGGACAGGGGAGAGGCACCCGAGCCCAGCCCCCCTGGACCTGCCAAGGACGGGGAAGAGGTGTCCCAACCCAGCCCCCCCCCCGGACCAGACGCTGCCCGAGGAGAGGCATCTATCCAGTGGCCCCAGCCCCGGGGCTGCTGCAGCAGGGAGAGGCACCAAACTAGGGGAAATCTTGGATCCGACTTCCGGGAAGAAGGCCGGAGAGAAGCTGACAGAGGCAGCAACCACATTCTGTCCAGCCCTAATGCTTCACTGCCACAGATGGTCCAGGTGACTGCAGACCAGGATGAAATGTGAAAGGTGCTGCTGCAGCGGGAGAGAGCTGGGGGGAGTCCTCTCTCCCCACCATAGCCCCTGGGCAGCCTGAACCCTAAACCCCTCACTCCCAGCCAGAGCCCTCACCCCCTCCTGCAACCCAACCCTCTGCCCCAGCCCTAAGCCCCTTCTCACACTCCTAACCCCCCAGCGCCACCCCCGCCTCATGAATTTTGTTATGTGCACCAATATGGAGGTGATATGTCACACATCACCTCCATATTGGTGCACAAAACACAAATTTTTCTGCACCCATGTGGGAAAAAGTAGAGGGAACACTGGTGGTATTATTATTACAATTTAGGTAGCACTAAAGAGGTTTCATTTTTAGTAAAAAGAAAGGGTGCAAGGTTCCTGTGCCAGGAAACTGGAAGGTGTGCTTTTTCAGATAAGATATAAAACAGCGGTCATGACAGTTCTGGACAACTGCGCCTGTATTTCCCCTCTGTGGTCCCTTAGGGCACCAACTCTCGGCTTGTGGCTCCTCAGCCATCACCTGTCTTGGATTGAGACCTGTGTGTCTCTCCCTTCCGACCAACGTTTTTCCAGGCTGCTCAGTTCCCTGCTTACACTGTGACATTCCCAGCAAGCCAAACTGCCTAAACAGGACAGCATCTGTGCTTTGCTTTCTCTTCCAAGGCTTATGAACAATATAATTGCCAGCAGTTCTAAGTTACCACATAGCCCTTTATAAGCAAGCACATTTATTTTTAAGGTGAAAGCAGTCAAGAAGTTCGCCAATGTATATATTAGGTGTAGTATACACCATGTTAATAGGTGTTATGTGCATGATATTAATTTAATATTCATAAGTGTTGTGAAGTTAATCTAACTGAATGTATTATTCTCTTCTCACCATTCAGTTCACTCATGTCAAGTATCCCACAACACTCTGCAAAACTGAAGTCAGCTTTGGAATTAGAAAATAAGAAACTTGTGAAAGCAAAGATTCATGAATACTTTGTACCAAGTATAATTAAGGAGTACTTTTATGGCTCATCAACACTTTGACTGTAGTATTCAAAATAAGAGCTGGAAATTTTAGAGAGGTACCTTCGCAGACCAGTACCTGGAATGCTTGTTTCCAAAATAAAGATAAGAAAGGTACAGAACAAGAAGTTAAGGAATTAGTGCAAACTGGTGGGTTGGATATTAGTGACATATAAGAGTGTTGTAACTTGTAAAATCATGCTATAAATACTACTAGCTGAAACTCATTTCTTTGAAGCACACCTATGTAAGGTGAACACACAGTGAGAACTTGCTTCCCAGAGGGAGGGTATGTATGCCTCCTTTTTGTATTGTATTGCTTTGTCTTTAGGCAATAAATGTGGCTAAATTCAGTTATTTGGTTTCTTGAACATTTGTAAGAACAAGCCGTGAGTGTAATCAAACAATTGACTACAACTTTTAGACAATACCGAGAGAACATATTAAAAAATAAAAGTTCCTATATGCATGCTAAAAGCTTATCAGAGGTAACCTTCAGTTTATGGGCCTCAATAGATCAAAGTCCTTCCAACCCTTCCCAGGAAGAATTGGGGCCTCCTTTGGACAGAAGGTCCTGTCTGTTTCCTGGATGAGAAAGAAGGCTCTGAGTCAGAATAGACTCAGATTCTTTATTCAAAAGTCCTTTTTGTCTGTTGGTCTCTGGAGAATCCAGTTTGAAGTAGTATATGTGAGTCTGTCCAGGTGGTGGTACTTCTCTGGAGGTGTACCTGAGTACATTTGCCTAATCACCCCCTACTGTTCTTAGTTCCTGGAGGAGCTGTGGTCACCCTCTCACATGGAATTATGCAGAATCCCTGGCACACAATGATACATAAACTTCATACAGTAGGTTTTCCCAGATATATTGCCGGAGATTGCTACATCTTCCCCTTAAAGAACTGGATGACCGACATCCTACGGAAACCCATTGACTTATTTCCTGGACAGGTTTATTTCTGTGGATGGTGTTTCTGCCATTACCTTTCATAATTTCACATTTCATCCTGGTCTGCAGGCACCTGGATCATCTGTGGCAGTGATGCATTAGGGCTGGACAGAATGTGGTTGCTGCCTCTGTCAGCTTCTCTCCGGCCTTCTTCCCGGGAGTCGGATCCAAGATTTCCCCTGGTGGGCTGGATGTGTCCTGCAAACCATCATTTCCTGCCCCCCGTCATCAGCATGCTGCAAGTTCACGAGCTGTACTGTTGTCTGATCCTTACTGCTGAGCTGCCTTTCTTTGCATAGCTCAAGCATCTTCAACTGTTCATAATTCATTCTCCCTGTCTCTCTTTTCTCTCTTTCTTTTCCTAAAAGACTGAGACTTTTCTCTGTGCTTTTCCCTTCCATGGTACTTGCTTTCACTGCTGTTGAGACTTATGGTAATTCACCCAGTCATAGATCCCACACATGCTGAAACCCTATATGTCACAGTTCAGGGCAGTGGCACCTATATTCTCCCCTTTATGGTTCCTCGAGGGTGCCAACTCTAGGCTCCTTAGCCATCACCTCTTTTAGGTAGAGACCTGCATCCAGGGTTTTTCCAGGCTGCATAGTTTCCTGTGATATTCCCACCAACCGAGACTGGCTAAACAGTCCAACATTTGTGCTTTGCTTTCTCTGCGAAGTCTTACAATAATGTAATTGCTCAAGTTATGAGTTACCACACAGCCCTTTATAAGCAAGCACATTTATTCTGATGGTGAAAGCATTACAGAGAAAACATATAAAATAATTAAAGTTCCTATACGCATGCTAAAAGCTTATTTGATGTCACCCATTAGTCTTATGTGGCCTTAGTGATTGGGGTCTCCTTTGGTCCAATTGCTAGATCAGAAAGAAGGCCTGAGTCAGTGTAAACTCAGACTCTTTACCCAGAAGTCCTTTCTTTGTTTGTTGGTTTCTGGAGGATCCACTCTGAACTAGTATACGTGAACCTCGACAGGTGGTGGTAATTCTCTGGAGGTGTTAGAACCTGAGTGAATTTGCACAATCATCCTTTCCCCTCTCCCTCCCCCCACACTGTTGTTAGTTTATGGAGGAGCTGTGGTCCCCCTATCCCATGGAATTATGCAGAATCCCTGGCCCACTGTCATAAATATAAAGGGAAGGGTAAACCCCTTTGAAATCCCTCCTGGCCAGGGGAAAGCTCCTCTCACCTGTAAAGGGTTAAGAAGCTAAAGGTAACCTCGCTGGCACCTGACCAAAATGACCAATGAGGAGACAAGATACTTTCAAAAGCTGGGAGGAGGGAGAGGAACAAAGGGTCTGTGTCTGTCTGTATGCTGCTTCTTGCCAGGGACAGAACAGGAATGGAGGCTTAGAACTTTTAGTAAGTAATCTAGCTAGGTATGTGTTAGATTATGATTTCTTTAAATGGCTGAGAGAAGAATTGTGCTGAATAGAATAACTATTTCTGTCTGTATATCTTTTTTGTAACTTAAGGTTTTGCCTAGAGGGGTTCTCTATGTTTTGAATCTAATTACCCTGTAAGATATCTACCATCCTGATTTTACAGGGGGGATTTCTTTATTTCTATTTACTGCTATTTTTTATTAAAAGTCTTCTTGTAAAAAACTGAATGCTTTTTCATTGTTCTCAGATCCAAGGGTTTGGGTCTGTGGTCACCTATGCAAATTGGTGAGGCTTTTTATCCAACATTTCCCAGGAGAGGGGGGGGTGCAAGTGTTGGGAGGATTGTTCATTGTTCTTAAGATCCAAGGGTCTGGGTCTGTAGTCACCTAGGCAAATTGGTGAGGCTTTTTACCAAACCTTGTCCAGGAAGTGGGGTGCAAGGTTTTGGGAAGTAATTTGGGGGGAAGGACGCGTCCAAACAGCTCTTCCCCAGTAACCAGTATTAGTTTGGTGGTGGTAGCGGCCATTCCAAGGATAACGGGTGTAATATTTTGTACCTTGGGGAAGTTTTGACCTAAGCTGGTAAAGATAAGCTTAGGAGGTTTTTCATGCAGGTCCCCACATCTGTACCCTAGAGTTCAGAGTGGGGGAGGAACCTTGACATGGTGGCACAGTGGTGGGATTAACCTGAAATCATTTTGAGATCCAGTTGAGATTTTTTGAACTAGAAATACAGATTTTAAAAAGGAATTTTTAGGAAGTCCAGAAAGCAGCTTTGAAACTGAAAGCAGCTTGGTTTCTCTCTGCTTTGTGGCCAAGCAGAGACAAAAGGGGATTATCTTGTGAATTGCAGGTTTTCTTTGCCTGGAGGCAGGGTACTTAACTCCTGCAGGGAAATTCACAGTCTTCCAACCCAGAGGTGTTTTTTTTTTTCTTTTCTTCCTAAAAGAAAAGGTGTGTGTTCTACCCATTTGCTTTTTCTTTGGGCTGGGTAAGCAGGTTTCCAAGTAGTTGGAGGTTTTTTGCTTTAATTTGGGCCCAGAGCAGAGACAAGGGAATTGTCTTTTTCTGTAGGCTGACAATCACTATCAGAGAATAGGTATTCTATTGCAGCACAGCAAAATTTTACAGCCAAGTTTTGTTTGTTTATTTCTAAACCTCGGGTGTAAAGTTAGTTAAAAACAGAGAGGTTAGAATGACCAAATCCTCAGCTCGACTACAGCTGGAATTAGCCAAATTTCAGGCTGAGGAAAGACAAAGGGAACATGAAAGACAGATAGAACTCATGCGGCTCAAGAAGGAACAAGAAAGGGAGACAGCGAGAGAAGCAGAACAACACCAAGCGGCTGCTCACAGGAGAGCTATGGAAGCAAGGGACAAAGAACTGGAGGAGAAGGAAAAAGAGAGGAAGTATGTGGAGGAGATGGAGAAGATAAAGGCTCAGCAGAATATCCCAACAAACCCTAGTAATCCTTCTCCAAGTACCACTTCCCATCCCAGAAAGTTCCCCACCTACAAGGCAGGCGATGATACTGAGGCCTTCCTAGAAAACTTCGAGAGGGCCTGCCTTGGGTACAACATCTCTACTGACCAATACATGGTAGAGCTGAGGCCGCAGCTCAGTGGACCCTTAGCTGAGGTGGCAGCTGAAATGCCTAAAGAACACATGAACAAGTATGAACTGTTTAAATCCAAGGCGAGAGTCAGAATGGGGATAACACCCGAGCAGTCTCGTCGGAGGTTCAGAGCCCTAAGGTGGAAACCAGACATGTCATTTACCCGACATGCCTACCACATTGTGAAACATTGGGATGCCTGGATATCAGGAGCAAGTGTTGAATCTCCAGTAAATTTGCCCTTCCTAATGCAAATGGAACAATTCTTAGAGGGTGTTCCTGAGGAAATAGAAAGATACATCCTAGATGGGAAACCCAAAACTGTAATTGAGGCAGGAGAGATTGGAGCCATATGGGTGGAGGTGGCAGAGAAGAAAACTGGTCGCAGTTGGAGCGGAGACCAGAAGGGACCACCCCAGACCACACCTTATTACCGGGGGCCGCCCAAAGCCCCACCTACCTCCCAAAGAACCCTCCAGACCCCTTATCGTCCCACCACCCCGTTCTCCAGCAACCCTCCTCGCCCCAGTGACCCGTCAGCTGGACGATGTTTTAAGTGTAACGAGCTGGGGCATGTAAAGGCCAACTGCCCCAAGAACCCCAACAGATTACAGTTCATTGCACCGGAATCACACCAGAGGTCCACAGGCCCAGATACCTCCCAGATACCCTTGGAGCGGAGGGAAACTGTGAGTGTGGGCGGGAAGAAGGTCACCGCGTGGAGGGACACCGGAGCACAAGTGTCAGCTATCCATGCTTCCTTAGTGGACCCCAATTTAATCAACCCAGAGATCCAAGTGACGATTCAACCCTTCAAGTCCAACTCTTTCAATTTGCCTACAGCCAAGTTGCCTGTCCAGTACAAGGGCTGGTCAGGAATGTGGACTTTTGCAGTCTATGATGATTATCCCATCCCCATGCTGTTGGGGGAGGACTTGGCCAATCATGTGAAGCAGGCCAAGAGGGTGGGAATGGTCACCCGCAGCCAGGCTAAACAAGCCGTGAGGCCTAGCTCTGTTCCGGAAACTTCTATCAGGACCCGGTCAGAGGTGATGGACCTGGACCCCAGGCCAATGTCTGCAACAGCAGTAGTGGATCCAGTCCCAGAGACCCAGACGGAACCAGTCCTAGAACCGGAACCAGCCGAACAACCAACACCAGACCCCGTGTCAGCACTGAATCCAGTACTTGCAACCTCAACACCAGAGGGCCCCACCGAACCTGAACTGGCAGCAGCCGATAACCCTACACGAGAGGCTCAGCCGGAGCCTGAATCCCAACATAGTGCACCAGCGGAGAGCGGTTCACAGTCAACAGAAACAGCTCCATCCCCTATATCGCTTCCAGAGGGACCAAGCCTAGGTCCACAATCCCATGAGGAACTGATGTCTCCAGCATCAAGGGAACAGTTCCAGACCGAACAGGAAGCAGATGAAAGCCTCCAGAGAGCTTGGACGGCGGCACGGAGCAACCCACCGCCTCTCAGCTCTTCTAATCGATCCAGGTTTGTTATAGAAAGAGGACTTTTATACAAGGAAACTCTTTCTGGTGGACACCAGGAAGACTGGCATCCTCAGAAACAGTTGGTAGTTCCAACTAAATACCGGGCCAAGCTCTTGAGCTTAGCCCACGATCACCCTAGTGGCCATGCTGGGGTGAACAGGACCAAAGACCGTTTGGGGGGATCATTCCACTGGGAGGGAATGGGCAAGGATGTTTCTACCTATGTCCAGTCTTATGAGGTGTGCCAAAGAGTGGGAAAACCCCAAGACCAGGTCAAAGCCCCTCTCCAGCCACTCCCCATCATTGAAGTTCCATTTCAGCGAGTAGCTGTGGATATTCTGGGTCCTTTTCCGAAAAAGACACCCAGAGGAAAGCAGTACATACTGACTTTCATGGATTTTGCCACCCGATGGCCGGAAACAGTAGCTCTAAGCAACACCAGGGCTAAAAGTGTGTGTCAGGCACTAGCAGACATTTTTGCCAGGGTAGGTTGGCCCTCCGACATCCTCACAGATGCAGGGACTAATTTCCTGGCAGGAACTATGAAAAACCTTTGGGAAGCTCATGGGGTAAATCACTTGGTTGCCACTCCTTACCACCATCAAACAAATGGCATGGTGGAGAAGTTTAATGGAACTTTGGGGGCCATGATACGTAAATTCGTAAATGAGCACTCCAATGATTGGGACCTAGTATTGCAGCAGTTGCTCTTTGCCACAGAGCTGTACCACGTCCCAGTTTAGGGTTTTCCCCATTTGAACTTGTATATGGCCGTGAGGTTAAGGGGCCATTGCAGTTGGTGAAGCAGCAATGGGAGGGATTTACACCTTCTCCAGGAACTAACATTCTGGACTTTGTAACCAACCTACAAAACACCCTCCGAACCTCTTTAGCCCTTGCTAGAGAAAACTTACAGGATGCTCAAAAAGAGCAAAAAGCCTGGTATGATAAACATGCCAGAGAGCGTTCCTTCAAAGTAGGAGACCAGGTCATGGTCTTAAGGGCGCTCCAGGCCCATAAAATGGAAGCATCGTGGGAAGGGCCATTCACGGTCCAGGAGCGCCTGGGAGCTGTTAATTATCTCATAGCATTCCCCACCTCCAACCGGAAGCCTAAGGTGTACCATATTAATTCTCTAAAGCCCTTTTATTCCAGAGAATTAAAGGTTTGTCAGTTTACAGCCCAGGGAGGAGACGGCGCTGAGTGGCCTGAAGGTGTTTACTACGAAGGGAAATGTGCTGGTGGTGTGGAAGAGGTGAACCTCTCCATGACCCTTGGGCGTATGCAGCGACAGCAGATCCAGGAGCTGTGCACTAGCTACGCGCCAACGTTCTCAGCCACCCCAGGACTGACTGAACGGGCATACCACTCCATTGACACAGGTAATGCTCACCCAATTAGGGTCCAACCTTACCGGGTGTCTCCTCAAGCTAAAACTGCTATAGAACGGGAGATCCAGGATATGTTACAGATGGGTGTAATCCGCCCCTCTGAAAGTGCATGGGCATCTCCAGTGGTTCTAGTTCCCAAACCAGATGGGGAAATACGTTTTTGCGTGGACTACCGTAAGCTAAATGCTGTAACTCGCCCAGACAACTATCCAATGCCACGCACAGATGAACTATTAGAGAAACTGGGACTGGCCCAGTTCATCTCTACCTTGGACTTAACCAAGGGGTACTGGCAGGTACCGCTAGATGAATCTGCCAAGGAAAGGTCAGCCTTCATCACACATCTCGGGCTGTATGAATTTAATGTACTCCCTTTCGGGCTGCGAAATGCACCCGCCACTTTCCAAAGACTTGTAGATGGTCTCCTAGCGGGATTAGGAGAATATGCAGTTGCCTACCTTGACGATGTGGCCATATTTTCGGATTCCTGGGCAGACCACCTGGAACATCTACAAAAAGTCCTTGAGCGCATAAGGGAGGCAGGACTAACTGTTAAGGCTAAGAAGTGTCAAATAGGCCTAAACAGAGTGACTTACCTTGGACACCAGGTGGGTCAAGGAACTATCAGCCCCCTACAGGCCAAAGTGGATGCTATCCAAAAGTGGCCTGTCCCAAAGTCAAAGAAACAGGTTCAATCCTTCTTAGGCTTGGCCGGTTATTACAGACGATTTGTACCGCACTACAGCCAAATCGCCGCCCCACTGACAGACCTAACCAAAAAGAAACAGCCAAATGCTGTTCAGTGGACCGGAAAGTGTCAGAAGGCCTTTAACAAGCTTAAAGCGACACTCATGTCTGACCCTGTACTAAGGGCCCCAGACTTTGACAAACCGTTCCTAGTAACCACAGATGCATCCGAGCGTGGTGTGGGAGCAGTTTTAATGCAGAAAGGACCTGATCAAGAATTCCACCCTGTAGTGTTTCTCAGCAAAAAACTGTCTGAGAGGGAAAGCAACTGGTCAGTCACTGAAAAAGAATGTTACGCCATTGTCTACGCTCTGGAAAAGCTACGCCCATATGTTTGGGGACGGCGTTTCCACCTGCAAACCGACCATGCTGCACTGAAGTGGCTTCACACCGTCAAGGAAACTAACAAAAAACTTCTTCGGTGGAGTTTAGCTCTCCAAGGTTTTGATTTCGACGTCCAACACATCTCAGGAGCTTCTAACAAAGTGGCTGATGCACTCTCCCGTGAAAGTTTCCCAGAATCAACTGGTTAAAATCGTCCTTGAGATGTGAAAAATATTGTTAGTCTTTATGTACTTGGTAGTATATTTAGAGATGCATGTGTCTTATTAACTCTGTTTTCCTAGAGCTCCAGGAAGAAATCCCAGCCAGTGTTTCACCCTAGCTGAGATTTGGGGGGCGTGTCATAAATATAAAGGGAAGGGTAAACCCCTTTGAAATCCCTCCTGGCCAGGGGAAAGCTCCTCTCACCTGTAAAGGGTTAAGAAGCTAAAGGTAACCTCGCTGGCACCTGACCAAAATGACCAATGAGGAGACAAGATACTTTCAAAAGCTGGGAGGAGGGAGAGGAACAAAGGGTCTGTGCCTGTCTGTATGCTGCTTCTTGCCAGGGACAGAACAGGAATGGAGGCTTAGAACTTTTAGTAAGTAATCTAGCTAGGTATGTGTTAGATTATGATTTCTTTAAATGGCTGAGAGAAGAATTGTGCTGAATAGAATAACTATTTCTGTCTGTATATCTTTTTTGTAACTTAAGGTTTTGCCTAGAGGGGTTCTCTATGTTTTGAATCTAATTACCCTGTAAGATATCTACCATCCTGATTTTACAGGGGGGATTTCTTTATTTCTATTTACTGCTATTTTTTATTAAAAGTCTTCTTGTAAAAAACTGAATGCTTTTTCATTGTTCTCAGATCCAAGGGTTTGGGTCTGTGGTCACCTATGCAAATTGGTGAGGCTTTTTATCCAACATTTCCCAGGAGGGGGGGGGTGCAAGTGTTGGGAGGATTGTTCATTGTTCTTAAGATCCAAGGGTCTGGGTCTGTAGTCACCTAGGCAAATTGGTGAGGCTTTTTACCAAACCTTGTCCAGGAAGTGGGGTGCAAGGTTTTGGGAAGTAATTTGGGGGGAAGGACGCGTCCAAACAGCTCTTCCCCAGTAACCAGTATTAGTTTGGTGGTGGTAGCGGCCATTCCAAGGATAACGGGTGTAATATTTTGTACCTTGGGGAAGTTTTGACCTAAGCTGGTAAAGATAAGCTTAGGAGGTTTTTCATGCAGGTCCCCACATCTGTACCCTAGAGTTCAGAGTGGGGGAGGAACCTTGACACCCACAATGATATTTCTTAATAGAGCAAGATGTCCCAAAGATATTGCAGGAAGTTGCCATCTGTGTCACAGTGACCACTTGCGGTCATTGAAAGATCCCATAGCAATTTCAACAAGATGAGTCTGTTTTCTGACCAATTTTCAATATGGGAAATACACTCTGGCTCCCTAAATTCCTCATTGACTTCAATGGAAACTGAGTTACACCAATACAGAACAGTGTGGAAATCTCATTGTGTGTATGCGCATGATATAATTATTAATATACTCTGAATATTATAGCAGAACTCACGTTCAAAAATCTTCAGGTACTGCAGTTCCTTTACAGTGTGTACAATGGCAAAAATAATGAGGTTTGATGAAAATGGTGATTGAAAAGAAAATTCACTTTCTATTGGATATGTACCTAAAATTGGCGTTTTATTAAAAGCGGGCTGACCTATGTGGTGAAATGCAGAAAATGCTATATAAATATATGGAAAGCTGTGTATTCCACATAGTTTTAGATGATCGTACCTACATGAAATTGAAATGCAGATGAGCTGATTAAGATCTGATATTCATTATACTTTAGTATTGTCTGGCAGAGTTCTGTATAATAAGACATGCACAACATGCTTCCTGAGCACTTTCACAAAGCCTTGACTGTATAATGACAGTTAAAGTGCATCTTTTCCAATAATTACATGGTCTGCATTCGGTCTGGGCTAATAAACTTCAGGACAACTTAAATTCCACATTTTAATATTAGAAATCCATTTAATTATAAGTAATCTTCAGATCTGTATGTCACCTATATTTGCATTTATATTCCTCAGTGTCTCTGCAATATAATTTTCTGTTTATTGTCTTGAGTATGCACCTAATATAAATCTACAATTTCACGTAGGCCGTGCTGGCACACAGCCAAGCCTTTAATTTATCTCATCCTTGTTTTGTAAACTAAAAGAGACTGCTGGTGTGATTAGCAAACATTCCATAAGCAGGGCTGAGGTGGTAGCTTGAACAAATGACAATACAGGTAAACAGGTAGTAATCTCCAGATGGGTTTTTCTAGAAACAAAAACTGTTAAGATATGCTGTTCCCTCATGTAATATTCCTACGAGGTATCTGCCAGCAGTGGGCTTTTTCCCCCCTGGAGGTGGAGAGGCTATCAAAGAAGGTAATTCCCAAATTCACAGTCTGTTCACCACAGGGGAGTAAGTAGCCAAGTAGAATCTATTGCCCTTAGGATTTTTGCCTGTGCTGATTAATTGTTTTCCATTCTAGACTATCATATTGGTAAAATATTTACATTATGTATGATGAAAATCTGCTAGGAAATGAATCCACACAGTGTTGCTGCCTTTTGATTTTCCTTGTCTCTGAAACATTACCATGGTTTTGGTTTACTCTTACTTTTCTCTCTATCCCTTGCTGTCACACTCCGTAATTGGGCTAATAAAAGGTAGAAACAAGGATTTATTATACCTTGAGCAATACTTAAAACAAACTTTTATTTGCTGGAACAGCACTTTTTATCTGTTTGCTGCTGTATATTTTGACACTCCCTCTAAATACTAAATCTGACTTTATTAAAAGTTGAATCACTGCACTTCTTTTTTCTGTGTGTACGGGGTTGTCATTGCTTTTTTTGAGGCAGACTAATATTTCTATATAAATAAACATTTCATTTTAATGAAGCTTTAGGAGACACATTTAAGCAGGGGCTATATCGACTTCATTACTGTCAATCCACAAAAGTTGCATGATTTAAAGAAAATATTCTGTAATACTTTTGTAAATTAGCCTTGGAATAATTCTGGCAATGACTAGAGTGAATACAGATTTAGGGTTTTTATAACCTTTTCCTCTAACAAAAGGTATCTTTTTATTCAGAGTGGTTTGATAGAGAAGAAAACATGTTAGTTAGTCAGACTTCATTGGGAACTAAATTCTGACGTTGAATTTGTATTTCATCCATATAGCAGACCGTAAAATGATCAAGGAAATAATTTTTAAAAATTGTCTTAAGAAATTGCAATACAAATTCCTGAAATTGTTTATGCAGGAATTTTTATTTTTTTTTTTATCTTCCAGTGTTAAAGCAACAAGAAAACATTTAGAATGTCCTTTGGTGGAATCTTATTACACTTGTTATATATGTAAACTGATATTCTTTGATGCCAGCACGTTGCCCATACAGAGAAATCTCTGCACAATTAAATGAAAGGAGAAAAGAAAAAAAAAGAAAGATTAAATAAAAAGTAGTAATTTTCTTATCTGATTACAATTAAATACATTAATAAATTGTCTGGTAACACAAATTGTCAATAATACAAAAAATCTACATTGTACATTATTTCAAGAAAAATAACTTCATTTGAATACAAAAGGATAAATACACTTTTTGTCCTATAGCCACTCTTGTACAGTAGATGAACACAGCATCTTACTGATGCGGTGCTGCTAAAATATACAAGGATATGACTGTCTTTGAGTTTTATTGAGGGGGGCTGTTACACATGTGCATCACTAACATCAGACAAAGAAACCTTTCAACCAACAAGGGTTACAGAGCAATGTTCACTAAAGCACAGGTTGGAAGGGATTTAGGGACTGAAGCAGGCCAATATGGCAGCTTTAACAGATTTCCTTATACCCACAATGCACTGACAGCAAAGAATGCCTCTATTTGGTTGGTCCACACACTGGGCAGAAGTACAGTAGCGCACCATATCAAAGTGGCAAATGTTTTTTATTTTCCATTTTGGGGACTTGTCAAAGCCTTTTCAATCCTTTGTACTCTTCGCAGCTGGCGTTGTTTGTAGTAATAGACTTGGCAGCTGCCAACTTGTCTTGAGTCAGAAATTAACAGTCTTTTGACTCAGAGTGCAGTCCACAATTGATTAATATGGCTTAGTTCAGTTGGGCCTTCTTAGTTTATATGTGGTTTTATTCTTTTTCTTTTTTAAATTTTAGTAGCAAATGCTTGGGTTTTGTTTTGCTTTTTGTGGCACATTCCTTCTGAAGCAGTCTGAACGCGATGCCATCAACCAGACGGAGCCTAGAATATGAAAAGCCCAGTTACTCCTAGTAGAGCAGTCAGCGGTAATAGAGGGCCATGTGATACTGCCACATTGCCGGAGTTTTGGCTGCAGCCTCCTGGATCCCTTTCACACTTCAACTTCTCACACAAAATGCCAGTGTAGGCTGGAGGGCACTGGCATCGCATGTTTTTGAGGCATGTTCCTCCATTCTGGCATTGCAGTAGTTCTTTGTCACATACATTTGCTGTAGGACAAGGGGAAAAATAGAAGAGCAGAATAAGCTTAAGTTCATTTGTTACAGAAAGCTTTGAACTTAATTTTTTTTCTCGCCTTAGAGATGTAAATAGATATGTGATTCCAGTTTCCAAACAAATGCAGTTTACTATTTTTTCTCATTTAGCTATTTTCCCATAATTTTTTTGCTGTAATCTGAGAGAATATTATCTTCCACTTCAGACAACTGAATACGAAGTTACTTACTACCAGCTGTTTGTCAGTGCCTTTATTATTATTTATTGAACTGGAATGCTTTGTGAAGTGCCATATTTGAAAGGCCAATGCGTATGCTAACATCCCAGAGCTCTTGAAAAACATTAATGGCAATTAAAAATGCAACACGATGAGGTGAAATGAATAGAACTGTATGAGAAACAGAACTGCCCATGATACTGAGTGACTTTTATGTATTAATGTTCTGGAAGGTCAACAAAAAGCAGTAGGGGATATGGCATGGGAAAGTCAGCATGCTCTATGGGTGTTAAATGATGTTAGTTTAAATTCACACACCATGTCAATGTGAGAAGAGAGAGAAAGGGCACCATTTTCATTACAGACCTACATATTTCTTCTTAATTGTGTATGGTGCTTAGGTACCAGGGTGATAGACACTTTAGAAATACCTAAGATATCTACTGAAGATAACGAGGAACGGTCACTAGGCCTTTTCTTTCCATTAATTAAACAAAACTGGATTGAAACATTCCCCTATAAGGGTGTGTACAGGCATACCGTGCTATTGTCTCACTGTAAATTCTAGATTATATTATAGAGTAGAATATGCTATAGATTATATTCCCATTTTAATAGAATATTTTCAGATTCAAAAGCCAGAAGGGACCATTGTGATCACTAAGTCTGACCTCCTATATAATACAGACCATAGAGCTTCCTCCAAATAATTCCTAGAGCAGATATTGGTTTATTTTAGTTTTACATTAAAGAGGACAAAGGGACTGATCCTGCACTTCTAATTTGGGCAGAATTCCCATGCAATCATTAGGAATTTGCCCTGAGTAAAGGAAAGCATGATTGGATCTAGGGTGAGGCCTCCAGGATTTGGAACAATGTTATATATTGCTTAAGCATGTAATATCCAGGGAACACACTAAAGGAGGCAAGGTAGAAAAACAAATTATTCTCAGTCTTTCCGCTGTGAGATATGCTAATTGTTCTTTACATTCATAGATTTATAAATGGTTCACTTTTTTAAATGTAAAAATACCATGATAGCTGAAATCCAAACAGGTGGCCCAGATTCTCAAATGTTATTTGGTAAAGCTCTCTGTCATAGGTTTACCAAGGCTATGTGGTGATTTACATCAACTTTACACAGGTCTGGCCCAAAGTGTTTCTAAAAATGATTTTGATTTGTCAAAAAACAAGTTATTTTTTATCTACTCCCCTCTTAACACCATCCCCTTGAACCAAAACAACAACAAAAAAGTCCAACCATCCCAAACACCAAGAGTTGTTTTCACCCTTAAATGTCCTTTCTCACATATAATCACTTCTAATTCGGTGCATACAAAGGAGTCAAATGCTGATGTTGGTGCGCTTCCTATCCAGCATGTAATAATATGAAAATAACCAAAAGGCAACATCTACCCAAGTGTTTCTCACTTGACACCTTTCTCAATTATTCTTTCTTTTCAACCAATTGATATAACATTGCAAAGCATCTACAATTTCTGTTCAGTAAGTGTCTCAACTGATTATTAAAGTTCAACTAATGCAGAATATTCAAGATATCATGAAGAGGAAGACTGTATGTCTGCATTTCAGTGTTCTTTAGTATAGTACATTGGGCTATTTTTACATGATGAATATAAACTAACAGGAATAATAAACAACAAAATAAATACTGCATACAATGGTACCAAATCCAGAATGACAAACTAAATTTTTCAACATTCAAAGTAAAATTGAATATTTGGTTATGTCTGTTATAATGAAAAACAAAAATGTTTATATATAATCATACAATTTATGTAGTGTTAACAATCATAGCAATAGCAAAGATCAAATAAAAAGTACTGTCTTATTTAAAGATAAAGCTGCTGGCCTTTGCTTATTCTAATGTAACAAGCCTCTAACATTTCCTTTGATTTGGGCAACAGTGGTGGGGAAATATCTATTCCATCAATATTAATCATTGTTGGCCTTAGAATAATTGAGTAGAAATCAATAGTTAATTAAATACCCTTTTTACATAGAAGATGAGATCTTTTTTTCTTAATGTTTGGTTTTGAATCCAAATTAGGTATATACCAACACCTTTGCCTTTTCCAAGTAGCCAATTAAACAAGTTTATTTGCCTACATTTTCTATTAAAAAAGTTTTTTTTTGACAGACACTCTGATTTTTAAGATAGTCTCTGATCTTTTGCCCCTAGTTTTCTGGGTGTGAATTATTGTGGTAGCATTCCACAGTACATTCACTGCTAACTCTATCTGATCTACAGACACAATGAAGCACTTAGAAATTCTAACTGCTTTAAAATATCCCCACAATAATTTGCACTTACAAAATTGCGGATGCAACATCACATAGGATGCTTTTCACAATTAGGCCCAATATCTCTCATTATATCTAATGTTGCCTTAAGTCATCAAACAAAGTGCTGCATAAAAAGTTTCAATGTCAATGCTTTTTTGTGTACTCACAAAGACCACATAAAAAGGCTAATGAAGGTAGACAAAGGCATAGTCTAATGACCTGAGCAAAGTACTAGGAGTTAGTAATTCTGAGTTTCTAATTCTTGTAATGTCCGTGACTTCTCTTATGAACTTGGCAAGTTATTTCATTTTTCTTAATTTTCTCATCTGTAATACATAGATAATAATTAGGGTTGCTTTGGAGGATGGGGGCAAACAGTTGTGAAAGTTTTCATGCTGGTTTCTGTTAATTTTATATTTGTTTTAATTTTCCAGTCAGCTCTAATACCCTAACCTACATCACAGCAGTGTTGGAAGGAAAGATGCATTGTTTGCAAATGGCTTTGAAAATGACAAGCCGCATCTACATTCCAATGACTGTTATATATGTTGCTACTATTTTATTGACTTAGGACCTGCATTAACTTCTGATAATGTTTCCAGCACATAAGTTGCACAAAGCTATGGATCTGTACTTGAATTGTGACCAAAGTTGCTCATTTAACTAAGCCTAGTCAGCATGATGCAAAAACCAAGAGAAGGGCAGATACGTTAGTTATAGTTAGGAAAAAAATTAAGAGATTTTCCAGTCTACTATGTTTTAAATGTTAAATGCAATATTTTGCCAGGAGAGTCTACCCTGACACTTGTATTATTATGTACTTGCTCTCTATCAAACAAACCCAATGATAAACAATAATAAAAATTTAACATCCCCCTCCCAACATTGTGAAATGAACAAGGCTCTATTTGTTCTTGTTTCTATTAAAGAAATGTCAAGGTGGAAACAATTGTATGTATTAGGCTAGGAATAAGAT
Source organism: Caretta caretta (assembly GCF_965140235.1). Classification (NCBI taxonomy): domain Eukaryota; kingdom Metazoa; phylum Chordata; order Testudines; family Cheloniidae; genus Caretta; species Caretta caretta. The sequence continues at coordinate 67,589,204 of NC_134213.1, forward strand.
CCACAAAGTACCCATCCAGCTACTTTAAATTGGTGGTGGTTATTTTCAGAGTTTGTGGTACCATCTTTTGCTTCTATTTATTGACATCATTCAGATAAGCCACGCCTTAGTAAGAGGTCTGCAGTCACTCCTGTGGTGAGAAAAGGACTATATGGAATGTCTTGAATATAACTATGTATGGCTTTCAGAGTCCAGAGTCAAAGCTTTGCCTGAGCAATGGATTTTCCTTTTTATTTTTTCTTCCAAGTATCAAAACAAAGGTACCTCAGTAATAACCTGGCAGATATCTGCTGGGCTGCCGATTCTGTCAAACTGTGGTGGATTTTTTGCTAGTGCTCCCACATAGGACGAAGATGATCCCACCAAGCTTATATGCTTACCCAGAACTGTAAATCAGGGAACAAATTCACTGCTGGAGTAATCAGACACAACTCCATTGCCCTTAAAAGATTAGTTATTTGCTTTTAGTGTTGGAGGCATGGTGCAGTGTGTAAAAAAACATTAAAATGAGTCATTTTAGGCAGCTTCGATACAGTAGAACCTCAGAGTTACGGACACCTGGGGAAATGGAGGTTGTTCGTAACTCTGAAATGTTTGTAACTCTGAACATGCTTTATGGGACTGGGCGGACTACTCAGAGCAGGGCTCGCAGCTCTGCATTGGCTGCCTGGCGAGTGGAGGTGGGGACAGGCAGCTCGTTCTAGCCCCCTGGCTGCAAGGGTGGTGAGTGAGGCACCCTGGGGGCACTGCAGTGTCAGTGGCTGCGTGGTGCAGGCTGTGGCCCTTTAAAACTGAGCTGCTTCTCCAGAGCGCAGTGTGCAGGCAGGAGCACAGGCTCCAGCAGCTTGGGCTTCAGCAGCTTAAACTCCAGGCCAGGTTTCAGCAGCAGCTCAGGAAATTTATTTCCCAGCTTGTCCCCCTCGCAGCCGGGGGAGGGAGAGGGGAAAACGCATTCACTACCTCCTACCTCACGAAAGCTCATGCTCAAATAAATTGGTTAGTCTCTAAGGTGCCACAAGTACTCCTTTTCTTTTTGCGAATACAGACTAACACGGCTGTTACTCTGATACCTCCTACCTGTGACTGCCCCCTGCTGTGGCGAGTAGAGGTGGGTGTGGGAACAGGCAGTCCAGTTGTGCCTATCTTTAAGATGCAGAACAGGCACAGTAGAGTACAGTGTTCGGGTTTTTTTTGTCTCCGCTGCTGTCTGGTCACTTTCTTCCAGTTCCCCATTGTGTCCAGTTGACAGTCAGTCTGTATCTCTGGTGTTCATATCTCTGAGGTTCTACTGTATACACTAAGCATTCACAGATGACTTTTCAAAATGTGATTTATACTTGACATCTAAAGCTCAAAACTTGATGATCCTGAAACATCTCAATATAACTTCTAAAACTTGCAAATGTTGTTTGGTTTCTAAAGAACACAGTGAGACAAGAGATTTTCATGTGGAACTCATGATTAATCACATTCAGAAAACAACCTCCAAAAGGCAAAAAGGTTTCTTTTTTCTCTGTCTCCCTACATCTCCCTCCTCCCTCCCCCCCAAAAAGCAAGCTTGTTTCCCACCATAGAGCAAATGCTCTCAAGATGTAAGAGAAGAAAAGGGACTTTTTTCTCTGCAGGACTATTTATGGGATCATATACTGCTAGTATATCCACCTTAAGGCACAAGTGTCTAGTCTAATATGTAACAAGGAATGAGATGGCCTGAGCAGCATGGATTCTATGGGGAGGGGTATTGGATATGTGGTGTGCTTTTGCTCATCTTACATGGGATTTTTTGCCCAGTGAATCCACACAATACAGAAGTCCACTTGTCAAATCCCTATCCCATCCTGAATTGGGGAGGAAGGGAAGTTTTGTGGTTAAAACCCTGGGATGACCCTTTGGAGATATGGGTATAATTTCTGACTCAACTTCAGATGCCCTGTATGATCTTGGACAAGTCACTCAATATCTATGCATATTAGTTCCTCATCTATACAATGGGGATAATACTCTTTTTTTTTCTTTTTCTTTTTTTTGGTCTGCTTTGTCTATTTACATGGTAAATTCTTCAGGTCAGGGATTCTTACTTATGTGTATATATAGCACCTAGCAAAATGAGGCACCAATCTCAATTGGTGCCTGTAACCACTACTGTAATACAAATAAATAATAACCCTTCACATCGGCGCTGTGAAGATCTATGCAGGAGATCTCTGCAGCATTCAGGGGTATTGATTACTCCCTCTCAGCAGGGTCTCCATGGTTTCTGCCTTCTGAGGAAATGACCTGCATATTTAAAGCTGCTTTTGGTGACTCAGAAATTAGTATTTTGCTGTGGTGTTGTAGCCATGTTGGTCCCAAGATATTAGAGAGACAAAGTGGGTGAGATCTGAAGAAAAGCTCTGTGGAGCTCAAAAAGCTTTTCTCTTTCACCAACAGCAATTGGCCCAATACATTCACCCATCTGGTCTCAGCAATTAGTATGTAGACTACAGTCTTCTGATTATGCTATTCTCAGATCACTGCACTAGATGGATGAAGGCCACCTGCAAAATTGGACAAAGTTTTCAAGATTTGCCTACCTAGGGAAAAGACACTGCAGTTAACTCAGTGAATTATTCTCTGAATTAAAACTAGGCAACTTTTCCAAAGTGATCATTAATAAAATACTGAAAACTTTTGTAGGTTATGACCTCCATAAATACTGAAAAGATGCTTTGCTGTAAGTCACAAAATATTCACAAGAAATCATTTGTTTTGTAATTCCGGTGTAATTAAAATTGCATTTTTTTTTTTTAAAGCCAGCCCTGTTCTTCCAACCAGGTCAGGCAGTTCAAATGGCAGATGGTACAATAATGTTTCATACAGTTTAGTTGGACACCTAATCAAACATATTGATTTTGCATTATTGTTAATTATCAGGAGAGGATAATTGATAAGTTTTATTGAATTCATACTGTATTCTTAAATATTCACGTATGAATAATGCATGGAGGAATTTCTCAGTTTGTTTAAAGCTTAACTTTCAGGCATTTGCAATTTAAAAAAACAAATAGATTTTGATCAGGACTGCTGTTAGTTATGAAGCAACTATATAGATGATGTGACTACAACTTAGAGGAAAATTATATACAAAATTATTGTTTCTTTCAAATGGGGACCGCAGGATCCAATTATGAGCTCTTTGTACCCTTACATTCTGTTTGAAGGTCAGTTCAGGGAAGTAAATGGGTTCCCCTCCTTTTTCTGGGACACTTTCTTCTACTTTTGCTATATACAGCTTACTTAAAATAGCATCGTAATGCCAAAAAGGAGAGGCAGGTGGGTCAGAAACGTAGATATGAGAGAGAACTGTCAGTTTTTCAAAAGGAAAATGAAGGTGATAACAAGGTTTGAGTCCGGAAAAGGGGGAGTTGCCTCTCTTCATCCAAAATTAGGACAATCTTCACATTTTTTGTGTGTGCACTAGAAACATTAAAAGGACCATTAAATGACAAAGTAAAAAGGTTACGGAAAGCAAACTTTTGATAACATAGAGCTAGTTATATGTCTCATTTTTTTCTTTTTCTCTTCCCTTTGTTCCTTCTATATCCTGATTCATCTTTAGGGCTCTGCAGTTTTTCCTTATTTTTTTAGATTTTTTCATCCTTTTGAAATTTTTCAGTTCACATTTTCTCTTCAGCCCCCTCTCTTTCTTACAAGATATTTTTCTTTTTTGAGCTGTCTCTTGCGTATTTGTATTTTTTTCAGTATCTTCTCTCACTCTGTCCCCTCTCTATTACAGCATTCCTTCCACAATCCCTTCCTACTTCTACCTCCCTAAATTATTTCTCCACTTTTCCACGCTCCCCTGACAGTTTTCTTGGGAGCTGGAGTACAGGTATTGTTAATCCTTTAAATCAGCATTTCCCAAACTTGGGATGCCGCTTGTTCAGGGAAAGCCCCTGGTGGGCCGGGCCGGTTTGTTTACCTGCCGCGTCCGGAGGTTCGGCTGATCGCAACCCCCACTGGCTGCGGTCCTCTGTGCCCGGCGAATGAGGGCTGCGGGAAGCGGTGGCTGATATGTCCCTTGGCCCACGCCGCTTCCCACAGCCCCCATTGGCCTGGAGCGGCAAACCGTGGCCAGTAGGAGCCGTGATCAGCTGAACTTGCAGATGCAGCAGGTAAACAAACCGGCCCGGCCCACCAGGGGCTTTCCCTGAATAAGCGGCGTCCCAAGTTTGGGAAACACTGCTCTAAATGCATGTGATGAGTGAGTTGTAGAGGTTAAAAGCATGGCAGAGTAAATATATGAGTATCACCTTTCAAGAGTGGATGGATTGACAGCCCTGACTACACTGTAGGACATATCTTAGTCAGTTTTAATGGTTTTTACTTCAATAGGCTATGGATCAGGCCCTATGTATGGTGAGTTAGCTACACCATTCCCCAACAGTCCAAGAGTGAAATCCTGGATCCACTGGAAGGTTGCAACTGACTTCAGTTGGCCTAGGATTTCATGCCTGGTGCATACTTTGACAGCATGCATGTCCACTGGGCTGGGAAATACGAGTCCCACTTGCAAGGTTGTTCACATTTGTTCCATGTTCATTGGTTGAGAATGATATTTAACATCATCTCTGCAGAAATTTAAATAGTTTAGTTTAAGATATGTTTTCAGTATGCTGATACATCCAGACTGATTGTTCCGTTAAACCATACCAAGTAGAAGAGGAACAGGTACAGTGGAACCCAGATTTAAGTAAAGGTGTTCACAGACAGCTTCAGAATGTGTGTGTGTGTGTGTGTGTGTGTGTGTGTGTTTGTCCACATATAGAAAGAGCGATTGGCTCTTGTGTGGAACTGCAAATAGCACATTTACATGCAGTGAAAAAATTAGGGACATTTATTTCCCTTTGGCATAACAATGTCACTGTATCAAAGCTCAATATAAGAGGTTTAACTTTACTGCCAAATGCAGATCAGTGAGAAACTAGAGTTACTGTAAAGACTCTGTTACAAGCATTCTTCTATAAAAATGTGTTCACTTAAGTCAATAAATTGGTGGTTTGGGAACATGGAGAAAGGAGAAATCAACCAAAAAGAAACTCTGTGTCTCTATATTATAAACACTCTCTCTCTCTCTCTCTCTCTCTCATCTTCCAAGTGAGCCTCTGCAGGCATGGGGCAGAAGCAGAATTTTGAATGATACTAGTTTAAGAGGGCCATGAGAAATACCTATACAGATTTAGCTAAAAGGTTTTAATTTTTTCCCAGCAAATCACATATTAAGACCTACATTTAAAAACGTACCAAATTATTGTATATAACTTAGTATGATTACCTTGGTATCTGTAATATTTCCTAGGTGTTCTGTATAACAAGTATAGACCCGGTCCTACAATGTGTTGTGTGTAGTTTGACCCCTCTGCCAATGCAGAGTGCCATTGATTTAAACAAGACTCTGCCTGAATGGAGTCAATTGCAGGATTCAGGCCATAGGAAAGTACAGGGAATCCTTTGAAAACCCGGGCCATCATAACTAGGATAAACTTGCCTAGTTTTTGAGAGTGACCATTGTTGTGTTTATCACTTCCGAAGTTACCATGATAGTCCTTAGTCACGACTCCGCTTAATGTTGCTTTAGCTACAGCTAATCTGATAAACTTGGAATTTTGAGGGTTTAATATCTGACCTATCTGAAATTATTTAAGGCAGAAAACCGATTTAGGGTTCTTGACTTCAAGGATTTTTACAAAATAGGAAAAAACCAAAGATGTAACTTGGATCTAGTTTTGGATTAAGTGTTTTTTTATGTTTTAATTTTTCTGATGCCATATATATATATATTGAGCATAGTAATTCTAAATGTTGATTAGGCTTTCTTAGGGGGTTTAAGCAGAGATAAAATACGAAAAATAGCTAGTGCTCTTGCACAACAGTAACTATTCATAATTATATATATTTTTAGTGACGCTAATTCACCATTTGCTGCAGTGGCCATAATATCACTAAAACTCCCTTATGACCATGTCAAATCAAGTCAAGGTAGGTGATTTGATAACATGGAAACAAAACCATTTCTGTGCAAATCCATCGAGGCAACATTCCAAAGTCAAGACAGAAATAATCAGTGTTCATAAGTGGAAGCCTATGGAGACAATCTTACAACATCAAGATAATGGCCATAAGATGACAAACTGTAGAAGATGGTCTCTGGTGCAAATATGAAACAATATCCTGACTAATTACATTGCATTAGAAACAAATCTAAGAAAATGAATACTAAGCAGATGAGAGTGGCATGTGAAAACTGATAGCACCTGTCTTAGATATTCCTGCTGGACGCTCCATTGAGTTGAAGCTGTCTTATTTACCGATTTAAGAACATTGCCAGGGTACATGAAAGTGTGGCCTGCAGCGTAGGCTGTTTTTATTGTTTGTTTATTGCTGTTCTATTGTAGCGCCACTGATCTCTGGCAATCGGTTTATAGATTATTCCCTAGCACAACTTTCAATGTCACTGGACCCTATTCACTCCCTAGTCACACTGTCTTTGACCAGGCTTCAGGCAAACTCTTGGCTGCAAGTTAGACAGAAGAAGGGAGGCAGCATTACAGAGAGGAGGGGACTGGAGCCAGCCAGCACAGTTTCAAAAACAGGCACGTACAGCTAGCATTCATAGCTTCTTAGCCTAGCCAGTGGAGCACCTGTACACCCACAGCTATTTTTCAAAGTTACCCTTTCTCCCGTGGTCCCAGGATGATGGTGCACTGGGTGATTACCTACCTGCCCCTCAGCACAGGTGTAAATTGCACTCCCTGGCATCCATGTGGGTAAATTTGACACATTATGTCCCATTCCTGTAAGAACAAAATCCTCTGGAGAGAAAAGGTGGATTTTTTTTTCCAATTGTGGTGTAGGGTCAGCAAAGATGATGGCTTATTCTTTTCCATGAGTACTGTCTGTGTCTCCATTCTCTCTAAAACCCCTGGTTGGACAATTAGAAAAGATCCATACAATCTATCAAAACTACAGTGCAAGGATTTTCCGGACTTCCTCTTCACTGAGTGGAACAGTTAACTGAAATTCTGGAATCTACAGTTCCACATGATAGAGATGTTGTAACAGGCCTGGTAGGAAATAACAAGAGATTGCTTTCCAAAATGGATGACATTGAAAATAAATCCAAGATTACTCATCTAAGAATTACTGTTGTTCAGGGGAGGACAGAGCCCTTCTATCTCTTTTGGTTTAAGGAAATGGGTAACGGAGCTGTATGATTTTCTGAGTTGGCTCTGATCAAGTATTTTCAGCTAGAAGGTTCCCAAGGGGAGGAAAAACCCTCAGCTGCATCCATGCTATTTATTGTTTTGATTATATGTGGATCCCTGTCATTTTGTAATAAAGTTCTTAAAGCTGCTATAATAACCTGTGTATTACTCTTTCAGAGCTCTAAAACAGACACATTTACGTGCCTCATTGAAAGGAAAAAAATATTTTGCTTTGGTCAATACGTTATTTTGAAAAATAAGAATCAAAGCCATAGTTGTATCCGTCTGGATTTATGTGGAGGTCGATGACCATTCCTACAGGTGTAAGTCTGTGGAAGAGGTAGATAGCTTTGCTTCAACAAAAATCCAATTATGCATTTGGATTCACCATTCAATGAGTCCAATATGAGTGCAACACAGGTGGAAGAACCACAAACAGCCAATGTGGCCCATAGTGTAATTTAAAGCATCTTCAGGACTGCTCTAAACAATGCCGCAGCTCAAACGGGACAAATGGATAACCAGGACATACCAGAGTGCAGTATTGTGGTCATGTCCCTTCTTTCTCCTATCTCACCCATGACGATGAAGACTGGGAAAGGAGTGGGTGTGCCAGCTTTAAGCCACTCAGAGATTCCCTCTAAACTGGGAATCCCATATGGCTGTTTACCTGGAGCACAAAGAGGCTGTAGCAGGGCTTAGGTATAAGTCTGTGAAGTCTGAGTGACACCAGCTATTGTTTTGACCCTATCATGAAAACAAAGTTGTTTCAATCTTTGTTTTGCCCCATGCATGCAATTAATATATTTTGAATGTGCAAAGCTTGTTAATTTTTGTTAGATGTTATATCTTCTATGTACTTTTTATTCTCTTTGGTCTGTCACAAGTCTCCAGTCTCCAAACAGTCTCTGGAAAATAAGTTTAGTTTGTATTACAAATTCTTCAGATTCTGTTTCTTCATTATTAGTTGCTAACACTTCCAAAAATATTACTTTACTGGGTTTAGGTCATTGATAGACACATGGAAGGACTCATCTGGGCTCTGATTTAGCAAAGTACTGAAGCCCGTGCCTAACTTCAAGCACATGAATAGTTCCTCTGGGAATCAGTGGGGCTCCTTATATGCTTAAAGTTAGGTATGTGCTTAAATACCTTACTGAAATGGTCACGCTTGTACTGCTCCTGGTTACTTATGATACATATATGTATGAAGAATAGTATTTCTTAGCTTTAATAGCCATGGCTTACAGTGTCTTTCTGTACCACCTTTTGTAAGAAGGAATCTCTTATTTCCCCGAAGATTACAAGGTGTAAATAGTTTATATCAGTTTATAAATGTTTAATATCACCTTTCTGGTTTTTTGAGTGGAATTTTCAAAAGCACCAAGTGACTTAAGGCATAAGTCTTACTGAAAGTCAGTGAAACTTGTGCTTATGAGTCAATTAAGTGCTCTTGAAAATCCCACCCTTAAATAATATCTAAATACAGCAGTGCTTAATTTGTGCAAGGGCTGAGCCCCAGCACCTCTAGGTTTGGCAGTTTATAGCCCTGGCACCTCTGGGCTTGTCACATAAGTTATGAACATAAAGAAGTTGCTTAAGCCCCGGCACCACTTTATTACAAATAAAGCATGGGAATACAGTTAAAAGATATTCAGCTCCTAGAAACACTGTAATGTTGCTAGGCCAGGATTCTGTGGTGTTTTCCTCTTTTTAGCGGCAACTTAGCAATTACAGTTGTATGTGGTAGCAGTGTCATTATTTCCATCTTCTTGGAGGAGAAAGATTTGTATTATGTAGGAAGCATGAAAGTCAGAGGGTAAGAAGAGCCTCCCCTAAAGCAGAGTTTCTCAACCCGTGGTTGGGACTCAAAATTGAGTCAGCAAAATGTTTCAAAGGGTTGCGTGGCAGGTCCTGTTGCACACGGCTGCCTGGGCTCACCTCCTTGGTCCAGGGGTCCCAGCACCACTGAGATTAGGCCCAGCCATGATGATGATGGGAGTTCATTAGGCCAAATCTGAGTGAGTGGCATTGCAACCCCATGAGCCAGATCATGACTCCACTCACACAAATTTGGTCCAGTCACGGGGTGGGACAAATCTGAGTGGTGCTGCAGTCCTGGAGGTTGCAACACCCAGAGCTGAGAGCCAAGCCCAGCCAGCCCCACAGCTCAGGAGCTGCCACGGTGAAGTAAGTGCTGGGCAGGACTCAACCAAAACTACCCAATGGCCTCCATCCTCAGACTATTTACTGGGTCATGACAGGCCATACCCATTTACAAATGGGTCCTGAGCCCAAAAAGGTTGAGAATCACTGCCCTAAAGGATCTGTTGTTTCCTTCCTTGACAAAGAATGAAACAATTAACTGCAGTTTTTTAGTTTTGCTGCCATTGGTAAAATCTGAAGGAACTATCAGCCGTGGCAGCTAGTATGTAGGGCAACTGAACACAGACATAGAAGATGAAACAAACACCAAAAGGCCTAGCTGCACAGGTGCAGTACACTCGTGTGGATATGGGCCGAGCACTAGCAGCATGGCTGGGTCGCATTCTCAGTTTCTTACATAAAGCTATATCTTTGACAGGTGAGGATGGAGGAGGGCATGAGACAGGAGACTGACTGAAGAGTAGGGAAAGGTGAGACTCTCTTCCACTGCCACGAGCACTCTTAAAACAGACATAGTTGTGGTTTGGGCAAGGGAGTAAAAAGACTGAAAGGTTGAATTGACTTTAAGACTATAGTCTCAAGAGCTGGGTTCTTCACCTTGCTTTGCTACTGACTTTGGGAAAGTCATTTAACTTTTCTCTCTCTACCTCACCTTCCTCACTGCGTTTGTGTCAGTGCCAGGATTAGAACGTTCCTCAGAATCTCCTTGATGTCGTTCCTGAGCTTAGCCTGCTAGACTACCCATGCCATTGAACTGCTTTGTGGCTGGAGGCATAGGTGCTGACTTCCTCTCTACCCGGGGGAGTGCTCGACCCTCCCCCTCTGCCCCAGGGCTGCTACCACTCCACCCCTTCCTCCAAGCCCCCACCCTGCCCTGCCTCTTCCTGCCCCTGCTCTGCCCCACTCCCCGCTCCCACTTCACCCCTTCCCCCAAGGCCACACCCACACCTTGCCTCTTCCCATACCTGCCCTACCTCTTCCCACCCCCTCCCCCAAGCACGTCCTATCCCTGCTTCTCTCCCTCCCTGCCAGCGGCTCCTGCATGCTGTGCAGGAGGCACTGGGAGGGAAGGGGAGGAGTTGACCAGCAGGGCCGCCAGTGAGCGGGAGGATCTGGGGGATAGGGGAGAGCTCTTCTCTTTGTATGCCTAAGGACGGCCCTGGTCCAGAATGCATTTGCCAATAAAAAGTTACGAAATGTCAGTTTGAAGGTAGAATCTGGGCCCTGCTTTTGCATGCATTGGCATTCTTCTAGTTTACTTTAAAACATTCATGGGCCTCAACCTACAGTGCTTTGTAGATAAAACTTCAACTAAGGGCATGTCTAAATTGCCATTTATGTCAGCAAAACTAATGTTGCTCACAGGGGTGAAAAAAGCACCCCCCTGAGCAACATACGTTCCACCAGTGTGAGTGGTGGTGTACTCGGTGCTATGTTGGCGGGAGAGCTTCTCCCGCTGACGCAATTACTACTGCTCGTTAGGAGTGATTTAATTATGTGGACGGGAGAGCTCTCTCCGATCAGCATAGAGTGGCTACCTGGGAGATCTTATAGCGGTGCAGTTGCATCGGTACAGCTGTGCTACTATAAGGTCTCTAGTATAGACTAGAGATAACTTCAATGAGATTTGTGCAGAGAGAAGTGTAGGATCAGGCCCACCTCTTAATGCTATTTAACAGCAGTGGGCTTTTTCTGCCCCCTTCTGGTTTGAGACACATGTATTCAGGTAATGTTAAGCATGCTTATTATGTATTTAATAAACATGAAGAATGTCTATCAAACTAATACACATTTTAAACCTGTATTGTTGCCTGAGAGGCTAGAATAGTTCTGGTTTAACTATGTATGCATTTTTCGTTAAGAAAAAGACACATTTTAATAAGTGCTTAGAATGCCTCCAAAGGAAAAAGTCAGGTCTGTTATGTAAATTTTTGTTGAGGACACATGCTGTGCATAGCAAAAATGCTTATGAAATTTCTTTGAAAATAATGATTGCACATTTCACTAGCCAGTTTTTAAAGCCAAAATCCCTTGGATTTACATTTTTTTTCTGGGATTTTTCATGCCCATCTAAAATTTTAATCATTGGCATTCTTTAGTTATACGTGAGCAAAAAATCATCTGTTGTTGTCAAACCTTCACTTTTTAATGTTTCTTTAGCTTAAAAGCAACTGAACTAATTGTTTTGAAAATTAGTAGCAAAAAAATTCTGAGCTGGAAATGAGTCTTTATGGTCAAATTATAAATCACATATAATAAGGGTGTATAATGGAAACATCCACAGATCTTTAGCTACAGGCTCATGAACAGCTAAGCTGTTATAATGGGAAAGGGCCGTATAACCTAATGAAAGGAAACAGGTTTTCAATTATTTTAAACATTTATCACTATATTTTACAGGGGTGAATCATAATCTGCTACATTATAATGACCAGATACATGGCTAATGACATGTTTCTGTTGATTGCCTGTCTGTGTCAGAAGTGTGAAGATAATGTTCTGGTACAGAAGACCAAAATCCCATTGCCAGATCATTAATAGTTACACGTTTTACATTAGTAATTACATTGTATTTGTTCCCTGTAAAACAGGAATATGCTGAAATGGAAGGAAGAGCAATCTCTTGGTTAGAGCAAAGATACCAGGACTCAGACATTCTATTCCTGGTTCTACCATTGATTCATGGTGTGATCTTGGATAAGACTCTTCTCAGTGCTTCCGTTTAACCACTGGTAGAACAGGGATGATAATACTTCTCCAGCAGGTCTGAAAATCCTTTTCAAAGGTGAATAGGAATTATTATCCTCACTTAACCAGTGGGGAAGCTGAGACAGAGGAAAGTTACATTACTTTCCTAACGTCAGTAGGAAAACAAGGTAAAGAACCCAGTCTTGAGACGTGCAGTCTGTTGTCTTCTTCACTGGATCACACTGCCTAACAGACAGGTGTGTTGGAAGGGTTAATTAATCTTTGCAAAGTAATTTTGAGATTCTCAGATGACAAATGCCACATAAGTGTAAAGTACAATGTGAAAAGAAGAGTATCCAAATCTTGCCCATTTAAAGCATTTGCAAATGGTTACAGGTTTTTGCAACTACAGGATCTAGCATGCAATGTTTTTGCTTGACATGGGCAATCAGAGCTTCAGCCTCTCCATATTTAACATAACAAGGACACTATACAACTTCCACTGTCTGTTTTTGACCTTGGGCTGCATTTTAGCCTTCTCTGTGTTAAAATATTACCTAACCGTTCTTTTTGTAATATTACAGTGAAACAGAGCATTAAGAATGAGAATTAATTATACTGTAGTCTCTCCCTCAAAATAAAGGAAACCACTTTCTTTGCTTAATGACAGGTTTCAGAGGAACAGCCGTGTTAGTCTGTATTCGCAAAAAGAAAAGGAGTACTTGTGGCACCTTAGAGACTAACCAATTTATTTGAGCATGAGCTTTCGTGAGATCTGAGATCTGATGAAGTGAGCTGTAGCTCACGAAAGCTCATGCTCAAATAAATTGGTTAGTCTCTAAGGTGCCACAAGTACTCCTTTTCTTTTCACTTTCTTTGCTAAATCTATTGGGCAAGCTCATGAGCTGGTACATGAGTGATGTACACTGATCTAAATTAGTTGAGGATCTAGCCCATTAAATTTACCTATAAACAGATTTTTAAGGAAAAGGAAAGTTGAAGGGTGGTTTTTAGTTTAATTGTACCACTTCTGCTGTGAACAACTTCTTCTGGATGCTGACACAATATACTGTAAATAGAGTCTAATTTGGGTGGATGTATTATTCCATACTGTCTTTTACCAGAATAGTGACAGGATATCTTAACCATCTGTAGTTTAACATTCAATGAAAAAAATGAGAAATAATGAAGTAATGCATCAAATAATTAAAGCTATTAGCCACTTTGGGATAACTTTTATCAGCAGCATTTGTTGTTACATGCAAGATTGCTCTAGGGAGCTTTGTGTGCTTAGCCTCACTAGGAGAAGTCACTAGAGGCAAAAGATATGTTGGATGCATTCCAACATGATCCTCTGTGGTCATACTAACCTCTCTTTTCCAGTATGGTGTGAAGATGTCCCAAATGAGATCATGGTAGTCAATGTCTTAGCCCAATATTTTCTACTTTCTCATAATCTGAGTATTATTCAGCATAAATATGTAAAAGAAGTCTATATCAAAGCACAGACCTTGTATAACAACTTTATTAACTTATATCTAGTCTACTTTATCCCTTTCTTCAAAAATACTATTTATTTGTATTTTCAAAGCAATTTACAGATGGGATCACAGTTAAATTTAAAAGGTTGCTGCATACATACAAATAGGTAGATATATAAGCGAAGTGTATTTTGATACAATATCATTATGTAGGATGCTATACACAAGCTGCTAATACAGCAGAAGGGCTATGTTGACCTGGTTCTTGTCAGTTTCACTAGTGCTCTTAGTTTACAGATTTGCTGACAGAACACTGACAGGTCAGTTTTTGCTGTGCTGCAATTTGGGAAAGCTTTGAGGAGCTCCATTTAAAATGTTACCAATTATTGGTGCTTTTGATAGATTTCAAAGCCAGAAAAGACTACTGTGATCTGCCCTCTTGTAAAAGAACAGACCACAGAACTTCCCCAAAATAATTCCTAGAGCATATCTTTTAGAAAATCATCTAGTCTTGATTTTAAAATGGTCAGTTATGGAAAATCCACCATGACCCTTGGTAAATTGTTCCAATGGTTAATTATCCTCACTGTTAGAAATGTACATTTTATTTTCATTATTTTTTTCCTAGCCTGGCAGTTCCTAATTTTAGACGATTGTCATTGGGTGTCAAAGAGTTGGAGAACAGTGAGACAATTATATCATCCCCATTAATCTAGTTAACAGACAAAAATAAGAATATTTTCAACTGCTATTCGATATATGTTGAAGGAAAAAAGATGAATGATTTAATGTTTAAAACACTGCACCAATACCCTAGATGTTATGATGAAAATGACTAATTGTTGTATTGGAAATGTCTCCCACTCCCACCTTCTAAATGTGTGATATTGAGGATTTTTTCTTATACCTCCAACTAAAGAGCTTTAAATGAGAACTAAAATACTCATAATATTTTCTCCCTAAACTACTTGTAATACCATAGATACAACATTAATGCCTTGTCTTCTTTCCATATTGTGGCAAAGTATTAGGTTAATAGCTTCCTCACATTTCAGGAGGGATACACGTAGTAACACTACAAACTCCTATGTCTACTTTATCTTAACTTAGGTAAGGAAGAGTCACATCTGAGCATTGCTACAAGAATGTTGTACTTGTCCCAAAAATACTCTCTCTGAAAAATAAATAAATAAAAATAAATGGCCACATCTTTTTAGCTTCCTCTCTCTCACATACAATAGTTGGAAATAAAATTGTTAATATTTGGATCATGCTTCCTCCTCAGCCAGCCAGCCAGCCAGCCTATCCGCTCCACCCAGTGATGTTCCTTTTCCACTCGTACAGCCAGCCTCCCCGTTTACCCTCTCTCAAGGAAGTAGCACCACCACCTGCTCCAGTGTGTGACCTCCCTCCAGTGGGTTCAATAGCAATGCCTAAGCTGAGCCTCAAAGTCTGTTCCTTATCAAAATCATACCCCAAGATCCAATGTGGGAATGTGGTAGATTTGACTGGGATGGTGGCTTGCTGAAGAACATACAGCCTAGCAGCAGCCTGTTGGAGAGAGAGAGAGAGAGAGAGAGGAAGGGGGGATAGATCTGAAATTGGAATGAAGGAATTTAAACCGGGGGCAGGGGGAAAATGGGGAGGTAGGAAAAGTGTGTCACATATCTTGGCTGGCACATTGGGATAACATACATACTGTTTAGTGGTAAAGTTTCGTATCTACAACACAATCATGATCCTCCAGTGGTGTAGAGTTGACAATGGGTCCTTACACTACTGAGTCTCCATGGGTGTCTCTATGCTGGAGCTGAAAGGTGTGATTCCAAGCACAGGTAGACAGACTCCCACTAGCTCTGCTCAAGCCAGTGTGCTAAAAATAGCAGTGTGTGAGTAGGGGCAGCAGTTCAGTGTGAACTTGCACTCTGAGGGGCTTGGGCAGGCTTGGATTTATGTGGCTAGATTGAGCCGCCACCCAGCTGCAACATTCACACTGTTTTCGAGCACGCTATCTTGAGCAGAGCTAGTGTGAGTTTGTCTACCCAGGCTGGGAATTGTACCTCCCACTGCATTGTAGGCATATCTCATGCTGCCAGACAGGGGAACAGGGGGCATGGAAAGAATGAGGTGCCCTAACTTATCCTTAGCTGTGTTTTCACCCCAGTGCAGTCTTGCATGAGTAAGAGTGACTCTGAGGCTGTTCTGATCCAGTACATGGTAACCAGTCTGCACACAATATGTGGCCCTATTTCTGTGATATTTCTGCAAATATCGGGCCATATTTTCCAAACTTTGCACATACACAAATTCTGCTGCACACATGCTGCCCTTGTTTTCCATAAGCATATAGGGATGCAGAAAGAGGTTGTGCACCCAATGGGAGTTTGTGCACGTGTAACTTGGGCAGATGCATTTTGAAATATCTGAGCCATTATGTACAGCAACTGTATGTGGTGCAGCATTACAATCTATTGGTAAAGAAGCTCTCAGGGATGGAATGTGTTTCTGTGAACTGAAGCCTGATGGCACAGAACTGCAGTGTGTTGCATAGCACTGATGCAGTGGGACTGATTTTTAGTGCTTTAAGAATTTCCTTGCACTAGTGACTCCGGCTGACATCCTATTGTGAGCACAATCCTATTCTGCTTGAAATCAGTAGGAGGTTAGCCAGTGGAAGCAGTTTGGGACCCTGTGATATGAATCTGTCCTCACTGTAGTATTCAATGTCTATTGCCTCATTATCCAAATTCAGTGTTAGTTCTTGAAAGAAAGAACTACATGTGATGAAGCTCTTTTCATCCCTTGGAAATAAAACTAAACTTTTCAAAGTAAGAGTCTCATTTCAAGGATCTTTTGGGTTAAAAGGGAAATTCATATTCTTCTTAAAACATGTATAATATTCAGAGAACACTATGAGGCAGCATCTTGTTAACAGTACACCCTGCTGTGGACGCTTTTTTGTTTTCTTTTAATGAGGATGCTGTTTATATTTGTTGTTGCCTGTCAATGCAAATGAAACTGAAAATGGTAAGCATATGTCAGGGAGCCAGGTAGCTCTTTAGATTATAGGTCTAGTGCTTCCCTTAGGGCTGCTCAGCACTGCTTTCCAAAGCTGCCCTAAAGCCAGCATAACTAGTCAGTGAAGGATCCACACATAAAGGGAGGTGTGGTTGGGTGAGTCTCCCTTATAGCCTGGCAATTCCCTACTGCTGGAATGACTCTGTGGGTCCATTAAAGAAGTCTTAAAGTTGCTCTAATTTAAGCAGGGACCAGACCAAGAACAGGATGGCCAACTAATGGAAAGTAAATGTGGCTTAAAACCACCTTTGTGTCCCCTGTACTGAAGTTCAGCTTAGCTGCAGCTTCAGGGTATATGTTCTGTAGCTTTGAAACACCAGCTCAACGTTTGCAGTTTACATTCAAGCACCCCAGAGCAGATCAATATTTTAGTTTATTCACTCATAAATGAGTATTAACATGTGGCTTTCACGCTTCTGTTCTTTGGAGACCAGAAAAATCTGTTGGGTTTTATATTTGTCTGAAAAGTGGGAAAGAACTGGTACTGTCAAAATGACCCAATGGATGATCATTAAAATAATAGAAATATAAATCTAAACACTTTTTCCAGGTTCAGTGGGTAGGCATTTGTGTGAATGTTAACATGCTGCTCTGAAATACCATCTGCAGTTCGGTCCACCAAGAGAGCACAGATAATCATTGGAAAGAAAGAATAGCATCTGTAAACATGTACCTGTCCAATGTGTAATCAAACAGCAAGAAATGGCTTTGGACACAATGTTTTAAACACTGCAGACCCTTTACTGGGCTCCAGACACTTAAAATGCTGCATTGACACAGCCTCTGTAGCACTTTAGTGAAGATGATCCGATGCCGATGGGAGAGCTTCTCCTACCATTGTAGTTAATCCGCCTCTGTGAGAGGTGGTAGATATGTTGATGGGAGAAACTTTCCCACCGAAGTAGCACTGTCTACAGTGGGGTGTAACTATATTGCTCAGGGGTGTGGATTTTTCACATCCCTGAGTGATGTAGTTATACCAAAATAAGTCACTAGTGTAGACATGTCCTCAGTGATCTTCAGAAAGTAGCAATTTCCAGTAACTGATAGATAGGTTCATATCAATCAATCTCCTTCCCTTTCTCTGTAGAGATCCTGTAACTTCTGGCACTAGCTCATCTTCCCCTTCTCACTCATGATCATAGGTTAAGGTTTTATTTTTGATTTAGTTATTTTCTTTATAAGAGAAGATAATGGTAATGAACGTGGATCTGGCTTCCAGTGAAGTCTCTTCTAGTTATTCTGCCACTAACTTTGGTCCAATGTAAGAAAACAATAACTGGTAATCAACAGATGTGTATCTTGAAATCATATTGATGAAAGAAAATGAAGAGAGGTAATACTATTAATATCTTGCAGAACATTTTAACACCTGTATGTGCTGTATGGATGCCTGCAAATCTTTATTCATGTGAGTAGTCCTTACTTAGATGAGGAATTCCACTGAAATCATGGGAGGAATGATAGTCATCCTGTGGTCAACCAATAAAAAGACTATGAGCTGTTAATGTGATGAGGCTATGAAAAAGGCTAATGCAGTCTTAGGATGCACCAGACGAGGTATTTCCAGAAGAGATAGGGAAGTGTTAGTACCATTATACAAGGCACTGGTGAGACCTCATATGGAATACTGTGTGCAGTTCTGGTCTCCCATGTTTAAGAAAGATGAATTCAAACTAGAACAGGTGCAAAGAAGGGCTATGATGATGATCAGAGGAATGGAAAACCTACCTTATGAGAGGAGACTCAAAGAGCTTGGCTTGTTTAGCCTAACCAAAAGAAGGCTGAGGGGAGATATGATTGCTCTCTATAAATACATCAGAGGGATAAATACCAGGGAGAGAGGAGAGTCCCTTCTGACCTTAAAATCTATAAATCTACGAGACTTTTGGTGAAGATGCTGGACTGGCACTCAAGAGATATGCCTTTGGTTCTCAGCTCTGTGATTGAATTTCTGTGTGACTTTGCCAAGTCACTTGGGCCTTGATCCCGAAAACACTCACATGCTTAACTTTCAGCAAAGCTTGAAGATAATGAGACTACTAATGTGCCTAATTCAGCGCAGTGTTGTGACGATGCATTAATTAAAGGTGCTACAGGTATTGGGGGCCAAATGAGTTTGAAGATAGACAGACTTCTTGTATGAGTAAAAGTTTTCAGAATCAGGTCTTTAAAGTAGTTTGGGTTAGATAGATAGGGATTCTGGGGAAAATATATTGAGGTGGGAATCAGATAAGGATATGTGAAAGTTAATCTCTTGTATTCCATAAAAGAAGAAAATAATTTATTTTATTTATTTTATTCATTTATTTTCAGGAGATCATTTATATATAAAGTAGTTAATCTACCGACACCAAGCAATAAATCCTTTAGCTCAGATTTAATAAAATAGGTATTCAGTTTGAGAAGATTTTTGGTATTCATAACAAATATTGTACTTGGGTGAAAAAGTTAGAAGTCTCTCAGAAAATGCCCAAAATGGAAGTAATATGGTTCATCAACTGTTCAGGTACTGCAGCATTGGGCCCAGTATAAATCTATAGAGAATTGGCATGGGGAAGGAATTGCTGGATACTTAAGGACAACATCCTTTTAGTATGTTCAATTCCAGGTCAGTAGTCAATGCACCGGAACATTAGTTATGCCTCCTAAAGTTAAAAGAACTTAAAAAGCCAGTTGCAAACCATTTAGTTTTCAGGTGAACTAGTCCAGATAATGTCTTTTGGAGGCTGCAGGAATGTAAAAAGTATAATATTAATAAGCAGTGTAAAAACACTGGCTTCAGCAAGAATTGAAGGGAGCTCAGTTCATCTCAGGAGGCCCTCAGCACCTTCTATGCTCAAACACTTACGTGTAAGAGAAATATCATGTATGAGAATACATACCTTGTACAAACTTTAATTATTTCTATTTTAAATGGATTATTTTGATAAGCTTTAAAGTAACTTGCTGCTCTACAGTGGGAATTCCAGACACAAGCTGTGTAACCTTTGACACAGTTTTACAAGATGATAATTGCCACATTGTCTTGTTTGCAAGGGCAGATGGCGACATCTGTCATGAGATGTCCATATTAATTTTTAGTATTGCTGATGGATGCATGTTGAGTGGTTGGTGTTTCTCTGAGGGTCTTCTGCAACTCATTATTTTTACAGGACGTTTAGGGCTCTTTCCCCTACAAGTTTCTCCCTGGGGGCAGATGTTAGTGTCACCCTAAAAGGAGTGGGGGCTATGGCAACTACCTCAAAACCAGGCTTGTGCCTTTTTTTATGTTGGGGTCACAAGCCCACAGTGCATATGGTGTGTAACAATGAGTATTTTTAAAAAATACTTCCTTAAGTGGGACTTGAGGGAGACCGATGCTTCTGATTCCTGAGGCCAGCCTCCTGAGGGGAAAGGGAAGGCAACAATGAACAAGTTATGCCAGTCTCTGACAAGTCTCCCACCACCTGAAAGGCCCCACTAACATGAAGCACTGTTAGAGCGCCACCACCATATGGTTTCTTGATCGTCACTCCAGATCCAGCTCCTACACCATGTGAATCAATAGCTGAAGAGAAAACCCTTATTATCTTAAGTATATTATTTATCCTTTTTGCTATTTTTGTCCTTCATTTTATTAATGGAGACACATCCCAACCTTTTATTAATTTAGGACTTGGAAAGGTGGTTGTCTGCATGCATATGTGTATGAGCACTAGTAAAGTCCACACAGGAAAGGCACCAGTAAGAAAGTTTCCCAGGTATAAACAGACCTCATAAAAATACTTGCTACAAGTGTTCTTCAGTCTGTGCAAGCATCCAAAAAACCTTTTAAATTGTCAGTTGTAAACTGTTAAATAAGATTTGTTAAACTTCTGTTCATCAAAGGGTCCTATTAAGGCTTCCATTGTCAGTATTGGAGGGAATGAAAAGGGTTAGCCATCACATTGCAGTAAAATCCACTTAAGCTTTCACTGGCTGTGAGGTTGTGACATTCAATTACAATTTGGTTTTAATAATAAATATAAAACCAGTTAAATTTTGATAGTAGTGCCATGGGGAAAGTTCTCTAATTTGGTTTTGGGACTTATAAGGATTGATTATCTGCTGTATTAATTTGATGATTTGACTAAACTGATGATTTAATTCTAATCCAATCTTACTCTAATCCAGTCTAATCCGATTTTACCTTAATTGTGACTTGATGACTGTATTGATTAATTCTAAGTTTAGGAGTGTTAACAGTTTACTTATAGTGATATTTTAAATTTTATTTATTAACATTCATAAAATGTCATATTTCCTCAATAAGAAATATGGCCCAGAACCTTTCAGAATCAGCTGGGAACCTAATCAGCTCCCTTTAAATTAACCTTTGGTTCTCACATAAGTGTTATCATGAACAGGAAAATCTTGTTGGCGACGCTAGGCTCTGATGGAAATATTTGTGCATGTTAATGTGTCCCTGTGTCAGTATTGCATCAATAACATGGATGGCAAGGAAATGTGAAGTACCTTTTGATTAACTCACGTCAATAATCTTCTTTTGTCTCTGATTAAACATGATGATTGCTTTATTTCAACCTAAATTGTCCCCTTTAGACCCATGTGATCAAACCCTCAGTACTGGTTGAATGGATCTTTTCTTTTTGTTCTCATGAAATGGTAGCAAGCAAATTACACAAAGGTTAAGGCCACTGAGTAGATTTAAAAGAGAAGCATGACAGCTTTTCGCAGTAAGAGCAATCCTGCTCATCACAGTTGAAATGATCAATTAATAATTCATAACAATTAACTGAGTTATATGCTTCCTCTTCAATATGTTTCCAAACACGAATAGATTAAATGGTAATTGCTTTATGTTCTATTTCATGTGCCTAATAAAAGTTTATCTTTTGGAGCTTAATTTGTATCTCCTTTTGATCTACTCCTGAATGCAATATACTATATTAAAATATTTATCATTAATCTATCAAATATTAACCGTTTTAAAATTATACCGACTAAAGAAAACAAATAGGATACTTTAACTTTTTTATGAATTTCTTAATATTTAGATGATGCATAATATTCGGATGCATACTGTGGAAAGTATAGAAGATCTTTTTATACACACAAAGCATGAAAAAATGGGGTGGGGGGAGAGAAAACCTTTTGTAGTGGTAAACACCCATTTCTTCATGCTTTATGTGTATAAAAAGATCTTCTATACTTTCCACAGTATGCATCCGATGAAGTGAGCTGTAGCTCACGAAAGCTTATGCTCAAATAAATTGGTTAGTCTCTAAGGTGCCACAAGTACTCCTTTTTTTTTAAAAGGAGAGTTATTGCCCACTAGAACCCAGTGGCCTAGTAGTGTGATGCTAACTCTTTACTCTATTCCCTCTCCAGTTGTTTGTGGGCTGTCATCTTCCTGGGACTTTCTTCGAAATGCCCGTAGATGTCACTAGCTGTTGACCATTGTGTTTACAACCAATGTCTTGGTCATGCGCTGTTATGGAAACCTTTCCTCCATGGAGAGGCGCAGACACAATTCCCCCCAGTGCCCATCAATGCCACTTTCTTTGTAGGTCAGAGAAGATTGCTAACTAACTCACTGTAGAGTGGAAAATGCTGTTTCGGCATCACTCCTTAGCTTATGCCAGCACTACTAATGCTATCAATATCTATCCATTGACTTCATTACATTCTATGCTGCAATCTCAACATTTGGAGCATCCTCTCACCTTCTTCATGCTAACCACACTCCCTTTCCCTCATCAAATCAAATCCCACACTAAAACCTACTTTTGTTATGAAACCATGCTTTGACCTGAGTGTTTTTGTCTCTTATATTTTGTTGCAACTGTATGGTTATCCCACATATCATATTTGCCTGAACCAATGTACTCATCAAGGTATGGATGTTGTCTTTTCTGACTTTAGAGATCCACAATGATAGGAGGCTATATGGAATTATGAGGTATATTTTCTGCTGGTAAACTGATATACCTCCACTGAAGTCAATAAAACTACATTGATTTATACCAGATGAGAATCTGACCCAATAACTCTGTGGGGATTTATAATTTTGTTTGTTCTTGGATTGCACATCCTTACATGTTTCAATAACAATATTCCTATTGCCCTTTATAGGACATCAGTGTGATTCTGGATTGATTTCAGTCAAGTTACTCTGAATTTACACTGGTGCAATTTGGTCTGGCATATTCAAAGCACTACCTAATTAACCACCACAACAGCCTTGTGAGGTACGTTAGTAAATATTATCTCCATCAGAATAGATGGAGAAACTGAAGTAGGGAGGGTGGGTAAGTGACTTGCCCAAGGTACACAGCAAGACTATGCCAGAACTGCATTAGAAATTAAGGCTTCCTGATTCTGAATTCTGTGTTGCTTCCTCTTGAGTATACTTCCTCATATGTATAAGATTCATGTGTATGTATTTAGGGTGATGTACAATGTGCATCTTCCTACACATATATAATCAATGTTAAGTATCCCTGCAGGCAAGATTTCTACAGGACAACTGCATTTATTTATTTTAACTATTTAGAAAGAACAGAAGGCTGTAATATGTCTTTTAAGAATGACATTTTTGGAAGTTCTCAGTAGCAAAAGATTTTTTGTTGAATTGCAAATGTTAACTTCCTACAAGCAATGTTTATATAATTCATTGGCTCATGATTTCATGTTTGATTTTCTCTGGAAATTCATCCTGCATGATGATTTTCATAAAATGCTTTAGCTGCTAACATTTGTAACTCATGGGAAAATTCAGACAATAAAAGAAGCTTATTTACATTTAAATAATCAGGTAATATATAGAAGGCATACTGACAGAACAACCTAGCATTCTATGGAATGATATAAGTTCAATCCACAAAACAGATGCAAGCAGTTTGAAAAGTTCAGAGATGAGAATTTAATTGTAATCCTCTGCCTGCTTTAATGAAAATTATTAAAGAATGGAAAAGGGGAAAAAAATCAAAGAATATATGAAATGGCTACTTACTGTAATTGTGGTTCTTCAAGGTGTGATGCAGATATGTATTCCAGTTAGGTATGTGTGTGTCCCGCACACCAGAGCCCGAGACTTTTGCCTAGCAGTATCCATAGATGGGTAGCCTTCACATCTTGTGTGTATCGCCTCTTTCTTGACTATATGAGGCAGCACTGCCTTCCTCCCTCCCCACCCCCCCTCAGTTCCTTCACATTGAACATCCAGGGGAAGGCTCCGATGCAGAGGGGTGAAGGGCAGGTCATGCATCACATTTCAAAGAACCACAGTTACAGTGAGTAACTGTTTCTTCTTCTTCAAGTAGATGCAGATGTGTATTCCAGGTAGGTGACTCACTAGCAGTACCCTCTGTTGGAGTGGGACTCGGAGTCTATGTGAGTAGGGATCGCAGGACCACTTCTCTAACATTAGTGTCCGTTCTGGAAGAAGCAATGATTGCGTAAACCTTTCTATGGACAACCATGTGGTAGCCCTGCAAATGTCCAATATGGAAGTGTCATTGAGGAATGTTACCAATGTAGCCTGTGCTCTCATTGAAATGAGCTAGTATCTTCTGAGGAGGCATAGCTGACACTATCTCATACACCATCTTGATTTAAGACGTTATTCATCTAGAGATGGTCTGCGCAGAGACTGTTTGTCCTTTCATGTGGTCCGCATGTGATTCGTGCTTTGCCTTGCCTGTTCGCAGCTGTTCAGTCCTGTTCAGATAAAAGGCTAGGAAGCATCTAACGTTGCTTCTTTGGAGAGGAATGCAGCTTAGGGAAATACACCGCTTGGTTCAAATGAAACTGAGAGACCATCTTGGATAAGAACTTGGGCTGTTACTGGAATGTTACCTTGTCCTTGGAGAGCATGTAAGGAGGGCCTTCCTTCAAGTGCCTGCAACTCACCCACCCTCCTAGCAGAAGCAATGCCTATGAAGATTGTAGTTTTTTGAGACAGGAGGGCCAGTGGACAGGATACAAGGGGCTCGAATGGAGGCCCCATTAGAGCTGCGAAAACCGTGTTCAGGTCTCACAAAAGGACTGGCTCTTGGACCAAAGGATGCAAGCAAAGAAGTCCTTTCAGAAATCTTGTCACTGTGGCATTGGAAAAAACTGATTTCTTTGGATAGGGGGATGAAATGCTGATACTGCTGCCAACCCCGATTTCTGAAGGTATATTAGGTACTCCAAGATGTCCTGGATTGAAGTTCCAGCCAGATAGGCCCCGTGGGCCAAGGACCACACTGGGAACCTCTTCCACTTACTCAAGTAGGCCATCCTATTGGAAGGCTTCCTACTGTTAAGTAGGAACAGTTCATCTGCCTCCAAGCAATGCCCTTCTTCATTCAGCCATGCAGTAGCCACTCCATAAAGTGCAGGGAGCTGATCACCAGATTCAGGGTGTGGCTGTAATCCTGTGTGAGGAGGTCAGGAAGAAGAGGAAGCAGTATGGAAGGATGAATTGACAGGGCAAGGAGGCCCCAGAACCAGCTATCATGCCACATCGGGGCGATCCACCTTGAACTTGGTGATGACCTGGAGAATGATTGGGATAGGAGGGGAGGTGTACAGCAGCGTTGACTGCCAGCTGCAGTGGAAAGCGTTTGGAGATGGAGCCCAGGCTGAGCATTCCCATTAAAGCAGAATAGGCAACACTTCTTGTTTTCCTTGGTCGCAAATACCCCAATCGCGGGAATGTCCCATGCTGCAAAAACAATCCTCCTTCAGGAGCCATTCTGAGGGCGATCTGTGGCCTCAGTACCAAGGCAGGTCACATGGCCTGTTCAAGCAGATGCCGCTTGAGGTGAAGGTCCCGCGCCCCCTGAGACCTCTTTTTGAATGATAGACAGATCAAACAACTCTTTAAGGTAGGCTTTACCAAGGCAGAGCAAGCATCTTGTGTAGAGTTGGGAATTGCCACTCCACAGGAAGGGCAATGCTTGGACCCTGGTGAGGGCATCACTCCCGCTAACACTACTCTCTCTCTCTCTTTTTAAACTAACACTAATTACTATTAACTATGTACAATGAACTAGGCTAAGAAGGATGAATGAGAGGTTGTGAGAGAACAACCACACTGAGCTCTGACTCCAGCTGATGGGTGCTGAGAAGGAACTGAGAGGGGTTAGGGCAGCCCTGCCTCATATAGTCAGGGGAAGGGCTATAGACACAAGGCACCCCTCTACAGGTACTGCTAGGCAAAATCTCCGGATCCAGAGGCACACACACCTACCCGGAATACACGTCTGTATTCTACTCGAATACATCTACTCGAAGAAGAATTAGAGTTTAACATTAGATATCTGACTGAAAACTCACACGTCTGAAAGGAATGTTATGCTTGCTAATTGTTTAAGATTTGTACTGTTAAATCAACAGATGATAAAACAGAGCTGATCCAATACTTCACAACAGTAATGTGTTCAATGAACTTAGGTTCTCAGTCTGTAATCAGATCTACAGAGGGGGACCTCTACACCTCCCCAAAACCCCCCTTGGGCTCAGTGACGAGTCAAGGATCTGCTTGCCAGGATCTCATTGCAGTAGCTGCTTTACCTGCTTACAGAATATCTGCAAGCAGATTGCTGGGATTTTTTTAAACTGTATCCATTGTTTGATTTTTATCTGACTTTTTCAAACTCTTTTTTTGTAACTCCGCGAGTTGATCAAACTGTGTTAATAAGCTGTCCCTGGTGGAAAGAATCACTACCAAAGTATTCTTTCTGTTACCTGATTGCAAACATTTCCAGCATAACTCCTTGCATTAGGAAAATTAAAAACTGGTTTCTGTAAATATTCCTGCATATATCAAGTAAAATCTCTTGAAATGTTATGGTAATGGAACACAAAAGAGGTGAGAATATGGCAAAAGAAATATATGTAGAAATTTAATGTGGAAAATACTCTTTATTAGTCACTCAGCTTTAATTTTAAAACTGACATTGCTTTTGTCTAGATGTAGATGTGTCCCCACTCTGATTCAGGCTCCTCTTATCACATGTCATTAAGAACCCACTCTGGACTGGTCCCTAATGTGCAAAGATGTGGTTGGTCTTCTTGCTTTTTATTTATTTATGTATTCATTTATTTATTTAATTCCTAAAATTGCAAAATAAAAAAAAGGATCTCTGATAATCTGGGTCACTTTCTCAAACTCTAAACAAGCTTAAGGGCTAGATTGTTTTTCATCCATTTCCTAGACTTTGGGGGAGAAGAGTGAGAGAAAGAGGGGAGGTTGTGCATTTGTGTGTGTGCGCGCATGCCTGAGATAGAAATGGGTGATTGGCACACAGCGGTCACATCAGCTGCACCCTGTTTATTCAGTACAGTAAGCATTCTCCCTGCACCAGCACACCTCAGTTAGATGTTATGTCTGTGTGGTGGAAGCCCTGAACTCTGAGGTTACTGCTGCTAATGTTAGTACTTATGACCTGGAAGGCAAGGACCAAGATTTTACCTGGCCCCTCTATTAACAGGGATGCAAGGGGTGAGCTACGTGTCTTTCTGTCTTCTTCTGACTTGTGTCCATGCAGTACTAAGAACAATTTGGGCCTTAATGTATAAAAAATATTGCAGCACCTTGGTCCATAAAACAGAATAGGTCTTTGCATATAATATTTTAATGTAGTGGATTAACAACTCTGGAACATTATCCACTTGGAATGTATAATAATGTTTTTTAATACTTAAAATCTATCTGCGTAATTTAAATCTACACTATGAACTGACATGACATAAAATATGGATTTGTGTGATAGCAGGTCAAATTTCTGGTTCCAGTGGGTCAATACTACACACTGGGAAAGCTCCCTAAACATAAATATGCCTAATTTTGTAAATAAGCCATATTTTTTTAAAAAAGGAAAAAGTCCCAATATATATTTCTGTAGCATCATGGCTCGGAGAAAGCTGTTACAGGGAATTAGATAAACACCACCCTTGGTGTGCTCAGGCAAATAATCCCTCCAGACTCTTGATAATGCAGTGCAGCGATTTTGGTTTTCATGTAATTTTCTAGAAGAAAATGGTAAACAAAATCTTCCAGACAGAAATTAATTGGAAAAAAATGGGCCAATTGCAAAAGCAACTAGATCATGGACTCCTCTGCTGCACATTGAAATATCAGACAGCGGATTTTAATCCAGCCTATAACCCTGACAACTGCATTCAGCAACAAGTTTCTTCTGATTTTTGAATAGATGAGCAGTGCTATTTGTTTCCTTTGTGTCAAGTAAAGAAACTTATTAAATATCCCTTGCTGTGTTTTAACTTTCTGAATATATCAGTCTTCTAGTGTTTTAACTAGATATCCTGCAAAATATTTGCAAGAACTTTGATTCAACAAAATGTAGTTTAACTACATATTACACACAAAAAACACTATGAAGAAGTCTATTCTGACCAAGGCCATGAGACAGTGAACAAAGCATGAATTGACAGCAGTGTTCACAGTACATATAAATGTGTAACTAGTAGATAAGGGAACAGTAGAGTAGTGATTAATGTGTAACGGATGGCAGATGTGTGGCACGTGATCAGTTCATGATTTGTATGGAGTATGGTGCCCAGAAATTAATGAACCAATCACAGAGTGCATGACATGATGTAAAGTAAAATGGGCATACGGCATTCTCTTTTGGGAATGTGTATATAATTAGATTAATGATTATGTACTTTGGATTTGTGGCAACCCCTGTGCTAGTAGAGTCTGATCAACTCAGTGTAGTTTTACTATATGACAGTAAAGAAACCTAAATGACTAGTTCAGAGTCGAGCTGAGTTGCTGGAGGTTAAGGTATTGGCGGAAATGCCAACACTATGTTAAAAGAAAATTGAGGTTGCAAACTCAGGCACTCAGAGGGTAGGAAATGCCAGAATTAAGGTTGCCTGTTTAATCCTAATGCTGCCTCTTGGGCATGTGCATTATGATACATCTTTAATTACATGATCACATAATGTTTTTTTCCACAGGACAGGCAGTGCTTATTTAGGGCTTGTCTACACTTGAAATGCTGCAGCAGCAGTTGCATTGCTATAGCACTTCACTGTAGACACTGCCTTTACCGAAGGGAGGGGTTCTGCCGTCGCTGTAGTTAATCCAGCTGCCCAAGAGGCAGTAGTACTGTCTATATCGAGGGTTAGGTCAGAATACCTACGTCTCTCAGAGGTGTGGATTTTTCACATCCCTGAGAGAGACAGCTATGCCAATGTAAGTTTTTTGTGTAGAACAGGTTTCAGAGAGGCAGCTGTGTTAGTCTGTATCCGCAAAAAGAAAAGGAGTACTTGTGGCACCTTAGAGACTAACAAATTTATTTGCGCATAAGCTTTCGTGAGCTACAGCTCACTTCATCAGATGCATGATGAAGTGAGCTGTAGCTCACGAAAGCTTATGCTCAAATAAATTGGTTAGTCTCTAAGGTGCTACAAGTATTCCTTTTCTTTTAGTGTAGAACATCAATTCAATAGTTTTGTTTTCTCCTTGTTGTTCAGCATTTGGCCTCATGCTTTATTTGCTGCATTAACTATTCCAATCCTGTTCTGAACACAGAACATAATAAAGGCCTTACTGGGTGAAACCAATGGTCCATCTAGCCCAGTATCCTGTCTTCCAATAGTGGCCAATGCCAGGTGCTTCAAAGGGAATGAACAGAATGGGGCAATTATCAAGTGATCCACCCACTCCCAGCATCCGGCAGTCAGAGGCTCAGAGCATGGGGTTGCATCCCTGACCATCTTAGCAAATAGCCATTGATGTGCCTGTCCACAATGACCTTATCTAATTCTTTTTTTGAACCCAGTAATAGTTTTGGCCTTCACAGCATCCCCTACAAATGAGTTCCACAGGTTGACTTGTGTGAAGAAGTACTTCCTTTTGTTTATTATGACCAATTTCATTGGGTGACCCCTGATTTCTTGTGTTATTTAAAGCAGTAAATAACACTTCCCTATTTACTTTCTCCACACCATTCATGATTTTATAGACCTCTGTCCTATCCTCTCTTCCACGCCGAACAGTCCCAGTCTTTTGAAGTCTCTCTTCAAAGCTTCACAAATATTATTGAATTTATTTTCATGGCAGCCCTGTGAGATAACGGAATTGTATTATCCCTGTTTTACAGATGTGAAACAGAGCCACAGAAAGACTAAGGTCAGAAATATCCGCTAATTTTGGGTGCCCAATTTGAGATGCCTAGAACCTTCTTTTTCATTATATAGCTCTTTATGTGTTCAAAGCACAACTCCCCAGTGACTTCAGCTGTAGCTGTGAGTGCTCACACTTCTGCAAATCAGGCCCCAGGGTCTCAGGACAAGCACTCAGGAAATAAGGTATACACAATTACGGACCATCTGAGAAAAGTTTGATATGAATGACTTGACTAAAATCACATAAGCATTCCAGCAGAGGCAGGGAGATAATTCATTTCACCAGGGCAGCTGTCAACTGCTTTAATCATGAGATCATTCTTTCTCTTATTGTATTCCCCCCTGGCTCATTCATTATACACCTTCTAATGTCTGCAACAAATTAAGCATGGGTTGAACAGCCTCCTTTCCTTCCCTCCTGTATCATTTCTGGAGCAAGTCCATCCTGTGCACTGAGTAAGGCAGGGATCCTGTGGAAAAATAGTATGTGATCACATAATTAAAGTCTGTATGATAATGTGTATGCAGAAGGGGGGCAAATTAAGTTTTTGAGTGCTTGACTGTGCAGCCTCAGTTTTCCTTTAATGTAGTTTATTGGGCCTAATTTCCTAGGTTTTCAAAAAAAGCAAACTGAGAAAATAGAAATTCCATCATGTGGCACAATATTGACACTCAGATGATTCATCAAGCAGGTTTGTACCTTTCGATTCACTGCACAGACCTCTGGCACTTGAGCTAAAGGAGTAATTGAAAGCAGTAGGAGGTTGTCATAATCTATGTGAACCAGCACTAGAGGGATGAGGCAATTGAGCTCTTACATAGTTCATAGCCTGATAGTTAGGGAACTGGGTGCGGATGCAGGAGACGCAGGTTCAAGTCCCTACTCTGATTGATTCTCTGCAGGCTATTTTTCCCTCACGGACCACTCTGAATCAGGCAGAGCAGGGACTTGAACTAGGGCATGGGGACACACACTGCTTCCCAAATCAAAAACCTCAGGTTTCAGTCTCAAAATGGACAATTCAACACAATTCTGATTTCCTTAAAAGCATTTGAAAAATTTTGTTTTAGTGCCAGTGAGGAAAGAAACCAAATTTCAAAACTTTGAAAGTTTCTGTCAAATATGTTTGCATAAACCAGTTATTGAATAATAAACATGTTAAAATCAAATCTGTGTGTGTATAATTCACAGATGTAGAAACAGGCCAAATTCATTGAATAAAATGTTTACTGTGAATAGGTCATTCATCTCTAGAGACTGCCTGTGGCAAACCTTCAGTAGCTGAAACGTTCTATTTCAGGAATTATAGTTTTCCTACCTGCAATTCCTGATAGTTTTTCAAGTTCCTTGCTTTGGAACTGTTGTCTGCTTATTTGAAGGCCAAGGTCTCTCTCCCTCTCCTCAGCGCTCCCCTCCCCCGCTAGTTGTATTTTAGGAGGCAGTGAAGTAATCTTAGGATATATCATTTGTATTTGGTTTTAGAGTATTTTAGAATCTGTAGCTAAAACACTATGCCAGTAATTCTTCTTCTTTTCATCTTTCACGAGTTTCAGATCTTACTAACCAGGAGCAAGTGTTTCTTGCAGAAACTGTCTCTTGTATGTGTGTGTGATTACGACACAAGTGCTGAGAATCAGGGAGAGAAGGTGAAAGAAACAAATAAAAGGATGTTCAAGGGTTTGTAGAATTAAATCCTCAAAAGTAGTAGTTATAGAGATTAGAATATTAAGGATCTGATACAAAGAATCCAGCAGCAGCACGCTAGCCCAATATGTAATGGTGTGGCATTTTCTTGTGTTATCTAGAAAAGAAACTTGGTGTACAGCTAAATATTGATCATCATCTGCTACTAAAAGTTAATATTAAATGCTGTTTTTGTCCCATTTTAAATGAAATTAAAATCTTTAGAGTTATTAACTCTGGTTTAGACTGTATTTTTCGTTTACTAAGTAATGAGTTAGTACGCTGTTCTATATATATACTATATGGATGTAATTTAATTTATGAACTCACATTTTTAAGTTACTCAGAAAGGCTGAAGTTCAGTCATAGAAATATGTTAATACACTTAGATATCACCTTTTGTCTTTCAGTCAGAATTTTTAAGTTTGGAAAGTTGCACTTGTGGTTTAGCTCACACAAATTAATTGATAGCGGGCAAGACACACAGATCTGCATATTTCAGTACAAGCTCCTCCAGGCATTAGCAGAGAAAAGGGGAGAGGGCACTAAAAGCATAATGAAATAAATGGACTGCACAGTCAATTTACTGCCCTCATTTGGGAGTATCCATAAAGGTTCAGGGAGTGAGGCATTTTTAAAGCTTGTAAAAGTTTTGCTCTTTTTCAACTCTAAGTAACTGCACATGCTGGGATACAGAAGCACAGGCAGCAAAGGTGCAGGAAAAGGGCAGCTCTCAGTTACTTACGTTGACAGCCTAGGCTGTGCCAGATATATCCCAGCAGACACTTATCACATTTACGCCCTGATGTTCCCTCCTTACACTCACAGAATCCTGTGTCATTACAGCGGTCACGGACAGAGCCAAAAGGGTTACAATTACAGTCTGCAGAAACAAGACAACACACATACGCTGGCCATAATTCAAACAATAGCAATAAAGGAAGCAATTCTAGTGTTTAAAAGTAAAGGAAGACTGTCTATTAGTGACATGTGGAGGAGAGAGAATAATTACCACAGGTCCACTTTTCATTTGTTTGGTCGCTTTAAGAGCAGACCTCTGTTTGATTATGTGAGGGGAAAAAATAAACAGAAAAGATGTAGAGTAAAAAGATAACTGATCATAATGGAGATTCCATTTTAGTAAGGAGGTTTTGGATAGTTGAATGAACATAATGAAAGATTTGTATAGCAAGGATAAATCAATATGCCATCAGGATGAAATCTGTTTTAAATGATTAAAATAGGTGTAGCTGTATCACTCAATACTTTGAGTTCTGCTGAACATTTTAAAAGTGCTACATAATGCACTTCACTTATTTCCAAGATAGACTTCCCTCTATGTTTAGGAGTACTATGTTAATTATGTAGGTACTTGCCATTGTAGTGATGAGAATTTACAGTGCACCTTTCACATATTCCAAAACAACCCTGAGGTGGGGAGCAAAATACTCCAAGACTTGGTCAGTACTGACTTTAAGCTGTCCTTTTCATTTCACCTCTTTTCTTCCACTCCCATGGGGAGGTGGATGTGAGAATGGAAGATCCCGATGCACTCCAGCACCCAAATGCCTGACCCTGACCAAAGACGGTAGTAAATGTTGGTGGTTTGAGTTGACCCCTTTATCTTCCACAACCTTTAGTCTAGGGAAGTATGTCTTCTTCTCTTGAACCACAAATCTCTCTCTTTAACACCATCACAAATTCAGTGCTCAGCTCTGGGCTCCAGGGCAGGTGAGATCCCTTCAAAGAAGGAAGATCGTTGACAGCAGTGTTGAGTTTTCTGGTACTGCTATGGATCAGCTGTCTATTTTCTCTAAGCCTAAGGGCCAAATTCTGATCTTGTTTGCACCAACATAAACCTACAGTAACTTCACTGTTGTAACTGAGGCCACACCCTACCTCTAAAAATAATTTTGTCCACACACCTGATTTGTGCTGCTATCAAAGTCAAGAGATACAAATCCATTGGCAACCTTGCTGGATGCATTGTTTATTTTTTTTTCTTTTAATCAAGTTACCTTGCTGTTACTGTTTGCTAGGATTACATTAAATTGCAGCAATATTACAAATGACAGAAGAGGAAAAAGCAACAGAATATTTCAAAATCCAATGGAATTTTTTTATGGGGAAATGAATACTACCAGAAACAAATTTGTCACTTGTTGCCTTACTGCTTATTAACTTTAAATGAGAGAGGATGTTTCAAACATTTGGCATGCTGGAGAAGAATAGTTACCTCTGGCAAACACAGTTCCACAATAATAATCCAGTCAATTAGCTAACAACATTAATTAATGAAGTTGAATGCTGACATATAAAAAAAAAACAACAAAAAACAGCCCATTGTGAAACATTGAGCACAGTTATTCCTCAGTGGGGGGACCATATAAAAAACTAGAACTTCTTATGTTAATCAGACATTTGAAACCTTTATGTAAATAGGCATACAGTTGAGGTACTAAATGCAGTCAGTCAAATTTATTTAAAGAAGTGTAAGTCAAAAGCTAACAGCACTGTATATTATAAGGAAATGGCCTGATTCTCCTCTCATTAAACTGAAAGTAACTCCTGAACACAGTGGAATTACACTGATGTAAAAGTGGGAGAAGAGTCAAGCATGGAATATATGATCTGTATATAATATATTGTCCCACAAAATAGAAAGCCTGATCTAAAGGTCAATGAAAAACGCTCACTGCCTTGAATCATATCAATAAGTAAAGAGTATCAGGCTTATATTTTGCGACTAAAGGGGACAATATATACTGGATTAAAAAAACTGTTATGACAAACATCTTTATAAACGTGCTGTTCTGACAAGCCTCTTTTAAAAAGTGGTAAAATAAGTTAAAGGGGTATTACCAAAAAAAAAAAAAATTAAAGTGCAGCTTAACAAATTATTATCCCAATCTTGCAAAAACACTTAGGCATGTGCTTAGGCATGGAGGTTGTAAGATTACGCCCACGTGTAATGTTAAGCATGTGCCTAATGTCTGCAGGATTAGCACCTATTTGAGAAAGTTTAAAAAATCAGCATTTCAGTATTTCTTTCTGAGGCAAAATAAATGGCTATACTTGGTGTCTCATCTGTAACTACACTGTATTCATATGGTTATGTATGCTCCATGGTACTATGCATGGAACTGCATGTTTTATGTCGCTCGCAGATTCTTGCTTAAAAAGATTCATTCACATGACACTAAATGTGTTACCTTCATGTAATTATGGTATCACACCATAGAGTAACTGCATAATAATTCAAAGACCTGGTACTTGTATTTGAAGTTTATATAGAAAAGCCAAGTGCTTCATCAGTAATTACAAAACAACTAATCACCATGTACATGCAATAGCCAATGGCCTCTGCAAAATAAAGCATTATCTGGATTTTGGGACCTTGTACAAATTATATTTAAGTGTAATTCTTCAAATACTGTTACTGTTCCTTCAGTGTAAGAGCTTGTTCAATCAAATGTAAGCTGTATGACATGTTCTTATTTGCGTTCATAGCTAAAAGCATTCTCAGTATCTCAGTTATTTGTATCTCTGTCATTTCTAAAAGCACCACATCATATGTTTCCTCCATTTGGTCTAATCTTGACTATTGTATATTATGTAGCTGTCATTTTTTTTATCCATACACTTACCATGTATATTTTTTACTTGGTTTGAATAGTGCCAATACATATTTCCCTTGATAAAGCTAGCTTAGCCAAACATTTTTAATTTTCTTAAACACACTGTCTGGAAATGGGGAAAACAACTGCACTGGAAAAATAAGATATTCATATGTAAATATCAATGCAAATCTCCTTATTAGCTTGTCCACTGATCTACTAAATGTGTAATTAAAACCCACAACACTGATTGGCTGTCAGGCTCTGGGTAATCAAATGAGCATTTCCAATAGAGTGAGACACATTGCAGGCTTGAGTCTCAGAAGTGTTGAGTATCTTTAACGCTCACTGAAATCGAGGGGAGTTGAGAGTGCACAGCGGCTTGCAGGATCAAGTCACTAGAGTCCCAACACAGGAAAGCACTCAAGCACATGCTTGCGTCCACCCCTTTTTAGGAAAGTATTTCAGTGTGCGCCTAAGGGCTTATCTTCACGTACAGTACTAGAGTGGCACAGGTGCAGCTTTAGTAAGATGCTCCTACACTGGTGGGAGAGCTTCTCCTGTCGGTGTAGTTAGCTACCCGCTTTAGCAGAGGTAGATTATGTCGGAGGGAGAAGCTCTCCCGCTGACATAGTGCTGTCTACGTTTGGCGGGGAGTGAGTATTCCACACCTCTGAGTGACGTAGTTATACTGCTATAGGTCTGTAGTGTAGATCTGGCATTAGTCCCACTGACTTTAAGGAAGTTTTCTGGAGTCAGGGCATCAGTCAGCATATGCAGATTTTGTATGCAGTATGATCAACTGCAAACCTGAGGAACTGTTCTATATTTGATTTATATTTTTTATTTAAAATGACATCGTCTGATAGGTACTATTTTGACCTTTCTGCAGTCATCCCACATGGTACAATGCCTATAGGAGCCCATGAGAATTTTATTTACATTAGGGTGTGAAGGTCTGGAAATGGTCTGTATATTTTTATTTTCTGAAGAATCTTCCTGATTAAACTTTTTAAAATTTTATTTCTGCTGAGTCAGGAATGCTGAAATCTGCTCAGTTGTTCATTTTGTGAACTAATTCTAAATGTATTGCTTGCAAATTATTTTAAAAAGTCATTATTTTTGGTTCCTGCTTTATTAACCCCTCCTTGTTGCCCATACTGCAATAACTATTGATCCCCCTGTCTCCCAGCATTTCACTGTATATTCAATGACAATCTAGTGAATGTGAAAAAAAAGGAAAAGTTATTAGATACCTTTCCAGATCTCATAGCTTCTTTAGCCAGTTTAAAGTACATAGCTCTGTTGTCATAAAGACAATGTCCCTTGTCCACAGCAAACAATTACTAGGAAGGGATAGTTCTGTTCAACAGTACTATATATGGCCTATGTTTATTTTATTTAACAGGATAATGTGAGTGCCTGACTTTCTAGTTGTCATACTGAAGTTCATATTACCTCAGCTTAATTAATGTCGAAGGGAATAATGCACATCATTTCACATGGTATCAACCAATGTTAAAAAGGACATATGAAATACAGTGTGCATGTGTCTTATTTTTCATTGAATAAAAAATATATCGATAAATTGCAGATTGGAACAAATGATAATCTAAATTAGGTTTCGGCTGAATCTTTCCAACGAAGATAAAAAAAAGTCACATGAAATGTGACTTACTATGAAAATTTGTCCACAATCTGTTTTTGAATTGCACAAAAATATTACCTTTTCAATCCTATATTAACTCTTTGGTTACTCTCTGATTAATGACAGAAAGCACCCTGCTTTGCAGATGTGGTGAATGGATATAGCTGAAATCCATGACTGACTCATAGTTACAAGCAATATTGTAAAACACACACTAGCTCTGTTTATAACTGGAACAAGCTTTTAAGGCCATTTGTTAACTAATAGCCATGGAATGAACCTGTACTTTCAACATACTATATGTTAATTTTTCATCCAGATAGTCCAACCTCTTTCTCACTAAACAGTATTTGAGATAATGTAAGGATGCTGTGTATTGCTTCAGTGTCACAAATGTCTTATATTCTCTTCTGTATGTCATTCTTATTACTGGTATTCCATTCTGGCATTCTCCTGGTTTTAGCTGTTTGGAAGTTTTCATGGGATTATAGTATATATATGTTTGAAGCATCATAGACCCTGAGGAGTTTGCTTCAAAACTGGTATCAGATATGGCTCATAGAATTTTTTTTGTGAGTTTTGGTGTCTGACTTATTTTGTTGGATATAACTGATTTGAAAAAAAATATGCTCTCAGCTACAAGGGCATACATTAAAAGTGAAAGGAGTTAACTCTGAATTTATACCCTTTTATCCGACAATTGGGCACAGTGTGTTTGTTTTTGAAATCTGGATGCATAAAAATGTTGTTACAAATATAGGCACTAGTCTTGCCATTGGATTAACTCTTATGGATCTCCCTGCAGGTGCAAGGGTCTGCACGCATTAGGCCAACTCCAAGATCTGAGCTTATAACTTAAGGCTCAGTCCTTGTTTTGCAACTCCCATGTGATTTCTTCTGAGTGGAAGCACTGCACAATCAGTTTATCCCAGAGCTCCTGTGAAGAGCTTCCAAAAATCTTTAGCAATGATCTTGCTACTTTATGCTGTTCTTAAAGACATTCAAAATACAGCCCCGAGGCCACAATTAAAACTGGGACAAATGCATTGAATGTCTACACAGGAGATGCTCTTATCCATTGAAAAAGCTCATTCTGGTTCAGCTGGCAAATATATAGCGGTGGTGTAAATTGCTAGCCAACTCACTAGTAGCTCCCAATAGCTGAAAAGGCAAAGAACAAAAGCCAGAATTATAATGAAACTGACCTATGCATACATTTTCATCGTCCAGCTCTGCAGAAGCATTTCTGAAGTAGCCCAGCCTGCATAACTCACAGTGCTGCCCTCTAGTGTTGTGTTTACAGCTCACGCAAATGACTGTATTTATCAGCTCGATGTAACTGCACCGGTTGGAGTGGCCGAAGCATTCACAGTCTTGCAAGGAAGAACAGAAATGTATACAAAATGTATACAGTAGCAGAGTAATAGCACATTACATGCTTGGTTAAAATGAACTATGCATAGAAGATGAATGGTAGCACATACATGTTAGTCAGTGTAACACATTGACAACAACAGATGTCTGATTGGCATGAACATGACATCTGTTTCAGGCAGGTTAAAATGATCAGACATTCATGACTCTGAAGATTGCTTCTCCTCAGTAGATCTGATGGAAATGAAGCATTTGCAGTTGTAAACCTTTCAAGGGTTTTGTAGGCTCAGTTTACAAATGCATATCTTTTGCACATTTGAGATGGAAATAATCAAAAACATGTGCAAAACTTTCCTACACTTAAAAAAATTACGAAATGTTAAATACGTAGGACAAAATTGTCAAACTTGGGTGCCCAAAGTCAGACATTTAAATCCACAGTTAAGCACCAAAATAAACCAGTGTGATTCTTAGAGATGCTGAATAAGCATAACTTGTGCTTAAGTAAATAAAAGTTGTGGATGTTGAATACCTATGAAAATCAGGCTATTTCACTGAGGTGCATAATGGTCCCAAATTTGATAATTTTGGCCAGCATTCCTAAAACAATTAACTTATAAGAACAGAAAGGAACAGAGATGAGTGCCATTTAAATGCCTGTTAAACTGCCATCCTGAGTCAATACCCAACCTATCTTTATACCAATGACAACACTTTTAGCATTTGAAAAATATCATGGAAAATTCTTCGGTTTGTGTAGAATAGGAAGAATGCTTACCATAGCCATCTAAAGTGTAGTGCCCACTTTAGCAACTATAATTGTATCGAAAAAATATAACAGGCATTGGAATTCTGTCATCTTTTATAAAACCAATTTCTGGCTTGGGCACAAAAAAGTCATCCTAAACTTTTATTAGCAATTTTTGTTGTTGTTCTAAGTAAGCATGACACATAAAGCTAAGATGTCTGTTCAGCTTGTCCTTAGCTTTTGTAATGACCTGATAGCAACACAAGATTTCGAAGCAGTCCTGACCCTTCTCTCTGGTCTAACAGAGACTCTGTGGTCTGCTATCATGGCATAATTAGTTTCCGGGATGAGGACACCAAACATACTGAGCCTACAATCAAGCCAGCTGGCCAATCAATGAAGTCATATTGTAGGTGGATTTGGAAGAAATAATTTACCTTGCTTTGCCAACTTCCAACCAGCAGTTGTATAATATCAGATCATTAGGTAATAAAAGTGTGTTCATTATAAAGGGGAGGTAGGGAATCTGACTGTATGATTGCTAACATCTATTAGTGAGCAGAGAGGAAGCTAAAGAATGTGCTATGAATGACTGCAGAACTCACCCACATGGCCCTGCGATCATAGAATCATAGAATATCAGGGTTGGAAGGGACCTCAGGACGTCATCTAGTCCAACCCCCTGCTCAAAGCAGGACCAATCCCCAACTAAATCATCCCAGCCAGGGCTTTGTCAAGCCTGACCTTAAAAACCTCTAAGGAAGGAGATTCCACCACCTCCTTAGGTAACCCATTCCAGTGCTTCACCACCCTCCTAGTGAAAAAGTTTTTCCTAACATCCAACCTAAACCTCCCCCACTGCAACTCGAGACCATTACTCCTTGTTCTGTCATCTGGTACCACTGAGAACAGTCTGTAACCTTTCAATACAATAATATCGTAACTCCTTACAAAGCCAAGAAAAACAAAGCTGCATAAAAATTCATTAAATTGTTGTAACAGAACTTTGTCCAAAATATAGTTTGGACTAAAGAAGCACATCCTGTACTTATGGCTGACTCAGTTCTCTCTCCCGCTCTCACACATACTCTCAGACAGACAGACATATCATAGTAGCTGATTCCGAGCACTTGTTCTTGTTTCATCAGTACTAAAGAAAAAAATGAAACTGTGTCTTGTACTTAACTACACTAATATGGACACTGATGCTTTTATTACATGAGAGAAATAGCTTTGTGAGTTAAGGGGTCTCCCGTCAACCCAGCTACCACCTCTCAGGGAGGTGGAATACCTACATCAATGGAAGAAGTTCTCCCGATGGTGTAGATAGCATCTTCACTAAGTGTTCCAGTGCTGTATATGTAGCCAAGCCCTGATAGTTTACTACATTAAGGTTAGGTGAAGATTTGGGAACCTTGGCCATTAGACTGATAGTGTTACTTGATATAAATTAACCCCAGAGACAATCTACTGTCTGATTAAGGTGGAAAGTGAAAGAAACAACCCCTGCCTCTTTATCATTAAATAAGATAATTGCTAATACAATAATGAGCGTGCTGCCTTGGCCTGTAGCCATTGGGCTTCATTTTTATTTACATCAATTCCCTTTCACACTGCTCTGGTGCCCTAAAATGGGCTTACATTGTGAAAATGGTGTAAAGGGGTCTTCATGTAAATGAGAATCAGGTAATTTCTCCACTGGTAACATTAGGCCAGTTATCACAGTTATCACAGGAACATAGTACCTAGAATTGCATGCTACATCATACAAGCTGGGACGATAAAACAAAGGTTGGCAGAATTCAATTTTTGTTTTTGATATTTTTGGTGGATAATATCAATGTTCATTTTAAAGCATTGTTCATGTTTTTATCAATTTAAATGTTCACAGCTGGAAATTATGGGGATGAGTATCAGACAATGGGAGGGTCAGACAATATCTGTTTAATGGTAGTAGACACTGAGATTCCAAAAGTTAAAATTTTATATGCATTAAAACACAAATTGTCAAAATCATGTCAAAATATACACAGTAAATATCGTTATATCAAACTTTAATAAGTTCTTAAGCAGCATTTTTCTTACTTTGCTTATCTGTATATTTCCATTTTTGTTGATGGATTTTTTTGTCTGTGTGTGTACAGTGACACTGAAGTTTATTGACATGTGCCAATAAAAATTTAATCTGTCCAAGTCTAAAGATAATGCATATCGCCACTGTTGTGGCTTTCTCACCTTTCTGGCATAGGAACAAGTGAGTCATACTAACCCTTACACAGAAAGACCAGAGTATGACATTATCACCCTCTGATCAGTATAGGCTGAAATACAACTTTAGTTTCTTAGACACACAGCTCTGTCTGGCAGCCAAGGCAGAATTCCATCATAGGCAAAGCCATTCAATCACTGATATAGAGGGGGAAAAGGTGGTAAAAGCTAGGGTGCTAAAGCACTAACGAAAAAAATATGAGAAGTGCTTAAAATGTTGACATATGCTGCTTTCAGTTTTGAGCACCACATGTCAGAAAAGACAGACAAATTAGAGAGAGTTTAAAGCTGAGTAACAATAAATGGTAAATGGTTTGGAAAATAAAATCTCAGAGGAAAGGTTAAGATAGGTAGGTATATTTAATGCAAAGAAAAGGAGTGCAGAGATCGTCAAGACCAGATTTGATAACCATCTCTCTCTGGATGAATCAGGAATTATCAAATCCCTTATCAAGATGCAAAGGGATGAACGAGATGACACATTAGAGGTGCTTTTCTATAAAAACAATCCCATCAATATTGTAAAATCAAGATACAATTGCACTTTAAAGGAGATGCATAAAATAATATCAACCATCAATCATTTTATTCTTCTCCACTTCTAGTTTTAATACCTCTCATTCCTTTATGAGGAAATGCAGCTATGCATTTACATGTGTGAAATGATACAGTCCTGTACTATGGAGGCTAGCTCCAGCTCAGGCTTGAACCATTCCCACTGAAACTGTCACATGAACAGTTGTATAGGTATATGCAAGAGAATCATAATTTCTGAAAAAAGACATTCCTTAGGTGATGCGGGAGACACCTGTTGTTTCCATATTTTAATTAGCAGAATACAAGACTCTTTCAAGAAGAGAGAATTTTTTTGAAAAGTCTCATTTTTTCATTGCCTGACAAATCTCTCTCCCTCTTCCTCCACTACACACTAGCAAAAGACAAACAAATTAGCTTTTCATTATAACTTTAGAAATAAGCTGCTTCAGTTTCATAACAAACAGTATGGCTCATTATCAGTTTCATTAACTGGGTCAAACTTAATTCAGATTTTTGTTAAATAAACCTATGCCTTAGTAACTCATGTTTCATGAATAATGAGGTGTTGATAAGGATAAATGAGAAAAAACAAAACACCTTTTATACATACACCAGACAGATCAAATGATGAGGAAAATCAACGGGGGAAAAAGTTCTCAGATGGATTTCAGACTGTGAATGACAGATATTTAGCTGCAACAGCTTGACTTTAAGTCATCAAGACAATACTGCTATCCTTTCAAAATGCCAATAAAATTTCACTATGTTTATATTAAAATCATATCTGTTGATATGTAATGCAATGCATGCCTATAAATGAAGTTTGTACTATATTAACACACAATGGAGATGTATGGTATACTACCAGTGCAATAAGACACTTTTTTGAAAATCGTATCATTACACCAGATGGCATTTATGTTTTATTCTAGAGAATATGAACAAGAGATGGTTTACATATTGCCTGCCCTCAACTAATCCGTTTACATTTCCTCATTTACAGTCTATGTAAATTAGTGACAAAGATAATCGTTAGGCTAACATGTTAGTTTTCTAAACAATAACCTGGACTGCCATATTCTAACTCACATTTAATTCTTTCAAAAAAACAAATGCTCCACTATTTTATATCCAAGCAGAGATTGTCTATGAAGCATATTTATTCTGTTCTTCACTATGGCTTATGTTGTTTGTGATACTTAATGCTTCAATTGCTGTCAATAAACATGCTTCACCAATAAACTGATAGGTACACTTCACAGATATTCCAGATTCATACAGTGCAATGTTCTCACAACACAAAACACTAGGAAATCACTGTATGAATCCAAGAATTCCTACCTCTCTTGTGGTTTGCAACTTGAACAGAAGAAACAGTTGACAAAGATAATTTGGGAGCAACTGGATAGGTTTAAAAACATGAACAATAAATTAGAAAGGTATCATATAGGAACAAATAAAAAAGCTTAAAAATGAATTACCTTAGTCACTACATTTTTAATTAGCTTTAAAAAATTCAACATAAGTGAGTATTTTTTAACTATTGTTTGCTGTTCTGAAAAGGAAGGTTGATATTGAGGTGAAAATGAGTGAAACACTATCAATGATTAAGGTATTGGAAATGATAATAATTTGAAGGGTTTTAAAAACAGGAAGGAGAGACCGTTTTAATATCTGCATTTTTATTTGGCTTTGGCTCAGATGTTATACATGACCTAGGGAGTTTCTTCCCAAGTCCATAATTACTGACTATACAATACACCTCATGGTCTGTATAGTTTTTATCAAATTTATGTACAGATGTTGTTCTAATTGTACTATAAAGAAAAGCATAATAAATAATGTGCAGGTATGGGCATCATTCTGTAATCAGGATGTACATATATTATACTTCAAATACTGGACTCAAGGATCTTAATTCTGATAAATGTTAAACTCTTAACAATATGCTCCAAACAAGTAATCTAACCACAAAATATTTGAAGTTTTTTGTGCTTTGTGTTCTCTCCTAACATGTAAAAGCTAAATAAAATTTTCATGTGTGTGGGAACAATGCATAATCTTGTACTGCTCAAGATGCATTGTGAAGTGATGTTAATCACTTGCAGTATAATTTGTTAAACTATGAAATGCTTTAGAAATGCTAAGTGTCATTTTGTTGAGGATGTTTTGATTGATAATTCATATGAATAACAAACTGAACTTTGCTGCTAATCCTTAAAGAAAGCAGAAGAGCAGAGATAAATTTGTTTTTCTTCTTTAAGGAACACATGCAGAAACTTGGAAAATATAACATGGACTAGCTGATTAAGATTATTCTATTTGTTAGTAACCTATGTGTATCTAGGGCAGCCTCAGTTTCATCACCATGATCAAGGACTAATACTGCAGTCCGTACAATATAACTCCCCAGCAAATTGCTAATGTATTTTGTTTAGCTTAACAGCTATTTCCTGGATCTTCCTCTTGCTCATTTCCTCCTCCTCCATCTGTATTCATTAGAGTTTAAAAAGAACATCCTGTGCATAACCATGGCAAGCTGCAGGCCAGAGTTCTGCAATTCTGGGGGAAGGGTGCAAGGGAGATTGGGGAGAGCAAGGGGATTTCATGTTAAATAATGAACGGGTTTACATCTGATTGTCAAATTTGTAGCATGCAAGCTAGTATGAACACAAATTCAAATGGAAAAGCATTTTACTTTTTATTTTATTACTCTTAAAATCACTCTATCCCTTTCTGCAGTAATCATCATGCCACAGTCTGTCACTGTAATTTTTTGTGTGTCATTGGAATTCAGATGCAGAAGTATTGCACTGGGGATTTCAGAGAGATTGCTGTCAATGCTAGAGGAGATGTAACTTTTAGACCACAAAGAAAAATACTTAGAAACATCTCTTCTGTGACCTGACCTGCTAAAAAAAAAAAATGGAGGAAAACCCAAATTCTGAAAATATTGTATATAAGATTGTTAAAATAAATTCCAGGAGACTATGGTCCAACTGTCTTCGACTATGCAGCTGAGCTCTGAATACAAATGGGAATAACATTCATTTCACTTAAGAAAACAAAGTGAAAGAGAGACATTAAGAAATGGGTTTGATGTAGACCATGGAAATCTTTGGCACTCAAAAGTCTTGAAACTGTCTCATAAAGCAAACTGCGATGTCTATACAATTCCAGGCTTCTCCAGAGACTCACTTTAAATTTAATCTATGAAATTGCTTACAACTTTGGTGCCTGCTTTTCCATACTTTTTGCAATAGTGTTTCTAGTCCAGAATCT
Organism: Caretta caretta; assembly: GCF_965140235.1. Taxonomy (NCBI): domain Eukaryota; kingdom Metazoa; phylum Chordata; order Testudines; family Cheloniidae; genus Caretta; species Caretta caretta. The sequence goes on from NC_134213.1 coordinate 67,634,153, forward strand.
GTATATTAGAAGAAGCCTTTTTCATGTAAAAATTTTGTTTATGCTAATTCTCATTAGATTGGTTTTGACAATACCATTACTTAGTACCAACAGAAAAAGGAGCTGGATTATTATTATTTTTTGCAAACATGTGGGATTTTATTAAAGCAATTTAAGTAACTTTCGACCAGTAGGAATTTTACAGAATCCTACCTTGATTTGGTTTAGAAACCTCAAGGGAAGAAATATTCGGCCATATCCTATCAAACTTTGGTGGATCTGCATGCATCAGGAAAAATCAGGATTTGTTATTTACATACGTGATATTGTTCTAAACAGAGAAGTGTATGGACAAAGACATAAACCACAAACATCTGCTACTGGACTTGTCTATGATGCACTTGAACAATACGTGACTCCCACATTGAACAAGAACAAGCAATTGATGATTCCCAAAACATTGAATGGACATTAAATACTGTATATAGCAATTTATCTTTCAGGATTTTAGATATTAACTTCAGTGTTAAGAATATATACTGGAAAGATATATATATTTTTAACACTAATCACAAACCAGGAACCTTTCTGTTTATGCTATTATTTTAAACCTAGCGTCCAGAGATAAAATGACAATATCATACAAATACAGTAATTTCTTACTATAACATCTCATTTTAAGGACTTTAAATCTACAAATACTTACATAAAAAGAAGCTTCTACTATCAGCAAGTTATATTTACTAGGGGAATGGGTTATTTTGTTCTCACTTTTGTGTATTGTATCTCTTTCCCATTGCCCCATCAATATCTTATATAGCTTAATTTCTTTTAAATAAATAAGGAAATTAAATTTTTCTTAAAAACATTAGATAAAGGAAGAGATTTCTGAATTAGTTGGGTAGATTCCCAAACCACAGATTTCCCAGTAAAAGGTGAATCCCCCTTTTCTTCGTCAGATGCATCAGTTTACACATATTGGAAGTGCATTGCAGCAGCCAATCGGAAAGGGAGCACACACAAGTGAAAGGTATCAAAAACCTGTATTTGTAGAGGTAGAAAGATCACCATAGCACTTGATGAAAGAGTGGCTAGAATTGTATGCACCTGTGAGATAACTGCCCCTTTTCTAGAGTACTGACTTTTATGGCTTTTATAAATTACTTTATTTGGTCTTGTGTTTGAATAATTGAGGATTGATCTCACGTGTTAAGGGACTGTGAAAATAGTCTCTGTATGTGATAAAAAACAAATAAAAATAAGAGTGAGGTCTGGATAAAGAGAATAGGAATCTCCTAGCTGTCTTACCTGTTGCCTTGATTGGACCTTATCCTTTTACTCTCCTAGCCACTGTGTAATAATACATCAAAAATCTTTGAGACAGACTAAAGTTACATTCCAGATACGAAGTGCTACTGGCAGAATGGCTCTCTTCTTGGCACTTGCCCTCCAAAAATACAGAATAGTAAGGTGGCCATCAGCTGAAATGACCTAGGCATTACCAGTAATAACATCATACTATGTCAAAGCTCAAAGGAAATCTGCACAACACTTTCAAAAGATGAACTTAGGAGCTTAAATTCATAACTTTGCTAGATACTAAAAATCATGGACTGAATAGACACACTGGATTTATGGGTTACTACAACTATCCCACTACAACTCTATCCTGCTAACGACCCCCCTTCCAGCTGCTTTCCCCCCTTCCTTTCCTCCCTATGACTGGAGGAGTGTTAAAGGAGTGTTAAAGGATAAGGAGTGTTCCTTATCTTAAATGGCCCCTTGAAATATATGTTAAGTATGCTAAACAATCTGTTCCACCTTGTTTTTAGCTGTGACATGAGTACCTTTCCCAGACCTGAAGAAGAGCTCTGCGTAAGCTCAAAAGCCTCTGTCCCCAACAGAAGTTGGTCTAATGAAAGATATTACTTCACGCACCTTGTTTCCCTAAAGCTCTGTAATACATTTAAGACCAGCCCTATGGAGTATCTGCCACTGACTAAAATATACTGGGGAGGCAGGGGAGGGATAGCTCAGTGGTTTGAGCATTGGCCTGCTAAACCCAGGGTTGTAAGTTCAATCCTTGAGGGGGCCATTTGGGATCTGGGGCAAAACTTGGGGATTGGCCCTGCTTTGGGGGTTGGACTAGATGACCTCCTGAGGTCCCTTCCAACCCTGATATTTTATGATATGCCTAATCAGAGCAATTCTTACTTGGAGACGCATATTTTCAGTCTCTTGTCTGAATGAGACTACTAATCACGTAACTAAAGATATCAACCAATTTACAGTTCTCTCGGCAATATTGCTGATAGCAGTACAGGATGTTCATGCTCAAGTAGATTATGAAAGCTTGTTTCAAGAAAACCTATTTAAGCTACGGACCCTATGTAGGGGATGAACCAGGTTAGAAAATACAACTCTAATGACCTTCCAAATTTATTTACAGTAAGATGAGTTTGCCAAGGGTACACCCAAGAAAGTGATACATATGTATTTGTATTATAACTGATTGAAGTAATTTTGAACGTTTTTGTGCCTGGAGGTTACTCAGTGTTCAGGCAGATACATCTGATGTATACAAGTAAATATAAACTTTCTGGACCTTGGTAATGTAGCTAATGCACTGACTGGTTTAATTTTCCTACTTAGAAATTTTTCCTTCTCTTCTAGGAAGGTCTTCTTTGACTACTCTATGATGAGTAGGTTTATTTTGTTACCTCCCTGTCTATTGGTGGAACTTGTCATCACCAAGATTTTCAATTTCTCAAGAAGAGTCTTTGTTCTTATCTTTGAAACCCAAGGTTTTATTTTCTGGATAATATTTTTATTGCTCTATCAAAACTTCCTTGTGAGACTTGCCTCACAAAGAATATAGGCTGTCCTCATTATCTGGTATAGACCCTTAACATCCACAGGTTAAAGGTTTGTTTTGATTGGGCTTGAGTGTGTTAGGGCCTTATTCCAGGATGTGAAAGTTATATTATTTTATGTATGTTTAAAAATGTAGATGTTAATTCTAGAAATTAAGCTTTTAAGCCTACAGGATCCTTCTATTATGTATTTCATTGTGTCTGTGGCTTTATGCAGTAGGAGCACATTCCTGTAATTGCATATTTTCCTGTGTAGTTAGGTTCTCTCTTACCTCAATTGTAGAAGAGTTTTTGAGTCATCAAAGGAGCCCACTGCATGCATACTGTAAAAGCTGGATACTGGAACAGATTAGTCAGCCTCTGAACAGCCACCAGTCAGACTCCTTTAATAGGTTATTTAATAGCCAGTCATTCATTTACAGCAATTTGTGAAAATCTTTTTTTTTTCCTGAGTTACTAATAGGCAGGCCTTGTCTACATTGGGCAATTGACTGGAAGAGATATATTCCAGTATAGCTCTCCATGTGGGCACTTTAAATCTGGAATAAAAATCACATTGTTACAAAAGAATTACTTTGTGGTTGAATAATTTATCCAGAATACGGTGACTTTTATTTCAGAATAGTGTGTCCACATAGGGGCTATTTCAGAATAGTTCACTCTACAATAGCTATCCCTCTGTCAATTTTCCTGCATAGACAAGACCTAACAGTAATAGTTCTGAGAACACAGGAGGAGCAAAGTTTAGCTTAAAAGGAAAGCTATGGAATTGTGATCTCTGAAAGTACATTTTGAATACATCTTTTAAAAAATGTAGGTACTTTAGGCACATTTAAGTGTAGAGGGATGTGAGACATGTAGCTTAGCAGACAATCTATTTTAAACATTACTTGAAAAAAAATTCTATACTGCTGGTTAATCCATCCTGCAACATCTTGCTCAGGTAGTAAGGAGAAAATTATTGTATGATGCTTAACAAGTGTATAATCACTTAGACTTAAAGGCCAATAGAAATTTTCGCTATTGCTTTTCTTTTCACTGGATTCTTTTATAACAATGTTAGAACAATCTGTAGTGCTAAAGGAAGGGAGGGAATATGTATCAAATGACCACTGGAAATCAAAATTTGGACCAACTGGCACAGACCGTTAAGACCAACTGGCACAGACCATTAAGACCAAATGGTCTTGATTTGGGAGGTTTATGTGAAATAAGTTGGTAGTTTCAGCCCAATTCCAACTGGATGGATTGGAACACAAAAACCACTGCCACAGTCAGCAGAAATTAAGCATCACCCTTATTGGCTGTTTCAAGTGGCCAAACACTGAGTTGACAAGGTAATTAAACTGTGCTCTCAATCCAACGTGCTATCCTTCCAGAGCAACACTGAGGAACGTTGTTAATGGAGTGTGTGGAAGAGGATATTACTGCTCCATGTGCTATGCATGTTCTTTGCCTAGTCAGAGTATTTGTCTCCTAAGCTAACAGTATTACACAAAGATTGCATTTGCTTACAATTATTAATAAAATAATTAATAAAAAGTAGTCTTGAGTTTAGTTCACTCTGAAGATTGACAGGGGCCACTTGAATGACCAAGTGATCATTTGACTGGTACATAATAGCAATGACACAACTGTCCGAGAAATTGAGAATTTTGTGATTGGGGAAAATTTGTTTAAAAATCTTCACTTTTAAACCATTTTTATTTAAAAAGTAAGAAAAGCATGAAGGCTAAAAAAATCACAATCCAATTTCATTTAAATCATTCCAAGTTGAAGTAAAGCACCTGATCATTTAGGCTTGGCCCTGCCACTGTCTTCTTAGACTGTAAGTTCAGTTAAAGGCATGTCTCTTGTAGTGCGTATGTAGAGTGCCTCGCACAAAGGGGCCCTGTTCTCATTTGGAGCTCTGAGTGCTACTGTAATACAAATAATTAATAAATGAAAGTATATGCCACTCCTATTTAAATCAGTGGAAGATTTGTATATGAATTCCTGGCATAAATGGGTATAATTAGATCAGGTGATATTTTATCACCACTCTCGGGGAGTAAACTATGACAAGGGCAGTATTTCACCCTCATTGTATTTCTTATTTCAAATCAGGGTGATGCCTACCTCATGCAAGAAGCTTACCTGAGGGATGAAATCAACTTTTTCTCACAGGTTAATAGAATACTATAGAATAAAACTGAGCAAAAAAGAAATGTTTCAAAATTTAGTCTAAATCTCCCTCGTTTTAGAAATTCAAAAATTTAAAATTAAAAAAATGTTAACCAGTGCTAGCTAGACTATTTTTTTGGGCAATGTAAGACATTTCATACCTCTTCCTTAGACGGATGAAAATACTGCATTAAAGTGGAGATGGAGTTGTTTTATTTGGCGTGGAAGCTCCTCAGCCATAACAGCTTTTACAACTGTTGGAAGAATTTGAATTGAATTAGTGGCTTGGGTGTCCAGCTATTCTCTCACAGAAAGAGAGCACGCTTCTGCAGAAATGGTTTCAATGGGCCCCGATGATCCTGTGGTGGAAAGTTTTCATAAATCAGAAAAAATCCACTGTTTCTAACAAGCAGGCTATCTGGGTCTCTTCAAACTCAACAGGCTTGATGACATTTTCTAGTTACCTAAAGGAAAGTAGTAATAAGAATACATAGTAGATCTAAATAGTTCATGGAGGAGGAGAGCTCTGAATCTTTTCCTATGGAGTAGAGTTATTTTGGTCTACTACAGAACTGGTGAAATTGGCTGTTAATGTTGAAGACCTGGTATATCAGACTGTGGTGCAGAAGATCTCTCTCTCTCTCTGTAATCAGGATCTGATTTAAAAGTCAGAGAGCTGATTTGGAGAGTTCAGTCTTCTATACTCTATGGAATTCACTGAATATTGTTAGGAAGGAGGAGGGCAGAGGTGGACATGGGGAAAGAGAGGTGGAGAAAAATTTCATATTTTTTTAGTCATTTTAACTATACATTTTTCTGTGGCTTTGTAGTAAGAACAGCCAGCACTGCACAGCTGTCATGGCACAGATTAAATGCTTGCTGACTTTCTCCAGTGTCTCATCATTTGATTGCTTTTACCTCATTAACAATTAAACTGAAGACAGCAGTGCAATTCCTCCACATAGTGTAGTCAGTTAAGGTAACTGTGACAAAGTAACTTTGAAATTAGCTGGAAGTGATAAAGAGTGCACCTTCAAAAATGGTGAATATGAAAAATATTGAAGTGCCATTGGCTGTGTCTACTGGTGGCTAAAGCCAGGCTATTCAGATGTGTTACGTTGGTGGACCTGGTGAAAATACTTTTTTTTTTTTTTTTTGCCCCCAATGTAAACTTCTGTAGTTTACCTTTCACAGTGTTGTAGCATATAGATTCTCCTAAGCTACTGTCACCCCACATGGGAATTTTCTCTTCCAGGGTGAAGTGGTAGTTAAGTTCCTTTGCTCATTCAGTTTCAGGAAGTGCTGTAAATTGTACAAATTGTACAAATGTGAAATAGATTTGTGATGAGACTTACTGAAGAAAGAGTATAAAAGATTCCCAAATTCTTATCACATGGGACATTAAGGTTTTCTTCCAGATCTGGAGTTCAAATTAATGTATTATGCTCTACTTGCACAATGAATTTTTTATGTTATAGAAAATCTAATTAGTTAAAGAGCAATTCAAATTAAACTTTTATTTTTGGGATTTAGAAATATTAAGGCAGAGGGAGCGTGGGGACAAATACTGTAGCTTCCTTGATGTTATGACTATGATGATTAATAACAATGCTTGGCTAAGAAGATGATTAACCTTGTTATTTTATTCACAATTCACACTTGTATCAAACAAAACCCAAATCAGAATATGTTGTTGCTGTGTCAAAACCAACATCTATATAATATCAAGCCAGTTTAAAATGTCTTCAAGGAGAAAAACATCTGAGAGGTCTCTTGACAGGAGAGGAAACTTTTTCCTGTCTCTTGACAGGAGAGGAAACTTTTTCTTTATGTACTAATATATCAACTCAAATAATAATAGGGAAAGATTAATAAACAAGGGCCAAAGTCTGCACTTCATTATGCACGTTGAATCTCCTGCTTAAGTTAATGGGAATTGCATTCAGGACCAGAACTTGGCTCTACAGAAAGGGCTCAATCCTGCAACCACTAAAGTTAATGACAAAAACTCCTACTGACTTCAGTGATGCATGATATCAGGACTGTAATATTTACAGTGATGAAAATAATGGGAGAACTGGAACTCAAGTGTTTGTTAGCAAAAACCTTGGGTAACGTGCAAATTCATATAAGCATATCTGAGACCACTGAAAGAAGTGTTCATCCTGACACTTGCCAAACCTGAAAAATACCCAGCTGATATTTTAAGATTATGAAAGCAATGCATGAAAGTCATGCTGTACAATCTTTTGACTTTTGTGTCTTGAATTGGTTATCCTTCCAAGAGAGATTTCTGTTTATTTGAAATTGGCAATTAGAAAAACAAAAAACAAAACATAAAATACCATTTGATTGTCTTGATTGCATCTTGTATTTCAATATATGGTCTGTCGCTAAACTCTGACTCATCTGCCACCAGCAAGCTTCAGAGGTGATAATCACCCACACAAAGCTATTTGCATATCATGTCAATCCTATCCATGTCTAATTATATTCTTTATAACAAACTGTTTAGCATAATTAGTGAAATTATGCTCCACAGGAATAAGGATAGAAGTTATCCGATAGAAGATTAAAGTTTTTTAAGGTCAGGCATATAGGTACAAGCTAATCACTTTGCTATTTGTTCACAATAAAATACATTTTGATATATTTGCCTACATACAATTATTATTTAAAGTAAGTCTGAGTAACTTTTTGTATAATTTTATAAATTGGATGAAGGCATCACTGATCATAAAAGCTTACATAATTATGAAATGGTTTTGGGATTCATAAATTGCTAACAATCTCACCAATATTTTTCCAGTCATGCCTGAAAAATGCTGTAAAGACCAGCACTGGAATCAAGTATGCTGGAAATGATCAAAGAACCTATTACTCAATTGATAAGACAACAGCAGGTACAAATGACCTTAATGGGAAAGCTCTGGTTTAATTTTTTTTGTTGTAGATGATCAGAAAGGATGTTTACTTAATGACCACTCTTTCTTTGTGTTTAAACTTTAATGATGTGCTGCTTTAATATGAGATGCTTTGAGATCAAAGAGAACGCAGTATTATACATATATGTACGCATAGATAAATATATACATTGTTGATTTTTCTTTGGGCATGCTTTGATCATAAAAGTCTTATGGGTGTTACATGAACATCTGTTGCAGTGACATTTTCTTTGTATGTTGGCAGTTTTGTGTTCATTTTTTCCGTATTAAACTGTGAAAAGCTTGAAGCATACAAAAGCCAATACACCAGTTTATTGTTTCATAGAGGCAAAAAAACGGTGTCATCTGAGAATAATTTCCTGTCCCCAGCCGAGGACAGAAATCTACTATTATGAACACATATATTGTATTAGCATAGACAAGAAAAAAAAAAAGAAGAAATCATGCAGAATCCATTAAAGCAGCCTCAAGTAATTAATCATGTTTGTTTTTTAAGTACTGATTGTAATTCTGTTAAAACATAGTTACATAGTGGAGTAGGACCAAGAAGTCAAGGGGCTCTCCATTGTTTAATGACAATTCTGTTATTTCTATCCTATAGGAAAGGCTGTTAGAAAATTGTGCCATGAACAGCCACTTTTTTCCCCAAGCTACTCAATACTCCTGTGGGGGAGGAGGAATCTAGTGGGTAGGAGCCAAACACTGTAGTCATCTCTTTGTGTACTCATAAATTGGTGCTCATGCTTCATGCATTCCACATGGGCAGGGAAATTTGTTGAACCCTGCCTCACCTATTCAAAGGACATCCATACCGGATATATTTAAGATAAGGCATAGACGTGCAGTAACTACTATATTTCCTAAGGGATGTTAAACAGAATCTTGTTCATTTTAATAAGTAAATGACACTAATCACCTCACTGTAAAAGTTCATAGAATTCAAAGAGGTCAACAATGCATCCTTTCAGGTCACCATTGATTAAAAAATATTTGAGTTTCCCTATTAAGTATTCAAAGGCCAACATCTGCTGATGCTCAGAGATGGTGAATGTGATGAAGAAGGCTGTATGGAGTGTAAAGTGAAAATCACAACAATGTAGTCCATGCAACACAGTATTGACAAACAGTAGCACAACTGAGCTCCAAAAAGCTATTTTGCCATTTATCCATTTCTGTTACTTATGATCGTAGGATTCCAGGGAATAATAGTTTCATAATCTCTTTTTACTGCCTTTTATTTAGTTCCCTTTTTGGATACAAAATACATGTGCAAATGCAATTGTCAAGATTGTGAAAGTAGCACATCATTGTGCATTTGCAGTGAGGCAAATGTTGAGGGAGACACTAAAGCAGAAAACTTAGACTCTCAAAACTGAAGACTTTCATTGGCAAGTTGTCGTCTTTCATGCTGCTTTGCTATTTAAGGTTTCAAACTGGATGCCATAGGATTAAGCTGGCATCTAAATGGACATGAAACACTACTCCCATTTACAAAGAGGCTAGTTTTGATGGCATTTAACATGCTGTCTAGTACTTAACAAGTCAGTGCCTAAGCCTGTTCATGCGCTTAAGTAAACTGAACTGATTTATTGAAAGACCTGACCACGCATTTATAAGAAGCAAGGCAGCTGCTTTATCCAAATGATCAGAATATTGCTTTTCAGCCAGATATCAGGTATTGCAAAAAAAAAAAAAATCTTTTGACACTGCTTAAACTGTGATAGACCTGCATAGTACAAAATCTGTGCCTAACGCCTATGCAAAGCAGAGGCTGTGCAGGACCATTCTTTCACACAGCTACTTGAATGATACCTTTTCTGCTTCAGTACTTTATTTCTAATTAGCTGTCATTCCATGACCGTACCCGCTTACACGTAGGATGGTTTGACTCGAATACCATCTTCTTATTTTTTTTGCATTGTTTTTATTTATAATAGTTGATTTTTAAAAAAGGCAATTTCATATGTTATTAGTTGTTTTAAATATTTTAATTTTATACAATAAAATGAATCTCAACAAAGAACCTGTTTATTCTGTTCAAGGCCTGACCTAGAGTCCACTGATGTCAATTGAAAAGATATTCTCTAGTTTAGCTCTATGGCCTGATCACCACTGTCCCTGTCCGGCTTTGGAATCTATGAATCAATGGAAAGACTCTGATGGATGCTCTACATTCACTAGATTAAAAACAAAAAGAAATGCATGTTAGTGCATTCTTCCATTTCCCCTTATATTTATCTATTCATATATGCAGCTTTAAGGGCTCTACTCTTCTTAGGTATTAATAAAGTTTGGTGTTTTGGAAAATGTACTTGGTAATATTTTTCTACCCAATGCCATCCTGATGTTCCAATTTGTAATGCTAACTCTTTTATTTGCTGATCAAGAAGCTGTGTTTTCAGACAGATGTACTTTCATGAGCTACATAACATATTCTCTTTGATCACATAATGCAGTTACATGTAAATGCAGCATGGCAAAGTCAATAATATAGTCCCCTTACCGTAAAGCACATTTCAGTGAAACATTATCTACAACAGAAATGGATGTTGGGAAAATAGAGCTAAGAAGCTGAATAACATAGCAAAGCTATTCTAGATTTGCTTTTTATTACTTACTACCAATACTGGAAATACTGGGAATACCTGTAGAAAAAGAGAGTAAAAAGGGCATAGTTAGCAGTTTACTGTAAGTGTCTAAAAGGCTGTGGCATTGCATCAAATATTTGGAACTTATTTTCTCATACTCTCATAAACTTCAGAATACTGTATCAATTAACAGCTAGAACCAAGCACTTGCACATACATCATCCAAGCCTTCTATTTTCAATTGTAGAGGCTTTGGATTCTTTAATATGAGATTGCAGGGAATTTTTGGAAGGTATTTGTTGTGTTCAAAAATGACATTTGGAGTATTTCTGAGACATGCAGCATTTTTCTGCTCTCATAACTTCATGCAGTTGTTCAGAACAGTTCTGTATTCATACTAAACAGTTACTAGGTTTCTGGTCTGGACAATAAATACAGGTCATGATGTATCAGGTATATCTAGGAAACTGTTTTAATACAGAGGCTCCCCGGGTTACGCAAGACCCCAACTTACGCAAATTCGCACTTATGGAAAAAGTTCCATAAGCCAGAAATAGGATTTTCGAGTTGCGGAAATTTTTGCATAATGTACAGGTATATGTTTCTGACTTACACAAAATTTGAGTTACGCAAGACTTTCCGGAACGGAATGATTGCATAAGTCGGGCAGTGTCTCTACAGGGATAGATCCATTATTAGCTGCTTCAGTCGGCTGCTGAAAATCATTTAGTTTTTTATTAGATTAACTTTATCTAGCTATCATTTTTTGTTCCTCTTTTACTTGTCAGTTGTCTGGATTAAGCTATGTAATAGAAATTTAATTGAGCAAAATAATACAACACATTAGGTCACTCATATTGATCATGCCCCTCATTGATTTTTCTTCTCTCACTTCAATTCTCAAGTTGAATTAATGTGGGAGAACCACTTTAGAGTGTGACTGGACTTGGTAGAAAATGTGGACGTGCAATATTCCTTGCAATATAGTTCTCCTTAGCTAAAGTGAAACATGCCTATGAGACTATTTACAGGCCCACAAGTTAAAGCCACAAACTGCAGATCAGTATTTAAATCCGTGCTACTTGCATCATGTCAGTTAAATAGTTTGCCTTTTATACGTTTTATTGAGTTTTGATGGCATATTATAGTGTAGAAATCTATTTCTCCATTAGCATCTACTATCCTTTTAAATTTCTTCCTGAAATTCTTAATGCAGAGAAACTGTGGGATGGATTCTGCGACGTTTACTCAAGGGAATGACTTGCAGGAGTATGCATTACTCAGTGTAGACTAGGGCTGCAGAATCAGGCTTATTTTATTATAATTATTTTCATTATCATATATTAGGTAGTAACCTACTGTGCATTATGGCTATATCCTAGGCTCTATCAGATTGTTTACACCAGTAGAGCCTTGGGCTTCTCAAGTCTGCTGAGGATTCTGCCAAGGTGGAACCATCACTGGGGGTGTAGAATACACAACCGAATACAGGCAGTCCTTGGATTTACGACACAATTGGTTCCTGAAAATTGCGTAGTAAGTCGAAACGTTGTAAATCAGAACGGCAATACACTCTGTTGCAGGACCGAGCATCGTAAAGTCGAAACCAGTGGTCGTAAGTCGAATCAGGGTGTCAATTCAGAAACGTGGTAAGTGCTGTTTGTCTTAAGATGAACGTCATAAAGTCGAGGCCTGCCTGTACAGTCCCCACTGCAATCTGGTTTAGGAGCATGGCTGGGAGGAAAAGCAGTACCTATTGAGGCAGCTCTAAATTATTTCTTGGTTGGGGCCATGTAGCACTACTAGCTCCAGGGCCGGGGAATTATAAATGGCTCCTTTGTGACTCCCCACCTCAATTACAGATAGGTACTTTTTGGGTACTCGTGAGAATTGTGTCCCAGAAGTTTTATATTCTGTTTGGAAACCCTATGTGCTCAGTCCTGCAAGGCGCAGAGTATCACCTTACAGAAGACTCTCAGCAATTTTCAGGACTGAGCTCCATATGCAAACACTATTTATAAAACAATGTATTTGACTCCTGCTGAGAATAAACTGATATTTAAATGGAAACTCCATCAATGTTTCAAAATTTCAGAATCATGTAATTAGTATCACAGACTACAACACTGATATTTTTAAATAGAGAACATTAAAATTGTATTTATAGAAATAAAAAACCTCTCATTCCACTGCTGCCATATTTTCTTGGAAACAGGGTAACAATGATAGAATCTCTTTCCCATTGTTTTAAATAGAAAAGGAACTCGACTTGGAATATTATTTTTAGATGAGCTTTAGTAACATATATTACCATTTATATGTGGCAGTTTAGTCATGTTTTGAATATGTTTTATTTTCTTTATACACAGATGGGACTTGTACAGATAAAAAGGCAGGTAATATTCTCACAGCTCCCCTGTGAAATGGTATTAAATATTCCCTTTTATGTGTACACACACACACACACACACAAACAAAAATATACACACATACCCCCCACACCTTCTCTTCCTCTCCAAGGCAAGTTGCAAGGTAGGGAGAGGTTTTCTTATTAATTTGTACTCCTCTTCCTTTACTGTATCTCAAAAGTCTCAGTGAAAAATAATGATGAACATTTCCTTAGCAATAAGGAGTAATGAAAACAAGGTAACTGCTTGCCTGAAGAACTTTGCATTAATATTGTTAGCTTGTTTTCACATTCCCTATTTGAGAAGCTTCTTTTGCTATTTCCATACAGATTTCTCAAAAAGGAAAGAGAAGCTCTGAGTGGCAGTGAACTTCTCTCTGTCTCCTAAAATATTTTTGGCCCTGGAAAAAGACAGAAAAATAAATTTCGCACATAACAGGGAAATGCTTTATAACAATGGTTCTCAAAGTGTGGGTTGCAACCCCAAAGTGGGTTGCTACCCTGTTTTAATGGGGTCATCAGGGCCAGAGTTAGACTGGCAGGGAGCCTGGGCAGAAAGCCCCACCCTGAGTCCTGCAATCATGGGGCTCAGACTGAAGCCACGGGGGGCCATTTAGGGAGGCTGGTGGGGCACCTGCCCGCCCTGAGTTTCATACCACAAATTTCAGCTCTGCACATGGCAGGGCTTGGGGTTGTCAGCCCTGTGCTGATAGTGGAAGCCTTGCGGTGCATAGGGCTGACAGCCAGAGCCCAAGCTCATCCACAGCAGGACTTCCAGCCTGAGCAACTTAGCTTTGCGCACCCTGTGGCATGGGGCCACAGGCAGTTGCCCTGGTTCCCACCTCTTAACCCCAGCTCTGTACATCACTTCCTCTACTCAGTACCTAGAAAGGAATCAGTGCGTCTTGTAGATAAAGCCAGTTTGAAAAGTTGCTGTAGAAATAATTTTAGCAAGGGACTGTTTTCTGAAAAAAGGTGGAGGAAAGGGGGGTAATGAATGGGAGTCGGTTGCCACTTGCAGCAAAAGAAGAGCTCACAACAAGGATCTAAGCAGCAGTAAAAAACTAAGAAACTGAAAATACAATCTGAAATATTTGGAATAGGGATTTACTGGGCTGGTTTTGAGGGGGATCCATGGCCACAGTGTGTGGCAAAATTCCAGCAAAGGAGAGCTTAAAACCGTCTAAAATGTGGCACCCACTTGGAGACATGGTGCAGTTCTATTCAAACAAAACCACTTGATTTTTTTTTCCAGCAAAAGCTGAGAGAGCTACAGGGCCAGAAGAGAGTTCTCAGATTGGCAGCTACAACAAATGAGAGCACCCTTGAGGCATCTTCTGCTGTGTCATACTGGATATGTAAAACTGGGAACCACACTCTATTGGAGAAACTTCTTTTCTGCCATGTGCCAAGGAATGATTTGATTATATTGGGGCAAGGTGCAGTGACTCAACTTGATTCAATTCCCCTGTCTAATGACATTATTGCCAGGTGTATTCACAGTATGGTAAATGATGTGACTGAACAAGTGATCGCCAAAATCAAGCAAAGTTCTTTTTTCCCCCATTCAACTTGGCGAAAACAACAGATGTGCCGGGGACTGTTCAGATGTTGACATATGTAAAATTTGAGAACGATGAAAAACTCCAAAAGGAATTTCTGTTCTGCCAGCCATTACTACAGCATGCTACATGGGAATAGCTTTTTGCACTTTTCAGTGCTTTTGTCTCTGATTCTGACTTGGAATGGCAGTGCTGTGTAGGAATTTGCAGTGACAGCATTTGTGCAATAACTGGAAAAAACAGTGGGCCAGTCACCTGAGTGCAGGCTGTTGCACCGCAAGCAGTTTGGATGCACTGTTTTATACACAGGCAAGCCCTAGTTGCAACAACAACAAAAAGCCACCCATTCTAAAACAAGTTCATAATGAAGCTGTTCACACAGTCAAGAGCAGCTCAACAAGTGTACATCTGTTTGTGTGGTGAGATGGGAGCTGAGCACCATCAGTTACTTCATCACACAAAAGTTTGGTGGCTGTCTCAGGGAAAGGTTCTCAATTATTTGTTTGAGCTCAGATGAAGATTCCCTGCTGGCCGAAAAGTTTGCAGGTACCAAGTGGCTTGCTTTGCTAGCTTACCTGGAAGACATTTTTGAATGCCTAAATGAGTTAAATACCTCACTTCCCTCACTGACAAAATTGAAAGCTGAATCAAGAAACTTTCCTTATGGTATGTGCATGTGGAAACTGGCAGTTTTGAAGGGGTTTTATACTGGATGACTTTTTGGATGAAAATGCCTTGCCAAAGCATGACTTGCAACCCATTATGCAGCCACCTGGAAAGCCTTAAACTGCAGTTTAGGGAGTACTTCCCTGAAAATGATCAGAAAACAGAGGTGTGGATTAGAAATCGCTTTAATGCAGAAGTGCTGTTATGTTACTTATAGTCAAAGAAACATTAATGGACCTTTCCTGTCATGAGACATTGATGATGAGATTTTCTGAACAACCTCTTGCTAACTTCTGGATTTCTGTGTGAGAAGAATACCCAGAGCTGTCATCTACAGCACTGAAAGTGCTCAGGCCATTTTTGTCCACCTTCCTGTGTGTAGCTGTTTTTTCAGCACTGACCTTACTGAAAAACAAATACAGGGCCCATCTCACTGTTGAAGATGACCTCCGTCTTTATCTCAGCCACACAGAGCGCCAGTTCGAGGATTTGTGTTAATCAATACAGTAACTCCTAACTTAGGGCTTGGTTACACTTGTGAGTTAGAGAGCATTAAAGCAGCCCTGGGTGCTATAGCTCACTACCTGTCCACACTGACAAGGCACTTAGAGCGCTCTGACTCCATGGCTAGAGTGCTCCTGGTACTCCACCTCGGTGAGAAGATTAACGCTTGCTGCGTCTTGGCTGAAATGCCCAGGAATCAGTGTGAACGAGATGTTGCATTACTGTGCTCTGATCAGCCTCCAGAAACGTCCCATAATCCCCTTAAGTCAAGTGGCCACTCTTGTCATTGTTTTTGAATTGCTGCAGGAATGCAGCTATGCCCTTTGTAAGCGCCATTTCTGACAGCCAGCTGCTTATCTGCTCTGAGACAAAGCAACCATTAGTGTGGAATGCTGTGTATGAGAGAGGGAAGCGGGGGAGAGGGGGTCTGCTCCGGTCTGAATTTACAAGACAGCATGCTGATATGCTCTCAGGACCCCCAAAACCCACTCCCACATACACACAATACATCCCCCGCCCCCATTTGAAAAGCACGTTGCAGTCACTTGCATGCTGGGATAGTTGCCCATAATACACCGCTCCCAATGCCGCTGCAAATGTGGCCACGCCAGTGCACTTGAAGCTGTCATTGTGGACAGACTGCAGCACTTTCCCTACTGTGCTCTCCGAAGGCTGGTTTAACTCAAAGCGCTCTACATCTGGAAGTTTAGCCATGCCCTTAAAGTCATCCAGGTTAACGCTGATTCGTTGTTACACTGCTGATCAATTAGGGAACATGCTTGTTTAAAGTTGCGCAATGCTCCCTGATAACGTCCTTTGGCAGCCGACTGCTTTGTCCACTGCTTGCAGGAAGAGCAGCCCGTTGCAGCGAGCTGGTGGGGGGCTTGGAACCAGGATGGACCGGCAGCCCCCCCATCAGCTCCCTGCTCCCCTAAGTTCCCTGTGCAGCAGGCTATCAGTTGCCTGCGGGGGGACTGGAGGGGGGAAGAAGGGCACTAATGTCAGGGTGTCCCCCTCTCCCTTGCTTCTGCACCCCGCTTACCCCATCCCCATAGAACAGGAAGACACAGGACAGGGCTCAGGATGGAGGGAGCTTCCTGGCAGCAGTTGTGGTCTCAGCTTGCTGATTTAAATACACTGCCTTGTTAAGTCAGAGTGGGTCAGCATACTTAAAGGGGAAATGCACAACACACACATATACGGTGTGTGTCTCTGTCTGCCATGCTGTCTCCCCTCCCTCCATTCCTGCTGCCTTGTAGAGTGTGAGGCTACATTAACAATAAGTTAATCCTTGAGGGCTCAGCCAATTGCTAGTTCATCAGTTAGCAGTAAGGCATTCACTGGGAAACATCCCACCCTCTGACTTAAGCACCTCAACCAAGCTTCACAATCATCATTGCTGTGTACAGTATTAAATTGTTTATAAATGCACACAATATAAGTTTTATATATATAAAATATAGTCTTTTGTCTGGCAAAAAAAAAAATTCCCTGGAACCTAAGCCCCCGATTTACATTAATTCTTATGGGGAAATTGGATTCGTTTAACATCGTTTCGCTTAAAGTCACATTTTTCAGGAATATAACTCCAACCTTAAGTGAGGAGTTACTGTACAAGCATACCCCTCCCATAAGGTACATATTTATTTTTTACTGCTGGATATAAAGATTGTCTTGTGAATTTAAATATTTAGTGGCTACTTTTTTCTAGATATGGTCTTTAATACATTTTTTTATTTAAAATATTAACTGTTCCAGAGTAACACAGCGCACTGGGGTCCTGTAGTAATTTTTGTTTTCAGAAGAGGGTCGTAGTGCAATGAAGTTTGAGAACCCCTGCTTTATAGTAACATCAATTGTCTGGAGTTCTGGAGGCACATATTAAACTTGATTCTCTGGTTGAGCTGTGCTTGGTGCAAGCACTTAAGGTGATGAGCAAAAGGAAAGTTTAAGGTACCTTTCTTTTTCGCTGATCCTGGGGTCATGTGGGAGTTTGCACCTTATGGCTGCTCTACTATGCACCTGACTGTCTGTGGCACTAATGGACCATTCTGGCATTCAAGAATAGTTGGAGTGGAGAGACAACCACATTCCCATGGCAAGGCTTTTGGGGAGAGTCTGGCCTAAGGCTTCTATGTCACTGAGGGAATTTTCAGTTGGTCTGATTCACCGGGATTCTGGCCCCTTTACACTAGTGGAATGGTTCAAATAGGCTGCAGAGTGATGGAGAATCAGACCCATTATCTGTCTTGATATAGAACTCCCACTCCTCATCTAAATATAAAAAGTAAACAATACCAATAATTTATAACAAAACTGCATTTTCCTACACACCACTTTAAAACACATTTAAATACAACTAAATACAGTGTTCATATCTGAATGCGTGAGCTTTCGTGAGCTACAGCTCACTTCATCGGATGCATACCGTGGAAACTGCAGCAGATATTATATACACACAGAGATCATGAAACAATACCTCCTCCCACCCCTCTGTCCTGCTGGTAATAGCTTATCTAAAGTGATCATCAAGTTGGGCCATTTCCAGCACAAATCCAGGTTTTCTCACCCTCCACTCCCCTACACACAAACTCACTCTCCTGCTGGTAATAGCTCATCCAAAGTGACCACTCTCCCTACAATGTGCATGGTAATGAAGGTGGGCCATGTCCAGCACAAATCCAGGCTCTCTCACACCCCCCATCCCCTCCCCCACCCCCGGGGACACACACAGACACACACACAAACTCACTCTGGTGAGAGAGCCTGGATTTGTGCTGGACATGGCCCACCTTGATTACCATGCACATTGTAGGGAGAGTGGTCACTTTGGATGAGCTATTACCAGCAGGAGAGTGAGTTTGTGTGTGTATGGGGGTGGGGGGGGTGAGAAAACCTGGATTTGTGCTGGAAATGGCCCACCTTGATTATCATGCACATTGTAGGGAGAGTGGTCACTTTGGATGAGCTTTTACCAGCAGGAGAGTGAGTTTGTGTGTGTGGTTTTTGGAGGGGGGTGAGGGGGTGAGAGAACCTGGATTTGTGCAGGAAATGGCCCACCTTGATTATCATGCACATTGTGAAGAGAGTTGTCACTTTGGATGGGCTATTACCAGCAGGAGAGTGAGTTTGTGTGTAGGGGGGTGGAGGGTGAGAAAACCTGGATTTGTGCTGGAAATGGCCCAACTTGATGATCACTTTAGATAAGCTATTACCAGCAGGACAGTGGGGTGGGAGGAGGTATTGTTTCATGATCTCTGTGTGTATATAATATCTGCTGCAGTTTCCACGGTATGCATCCGATGAAGTGAGCTGTAGCTCACGAAAGCTCATGCTCAAATAAATTGGTTAGTCTCTAAGGTGCCACAAGTACTCCTTTTCTTTTTGCGAATACAGACTAACACGGCTGTTACTCTGAAACATATCTGAATGCTTTCCCCTCTGAAATCAATGAGAGAGAGATTCTCTCTGTCAGTTAATCTGATCACAGGGAAATTAGCAACCTCCATAAGTAAAGCTCAGAACCATGTACTTCCACAGATAGCTCTCTAGTAATAGCTATATTTTTAGATTTGACTTGTGTTATAAGCAAATTCACTGTAAATATATATACATATAGCCACAATATTTTATAGAAAATATCTGGAGTTGTCTTTTTAAAGGCTTATAACTTGGATTTCTCCAATTATCACTCATCTGATTTTTATGAAATAATCTCAAATTTTTCTCTATTACCTATTGAAGAAAAATTATACTTAACCTTTCTTAACTACACAGTAAAGAAAATGACATTATTTAATAAAATCAGATCCTCACAGAGAAAATGAGTTTTAGAATTCTTTTGCAGGTTTATATAAAGTATATAACAGCCAATAAACAATTGACTTCAAAGATGGATTGATAGTAATTGCTGATTATTAACTATATCAGAATCTTTCTTGAAAAGGATGCTTTCCTTTAATTGGAGCATTCCACACTGCATGTTTTAACACCTGGAGGTGAACTAAATGTGGATCCTGGACCAAGCAGTCAGTTCAGAGATGTTAAATTCCACATCTGATGCTTTGCTAGAATATCTGTACTGCAGCATGACCTGGCAGTGAGTCTTTTTTCCTTTTTCAAGTGCCCTGCTGAGGTATGATTACAGCATCATAACTTCAGCATCAATTTTAGAAACTACAAATTTCCTAGTGATTGAAAATCCTGAGATGCTGTAAGAAACTAGCCTCTTCTAATCCTCCAAGGGGACTGATTAATTATGATCATGTGTTTTCAAATGTCTGTTGACCCAGAGGACTACACACAGCAAATTTCTCAGGAAACCTGGCTTATCCATTTCCCTGTAACAGCCCTAGAACTCCTGCTTCTGTAAAAATTGCATTTGTTTGCTTTAGAAAGTCACAATTTTTTAATTCACTGCAAGAGAATGGTGTATGTGAGGATTATCACTTATTCTGTGTCTATGCTCCTCCAAGCAATATCACTAGAAATGTGGCTCTTTCATTTGAACAGGCATGAGAAAATAGTTGATCAATGTTTTAAAACATAGGCCCTTTTCCCTTGGTAGTTCAGTCTCTCAGGCCCAGTCTTTCAGTCTCTATATGTAGGAAGCTCCTACTGAGGTTAATGGGAGTTTTGGGTGTGTAGAGGCATGCCTGGGCATACTTTATTTCTAAGAAAGCACAATGCATTAAGAACTTTTGGGAGCCACAAAGAAAACACAACCCATCCTAGGACTCTTAATAATTTGTGCAACAGTCACCTTGCTTTCTTGTGCTAGAATTTAGTGACTGTGCCAAAGTAGTTTCATTGCTGCAGTTTATTTTAAACAGATTTGTTTCAAGTCAGTCAGTGAAACTGAAGTATTCCATCTCCCAACAGTAGGTGTCACTATAACTATCACTATAACTATCAAAAACAACTGCAAAGGGTTAGTGGACAGGAATAGTGCATTAGAATAATTTTGCAAGTCACACTTCTTAAAAATATAGCAAATGTTACTTACAGTGTATCGTTTTTCAAGTGTGAATCTGGAACCTTTTATTAACCACTAAAGTTGATGTCTAATATGAGGGAAGGCAGTTAATCAGCTGCAGGTTATCCTGACATTTCTCTTTCCCTGAATGCCTGAGCTCAAATACACTGCCATTTATTTTCTTTTCCCTTCATCAGGTCTCCCAGCGTCAGTCTGTGGCTTACTACCTGCTCTAAGTCCTCATGAGCTAGCCAAGTTCAGTAAGTTGTACATAGTGAGAACAACAGGAAGCACTGCTATTTTGTAACATTTTACCCCACTTACCTCATCTTTCCTGCCTATCATGGATCTATCATCATTGTACAACACTGCCCTTCAAGCAGGAGTGGTCCCATACTTCATATCAGTATCATACCACAGAGGCTTCTTCCAACCTACAGATGGAAGTAGCATCTCTTTAGAAAGCTACTTCCAGTCACTTGAGCCAACCTCACATACTAACTTCAGTGAAGCTAATTTAGCTTTGACAAGGAATAGGGATAGGATCTCTCTCTAATTGCGGGCATGCATGAGCAAGATGGGTAGCTATTTAGGGACATGACTAGGAATCCTGCTAATATACAAACTCTTGGCCCCCTTCACTCATATCACTCCTTTAAAATGGCACTATATCATCATATTTTAATAAGAATGGGTGCCAAACAGATGAGTCTGGATGACAAATCAGCATAATATCTCAAGTGTCATATCTCCTGCCAAAACCCCTCTGTGTGACAGCTGTGCCACATTACAAGTAAAAAGAGTTATGAGGCAGAGTAGGATTAAGGAAGTATTGCTGAGATCCAGGTCCTATTGTCAGAGAGAGTCCCAATGCAGATATAATTTAGCAAGCTGCTTATGGCTGGCTGGATGGCTGTTGCCTGGGAAGGAACCTAGGTCCATGTTGTCCTGATCAATCCCTCATTTCATGTCATGGTATGACCTGGGAGAAGGACTGGCAGAAGTTGGGAGATGTGTCCGGACTGTTTGGTGCAGTTTATTCGCTGATGGGATAAATTTTGGTGAATGGGAGCCCAAAATAGTCTTAGATACCTACTTTGCTCAGTTGAATAGTGATAACACCTGAATGTGAAAGAAAACCTAAACAACTGGAGAAAGAAAAGACCAATGGCTGTCAGACATTTGTGGCTGATGACTAGAAAAGCTATTCTATAGCAGGCATGTGGGAAATCCAGTAAGATCACTTGGAGTGTCAAAACCTGTTACATAACAAAACTGCCTATGGCATGTGACAGCATCAGGAGACACATTTAATCACAAAAGAGTCAACAAGATGGAACTTGAAATGTTAAGCAGCAGTCAAATACAGAGTTATCCGTCATTCCTGTAAGTGATGGACTATCCCAGGGGTCTCAAACACGCGGCCCGTGAGTTATTTTCTGCAGCCCGCCAGCTCCCTGTGCCCCCCCACCCCCAGCATTTACCTAGAGCAGCTCCGGCCAGCCCGGTGTGCACCGGGGGCAAGGGCAGGCTCCCTGCCCGCCTGCCTGCACTGCCCCCGTGCTGCTCAGGGAAGTGGCTGGGACTTGGTGGGGGGGGCACAGGGGACTGTGTGTAGCCCTGGCCGCTCCTCCAGGTCCCCCAGTGCGCACCAGGCTGTAGCCCGCCCCCCGAACCCCTTCTGTACCCCAACCCCCTGCCACACCCCACACCCCTACTGCACCCTGACCCCCTGCCCTGAGCCCCCTGCTGCACCCCGACCCCCTGCCGCACTCCACCTGCACTCGGACCCCCTGCCCTGAGCCCCCTGCTGCACCCCTCCTGCACCCCGACCCCCTGCCATGAGCCCTCTGCCGCACCCTGCACCCCTCCTGCACCCCCTGGGGACAGGGAGGGAGCAGAGTTGGGGTGGGGATATCAGGGAAGGGGTTGGAATGGGGACAGGGAAGAGGTGGGGCAGGGGCAGGGCCTCATGGAAGGGGTGAAGTGGGGGCAGGGGAGGGGGGGTCAGTGATACGGCCCTCGAGCCAATGTACTAGTCCTCATGGGGCCCTTGTGGTCATTTGAGTTTGGACCCCTGGACTATCCAATGCCCTTTCACAAGGAACAAAAGCAAAGAGGGGAAATATTTTGCTCAATCATGAAAAAAACCCAATTGATGATAATAAGAACATAGGAAACAGGATTATCCCGAAGTTCTGACTATGGCTGGTGTAGATTGATCAATTAAGTTTCATGAACAAAAGCTGGCTGTGATGGTTTCAGCAGTAGAGCTAAGTGAAAGACAGCAGTTTTGTTTCATGATGGATTTAGAGATTTTCAACTTTGCATTTGTTCCAAATTGGAGCAAAGATTTTAAAAAAATTAAATTCTCTTCAAAGGAAAATTCCATTTTTTTCATTTCTAGCCCTTCAAAACATTTCATTTCAATTTTAACTTTTAAATTTTGTAATATATACTAATAATTCAAAATTAAAAAAAATCAAAACAAAAGATGCAAATGTTTTGGTCTGAAAATATCAGCACAGGATTTTTTGATACCGGTGGAACTTTTCTGTTGGAATTTTTGGGACTTTTTTTTCCAAATACAATTCTGGTGAAATTGACCCAATTTCAAGAAACATTTTGATGTAACCACCCATTCTTATGGAATATGATTCCATCAAAGTTTCTCCAACCAGTGCTAGTCAGCAGTCGATACCAAGTGCCAATGCCATTGTTTTGCAGGCACTTGATGTACGATTACATAAATGGTACAGGAAATATGGAGGTAGAGGGAACATTGATTTCACACTCTGATGTATTTTACCCCTAGACCTCAAGCACAGCAAGTTTTGTATGGAGTTGGGATGCTGAATGAAGCCAGTAGAGAGTCTGTGATCAGAAACTGTGGTCTCAAAATTTTTGCCGGACATAGCTAGACCGTCACTTTTTCTACAACATGGAAAAAAAGAGAATACTCTTACAAAGTACCCCTCCCCTTTTCTTTTTGAAGGTTCATTTTTTCTACCTGGTAAGAATTTTTTCATAATTTCATGCCCCCAAACTTCATGGTCTATTACTCTCAGGACTTGATATGGTCCTGCTTCCTGTGATACCCATTTTTGAGTTTTTATTCCTCCCTACTGCTGCTTTGAAGTGTTAGATAACATTCAAAGCATTGCACATTGCTGCTGGTTTTTAAACTTTTCGTTCAACTGCAGTACATACCCCTGTTTCTTCTAAATAATTTTTCAGTGAATGGTTATATTCGAAAACCAGCTTTTTGCTTTTAATCAGGGCGAAATGCCAGCCTTTTTTCTAAAGCAGCTAGTAAGTGCGGTCCAAAAGGTTGGATGATTTTGTTTCAGTTTATTTCTTTTCCTCATAGGGATTTAGGTGCATAACTTGAATTAGAGGAATCTGAATTATTGTCTATTTCCAGCATGCATAAATAGAATAGATACCTGTATTTTTGTTTTCATGCCCTTTTCTCAGGATTGCACCCTTGGGGCCATATCCTGTCTACAATCTGTGCACGTGGCTCTCAGTAACATCAAGCAAATAGGAGTAGATGGCCTATAAAGTTGTATTGTAATGGTGGTTAAGCATCTTACATGGGCAATTATGCCAGTGTTGAGCTAGGAGTTAGCTAGAAATATACAGACACAACTGCTCTTGTTCTGCCTTCACTGCCTATATTCTGGCAATCCCACACAAATCAAAGTGGTTGCATGAGTATCAAGGAATCTGGATTTCAAGCAGAGAACATAGCTCAAAATCTGAAATTTTCCTACACAGTGCTTAAAACCTATTATTACACCCACCAAGTTCACAAAGACTTGGTCTGAAGTTTAACCTTAAAAAAAGGCTGACCGCACTAGCCAGGGTGTATTTGTATGGATCTGTAGGCAATGGGAACACCCAGCCCTCCCCCGCCCCTCACTGCTGGGTGCAGGAAGTGGTTCCAATGTGAGGTCTCTATAACCCAAACTGGCTGCCATAGGCCAAGAGCACAATGATGCTCCATGAGTGGGTACGCTTCCATCATGTCTCACATGATGTATAGTTCCCCTTATCTCATCTCTCCTACCTCCTACATGAAGGAGGAGAACAGTTTGCGGCTTCGGCTTCCAGCCCGAATCCCTGGGCAGGGATTCATGGAAAGCGTTATTGCCCTCATGCCTTCCAGGTTTGTAGTACTGGGGACATTGGTTTCCAGCTGAAATCTGCACTGATACAGTCCTGCTGGGTAGTTTGGGGAGTGATTCCTCATTGGTTAAGGGTTTTCAATAAAGTTGTGATCTTCAAATTGCATGATACTATGGCATACTTCTCTTATTGTATCCGTGTCTACATCAAAATTCTTGAAGAAATTGCTTTATGAAAACATCTGCCCTATTCACAACACAACAACAATCCAAAATCCCCAACCCTGTCATTTCAATTATTTTCTACATATTTGGGGAAAAATTCTTTCCAGTTTGCACTGTGGATGTCCTACCCTTCACATGATCTCTAATGGAAATCCCATGCATTGAAATAGAGTGGAGAACATGCAACAAAGATGGGGCCACAGTTCGGGCACCAGTTCCCCCCATTTTTAGGGTGCTTCCGCCACACTTGATAGCACTTAATTTTATTGTAGGGGGCCAAGTTCTGCCCTGGAATGTAAACACACCATTCTCATGCTGAGTTATTTATGTGCATATAAGGGCAGAGTTTAACCCATACTTGCAATTAAATGTTTTTATCTTTCCATCAAATTATAGACATAGATTTGTTTCACATTTGGGTCCCAAATGAATGACAAACTTTGGCTAGCACTATTTTTTCCCCCTCAAATATATGGACCAGAATTATAATTATGATGATGTATAGAGCCTTGTTGTACAAAACTACTCACAGATATTTGCTGTGCCCTTAGGAATAGGCAGATATGAGCCAGGACTCCAAGGTCGACCCTGATAATTCTTCTTGCATTTCCCGCAGTCTGGGCCTGTAGTATTGTGCTCACATTCACAAAACAATTTTTTGTTTTCTTCTTTACAGCCAATGGCATGAAGGTTACACTTGCACCTATCAGAGAAAAGGTAGGGTGTTATGTCAGACTACTGAGATCCTACTAAAATACTCCTTATGGCAGGGGTGGCCAACCTGAGCCTGAGAAGGAGCCAGTATTTATCAATGTACATTGCCAAAGAGCCACAGTAATACGTCAGCAGCCCCACAGATCAGCACCTCCCCCCTCCCTCCCCGCACCTCCCGATCAACTGTTTTGTGACATGCAGGAGGCTCTGTGGGGGAGCGAGGAGGAGCGAGGGCACGGCAGGCTGAGGGGAGGGGGCTAGAAGGGGTGGAGTGGGGGCAGGGCCTGTGGCAGAGCTAGGGGTTGAGCAGTGAGCACCCCCGGCACATTGGAAAGCTGGCGCCTGTAGCTCCAGTCCCGGAGTTGGTGCCTATACAAGGAGCCGCATATTCACTTCTGAAAAGCCGCATGTGCCTCTGGAGCCACAGGTTGGCTTATGGCAACCAATATATTTCTCTCTAACTTTGCGGTGTTATTGTTTTAACATGTCTCCAAAGAAATCTATCCAGCTTAAATTGGTTTCATGCATAAATGCCACATTGTGGTATCCTGCTGTTCGGCAGCATTTTGACAGCTTCACCTGAACTCCAAGGAGCTGATCTCCTCTTATTTACACCAGTTTTACACTGGTGTAGTTCCACTGAAATCAATGGAGTTACTTCTAATTTTCACTGATCTGTCACCCTGCAAAGAGTTCAGTGGGACTAGTCACAGGGATAAAATTAGTCATGTGCTTCCATCTTGGCAGGGTCTGGCCCAAAGTGAAATCAACGTCACATCCCAAGCTCAGGTTTCCCGTTAAATGTACTCGACGACACCCCACTCTTTCTTAACAAGGAACAGTTATACAGTAAATGCACACACTTTTTAGGTGTATTTTATTATACATACAACCAATAAAATAGTGCTTTAAAGGTACCAGAGACGCCAGAAAAACTGTTCTCAGAAAGCTAGTGTGAATTCCTTGCCTAGGTTCTGAAACACAGATTCAGAAGATGATAAATTAGTAATTAGAAGTCTCCAGGAAATAAGCCCAATTACTCTGAAAGAAAATGTTTACACAAAACAAGAAGTACTGCATTACATACATTTGGAAAACTTTTGCTAAGGTCCTGCTTTTTTGGCTGTGGATAAGATAGAGATATATAGTAGGTACCAACGGATATGCAATGTCCACAAAAATATGTTACCCACATCATATTTGAATGTAAAATTGCAGAAGCCAACTTATTTGCTGAAGAGGCAGGTTATTACTTTGTATTGTACCAAGCACTGCCCAATTGCTCAGAAAGGACAATTAATCTGACACCTTAATTTGACAAAATTATAGCACCTGAAGGGAAGAAAAAATAATTTGGTAAAAGTATTTTTTTTTCAAAATGGGAAATAAAATAACCGCAATTCTTATCAAAACCATTACATGAATCAGAATTTGAATGTACATTGTTTTAAAAATAGTTGGGGTATTTTCAGGAATGGAAAAAGCTAGGTTCAGAGACACTAAGGCATCGTTATTTCTTTCCAGTAGTTGTCAGAAATGGGTAAAATATCCTTGTTATTGGTCCTGGAAAGGAAACTAGTATTTAGCAACTCTGGTTCTTTGTTTTCCTAATGATTATAAATCCAGTGATTTAAAAGGTTCTCATGTGGGCATTTGTTACCTGTTCCATACAGTGCCCAGTAATTAGAGCAAAGCAGCACATGGAATAGCCAAGATTTTTAGCAAGTGCAAATGAACAGCTGCCAAGCTAACTTCCATTTAAAAGGAATATGACCTGAAGCAAGTGGCCATACACACACATATCCCCAGGGTAAAACAAACTTGCAGTTGCCTTAAGTGGCAGCTGGAGAAAAGCCACTAGAATTTGCAATACAGAAGATGCTGTATGCATTCTACTCACTATTAGAAAGGAGACATGAATTGCTTGTTATTTAAACAATGCTCACTCTAGCTGGAAATATAATCAACACCTTTTAAATTAAAATTTGCAAAAAAATCTTTTTTTAAACGACTGAAAAAAAAAAAAGAGAGACTCTGTTAAGCAAACAGTATTTAATTAGGTATGAGCTGTGTCCTGCATATACATACTGCAGTGAATTACTTGTAGTGCTAATTTGCTTAAAGGACCATTTTTCATACAACATTAGCACCTTTCTTTGATGGTGTGCTCTATATATGTACTATATCCAAAATTGCTATGTTAAAGGAATGTTTAGGTTACAAAGTCAAGCATTCAAGAGATAGGAAATGCTGTGTAGCCTTAATTTGGCCCTTTGCGTATAAGCATTACGATAGAGTCTTTAATGACATACTGTTACTCCACAAAATTCCTGCCTCTTTCAGTGAATGAGCAGTTATTAAATATTTTTTATTCATCTCATTCAGTGTATGGCCCCAGGGCTTATTTAATGCACACCATCCAGCCCCTGTAGTGAATACAAAATTATGCATTTCCTTTTCCACAAAATTATGCATGGATAATTCTGTGGTGCTCTTTCCATAGTATCTGAGTGCTTCACAGACACTAATGAATTTACCTTCATGACATTCCTCTGAAATAAAGAAGTATTATTATCATCCCCATTTCACAGATGGGGAACTGAAGTACAGAAATATTAAGGCCAAAATTGTCAAAAGTGTCCACTAATTGTTGGGTGGCCAATCTGAGCCTACCTATGAACTGATTTTTTAGAGTACTTAGCATTTTTATAGCACTTACATGTTCATGGCACAGCTCCAACTGACTTTAGTTACAGTTGTGAGTGCTCAGCACTTCTGCAAATCTGGCCTTAGGTATCTCACACTGGGTTCCCAGGCAATAAGGAACACACAAGTATGGGGCAACTTTGAATATTTTAATTTAAGTGACTAGCCCAGCACACACAGGAACTCTGGCAAAGGCAAGGATAGTGCGGCATTCAACTGCCCTAACCATAAGACCATCTTTTCTCTTCCTGCAATTCCCTACCACAGTGTTTCCCAAACTTGGGACGCCGCTTGTTCAGGGCAAGCCCCTACCGGGCCAGGCTGGTTTGTTTACCTACTGCGTCTGCAGTGGGAGCCGCGATCGGCCGAACCTGCAGAAGCGGCAGGTAAACAAACTGGCTCGGCCCGCCAGGGGCTTTCCCTGAACAAACTGCGTCCCAAGTTTGGGAAACACTGCCCTACCTCTTTCATTGCACATCTTACAACTCCAGCCCACCACCTCTTTTTCTGACAAGCCTCCAGCTCTTACTAACTCCCTCATGCACAGTGTTGGACAACCTTAACTATACGTGATATTACAATCTCTGCCATATATATGTGCCAGATACAAATTGTCAATGGAACTATGCAGATTTACACCAGCTGAGAATCTGTCCAGTGCATGTGTTTGAAACCCTGGTGGTATAATCACCCACAAAATAACAATATAATAATGTAGCACCTACATATGAAAGAAAATCTCAGACAAGCACCAAATGATTAGAGGAAAAGGAAGAAAGAAGAATAGAAAATAGGAAGAGAGAGAGTAAAATTCTAGGATCAGTAATTCTAACTGGATTACAGAAGCAGCAACAAATTTGAATGTTGAATGACTGGAAATGAAAACTGTCTCAAGAGTGCTGAGGGGGCTGAGTGAATATATGGGGGCAGAGCGGAGACAGACATAAAGACCTGTGATTCAGATAACATTGATAATTAAACATAAAGCGTAGGCAATGCTGAGGAATCCTGAAAACCACAGTTATTCAGACATAACTGTCTACAGTTCCCTTGAAGAAGACTGCAAGGAACAAGAAGTGGCTAATGTGACTTCATGAAGGATTACTTAAAGATCAGAGATAAAAACAACAACAACTGGTATTATAAAAGCAAGAGTCAAAAAGATGAATACTTAGAAACAGTTAAGGCTTGCAGGAAAAGGAGAAAGGCTGCAAAAAAAAAAAATAAAAAAAAAAAGAGAGAGATGAGTTAGTGCTCAGAGGATAGCCCAAGTGAAATACAGGAACAACTATCACATGAAAAAGATCACCACCTCATCTAGAGAATAAAGGAATCATGACTGCAATAAGCAGCAATATGTTTATAAAGGATAAATCTTGTCAGAAAAAACGGACTGCTTTTCCTGACAAAAAGATACCATAAATATGAAGGGGATGCAGCAAGCATAGCATATTTGGATTGTAGAAAATACTTTCTGGTACACTTTCACGTGATTGGAAAACTAGCTGAAAAACTGTACCAGAAACAAAAGATAAAGGGCTTGTCTACCCAGCCCCACATTGTGAACTACTGGGGTGTGAACTGCGGCTGCACTAAACTTTTGCGCTATAACTGCCCTGTGTAGACTCTGCTAGCAAGAACTACAAGGTATGTTGTTTGCATTAATGTAGTCCTGTTTGAAACTGGACTTCGTTATCACAAATTAGGTATCTTTGAGTTTGTGCTAACAGGATCTACACAGGACTTTACAACACAACGCTTTTGTGCTGCACTGCAGGTCACAGCCCTGTAGTCCATGCTGTTGGGCCATGTAGACAAACCCAAAGACTAATGGCATTGTATTGCTCTGCGGAAGGATCTTTAATGAAGTACTATTGCAGGGATAATGTCAGTGTTGAGTCTGATCTTCTGAAACACCATTGTTAATGATCTAGAAATGGGACAAAACTGTGTGCTATGAAATCTGAAGAGGATACTAATTTGGGAGTAGTGAATATCAATGAAATCATACAACCTGGCCCAGAGAGTAGAAACACTGGAAGAAAAATAATAAATTGTGATTCAGATAATCTGAAAAACATAAATTCTGATTTATGCCAGTGTCACTCCATTGATTTCAGTGGAGTTACTCCTGGTTAACAACTAATGTGAGAAGCAGGCCCCTACTCAGTGAGACGGTGAAACCTAGATAGCAATAATACTAAAAGAGACCAAAATGTAATAGTGGGCAGCACATTAGACATGAGTTTTCAATATATTATGCTTACCAAAAAAAAAAAAAAAAGTGTAAAGTTGTGTGCTGTACACAGAGAAACATCACATTCTGGAGAAGTGCTGTATATTCTCTTTCTATATTGCTCTAGTGAGACTGCACTTGGAATCTTGCAGTTAGTTCTGGGCATTTCATAATGCATGCATTGATAAACTGCCGGGAATTCACAGAAGAGCAATAGGAAAGACTAGAGTGCTGGAAGGAGAGAAGGGAGGGTGAAAGTGTTTCTCAGGCCTACATTCTTCATGATTATTTGTACAGATACAGTTCACAGAATGTGTGAAGACATGTAATAGAAACTGGAAAGTCTTTTCCCATCCTGTTTACAAAGCAAGTGTTAGATGATTATAATAAAATTTTACATCTAGAGTTTTTTTAAGTCCAAAGAAATCCAAAGTGCTTCACAAACTTTTGTATATTCACATAACTTTTTATATACAGAAATCCATCTACCTCTGGCACACCATGCAATAATGTGTTTGGGTGTGTTGGGGAGAGGGACAGAGCGAACAAACAGAGGAGCTATCAGAATGTAGGTAAAATGCTGCAAATGGAAGAGGATATATCCAGTAACCTTGTCAGTTCACTGTACACCATGTAAGAATAAAGCAGATGTTAAAGGCAAAACATAAATCTCATACTGCATATATTTAAAATAAGAGGTTATGGCACGGTTTAATGCTTTCCCACATCTTCATAACCCTTCAATAAGCTATTCACCACTCCACCAGCAATTGGAAGAAAAAGGGGGAGAGAGAAGCCCCACGCTGGCTGTCTGCCCAAAGGGAGTGGTTTCATCTGTCTGTTACATCTGATGACAAAGCAGTTTTCCATGCTCTCTCTTTATCGGTCATTATGGCAGCCACCTTGTCAGAGCTGAGCCTGTGAAAGTGAATACCAACTCTCCACAACGTTTGTCTATATTTGGAAACTTACATCCTGATGTTTCTACAGCTCAGCTGATTTTCATCTTTCCAGACCAACCTGTGAGAATGTTTACTGCCTAAATGTCGTTTTAGGGCATACACAAGAATACAATTCTTTTCAATGTGCAGATTTAATTCTGAATAGCCAGAGATTGATATCACTGTCCAACACTATAAACTCCACTCTAATTGTGTAGGAGAACAAATTCGTTTTTCTGACCACTCGTCTTTGACAGACTCATTATTTTGTCATAAAGCAATTTCAAACAAATGATATTTTTGGCAGTTATATAAGGTGTAGGAAGCATTCTGGTGTGTTCAAGGAATAGCACTGCTTTAGTGGGAGAACGAAGCCTTGGCATCCTGAATTTCTCACAAATTCTATTTACATATAGACAACTGACATTAAAATGCTGTAAATATCACTGAGGTAATTGCTAACAGCATGCTGATTCACTTGCATGTAAGTGCCAACCAGCAGACTGGAGGTCACATGAGGGGATCATTCATGTCAACAAAAGAGAGAGAGGCTCTTTGATACATTTTTAATGACGAGCCATATGTTCCTCACTTAAACACATTTTTGGATCCTTCTATGTCATTGCCAAAGTTTAACAAATCAACTTAAAAACAACTTGCTATGCAAAATGAAGCATGCATAAAATGGATCTGCATCAGCCAGTTCTTCACCCCATGTATTCTGTCACCCAACCTTGAACTTGAACAGGATTCTGTGTAGAGCCCTTCTAATGCTACAACTCCAACCATGACAGAGACACTCCTTTACCCAGTTTCCACACAATTCCTTTATGTAGTATAGACAGGATATAAACAGTATCCTACAATGCTAAAGCTTTGAAGGCATTGTCTACATTAGGGAATTTTTACCAAAATGACTGGTTAGCAGCAGTGTGAGTCGTCATGTAGGCAACTCTCCAGCTCCAGCAGTCATTTACAGCACCTTGTTGGTTACACTTGCTCTGAAAAGGGTGAACCGACACCATGCTGAAGATGGCTGCCAGAGTCTGAGAGCCATTTATATGAATGCTGCCAAGGTTGCAAACAATGGGGCAATTTCAACAGTGTTAGCAACACTGGGCTTTTTGTTTCTGTACAACAATCTCTAACGTAGATGGGACTGGAAATTCATGTTGTAATGATGTAACAAGTTTCCCCCTGTCATGGATGAAGATGGAGTGTAGATGGGCTATCATTTTAGAGGAACACTGTCAATATATTTTTTTAAAAAAAGCTCCAAGTAGTTTCAGATAAACACCTGCACCTGAACTCTCTGCTATTTTACAATTACAGTTTTTTAAAAATTTTGTTTTATATTTTCTTCTCCTCTGTTGTGTGGAAAACTCAGGCTAACAACAATGGAAAGGAATGGTTACTTACTTTACAGTAATTGGAGTTCTTTGAGACGTGTGGTCCCTATCTGCATTCCATTGTAGGTATGCATATGTTCCATGCACCTGAGACTGTAAGATTCTTGCTAGCAGCATTTGTTGATCTGTGCCTGCGCCTCTCTCCTACTAGCTAGGTCATAAGGGACAACATGGATCAATCACCTCTCCAGTGTCATTCTACTACGAATTAACCTAGAATGAAACTGCAGCAGAGGAGTTAGAGGGCGGGTAGCAGAATACAGATAGGCACCACATGTCCTGAAGAACTCTAATTACTGTAAGGTTAGTAACCCTCATTTCTTCTTTGAGTGATGGCCCTTATGAGTCTCACTGTGCGTGACTCACAAGCAGTATTTATTGAGGAAGAGGGTGCAAAGACCCCTGCTGTACCACTGAATGGAGGACTGCTCTGCCAAAGGCTGCAGCAGGTGTAAAAGCTCGCACCAGGGCATAATGTCTCATGAAAGTGTGAACAGAGCCCTGTGTTAAAGAGTTTCCAGGAGAGGGACTTCTTAAAGGGAGGCTACTGATGCAGAGTGGGATCTAGATGAATGGGCCCTCAGCCCTTCTGGGAGAGGGGTTGCTGTTAACTCGTAATAGAGCAGGATGCAACCTGAAATCCATTTAAACAGTCTTTGGGATGAGATTGCTTCATCCCTGCTCTGCAAAGGATACATATAATCTAGGTGATTTCCTAAAAGATGTAGTCTCTGTAGGTGGAATGCCAATTCTTGAAGGACATCTGGAGAATGAAGCTTCTTATTCTCAGTATAGACCTGTAGTTTTGGGAAGATGACAGACAAGTGAATAGTCTGATTTACATGGAGTCCCAAGATCACACTGCGGGGTGAATTTTGGGTGTAATCTCAGGGAGACTTTGTCTCTATGGAAGACTATGTAAGGTGGACCAGCTATAAGAACTCCCAGCCCACCTACTCTTCTGGCTAACGTGCTGGTCACCAGAAAGGGAATTATCATCAATAGGTTGGCTAAAGAATGTATGGCTAAGGTGCAAGCAGAGTCTTCATTAACGCTGATAGGACTAGACTGTGGTCCAAAGTCAGGGTAAGTTTCAGTACTGGGGAAAGAGTTCTAATGATACTCTTTAGAAAATGGACTGTCACAGGATGGGTGAAGATGGAATGGTTGTCAACAGGGTGACTGGCACCGATAGCTATTAAATGCACCCATATGGAACTAAGATAAACCTGAAATCTTTAAGGAGAGGAGATATTTCAAGATGACAGGAATGTTGGAATCCTCTGGTATTATCCAACAATGTTGACATCAGATAGAAAATTTTTTCCACTTTAATGCAGTACTTTCTTGTGGATGCTTTCTTACTGTTATTAAGGATGAACTGAACTGCTCCTGAGCATGTCCTTCATAGATTCATCATCCTTTCAAATACCAGGCTGTTAGGTAGAGGGATGCCAGATTGGGATGCCTGATTTTTCCTTTGTCCTGGGTCAATAGGTCCAAGAAGAGTTGCATACAGATGCTTGGATGGATGTATCCAAAGATTGACCGCTTCTATACAAAAAGGGTCTTGCTCCCCTTTGTTTTTTGATGTAGAACACCATTGTCTGACTTGACTTGGACCTGCAGGATTTGAATGAATGGTGGGAATCATTAGCTGGCCTTATGGACTGCTTGCAGTTCCAGGAATTTTAGGTAGATCCAAGAATCTTGAGAAGTCCATGTCTGCTTTGCTACATGCTCATCTTGATGGGTGCTCCACCTTAGCAAGGAAGTGTCAGTTATCAGTCTCTTCTTGGGTAGTGAAGGAACAAAGGGGACCCCCAACTTGCACCTCTTTTCCCTGTTCTCCCACCATAAGAGGAAACCTTGCATTCTGTGAGGGAGCAAGACGAGTATATCTGCACTCTGTCTGCTAGGCATATATACTCTCCATAGCTAAGCCTATAGACAATGAAGGCAAAGTATTGCAAAGAGTGTCACATAGGTACAGGAAGCCATGTGACCCAAAAAGATCAGACATGAGTGGACCGAGATCTGTGGGCTTACCCAGCTCTGAGTAGCGAGCTCCTTCATGGATTGGAACCTGTCCTAAGGAAGGTATGCCTTGGCCTTGGTAGTGTCCAGGGTTCCCCGATACACTGTACAGGCAGAGTCCCAATGAGCATAGAAGATTGAGCAGTGATAGAGTTGATGTCTACACCTCCTGATGAGATTTTCCAGTCAGTAACCAGTCATGATGGAAGGGGAAAACTGATGTGTCCTGGCGGTGGAAGTGGGCTGCCATAGTTGGTAACACCTTTATGAAAAACCTTGGTGCTGCTGTATCCATAGTGGTCCTGACTGTCAGTGAATCTCAGGAATCTTCTGTGTGCACGATGGATGCCCATGTGGAATAGGCATTCTTCAGATTGATAACTGTGAACCAATCACTCTTGTTCAATGAGGGAATTATTGAGGTCAGGGTGACCTCTTGAATTTTAATCATCAGATAAAACATTCAGTGGCCTGAGATGTAAAATAGGTCTTCATCCTCCATTCTTTTGGGGGATGAGAAAGTATTTCAAGTAAAATTCTTTCCCCCTGTGTTGAGGAATATCGGTTCTATCACTCCCATATGGAACAGGGAGACTACTTCTTGATGGAACCTCCTCTCATCAGAGAGGTCTTTCAAGAGAAAGACGGGTTGGGAGGGGAAAGAGAGAAATTCTGTGGTGCAGCCAGTATAAGTGATCTCCTGGTTGATATGAGATGCCAAGTTTGGGATAAATGAGCTAGGCAGCCACCAAATTAGGTACTGGATTTCTGAACAGAGGGATGTGGTAGGGGGATATATTTGCAGCTCCTGAAGGTCCCATTAACAGTGTTTTCTAATGGAAATCTGGGATTGGAAGGAGGGCGAAGGGAGACATCCTGCTTGTCATGTTGCACCCTCTGTAGTTTCCTGGGTGGCTCATAACCCTTTTGATGATAAAAAGTTTGAAGGGCTGGTTGCCGCTTGTTGGGTTGAGATCTGTGGTATTTCCTCAGTGGCACTGGAGTGTAAATATCCATTGAGCAAAAGGTTGCCCTTGAGTTCTTTAGCAAATATAATGACTCATCTGACTTTTCACTGAACAGCCTGTTTCCCTCAAAGGGCAGATCCTTCACCATGGATTGGACTTCTTTGGGAACTCCGGAGGATTGAAACCATGATACCTGATGCATGACTATAGATGTCACCATCAAGCAGGAGGCTGTATCTACTGCATGTACTGAGGCCTGGATGGACGATCTAGCAAGCAATTTACCCTCCTCAATGAGTAATTTGAAATGCAGGCTATCCTCCTGTGAGTTCTGCCAATTTACTATAATTAATAAAAGCATTCTTCGACATTACTGCCTGATAGTTTGCTATGCAGAACTGTAAGCTGGTTGAAATAAAAATCTTTATCCAGAAAAGATCTAAGCATTTAGCTTCCTTATTGTACGAGGGTGGATATAGGCTGATATTGTCTGCCTCTTTCAATGACTGAATTACTAATGAATCTGGAGCAGTGTGTGTAAATAAAAATTTTACTCCTTTCGCTGGTACAAAGTATTTATCCATTCTTTTCAGAGTAGGGGGGCACATGGCTGTGCCAGACCTTCTTGGCCAGTTCTAAGATGGCCTCATTAATAGAAAATGCCACTTTGCTGGGTCTGGCACTTTAGAGAATGTACAGGAGTTTGAGGAGTGTCCTGCACTTCCTCCAGAGAGATTTGGAGGATCTGTGATCCTCCTTAGCAGGTCCTGAAATTGCCTATAGTCATCAAGTGGTAAAGATGGTCTCACAACTCCTTAACATGATGTGAAGGTATCGTCAATGAAGGAGGCGTGTGCTTCCATTTCTTTCTCACTAGTACTGGGATGGTCCTGCTCCTGTGGTTAATGACGGTTTCAGGGTGCTTTTACTTGTTAGACCTGGGAAATCGGCACCATGTTCTTCTGAGCTCCTGATACTCCCATAACTTGAGTGTGGAGTCTCACTCAACTTGGAAGTTATCGCAGAAGAGGTCCTCTTCTTGGAGGAGGACATGGAAGGGGATTTCTCTTGCTTCTTGTGAGAGTGTCTCCTATTTTCCTCATGTCCCTGTTTGGAGAGCTCCTTAGCTCTGCTCTTATCAGCCCCAGAACTGGAGATTACTGTGCTCAAAAAGGTGTTTTTGAGCACCTCTGCCTGTTGTATGGGAGAGTTGGGGCGCTCATGGGGCATGGTCAGATTGGGGCCTCATTGGTTGATTTATCAAGTGTCTCTGAAGTTTAGACTGATGGGCTTGACAGGATCAGCTTGGGAAGGATTGGCAAATAGTGCACTTCGAGGGGACATGAGCTACTCCAAAGTAGTAGAGGCACTTGAGGTGGTCATCACTGATCGGGAAAGCCTGGGGGCAGAAAACGTAGTTCTTGAATCCCGGGATCTTGGGCATGCTAGTCACCCCGTACAGGTTGGAGGGGTTTACATAGTGGCAGACCCTCCCAAGGCCCTAATTACTAAAACCTCACGTACCTAATTATCTAATAACTATCTAAAATTACCTAAAAGTTATTTACAAATATTTACAGATAGATGCAGAAGCAGCTAGCAAATGCTGCGGTCACTGAAGAGGTTTGGTCTCAGACCACAGGCAGTAGAAAGGAACTGAAAAGGTGGTTGGTCTGCATTGCTCCTTATGCCCTCTATTCGGTGCACAGACATGGATGAAAGGATGCTGCTAGTGAGAATCTTTTGGGGTCAGATGCATGGAGAGCCTGCACACCTAGAATGGAATATACATAGGGACATCACTTTAAAAAATTGACTATAGAGGGAAATAGTAAAACTGGCTATATATAAACACTGTCCAGTGCACAAGATACACAACCCAAACAACCACAGAAAATTATTCTTCCACTTATTCCTTCCCAGGAAGTAAAACATTTTCAGACAGTGGTTCATGTATACACAGA
The DNA here is from genome assembly GCF_965140235.1 of Caretta caretta. Lineage (NCBI taxonomy): Eukaryota > Metazoa > Chordata > Testudines > Cheloniidae > Caretta > Caretta caretta. Next base: position 67,672,145 of record NC_134213.1, read on the forward strand.
AACTCCACAAGCCTACTGAATAATATTATACGTTAAACCATAAGATTTCCCATGTCATGTAAAAAACAGCTCATCCTAATTTCCAAAGTTTACTCACTGTCTACATCGCTTTGCTATTAAAAGTAGATTTTGTAGGGATGAAAGTATAGAGCATATTACTGTTGTGATGGGGGAAGCATGTCGCAGGCTCATATTTTCCATGACTACTGGCTGCTCTGAGACATTCTTGCTTGTAAACACCATTGTGTAGTTTATTTACAGTGTTTTAATCCCTCTACTATCATAGAATCATAGAATATAAGGGTTGGAAGGGACCCCAGAAGGTCATCTAGTCCAACCCCCTGCTCAAAGCAGGACCAATTCCCAGTTAAATCATCCCAGCCAGGGCTTTGTCAAGCCTGACCTTAAAAACCTCTAAGGAAGGAGATTCTACCACCTCCCTAGGTAACGCATTCCAGTGTTTCACCACCCTCTTAGTGAAAAAGTTTCTCCTAATATCCAATCTAAACCTCCCCCACTGCAGCTTGAGACCATTACTCCTCGTTCTGTCATCTGATACCATTGAGAACAGTCTAGAGCCATCCTCTTTGGAACCCCCTTTCAGGTAGTTGAAAGCAGCTATCAAATCCCCCCTCATTCTTCTCTTCTGCAGGCTAAACAATCCCAGCTCCCTCAGCCTCTCCTCATAACTCATGTGTTCCAGACCCCTAATCATTTTTGTTGCCCTTCGCTGGACTCTCTCCAATTTATCCACATCCTTCTTGAAGTGTGGGGCCCAAAACTGGACACAGTACTCCAGATGAGGCCTCACCAATGTCGAATAGAGGGGAACGATCACGTCCCTCGATCTGCTCGCTATGCCCCTACTTATACATCCCAAAATGCCATTGGCCTTCTTGGCAACAAGGGCACACTGCTGACTCATATCCAGCTTCTCGTCCACTGTCACCCCTAGGTCCTTTTCCGCAGAACTGCTGCCTAGCCATTCGGTCCCTAGTCTGTAGCTGTGCATTGGGTTCTTCCGTCCTAAGTGCAGGACCCTGCACTTATCCTTATTGAACCTCATCAGATTTCTTTTGGCCCAATCCTCCAATTTGTCTAGGTCCTTCTGTATCCTATCCCTCCCCTCCAGCGTATCTACCACTCCTCCCAGTTTAGTATCATCCGCAAATTTGCTGAGAGTGCAATCCACACCATCCTCCAGATCATTTATGAAGATATTGAACAAAACCGGCCCCAGGACCGACCCTTGGGGCACTCCACTTGATACCGGCTGCCAACTAGACATGGAGCCATTGATAACTACCCGTTGAGCCCGACAATCTAGCCAGCTTTCTACCCACCTTGTAGTGCATTCATATACTATACATATATACTAATATATACTAATATATAGCAGTGCCTCCACACTTTTACACGGTATCTCAATGTTCTAACCCCTTCTCCAAAAGGGGAGGGGAAGTAAGGTACCTCTACTCAGAGGACTCTCTTTGTCAGGCTCTCCTAGCCTTTTGTCTCTCTATTTCTCTCCTTCTCTTCCCCCCAAGCCCACCTTCCTGTGCCCTTTTATAAAGCTTCCCTGTTAATGGGCTAATTGGCTCATTGACTCACTAGCCTCAATCTGTCCTGGTACACCTCTGTCCACTTAGGCCTTTTCCAGAGGAACCTAATTAGTACTAATAGTGACCAGAGTGCCGGCTCAAGTGCTCGCCCGCAGCACTTTGTAACAACTGTGAAGAAATAAAATCATCTTTGACCAATTTACACATAACTTTTGGAGAGAAACTGGGTAAGACAATGGGAACACAGAGATAAAAGAGGCAACAAGATAATTCCTGCAATCTACACTGCCGCTGCTCACTTCAGGACCAGTCAATCTGAGGACGTTCTGAGCTCAAAGGCTCAAAACAACTACGGACAATTGGCAATCAGCAAATGACCCTGGTGGTCGTCTGCTGTAAGGACAAGTCTTGTGAACTACTGTACTCCAAATCATTTGAGTTAAAAAGCCAATTTGGGCTATTCACTATTTTCAGAACCAAAGGAATGTCTCAGGGGCAAATTCAGACCTGGTGTAAGAGGTGCAACTTCTATTAAGTCAATGGAACTTAAGTTCCAACAAGTTCAGCAGTTCTGAACTTGACCTTTGTGGTCATATAACCCATTGTTTAAAAATAGCCATATTTAAAGATCTGTAATAAATGCAGGCTATTTTTATAAATAGATTTGGAAAAGTGGGTCTTTATATATATATATAAGCTCTTCCATGTCCCCTTGCCTGAATGCACTTAAAGTATTAGAATCTCTCCCCTTAAAAGTGAAGTTCTTGGTAGAAAGGGTCTGCATCCACAACTAAAGAAAAAATTGTTTCACTAATAATAAATATAACTTTATATATAGAGATATATTATTCTTTCATTTGCAAAGCAAGGACTAATGTTGGATCAGCTTTTTAAGCTTCTTAAATCTGTAAGTAGCTTTGTGGCTGAAAAAGAAGTTTAACCTGTGCTCAATAATCCTACTGCACCTTAGTACAGTACCTTAGAATCCAGTGATTTACAGAAGCCTCTTCAATCTTATTCTTTACTGCTTAGTTTTCACTGCTAAATTTGGGTGAAAATTGAATTAAATTTCCACAGGCAGTATGGAAAATTGGGGAAAATAGCTTTTTCCTGATTTCCCCTCGGTGGAGTTTAATATATCTAGCAGGGAACATATAACCCAGGCAAAGGGAGCGTACTTCCCTTTCTTGGTGGCCTACTTTTAACTAGTTTGGAGAGCTCGAAATTTTACAAATAAAATCCCAAAGGGCAAGCACGATCCACTTTACTTCATGAGTAAAACTACTCCTGGGCCTCCTATAGCTAAAAAGGTGATTCTGAAATAAAACTTAATGGAAACTGAGTTGCTGCACCTGATTCAGATTCAACCAGCACAATAACATGGCTGTACAATGCTGAATTTAAATACAAATAATATCTCTCTGTGGTGCTGGCCACATTGTGAACACTTACAAGAGTTCTGCTTACAGAAACAGAGTTACTTTCCTGAGTTCAGTGCTTACCAATGTGAATAAGGGCTCAGTCACAGCTCAGGGCAACTGCACCTGTTTCCCCTTTGCAGTTCAGCAAAGGCATCCACCCTCAGGCCTCCAGCTCTCTAGCTGTCACCTTTCTTGGATGGAGACTTGTGCCTCTCTCTCCCTCCTGAGTGGGATATTTCCAGGCTGAACAGTTCCCTGCCTTCACTGTGTTATTTCCAGCACAAGACAGTCTGCCTAAGCAAACCTGCTTCACCTCTTTCCTCAGAGACAGTACACAGTGTAATTGCTACAGTTATAAGTCACTACACAGTTCTTTTTAAGAAAGCCTATTTTAACCCTATGATAAAAGCACTACAAAGAAAACATATTAAAAACAATAAAAGAACCTAAATGCATTCTCAGGATCACCCCCAACCCATTCTACATGATCTCTGGCGAGTGTCAGTCCGCCCAACCTTTCCCTAATGACTGGAGCACTTTAGGACCGGAGGTCTTGTCTGTTTGCGGGATTAGAACGAAGGTTCTGAGTCAGTTTAAGATCAGGCCATTTATTCAAAAGTCCTTTCTTTGTCTGTGGTCCCTGGTGAATCCAGATTGGATCTTTAAACTGTTCTCATATAACAGGTGCTCAATAGATAAAAGGTCCCCCGTCAGTGCAAAGCTTCCAAGGCTGAGTTCCTAGGTGGGGGTTTGCCATTCCCTCCTCCCCTAAACATCCTACAAATTCCACTTTACACATATTGTCCCAAAAGATTAATCGTATCTGCTGTGTTATTCAACTTAGTCTTTTGCAGTTCAGATTGTCTCCCAGAGAGTGTATTAATCCTTGTCCCCAGTAAAGAAGTTCCATACAATCCTACAACAGTACACAAACACTTTCATTTTCAATACAATGGACCCAAAAGGTATTAAAAGTAATGCAATAAGGTTTAATTTAATTCCATAAGGTTTGCCCAGGATATTGCAGGATAGTGTCATATCTGTCACAGACTGAACAATCGTGCCCCCTATATCTGCATGTGTATAGCGATGACTGGTGTGTGCAGGCTATTTTACCCTTCTGAGATCAAATGATACCTACTAATTCTTCTTTGACACTGCTCCATATTACAGATTGCAGTATTCTTCATGCAACTGACTAGTAGAGAGAGTGCCTCCTTTCCTGTCTTCCTTCAAGTGGATAGAAATAATATTCTGTTTTAAAATGCCAGCCAATGATTCCTCTTCTATATACTGTAACAGTGAGAGTCAATTTATCTCAGATCAAGCAATAAAAGTGTTTACTGGATGTCAAGGTTCCTCCCCCACTCTGAACTCTAGGGTACAGATGTGGGGACCTGCATGAAAAAACCTCCTAAGCTTATCTTTACCAGCTTAGGTCAAAACTTCCCCAAGGTACAAAATATTCCACCCGTTGTCCTTGGACTGGCCGCTACCACCACCAAACTAATACTGGTTACTGGGGAAGAGCTGTTTGGACGCGTCCTTCCCCCCAAAATACTTCCCAAAACCTTGCACCCCACTTCCTGGACAAGGTTTGGTAAAAAGCCTCACCAATTTGCCTAGGTGACTACAGACCCAGACCCTTGGATCTTAAGAACAATGAACAATCCTCCCAACACTCGCACCCCCCCTTTTCCTGGGAAATGTTGGATAAAAAGCCTCACCAATTTGCATAGGTGACCACAGACCCAAACCCTTGGATCTGAGAACAATGAAAAAGCATTCAGTTTTTTACAAGAAGACTTTTAATAAAAAATAGAAGTAAATAGAAATAAAGAAATCCCCCCTGTAAAATCAGGATGGTAGATATCTTACAGGGTAATTAGATTCAAAAACATAGAGAACCCCTCTAGGCAAAACCTTAAGTTACAAAAAAGATACACAGACAGAAATAGTTATTCTATTCAGCACAATGCTTTTCTCAGCCATTTAAAGAAATCATAATCTAACACATACCTAGCTAGATTACTTACTAAAAGTTCTAAGACTCCATTCCTGGTCTATCCCCGGCCAAGACAGAATGTAGACAGACACACAGACCCTTTGTTTCTCTCCCTCCTCCCAGCTTTTGAAAGTATCTTGTCTCCTCATTGGTCATTTTGGTCAGGTGCCAGCGAGGTTACCTTTAGCTTCTTAACCCTTTACAGGTGAGAGGAGCTTTCCCCTGGCCAGGAGGGATTTCAAAGGGGTTTACCCTTCCCTTTATATTTATGACACTGGAAGACACAGGAGAAAGAAAGAGAGAGAGAGAGAGAGAGGGGGGAAAAAAGAACCAATAGATTCTGAACTGTTGTTCTACCCTGAAAAGTTATTCTGTAAAAAGGGCATGGTGGGTTCACCACTGTTCTTTCTCAGTGGTCCCAAATCAAATTAGCTCAGTGAACAAGTAAAATAAAAGCTTCTTCTATCAGCCAACCCTGTAAACTTAGAGTTTGACTTAAAGTCAAACTAGGATATTTCTAGTTTGCACCTCAAGTAACTATAGAGATGGGTAGCACTGGAACTCTGAATCATCCAACCAGATGCAAAACCTTAAAGAAGAAATCTCTGCTTTTGGGGTTCAAAAGCAGAAGTTAGGGTGCTGCTCCTCACCCCTTCACTACATCTGGCAGTGGTTTCTGGAATGTGGGCCCACCAGTCTCCAAACCACCCTCCCTCAGCTTCTGCAGGCTGCTTCCTTTCATAGTCTCTTTATAGGGGGCTGCCAGAACAGATCCTACTCCACCTAATACAACCGAGTCTTCTGTGGGCATGGCAGCGGGCCTGACCAAACAGACAAAAAGGACCATAAGGAATAGCACAATCCATTTCTACAGTTCCCAGCTGAATCAGCTGATGCCCGCTCATTCCCCTTAAAGACCCATGTATGTTATGCCCATTATTCTCCCCTGTTGTGAACTTTTTTGCACTTTTGGGTTTTAGCTAGGACCAGAATTGAAAGTGCCAAAATGCCAAAGGCCATTCTCATAATATTACTGGCTCAACTGAAAATGGGAACTACCTAGAACTTGAAAGAAAACTTGTTACAGCAGACCCAAGAGGTTCAGATAAGCTTTGGCTAAGTAGGCATCCTGAACTTACACGTCCAGCCTTTGAAGTACACAATTCACTAAACAAAATGATGACATCTGGTAGTCACCCTGAAATCAGCCAGATCCTGTGCTGTAAATTGGCATAGTTCCATTGACTTTTCCAGCTAAGGCTGTAGCACAAAGTCCTGAAACTCCACAACTTCAGCCTCTAGAAGGAAAGGCCAACTCCTCTAACCTCCTCCCCACACGCAAGTCCAAGTGACTGGGTGTGGTGCAATCCTTCTCTCCATCCCAGCAGTCAAGCTACAGCGGAGTTGCTCTGCCTCATGCTGCCATAATCTTTGGAGAGAGCACAGGACAGGCCACCAAGAGACCAGGGTTCTGTTCTTTATATGCCATTGACTTGGGCAAATCATTTCACTTCTCCTAGCCTCAGTTTCGTCATCTGTAAAATAGGGATAAGGATACATACCTTAGTTTGTAAAATGCTTTGAGGTCTATGGATGAAAAAACGAAGTATTCTTATTAGAGCCATGTGTGTAAATGCTTGTGCTATAATCCTTGAAGCTTACTATTGATTTTTAGTCTCCAAAGTGATCTTGGAACAACACAAAATTAGAATTGCCACTTCAATGGTACTTTAAATAGCAGATGTGTTGCACAATGGTACCTTTTAAGTCACAAGTTACAAAAGTAAAGGTCTATTAGCTCACTTACAGGACTGAAGAACATATAGTAAAAGCCAAATTGATGTGTCACTGAATAATATATACCAGGAATGAAAATGAGGATTTCCCAGTTTGCTATACAATTAGTGTTATACTTAAGACATGGGTAAACTAACTGATTTTAAATAGCAGTGTGTGTGAGAGAGAGAGGGATCTGAGTGAAAAGGGTGCCTAAGAAATCTGTTTTATTTGCTGGAAGTTTTTGTCATTATAGAAATAGGTTGAGCGCCAGCATTTCCTTTTATTTCCCTGCTTCTACAGGTTTATACCTAGCATAAAATTCAGTGTACATGGTGTTGGGCTGAAATAGATTTTTTTTTCTTATAACATTTCAAGAGAACTCAGTTTGGAAGAATCTGAGTTACCATGCACAAGTGTAAAAAAACCATGAAATCTGCTGTTTAAGATGATTTTCAGCACTTGGACAACTCAAATGTTAGCTTTCTTCCAAAAAAGCTATTTGGCAAGTAAGCAATACATAATAGGATCTTAGGAGGGCCAATTCCTTAGTCTCTATGCAGGTAAGACTCCCTTTAAAATTAATGGCATATTTGGCTGTATAAGGACTGCGACATCAGGCCTAATTCTCCCCTGCATTTCACCTTGAATAGACATTTACACTTCTGCAAAGTGGATGTAAAAAGCTCCTGCTGGTATTAGGGACCAGAGAATTCTAATGCAGTAGCGTTGTACGTACACGGTGCACAGACGTAAAAGATTACACAAGGCACAAAACAGCAGAGCATTAGCTCATGCTATTCAGAAGTGAAACAAAAGGAATGAATGAATGAATAAATAAATAAATAAATGGCACACATTTTGTTTCATATTGTGCCATCAATTGTTAAGGACCCCTCCCCAGAGATCAATAGGGATTTCTACTTACATATGAGTGACATGATGTGGCCCATACTTAGAAGAATGCTACAGTACATATAGAGTTACTAATCCTCATATGAATTTTTAGCTTTCCTGTTTCAAAATGTGACATTCAAGTGAGACATCTTTTTTTTTTAAAAGGAACAATTGAAAACGTTTGATAGTGGAAGTGTTTAGAGCCAGCATGTGTAGAACTACTGCACGTCACAGTAGCATGTTAGGTAATCTTCGAAGTGTCTACATACTTAAGCATTTGAAGGTACTCTGATTTATTGACTAGATAAAAAGCATTTTAAAAAATTAGAAATACGCATTTTACCAATCAAAAAGAACAGCTTCAGAGCAAACCCAGTCTCTTAGGTAGGTAAAGCGCATTTTAAAAAAAAACCTGTCCATGTACGCACTAGACCAGACAAGCTAGTTCAGAGCCATTTCAGGTCTACTATGTAGAAAATATGTATTTTCACATTAAATACTGACTTATTTAACAGAGCGGATTGGACCCAATGACTTTTCAACTTTTCCTTTTAGTTTCTCTTTCCTATTAGTTCCCCAAGCCTATTCATTAAAGAACATAAATGTGTGCTTAAGTTAAGTACATTCATAATTCCCATTTAGACTGTAGGCCAGTGGTTTTCAAACTTTTTTTCTGGTGACCCAGTTGAAGAAAAATGTTGATGCCTGGAGCTGGGGATGAGGGGTTTGGGCTGTGGGAGAGGCTCAGGGCTGGGGCAGAGGGTTGGGGTGAGGGAGTGAGGGCTGCGGGGTGGGGCCAGGAATGAGGGGTTCAGGGTGTAGGAGGGGGCATTGGGATGGAGCAGGGGTCAGGGCTTTGGACTGGGGATGAGGGGGTTGGGGTGCAGAAGGGGGCTCCAGGTTTAGGGGGGCTCAGGGTTGGGGCGCTGGGTTGGGGCACGGGCTTACCTTGGGCAGTTCCCGGTCAGCGGTGCAACAGGGGTGCTAAGGCAGGCCTTCTGGTGAAGAGCTAGTGCTTGGGGCGGGGCAGCACGCAGAGCCCTGTGGCCCCCCTGCCTAGGAGCCGGACCTGCTGCTGGCCACTTCCGGGGCACAGCACGGTGTCAGAACAGGTAGACACTAGCCTGCCTTAGCTGGGCAGCACCGCTGATGGGACTTTTAACGGCCCGGTTGGTGGTACTGATCAGAGCCGCCGCGGCCCAGCGCCTTACATTCCGCAACCCAGGACTGGGTCGTGATCCACAGTTCGAAAAAGTCGTGATCCACAGTTTGTAGGCCCATTGCAGCACTTAAGTACTTTCCTGATTTGGGCAAGCGAAGGAGTGTCTCTAATGGACAGGAATTATGGTTCCTGGGTTCTATTCCAATTTCTGTTAGTGACTCCTCTCTGTGTTTTTTTATAATGCCAGTCATTACAGCAGTGGTTTTCGAGCTGGGTCGCGGAATGGAAGGCACTGGGTCACGGTGTCTCTCGTCAGCACCATTGACCGGGCCATTAAAAGTCCTGTCAGCAGTGCTGCCCGGCTAAGTCAGGCTAGTGTCTACCTGTTCTGACACAGCGCTGCCCCCCAGAAGTGGCCAGCAGGTCGGGGTGGGGGAAGTGCGCAGAGTCCTGTGGCCCCCCCACCTATGTGCGGACCTGCTGCTGGCTGCTTCCGGGGCCCAGTGCACTCCACAGTGCCAGGACAGGCAGGAAGCCTGCCTTAGCACCCCTGCTGCGCCACTGATCCGGAGCCACCCCAGGTAAACCCACACCCCCAACCCCATGCCCCAATCCCCTGCCCCAGCCCTGAGCCCCACCCCAACACAGAGCCCCCTCCTGCACCATAAACCCCTCATCCCCGGCTCCATCCCAGAGCCTGCACTCCCAGCCCAGAGCCCTTCCCCCCTCCTGCACCCCAACCCCCTGCCCCACCCCGGAGCCCGCTCCCATACCCTGAACCCCTCATTCCCTGCCCCACCCCACAGCCCTCACCCCAGCCCTCTGCCCCAGCACTGAGCCCCCCCATACCCCAAACCCCTCATCCCCAGCTCCACTAGGTCGTGGTCATCAAAAATTTTCTTCAACTGGGTCACCAGAAAGAAAGTTTGAAAACCACTGCATTACAGTATCTAAGTGCTCAGCTGGTAAAATAGATCAGCATGGAAGTATCCATTGTGGATCTTGTAGAGAATTCTGCTCTTTGGCTTTCCAAGGATCTACGAAGCTCTACTGGGTATTATTTTTTGTTTTTCCTTAAAGATTTCAGTTCTGATGGAAAAGCAGCACACTCTAAAAATCAGTCTGTCTTTGCTGGCAGCTTTTTCCACAAACAACTAACTGAGAACTTTGGGCCAGATTCTCAGCTGGTCTAAATCAGTGTGGCTCAATGGAATTAATTCAAAGGAGAGAGTGTAATGAATGTATCTCCAGACTCCATGCATTTTCATCCTGGGCTTTGGTGGCTGCATTGTCCCAGTGGAGAACATTTTTCTTAGTGGGCCATGGACGGAAAGATGATCTCCGATTATTCTTTGATGGCTTTGAAGGTCAGGACCAAGATCTTGCACTGACCTCGGATGTGAACTGGGAGCCAGTGAAGAGTGTGAAATTCAAGAGTGATGTGCTTCTGGGAGAAGGTGGGCTACTGTGTTCTGCAGTATTTAGAGCCTCCTTGTTGCTCCAAACTTTAATCCCAGGGAATTACAATAACCTAGTCTGGAGGTGCCATATTTGTGGACCTGTGTGGTCATATTTCCTTCTGAGAAGAGGCAAATCTCTTAATAAACTGCGAATGGATAAAAACATTTCTTGCCACTGTAGCTAACTAGTCATTCAAGGTTAATGATTAACTGGGCAAATCAGACTTTATATCATTTACCAAACATAGGATATATGCCCTCAGTATAAGGGCAGTAGATAGATATATATGCCTTCAGTAGGTCAGTTTCTCAGCTACAGTAACTCCTCACTTAACGTTGTAGTTATGGTCCTGAAAAATGCTACTTTAAGCGAAATGATGTTAAACGAATCCAATTTCCCAATAAGAACTGATGTAAATAGCGGGGTTTAGATTCTAGGGAAATTTTTTTCGCCAGACAAAAGACATCATATATATATATATACACACAGTATAAGTTTTAAACAGACAGTTTAATACCGTACACAACAATGACGATTGTGAAGCTTGGTTGAGGTGGTGAAGTCAGAGGGTGGAAGAGGGTGGGATATTTCCCATTAATGCCTTACTGCAAAATGATGAACTAGCACTGGGCTGAGTCCTCAAGGGTTAACACATTGTTGTTAATATAGCCTCACACTCTACAAGGCAGCAGGAATGAAGGGAGGGGAGACAGCATGGCAGAGAGGGACAGAGACACACACCCTGTGCGAGAAAGAGGGATGTGCATTGCCCCTTTAAGTACGCTGACACCACTCTAAGTACACTGCCTTTTTAAGTAGATCAGAAAGTTGAGACAGCAGCTGCTGCCGGCAAGCTCCCTCTGTCCTGAGACCTGTGGTGTCCTCCACCTGCTCTGTGGACATGAGGTACAGGAGCGGGGGGAGGGGACACCCTACACTCTGACATTAGCACCCCTCTTCCCGCGCTCCTGCCCGAACAGCAAGCAGGAGGCTTCCGGGAGCAGCTCCAAGGCAGAGGGCAGGAGCAGCACATGGCAGTGCGGGGGAGGGACCGCTGAACTGCCGTGCAATTGATAGCCTGCTGGGCAGCTGCTGCACAGGGAACTTAGGGGAGTGGGGAGCTGAGGGGAGGCTGCCGGTCCAACCTGGTTCCAATCCCCCACCAGCTAGCTCCAACAGACTGCTCTTTCTGCAAGCAGTGGACAAAGCAGACAACTGCCAAGCAACATTATAGAAGAGCATTGCACAACTTTAAACAAGCATGTTCTCTAATTGATCAGCAATGTAACAATGAAACAACGTTAACGGGACAACTTTAAGTGAGGAGTTACTGTAGTTCCTCAGAACATTTCTCCTTCTCACTAGAACCACTTTGATCCTATCCAACTCAGTATAATTTACTGGTCCTCATCCACAGCAATGGCTGCATCTATTGCAAAGGAAATATAAAGGCTGATGTCATCAACATATTGCTAACAGCACAGCTTCTGGTGTCTAACTGTTCTCGGAGGTTTCATATAGGTATAAAAGAGGAAGGAGACAGAAAAGAACCTTGTCAAACTTTACAAGTAAGGACTCTTGGAGAGTACCCATTACCGTTCTGTGGGTCCTGTTTGAGAGGAATGACTTTTGGAACCGTAATGTTGTGCTGTCTACACAGCTATATCATGTAAACAGGTCGGTAGAAGCCTGAAATCAACTGTTTGATGCTACAGAAAGGTCAAAGTTGCATGGGAATTGAGATTTACTCTCTATCCATTATCATGAGGTTCTCCATTTGTGATACTAGGGTTGTTTGTTGTTGTTTTGCCATAATCCAGTGAAACTTCTGATTGCAAAAGGTGGTGGCAATTGTCATAGCTGACTAAAGCAATCTAGGCAAATCGCCTAATCTGTCTGTGCCTCAGTTTGCCCATGTATAGAATAGGGATAATATGGAGGTCACCATTAAAAAGTTAGTGTTTGCCAATAGTTATCATGTATTTAGGTCCTATTTTAAGCATAAGGCATAACTGTAGTATCTCAGATACCATTGTGTTCTAACAGTTATGGACTACAGTACCAATGAAGTATGTATTGCAATCTGGCCAAACTGTTTGCAAATGTGACTTGAGATCCTCTTATGAAAGGTGTTGTATTAAGTTGTATTAGAGATTTATTAAACTGTGACCCTTAAATCACAGCTTTACAAAATCCTTAAGTGTCACTGTTTTTGCTTTGGAAAGGAAGGACCAAAAGTGAACATTAGATTTTAATTTTCTGGATTAAGATCAGTGTGCATTACCACTTTAATTTTATTTAGTGACACATTTTTTTATTTAATTAACACCAGTCTTACATCTGCTCAGCAGCAATCTCAAGAAAGTTGCTCTAAGATGTAAGTAATTACACTGAACTTCCTATCTTTATTTTTAAGTTGTATTCCCTAGCATCAACTGCCAGCTGGAATCCTGCACCCTTTCCCTCACTATGCCACTAAAAAGGAACAATTTGTTTTGTGGGAGGTCTAAAATTGTGGAGATTATATTCCATCTGAGTGGACATTCAAAAATGTCACTTAACTCTCTGCCAGGGGAAAATTTTGTTCTTACATGCAGAGAGACCCAAGTGAGTTGTTATATATCTGTGTCAACCATAATTATTGGACAGATCTGACTGAAGTGGCAATAGCTTTATCTGTCTTCTGCTTAGAGAAGAGCCATGCAGTAGCAACTACTGTGTCACAATAGGGAATACAGTACATTTGTGAACAGAAATGAAAATCATTGTCATGTGAACTGTATTCCTGCTACAACAGAAACAAGCAAGGTTAATTTCATACTGGTTTATATAATTTCCTGAAGGATACAAAAGGAAAAAGCTGTGTTGGAGAATATCAGTGGTGTGTTCCCACACTAGGGAAACTAGCTTAGTGAAGCAGTATGTCTGTTGCTGTTTTCAATAGATTTTAAAGCATTTCTGTGTAAGAGCCCCCCTAAGGACTGATATTAAAGATTAGATTGCGCCTTAATAGCAACTGCTGCAGTAAGGATGTGTAGAGAGGCACTTTGCTAGCTACAATGACTGACGATCAGACTCCAAAGGAGAAACAACACCTTTGGTGCTCTGAAGAAACCCTTCCGGGAGTGGCACAGAATGTCCCACCTTCACGTCACTGCCCCCCTGGGGTGTCTAGCACTAATGCTACCATTTGTGTTCTTCCCTTTTCACCCTTATTTTTACTTTATACCCTAACAAGGAGACTTCTACCTTCCATTTAACCAAATACACAGCAGCTAGGAAGTGACTTGTTTCTAAAGAGATAACGAGTCATGGGTCTGAGAAAAGAAAATGCAAAACAGAACTATTTACTCAAGTTGACTAATCCTGTCAGAGAAAGAAAAATTCAAATGCTGAGCAGTTTATTCACAGTGGATCTTAGGAAAATATCTGGCAGGCCAAACTGAGCAGGCCTCATATCTTAACAGGTGGATAAAAATATGGGAAATGCCAGGAAAATGCAGGCAAAGCTGGTGTTGGGGGACAGCACGAAAGCTGCAAGCAGTTGGTCAGAAACGTCCCTGCCTTCCTTTCCTGGAAGGTAGCCAGAAAAAAGAGAAAAGAAAAACGGAATATATCTGATTTTTCTCCTCATCCTACATATGCTTTCCAGCTTCTTCTCCAGGTGTACCAACAATACACACAGCCAGCAACAAAATACCACTCAAGTACCAAGGCTGAGTCCTGGCACCAATTAATACTCTGCAGTAAATATAGTCATATATGATCTGTATCCAGGCAATGTTCCTGAAAAGCCTAGGATTGGAACTCTCCCAGAAAGAAAATGGACTTTTTTATTTCTTTTGGGAATATTCAAATGGTAAAATCACAGTCTAATTTTCAATGAATACCAGCGTGAAAGGTCTAGATGCTGACAAAATACTCGGGCAGAGTGTGGCATGGTGGAGGCTCTGAGCATTTTAATTCAGACAAGACAGCTAATGACACGCGTGCCTCCTAAGTGACTTGGACTGTTGATTTTTTTTCGTTTGTGTATTTAACTAGTTTTATATGAATTGTACTCAAATAAATGTATAATCTCCTTATTAGTTCTAACTGTAACAGCTATCTTGTAATGTCACAGTCCCCTCTTCCAGTCCTGCTGGTTATATGTTTGTACTACTATCAGTACGCAAGAAATGATGGTACAATCATAATGAAGGGAGAGGCTGAAGGTATTTTGACTGTAAGCCTCTTTGGGTAGAGACCATTTGTTTCATCTGTGTTTGTACAGCACATATCATAATGCGGTCCTGTTTATGACTAGGGTTCCCATTTGCTACTGCAATACAAGTAATAATTATTAATAGTAATAGTAAATGTCCTGTTCCTGCTCCCCACAATGTTTTGCTATCCCAGTAATCACTATTTGTATTACAGTAGCACCAAAAGGCCCTGAGATCAGGGACATCTTTGCTTCTCTCCCCATGCCATAATGCCACAGTTGCAGTTAGCACGGGCATCCGAGCTGGATCCCCCTCATTACAAAAATGAGGGGGTGGCTGACAGGGCATTCTCTGAGGGCTCCAAGACTTGCTCCACCTCCTGGGCCCCAGTCTGAAATAGCCCAAATATGGTGACTTTCTGGGCAAGTTACAAAATACACCTGTTTGACTAGGTTGTCAGACAGCGCTGAGGATTTGCTTTCCATAATACTGCAAGGATGGAAGAGTGTCACTGTAGGCACCTGAGTTCCTGTTGAAATTATTACTTTAGTGCTGCTGGGATTTTACTATTAATGGTGTCAAAAGGTGCCCACAGTCTTGGACTGGCATCCTTGATATCATTTTTAATCTTAAAATAAATACGGTAAATACATAAATAAAAATTCTGCTAAACATGGTACACATACACAGTAAGGGACAGTCCTCTCATCAATGTTACACAATTTAGATGACTGATGAAATACCCTTCAAATTAGCATCAATTCAAATAGTCAATGGGAAGATGCTCAAGAACAAAAGGGCACAACAGAGCCCTATATAGGAGTTGCCAGCATGAGAACTTAGATAAATTTCAAAAGTGGGTTCTCATTTGTAGTGCCTATCTTGAGTTACCTTGGGCCTGGTTTTCAGAAATGCTGAGAACCTTTAACTCTATTTAAAATTAATGGGAGCTCTCGGTGCTCTTTCCTCTGATAATCCAGGCACTTTTGAATATTTGAGCCTTACCTTCTTTATTTTTAAATCAAAACAAATATATAAATAAACAAACAAAAACATAAAAAGAAATTTAAATAACATTTCTGACTGCCTATCATGCTAAACTAGCCACCTTCAGTTTTTAATCTGTAAACTCCAAAGCGCTTAAGCTTCTTTTTACAGTATAATTCCTTCTGAAATAACTGTGATAAGAATTATTTGCTACTGAAAAATTAAGAATTAGACAAAACCAAAATGGCTTTACTTGGTGTACTATGCACAGTACAGTAAAATAAACCTAGCATCATAGAATCATAGACGTTAGATACAGAAAAGACTTATCAGGTTGTTTTGTTTCCTAGCCCCGCTACTGCAGAAATACAGCACATTCAAGTAATTTGTTTGGTCTACTTTTAAAGCATATAGGAAGTGAGGGTTCCACTATGTCTTTTTCTGTAATTTGGGGAACCAATCCTTCTTTCATTCACTCTTTTTCCATGACCAGTTTTGTCCCCATAGCTGAAAGCCCATTTTGTTTCTTTTTCCAAAAATACATGTATTATTGCTTAATTTTAGACATAATTTATTGCTCCCTACAGTAAGGTATGGAAGCCTTGAACCTGCAAACACTTAAGCCCAAATGCAATCTTTCTCATCAGACTAATCCTGTTGAAGTCAGTGGAGTAAAGTTACAAATATTGAGTGTTAGCAGGATTGGTGCCTAAATTATTATGGATCAAATTTAATGGCATTACACTATGGATAAATCTGGCTTTGTACATGATAGCTAAGAGATGGTCTGTAGTCTCTGTATTTGAGGAAGGATGGTCTTGTGGCTACAGAATTCCTGCTTCTGCCACAGACTTCCTGTGCGATATCATACGAGTGTCTCTGTGCCTCAGCGCCCTCTCTGCAAAATGGGGATGATAATATTCTCTTGCTATTACTCCTTTAGCTCAAGTGATAGAGGCCTATAATTTGGAGCTGAAGGTTCAGGGTTCTGTTCTGATGGGAGACAGGAGGATCATAATGATCCCTTTTGGTCTTAATATCCAGAAACACATTTGGTATTTATTATTTCGTTACAGTGATGTTCATGTTTCATTTTTAATAAGTCATGAGTAAATCAAAGAATGTTTTGAAGCAGTCACAACTAGAGCTGAACTGCACTGCCCACTAAGGTGTTATAAGCATGTTCTTGTCTCTGAAAACAGACATGCTGGGAGGTTGAATCTGATCCAGTTGCTTTAATATTCCACTACTAGAAGAATCAAACAACTTCATTTATATTTAAAAAGTTTCAAATCAATATCTCCCTTCATTTTATGTTGCCCTAGCAGCATAACTATGGCTAACTGAAAATTTTAGGAATAGATTGCCTGTTATGAATAATTTATTCCAGTCATAGGGGAAAACAAATTGTAAAATACTGCTGACAAAACAATGTATGTATGTTTATTTTAAGGAATAAACCTTTCTATCTCCATCTTGTCTAACTTAGCTTTTAAAATCCTTTAGCCTCTTCTCCCTTTTTAAATGTCATTCAGGCTTCCCTCAATCATACTCTCCAATAAAAAATGTAAAGGCCGTGTCTGTTCTCAAAGAACATTTGAGGTAACCTGAAGGGGAAAAAAGCTGAAAACTCCAACCATTCAAAATATTATACATAGTATAAACGTAAAATAAACCCTGTAACTGTTTTACCCCCACTGTTACTGAACTCACTGCCCTGAGGCCATGCACATTTAGAGAGGAAATACATGCTTCCCTATGCCATATGTAGCATAGTTGTAGTTGTCGGTTCGAGGATATTAGAGGGACAAAGTGGGCGCGGTAATCACTTCTATTAGACCAACTTTTTTTGGTCACAGAGACAAGAAGAAGAGCTCTGTGTGGCTCAAAAGCTTGTCTCTCTCACCCACAGAAGTTAGTCCAATAAAAGATATTACCTCACCCACCTTGTGTCCCTATGTCATGGAATTCTTTCAGCCAGGGATGAAATTTAAGGAGACTGCAGCCCAAAGCAGGCACTCTCTGGCTGAGCTCTGCAGCCAGAGAAAAGAAAAGAGGATGTGTTGTCCTGAAGACTGTCACAGATCTGCCTCATAATGGAGAGCAAATGGGGGGTGATTGGGGAGGCCTCCAGCAAATTTTCCATAGTCAGCAGGCAAGCATCTCTGACAGGATTTACGAGCTCCATGTGGCAGCCATGTTCTCCAAGTACTACAGACTTCATCTATAGCAGACTGGCCCGATTTACCCACACCTATAGCAAGCCAGAGTGTTCCCTACTGGAAAGCTCCATAGGTGAGGTATATGCTTTCTGGACTTCCTAAACCCCAACCCCAAGGCTCTTTCTACACCTCTTAAGGGGGTAGAGCACCTCAAGAGCAGAAAAGGACAGCTTTTAGTGGATTTCATGATTACGAAGATTTATCATTATATGAAGCAAATTGACCAAAAGAAAGTTTGGGATGATTTGTGTGGCCACATAATCACTTCACACATGGGGAACAAGCTGCTATGGTTTGGCCAACCAGTTAGCAGAAGACTCTTACTGTGTCTCTTCATCTTTCTCTGCATACTCATGGCTTTTATTCTATCTTTGCCATATAACCTCAAAGCCTCAGGTCAATTTTACCCCTTATTACATGGTTGTCTCTGTGTCTTCACCTGCCCAACTACAGTAGAACCTCAGAGTTACGAATACCTCGGGAATGGAGGTTGTCTGTAACTCTGAAATGTTCGTAACTCTGAACAAAACATTATGGTTGTTCTTTCAAAAGTCTGCAACTGAAAATTGATTTAATACATTACAAAAATTGAAACTTTACTATGGAGAAGAAAAATGCTGCTTTCCCCTTGGTTTTTTAGTAGTTTACATTTAACACTGTACTCTATTTGCTTTTTTTTTTTTTTGTCTCTGCTGCTGCCTTATTGCATACTTCTGGTTCCAAATGAGGTGTGGGGTTGACTGGTCAGTTCATAATTCTGGTGTTTGTAACTCTGAGGTTCTACTGTGTCTCTAAAGATAAAGAGCTTGTTTTAAAAGAAGTATTCTTTTAAAGAAGCAGATGCACAGATTCCCGTAACAAATGTACTCTGGGTAGAGAACTGTGATAACACTCTTGACAAAACAGTCATCATGCCTCTCACTTTCACACTGTCACCTGCTCAAGTGGCTTCTTGGGCCGACAAGTGCCCTTGGCTGCTGTTTCCAAGTCTCTGAGCTTCAAGCCTCACCTATTTCTCTTAGGGCCTCTTGATGTGTTAGAAGTATATCTGTTGTATCTCTGAAATCCATTTTCTTTTAAATATATAAAGAAAATACATATTTTTACGTGTTATGCCCCAGGCTACTGGAAAGCTCCTTAATGCAAAGCACTGGGATTTAACTAGCGATCATGTTTACACTACATGCATATTCATTCACACAGCACTGAAAAATTAATGAATTGGTGTCAGTGTACACCCTGGAATGGACTCATGGGGAACAGTCTCTTCTTTGGATGTTCTAAGGACCTGGTCAGGAATCTGGAAGGGATGTCCCCAAAACATTGCCATAACAAAGCACAAGCATAGACAAGCATACAACAAACAAAAACATCTCTAAGTACTTCATGACCAATATACAATCTGTAACCACAGCAAGGCTCCAGATGCTGTTCCAGATCTTCTCCCAGCCCCCTAGCGGCACCTCAGTTTTACCCAGATTATGCTTCAGCCAGCTCCCAGCCAAGTCCAAACATGGGGAAAGCAAACACACTGCACCAGGTACCAAACTAGGTTTAGGGCCTGGAACACCTGATCTACTTTTTGGGGTCAAGAAGTTAATGGAAAACCTATGGACACTTTAGTGGTAATTCAGGGTAGTTAGAAAAACCATCTCTACTATACAAATCCTAGAGATTTTTATGCAGCAATAACAACAAAAAAAACAACAAAACAAAACAAAAAATAAAGCAAAACAACAATGTAGTCCACAGCGGTTTAAGTATAAGGTATTCTCTAATAGTAACCGCTGAAGTCAATGGATAATACCCATTCCATCTCCAAAACTACTGGATCCCAGGTCTGTAAAAATTGAAAGAACAGGAGGAGAACTGAAACACCCAGGCAAATATTTTAGGAGACCAAATCTGGAGCGTGAAATGTTTATAAATTTAGAGAACTAGGACATCCAATGTGGTTTACATAGGGGGATTAATTGAAAAACGAATCTCTGAGAAAGACTTTCCTACTTGAGTATAAATGCTGTAGGCAGTTCATTTACTAACTGAGGTGAAGTTAACCCTGTGCAAACAAACCTTCAAAATCTGCAGTGTTCTCTTTCAGGGAAGGGGAGTACACTGCCATAACAAACATCTTCCAATTGGTTAGATGAGGATTTTTTCACTTTATGGCTCCATGTCCCCTCACAGGGTTATTAAATAGCCTTAGGTGCCTCCATGCAGACAAAACACTTTTAGAATAGAAAGTAATTTTTTTTTGCCTTTCTCCATCCCATGCAGCTGTTTCTCTTTTACTATAGTCCTCTAGTCCAGCGGTTCTCAAACTTTTTTACTGGTGACCCCTTTCACATAGCAAGACTCTGAGTGTGACCCCCCTTAAAATTAAAAACACTTTTAAATATATTTAACACCATTATAAATGCTGGAGGCAAAACAGGGTTTGGGGTGGAGACTGACAGCTCGTGACCTCCCATATAATAACCTTGCAACCCCCTGAGGGATCCCGACCCCCAGTTTGAGAACCCCTGCTCTAGTCACCATTCACCACTACAGCAAACAGGCAAATACAAAACAGGGGAGAAAAATAACACAGCTTTGACAATCACAGTGTGGGGTGGGTTCATATGCAGGACAAGACTTTTCACTCGTAGAATGTTGGAAGTGACTTTCTTATACTGTCCCGTGTCTACCTATTCATTTTAACAAATAGTTCCAGGAAGAGAGCCCTGGTCCCAGCTCAGACCAGCAGCTCTCTTCCTGTGATACAAAGGGGAAAGAGTTGTCCTCACAGGGAAACTGGCCATTCCAGTTGCATAGGGGCATCCCAAGATGTTTTAAAGTTCTCATAGCCAGCTTTATGCTGTCTAGCTCCAGTCTCCTCCAATTAGAAGGGGTGTTTCTGGGTCATGCTACGGTCTGGAGGGGGCGTTTAGGCATCGCAGATGCTAAGTTAGAGAGATGGACTGGCCCACAGTTTCATAAACACAGTGAGAGAATCTAGAGCTCATAACAGCACGACAACGCTATAGAAACAAAGCCACGGCAGATAGAAGTTAAAAACGTAACCCCCAAAAACAACAGTTGGAAAGCATCTGGTTGCCCACACTACCAGGGTGCATGTACCACAGTGAGCACCAGCAGACTCCCTAAAGAATCCTTTTCAGAGGCAAGGACTTTAATGTACTCTGCTGTACAAAAGACTCAACACATGTTGATGGATTGCAACTCTCTGCAATTCCTGTTTGTTTGGTTTCCAGTTCCCTCTGCCTTCTCTGGATTGGCCTAAGCAAAAGCACTAACGCAGTCACACCAGATCAAGGAGGTTCAAATTAATATGCCTGTATTAACTTCAGTAAACACGCTCCTGAAAGCCCACAGATTCCTAATGCACAAGATAGTTAGAAGGGGAAATAAATAAAATCAGCATTATCAAAAATGAGTCAGAAATAATAAATATTCCTGTTGCTGATCTATCCCTGGTAACTTGCATTAAAATATATATACAGTGTTCTGGAAACTGAAGCAGTGCCACAGTTCAGTAAAACTAATGCAATTAAAAGGGTAGAAAGCCTGTTTTTTCCCTTGCTTGCAGTTTAAAATTAGAACTTCCTAAGACTCATGACCATTGTTGGAATCCAATTCAATACCCTAGCTTATCAAATTCCTGACTGTGGCATTATGCCTTTAAGGTATTGAAGTGCTACTTATTGCACAAACTCTGTCTCTGAATGTTTCTGTGTAACTTTAAAGTGCAGCCACCCCATTTTGAAACTGACAAGTGTTCATTTTGAGTCAAAATGGAGTTGCTAGATGTGAGCAGCCTTCAGACAGCTTTTCTTTTCACGTGAGCCAACAAAGGAAAATGTGTTTTGTACAAAAATCTCTCCTATTAACAAATATAGTTATTTTAAAAAAGCTTGTATTGCTTTGCAGGACTTCACACCTACACAAAGCTCCAGGTTCCCAGGGATCCTGAGGAGCAAGCTTTGTATTGTGTAATTCATCCAGGGACAGAGAATCTGCTGGGCTAATGAGCTCTCCTGCAGCCTCTTCTTCTGCAGGTGATTCCCTAGAAGCACAGTCTTAACTCAAATACTGTAACACACACACAGCCTTCCAAACAGAAACCAACAACAACCAGGATCAAGAAAGGCACAGTCGCGCTAGTATCTGAGTTCAGTGAAATCATGTGCCTTCTGATTTTATTCTGTCAATGTGAATTGAATTAATTTCTGAGCTTCTTTTATGGTCAAGGCCACATTTTGAGTTCAGTATTAATCATTTGAACAGACCCATTCCTCCGATAAGGTATTAATGCAATGGATCACTAATGTGGCAGCATGCACTTAAGCATCATGATAGTGACCCTGACCAGGAAATGATTGGAAAGGCAAGAATAAAGGAGCTGTTCCTTTAGCTTGAAGGTGCAACATTAGCCTAGGCAGGTAGAGTCCCTCACTTTTGTCCCACTACTAATTTCCCCATGCATTACTTCGTCACTTGTATCCCCAGAGGTGTTCATTAGGAAGGCAAGTGACAGCCTCCAATAATATATGTCTATCTTAAAATAATCAAGCCCCTCTTGCAGTGGTGCTGTTTAATACTAATACTGTATGGTAGATTATTAGATGGAAGGTGCACTTAGATGGTGTCTAGTGCAATACATTATCAGTCAGCAATATACTGATGATCTGTCACTTACAAAATAATGTAATCCATGGAAAAGGGCCAAGCAGAAGGTGTAGGGGAGCAAGGGGGTTCAATTATATTTGTGGAAGAAACAATGTCCTGAGGAGAGTGTATTATGTAGTGGCTGTTCAAAAGCGCTCAGTGCAACTTGAGGGAAAAATTAGGCTCTGAGAGATGGTGGCTCAGATGGCTGTAACAAAGGATCTGCCCTTGAAGTCAAGTTCAAGCTGAAGTACAAAATTATCTTTTACAATACATAGTTTGCTTGTGAAAATGAAAAGGGTTAGAGATGTATTAGTAATGTTGGCATTACTACAGGCAACCACTTTTAGATATTTGATATTTTGGGGACATGAGTTTTGCATCATTATTAGAATTAAGGCTTACTATATTATTCTGCAAACTTTCCAGCAGTGAGCAGATGGTTACCCTATTACCAACCATTTGCATTTAACATATTGTAATGATTTATGTACCACATGTCACTGAGCAAAGAAAAAACAGTCAGTGGCAACTAATTAGTTGAGTGTGAAGACACATATCTCAATGTACATATCCTTGTTGTAACCAAATTTTAATTTTTTGATAGTTTACAGGTTTAATGTGCAGTGTAACAGAAATACTGACAGCAATTAAACCTGAACCATGACATCCCTCTGTCACTATGATAGTGCTTCTATAATTACATCTGCACCAGCGTTCCCATTAAAAGCCTGTATTTTGGGGGATGGGTGGGGAGAGAAGGTTATAACAATTCTTTGCACTTTTATATAGGACCTTTCTTCAGAGGATCTCAAAGTACTTTGTACTTTGTAAGTACTCTGATATCTCAGAGCCTAGCTCAAGTTTATGAGCTGGGAGGCTGCTTGAGAGTAGAGTGGGGCTGGGAATATTACTTGGTAGTAGAGAGGGACTATGGCCCAGGATACCTCTTGGAAGATTGAAATGAGTCTAGGGATGTGGACGGGAGGAGGTGGACACTTTGAGAGGGGAACCAAGGTCTTACTAGAAGTTTGCAGGGAAGGAACAGTCAGCTGTGGGCAACTGAATCAGCATCAGTCAGGATAGAGTCATATACAGAAGCAAACTTTGTAAGATTGCCATTATTATTTCAAACATATCGTAACTATATACCATATGTGTTGCATTATCTACAGTAGGCCCCACTACAGCAACTCTTGATTATCAGCCTCATGTTTGAATGTTCTTGGTTTTAGGTTTATGTTGCAATGGTAAGGACTGTCACAAAAATGTCTGCAAATAAGTCAATGAAATACATCTGTAATGCAATTCCTATGTGATTTTCTGTGTGCCAATATTTTTAGATCCAAATAATGCCACTGGGAGTTTTATTTTTCTACAATATACCAATCTTGCTTGCTAAAATACCAGGGGAAGAAATCTGGCTGAAGGGTAGCCCCTCTTCTCCCTTTCTCCTAGCATGTCTCTACTTTCAAAAAACAGACTCTAACCCAAATTCATAGCACTGAGAGATGTCCAACAGAGGGCTCATAAATCCCTGGATTGCAGTCTGAAGGAGTGAAGGCTAGGAAGAGCTACCATGGGCCACAGATGTGATGACTTTGGTGAGTGAGGCAAATAGAATTTGGCCATTTTTGATTAACTTTACTGCCTTCTGAAGTGCATGACTCTAATTTGCTCCTATATGATTATACCCTCAGTTAGTGTAAGTCAGCACAGCTCCACTTAAGTCAATGGAATGAAGCCAATTTACAAGTATCAGGGGGTAGCCATGTTAGTCTGTATCCACAAAAACAACAAGGAGTCCAGTAGCACCTTAAAGACTAACAGATTTATTTGAGCATAAGCTTTCGTGGGTAAAAACCTCACTCATTACAGAAGCAGCTTTGCCTCTCCTGGAATTGACACCTCCTCATCTATTGTTGGGAGTGGACTACATCCACCCTGATCAAATTGGCCCTGTCAACACTGGTTCTCCACTTGTGAGGTAACTCCCTTCTCTTCATGTGTCAGTATATTTATGTCTGCATCTGTAACTTTCACTCCATGCATATGAAGAAGTGAGGTTTTTACCACGAAAGCTTATGCTCAAATAAATCTGCTAGTCTTTAAGGTGCCACCGGACTCCTTGCCAATTTACAGTATCTTAGGATCTGGGCTATTATCTGGGGATCATAAAGTATAGGAAGGTTAGAAGCTTTGTTTTTGTTTATTTGAAATAGAAACAGCATTAGATTGTTCCATCTGGATTTTTTTTATAACGTTTTGACTAAAAATATTCCTGCGTAATTCTGATCCGTTTTGTGGCAGTGCATCAACTTCAGTCAGTAACTCTGATTTACATGGAGATTAACTGAGATCATTCTCTCTTATTTCAATCCTTAATTTCATATAATTTGTAGGAGATGATGCACAACTTTTACCACAGCACAGTAACAGATGTACAAAAGTGGCATCAGGAAATGAAGAAAAGTTAATTTTTCCAGAATATTAACAACTGGAGTAACTTTTTCTTTTAACTATTTGAACAATGTAGGTACACTTAAAGACGAACTCAGATAAATTAGACTTTTTTCATTAGATTGATTTTTTTAAAGTCCCTTCAATATTTCCACGAATCACAGTGGCAGAATGATACCTCATTTGTTACAACTAACAAACAAAGAGAGATAATAATCATCTGTGTCATGAAAAACAAGTGAACATTCTGGGCTCAACCACTGATGCACTTCTTGCACTGATCAGTATCAGGAAAAATCGACCCCTGCACATGTGTAATTCTCTCCCTAATGAAGTACACAAAAATAACTGCATGTACACTATCAGTGGTGACTGGGATCACAGATTAGCAGCTGGGAAGAGAACTAGAGTGCTAATTATCAGACAGCCCCTCCCTCCAGGGGTGATGGTATAATGACAACACACATACTCAGAGCAGTTATAGGGCTGTTCTGGCAGCTTTACACCAGTGCAGGGCGTGTTTCCAGGGACCATTCCTGTCTCATTTAAGATCCTGCTGTGCCACTAGCATGGTCTAAAGGAGCCTTAGTGGAACAGAGAATCAGTCTCTTTATTTCTGGATCAGTGTGTTAAGTTTAGAATTGGTTACCATGACATTTAAAGTGCTGAAAAAAGACAGTAGTTTGAGTATGAAAAACACTAAGCTTTGCTTCAGCACAGAAGGTATCATTGCTGTTGCTACCTGTAAAATAGTTCAGAGATTTTAAACTTTTAACACAGGAATGAACTATTCTGCTGTAGCTATAACCTCAACTTTGAAGAACACTTAAGTGCCTTGAACCTTTCAGATACATGGGCGAATAGATTTGTAAGGTTATTTAAGTGTTTATGTTTGCCTAAAGTCTTTGAAATAAAAAGCTTGAAGAAAAGAAAGTTCCTGCCTGAAATGATTTGTGTTGGAATCCCTGAAGTTATTCACAAAGGCTCTTTGAATGTTTTGGACCATGAATTCGACTCCAAAGTAACACAGTAGGGATACTTCTATTTCATTTAATTAGGATTTTCCCCTATGTCTCTTTAATGTTGAATGACAAAATGAATTATACGACAAAAGTGACTGGTTCCACTCCTCACAAAAACATCGATCTTATAGGACACTGAGAGCCCTCAAGAGGGAGCTGAGGGAGGTCAGTAGTTTTTATGGAAACTCTTGACTTCTCACAAATCGGGCCAAAGAAGATGATCAAAGGTGGTTAATGGAGATTGAAGTTTTAAATACACCTGCACTTAAATCATGCACTAGGAATTAAGGTCCCAATTGTACCCTCCGTTTCATAGATTCCCTTTGTAGTCATTGGAACATTGGGTCCTGTCTGATTAACTAATAGTACTTAAATACCAGCATGGAAGTTGAGAACAAAAACTATTTGAGAACATGAGGGTAGTACACAATATATTGATGTACCTTTGGAAAGACTGTTTATCTGGGTGAATGAATATTGAAATCATTTCATTACTTCAATTCATGATGTTTTGCTTAAAAAACCTCTAAGTGTTTACAGAAAAGGAAGGTTACTTTTCTCTAATACATTTTACAGTAGATATACAAAAATCATTGTCTATTGGCACTTGGGAGTTAAGGATAAACCGACAAGTACATAAGTATATAAGCTGTTTTTTCCTGTCCTCTAATGAAGTTCATAATTTAATTGCAGGAATTATTTGATATATGCACTCCAATCACTGGTGAAAACCTCAAAGGAAAACAAGTTGCCCATACAAGTATTCTCTTTGTAAATCAAGAAATCCTCAAGTACAGTAAATATATACAGTACTCCAAAAAAGAATGGCATTCAGTTGTCCACTTAAAAGCTTGTTGTTAGCATATCTTTATTTTGAGGGTTTGAGGCTTGAATTGAAGCTTAATGAGAAAATTTCCTGTTAATTAAAGCACATCTAAAATTTAAAAGTTCTGTGGGGCCCAAAGTCTGCTTTTGGGTAAAATACAGAGTAATGCCATTAAAGTAAACAGTGTTATCCAGATTTACAATAACCTAACGGAGAGCAGGATTTAATCCACTTGGGGACAAATTCTGAAGCATAGGGCACATATGCATAAACCAGAAAATACAAGCATTATAACCTCAGCCATTTCTTTGTGAACATCCACTGCAAATTGTACATCAGGTCCCAGACCATGGATAGTAGAATCTGCTCTTTTCAAGTGGCTGTTTAGGCCCTGTCATCCACTTCCAAAATGAGGTCTTATAAAAAATGGACACTTTAGAATCATAGCAGATTTTGGGGCATACTGACTGAAGAAACGATATAGAACATGAACTATGCTTTCCCCAAGTGTAATTTATTCAGAATCTTGTGTGGATTACATTTAGCACAGACAATGTAGGGGAGAGAAATTGTTAAAACTGAGGAAAATTTTCACTTATGTCATGTAAGGTAGAGGTTGCTATTACTGCTGAAACTGGAGCTGAGACAGGGTCAGATAACCTCAAGCTTCAAATACAGAAGCCTCAAGCAGAGGAAGAGTTTAAAAATAGATTCCAAAGGGCAAAATACATATTGTATAGAGTCTGGATATTTTAGCTTTTAGAGGAAAGTATTGGCTCTTAGATTGAAAAACTAACCACCAATGAGCAACAGTGTCCTTCACCTTAACCTGCCAATCATTTTTCAAACCATGGGGTCAATAATTTTCCACTATTATTAACCTGAACTACAGTCAACATACAGCATATAACATACAAACCATTGAGAGTATAACGGTAAAACTGAACAGTTATTTATTTTTTACCCTATTTAAGAATTAACATGGTTAACCTTCTGGATCCTGATCCAAAGCCCCTCTCAGTCAATAGGAGCCTTTCCCTGGGCTTCAAAGACTTTGTATTAGACTCTTAATGAACATTTCCTACAGAAAGCACAAGTTACTGTTACTCACAAGTGACAGCCAGGACATAACTTTTCAATTAATCAAAGATATTCAGAGCTATAAAATCCTCCTCTTCAAGCAGCGTAATAAGAAAAAAATTAGAGTTTAGTTTCATGGACCAGCCTTTGATTCTTTCTGCTCAAAAAGAGATGAACAGAGCAAATGTCTACCATCACTTACTTTCCCATCCTGACAGGCTTTATTTATTCATTAGTCGACCTTTCTAGCCATTAGGACCATCCTGCTTCAGCAGTTAATTAACACAAGTGCCATAATTTAATACAGTTAATGCTACTTGATGCCCTTTAATGTACCTTCCATTAGTGATATTATTGTAGTATTACCCTGTAAATTAAAATGAGATCAAGACTATGAGAGGCTTTCTTTAATTAAGGTACTGGCACACTACACTCGTCCATTATTCACCAGAGAAAATCACCCTGATTTAGTGAAGCAGACCATCCATAAGTCAGAATTAGTTCATGAGGATTATTAGGTTTCTTGAATAATGTGCATGCAATGGGGTTGCTGAAATTGCTAACAGCCATGTTTCCTCTTTTTTCATTATCTTAACAAACACACAATGAAAGCTGAATAAACAAGTGGTAATAGAAAAACTAAAGGGTTTATCATCTCTAATACAATAAACATCAAGCTCATTTCACAACAAAATGCAACGGAATGAGAAAACAAATTATATATTAAATGGGCACATTTCCTAGCTTGAATATATTGTGAGGTATTAAAAAGCTGCATATTTAATACAGCAGCTTTCAGACAAATACTTTTCACAGACATTGATCCGTAAAATTCAACAGGAAACAACTTACATAGAAAATCAGCTTCCTTTAAAAATATGCTGTTAAGATGACCGGTTATTTTAACCATCCTCAACCTAGAGATGAATGTTACAGCATAAGCTACAGCATTAAAAAGAGTCTATTAGCATCACTCATCCACAGCATGTCAAGTTACTCAGTAACCTCTCTTTGCATGTTATCCTCATGGAATAGTCCAGACGAGCTCTTCAATATCCAGAAAAAATTCTAAGCCCAGAATATCAAACATCATGGCTAAACTTTAAGGTCAGTTGACTTCTTGGGTTCAGCTACTATTGGTGGACAATCCACCTGGATTGGATACATAGTGGAGTAACGCTTGGGGTCCCGAGTTGCCCAGTAAGGCCAGCGGCCAGGTAAGAGACAAGGCAACTGGGAGTACTGCTGAGTCACAGAATCTTCAGGGCAGCCTCTGTCAGTGGTCTCCTGCAGAGCACCGGTGATGTTTAAAACTGTCTTTCCCTGATGGAGGATGGCAGTGATACTACAGTAGGGTTGCCAACCCTCCAAAATACTTCTAGAGCCGTCGTGGGCAACCTGGGGCCCGTCAGGGTAATCTGCTGGTGGGCCATTAGACAGTTTGTTTACATTGACCATCTGCAGGCACGGCCACCTGACTGCAGCTCCCTGTGGCTGTGGTTCGCTGTTCTCGGCCAATGGGAGCTGTGGGAAGCAGCAGTCAGTACGTCCCTGCAGCCTGCGCTGCTTCCCGCAGCTCCCATTGGCTGGGAACAGCGAACCATGGCCACTGGGAGCAGCGGGCAGCCATGCCTGCGGATGGTCAATGTAAACAAACTGTCTTGCGGGGTGCATGAGGCCTGCAGGTTGCCCACCACTGTCCTGGAGTCTCCAGGAATTAAAGATTAATCTTTAATTAAAGATTATGTCATGATGAAACCTCCAGGAATACATCCAAGCAAAGTTGGCAACCCTACACTACAGTCTGCTCTTCCTTGGAGTGGCCAAAGGTTCACAAGGTACTGAGAGCACCCTGACATGTGCATGGGGATGGATCAAGCCCTAATTTTTTTATTTATTAATTTATGTATGAACATACTTTGGGGAAAAAATAGCGCAGCAAGAGGTGTTTTTTTCATCATCAGCAGAATGATAAAGGCACTCAAATGAATTTAATCTACTAGGATAGGATTACATAGCAGATAACCCCTGTAGCTGGTGTCTGATTATTGTAGTTTAGCCAACAAGCATCACCATCAGATAAGTTCTCTGTACAGTCACACTTAATTTTTATAGACAATTTGCTATGGGATTACTGTTTCCTTTAGCTGAGTTTTGGAAGGTGTCTGTTTGTGATTCCCTTAAAACATTCTCTTTCTCCTTCAGATTGTTTATGCGATGTGACACTGATAGTCTAATTAGAGACAGACTGCTTGCCAAAGTTCAGGGGTTTCCAATGTGGACCTGCACCTTCTTGAAGTATGGTGTTTTTTGAACCCTGGGTTTTGTTCTGGTCCATCTCTACATCTAGTCTACTTGAGCGTGAGGAAATGACAGAAGAAAGGATACAGGAGAACTGAACTATATGCTGTAATTCTGATAAATTGATTACTACAGTGGTCATCCAAACCACTATTATAAGCTTCCCATGTTCCACTAAGCTTATTACATGAACAATATTAGTCTATAAGCAATATTACATATATGTATTACATTAAAATTCTTAATGCAAAAGCAATGATCCAATGTTTTTGTATTTTTAATTAATCATCCTGTATGTGTATTTCGCATGGGGCACAAATAATTGTAACTGTAGCAAATGAACTGTGCAATGAAACTCATTTAGATTTGCATTGTTCGTGCTCATTAAAAATATATTTTCATTGAGAAAATGCACTGATAAATCCAGAGCCATGTAAACAGCACTGATTTTCTGCCTTATATATTTAACTGACTATTAAAAATATAAGCAAAAATTAATACTAATTTGTATTCATTTAATTCTGCCAGGAATTTTTTGGCAACATATAAAATTGATTTCCTTGCATGTATGAAAATGCTTAGAGACATGCAATGTCTTCCATATAAAAGAGACTAAAAATACCCACTTAAATAATCCACTAAACAGCAGTAACAAGCACACAGTCAATAGCATGCTATATAATCTCCTTGTCTACTGCATTAATGTCAATTATCTTTTGCTTACTACAGAATGTACATGCTATTCTTTATCCTTCCAGTAAGTTAAGTGGATTTTTGTTTGTATGCAATCAAATATTATTGATATTGCATCAGTCCTCAATAAAATTTGAAAATAAAGTTGTTTAAAAAAGATGTTTGGGACTCTTTAGTTTAAAGAGGATATGGATAAGAGGTACAAGGTGCATGAAAGAGGTAAGTAAACTAATAAAATATATGGAAGAGGTCCTATTTACCTCATCTGATAATACAAGTACAAAGGGACAGCTAACATATTTAAAGATAACACACATAAAATTGCTAAAAGGAAATACTCTTTTTACATAACGGGAAATAAATCTGTGAAACTCGCTACCACAAAATATAATAAGGTCAAGAACTTAGTGGGATTCAGAAAAAAGTTTAGACAGTCATGGGGGAAAAAGGTATCTCCAACAACTACTGTCCTGTAGCAATGATTAACGTTTTCAGAGGATATCAGTCCTCATGCTTCAGGTAATAAACTAATCACTAGCTTCCTGGTATTAGGAGGACACTTTCTGCGTAGGCACGTTTTGCACAAATGTCTATTATGAGACATTTATACCTGGTACTAGCCATTGCTAGACACAGGATGGCCACCTGTCTAAAGCAGCAGTTCTCAAACTTCATTGCACCGTGACCCCCTTCTGACAACAAAAATTACTATATGACCCCGGGGGGGGGGAAGGGAAAAGGGGGGGGAGAAGATGACCAAAGCCCAAGCTCTGCTACCCCAGGTAGGTTGGGGAGGAGCCAAAGCTGAAGCCCAAGAGTTTCTGCCCTGGGCAGGGAGAATATAACCTTAGCCCTGGGCTGTGGGATTCAGGCTTTGGCTTCAGCCCCAGGCAGTGGGGCTTGGGCTTGGGCCCTGGACCCCAGCAAGTCTAACACGAGCCTTGGCGACTCCATTAAAATGACCCCCTGGTCTAAAGCAATGTGGCAATGTCTATGTTCCTATCCAAATTAGCCTAGTGTTATTCAAACCATTGGTTTATTTTTTACACTCAAACAGAACTATACCCTGCAGAAAGGGTGAAATTCACCCCACTGCAGAGGTCTCATCCAAGGCCCTTCAGACCAATTACACCTTACAGTAAGGGCTTATATTAAAGCCCAGTGAATTCAATGGCTTTAGGCCATAAAGGCGTAAAGGTAGCCTGGCCTGGAGAGCCCTGTGGAGTGTCCCTTCAGCTGGGATGAATTTCACCCTCAGACATAAAAGCTTGGACATCCCAGACCTAGTGTAAGAAGCTGTTAAAAGTATTCCACTCTTAAGATGTACAGAGAGTTGTCAAGTTTAGTGACAGCAGGACTTTGATGACTTAGTACTGCTGACTCAAAAAAGCATCTAATACTTTAAGAAACTGTTTTTTTATTGAGCTACATTTCTGGGAAAACATTTCAGTAGAAATTGCTGACATTTTGAGGGGGGACATTTTGTGGGCATCCTTTAAGGACAGACGTATTTACTCATTCTTAAAGACTCATATTCTCTTACCTTCCATATACCCTTATGTCTGAGATTGCATAAAAGTAGCGTGCCAAGTGCTGCTCATCTACATATATTTCCCCAGTTGCTGGTCTGAGCAATCTTATCCTCAGGTCTGTGATGGTAAAGAAATCTCTCAGCTTCTTGGTTGTGTCAAGCTGGCCATACAGGGAAGCCATATTATGAAGCCGAGGTCCAGCAAAAAATGCAAATCGATCTTTGATCTCGAAGTGGATGATTTTACTATTTGTCATGTACCCAGTGGAGTATTCTTCTGTGCAAATGATTTCTAGGACTGTGTGCTGTGATAAATCCTTCACTGATTTTGGATCCATATGGAAAGCGTCTAAGCAGTCTGTGGCATAATACTGGTATGGCTGCCATGTTCGCCCATAGTCAAGTGATTTCTCCAGGATCATTTGGTCTGGACGGCCAGATTCAAAGGTGATAACTATGTTATCTGTTAGTTCAATGGTTTTGTTCCAGGAGAGGGTAATGTTAACCTGAAGAGGTTTTGGATAATCTTTCCACGTTGTAGATTGCCAAAATGTGGAGGGATGTCTTCCTTCAAGATCAAACATCAGTTCAGGTGGATGTGCCAGTTCATTGGTACTGGCATCACATTCATTGTTGCACATGTAGGGATTCCCCTATGAAAGAAGAACAAACAGTTTTACAAGCAGTATTACATGAATGCCTACAGTACATAAAGACATTCTTTGCTTGACAAATTAGAATTGCCTTTCTATTGTTTCTATTGTCTAAGAAAGAAAATAAATGTTTGTTAAAAATATCTTTGTTTATCTTAACTAGATTTCTCCTCATTGCTTTATTTATTAAATTACGCATGTGTTGGGCCAGTAATCTAGTCACAAAAGCACAAGAACAATGAGCAAATGTCTAAAGGCTCAATAACTCTGATTCTTCAAAGATGTAGCAGCGAAGCAAGGAGAATTTCTTTTTAACACAAGTACATTCCTCAAGGGCACAGTTCATAAAAAAGTCACTTTTAGGAGAAGTGCTTTAGAATCAGCAATACGTTCTCTATGTGTGCAATATGAAACCATACCCACTACAGCTTTCATGCTTCCTTTTCTCCTGGCCTCAAATTTATCATACTTAACTGTGTTCCTGTTTAGTAATGTCTGGCCTTAAAATGTTTACACTGTTCACTACAAATCATTAGAAACACAGTGCACTCTGGGTTTTGGTCCAGACACCTACCACCCTATTAGCTATAGGCTAGTGAAGTACTTCAGGAAAGACTTTTTACCAGACATGGGCTCCAATTTATCAGGATAAAATAATCCACCACTTGATTAGGTAGGAGAGTCAGCAGGTCCAGCTGGAAGGCTGCTTAGGTGGCTGGAGGTTTGAACTGTGTGTCGAGTTTAAAAAAAAACAACACCACATAAACTTACCAATAATGTGTAACTTTTACTACTACTTGTCCTCTGTAACAAGGTGAAAGTGAATTATTCTGCTCTGGGCCTTTTGATGCATTAACTTGCACACTACAATCGTCTTCCTCCTCACAAAAGCTACTTCATCTGGAGGCTGGGGATAACTTGATAAACCATTGCAAGCTATTGGCTACTTTAAGCTGTACTGGATCATGTCTACCTAATCTAGAAGCTTTCATCAGTACATTAATATTTGGCTACTTAATAATTTCTTATTTGTTTCAGAAAACAATTACTGCTCTGTATTTTTTAGAGTTAAATTGCAGCAGCTGGAGGTCTATATGGTCCCATCTATGCATAAGGGTTCCTCTTCCTCACATTAACAGGAGTTTGACTCACATATTGATGGGAGAATAGACCCTTATGTAATTAATTTTCCTTTTTTCCCTTATCGTTGCAATTATGTTTCTTTCCATCTCAAGACCTTAGGGATCTGAAGCTTTGCAATCACACCCACTGAATGAGCTGGGTCTCAAATAATGAGTTTCCACCTTGGTCACTGCCACAGTCCCTGACATACTCAAGTTAAAGGCAAGAAAAGGGTCTTAAGCACTTGCTCTGACCTCTCTAGAGGCAACTTTCTCCTACCTACTCAGAGAAATACTCTCACTCTTTCCCATTAATGTAGCTGAATATCATAACCGACAATAATTCATAGAGACTCAAATATAATGCAAAAGAAGAAAATGGGTTATTTGAAAAACAGAACACTGCTTATTAGATTGACAGACTCTAAACACGCAGCTGTAATTTCAGAAGATCCTTGTTACAGTTTTCCTGCTTTCAAGCTCAGGATCACTATTTCTATGCATCATAGAATCATAGGTTAGAAGGGACCAAATAAAGCAAAGAGGGAAAAATAACAATACTTTCTAAGCAGGATGGATAAACCACTAAGTTTTTTATAAATTAAACTCAGTTTAAAAACATACCCAGAGACACAAATGCAAAGATCTGCAACCTTGCTTGGGCTTTTTTCAGGGAGCCTATAAATACTGTGGAATCTGTTAGGAGTTATACATTTTAAATATATGTAAATGTGCACTTTACAGAAAGAGGTCAGCATTATCACTGGAAATTTACTTGAACAATATGGTCACTTCAGAGTCTGTCCACATTAAGCTATCAGTAGAGCCATGAACATGCATACTACAATCTCCTTTCTGGCAAAAGCTACTTCATCTAGAGTTCAGGAATATCAAACAGAGAAAATCAAAGCTACTGGATAGCAAGGCACAGACATTTATATTAAGCAGAACAGAAAAATGGCTTTGGTCTTCTACAGCACAGTCGGCAAGCACACATGTGGGTCTGTTGTCATTTTTATGTTAAAAACTATCCACTGGTCCCAGGATATCAGCAGACACAATGTTTCATGAACCAGAACGGATAAAGGAAGGCTATTTACCTTACAAAAAGAAAAGGAGTACTTGTAGCACCTTAGAGACTAACCAATTTATTTGAGCATGAGCTTTCGTGAGCTACAGCTCACTTCATCAGTTACCTTACAGTAACTGGAGCAGACAGTAACTGTACAATGAAATTAATTAGATGATTGGGTGGGAAAAGATTGAACTTTGCTTGTTGTTTTCAGATTGATCTTTGGGCAGGTGAAGAGGCTTCACAAAACTACGATTGCTAATGATGTATGTAGCAGATATAATCAGTGAATGCACCCTCCTTCCAGGGACAGGGCTTGCCTTAGGGACAATCAAAACAGGTAACTTCAAGGTAGTCAGACAAACTTTACTGGAACAAACTCTCCCATCTCTACATTTTAGAGGTCAGCATAGTCTAATCCCCCAAAAGATTAAAGGCTGATCTCGTTTGTTGGCAAATACGGTAATGTGCTGCTGAGGCCAGGTCTATGCTACAGACTTCTGCTGGCACAGCGATATCTGTGAAGAGGTGTGGTTCCCTAATGAACACAGCTGTGTTGGCAGAAGCCCATAGTATAGATGCTGTAATATCAGCAAAACTGTACCTTACTATACTGGTACAAAGCGCAGCTGCTGGTATTGCTGCATCCGTACTAGGAACACTTTGCCGGTACAGTATATTGATATTCCCATACAAGTAAAGTGCTGCTAGGTAGATGTAGTCTGACTGCTGCCAAGCCACCCTAATCCTGTTTGTGAGATCTCTGATTGTTGTATTATTGCTCTCTCCAGGCTTCCATGCACAATGCAAATTAAATCAAGAAGGATGTGGATAAATTGGAGAGAGTCCAGCGAAGGGCAACAAAAATGATTAGGGGTCTGGAACACATGAGTTATGAGGAGAGGCTGAGGGAGCTGGGATTGTTTAGCCTGCAGAAGAGAAGAATGAGGGGGGATTTGATAGCTGTTTTCAACTACCTGAAAGGGGGTTCCAAAGAGGATGGCTCTAGACTGTTCTCAATGGTATCAGATGACAGAACGAGGAGTAATGGTCTCAAGCTGCAGTGGGGGAGGTTTAGATTGGATATTAGGAAAAACTTTTTCACTATGAGGGTGGTGAAACACTGGAATGCGTTACCTAGGGAGGTGGTAGAATCTCCTTCCTTAGAGGTTTTTAAGGTCAGGCTTGACAAAGCCCTGGCTGGGATGATTTAACTGGGAATTGGTCCTGCTTTGAGCAGGGGGTTGGACTAGATGACCTTCTGGGGTCCCTTCCAACCCTTATATTCTATGATTCTATGATTCTATGAAATATTCCATAATTAATGGAACTCTATATGTCACCAGTGCTGCTATTCTTCACAAGAGAGATGGCTGCATTTTAATTCCTATCTGTTTATATTGTGCTTTGGGATGGAAGACGTTGTATAAATTCAAGTTATTACTGACCTTATAAAAATCCACTAGATATTAAATATTGAATCTTTTCGGTTTATACCAAACAGATATTGATTCTGTGAAGAGTGCAAATGAGAACTCAATTCATTGGGGATGAAATTCATCCTGAGCTGAGGGTCAGCACAAATCCTATGGACCACTTCATATTCATTAAAACCTATTTTCAGGAAAGCCTGGTCCAATGGACGGGGTAGATTTTACCCTCTCTGAATTTTTTCACTGAAAACAAAGAGTAATCGTTATCACTGTCAGTACTGCCAACTCCAAGTGTTCAAAAATCATGGCCTGAAGAAAACATAAGATTGTCCATCCATCCTTTGGATTCTTTTTATTTGCCTTTTGGTTTTTGAGTCTTTAGGGTGCACTTGGCTCATATTTTCAAGTTTTTCTCAACAACTATCAGGGATAGGAGTTTATTCTTTTTTAAATGAAGGCTGAGAGCCTCATATTTTCACAAGACTCCAGGAGTTGGGACTTGGAGGAAACACTAAATACCATAGGACTTGGAATAAAATCATGAAGCTAGCAACAATGAAATATCTAAATCAGCAATTCTCAAACTTCATTGCACCGCGATCCTCTTCTGACAACAAAAATTACTACATAATTGCAGCTATTTAAGAACATAAGAATGACCACACTGGGTCAGACCAAAGGTCCATCTAGTCCAGTATCCTGTCTTCTGACAGTGACCAATGCCAGGTGCCCCAGAGGGAATGAACAGAACAGGTAATCATCAAGTGATCCATCCCCTGTCACCCATTCCCAGCTTCTGGTAAACAGAGGATAGGGACACCATCACTGCCCATCCTGGCAAATAGCTATTGACTATACTAGGGCTAGATGGACCTCTGCTCTGATCCAGTATGGCTGCTCTTATGATCTTACATAGCTGCAATCATGAAATTTACAATTTTAAAATCCTAGGACTGTGAAATTGACCAAAATGGACCCTGAATTTGGTAGGGCCCTAATTATATTAATATCCATTTTAAGGCCCCTTTACACAGCCAGAGCAGTGGTTTAAAGGGGCACTAGTGTAAATGAGAATCAGACTAAGTCTGGTTAGCTACAGTTTCATGAAATATGAATATCCATTTTTCCTCACTTCTGTACAGACAATGGGGAACTTGCCTCTGTTTGTGATTTGTCTTCCTGTCCCTATGTTTTTAAGATAATGTTAAAATTCATGGTGTCTGATTAGATTACAATGAAATAGATCTTTTTCTAATTTACTCTCAGTGCTGTTATAATCTTGGCCTTCACAACATCCT